>NC_058162.1:6276013-7760625 GCF_020080835.1 Cotesia glomerata
CATTATTTCAGAATCTGTACAGACATATAAATCTATTACACACATAGTATCTTCGTTTAATGATTCTGAGCAAACATTGTATTTATCTGAATGTCTACCTCCATCAGAATATGGTAAATATTTTTTATATTTTATTTTTTTTATAAACATTTTTATGACTTTATAAAAAAAAATTCAACAGATAAGTCTCCGTTGTTGATCTGTGCAATGACAGAGGTGTGCAATGACGTTGCTGCAGATGAAGAAATAATCACAGCGTTATTAGAGGGTGAACCTCGTGTCATTCCATCTCATCAATTGCAAATATACAAAGCAAATCCTTTTCCCGAGAAAAATTCCAAGACAGTCACTATCGGGCAAGGATCATTTACGAGTGTTTATCGTGCCATGTGGCGAGTAACCAAAGGAAAGAAGTTAGAAGCTGCTATAAAAGTATTGAGAGATGAAAAATCAAGGTACGCTAGAGAATTCTTTGAGCTAGCTGGTAAATGGGGTCAACTACGATCCAGCGCACTTGTTAGGTAAATTTATAAACTTATTTACTGTATAAATTATACTACTTAAGAAATAATAATAATAATAATAATCAATAACATAAATTAATATTTTATTAGATTATATGGCTTAACAGTTTCGCCGACGGTGGGAATGTTGATGGAACTGATAAAATTGGGTCCACTTGATGTCTATCTTCAAAGTAAATCAGCACAAAGTATAAAAACAGTTGATATGGTTGAAGCCTCAGCATGTTTAGCCAATGCTTTATGGCACTTGGTAATTTATTTTCTTAAAAATATTATTTTAAAAGATTGAATCTATATTTAAAAAAAAAAAACATTAGATATTTTTGTTTGGGTGGCCGAGTGATTTATCCCCGTGAATTTTTACCCCTTGTAAACTCAACCTTTAACAATTCCATCCTATGGTTATTTCATCCATCGAAATTCATCATCGGGACATTTCAACCCCTGAAATTTATCCTTTGGTCTTTTTACGGCATCCGATTATTATTATTATTATTATTATTATTATTATTATTATTATTATTATAGCTCATGTGTTGGTCTATTTTTAGATAAACACACACAAAACCATGATGAAAGGGCACAACACAGTAACAAGCTCATGTGTTGGTCTATTTTTAGATAAACACACACAAAAACCATGATTATACCTTAATATACTTTCAGAAATTTTTGAATGATAATTTTTTGTTCTGTGAGAATTTTTTAAATTAAGAAATTTTTGAGTGAAAATTTTTTGCATGAGATGAATTTTTGCATGAGAAATTTTTATAAGAGGCTAAATGACTGAAGAATGAATTTTTAGGGACAGAATCACCGAAAAGTTCATTTTTAATTTTTAACATACTCAAAGTTTGAATTCATAATTTTACAGGAAGAAAATGGATTTGTTCATGGAAACATTCGATGTCGAAAATTATTAGTTCACGTTCATAGTGATACTAGTTTTATTATTAAACTAGCAAACCCAGGTTTATTCTTTTATACACAAGCCGAGTAAGTAAATGAAGAAATGATCCACAAATATAATTTAGAATTGTAAATTACAAAACATTGATCATATTTTATTTTTTAATTGAATTTTTTATAGCATTCACTGGCTGCCTCCAGAAACTTATGACAATCCTGAAGAAGCCCGTCGAAGCACTCGAGCCGACGTCTGGGCATTAGGAACAACGTTGTGGCAAATTTTTTCTCACGGCTCAGTACTTCCTGTCAACCGTGACATCGATTCCATCAAAAGGGTATTTAATAAACACTATAGACAACCTAGTAACCAATATATTGATTATAATTGAGATATTTTATTTTAAAGTTTTATTTGAGTGGAAAACGACTACCGATACCCGCAGGCTGTCCAGCGGAGGTTTACAAGTTGATGACCGAGTGTTGGGGTGATCTAAGCCGACCAAGAAAACAGCCGCAAGCTATTATGAGAGATATACATCAGATATTGTATCAAATTTATCACTCACGGCGGAGCCATGCCTATGCTACTGTTTTCCCAAAGTCATTTAGCGATCGTGAGCTTACTGACGAGAGTGAAATAATTGACAATTCATCATCTGACTGTGAGTCACGAGCAAGTAGTATCTTTACCGATCGCACTAGTCTTCCTTGGGATGATCTTGATGACAGTGAGTATCTTTACTTCTTGTCTTTTAAATATTTTCAGGGAATTTTTTAATAATAAAAATTTGTGTAAATTTCAAAGGCGCAGCCAAATTGATTCAATTCAACGACACTGACAATGATGCTGAAGAAGAATTGTCGCTATACTTGGGACGGCTCGCAGGTGTTGGTGGTATTGGAGACGGAGGGGCTGGCGATAATCTGGGATTCAGTTGTCTACGTGATGCTACTGTTGACTTAGTTAACAGTTTGAATGAAAGTAGTGGTCACAATGGTGGTCCTCTTGGACAAATGCAAGGAATTTTCGAGCTGGATGCTGACTGCAATGTTATTCTACAAGGTAAAATTGGGCAAGGATTTTACGGTGAAGTTTTTCGAGGTATTCTTGAGCGAGATAACGCCAAGGACATTGAGCCTCAGCTAGTTGCTGTTAAGAAATTGAAAACTCGAGCTGTTGAGGCTGATTTACGAGATTTTGAGAGGGAAATTTCTATTATGAAGGTAAAGTTATTCAATTATTTATTTTTATTATCAGTAGAATTAAATTACTTTTTTTATCCATTAAAAAATCTGACTGCTATATAATAGGCTTTGGAATTAATCTTTTTGTCTCGTCGTCGTTGACTTAATCTTTTTTTTATAAAGGTTCAAGTTTTGGGTGTAATAAAAAAATATTGAGAAACTTTTTTTAAGAGATAATCATTTGTAATTTGATACCCCAGTATAATGACGTAAATATTACTTTCAAAGCTTTTAGTTAGTAATAAAAAATTTTTATGACTTCTTGACTAATATATAAATCTGTAGGGTTTTTAATCTTTTTTACGTTATAACTAATTAATTACGCTTCCAATTGAAATTTAATTTTTCATCGCTTATAATTTTGAAAAAATCACGTATATAACTTTTGGATGCTACAAAGATAGTGTACTAAATGAGATAGAAATTTATATAGAAAATAAAAAACTAAAAAGGGTAACAAGTTGTAAATATTTAGGCATAGTTATAAACAACTGTATGAAGTGGATTGTTATATTAAAGAGTTGATGAAGAAAACTAAATACTTTTTTTTTGTTTTCTATAAGCTTAATTTAATAATGAATAAAAGGACTCTAAGAATTATTTACCAAGCCTTGATTGAAAGTTTAATTAATTATGACATTACTGCCTGAGGTGGAGCATATAGTAATACGTTAAACTCACTAATTACAATTCAAAATAAACTAATTTAAAACATAAACACCGAGGATATATTGAATATCAGGCAATTTTTTATTTTAAATTCGATTATGAAACATTATGATGAGTGTAAGCTTAAATATAAAGATATAGTTGTAAACACAAGGAACAAGTCTATTACATTGCCAAAGAGGAACAAAACTATTGCGTGTAAGAGTGCTAAGTATGTTGCTATGAAATTTTACAATAGGTTACCAAACAATTTAAAATGTTATGCGGTTCTAAAAAATCTATTAAGTTGAAAATAACTAAATGGTTAAAACAAACTACAAAATAAATTGAGTTAATTAGTTCTTAAATTTTAATTGTTCAAATTGTTATGTTAATAATTTTATTATCACGGATATAAATTACTATGCCAGTCCTATGTACAGATGGAAATCATCTCTATATGACAGATATTTTGTATTGTACACTATTTAATATATATTTTTCAAATATCTGTATTTTCTGGTAATAAATTATTGTTATTATTATAGAGAATACTTAAAATACTACGAACAGACTAACTTTTAGAACAATTTTGAATTATATCTAGATAAAGATGAATTTATTCTATGAATAAATTAAAAAAAAATTTTTAAGTTATGCCGATAATATTCGAAGAAAAAAACCTGATTTTCGAATCATCAATCAAAAATATGGATAGAAAATCTAAGTTTAATAATTTTAACGATAGTTTAATATTTTTAAAAATAAATTTCAGACTCTGAATCATCCGAATGTCGTTAAAATTCTCGGTGTAATATCAGAACCAGAAGTCTGTCTCGTTATGGAATTTGTAAAGCACGGATCTCTCCAGAGCTACTTGGCAATTCATAGAGAAAACCTGACACACAAACGACTTCTTGAAATTTCACTTAATATTTCCACTGGAATGGATTACCTCGGACGCCAAAGTATAGTCCACCGAGATTTAGCGGCTAGGAATATCCTGGTATCTGACGATTCGACTGTAAAAATAAGCGACTTTGGTCTAGCTCAGGTGACAGGAAGCAATGATTACTATATTCTACAAACCAATCGAGATCTGCCGATCAAATGGTATGCTCCTGAAAGCTTGCGAGACGGCAAATTTTCTCCAAGATCTGATGTTTGGTCCTTTGGAGTCACGATGTACGAGACTTTCGGGCTAGGAGAAGACCCCAAGCTTCCTGGTGTCGGTGGTCAACAAGGTGGAGATAGCGCAGAAGAAGGTGGTGCTGCGTTGTTAGCAGCGCTGGAACGTGGTACACGACTACCTTGTCCTCAGAATTGTCCACAAATCGTTTACGTAAAACTTATGTATCCTTGCTGGCACCTGCAAAGTCACCTAAGACCGGATTTTGCCATGCTTTGTAATGAAATTCGTGATTTAATTATCCAGTATTGATACTAGTTCATTCTAGTACAGGAAATTTTTAAATATTCTGTTTACCACTCTGTTTAAGTTATTATTAATTACTTTTAGTGATTATACAAACTGTGAATAATTCATCAATTGTATCCTTGTTTTTAAGATATTTGTTGTGCTATTAGTTATTAATTACAAATCATGTATTATAAGATGAAAAAAATTATAAAGCTATTTATAATTATATACAAATAAATGTTTTTTTTTAATTAACAGTTTTGGGGATGAATTTTTTTTTTATCTATCAAATATTTATAAATATTTATAGAAAATGTTAATTTTTTAATTTTAATTAGATATTACGATACTGAAATCAGCAGTCATCTAACAGATTTAAACATTTTTTTAACAAATCAATTATAAAAAAAATATTTTCAAAAATTGTAATTATAATTTTTTTCAATTTCTTCATGTGAAATTTGTTAATCAAATTTTTTCATAATAATTTAATTAGTTAGATATCTGTTAATTTCAATATTATTAGATATTTAGTTTATTTATCACTGTAATTTATTTTATACTAACTAGAAATTTGAAAAACATCTTGACGGTCTAATTAGCAATTTATTTAACAAAAATTTTAAAATTATTCATAATATAAGATAGCCTATGTCACCCGGGGATAGTGTAGCTTTCCAACAGTGAAAGAATTTTTCAAATCAGTTCAGTAGTTTCGAAGCCTATTCAATGCAAACAAACAAATCTTTCCTTTTTATAATATTAGTATAGATTAAATGGTTTTTTAAAGTGATAATAAATTTCGAACTTATTGTATTTTCGTACAAATGGAAGATTCTCTAAAATGGAGTTAAACAATTTGCTAATTAGAACGCCGTAATTAGATTCGTAAGACTTAATGTCTTGAAAATTTTTAAGATAAACTGAAGAAATTCATATTCTTCAATTTTAATATTACAAGATGAATAAAAAATTTTTGCTATAATTTATTAAATTAAGATTTATAAATCCACCGTGAAGAGAATGAAAAAAAAGTTTTTTTTTTTTTTTATTTTTGTGGTCAAAAATTAGAAAAGCTCCACGTCTAAAAAATAACCAAATTAAAATTTTACATTGCATATTCGCCGTAATTTTCTACAATGACGAGTCTAGGATCATATTTTTTCGATAGTATTACGATACAAATCGATAATTTCAAGATAAAACTACAAATTAAACGCGTAAAACGGGAAGAAGAATTCTACAAGTTAATATTAAAGAAAATTTAATTTAGTAATTTGTAAAAGTTGGTGTTGCAAGTTCTCATATTACTGTCTACTAATATGGCGTTAATTTACGTTCAGTAAATATATTTACAAACGTGTTCGAATTCGGATTAAATTTAAAGTAAATACATAACGTAAACTTGTTTATTAGAAACAAGCATTCGACACAATTCCGGTTGAATGAATTAACGCAAGTTAGTTGTAAGTTGTGATTTGTTTTAACTTAGATGATTAAGTACGAAATGGAAACCAACAAGTTAGCCCGTGAAGATATAAATAAATTAATGCGAGACAATAATTATGTTTACAACTATTCAGTTAAAATTTCAAGGGTCTCTAAATTTATAACTCCAAGAAAAAGCAGATCAAATGTTTTTAAAACTTGTAAAGATATAACCAGGATTAAAGTATTTAAGGATTTTATTGCAGCGTTTTTATTATTTATAGAGTAAACCGCGAAAAAGGATATAAAGTTCTGCGATATCAAATAAGAGGAGTAAATAATTAATTCTGCGGGAAATGTTTACTAGCGATTCAATTATTTACTCACTGTAAATACATCAAGTGACTGCTGTTTGAAGTATAGATCTACATGCCTAGTTATTTTCAATTTAAATATAAATGAAGTATGACTTTATCAAACTAGTAAAAGATTTTACTGTAAATATAAAATATTTAAATATTACTTGAGTCGAAACTTTAAGCTGATGAAAACTTCAAATTCACGAAAATTAATAAGCTGAACATTGTTTTTCTAATACCTATAGGTAAGTAGAATTATTTATTCATATGCCTTTGAAAGCTTGCTCTGTATAATCTGATTTCCATTATGCGGGTACTTTATTGATAGGTACATTATTTCCATTCGATAAAGTGTGTAATGCTGTAATACAGAAACAAAATATTCATAATGATAATTTAATCAGAAATTTATTGATTTTCCGCTGAATCAATCGTTAGTTATGAGTTACGAAAACTAAAGATAAATAATTAAATCTTAATCTTATATATTAAGTGATTTTAAAAATAAATATCGCCGATAAATAGGGTAAAAGTACCGTTTGTGGCCAGTGTACCTTTTTTAGTCACTTTATTTTCAAATTATTGTGTAAATATCCCTAGAAAGAAAAATTTCTTGACTAAAGAACAAAATTCTTGGCTCCAAAAAAATTTTCGGGTGACTGAAGGAAGACCGAAGTTGTGTTGGCCGAAGTAAAAATTTTTTTTGAAATTCTATTCTTGGTTGAAGTCATTTTTTCTTAATTCAAATTATCATAAATACTTGATACAATAAATTTTTATATTTGATCAAGATTCTTAGATACTTTAGGGAAGCAGCGCCGCCTAATTCAGCTGAGAAAAAAATTTTCTCACCTTGAGAAAATTTTTCTCTTAAGGGGTTAGGGGTAGTCAGAGGCACGAAAAAATGAGAATTTTCAGTATTTTTTTTTGCTATTAAATCATGTTATTTTACAAAAGTAGTAATATGACATTATTATACAATGTTTTGACTTGAAGTGACGAAAATTTCAAAAAAAAAAAAATTTAATTTCCAAAGTTATAGCTGTCTGTGTTGACCCAGTTCCAAAAAAAGGTCCTTGCGGTGACAATCATAAGTCCTTGGAGATTCATCTAAAATCAATCGGATGAAAAAAATTAGTTTTATAAATAGATAATCCTGGGCCTGATTGAAGGATTTTTTTTTTTCAAAAATTAACAAAATGGCGGCCTCAGGAAATTTTTGTCTAGATTTTTGGGAAAAAATCAACAGTTAATTGGTCTTAAAAAATCCTTCGATCAGGCCCGAGTTTATTATGTATTCTAAAAGCTGTATAAATTTTATTAAAATCTACTGAGCGGTTTTCGAGTTACAGTTGTCACCAGTTCAAAAAACATAGTTTTGAGAAAAACGCGTTTAAAGTTTCACACTAGATTCACGTACAGAAATACGAATTATTAAATTACTTACATCGAGTCATATATTCCTGGGCCATATAATAGTTCTTCAGCCATTGTGGAAGTTTCCAAAACATCAATTTGCTGTTGCCTACGAAGCATTCTGCCTTCCCGAGTGTTGTCGTTGGCGCGCTGATCTGCCACTTTCACACGTGCAGCATCCAATTTGTCAGCATACCGATGGGAATTAGACCCACAATTAAGTCCTAGGATATCCATAATCATTAATAATGAATTTGTACCTAATTAAATATACAAGTAGCTATGTATGCAGCAATTTGTACGATAGTAGAACTAGTATTCACGGTTTTTGGGCATATTTTCCACACTAGTTGGTTGAAGCTCTCATTATTATTCTGATTGAATCCACCTACACATCTTGAAAGTAAATTATCATTACTGAGATCGTCGTAAATCGGTTTAATAGCTTTTAAAATATCAGGAGGTAAGGGAGAATAATCTTGAGTATAAGTATCAAGCTCTCCACTTGCTTCAGCGCGCTGGTAAGAGCACCAAGAATCTTCGCCTTTGGGACACATATCATGATTCGGATTTTCATCAGTCGAACCGTAGTGGTAAAAAGTTGCCATAATAGCAGATTTCATATCTTCAATAGAATCGCAATGACGACGTATTGATAAACCATAGTACACAGTTAATTTGTCTATTACTTTTCCTGTAAGCCTACCTCTACCACCAAGACCTTTTTGTTTAGTTTTCAGAGTACGCAGTCGAGTCCCCATCCGCTTCTGAACATGGCCTATACATTCCTTTTTATTTATGGTTGTATTTTTGTAAGGATCTGCTTTCATAATTGCAGAATAGGATGACAAGAGAACCCTAAAAGGGGGTTTCTTGAAGCTGCCGCTAGCTATCTGCTCCCGAGCGCTTTGAAGTACCCGAGCTCTCTTTGTTATTTGTCGAATAACTCAAAAACTAATTATCGGATCGACTTGAAATTTTCAGAGAATATTTTTAAGATGTTACACATAACGAAAATGCAAAAAAAAATAATTGATTTTTTGAAAATTCTGACTACCCCTAACCCCTTAAATATTTCATACCCATTTTATATTATTTTAGCGTGCAATTATACATATTGAATGAAAAAAAATGATGAAATATTATTTGATCTTCCCATTTGACATGTTAATCAATAGAAATATTAATGAAAATTTACTTCTATCTTTATATTTAATTTTTTAGAGCAAGAGAGAAATTTTCTCAAGACAAGAAAATTTACTTCTATCAAGAACTAAATTTTTTGGAGTAAGAGGCTGAATTTTCTCAAAACAATAAGATTTTCTTGACTTAAATAAATTTTCTTGGATTAAGATACGTATTTCTTAAAGCAAGAGAATTAATTTTGTTGGAATAAGTGAAATTTCTTGTGCCAAAAAAAAATTGTTTTTTCGCCCAAGAAAATAATTAGGAAGAAAAATATTTTCTTGGCTCAAGTAAACCTTTTTTTTCTGTGTATAAGCGCAAGACTTTATGAATTGAATCCGTATAAATGTACTAATTGATAAATTGTATAAAAATTATACTTGAATAGTTAAATTTTTTACAAATTCACTAAAATGTCAAGTGGCCAAAAATGGTCCTAAGATGGCCAAAACCGGTACTTCTACCCTATTACTCTTAATGATAGTGAAGAGATAAAATAAGATTTATTAAAATTTACTCTATCTTTTAGTACATCGGTATGTTCAAGGTGATGAAATAAAAGGCACATACGTGAATTCGCTTCGTCTAATCCAAACGGCTTTAGTTTTAATTTGTAAATTTACTTCAGACTAAATACCGATCTAATTTAAGTCTGGAAAAACATCCGGCGAGAAAATTTACAGGGTTAATTAAAAAGATTTTAAATGTAAAAAATTACCGTGATTAATTAACATTTCATGTAGTTGTAAATGCTAGGAACGTCAGGTAGGTAGTTGGCGTGAAGCTTGAATAACACGATCAAAAAAAAAAAAAATGTAGGTCAAATCGAGAGAAGTTTTGGGTAGTCGGAAATCACTGCTTTAAAATTATATCGTACAATTTTTCCTTTTTATTCCATCGAGAAATAACTGACAGGTTTCATTAATACTGCATTTAATAACCGAATATATAACTTTTATAAATTATACCCTGTGAAGAACTTTGATCAATTAAAATACTTGAAAACAGATTTTTTTTTATGCAGAAATATTTAGCGCGCTTCTATTTTTTAACTTTTTATGGATAATTTTAATTCAAGTGTACAGCTGAATACATGAGATTACTTTTTATGTTCCAGAGGTGAATTTTCTTATTTAAAACACCAGGAAAACCGCTCAAGTAGATGAGAAACATATGTATATTGCGAGAGTGCAAAAATAATATAATGTCTCTTATATCGATACTGCGAAAATGATAATAAATTCTGCATTTTGCAGCACCTTTTGATGACCCAGCGCAAACATTATGTTTATTCGGATATTTACTTCCATCAGAAAAAAGTAAATATTATTTTAAATAATATTGCACGCTTTGAAATTAATATATAGATCAGGTTTCTTTAGCAAAAACTAAAAACTCGTTTAACTTAGATTATAAGTATTTGCAAGGAAAGTTTCTTCCAATAAAAATTAACTGTTTAATAAAATGCTTTCATTTTAAAAATGCAGAGTCGATAGTTTTAAATTACTGTTTTATGTGAGATTCCGCGTACCCACGTTCGCTTCGCTAGGTGTAGATTTCATATATTTTTAGCCTTTTTTTTATTGGAAGCTTTTAAATTTACATTGACCGAGTTATTGAAGATAATGTAAATATGAGTTGAAGTAATATAAATACGACAGCAATCGATATTAAAATTTGAGTGGTTTAATTGCATCCCGGAAATGTCTCATGGCAATTCGGCTGTCATATTAAAAAAACGTTTCCGTTTTTTTTTCTTATTTTTTTTAGCAATATTTGATGGTAAATGTTATTTTAATAACATCGATTTCTTTATTTTTGACGAAAAAAACGTTTTATTTAATAATTTTAATGTGAAAGACATGATTTGTCTACTAAACCACTGCTGCTGCTTCTTTACATTGAAAAAATAAAATTACTCGATCCAAGAAAATAATTACTTTGAAGAGAATTAGATATCTTGATGCAAAAAACTCTACATTTAAAGATTAAGTGTATTATCTTTGTGAGATACAATCAAATTCGACATAGAAAAAAATCACTTTTTAAAATTAACAATATAATTTGCCTTTTCTTTAGCAATTTTATATTCTTGATTCGATAAAAAGTTTTTTTATTTAAAATACTAAAAAAAAAACTTTTCTTTTGAAGAAAACAAAATTTGACTTGAATCTATTCTGAAACTTATTTTTGATGGAATAGAAAAGATGAGAAACCAGACGATTGTTGGTATTGTTAAAACAAGTCGGTAATGTCTTTAATAAATGTCACCAGAAAAATAAATTTTTAAATGAAATACATCGTATCTTCCTCGAGAAAGTAAACACGTTGATAGAATAGATAAAATTCTTGAATGGGAAATTTTTCTCTTTTTTCAAGTTGTTTTTTCTTAATTTGAATAGTCAACTTCTTTAATTAATTAAAATTAAATAATCAAAGCGAGAGAATGCTATTCTTGAATCAAGTAGTAATTATTTCAGCATAAAAATTAATTGATAACTAATTTTTTATCAAAAACGTTATTTGTTGTTTAAAATAACTTTCCAATTAATTAATATTATACATCAAATACTACTGTTGATACAAAACTAATTTCTTTTGTATTTTCGTCGTGGGCCATTTTGCCGGTAAGAAATTTTTCTTCTTCCTCTAAAAAAGAGCCGATCCCCTCTTTTTCTCGCGTCGCACTCACTGCAAAAAACGATACTATCCTTGTTGCACTTATGATTTTAAAGCTATTGCAGTTTTATGCTTTTTTTTTAAACAAATGAGTATTTAAAAAAAAAAAAATGCTCTACTACGAAATAGATAATTATATAAAAAATCTATTACGTAGCAAAGCGTTTTTTTCAAAATTCTTCTTTGTCTAGGAGAGAAATATAAAGCTGCAATCGTAGGGACCGGCTGTTATCCTTAAAAAGTTAACTTATCATTCAGAGATGGCTTTTACACAAAATTAACTTAACTTAGAAGATTAAATTATATCTTTTCTCAAAAAATGCCTTCAAAAGTTAATTTTTCTTACAACAGTCTTTATTGATTAAAACTTCTTTTTTATTAACTTTTAAATTTTCTTTATAATAAAAAAATACTAACAAACTTTTTTAAAGAAATCCTTTGTAATTTCAAGCTTTAGTTCTATTGGCGTAAACAATTACTTTGAAAGCTCCTAGTTTCTGAGAAGAAAAGTTCAAATAACACTATATATAAATATCATAATGCAAAAAAAAAATTAAATTAAATTTATTGCGTTGAGGAATAATTAAAAATCGCTCATTAACCATTTACCGCGATATAAAATCTCATTGTATACCTAAAAGCTCTAAAAAGTTTTAATAACAGACGGACCGTCGTGCAATTAGCAATTTAATCTTCAATTAATGCCCCGTTCTACGTGATCAAATATTTGGCAAGTAGTGGTAAGTATACACTTTTAGTTATTTAAGTAAACGTGAATAAATCAAACAAAAGTTATTAAATTTTTAATACCGCTTTAACTATCATATCACGTTATATATAACACCAGACAGACACCGCTGTGATTTTTTAACCTCGGTAATGATATTAATCTATTGTAACTTTTGGCGAACTATTGATTTACTAATCCATTAAGCTTCGAAATAAATGAATTATAATTAAAATGAAATTAATTGCAGCCGTATATCAGTCTTTGTTGAATGTATAACTATACTTGTTAAATATCTCGTGACTGCTTTTCCTTTGGTGAGAGCCAACCGCTGCCTGACTCTACTCTGGTGGATCGTACATTCTCTATGAACAACTCTACAAAAAAAAAAAAAGCTATTTCTTTTATTGTTCCATCGACAAAGCCTTTTTCATAAAAATAACTTCATGTTTTTTCGTTCAAAAACTTGTTATGGATTTAAAGTTATCGAGAAGTAAAGTTACATGGAAAAAACGCCATTCGGCCACACCCGAAATGGAAGGTAAATTTCACTGAATGAAATTCATGATAAAATTACGTACATAAGTCGGTTGTACTATACATTGCCTAAAAATGGTTCGATTGCACTCTTAACTTTAAAAAAATAACTAAAAATGGTCGAAATGTCAATGTTATAAACGTCAAATTGAAAGTGATTTCATGAGCTTTCACATGAATTTATCAAAAATTAGCAATCTCTTTTCAATCGAAAGTCATACATCAATGAAGTCGCCGAAAACGTGATTTTCATTATTTTGACAATTTTGAGGAGCTACCATTTCTAAACTTAGTGACGAATTTCGCTCATTTTAGAGCTCATGCAAGCTAATTGTCCAAGGAATCTATATACTAAATTTCGTTAGGATCTGTTAAGAACTCTCAATAGAATAACATTCACAAGTCGGTTGTACTACACATTGTCTGAAAATGGTTCAATTGCACTCTTAACTTTGATAAAATAACTAAAAATGGGCAAAATGCCAATGTTGCATACGTCAAATTAAAGGTAATTTTATGAGCTATCACATGAATTTTTTAAAAATCAGCTATCTCTGTTCAATCAAAAGTTATGTATCAATGAAGTGACCAAAAACGTGATTTTCACTATTTTAAAAATTTGAAATGGCTGCCATTTCTAAACTAATTGATCGATTTTGCTCATCTTCGAACTCGTTCAAGGTAATTACCCAAAGAATATGTGTAACGAGTTTCATCTAAATCCGTTAAAAATTGTAGACGCTATCGTGTCCACAAGCCGTGTTATATCACATACTAGCTGTTATTCGCCCGCTCCGCTGGGCGCTTTATAGAATTGCATTTTTAGATCTAGACTTGAAATTTAATTAGAGTATTGTTTTGACTTGCACAGATTCCCAATTCTATCGAATTGGCATGCACCTTTTATCCATTTAATTATTCTAGCTAATATTCATTGTAACTTTCAATGTGCAATCATTATAACATTCCCGTGTGAATTCCGACACAAGGGCCAATGCATTAGATAGATTTCTACGAAATCTATCTAAAAATTGTTCATTAATTTTGATAACTTTTAAACTTAAATTTTATGCAAATTAACTATTTAAAATTCAATTATTTTTTGGTTTAGTGTTTTTTACAATTTCTTCCTTTTGTCAGTCCCTCTGTTGGCGGAACAGAAAATGTTCTTGTTCATACTTTTGACCTCTATGTTCTTGAGTGTTTTTTTTTTATAAAAAATATATAAAAACTTATTAATTAAAAGCTTTCTTACATTTGCAGTCGATAAAAAAAATTTTTTTATAAATAAAAAAAATCATTAAAAAGGAATTTATCATAATTTAATTATTCAGAATTAAATTACTGGAAATAAAAATTTAATTATTTTTTTTATAATAAAATAGTTAACTGTTTAAATTTTGATACGATTTATGAACTGTGCTTCTTAATTAAGAAGCTTATTATGAATATTGATCCGTTATAATTAATAATACTATATCATCGTAATTATAACCCGTTTTCGATCGCTTAATTAATCACTCGTTGAAGCGGTAATTAACAGTCATTACACAAGTGTGAGTAATAGTTAAATAATAAAATAAAAATTTCTTTATTAACATATTTGTTATTTTATTACAAAATATGTGTCAAAAAATGTAAACAATGATAAATTTGTTTAAAATTTTTTACAAATAAACAATTATAAATTTTTTAAACATTCTTTATAAGAAGTAAAAATACAAATGCATTATAAATCCCTAAAAAGTAATTTGATAATTAATAATAATAATAAACAGTATTCCTGGGAAATTTTAGTATTAATAATCGTGAACTTAGATTCACGTGGTATGTTTTAATGTTATACATATTTGCAGAGAATAATCTTCAGTAGCATCGATGCTTTGCCGGAAAAGTTGAGCATGCTGCCATGAAACGTCACCTGTACCTCCTAATAATTTCACAGTCACGTTTATTTTACGTGCTTGCAGTTGATTTGTTTTATAATATTTACAGTCATCGACGGGTAACACGATAACATTATCATTATTTATACCCTCAATAGTCCACTGGATATTGGCATTGTTAAAGGTAGCGACAGCAGCACGTAACTCAAACAGTTCTATGTCAACTTCGTTCGGCAGCTCAATGCTCCATGTAACTTTTCCAATTTCATTGCCGGACGATCGCGCTAAATACACCATTTTCCAATCGCGCTCGGTGTTACGGAATATACCGCCTTCACATTTATTTACACCGCTGCTCCAGCCTTCTTTTGTGTTTATTACTTTGTCAGTCTGGTCGCATATCTGATAAATATCTTTTGTTATTATGTACTTTAGTATGAATTTTTTCGATTCTGATGAAATTTTCCATACGTACGGTTCATGAGTTTCCTGAAAAAAATAATTAATTATTGTTATAATTATTTGATCCAATTCAGAGAATTAGTAAAATTTTGTCTCTGACGTATTTATGTGATAAAATGGGTTGTTTCTTTAGTCAAATTTCGTATCATTAAAAAGTTCTTGACCAGCATTTGCGCCTTTTTAAGGTTTCAAACACTTTACAGTGATAGTTAATTTATTATGATAAGTTTTTGGAGTAGCTATGAGTAGATTAGAATTTTGCAGTGAATAAATTTTTTTTTTTGTTTTTTACAAAAGATTGTGGTTTCATGTCAAATATTAACCTCTACTGCTAGCACTATGTGACTGCCGTGACTTGTGAACTATAAATAAATAAAATTTTGCTTTATTAAATAATGACTTGTGAAATTGCACTGTACTTTTTTAACTATTGAAGTTTTTGAAGATATAAGTTCATCCCGATGTTACACTCATCAAGAGCTTTTATTTGAGTACCAACATGCATTTTTGATATATTTTTCATATATACATATATATAATATATATAAATATATGAAAAATTGATGTGGGTACTCAAATGAAAGGTCTTGATGAGTGTAACATCGGGATGAACTTATATCTTCAAAAATCTTAGTAGTTCACAAGATACACGGTCGTTTCTTAGTTATTTATCTAGAAATAAAGCACTTTCGAATGAAGCCTAAATACTTATCATCATAAATTGACTACTGGTGAGAATGATATGAAATCATGAAAAGGCACAACTCCGGGTCAAGACTTTTCCAACGATACCAAATTTAATCATAAAACCCCATTTTATCATATAAATAGACTGGCCACAAAATTTTGCTTATTCTCTTAATAATATAGATAATTAAGAAAAATTAGGTCAAATGCTGTGACAGGTATTTATTTTTATTTTGAAAGGAATTTTAATAGTTAAATTTGGTATTATCAGAAAGGTATTATTATTTCATTATATAATTTGGATTGTAAATGTTAAATATTTATGTATAAAATAATAATAATAATAATAACAATATTGTCGTATAATATGACATGATACATTTAATGAAAAATTTAAGTGTCACTTGTAGATTATTTGCCGACGATGTAAAAATTTATTTTGCGAGTTAAAACTTAGAAGAAATTGAAAATAAACTAAATGTAAGTCTATCTATATTATCAAAATGATTATTAAGAAACCAAATGAAAATTAATCTTAAGAAAACCGTTTTTATGTTAATTCAGGAAAAAGAAATTTGTAAGAGGATACTGTGATATTAAGTTAAATGATTGTAAAATTAAAGTACAAAAAATTAAATATCTAGGTATTATTATAGATTAAAATTTAACTTTTAACGATAATACGTCAGAAATAATAAAAAAATGGGAAAAAAATTAAATATTATGTATCGTCTAGGAAATTCTGTTAGCTGTTATGCAAAAAATATGATATACAAAACTATGATAGCACCTTATATTGAGTACGCGAGTACTGTAATGATTAATTATTCTCTCGGCGATATTGACAGACTACAAAAAGTCCCAAATAGAGCCATGCGATTAGTTTTAGGAGTCAATAGATATACTAAATGAAATAAATGACATGTTTGAAATCTTAGGGTGGATGAGTATTAAACAAAGAATAATTTTCAATAGCTGTATGTTTATATATAAATTAATTTTGAATAAGAAACCAAAAACATTATCAGACAAAATTATTAAAATTAATAATGATCATAAATATAATACTATAACCGGATCATCAATAGCAATAAAAAACACAAAAACACGTATAGCTGAGAAATGCATAACATATACAGGATATCAATGGTAAAATACTCTGCCAGAAGATATAAGGAGTGAAAATAGACTGAAATATTTTAGAAGATGTTTAAAAGACTATGTTAAAAATAATTATTGACAAACAAGAATGTAAAATATATTGTAAACAGATAGAAATTGTAAATATGTTTTTAAAATAGCCAAGGGCTAAATAAATTATATTATTATTATTATAAATGATAAAAATAAATATCACAACATAATTACCGATAATTCACCACGTGCTAATCGCCAAGCCACATCACCGGAAACTCTTCCCCCATATTCATTATCATTATTGCCATTCCCCAGTTTAACGGTGCCCGGTGGAGCGGGCAATAACTCAGCGAGTTCCATTAATCGTCTCCTAACAACAAACTTCTTCCTCGCCTCACTGTACTCCGGGCCCGAGGATCGGAACCTCTCCTCGTTCAGCCTTAAAATCAAAGATAAAAGACTGCTCTCACTTGTAAGAATCCTTCGCTTCATCACGTCCGGGTCCCTTGTGTACCGCCAGGTAACATCCTGCACCTCATCCCTGGAGTACGCGATAATATAGGACAGTTTCTTCTTCCAGCCTCGCTCATAAAGCAAAGGTTTGTCTAGGACATCTTCGCAAGGATCTACGTGGATCCAGCGATTTTCGGACATCGACCAAACCTCCGACCATACGTGATCCGTCTTGTCGTAAACTATCCGTGTGTCATAACCCAAGGATCGGCAAATTAATGTGAAGGCATTTGCCCACTCTCCACACCGGCCTTTCCGAGTTGTCAGCAGAATTTTCGGGTCTGTGTATCGTGGAAACTCTTCCTCTGCTTCGCAGGATTTACATCTGAAAATTTAGAAAAAGGAAGATTAATTTTTTTTCAATAATTTTTTACCAAAAAAATTATTTTGAATTAAGTGCACTGAAAAAAAATTTTAATTTGATACTAATTGAAGAAATATGTATATTTGATTTGAATTCAACTGTCGAAAGAAAATTTAATTTCGTAATAGAGATATATTAAAGAGGTTAAAAAGAAGAAATAAAGAATTGATTTATTTTAAGGTTCTTTGCAAATTTTTCTTTACAATTTAATCATATTTTATTGAAAAAGTTAGAAATCATGAAAATATTATATTACTCCACCGAAAAAAATTATTTAATTCAAGAAAAATATTCTTTTTAAAATTTTACTTTTGTTTTGGAGATTTTATGTTTAAATTGAAGAAAGAAAACTAAACTCGAGGATGAAGATAAAAAATTGCTCATTTATCAATGTTACTAATTCATTCAACCACTTTACTGTTTTCATACAAGGTACAAGTAAATTTTTTTCAAAAATTTCCTTCTGCAGCAGCATTGATTTAAAATATTACCAATTTGTTTAAAAAATACTAACAAGCTTTTGATTTTTCTTATTTTCTATATTATAAAAAATAATTTTTAGAATGAATTCAAGTCAAATATTTCCTTTCTTTTTTTCAAGTTTTTTTTGTTTATATTTTGAATAAAGAAACTTGTTAAACCAAAAGTATAAAAATCAATTAGTTTTTTTCAGTGTATAAAACTTTAATTGAATTTTTTTAAAAATTATTTTTAAAAATTCTTAATAAGCAAAAAATTGCAACTAAATATTCCCAATAGTAGGTAAAAAATTTCTTATTTTTCCAAGCTTTGCAACTCCAAAAGCGAGCGCACTCACGTCACCTGGCCATCTAGCGGTATCCTAACGAACTAAAAACTAAAATAGAATCCTTATAAGCCCAGAAAACGAGAAATCTTTTAATCAAAGTACAAAGTTTCCTTTAAAATAATTTTTTTCTTAAATTAATAATATTTATTTTCAACCAAGTACTTATTTATTTAATGTACTGTAAGCGTTCTCAATTTTTTTTAATGCCATTCAATATACCTGCAGATTACGATAAGTTATAACTTATAAGTAATACAAGAAGTAGATAAATGATTTTCTTTTGTTTTACCAATATAATATATAGCCTAGAACAAACCAGTAAAATCCTTTATGTGTGGAGATAAAAGAGTTACGTACGCTATATAACACCTTCAATTTCACGCGAATAATATCGAATAAACCAGTTTTTCTTCAAGGATAGAAGAGTTATACTGTGCATATTTTCTTCACACATAATAAAATGATAAATCCATTCTTTTATTAAAATATAAAACAAATTTCTTCACTGCGCTTGAAAGAAAAAAAACCTTGAAAGAAAAATACGACAAAGACATCACACCTCGACTGGTCTCTCAACATTTGTAAATTTATTATTCAAAAATGAAAACGTACTTGTGTATTTCAACTCTCGAGACTCGAGGATCATTTCTGAATTCATTTCTGTTGAAGGTGCAAGCGTCTGAGCAAAATCTACAGGTTGGGCTATTCATCCAAGAGAAAAACTCGTTTTTGAACCAATGTACCAACTCACTTAGCAGCAAGTCTTCAATCGTTGGTTCACACTCTATAGAATTATTTTTATTTATTTGATCCTCGGACTGTGAGTTACCAAGAGGATTTTTTTTTCTCTTCTGCTGCTGCTGGAAAGCTCTCATTTTCTTAATAGCTTCAAGTTGTAATCGATCGATCGGAACAAAATGCTTTGTGTACTCTTGAAGCTCTTTGTTTTCATATCGCAGCACTTCCTGAAAAGTGCTAGTAATTGTTTGCAGAAAATTGTTTGATTGCTTTAAATCCTTTGGCTTAGCACCAGTTGATTTTGATGCTGGAGAACTGCCGCTTGTGCTAGTTGAGCCTTTTGTACCAGACATCACTTTATTACGTAATTCCCAGAGTAACTTTTGGCCTCTTTGCAGTTGAGATAATGGTGAATTTTTTGGTAAAGAAAAAAATTCTCCATCCTAAAAATAATGAATTTTATTATTCTTAACAAGTTTTTATTTAATTACAAATCAAACTAATTATTTTTAATGAATTTATTTTATCGTTGATAGTAAAGTTACAATTTTTTTATAAAATTTTGTTTCTATCTATACTTGAGTTCGTTTTAAAAAATATGCCTTCGGAAACATAAAAAGTTTTTACAAATATCACAATAACAATAAACCATTGTAGTGTGTCATAATAATGATCATTCATAGCAACTATAACAATTAATTTACGAGTAGAGATAGAACAAAAAAAAATTTAATTTTCCTTAACGCTCGAGGAATAACATTAGCCCTCTTATAAACTTAGTAATAAAAGAAACAAAAAAGTACAATACTACACTCATCTCCGGTGCTTTTATTTGTTTCATTCATATTTCCGTTCGCACTTATACTTTTTTTTTTTTTTTTTTTTTTTTCAGCATATAGAAAGCAAAATAATAAATAAAAAAAATACATGACATGTACTTGTGACATATTGTAACTTTATTTCATCAAATTTTATTTATGAAAATTTGTTGTTGATTATTTATTAAATAAATTGAATTTTTTGATATTCAAATCGAGTAGATTGTAAATATTTATTCATTTATTAAATTTATAATCCAGGGCTCAAGCCGAGTGGCAATAATATAAGATATACCATAGCATTATCATGTAATAGCTGTACAATAAAATCATTTATAAACTAAAATAAACAAGCTTGTAAGCTCAACTATTAATAACTTCCAAATTCAAGAAAAATTTAAGGGACTGAGATTTTATGATGTCAATTGGCAACATCTGCTAAGAGCGGATACTTAATACAACAAAGGAGTGCTCAAAGGTGATAGTGGCAAAATTAGGCATTTTAAAAGAGATGTGTAATTGTTTTTAGCTGCGAGTCTATCTGATTAATCAAATTTTTTTGTCCTAGTAGATAGATTTTACAAATTTCATAATTAAGTCAAATATTTTGCAACCACGCACACTAAATACGTTCCAAAATTAATTCTTTTAATTTTTAAATTTACAACAAAATTTTTTTTTAATTTCTGAAAATCATATACAATCATATCGGTTACTTGGATTTTTTAATTTTTTATTTTATATTTTTTTGTAAAAAAAAAAATTTTTTTTTGCACGCCTCATAGTGCGAAGCGCGTGAGGTTGTGCTTTATACTCGACTCGTCAAGGTCAAGCAATTTTGTGATCTTTAAATGTCTCTATCACAACCATATTACACTTATACAATAATATAAGTAGATGTACACGGAGAAAACACTTAAATTAAACCATCTTTTACTTTCGAAAATCATTTCATGTAGCTATTTTGAAAAAAAAATGTTTTGAAAAAAATTTTACGTGGACGTCCGGATGTCACCCCATTTTGGATGTACCAATGATTACTCCCGAACAAATTGATATTTCAAGACCGGACTTTTTTTATTAGTTTACGAATGCGATGAACTGGGTCCGTATTTCATATCAGTAGCCTAGTTTACGTATTTTTTTTTTTTTTAATTGAATTTTTATTAAAATTTATTACGATATAACCGCACAAAGACAAACGAATTTTTCTTATTTGTCACGTGAAAACTATGGCGCCACTTGATAAAGCTAGATTTTTTTAGACTGCGTGCGCATATAACAAGAAAAAAGGGCGCTGATATTTAAAAAAAAAAAAAAAAATACTCTTTAAGAAATTACTTAATTATAATTTTCTTTTTTTTTATCAGTTACACAATTTATTTTTTCTTAAAAAATGAATGAGCGCTATGAGGCGTGCACTTTTGGATTTTCCAAACTTTTTTTCAATAGTCTTGCACGGAAAAAAGTAAACTGTAAAAGGCACTCAGATTCCGGTCAATTTTTATAGTTTCAAACAGTACAGTGGACATCGGGGTGGCAAAAATATAAATATTACAGAACTTAATGTAGAAAGTGTAAAAGCCACAATTTATAATTTAATATCGAAAATAAGTGATTAATAGCTATCACTATAGTAAATAACGACTCTCTCATCTTAAAAAATTACAGTTTTAAACAGTAAAAATTGCCGTTTCAATATATAGTCCATACTAATAAGGCTGGCAATGGCCTGGTCGGCTCGGTGCTCGCTTTTCGAAAGAATGGGACCCGGGTTCGATCCCGGCACGCACCAATATTTTTCAGTGATTATAATTAAAAATATGTGCGTTACATTACGTTGCCAGCCTTTGGAAGTGGCAGAGATAGCCGGGCGGCACACGTCTGACTTTGGGCGATCACACATTTCAGCAACAACTTGAATGGGTGACCACTTTAGTCAGCGTTGGCTAGCGCGAGGGATCTCTGCACACTAGGAGAGGGGCCTAATATGCTCCAGTGGTCGATAAAAGAAGAGTTTCTTATCAATCACTGTAGACTTAGCCTAACTCCGACTGTACTATCATGGGTTTTCTCTGTGATTTCCCCATGATTCTGTTCCAACAGCCTGAGAAGGTGAGGTTCAGGGTGAATACGGTACAGAAAGCACAAGTCGGTCCACAGCCGCAAAAATTAAAAGCAGAAATGAAATGTCGGGTGGAACTTGCAGAGGTCCAACATGAGAAATAGAAGAAGCGTAGAGCTAGGAGAAAAAGAGGAATCAGCCTTGTAAAAACCGAGAGGTGTACAAGTAAAGCATAATAATAATAATATATAGTCCATACTATGAGGAGAAGGGGAACTCAGATGAGGAGAAGGGGGTTTCACTCTCGGAGAATTTAACATTTGAAACAGTAAAAATTCTACTCTTAAAATATATATTTTACCAGTCCAAACAAGTCAATAATTATAGTTTCATTTATAGCGTTGCGTTTAAAATTTACCATTTTACTTTGTAAATATTAACGTTGCTTGTATTAGAAATTTAGTAACTGTATTTTATACTTTTTACATATCATACAATAATTTTTTAGGTACGAAATGATGAATATCAAAGTCAAAATTCTTAATTATTATACTTTAATATTTTCGATATTCACATAGCGAATATTACT
Source organism: Cotesia glomerata (assembly GCF_020080835.1). NCBI lineage: Eukaryota > Metazoa > Arthropoda > Insecta > Hymenoptera > Braconidae > Cotesia > Cotesia glomerata. The sequence continues at coordinate 6,299,158 of NC_058162.1, forward strand.
GTTTGAAATGGTAATTTTTAGCAGTTGATCATTACTTATTATAAATCGACTATTATTTATTATAGTTTACTTTTTTCTGTATGTGAATGTGGACGTGGTGTGATTTTTTACAGTGAAACTGTTTTTGTTCGGATTGTTCTTAGCTGCGAGTCTATCTGATCATCTAATATCGGCATCTTCATTTCTAAATAGACAATGTAAAAATTTCGGATCATCAGTCTCCAGTAGTTTGTAAATATAGCAAATTAGATATTTTTTGCAATAAAAGTTACTTTTATGACTTTCAACAGTACTTTGAATATATACATTCATTTCAACTTGGAATAATTAACATCGACAAGATATATTGTTACTTTATAAAAAGTAGCTCAACGAATTTATCATCAACTTAAATTTTTTAAATTAATAATAATAAAAATCGTACATTTTTGAAGTTATTATTATTATTATTATTAAATTTTATATATTGCATGGATTTTGCACGTCTCATAGCGCGAAGCGTGTGAGGTTGTGCTTTTAATACTCGACTCGTCAAGGTCAAGCAATTTTGTGATCTTCAAATGCCTCTATCACAACCATATTACACTTATACAATGATATAAGTAGATGTACACCGAAAATACACTTAAATTAAAACATTTTTTACTTTCTAAAATCATTTCATGTTGCTATTTTGAAAAAAAAAAAAAAACGTTTTGAAAAAAATTTTACGTGGACGTCCGGATGTCACCCCATTTTGGATGTACTAACGATTACTCCCGAACAAATTGATATTTCAAGACCGGACCTTTTTTATTAGTTTAAGAATTCAATGAACTGGGTCCGTATTTCATATCAGTGGCCTAGTTTACGTATTTTTTTTTTAATTGAATTTTTATTAAAATTTATTACGATATAACCGTACAAAGACAAATGAACTTTTCTTATTTGTCACGTGAAAACTCTGGCGCCACTTGATCAAGCTAGATTTTTTTAGACTGCGTGCGCATATAACAAGAAAAAAGGGCGCTGATATTTAAAAAAAAAAAAATACTCTTTAAGAAATTACTTAATTATAATTTTCTTTTTTTTTATCAGTTACACAATTTATTTTTTCTTAAAAAATGAATGAGCGTTATGAGGCGTGCACTTTTGGATTTTCCAAACTTATTTATTTTATATTCAACATTTATTATTTCGTCTTGAGCAGATTACATGTAAAAATATTTTTAACAATTAAATATCGATGGAAAATGAATTTTTGTTGTAAAACAAAAAATAGCTATCAAAATACATCAGATAATGTTTCTCTACAATTTTATTTAATTAAGATTGACGTGATTTCCATGCATGCAAATATTTTTGACTTGTTAACAATGTAATAACAATAATTCACAACTCTTTACATAAATTTTAACAATGCTTCATTAAACTAGATGTGAAAACACATAATGAAATTTCGCAAACATAAAGTTAATAATTAAGATATTTTATTTAAAAACTCACATAATAATTATAATAATAATAATAGTTACGAATATACCATATCGACCAGTTAAATATAACCACATAATTTATGAAATTGTATGCCTTGAGGACGGATATGATTTACTCTCACTTAAAAATTAAAACCGATGGTGAAAATTTAATATAAATTTATTTTTTCTAAATTTATCAATAATTTATGACGGTATTATTGGAAAATTCATCATCGCAATATTGTGTAATGAAGTAAATTTATAAATTCAAATACATAGGGTGGAAGCATCTGGGGCTACTTTAAATATTTTGTTGACAGGAAGAGAAAAATGATAGGAGTGATATATTTTCAAAAATAATAGATAATATATTCGTGGGATTAAATTTATTTATAAATAATTCCGTGAGATGTGAATATAAGATCGGTTTATAAAAAATTTTATTATTTTTTTTTGTCTCTATCGATTTGACGGAGGGTTTGAAAAGGGACGCGAGAAGCGTATAACATCCTTATTCCAAAAACTTCCAAGTTGATTTCCAGTAAATATCTTCGAATGAGCCAAAATGACGGATAGAGTGCGAGTGAAGTTGAGTTCAATATTAATAAAAAGGCATTCAGCATCCGAAATGGATGTAAATTTTAGTGCTATCAAAAATTTTTAGAAACGTTAAAAGGAATGCAATAGTAAAATATCAAATGTATAAAAAAGTAAGTGTCTTTTAGACTATAAAAATAATTAGACGTGGAAATGCAAGATTATTTAATGGACTTTTAGATCAATTTTGCAGAAATTCATTAACTTGCCGCGTTTAGAAGTTATTTCAAGAAGAATTAGCAAAAATGGGTTAGTGTATTTTTTTTTTTAATTTTTAGTTCCTGTCATACTTGAACTATTAGACTGATCTAGCTTATCTTCAAACTAGACCTGGAGAATTTCCAAATGAGTAGGTATGTTGAGTTGTATTAAGAGGCGTTCCAAGCTATTACAGCTTCATGAATTTTTCCTCAGCAAAGAAAAGTTTAAAAAAAAAAACAACGCTTTACTACTCTATAGATTATTATTATTTAATTATCTATTTTCCAGCTGTGCATCAAAATAGCAAAATTTTTCAAAAGCTCACGAAGACAATTGCCATTTTATTTTTAAAATCAACTAAAAATTTTTTTTAGAGAAAGATTTATCATTTTATGTATTTTTTATAAAATTCTAAAAGCTCATTATTCAGACTGAATCTTTAATATAAGAGACACAAGTAGGAAACAGCATTAATGCATACAATGCTTTATTAATTACTAAGGGTCGCTCGACAGCTGAAATGGAAGTAGATTTTACATTACTTCCTAAATGAAGATATTCTCGACTCTGCAGTAAATTTAGGGAATTTTCATTTATTCAGAGAGATATAATATCTTTATTTTATATTATAAATTTCAATGGCCTTTCTTTGAGTATTTGATTCTATCATAATCCTATGAAAACGTACTCGGCTAATTAAAACAAGTATTGATGGCCTCGTTAAAACCTGCGCTCAAAATTCGACAAAAGAATATGAATCCAATCAGTACGTTAATACTTCAAGAGTCATTATTTTGCAACTTTTTTGTTTATTACAATCTATTGATGAAATAAAAATAAACTAACAGGAATATTTCGAACGGTGTATAAAGGGTATTCTACGCCAAATCAACCAGTTTTGACCCCATCTCCTTCCACTTTGGTTAAAAATTTTTTTACTCAATGTAAAAAAAGTTCTAAATTAAAAAAATGGCTTTTTTCAAATAGTTATAATTTTTTTAATTAATTCAACTTAATGTGTTGTTTTTTTTTCTATTTTTATTTTTGAATGGGCTTTAACAAAAATTATTTAAACTTATCTTCATTGTTATTTTTTAGATTTTTGAAAAAAAATTATTATCTTTGATTTTTTTTTAACTATATTAAACTTTGAAATTTTCCGAAAATCCTCAGCTTTTTTTCCGAGTGGTATTTTTTTGATTTTTATTTAATTATATCACAAACTTTAAAGCGAATATCGCAACATCGTCGTTGTTAAAATCACCACGTAGTGGCCAAATGACATACAATATTTTTTGTTATTATCGCTCCATAAGTTTAACTTTTGAGGGATAGGAGGCAAATAATGACATATTCAAATTTTATGAAGTTTCACAAAGGCAAAAAAACTTAATTTTATATTAATTGTCTTTTTATTAATATTTATTTATGGCATGGTTGTTATTTTATTAACATTAGGTCCGCTTCGTAATAAACTGTCAGCAGAGAAATAATTAGCACCACTCAATAGTAACTAAGCTTAAATTTACTAAAAATCATCGGTCGGTACACTAGAATTTGATTTATTTCGTTCTAAATTTCATTCGATTGCACAAGGACAGTACGGAAAAAAGGGAGAAGTAAACTTTGCGGCCTAGACCGCGAAAAAAAGACGGTATGGTAGAGTCTCTAGAAATGAGTATCTTTTCGGACGCCTCAGCGCTCAAAAGTTGAACTTTTGGAGCGAGTATAACAAAAAAAATTTTTTTTTTAATTTTTGCTTTTGTCTCATAACGTAATAATATATGACTGTATTTATATTTATTACTAGCGGACCTGACACGTTATTCTGTACACACGTCTTAAATTAAAAAATTTTAAGCTTATTTGAATAAACGTTTACAGTTTGTACCGTTTCGATGAAAATGATCATTAAAATGTTATATTTTAATTAGCACGAGATTGATTTTACCACAATACCACAAAATTTTCTTGAATCTGATCGTAGCGCCTACTATCGGGTCACACTGAAATTAAAATCAAAACTTTTGGAATATTCAATACTGCGATCGATTCGCTGTCTGCTGAATCCAATGTAAAACATTCCAAAATCAACAACAATTTATAAATAAAAATTTTTCTGTGGACTGAATTGTGAGTCTAAACCATTCTCGAACACATCTCAAGATACAAAAAATTTAATTAAAATCGGTCCAGCCGTTTAGGAGGAGTTCAGTGACAAACACACGCACAGAAGAAATATATATATAAAGATGCCATCAGGCTTCAACATTATTTCATAATTTGTTACTGTATGTCTATATATATAATTCTCCAAATTAAATGTTATGCAAAAACAAAAGTAATAATAAATGAACTTAATCAGCTAAATGAGCATTAAGTTTGTGATTTCTCCTAAAAAGGGATGCAAACATTCCAAGCTTATCGTATTAATACATACGATAACAAAACATTGTTTTAAAACGATTATAAACAGACACAAGTATACTTTGAGTTCTAAAAACACGGGCAATTCTGACAACAAGCTTGGCATCACATGAAATCTGTACAGTGATCAAGTTTCGCTCGGATTACACTAATTGATAAGTTTCTTCCTGATTAATGTCGGTCTGGAATTGGCTAAACAGGCGCGGGAGCTAAAAGCTTCAAAGTGATAGCAAAAAACCTATTAACAGTCTTGTAAAAAGTATTTGCAAAACGCTCCAGGGGTTTAACCTACTATTTTGAATATTTGTGCCAGCGCGCATTTAGCACGCATTTGAATACTTTTTTTCTACGGTATTTGTATTTGTATTTTAAAGTGAATACTTTTTAAATACCAATGCTATTGCTGCTGTTTCTCTCAGTTTCAACGATATTTCATATAGAAAGGAATTAAAACAAAGTTCGAATGTGAATTCCCGAACTCTGCTTGAACCCTCTATTCACTGCTTCAATGGTTATTGTTGTTGATTTTCTTTGTTTCCAGATGAAAACTCTCTTTCATCAGATAACTTATAGATTAATTATCCCTGGTATTCGTAATTAAATACTTCGATAAAGTTATTTTTATCGTAATGTGCTGTTCGGCGAATTAACTATAAATATTGGAAATACTATCTCGGTATTGATTATAATAAAGAATTTTCAGTCGATAATTATTAACGTTATTCATGTTTTATTAAATATGTTATGTAAGAATTATTAATTTATAGAAAATTAATTATTTTAAATGGTTTAATTATTTAGTATTTAGTCCTAGCGTGTTAGGCTAATAGACCGGGAACTTCCGAGTTTCTATTTATTGAGAATGATAGGTTTGTTGAATAAATTGGACGTTGAATAATTTTAATACATATATTGTTTAAATCAAAAATTACTATCATTAGTTAAATTACAATAATTACAATTATTACATAGTGATTCAAAGTTAACTTTTTCTTTCATATAACGATTTTACGATATTATTAAATTCACAAATATTAGTTATTTAAAATGTACCTGATAAAAATGATGAACTTTGTTGATTTTACTTACTCTTTAGATTTGATTCACTTCATAATTATACTTTTAATTTTACAATCTTTTATTCGTTATTCGGTAAATTTAACATGTGGTCTATTCAGACTTATTAAAACTTTAGGTGATGTTAACACTAGGACGTCAGGACAACGAAAGAGATTTTCTTGTGAAAATTGTAAGGTGTCGAATTTTAGGGCGTTACTAATTTCCACTCATTGGGGGAACCAAATGTCCAATTATTTGTCTATTTTCTTGGGCCCTTACCCTCTCTCTTAAGTTGTTCAAAAATATCGCATGAGTCCCCTCTACTTGGGTCAGAGTGCAATATAGTTTTCTTACTTACTCTTATGTTCTATTAAACATCTATGTGTTTGTGCATACGTAAGCGCATTTACGTATAGACAAAGACAAAGGCAAAGATAAAGTACATTTGTACTGTTTAACAATAATTTATTTATTTAAATCGAATAAATAGATATGTACTTGATTCTAGCATCTCTTACGTTTTTTGAATTTAATTATTTATTTGTAGAAATACTTCTGTTTTATCATTTTATAAATGTGTTGCATTATTTTAGAATTTCATTATTTAATATTTGTTTATTTTAAATTGTTTAACTTTCAAGTTCTATTTTTTTTATCTGTTTCATATTCGTAAAGTTCATTTCTCATTTAATATTTAATTTTGATTATCTAAAAATTATTTAAAACTTACAATATTAAAATTCATTTAGACATTTGTCTCAACACTCAAAATTCTGTACTTAAGTTACTCTAAAATCTTTTGGTTTAAAATAAATCTTTTTATCTAATATTCTTTGTCATTACTTAAGTATTTTTAACTTCCCACTAAGAAAATCGAAGATTTTCAAAAATCGGGAAGTTATTGTTTTCACCCCGTTTTGCAAAAATCGAGTTTTCATCAGATCTCGACGTTTGAAGGTCACAGGAAGCTTCCCTAACTATCCCCGTGAGGTTGTCACGGTGTCTGTATGTATGTGTAAGTGTTTGTGTGTGTGTGTGTGTGTGTGTGTGTGTGTGTGTGTGTGTGTGTGTGTGTGTGTGTGTGTGTGTGTGTGTGTGTGTGTGTGTGTGAAAGTATGTGAACCGCTTATAACTTTTGAACGGCTTGACCGATCTCATCGTGGTTGGTGCCATTCGAAAGGGCTTGACCAAACTTAGATTTTAAAAACTATTTGGACCGATTCAGATCTATAGATTTTGAGAAATCGTAAAAAAACTGAAAAAAAAAATTTTTTCAAATGTGGTCTTTTTGGAATAACTTTTAAACGGCTTAAAGGTTCAATTCTAAAAACTAATCAGATTTTAACCTCAAAAACCACGTCGATCGCCACCAGTCCGGTCAAAATCGGTTGATTCGTTCGAGAGATATCGTGAACGAAAGAAAACTGAAAAAAGTGTTTTTTCGGAATAACTCCAAAATTCCTAGCGCGATCAATTCAAAATTTGAGATTCTTTGTGAGGCTTGAAAAACTGCGTCGAATGCTTCTAACCGCGTAAAAATCGGTTTATTCATTCAAAAGTTATTGCGGTTTAAAAATTTAAAAAATAGTGTCTTATCAAATCTCTATCAGACTTTTGAGCTCGAAGAGCTTTAAAGCATAGGAAAGCAATCTCTTTGAGCTCGGAGAGCTCAAAATAACCCATAAATTGTATTTTTGAGCTCGAAGAGCTCAAAAACGTCATTGGTGCAATTTTAAGCGCCTAAGTATGGAATTAGCGGGAAGTTGCAGGGATGGCCTTCAGGGTCAACCGTTTTCCTAATTTTTTTATTTTAAGTATAAGTGAGTTTGCTTACGTATAACAAAACTCCCATTTATCTATTTAATCTCTTAAATGTACCTGGGCCCAGACTAATTACGGGAAATTCCCTGGGCCTCTTACAGGAGTCGTAACGAGACACTTAATGATCACACTCGAATTATATTTTACAATCGTTAAAAAATGCAATAAAATCATACTCGAATTTTTTATAATTAATAAATATGTAAAGAAAAATTCTTTACATAACAAATAATTTTAGTTTTTTAATAAAATTCTTAAGTACATCATTTATTATTGCTAAGAATGAAGATTTTTAAAGTAAAAATCACATGAAGTTGAAGTTTGTCAAAAGTTTAACAAACAGAATAATTTTCAAATCAGAACACTATTTTATTGGTTAGCCAGTGGAACATAGCTTTGTATAGATCACTATGCGTTTGAGTATAATAGAGATGTTGATTGTTTCGGAAAAGATATAAAGTATTATAACAAAAATGGATACTAGAAAAATTGGCTTTTGAATTTATAACAAGGGAATAATTTTGTTTGCCGCGGACTATCAGCTGAATATAATTTTTAATTGAAGCTTAAACAACGGAGATTCATCTCTTTATTTAGCTGATAAATATTTATTTTTTTTGTTTATTTTTTTGCCGTTAAATTGTGGTTGTTTATCTACTGTGTATATTAATCGATCTAATAAAACTGTTGATGCACGAACCTGATTAATTTATATTTTTTTAAATATTTTTTATTAGTCTCACGGTGCAAAGTTTTTTTCTTTTAGTATTGCAACAACTTTCTTCTTGGATTAGAGTCTTTTCTGTTGAGCCGATATTACAAGTTCAAAGTTTGGTTTTCTTTCTCAGAAGATTGTACTTTTAAATAAGAAATAATATTTTTTCATGATCTTGTGCTTAAATTCGCGAAAAGCGGCTAATGTATAAGTCGGTTGGTGAAATAGTTGAGTAAAAATTATTTGATGTTATAAGTATGTTGGAGATACTTTAATCAATTCAATATTTTCTTAAGTCTCTTCATATTTTAATATTTAATAGTCTCATTATTATAGAAAATACTGATGCCTTTTTTACTTTTAACATTTGTTACATCATTTATTATTATTATTATTATTATTATTATTTTCTTGGTAAAAGATAAAAAAATAAATTGTTATAATGATCAACGAGAAATTATTGATATTAATTTTACTTTAACAATACTCTTGAAAAAAACAAGAATTTTTTTAACCTAATTTATGATCTTGTGTAAGCATAAAATAATTAATTCAATTTTTCGTTTATCATATGCTTCTTGAGAATATATCAGCCATTGAAAGAGAATACGAAATATAGACATGTAAAATTTGAAAGAAATAATAAACCACAAAAAAGATCTGCATTATTAATATTTACAAGCTTGCCATTCGCATTCATTAACAAGCTTGATGACTTTTAGCTCTTTCTGAATATTTATGTCTATAGTAGAGCATAAGAAGAAATCGTATTAAGATTTACATGATAAAAAAAACAATGATTACCTATTTCCATTAATTTTTAGAATAATAATAATCAATAAAATTAATTGTTTTCAAATGCCGTTTCAAAAGTATTTTTACAAAAGTTTACTTTAACTTTTTCGATTACGGTTGGCCGGAGAGAAAAATACGATGACATGCTTTTCTGACATCTGCAAAATTTTAGGAGTGAGAAAATGTGATTCCTTTATCGTCAATGTAAGAAAACTTTTTTGTTTTTTATTTATCGATAAAAAACTAAATTATTAAAAGTTTACTTTTAAATAACAATTTTAAATTTAAATATTACGATTATTTTTTAATAATAACTAAATATTTTCTACCTTTACGAATATTTCTATTGATAATTAAATATTCTTTGTCATTGGAAAAATATTTTATTAAATTGTCAAAGACGTATAAAATTAAATTCCTAAATTAAAAAATACTTCCAATAAATTTCCCTAAATAATAGTAGCATACTAGCCATTAAATAGATATTAATTTGATGCTAGATGTTGATTATAGTAAATTAATTTTTCCTTATACTACACGGAAAAAAGTAAACTGTCATAAATAACAGTCGATTTATAATAAGTAATGATCAACTGCTAAAAATTACCATTTCAAACAGTAAAATCGTGATTTTACTAGTCACTTTATGATATTTACCATTTAAACGTTACAATTTACTTTTTACATGGCAGAAAATACTATTTCAAACAGTAATATTCGCTATGTAAATGTCTAAAATGTTAAAGCATAATAATTAAGAATTCAGACTTTGATATTTATCATGTCGTACCTAAAAAATGATCTTATGATATGTAAAAAGTATAAAATAAAGTTAGTAAATTTCTAATACAAGCAACGTCAATATTTACAAAGTAAAATGGTAAATTTTAAACGCAACGCTAAAAATCAAACTGTAATTATTGACTTGCTTGGACTGGTAAAATGTATATTTTAAAAGTATAATTTTTACTGTTTCAAATGTTAAATTCTCTCAGCGTGAGACCCCTTTCTCTTTCATCTGAGTTCCCCTTCTCCTCATAATATAGACTATATATTGAAATGGCAATTTTTACTGTTTGAAACTGTAATTTTTTAAGTTGAAAGAGTCGTTATTTACTATAGTGACAGCTACTAATCACTTATTTTGGATATTAAATTATAAATTGTGGCTTTTATACTTTCTACATTAAGTTCTGTAATATTTATATTTTTGCTATCCCGATGTCCGCTTTACTGTTTGAAACTATAAAAATTAATCGAAATCCGAGTGAATATTACAGTTTACTTTTTTCCGTGTAAATATAAAAAAAATTGTATATAGATGTATATTGCCGATGAGCGTTAAATAAATAAATAAATGAATAAATACTCAAAATTTACGGTCGAATTTTTTAAATTGAATATGCATAAAAAATTTCAAGTATTTTTGATATTAAAAAAAATGTATATCAATTAGTCGAGTATCAATTTTGTTTGAAGAAAAATTTTTTTCGATAATTGGATAATTAAATTATTTAAAATATTCTCTCCCTCTTTACTTTTATATCAAAAGTAACTGATGGAGTAAAAAAATAACTTGCAGCGTATAAACTTATTAATTCCAAAAAGTATCTGGGTCAATTTTAAAATTTAACATCCTCGGTATCTAGAGACTCCACTGTAACTTAAAAAAAAACAGATAAAACTTTAATCTGTTGACAGGTTACTCTAAGTTATTTCATCGAATGCGACAGATGATTTCAAACCCGATCCTGGGATGAAAAAAAATGATACATTAAAGAAAAAAAAAACGTGAATGCTTGCAAGGAAATGAAGATAAGAATAAATGATCAAATAAAGATAAAAAAGTGCGTAGTAAATAAATAAATTACCTCTATAAAACCGAGCTCGAATAAACATTCAATAGCACCGGATGCTGGTAGCAGTTTATCAGTTATTGAGGGATTACCTATTCGTATTCTTCGATATTTATCTTCTTCAGGATATTTTATAATATTATCACAGAGCTCACATAAAACTTTTAACGCACTTTGTTGAATTTCAATGTCATTTTTTTCCAACATTCTTAAGCAGTAATCCAAGTTATTGCTCATGGTAATAAATAATTATCAATGGCAAGAATAATATCTACAAAAGAAATAACAATGAAAATGACAATATTAATAAATATAATAGCACTGAAATAATAATAATATAACCACAAGTGAACTAATGAGTAATATGAGTAAGCCTGCTGGTGTCAATATGATGTGGCGAGTGGTGGCGCCAGCTGTACTTTCTTTTATTTTTTAAAGACAGTAGTGTTACATAGCGAAAAAAGAGAACTGATAATAATAATACTAAAGTTAGTGTCGACGTTTCTAATTTTTTTTATTTTTTTTCATTTATTAAATTGGAACAAAAAAATATTTTTTTTAAATTGCACTTAGAGATTTTAAAGTTTTTTACAAATGAAATTTTTTTTTTTTATTTTTTTATAATAATTTTTTCAATAAAAAAATTTATAAAAATTTCTAGATGTCGGACAACTTAATTGTCATCTGATAATGACAATAATAACAATAATGACGGGAGTGATGGAAAAAGTTTTGGACCCTAATTATTTGGTAAGTGAAAAAATAAAATTTTGATTGTTATTAAAACATTAATTAATTTTTTGTTTCCAGAAAAACTAAATTATAAATGTATACGGAGATCAGAAGAAATTATTGGCAAGTTTCTGATAATTTGGAATTATGATTGCTTGGTGAGTATAAGCAAAAAGTAAATATTGGTATAAATTTAATTAATAAATTATTAAAAATAAAATTTTAAAAAATTATGATGTAATTGAGAGACAGCTGATAACTTTTAGAAATTTTTTATGCCAAAAAAAATTTATAAAAAAATTATAACACTAAAATCAACAGAAGTTTAAAAATTTTTTATGTTCATTATTAATTAAATTGAACTAGAAAAATTTTTAAAAATAATTGCACTTATAATTTCTCAAATTTTCTACATGTGGAATTTTTATTTTTTTTTTGCAATAAATTTTTAATGAGAAAAAAAATTGCCAGATAACTGCTAATTTCATTTTCATAAAAAATTATATCCTTGGAAGCTCTAAAAAATTATAAGTGGAATTTTTTAAAAATAATTTACTAGACTTAGTTCATTGTTAAAAAAAATTCAAAAACTATCAAGTGTTGGCTAATCTGTCATAAAAATTTTCATTATAATTTCTCACCAGTAACTTATTTGTTTAAAAAAATCTAAGAATGGTCAGATCTGTTGATTGCAGTCAAGTTAATTTTAATGTAATTTTCGATAGCAAAAATTCATGAAACAATATTGTTTCAAAGGCACGATACCTTAGAGTTAGTATCAATGTAACGGACGTGCGTTTCATCAATTCCCAGTGTTTGAAAACGTTTCAGTTGTCAAATTATTGAGTTGCTGCGAGACGGAAAGTCGATACTTATCAAGTCCACTGAATTTATGGGTAAATGATTTTTACATTATTATTTTTTTTTTTAATTCAACCAATCAGCAGCCTAGAACTTTTTTCATTTTTTTTCACTTGTCATAGATACACTTTCTGTCTGAAGCAGCCCTAGCCCTTCTTTGTGCTAAGGTTTATAAATAAATCATTTTCAAAGCCTTGTCAAACATATTTAAATTAAATTGGAAATTTGTAAAAAGCTGAAGCTTTTTAAAACCAATTTCAGTTTTTTTTCATTTCTCAGTTATTGTTATTATTATTATTATTATTATTATTTTTTTTTTTTTATATATAATTGTTGGCTATCCAGCCTAATTCACGATTCATTAAAAGGTAGTTGAAAGGTAATTGTGGACAGTGTCTCGGATAGCTTAACAGGTAGAGAGAGGTTTAATGTCTCTCATGTACTATTCTAATAACGTAGGCCTTTTTTATGAAAATCAAGTTTCTTTTTTAGGCTAAATAGTATAAATCATGTATTAACACTTTATGTATTTAACACAATAAGAATAAGAAAAATTATATTATTTACTTCACTATGTACAGCTCCTGAGGCTTATCAGGTATTAAGAAATATCATTTATGTTATCCTCTATGAGAGCCCGTATGGGCCAGGTAGACAATTTATTTTAAGTAACAGGTCTTACGTTTATACCTGTGTATTATGTTTATATCTATGTATCAATGATTTAAATAAATAAACGCTTGAATAAAAAAAAAAAAAAAAAAAAAAACAGGTAGAGCCTTTGGCGCGAATCCAAAAGATCCAGGTTCGAGTCCTGGTATGGGCCGTCCGAATTATTTTTTCAGTCAAATTTACCTTTAATGACAAATTTAGATAAGAATTTTTAAATTGTTTATGCCTGGAGGGAATACAGGCTAATGATATTATGAATAATTAGTGAAAAAATCGTGAATTAGGCTGGATAGCCAACAATTATATATAAAAAGTATTATAAAACCAGTCTTCAGAAAATAAAAAAATTGTAAAATTATTATTATTATTTTCAAATTTCCATTTCTCATGTTAAGGGGGTCTTCTGGTTTGACGCCCTGATTTTTTGAGCATTTTTTTGTAAAGATCAATGAAGAGATAGAACTTTGAACTTTACTTTTTACCATTTATTTATACATATTTCAAGAGTATACAATTAAATTTTTAGTTAAAAATATCTTTACAAAAAAAAAAAAAAAAAAATCAGGGCGTCAAACCAAAAGATTCCCTTAATGAAAATAATCACATCATGAAATTCATTGCATACTCGTTCAATATGCCAATGAATAAAATAACAATGTAGATAATATTACAATATCTCTCGAGTGGTTGGATGTCAAAGTATCAAAGCAATGTTTTATCATCAATTGAAGTAGAAGATCAAAGTACTCATCAAAATTGAATTACATATAATACCGCATCCGTAATTTACTTAAGCACTGTCACAATTTATTTTTTAAATTCTATTTATCTTTATTAAATCAGTGCAATTACTTTATTAACTATCAAAATTATTCGGCATTTATCTCTTCGTTTAAATCATTTCGATAATAATAATAATAATTGAAATAATTGTATTGGTTTATATTCATTGCATTATTACTGCTCAGCAGCGTAATGTTTTCAGTCACCTGGCGCCAGTAATTTGAAATTTCGAGAACAGTTCTCATTTTCAACCAAATAAACGATAATGGTTTTGTTAATAATAATAATAATAGTTCTAATAATGATCATAATAACAATATTGAAAGATATTGTGTCTATAATCCGATAGCTCCAAGCAGGTTTCCGTAACCTGTCTATCTATTTTATGCCTGTGAAATATAATAAGTATCGAAATTCAACAATTTTGAAATTTAGGTTTTTTTTCAATTTAAATTCGGATTTCAAAAAATTTCTGCTCGCATATACTGAGATAAAAAAATGAGTATTTTGGTGACAAGAAATTAATTTGTTTACAATTTTATTTCTTAGCTGAAAAAAATTAAATTTTTTTTCGTCGTAACTTTTTTGTTGAAAAAAAATTTTTTTTGCTCGACGGGCAGAAAGCGTCAACTTTCGGCTCGCTGCGCTAAACGAAAGTGCCGCTTTCTGCCTTCGTAGAGCAAAAAAATAGTATACACTCCACGGGAAGTAAATAAGAAAGCCTCAGATCACATGTTTGTCAACCTCGGCTTCGCCTCGGCCGACTTACATGTGATCTAAGACATTTCTTACTTTACTTCCCTAGGTGTGTAATATACTATTTTGATTTGGAAAAAAATAATTTTGAATAGACAACTTGCGAATTTTTATTCAAAATTGTTTTTTCCTTAATCTAAAAAACTTTTTCTCAACAAGAAAGTTACTGTGAGAAAAATTGTTATTTCTTCAGTTAAGAAATAAAATTGTTTAAAATTTTAAATAAATTAATTTCTCATTACAACAGTGTTAATTTTTTCCAAAATAAATTTTTTCTTTCAGTGTATGCTATTGAAAGTTGATTATTAATTGTAAAATTGAAAATATTTTCGATATTTGTCGTTATTATACATATCGAAATATTTGTTATTTCTTATGAATAAAGCGAATATGTTTATGTTGATGGATAACAATGCAATGAATATTCAGATGCATGAAAATATGTTTCGAATTAAATGTTTATTATCGTGTAACAATACATAGCTTACAGCATGAAATGTTGTTTATGGGAAGTGATCTGTTTATTAATATTAATGGTTGTACCTACAGGCCTTTAGAATTTTATAATCTGTATAATTTGTTTACAGGGCTTGCTCGTATCGTGAAAATGAAGTCAATAGTATTGACGAAATACAGTAATAATAGCATAAAATTATATTGCGTTAATTGTGCCGGTTTATTGAGCCGATATTAGTTTTGATGATAATTTTAATCTCTAATGAATAGCTTATTACTAAAAATCGTATAATGGAAATTGATATGAGGTCACATCAAATCTGTTAGTTGACTAATAATTAACCGATCAATTATTATTTTAATGATTTTAAAAATTTCTTCATTAAAATAAATTGCTTTATTAAAGTTAAATAAAATAAAATAAAATAATAATAATTAATATGTTTTCTCAACACTTGAAATTCTTGGGTAATTACGAACCACTTACGGTAGAATCACCCTTATACATACACTGTAAATTATTAATTGAGTGGAAAATGAAAGAGCAAGAGTTTATTAACCTACTAGGGAAAATAATAGCAGGTTATTTTTCTTGGATTATCGAGGTCGGTTACCTCATAAGTCACAAGTACATCATTTTTAATTTTTTAGCGACACATTATGATATAGCAGAGTTTTTAAATTCAATGGTGAGAATTAAAAAAAAATATTTTTTTTTGTATTTCATTTTTGTACTGTACATATATTTCAGTATATTCACAGAAAATTTAATGTCAATCGGACAAGTATTTTCAAAGTTATACTTGTAATATGTTTGTAAAGCCGCTTTGAAGTGTGAACACGTAAGCGGGGATGTGCCGAAAAACTTTAAACGCTTTTTTCTCAAAACTGTCTTTTCAAAGTCGGTGAGCAAGATTTATCGAAAAACGGCTGATGAGATCGATCTCTTATAATAACTTATAAACAATTTTTTTAACTATATTTTTTAGTAATTGATCCAAGGATTTATAATTCTGATAACTATTTTATATTTTTATGAATTATTTAAGGCTAAAATTTTTATAAAAAAATTTATTTTGTTAAACTACCATTTTATAAAAAAAAAAGACTTTTTCATAAATTTCTAAATCACTAATAAACACGGAAAGTTATTTTTTTTTTTTAAATTACCGTTACATTTATTGTAATTGAGGGACATTTTTGAATGAAGATTACTAAAAAATTCATTCATTTTATAATAGACTAGATAAAATTTATGGAAAACCCAATAAAATTATTTTATCGAAAAATAATGAGACCCATCCGTCACACGATTACCGTGAATTTAACGGTCATTTTTGAAGAAAATTTCTTTCAGTGTACGTATGTTCACACACAGAAAAAAAAAATTAACTTGAATCAAGTAAATAATTTTGAAGAATTTCATCTTTTTGGTTTGAGTTGAAAAATTCTTAAACTAAGAAATTTTTTTTGGCTTAAGTAAATTTTACTTGATTCAAGAATTTTTCTCTTGATTGAAATTAATTTTTTTTTTTCAGTCCACTAATAAAAAGTTAATTTTCTTTTTGAAGATAATTATTTTTCTTAGAATATTATTATTGGTTTAAAATTTTTTCTTTTAAATTAAGTCAAGTTTACTTTTTTTTAGTGTATTTTTATATCAACCAATTAAAAAGACTCTTTAGAAAAAATCGTTAAAAATCGCTTTCATCCGGTCTTCTAAGTACTGACTCTTTAAAAAAAAATATAATTAATTTTCAGATAAACTTAATAAAATTTAATGATCTAATAAAATAGTTAGGTATCGGATTTTCCACTCCCAGAGAAAAACTCGAGGATTAATAATATTTACCAACAATGAAATAAAATAAAATGAAAGAAAATACAATTGATGATTTACCGGTTGATCTTTTCTATCGTGACTTTATCACGCTCTCAGGAGAATAATAATAAATGATTTGTCAATTTGAGATGATAAATATACGTGGTGTATATAAATTACATCGGTGGTTAAAATTCCAGCCATACACGAATAGCACTTGCGCAGTAATTTATCCGCAAGGTATATTTATCGTTAAAAATTGACCGGAATTCATTATCCGGTAAGAACTTGATAAAGCCTCAATAAAATAAATGAAACCTCGTAAATTAAGGGTGGTTATGTTTGTAGGACTTTTATTGCTACCGGAATCTTTGATCCTCCTGCTAAAGTAAAACTTTCCCACTTATTCCGGGTATATATTTAATATTTATTTTATTTATTTATTTATCCAAAAAACATCATCATCAAATAAAATTTTTAATGATCATTAAGTGTTTGCGAATTTGTCATATACAAAATTAAAAAGTTTAAATACATAATCCGAGAGAGTTATTTGAGTACTTTGGTGTACAATGATCATCAAGTGTAGATAAAGTTAACTTTGAAGCGATATATTTTAAGTTTTCAATGCCGGCGGTATCCCAATTATCCGTTTTCCAATAGTAATAAACTTTCCTCAATTTGGATGTTATAATTGATGGCTTCGGCTTCACTATCAACCTACACTGCTATGCGGTACTCTCAAAAATTCATTTATCCTTTATAAAACGATTACATCAGGGACGAACAATTAAATCAATTTCACTCAACGCCGTTTTTGTCCACCTTTTTTAGCTACTGCTCGACAAACATTTTATTTTTCCTCTAATCAATAACCGATACCATTTAATAACATTCGTTTATAATTTTTGAAGAGGTAATTTTTTATAGTTATCAATATCGTTTTATTTTGTATTGATCGTTGCATTTCACGCAATTGATATCAATATTTAAGATAATTTATTGTCAACCATATGAACATCTCTTTATCGCCAAAAGCTTTTGGAGCAAATTAATTTCGATAATATTTTAATTGTACTGTTGCTCACTACGAAAATTATAACTGAAAATTTAATAATTTAATCTACATGAATATTAATTTATTACTGATTCTTCAATCAAAATTGCAATTAAAAATTTTGCTCTTCGTTCATAAAATAATTAAATAATATCAGTCATAAATTAAAAAAATAAATTGTCACAGAAATAATTTAAATTGGAAATGTCGATTGAATTTTATAAAGTCTTTTTAAAAAATTTAGTTGATGAAATAATTTGTTTTTATTAATTTAATACTTGAAGATATTTTGATTTTGAAGAATTAAGTTATAATTTATAATTTTAAGGGAAATTTAAACAATAAGGTCTTTCGAGATTTGGTAATTATACTATTTGAACAGAGTAAAAGCCAAAATAAAATATTTATGTGTAATTAGAGGGCTTAGAAATTATCTGCGTTAAATTACAACCCGAACCCATAAACGATACAAATTTCCATTTTCGACACTATGGAGTTGAAAGTAGGTTTCGGTGAGAATATAAATTATAGTCTGGTTTCAACCCTTTCGCTACAATAATTTATTTGATAAGCCTAATCGCAATTTACTTTATTATTATTATTATTATTATTATTTAGCAATAATTAAAAATAGATATTTTTATTGAATCAAGCTAAAGAAAACCAATTAAAATCAGTTTTATTTCAATTAAGTACCTGTCAAAATTTTTATTTACTTTAATAAAAAAAAATTGATTAAATCAATACTTGTTTTTTTTTTTATAAAAAAATTGAATTGATTTTATCAGAAAAAAAAAACCAGATAAAGTAATAAAAAAAAACTATATTTTTACAACAGACAAAAAAATTTTCAATTAGTATAATTAATTTTTCTCTTATTGACATGAATATAGTTTGAAGGAAAATTACATTTAGCGTCTCAATTGCTGAATCTGCTTTCATAATAAAGTTTGTAATGAATAGAAGACTCGAGTTACACTGTTGAAGAGTATTTTACAACCTTTTAAATAAATTCCTTTGACTTGAATGACGTCTATGTAGAATCTTAATTTCCCAGCGCACTTTGAAAAGCTAAAAAAATCTTAAATGAAGGAATTTAATCAAAAACTGCTAGACATAATCAATTGCCGTTATTAATTATTAATTATTAAATGTCATTTAAATTGTCAGTAATTCTGAAAAATAATAAATTATGTATTATTAACTTCGTCATAATTAATTTTACAATTTATCATGCAATGTATGATATTAATATGAGATGCATAAATCCTTGGACATTATTAGTATTGTTCCCTTGATTGATAAATTATTAAATACCTAAATTAAAAATAATAAAATAAAAAGATTGATTAACAATTTTCATTGAGAATAATGTTTAAAATAAATAAACGAAATTGACTCCTGTTTAACATGAAGGTGACAAATAATTGACATATCTATATCTGTCAACGTTGACATATTGACACAATACGTGCGATTTATTATACTGTATAGCCGGTTTAATGAGAGTGCCGTTTCAAGGAGGCTAATTCAACACATACATACTATATTCCCATATAATATCATACAATACTTCTACCATTAAATCTAATGATATTCCTTACTCAACAG
Organism: Cotesia glomerata; assembly: GCF_020080835.1. Taxonomy (NCBI): domain Eukaryota; kingdom Metazoa; phylum Arthropoda; class Insecta; order Hymenoptera; family Braconidae; genus Cotesia; species Cotesia glomerata. The sequence continues at coordinate 6,318,836 of NC_058162.1, forward strand.
CCATTACTATTTGTAACCTGTCACTTCCATTTACATTTTATTTTTAACATTTGTATTTCGTGTTTTAAAATAACCCCTAACAGCAATTAATAAAACGCTACGACTAAAATCCGATGAAACTCCAATCCACGAATAATTCACTTTCAAAAAGTTTAAATAAAAAAAATTCGCTGCTCATTTTTTTACCATTAAAATAAAGTTTTAATTGCTTTGAAAAAATTTACGTATAATTTATTAGAACATCTGTTAATTGTTTTTTTTACTCAATACTTTTGATTGATGTTAAAAAAATGTTTTATTGCACTCAGAGGTTTTAAACCCACGTACAAGAAAAAATATAGATTTTATTTAGCAATGAATTGGTTACATTAGTTTACATTGATTGAAATCACAGGTTGAGCTTTTAAAATACGTAATATCTTGAACCAGACCTTTTTTTTATATTTTTGTCAAGTCAAAATTAGAAATATGAATTGCGTAAAATAAGACATCCTTGGAGGAATTCAAATAAATTTTTGAGATTAGGTTTCTGTCTGGTGCAGAGGATACCGTGATCAATAATTAATAATATAATTATTACTATTTTAATTTCAAAAATTTGTGTTTTCAATTTTTTATAAGCTATATAATTCAACTTTTCATTAAATTTTTCAGTTTAATAAAATTAATTCTGATTCATTGACCTGAAAAGACCTAAAATGATGAATTCTTTAAATTTGTTATTTTTTTTCGAGTGATCCATTATGCCCCACGTATCACAGACTGGCCCGAAATATCATAAAAACATCATAAAGGTCATAACTTGACGAAAAATGGAAAAAAAAATTTTTACCTAATTTATGAGAGAGGCCGTTATGCCAGGGACTGTCGTGTACCACTCTCCCCTGTATGACTCAATTTTTTGTAAAATTTTTCAGTTCAATAAAATTTTTTTTGATTCATTTTACCACAAATTTATCACAATTTAAAAAAAAAAAAATTTTTTTTCGTTACAATTTTTTTTTGAAATATCAACCGTGAAAGTTGGATTTTCAAATAACACACAGAGGGCGCAAAGAATACAATTTCTGACACTCTATAGTTTAGTTATTATTATTATGAGTTTTTAATTGTATACCGATTTATGGTTTTTACAAGGCTAATTGTATCAGCATCTTCGCATGTAGTCTCTTTTTTCAACTCTTTATTATCAATATATGCTCCGCTCTATATTATCAACACAATCTTTCAACTCTTTTATTATCAACATATTCTCCACTCTTTTTATAATCAACAACATGTTCTCCACTTTTTATAATCAACATATAATTTCGCACATAACTTTATTCTCAATGCGGCTGTGGACCGACTTGTGCTTTCTGTACTGTATTCACCCTATTCCTCACCCCTTTCTATCGGTGTTGGAATAGTGGCGATGGGGAAACCACAGAGAAAACCCATACCAGTACAGTTTGGCTACCGGAGCGACCCCCGACGGTTGGTGTTGGAACTATTCGAACAACCGTCGGGGCTCGAACCCTCGCCTCACGACATGATGCACGAACGAACTAACGGGATAATGACTTAGTCCGCTCGGCCATCATACCGCTTTTATAGTTTAGTTAATTTACCTCGTACTAGTATCGAAAAGTAACTTCTCTCTCTCTATCTGTCTCTACATTTCTGCACGGCTGCTAAAATACGGTATAGATGAGTCGAATTATTTTTTAAGAGCGGTTTATAGTTGATTTTCAAACGTGTTTTTCTCATGTATGTGATAAAATTTCGAAAAAAAACGCTTTTCTCTTCGATAGATAATTAAATTATCCATCGAAGAGCGAAGCGCTTTTTTGGAAAATTTTCATTTATTTATGCATAAAATGCGTTTTAAGATTCCATTTGTTGTACAAGTATGACAGAGATACTTTCGTTTGTCCAATAGAGGGCGAGAGAGAGAAAAAATGTAAACCCTTCTTAACAAGAGAAGATTAGCATGGCCCCTGCGCAAGGATGACACGCAAAATCATGAAGCGTTCCACATTCACGTAACAGGATATTGGTAGGAAAGGATTGAGAAAGGAATGTGGAGAGGATCATCTTAATGTGAGTTTATAGAATATGCGAGAAAAAATTATTAGATAGCTCGGACTGGGATTCGAACCCAGAACCTTCCGAAGACATGTCGGCTACTCTACCATTTGAGCTATCCGGTCTATACTAAATTTCCTTTCGCTTATTCTATATACATTAAGCCACACCGTCCATCTTACAGCAAGCATTTTTACAAATATAAATAATGCTGTGAAGCGGGAAAGAATAGGAGTTACGGTAATTATTACGTGAAGCGTTCCACATTCATCGACAAACGTCCGCTGGGTGGAGTAAAAGTCGCAAAAAAAAATTAGCGACAGTTGAATCTTGTAAACGACTTCAATATATACGTAGATTTAATCCGTCGCTATTTAATCTCGTGTGACAGGTTTTGTGTTTAAATTATAAAGTTATTAATAAAAATGAGTGAACTATTAACAAAAACATTAACTCCACCTAATTTAACTATTATGGAAATTACTTTAAATAAAATAAACAATGATAAAACATTTTTCACGGTTCTTTCAAATCCAACTTTCACAATTGATATTACAAAGAATTATGTTCGATATTTTATGCTCAAAGGTAGGAATCCTGACAAACTTGAAGTGAAGGCATGCGTTTGAGACTATGATACATTCTCATCAAGAACTCGTACTATATCCGGACTCGCTACGCTCGTGACGTCACTTCAAGCCGTCAAAATCCCTGCCTTTGCGCATTCGTATCGAAAATAACTATTTCGAGTGGTCCATTATGCCCCACATATCACATATTGGCCCAAAATATCATAAAAACATTACAGAGGTCGTAACTTGAGGGAAATTAAAAAAAAAATTTTTCCCTAATTTTTTAGGGGGGCCGTCGTGCCCCAGGGGGGCCTTCGTGCCCCAGGTTCCCTTATATGTCAAATAAAATTACATTAAAATTTTTTTATGAAATCTGCTGTTGTATTGATATTTTTTTCTTCGAAATTAATGAAATTTTAAAACTTTTAATTGATTAAGCGCCTTTCAACTTATTATATTTATCGAAGTATGAAATCTACTTCCATTTTGGCTACCGAATGGCCTTTTTTTTACTTTTATTTTGAAGAAAATTTACTTGAATAATGATTAACATGAAAACTTTTTAATTAAATGTGACATTTGTCATTACATTACAGATATCCTTCATTTTTTTCAATTTCAACATTCTCTGTAAGGTAAAAGCCCCAATATATGATCATGTACCAGTATATGATCATATATTGGGACTTTTACTTTATAGTGTTTTTAGAAAAAAAAATTTTTTAATTAATGATAGAGCTTTTTTTCTTCAGTTTCTAAGTGAACAAATGATACAAACAAAAAAAATTGAAAAATTCAATGAACTGCCAGTTTTTTTCATACTTATAAACGTTTATTTTAAAAAATCCGCGCTCTTTTAACTCAAGAAACGTCATTTTTATGTATAGCTTTTTGAATCAGCATAAAAACGCCATATCTCGGGACTCTTGGAAACATGATCAATATGTTCAAACAAAACATCGTATATTTAAAATGAAAAATTGAAAATAGCTGCTCAAAAGATAAAAATAGTAACGTAAAGACTAATTTAAAAAGTAAAAAATCAAAGAGACATCAAATGATATTTTTCAAAGAAAAATTCATTTGTAATCAAGCGAAAAACATAAATCTAAATAAAAATAGTAAAGTTGAAAGATAAAAATTAGCATTTTCAGTGCATCGGCACTTGACGAGATGCTAGAAATTCCAAACTATCTGCCGGCAGCTATAGCAGCCGGGCTAGCGCGCCGTAGCTCGATACATCGTTTCAGCTTGGCTGTTAGTATTAGGTAAGTTAGTTCCAGGCAGCAACCGTCAGCTTAATATAAGCCTTACTGCGTAGTCCACTAGTGTGGCGTACTTAGGAGCAGGCAGAACTGCCAGCGATAAGCATTTGTGGCACTTGTACGCGTAAAATAAATTTAGGATGGTGACTAATGAATCAATCAGGTGAAATTTACATTTTAAGTTACTCTATGTTATGCACCTCCGCAAACTCAGACTTTGAATAATAATCAGTCATAAAGAAAAATCCATATCTTAACAAGAATAACATGCATAAATTTATTCTTCAAGTACTTTGTAGATGGTACTTTATATATCAAGGTATATAAATACATCATGTATATGATAACTTTACAAAATATTTATTAAATATTTTATTCAACACATTTTTGCATAATTTTTTTTTTTTTAGTACGATACTGACTAATAATACGATAATACGATACTGGATAATAAAATCTAGCTTATATAATAAATATTTCTGATAAAATATGAAAAATATTTAATTTAATCAACAACTTTTTTCATGTTAAACATTGTTCAAATTCATTTTTTGCACGACTCACGATACGAAGCATCAGAGAGTGTTTTACGATCGAAAAATTTGATTTGCCTCGATTTCGCAACTATTTAATTAATTGGTAATCCACGTAGTCTAATTAATTTGCGCATCATTCGATAGATAATTTGTAAATATTAACAGAACATGGTAACTTTTATCATAAACTAAAATTAAATTAAAAATTTTACAAAGCTACGTAGAAGTACTTCACAATTAGAATTTATTTCACTCTAATTCGATAATTTGACTTAATTTAATTGAATTAAATAGTTAAACATCTTTAGTATTTACGGTCAATTATTTCGAATTAACATAATTATTGTTCTCAGATACAAAACATACATTAAGTATAGTTTAATTCACCCATATTATCCAACAAAACCTACTATTTTTAATTTTATTTTTGTTTATAGTAAAAATAATCATTTTTTTAGTTAGAGCTCAAAACTTTGGTATAAACAATTAACCAAGCGTTTTGAACTCGTACATTGCAGAAAGTTCTAGAGATGGTCTTCAGGGTTAACTGTTTTCCAGATTTTCATGGTTACTAACACAAATAATTATTTCATCATCGAGTTATTATTTTGAAAATTATCAAAGTACATTTTCTTTTGAATATAATCAAAAAATTTGGTATTTACAATGAATAATAATTGTAAATTAACATAATTATTCATCTCAAATACAAAAATTTAGTAAGTATAGTGTAATAAATTTTTTATAACCCTTTTTATTTTACTATGCTTAAAGTTATTATTTTTATTTCTGTTTAAAGTAGAAATGAACATTTTAAAGTTAATATCTTATAAAATATCCTGAAAAAATTATTATTATTATTATTATTATTATTATTATTATTATTATTATTATTATTATCTATCATAATTAGCGAAAATATATCTCAATTAAATAGACAGAAAAAAAATTGTAGAGAAAATTCCAGTTGTCACGTTATAATCCAAGACTAGAATTTCAATGTCTTCACTCTCACAATTTTATATTTTAAAATTTACGATGTTAAATCGTAAAAATTCGTACATTGACTCCTTTTATACAGATTTTTACGATGTAACGTCGTAAATTTTAAAATGTAAAATTATGAGAGTGAAGGTAATGAAGTCTGGTCCGGGATTATGATGTGACCATTCTAATTTTTTCTAAAAATTTTTTCCGTGTAGATCTTATTACTTGTGGGTGCCGTACACTCTAAAATAAAAAAATTAAGTTGATTCAAGAAAAAAAATTTTAAATCAAGAATATTATTTTAAAGAGCTTGATCATATTAAATCTTGAACTAATAAATTTTTCTAGGTTTAAATACATTTTATTTGATTCACGAATTTTTCTGCTCCTTCAAATTAATTTTCTCGACTCTAAATTTTTTTCTTGAATCAAGTTAATTTTTTTTTATCATTCTGGTTCCTTTAATCTTAATATCTTAAAAAAAAGGAAACAACCTCCAAACAGTTTGATATCTTAAACTTTCAATTCCAATTTAATTCGATATTTGTCAGCAAACTTTGTAAAAATTCCATCGCTCCGATACCCGCGAAGTCATAGATAATATTTATACCCTAGTATTAGAAGCGCTATATCATCAATTTGAGCTCATATTCTATTGTAATGTATTGTATTGTATTCCACGGTAGAAGAACTCATATTGACGAGCTTTTTACCAGCAAAATCCGTAGCACACAACACAATTTATTTATTATATGTCAGCTTTTATATCAATTGTCTTGAACGTTGAGAGATTTCTATATTCTCTTGAAGAAAAAAACAAAAAATAAAGTTATCACTTATTTTAATGGGACAATAAATCTCAAAGTTATTTAATATTTTCCGAAGATAATAACGCATGTATATATATATATATATATCGGTAAAAATTATTTTCACTCAACATGCAATTCCTGAGCATAAAACATGTTAAGTAATAAAGAACACAAAACACGAACCGCCCGATACTACCCTCGTAAATACATTATTTTTTTGCTAGCTCGGTCTCGCTTCTTTACTTTTATTCTCCATCATAATTATCGTCATCATAACAATTTTTATTATTGCTCCGTTTCATTACCACGGAATGTTATTGTCTTGACAATTCATGCTAAAAAATTTATGATTCCGGAATATTTTCTCGGTGTAATTTATTGAATCGGTGCTAAAGTTTTAAAGTAAAGAAGAAAATGAAGATAATAATTAAAAAAAAAAATACAGAACATACGCTCGAGAATTGTTTAGTTTACAATTGCAATAAATTTCTTAGATTTACAAAAGATGAAATTCAGTACATAAAAATCCGTTGTCTTGTCGTTAAATTCCAGACATAAAAGCAGAAAGCAGAAAGCTGATAGATATCATGAAATAGACGTTTGCCTGCGTGTTAAATTTCGAGAGCATGCGCGCTTGATCCTTTCTCTCTTTTATCATCCCTCGTCCTCCTCACCCTTATCAGCCCTAGCTCTACCCTACATTCGTTTGATAAATCCCCCACTTCTTTGGGTGAGCCTTCACAAAGGAGGGGTTGAATCGGCTCATCGCAACTTGTGCTCCAGTCTCGCCCGAGCGCTCGAACTTGCAATTAACATTGGCAATTATCCAAGCCTCTTTATCTTCATCTCTCTCAATAATAACAGTGTTTAAGACTCAATATTTCACTCACCCAAAGATTAGTTTGCATCAATACGCTAAAGTAATCAAACTATTTATTATTTTATTTTTTATTTTACTGAGTGACTTTTTCAGTTCTAGAAATTTTTTTTAATTTAACTCTTCTAAAGTTTGACTGCTGGGATTTATTGAAATAAGTTTCAACGACATATGTGATTGGACAGTTGTTGTTTATGATTGAGTTACCAACAAATCCACTGATAAATTTTCGTTATATTGGACACAGTGTCTCCGGTATGAAGTGATTAATTTACCAGTGAGCTTATGAATGTGGAATTTAACATATGGATTCATTAACTTAATGTTGTTATCGCTGAATAAGTCGTTAATTATGCAAATTTATTTATTATTTTAATTTTATTATACTTTTATTTTTGTTTTTATATTATTTTATTTATTTATGCTTCGATGTGTACTTGAAAATTTGAATACTTTGGAGCAAAATTAAATAAAATAATTGTTGAAAATTTTTATGAAATGTTTGAAAACTAAATTTTTAAAATAATTTTGAAATTAATTTTTAAAATTTCATAAGAATTAAATTATAATAAAAATTTTAACTTTGACGGATGAAAAAGTAATAAAAAATTTATAGCGATAAAATTTTTTAAATAATTTTTGAGTTCAAAATTTAGTAAAAATTTTATTCTAATAAAATTTCGACATTAAAGCATGGGAAAATAATTATTTAAAAAATTTATGGAGATAAAATTTTGAAAATAATTTTATGATTCAAAATTCAATAATTAATTTATTACAATAAAATTTTTAAAGTAATTTTTTATTTAAAATTAATTAAAATAAAATTTGGATTTCAAACTGAGAGAAATAATAATTTATTATAATAAAAATTTTCAAAAAAATTATATTGAAATTAAAATGAAAATTCTCATAAATTACAGAAAACTTGTGATTAAAAAAAAAACTTTCCTAAAAACTGATAAATTAAAAAACAAATTTTTTTTTATATTGCGGAAATAATAAAAACAAAAAAAAGGGTTTATGATAAAGTAGCCATTATCTAAACTTTAAAAGTAGTAAAAAACTAGTATGGTCAGACAAGTTCGTGTTTGCCAGAAATAGCTCACAATTACAAACACACGTACAGTAACCGGAGGAATGTGTAAGTGTACAAGTACAGTAGATTATTAAAGTGCGTGGTGCAATAAAAAATGTCACTAACTGACGGGTCATTTAAGTTTAATCAGAGCTACTGATAACATGCGAGTTATAAGGCTTAATGGTTTTGATGGTGAATGATAATTAGGGCTGTAAATAACGCAATGCTTAATGATAACAATTAACAGTTAAAAAGAGAAATGTTGAATGTTTATTCGAGTAAATGAGTTGTAACTTTGGAATTTAAAATAAGGGTGTAAAGGAGTTTGAGTGAAGGGTAATTAAAATTATAAACTGTCGCCCGAGTTTGATAGGTTGATTCAAGGTTTGCGAGATTCAGATTCAGATTTAGATTCCGTATTTCATTTCATTTTGTTAAAAATGAAGTTTATTCGAGAAATGAAGACGAGGTTGAGGGTGGTACTAAGCCGTCTCGAGGGTACGTCGATTTGAGGCCACAAAACGTCCCTGGAATTTAGAGGAAATATAAAAAACACTTCTGATAGAGGAGAGAAGAATAGCATTGAAAAGAGAAGAAAAGTGGGGGAAAAAGAACACATAGTCAAGAGGAATGCCAGCGAGAAAAAAATGAAAAGTGTGCTTTTTACTCTTGGTCTACTCTTCGTCAGTAAGTTACATTGTTTTTTGTTTTGTTTATCCAATTTTATTTTCAGGCCTTTTTGTTTCGTCTCCTCTCCAGAGATTTTATCCGAGTCTGTAAAAATTACGCGAAAAACTTTTGGGCTTAATTAAAAGTAACAAATTTGTCCGGTTGCTTTTTGTTAAAACTTAAAGTTTTTTAATTTATTTATCTGATTTTAAATTTAAAAAAATTATCTTAATTTTTGCTCATTTTTTTAAACAATAATTTATTCTGCAAAAAAATTTGAATTGGGATAAAAAAAAAATGTTAAAATTAATGATAGTTGAGTTTTATTTAAAAACAGTTGGTGTCAGTCATTGTTGCTGTTAGAGAGCGCCAACTGAGTTCAGAAATGTCCAATATGGCCGTCGCTATCTGGCCCGTATTTAGACTTATTTATTTTATTGTGAGTAAACCAGGAAAGCTAAGACAGTGATTTACGATAGCAACCTGTGGTTCGCCGATAGAAATCGATCGCAAAAAGAATTGAAAGAATTAATTGTGTCTTTCCAGAGATATCTCGTGTTTTAACATCGGGACGAATGTACGGCTTACGGATGTCGGGGATAGATAGACTTTTTTATTATTAATATCAGAGTTTGACTGATTTTTATCGTGATATGTCAATAAATAATTTAAAAGATATGAAATTTATTTGAAATGAAATATAATTCGATTGTCTTACAGACTTTATAAAATAATATTTAGATTAATTATAGGTTAGAAAACAGAAAAACACGGCTTAAAGACAAACAACTATAAAGTAGAAAAAAATTAGAAAAAAGTAATGAAAAAAATTTATTTTATTGTAAAGAAAGCTTTTAGTACTTGACACAATTAATGTAAATATTTATAAAAGTTAATAATTACAAAAAATATTTTAAAAAATACCTCATGTTTTTTTTACAAAATAAATTTTTTTTTGTTATTCACTCTTTTCTTATTTAAATTATTTTATACTTTTTAGTTTTGCTTGTTATTAAACCGTATTATTTATTTTCAAATTTTTTAGAATAATTAAAAACCACCCGGGAAAAAAACTTCTTGATTGAAATAAGACATTCTCTTCAAAAGTTCGTTCTTGTTTCAAGACATTAAGTTCTCTTAATGTTAGAAATTTATGAATCGAATCAAAAATATAGAACTCTTGGATGAAGAGAAGAAATACTTCATTGAAGAATTTTAGTTTCAGACAAAGTACTTTACTATTTTCACCCAAGACAATCAATTTCACTCAAGAATTTCTTTTTCTTGAATTAAGATACGCGGTAACGTTGATTTGAGATATTATCGACTTGTTTCGAGGAATTAAAGAATGCTCGGAATTTTGTTATTGTCAATTTCAAAAATAAGTCTCAAGAATAAATTCAAATAATTAAATTTTTATTTTGTATTTTGAATGAAGAAAGTCTTTCTTAAACTAAAAATATGAAATTCTTAAAGAAAAATAAAATTATTCTCAATGATAAAAAATTGTGTTTTTTAAAGAAGAAATTAATTGTATCAATCATATGTTGATATACTCTTGATCAAAAATTTTAAATTTTCAAGAGAAGACAAAAAATTTTTGAATCAAAACAACTGGTTCTCTTTAAAATAATTTTCTTTTTTCAAGACCGTAAAAATGACGTAAGGTAAAAGCCCTAATAGATGATCACGTACCCGTATATGATTACTCCATGTATTTATATATCTATATTCACAAATATAGGTATACAAATACATGAAGTGATCATATACTGGTACATGATCATCTATTGGGGCTTTTACCTTATATACAAGTCTAAGTAATAAAAACGCGTCAAAAATGAATAAAATAAACGACCGATAATTTCCCGCGAAATTTGAAATATGTTTATAAGGAAGACATAAAATATGACACTTTGTATATTTAGTGCTTACATTATCGAGGGAGTATATAGAAGATGTTAAATCAATCTTTTTGAAATACATTACATTCCGATTTCGTATCGCTGAATCATATAAATTTAAAATGTACTCAGTTGACACCGGCGCTGATACAGTTTTTTATATCACAGAGTATGATTTAAACATCACTTTTTTTTCCGATGCATCTAACTCAAATTTTCAAAATAAAAAAGTTAATTTCATGTTGAAAAAAAAAAATTATTCCCAAATAATTTGATTATACGAAAATTGAAGCAATTATTTTTATATTTTAGAAACTAATGGATTTATAAATTTGATTTTCGACAAAAAAAAATATCTATTGGGTAAAAAACCTTTACAGCAATGTTACACTCCTTGTTAATACAATATTTTTTTTTTTTATATCAAATTTCATGGATGAGAAAATTTTAAATAACAATAAAACTATCAAATAAAAATCTAAATACCAAACAAAAAAAAATATACAACGAAGTCTATTATGAAAAGTAAAAAAATGAATTATATTTTCAAATTTCACAGAGCTATGAATTTAGTACGTGACAAAAGACAATAAAAAGGGAATTAACGTTATAAATCTCATCAAAGAATAGTATAGCTGACGGTTTTACTATAAAAAGAAATAGAGTAGAAAGTAAAACTAAAAAAATTTATATTTCTATCCGAAGGTCCCGGAGGGTGCATCGATAATAATCATGGTGACAACAGTAAAGATATTGAGTTCGATTTTGATCCTCTTGATCGTGGACCATACTTTGATGTGGCAGCATCTCATAATGTCACTGCACTTGTCGGCAAGTCTGCACTACTCAGGTGTCGTGTGAGAAACTTGGGAGATCGTACGGTGAGTTTATTAAATTTCTTTTTATTTCTTCCTCCGCTTTAGTTTTGATAGTTTTTTTACTACCGACAATCGACTACTCAGCTTCTGCTTAAAATTTCTATTATATCTAACTTTATAAGTCGATTAAATAATTTAGAATTAATTATCTTGGAGTAATTTATTGTAATGTATAATTAAGCTGAGTTCATGCTCATAATGAACTGGATAATGATGGTTTACTTAAAATATCAAAGTTTAATATTGCTAGTAAGGTAATATGAAACTTATTTATAATAGGTATCATCATTGTCATTATTAAATAAATTTATACTCAAGAAGATTGAAGTATAATATTAGTTTTTTCATTTTTTATTATTATAATAATTGTACAATTAATTTTTTTAACTTAATTTAAATATGAATATTTTTAATTTATATACAGAAAAAAAATTTACTTGAATCAAGTAGATAATTTTGAAGAATTTCATCTTCTTGATTTAATAAGTTAAAAAATTTCCAAACTAAGAAATTTTTTTTGGTTTAAGTAAATTTTACTTGATTCAATAATTTTTCGTCTTCTTCAAGACAATGAAACTCTTGAAAATTATTTTCTTGGTTTAAGAATTTTTCTCTCAATTTAAGTTAATTTTTTTTTGAGTCTATAATTGAGAGAATAAGGAAAATTTAGTCATCTGTGTATTTATGAGACAAAATGGGATTTTTAAATTAAATTTGGTAGAATATTCAAAAGGTCTTGACTTGAGTTTGTGTTTTTTCAAGATTTAACAGAATTTTTAACGACAGTTAATTTATTATAAGTTTTTGGAGTAATTCTAGAGAAAAAAAAATTTACTTGAATGAAGTAGATAATTTTGAAGAACTTAATCTTCTTGATTTAAGTAGAAAAATTTCCAAACTAAGAAATTTTTTTGGTTTAAGTAAATTTTACTTGATTCAATAATTTTTCGTCTTGATACAAGACAATGTAACTCTTCAAATTATTTATTGGTTTAAGAATTTTTCTCTTAATTCTAGTTAATTTTTTTTCAGTATATTTTTTAATGACAATAAATTTCTTATATTAAGTTTTTTGAAGGAGTTTTTAATAGTGTGTTGGTTTTATAAAATTGTTCCGTCATATATTTTTTATTAATTTACCGGTAATTGATTCTGACACATTAGTATTTAAATAACTTTTTTTTTGGTTTTTAAAACCACCCTTAAACTTTCTATGCGATAATTAGTTGCTGAACTTTTTATTTTTAAGTATTTTGTTATACAGCCGTCATATCAATATTATTTTAGTAACTTATTTAAAAAGTATCCAAACTATATATATTATAATTTAAAATATCAAAAAATCATCAAGATTTTTCTTTCCCCTCCGTTCTTTCCCAACTCCCTTAAAAAATTTGCTTTAATATGGCTCTTTACCGTAAAATGGACGGTGGCGTTGTTTGCTCGGTGGGTCTTATATACGTGACTGAATAAAGTAGTCAGTACTTGTCTCGGATAGCTTAAATGGTAGAGCCCTTGGCGCGTAACCGAGAGATCTGGGTTCGATTCCCAGTCTGGGCTGTCTGATTATTTTTTCAATTACGGAAAAATTCCCACTGAGTAGGTCCCCCCTTTCCCCTATCCGTTCTTTCCCAACACCCTTAAAAAAAAATTTGCTTTAATATGGCAAGATAGGGAAGATAAATTTCTTCAATTCACAATTCGTAACTCACAGTCGTCACATAAGGACTACAGGAAGCTAGTTTGTACTTATTTTGCTATTTCTTCTGATTAATTGTTACTTCACAGTGTATTTCAATAATTAATGATGAAGAAATATTATACTTAATTCTATTGGATGGATTAACAACAGATATTATTTAAACATGAATAATCATACTTTACAATATCGTGTTTTTATTGAATGATTAATTATTTTTAATATATTGGTTCAGTTTGATTGAAAATTTTTCATGCGAGTGTTATTTTTTAGTTCAATTCATTGCCGATGCGATTAAATAATTTATGGTTATTATTATTTTAAATCAATTAAATGAACTGATTTTTATTAAACAGTTAGAAAATCAATTAAAAACTTTTCCACCGTCAAATATTTATCCCAATTTTCATCCATTCTAATAGAAAAAATTAAATAATTTTTTTCATAAAAAAAAGTAATTTATTTAAAAAAAATAACAATAATATTTATAATAACAATAACAATAGTTCAAGTCATAATATAAAAGTATAAATCTCACTCCAGAACTTAAATTATTTAATAAAGCAAATAAAATTTTATTTATGTCACATTTAATTTTAATAGTCGGACGATAAAGTCAAGATTTTCAATTAAAATTGAAATTTTAATATTTTTTTTTAATTACCATCTACTATTTTCTTTTATTTGACGCAATAAAAAAGAAGTATGTTAAATTTGTGGGGCTCGTAAATTCTCGTTGAATTTCTTCCCCTGGATTTCGGGGAATTATTTTTTATTTATAATGTAATTGTAAAAAGTTTTGACGATTAAATCAAAAGTTATAACTGTAGCTATATACCTATATACCTTTATAAGGTCAAGTAAAGTAAGACTCAGGTTAACAAAAACGATCGATTCAAATCTTCCCGAAATTTAGATTGAGACCGACGACAAAGTTACTACCGATAGTTTACTGTATTGATCTCTCTTTCTCTCTCCATTTTCCACAGTATATACCAATATATACCGATGAATTTTTTTAACCCATTCTGTTCCGAGTTAAGTTCTTACTTTTTCATTCGATTTATCCTCTACTTTTTTCTTCTCTGTTTAGTAAAATGTGAACGGAAAAGTTGAGTTCTTACGTTAAATATTAATGTAAGAACTTGCATACGTAAGTTACTTACTCGGAAAATCCTATAAAATTCCAAACAAAATATATAAACCAGTCGAATTAAAATAGCAGTGCTTCTATCTTTGTTCTTGAACAACTTGAGAAATATTATCGCATTAAACATCTATTTAACAAACTTTGTTTCAACAATTCAGAGTGAAAATTTTTTTTAATAAATTTACAATTAAATATTTAGATTTCAAAATATTCTATACAATATCGCCAACTATTATTATACACCCCACACATAAACTCACCGAGTCAAGAGTATCAGAAAATTAAATGTAAATTCAAATTTTAACGGCTTGGAAATTAGCATTAAAAATAAAATTACGGACCGTCATCTTCTGGTGAATAAATGAACAAATGAGAATTGATTAGTCAAATTGAAGCTATTTTTTTTTCTACCAATTAAAACATCACTTATTATTCATGTAAAATCATTTTTTTATGAAAAAATTTTACACATTGTCAATTTTCGTTTTACCTTGGAGTTAAATTTTATATTTTTATAAGCTTGTATTTTGCTCAATATTATAAGCGTAAAACTTTTACTTCAAATTGAAATTTCGCTGAGAACGAAGTCTCTATAAAATTTAAAAAGAACTTTTTATAGAGAGTAAAATTCTCTGCGAAAAGTATCTGATGATTTTTTCGCACCTTCAATAGCTTACTCATAATTTTGATTTCAAATTTTTATGGAAAAAAAGTTTTAACTTCCCGCTAAAAATCTCAGATTTTCAAAAATCGGGAAGTTATTGTTTTTACCCCGTTTGGCAAAAATCGAGTTTTCATCAGATCTCGACGTTTGAAGGTCACAGGAAGCTTCCCTGACTACCCCCGCGATGTTGTCACTATGTCTGTATGTATGTATGTGTGTGTGTGTGTGTGTGTGTGTGTGTGTGTGTGTGTGTGTGTGACTATGTGACTCGCTTATAACTTTTGAACGGTTGAACCGATTTCATCGCGGTTGGTGCCATTCGAAAGGGCTACGCTGAACTTAGATTTCCTGAGAATTTGAACCGATTCGGACCGATAGATTTTAAGAAATCTTGAAAAATCTTAAAAAAAATAAGAAAAAAATCATTTTTGAAAGTGGTTTTTTTGGAATATCTTTTAAACGGCTCTATCGATCAACTTCAAAAACTAATCCGCCCTTAAGCTTGAAAAACCACGCCGATCGGCGTCAACCCGATCAAAATCGGTTGATTCGTTCGAGAGATAGCGTGAACGAAAGAAAACCGAAAAAAACCGAAAAAAGTGTTTTTTTCACATAACTTCGTCATTTCTTTTATTAATTTATAGAGCTTAAAAAACCGCGTCGATTGCCGCCAAAAACGTAGAAATCGGTTAATTAGTTCAAAAGATATCGTCAATAAAAGATTTGAAAACAAGTGTTTTTTTAAAATCACTGCGACATTTTTAACTTCCCACTAACAAAATCGAAGATTTTCAAAAATTAGGAAGTTATTGTTTTCACCCTGTTTTGAAAAAATCGAGTTTTCATCAGATCTCGACGTTTTAAGGTCATAGGAAGCTTCCCTGAAAAAATCATTTTTGAAAGTGGTTTTTTTGGAATATCTTTTAAACGGCTCGATCGATCAATTTCAAAAACTAATCAGCTCTTAACGTCAAAAAACCACGCCGATCGGCGCTAATCCGGTCAAAATCGGTTGATTCGTTCGAGAGATAGCGTGAACGAAAGAAAACCGAAAAAAACCGAAAAAACTGTTTTTTTCACATAACTTCGTCATTTCTTCTCGGATCGTTTTTGATGATATAGAATAATTTCAGAGGTTAAAAAACCGCGTCGATTGCCGCCGAAAACGTGGAAATCGGTTGATTAGTTCGAGAGATATCCTCGACGAAATATTTGGAAATAAGGATTTTTTCAACATAACTTCGACATTTTTTGGAATAACTTTCAAACAGCTCTACCGATCGATTCCAAAAACTAATCAGCTCTTAACATCATAAAACCACGTCGATTGCCACCAAGCTGGTCAAAATCGGTTGATTCGTTCGAGAGAGATCGTGAACGAAAGAAAACCGAAAAAGTGTTTTTCAGAGTTACTCCGAAATTTCTAGTTTGACCAATTGAAACTTAGAAATTATTTATAAGGCTTAAAAAACTACGTAGAATGCCGCCAACCGCGTAAAAATCGGTTCATTCATTCAAAAGTTATTGCGGTATGAACATTCAAAAAATAGTGTTCCATGAAACTTCTATCAGACTTTTGAGCTCAAAGAGCTCAAAAAGCATAGAAAAGGTATCTTTTTGAGCTCGGAGAGCTTAAAACAACACACAGATTGTACTTTTGAGCTCGAAGAGCTCAAAAAAGCGGCCAGGTATTAACGGAATTAGCGGGAAGTTGCAGGGATGGCCTTTAGGGTCAACCGTTTTCCTAATTTTTTTTTTGTCATATCAACCGTGAAAGTTGGATTTTCGAAACATACAGAGGGCGCAAAGAATACGATTTCTGACAATCTATAGATTGATCTGTAATAAAAATTAAAAAAATTGAGAGCTGTCTGCTAATTTCAGCATCATAATTATTAATGTCTATTATAGTTAACTATTTCAATACATATTTGTCTAAGCATATATATATATATATATATATATATATATATATATTTTTATTTTATTTATTTCTACAAAAATTAAACAAAATACATTTGTAAACTGAGTTAATTTTCATGATTTATTTTTTACAAATCACGTTGAGAAATAACAGTGGCGACCGTAGCGAGACCAAGCGTAATTTTTATTTAAAGTGAGATTTGTTAATACAGTGGACTCTCGATAACTCGAACTTCAAGGGAAGTGATAAAAACTTGACTGAATAAAGTAGTCAGTACTTGTCTCGGATAGCTTAACTGGTAGAGCCCTTGGCGCGTAACCGAGAGATCTGGGTTCGATTCCCAGTCTGGGCTGTCTGATTATTTTTTCAATTACGGAAAAAAAAAAAAATTCCCACTGAGTAGGTCCCCCCCTTTCCCCTATCCGTTCTTTCCCAACTCCCTTAAAAATTTGCTTTAATATGGCTATACGAGTTAACGAGTTTTCGACTTAACAAGATGTTCAAAATTTGCAAGTAGACCAAAAAAATTAAGAAAACACTTGATTTGCAAGAAAATAACTTAGAGAGAAAATATACATTGCAAATAAGAATATAAGAAGCATTGAAAATTCTTGTAGGAATTTAGATTTGATTGCTATAAGCTTGGACAGTTCGGAAAAAAACGTCTTTATATTTTACTAACTTCGACTTATAGAGTTTCACTTTTAAAATTCGAGTTATAGAGTATAAATATCCTTTATCGATACTGGAAGGGAAACAATACCAAGTTCAAGTTACAGAGTCTAAATAATTCGAGATATCGCGAATTAAAGAATTCAGCGGAAGGGAATACAAATTTTTTTCGAGTTACTGAGGATTTCGACTTAACAAGGTTCGAGTTATCGAGAGTCCACTGTAGTTAACAAATCTTTATTTAAATGAAATAAATGAGTCGATTCAGTTAAATAAACCAAAACGAGGTAGTATTTGAACCAAAGTAATAAATATTTGAATAAAAGAAATTTGTTAACATTAAATATATATTTTTAATTTATTTCAAATAAATCTGCGCATTTGAGCCAAACAAACTGTTTTCTCAGTGTACGCTCGTCTGGATAAATAACTCGGTCTTGATAAGAATGGGACCATAGCCTCAAACTTGTGACGTCACTTCAAGCCGTCAAAATCCCTACCTTTGCGCATATGTATCGAAAATAACTATTTTAGAACTTTTAAGGAGTTATACGCTTGTAAGAGGCCGAAAAAAAAAACTTTCCAATTTTTCGATTTTTTTTAAGAGGCTTTTTAATTGAATAATATGAAAATGGATGTCCTTATAGTAGTTACTTTGAAATTTATTAATAAAGCTTTTTTTTTTTTTTTTTTTCAAATAATTATTTTTCTTACCTTTGTCAAAAAAAAAAAATTATTGATTTTTAATAAAAATTTAAGCTTTAAATTTTTTGCAAAAACATGAAAAATTTATCAAAATTATTAATCTTTAGATCAACTACTAAAATTACAGTGAAGAAAATCGTATAAAAATTAGACACTGATTTTATCAGACGTTGTTCGATAAATCTTGCTCACTGATTTTAAAAAGACAGTTTTGAGAAAAAGGCGTTTAAAAATATTAGACCTTAGCCCCAATAAAATTGTGGCATGTTCGGGAAACAGCTTTATAAATATATATATTAGAAATATAACTGAAAATACTTGTCCGATTGGCATCAATTTTTTTATGTATTTTTGAATACATGTACATTGAAAAAATTTGATGTTTTAAACTAAAATTCTTGGTCTTGTTTAAAAATTTTCATTTTTTTTTAATGTTTTTTTTTTCCTTTCAATATCAACACACGCCCACTAATTTAATACTTTATACAGTACAAGTTCTTGAACTTAAAGTACACAGAAGTTTATTATTTCGAGCCCAGGTGCTGGCATAAAAATATAAGAAAAGTTGTAAATTTGCCAAAGCAAATAACACAGCTCGCTCTGTCACTCTCAAATAGAAGAATTGAGAAATATTTGTCACGCTCGTGCGAAGAATAAAAACCCCAAAACGATTTCTCAAATTTCCAATTTTCCAAAAATGACTAATCATGAAAAATATTTGAACTCTAGGAAATTTTTACGTCAAGTTACATTTACAAAATTACTTAGATTAGATTTAAATCATCATCATCCATTTGAAACTCACTATAAAGACTCTATTAGACGGCTTAAGTCTTATCACCATTAAACTTAATTAAAAATCGTGACGTTGAACCCTAATGTACCGGAAGCTTAATTTAAACAATATAACTCCATAAACTTTCTAAAATTTTTTAAATTAACATTCAGCTGCTTTTTTTTTAATAGCTCAAGAAACAAAATAAATTTTTTTCATTCATTGCTATAAGGTAAAAGCCCCAATTATTGACGGGGGTCTAAATATTGACACCCTAAATTATTTTTAAATATATTAAATTATCTGTAATAAGAATAACGATCAAATAAATTTTTATTAAATTCTAATTAATTAAAAAATTGAAAAAAATCACATTCAGTTCAAAATATTAAATATTAATTATTAAAAAAAAATAAAGTTAGCACCAGTTCATCAAATCAGCTTACAAGCGTCTATTTTCTTAACAACTTTGGTTAGAAAAGCATTTTTTTTAACTGCCGAGTTTAAATTAATTTTTTCATGTAATTATATGACCTATTTTTTTTTTTAATTAACAGTACATGAAATATTTACAAAATTGAATAATCGAAATTAATTGTATGCTTTATAATATTTAAATAATGGGAGTCAATAACTAGTTCATAATTTTTATGGTGAATCCCATATTGACAGCCGGTCGACAGCGCTATGACGCCTTTTTTTTAAGTATAAAATACGTTATATACGCGATTATATTCAAGGCTTTTAACTGTCAAATAACTCGGCGTGTTTTAGTGTTAAATAAGTTTTTAAATAAATTGCTATATTTTTCATAATAATTATTCATTCATAGAAATTATTATTAATTAACTTTAATAATATTGATTACTTTATATCAAGTTTTTGATAAATAACAATATAACCAAATGATTCGACGCATGTGCAGTAGGGGCGTCAATAATTGGGGTTACGGTACGTCAATAATTAGATCAATCAGTTTTTTAACCCGTCAATAATTGGTGTATCCAGATCATATATTTAATTATTTAAAATTAATTAGTAAATATCACTGATTATCATTTTAAAAAAAGAAATTGATTAGTTAAAACATTACTGAAGACATTACCACAAACAAAATTCATCGATATTTATATTTGATTGCTTAAAAAAAATGAAATCATAACTTTGTCTTTTATAGCGTCAATAATTGGGGCTTTTACCTTATACAAAAGTTACTGACTCTCTGATTGAATTATAAACATCGTCTGAGCTGTAAATTAAAAAATAAGTATCCAAATAGATCAAACCACAGATATTATGTGGTTATGTTCGATCTGCACTTGCATTCTTTATGAATTGCATGGGTACAAGAACTTGTTTGTCGCTAAATATTTAACGAAGTTTCTGTGATCTATCTTAGTACCAAGTCTAATATTAAGCAGGTGGTTAATATTCACGTTTCGTGTCTTTATCAAACAAATAGGTTAACTCGTTAGCACGTACGCTCATCTTGAAACTCTAAAGAATTTTTTAACTTTCAAACGAAAATTATATATATTATTCTCATCATAAATTTTTATTCATCAAATGAGTTTTTCGTATTACAGTTAGATCTGTTTTTATTAATTATCAAACGCAAAAATTTGAGTACCATGTTGAAGTTTATATTTCTCGCTATTAATAGAAAAAATGTAAAAATTTTATTTAAAAAATTGGTTATAAAAATTGTATACTAACAAAATTCAGCGCCAGCTTTTGGCAATACATTTAATTATGTTGGAAGACTATAGAAAGCGCAATTATATATTAAGTTTGTTTAACTAATTGAGTGGATGAAGCTCTCAGCCATGAAAAGGTTGGTGTAACGAGCGATACGAGTGCACCAACTCACGAGTGATGAAAGCCTCGTCCACCCAGCTCATACATAAATAAATACATCCAACTGACGTAATTAGCATAATATTATGCACAATATTCGAATCAGAAAATGAATCGTCATATTATAATGTAGAAATGAGTAAATGCAAATATTTATTAATGAGAGATATTTTATTTTAAATGTACTTATGAATATCAAACATTTTTCCACATTATAAGACCATTCGTCATGATATTGAGCGAAATATTCGTACGAATCCGAGATTTTAAATTTGAATTAGCTTCTTGACAGTTTTCTAACTATTTATCTACTCAACAGATTTAACAAAAAATATTAGGCCATTAAAATGAATGATTATTAAGCTAAATCACTTTTATACAACCTAGAAAGAAGATTTTTTTCTTCCTAAAAGAATGAAAATCATTTTCTTGATTCAAGTTAATTTTTTAACTTCCCGCTAAGACAATTGGAGATTTTCAAAAATCGGGAAGTTATTGGTTTTACCCCGTTTTGCAAAAATCGAGTTTTCATCAGATCTCGACGTTTGAAGGTCACAGGAAGCTTCCCTAACTATCCCTGCGAGGGTGTCACTATGTCTGTATGTATGTGTGTGTCTTTGTGTAAGTATGTAAACCTCCTATAACATTTGAACAGCTTGACCGATTTCATCGCGATTAGCGCCATTCGAAAGGGCTTGGCCAAACTTAGATTTTAATTACAATTTGGACCGATTCGGACCGATAGATTTCGAGAAATCTCAAAAAAACTACAAAAAAATTTTTTTGAAATGTGGTTTTTTTGGAATAACTTATAAACGGTTCTATCGATCAACTCCAAAAACTAATCTGCTCTTAACCTTGAAAAACCACGTCAATTGCTGCTAATCCGGTCAAAATCGGTTGATTCGTTCGAGAGATATCGTGAACGAAAGAAAACCAAAAAAAGTGTTTTTTAGGAATTACTCCGAAATTTATAGTTCGATTAATTCAAACTTAAAAATTCTTTATGAGGCTTAAAAAACTGGTTGAATGCCGCCAATCGCGTGAAAATCAGTTCATTCATTCAAAAGTTATTGCGGTTTGAAAATTCAAAAAATAGTGTTTTATCAAACTTCTATCATATCAGATTTTTGAGCTCGAAGAGCTCAAAAGCATAGAAAAGCTATCTTTTTGAGCTCGGAGAGCTCAAAACGACACATAAGTTGTATTTTTGAGCTCGAAGAGCTCAAAGACGTCATAAGTGCAATTTTAAGTAGGGGAAGAGGGGGGGAGGCAAAATCGGCCCCTAAAATTTTCAATTTCCAAAAATATTTGGGGGAAAAATGGGCCCCCAACATTTTCAACTCTCGAAGTATTTGGGAGGTATAATGGGCTGATTAGACTTTAAAAACCAAAGAATATTTTTCAGTTAAGCGTGTTCTAGAATTTTTGAATTATAGAAAAAATTATATAGGTAAAGTACGAACATGGTCGCGAGTTAAATAACAGCATTGTTTACAATATTTTTTGTTAAAAAACTATTTATTTTACAGAAGCTTCCCTGACTATTTTTGCGATGGTGTGTGTGTGTGTGTGTGTATGAACGTAAACCTCTCAAAACTTTTAAACGGCTCGACTGATTCAAACGGGATTGACAGCAATTGAAAGAGTTTTTTTGCCCCTAATAGATTTTGAGTAATCTCGAAAATAAAATTTTTAGAAAATTTTTTTTTTTTTAATAAATTTGAATCTGCTGAATGAATCGTTTTCCAAAACTAATCAGCTCTTAAGCTTAAAAAACTGCCTCGATTGCCGTCAACATGATCAAAATAGGTCGATTCGTTTGTGAGGTATCGTGAACAAAATATCAGGAAAAAAGTGTTTTTTTTTTTCTTACATAACCCCGACATTTATTTCTGGATCGTTTTTGATTCAACGAGATGATTTTTAGAGCTTAAAAAATCACTTCAATCGCCGCCAATAACGTCAAAATAGGTTGAATGGTTCAAGAGATATTTAATTTTAAAAAATTAAAAAAAGTGTTTTTTTAATATATCTTTGAAATTTCACGTCCAATTGTTTGGTTAGTGATAAATAATCTTTTTGTTCTAGAAAGACTGCATAGAATGCATTTAATTTTTTTTTTTAATCGGTTAATTCATTTGTGAGATATCGTCAAAAAAATTCTAAAAAATTGTTTTTTTATTGTGATGCATTTTTATTGGCTTCACTACACCAATCGATTCGAAAAACTGATCGGTTTTTAAGCTTAGAAACCCGCGTTGATCGCCGTTAACGCGACTGAAATTGATTGATTAGTTTGAGAAATACCGTTGTCGAAATAATTCAAAAAACGCGTTTTTTTTTTTAATTACTCCGACATTTTTTACCTGATTTATTATTGCTTTTGGCGTGAAATGTGGAGCGCTTAGGTATGGAGTTAGCGGGAAGTTGCAGGGATGGCTTTTTAGGGTCTATTGTTATCCTAATTTTTTATACTGAATACCCAATAAAAAAAATTCAAAATATAAAACAAGTAAGAAACATATTGAGTTTTTTGGGGGGCCCGTTTTACCCCACTTTTCTCAATTTTTTAATTTCGATATACACAAAAAAATTAATACCATAAACTCAGTAAAAGGCAAAAAAAAGTAAAACCAGAGAAAAACACTAAGGATATCAACATTTTTTTCTTAAGGGGCCCATTTTGCCCCCTCCCCTTCCCCTGCCCAGGTATGAAATTAGCGGGAAGTTGCAGGGTTGGCCTTCAGGGTTAACCGTTTTCCTAATTTTTTTTTTCTGAATACAAATAAATAATTGAATGAAAACAATATTACAACAAAAAATAACTACGTGTGTTGAAATGATTTTATCCATTTTCAATCACAAAAAATTATTTTAATGCTTTCAATGATCAAAAATATCAATTTCATTGTTAATTTATAGGACTGAGCAATTATATTATTGTTTTTTATTTTTACTCACTTACATAACTGATATGATGGATACATAAAATTACTTGACCGTAAACAATAGAATAACCTATAAATTAATTGCTTATTATGAAATTATAATAAACATATGCATTAAAGTTATATGAGATGTCAATTTACAGAACAGATTGAAACAATATTAATTACTTATAATAATACGAATATTCGTTAAATAACTCAAATCGCAATGGGACATAAATATATAAATATTTGATTTAATTTTTGGTGGTTATGTTATGTTCTGGTATTTAGGTTATCCATAAACAAGTAGGATAGACGGTTCTAACGTCGCCTGTGCCAAAACTCGGTCATCTGTGTATTTTATTGGAAAATAAATAAATATTTCAGACATTGTAATTTTTAAAAATAATATGTATCGCGTGTTATCGTATTTTTCCTACGCGCACCACGAAGTAGGGATTAAAAGTAAACAACGGCGATAAAAAACGTTGAAATTTAAAATAAAGGCTCGGTTTTGATAAAATTACACATTGAACAATTAAATTTTTAAAAATGAAAATAGAACATCAATTACGGAAAAAAACAATCCTAGTTTACTTTTTTCAGTATATTGTGAGCAGAAAAAACAGTCCGTTTCAGTTTGAAGAAAAACGATTGATTTATATTTATATAAAAGAACACAGCTAGTGCTCGAGAATTCTTTCTTTTTTATTTGTTTATTTATGTTTTCTTCTTTGAGCTAGTTTTATTACCAAACAAAGTTCGGCGTTAATAAATTAGTCTTTTTAGTTTGTTTAAATCCCAAAGACGGTGCTTGTCAATTGGATACTCCCGAGCCAAGTGCCGCTTTTAGTTTTTTAGGTTTTTTTTTTTTAAACTGCTTATTAGTATACTTTATTTAATCTGAAACGATTATTATTAAGCTGTAAAAATCAGTCGAGTAGATCGACGAACGGTTTAAAATCTTATAATTTATATTTTTACTTTATTTATTTCAGTAATTTTATTCTCTAATTAACTGACGCGTTAATCATCTGTTTGAAAGAAGCTGCGGTAAATATATTTTTTGCTTTTAAATAATCCCATTGATGAGTTTGTTAAGATTCATTGAGCCGTTTTCAAAGACCGGATGTACTTTTAATCGGTGTCAGGTTTCCTAACCAGAAATCGATACACATCCGCGGAAAATATTATAATTATCCAGATTCTCGTCTATTTATATTCAATATTGATGAAGAAATGAAATGATTTAATTTCAAAGAAATTAAGCTGCAAAGCGTTGAAATTTGCTGCCATAATTGTGTTCCAGGACTCTGGGAAAATTAATTTAATTACTACTTGCACTTGCCTTTTATCGAAAATAAAACGGACGATCTTATGTTTTTCTTCTCCAACTAATGTCAAGTTCGTGTTACTGAATTATATCATTTATGATTTCTAGTTGAAAAATTACTCTTTATTTTATTATTATTGTTGTTATTATTATTTTTATATAACTGAGAAAATAAGAAACATTTAGTTTCCGATTTATTTATATAATAAAAAAAAAGTTTTTTTTAATCAAATGTAAAATCATTGAAAAGGTCTTGACCTGAACTTCTTCCGATTCAAGGTTTTGTATAGCTTTCAGCAATAGTTAATTCATTGTAAGTTTTCAGAGTAGTTTTAAATAAATCAGAATTTAACTCTACATTGAAAAAAAAAAAAATACTTCTATTAGGAATTTATATTCTTGACACAATAATGTATATTCTTGAAAATTTCTAACGATATACTTTTTTGTCTGAAGAATTGGTCGATTTTATTAAAAAAATTTTTATTTAATTAGAGTGAAGCTATTCGTTTGTTTACTTTTTACATTATATAATGTAACGTGGCGCTACATATAAAAATCTGTAAAAATTACAGTTTCAGATTGTCAAAAAATTAAAACATTAAATTGTTCGTCTAAATAAATTTTTGAATCAAGAAATCTTTATCTAGACATAATTTTAATTTTTTTTTTCAGTTTCGATAAATATTGTTTATTTATTTATTTTGTTTTCTAGATGTAAATGTCATGTATTAAATATTAATTCACATGGAAAAAAAAACTGTAGGAAAAATTACAATTGTCACATCGTAATTCAGGACCAGGCTTCAAATCTTCACTTTCTAAATTTTGCATTAAAAAATTTACGATTTTACATCGTAAAAATGCGCATAAAAATATTGAATGTACGAATTTTCACGATTGAACATCGTAAACTTTAAAATGTAAAATTATAGAAGCGATGACATTGATAGTCTGGTCCTGGAGTACGATATGACAATTATGATTTTTCCTACAGTTTTTTTCCGTGCATATAATTAAGAAAATTTGAAAAATTTTGTGACGCGTATATACATATAAATATATATTTTAAAATAGATTTAGATAAATTAAGAATTATCAGAAAGCTTTTGACCTGAATTTGCCTTTTCATGATTTTATGTTTTTTAGAGATAGTCAATTTTTTACTTCTATTTATACTCCTAATTTTTGGCGGAGTTTTGAATAGTTTGTTGATTCAATAAGTTTGTTCATCAAATTACTAGCAAATAATTCTTTCATAACAATATTATTTTTTGATTTATTTAGAACCTCATATTGTGGTAAAATATTGAAAAATCATTAACTCAAAGTTTTTTAGTTATTATTATCTTTACTTTGAATTGTAGATATTGTAAAAACAGGATATATAGTTCAACAATGAAAGGAGTGAACTGAACTGGAAGAGAAAAAACACATGAAAAATTTTTTAATTTTAAGTCAAACAGAGACCATACATAAAAAATTTAAAAAATCACTCCATAAAATTTTTATGTTATAAAATGTCAATATTTATGAATACATAATAGCTGTTTCTAACTTATCCAATTTCTTCACTGGGAAAAATTGAAATTTATCACGAGTTAACTCTTTAATAGAAGAAATAAAAATTTAAGTACATATTAAAAATATTTATGCTTAAATTAAGTTGAAAAACGGAGTGCATAATAAGCTGTCTTAAAAATATTATTAGTTATAATAATAATAATAATTAGAGAAGTAAACCAATGATCTTATTTCTATAGACACTTAAATTTATTCAAAAATAAAAAAATTTACGTAAAGTATCCAGTTCTTATTTAACGAAAAAGTAACTTTATAATCAATTCATACTTTAGAAGGGTAATAAAAATTCATGGATACGCTACTTGTAATTTAGTCGCGGTTTAATATAAAAATAAAAAAATATCTCTGAACTATAACGTACCAAGAAACTTTATGATGAAATTCATTCATTTGCAAGCATTGAATGCATTATTATATATTCTATATTCTTTGTGATTTTTCCGTATGTGTATGTTTATTAAACATATATATTTATTCGTATGACATATGACTTTAACAATAAAAATTTTAAATTTCATATCACGAAAAACCCGATAGTAATAATTTTTTAACGTTACGTAAAATGTATAGACAAAATAATTGGATTGCACTGTTTTGCTTCACGTGTTGGCAGAACGTGACTAATGGTTTGTCTTTATCCAATTTCATTTAAATTACGACACTCGTTACATTTCGGGATTATTTTACAGAGCATATGTTATAAATTTCACCAACAAATCCTTCTGTTATTTTTTTCCCATAACAATAATAATTGTTATTTTTATTTTTTTAAAATGATCATTATAGTTGTTGTTGCTGCTGTTACTATTTTTTTACGTCATTAAAATAGCAAAAACAAAGAGGGATAAAAAGAGAAAAGGAACTTAAAAATAAAGAAAAAGAAAAAGAATAAGCGAGTTTTAAATGACTAAAGAAAAGTTTACGTTTCGTGGCTTTGAAAAGAGTTAACTAACTGATGTAACTAAAATAAAAAAGTAAAAAAAGGTTTTACCAGATAAAAAAGTAAGCGTAATGGGGTAAAAAAGGTTAAATGGTTGTACGTTCGATTACTCCTCTTTTCACTCTATACTATTTCACTATTTCAGGTATCCTGGGTTCGGCACAGGGATATCCACCTTCTCACCGTCGGAACGGACACCTATACGTCCGATCAAAGATTCGTAGCATCCCATTTTCCTCGCACAGAAGACTGGACACTTGAGGTCAAATATCCGCAACTTCGTGATTCCGGAACATATGAGTGCCAAGTATCGACAACTCCGCCCATTGGACACTCTATGCATTTGTCTGTTGTCGGTTTGTATCATTATTTTGATTTACGTTATTATTATTCCCGAGTAGTTATCGATAGTTATTATTACGTTTGTTATAGATTTGAATGGAGGAATTTTCTCAAATTTACATCTATTAATATTTGAAAATTATTATTTTTTTCGTACAACAATTTTAAAAAATTATGTTTCAAGGAATTAAAACAATTGTAAATATTTTTTAAATTTTGAATTCACTCAATATCAAAATCATGAATTTGGCTTTTTTTAAAATCATTCTTTTGATTTATTATCGCTATTATAGTTTTGCGTAAACAAAAATGTACTTTTATAAATATTTAAAAATTGTTATAATGCTTTTTAGTATAATATTTTTGAATAATTTTAAAATATTCAAAATTTATGTTCATAGTCAATTTTGAAGAAATAGAAAACAATTTTTAATATTTTTGAACAATTACCTAATTGCAAAAAAAAAATTTAATCATACTTTTGATCATTTTTCTGATTTATTATAATTACATTGGTAAATAATCATAAATAATTTTTTAACTATTAGATATTAAAATATTATTAGTATTATTTTTTTGAATTATTCAAAAATTTAGAAATATAATTATTGGTAAAATTATTATCTTCTTTTTTTGGTATAACGTTTTTAAATAGTTCAAAAACGTTAAAAAGTGGTGAAATAGTTAAATTTGAGAAAACAAAAAAAAATTTTATTTTGAATATTCAAAATTGAGAAAAATATAAAATTATATTTTTGACCCTTTTTGGAATTATTATTTTGATTTTTTATAGATAGATAGATAATTTTATTGCTTTCTTAAAGATTTACAATTAAGTGCAATGAGTTCAATACAATCATACAAATTATAAAATTATAAGTACATATAAAGTAAAGAGTTTAAATTTGTTAATGTTCAATAATCGATTCTCTCAGTTCACAAAGTGTTCCTATGTAATTGTAGACGTTCAATAGTTTACCAGGTTTACTAAGTTGAATTTTTATAGTTATGAGAAGTTACGGTAATTATTTACAAGTGGGATCTATCATTTTAATTTTCATTTTTTTATGCACTTTTCAAAAAAAATATATCAAAAACATCAAAAAAAGATAAAATATAAATTTTATCCAAAAACATGAGAGCCAAAATTTTTTCCAACTTTTGAAGGCAAAAAGCTATCGAAATTTTTATTTTTTGATATTTTTGATATCACCCTAAATCCACTTGTAAAAACAAGCAGAATAAAAAAAATTAAAAAATATTAATTTTTCATCTAGATATGTCCAAAAATAGGTTTGACCCTACCTGTAAATAATTACCGAAGTTACTATTACACAAATGAATAATTATAATCATTACAATTTATCAAAGAATTGTAAATTGTAATTTTTGAATAAGCCAAAAATTCATAAATTATCATATTAAACAAGCATAAATTTTTATTATCTCATAATTTTCAATTAACATAATTATCTTTATAACACAAAATTGATAAATTATCTAGAAATCATAAAAAATTGCACTGCTTATTTTTACGCATTGGGTTGTGATAATTGGTGTTTATTTTTATAGACTGTTGTGTAGTACATAGGAAGATCGATATGTTTATTTTGGTTCATTACACTAATCAGCCAAATAAATTAGACGCTCGATTAATATTCATTTATAAATATTTGCGCGTATTGTTTAACAAGAATCGGGTGGAGTGAAGTCGATAATTAAGGAGATTTTTTTCTGCAATTAAAATAATAGTACGAATTGGAGCGTTGAATAAAAGGAATTCAAACGTATGTATATCAGCACTGTTAAATGAAATATATTAATAAATTCAGAGAGCTTTTAACTTTTAATTAAATAGGACAACGCTTTTGAAATGATTTAAAAATTAAAACAAATATTGTCACTTCATATTGTATTTTATAATGAGGTTAAGTAAGTTAAAAAATTCACAATCTTTTAAATTAATTATTTTGCCCTTGTAGAGAGTAAATAAATTAAAACGAAATTATTTCTGGTCCGAGTTTTTCCAAATGCAGCTTGTGGTTTTAGGAAAATAAATTAAAACTGCAATGAAAAAAATAAAAATAGAATTATTGTGGGAAAAATTTTAATGAATGAAAGTTAAATATATATCTGTTAAAAAATATTAAATAAAAGAAACTAAGAGAAAAATATTTTTTTTATAGAACGAATTAAACTGAGAGTATGTTGGGAAAAATAAAAAATTTAGATTGTATGTTGAATTAATTATAAATCAAAAGTTTTATTCTGAAAATCTTGAATTATTTTTAATTAAAAGTAGGTTACGGATTTTAGGTTTGATACTTTACCATTCAAAAACGCTACTACAAACTCAACCTCAGTTCCAAGCGATATTTTTGTTATTCATTAGAGCTTCAATTCAACCATAGTAAATAAAAATTTTTAGTATCAACTTAAAATGACAAATGGGCAATAAATGTCAAACATTGTTTCATTTTTTAATCCATTAGCTTTTTATTAAGTAAAAATAAAAATTTGTCAAATAAATGCGCCAAGTTAAATCCAGAAAATTGAAGTTAAATATATGAAATAAATAAACAGTTGATAAAAATAAAAACCAAAAGTCCCTCAAGTTGTCACCAAATAATTTATAATAATTTAGGCTACAAAACAACTATAATCGCAATCGAAACGAACAATGCTTTCAACAGTCTGCGCGTTATTTATTTACACATAACTGAAGAATATAAGTAATTTTATTTCATGAATATAACAAATTTCGTCTGTGGAAAATTTACACATCAACTCGCGTATTTAACTGTCGCGTGTGACGATGGCATTCAACACTGCTTGGAACCGCGTATTTACAGGAAACTGCACCTGACACGATAGTTAAAAAACGATGTTATTCACATTGGGAAATATTTAAAAAGTATTCTGCCATGCGACGAATAATTCGTTAAACAATTTCCAGCTGGCAACTTATTACAATACATTTTTTTATTGATACCGAATTTTTGTCGAATACGAGGATATAAATTTTCCATATTTTGCAATGTAAATAACCACATTCATACACATGTAACTCAATTTATTAACCAATAGGAATTAATAATTAACGCGATCAAAATAAATATAGGATAGAAAATATATTTGTTGAATTTGCTAGTAACTAGTATGTCGCGCATGTTTTAATGAATTCTGCAGAACCTGTGACGACAGTAATTGGCGAACCGGAAATGTACATAAACCGAGGCAGCACTATGAACTTAACGTGCGTAGTTGAGTTTAGTCCAGAACCACCTCCGGCGATATTTTGGACTCACAATGAGAAGGTGAGTTACGTATTACTAAATATAATTATTGTTCATTATATTACATAGTAACTTAATATTATTATTATCATTATCGTCATTAATATTAAATTTTTAAATCATTTCTTTCTTAAGTATTTTTTTTTTCTAAGAACAAAAATAATAATAATAATAATAATACTTTTTCAATTTTAAGTTTATCCAGTCTAATACAACGATTTTTATTTATTCGTAATGTTTTTTAGCCTGTATTTCCCTCCAGGCGTATACAATATAGCCACATTTTATATCTGAATTTGTTATTAAAGATAAATTTGACTGAAAAAATAATTCGGACGGTCCAGACCAGGATCTGGAGGGAAATACAGGCTAAAAAATTTAACGTCCACGTTTTCTATTATAAATATCAATTAATCCCCGGCTCGAAATTTTCTCGCCGGAGTCCAGGGTCATGAACGGAGATCGCATCAAAAATAACAAAATATAAACAAAACATTTCATTTTAAGTAAATCAAACAAAAAGAAAACCTCTTTATTGGCCTGATCATGTTAATAAACAATATAAAACAATATAAGCAAATTAAACAGTATAAACCATACATTAGTACACTCATTTCACACATATTTTCGGTTCTAAATTAATAAACAATATAAACAATGTAAGCAATATAAATTAATACCATAGAACATTCTATCCAAACATACACGATGGTATTCGCGGTTCAAACTCAAAAACGCGGTCTACAAAATACAAAACTAGTTCCCCAATGACACCCCCCTCCCCCCAGGGTGACTAGTCATCAGCCCTGAGGGCCCTAAACTCTACCCCGAGAGCGAATGGAGAGTTTCCTCCTCGCCCCCACCTACACGGCTTATGATCACCTGCCGTACCTCAGCTGAAGGCCTCGGCACGGGGAGTCGCTCTTTCATCCGGTCAGTCCCCGATGCTTACCTGGGTCTTGGTCAGACTCCAGGTAGAGTATTACTTGGTGAAGAGTATTCAGCCGAGTAATTCTCCCGAGAAAGAATTGCTTGTCTAAATTTATTTTCAAAACGGAACTTAACATATTTTTTGATATGATACTACAAACGAGAAATCTTCGCCCTCTGTCAAGGCTCGCGCAAGCTCAACAATCGTCGAAAATTTCTAAGTTTTTATTTTCCGCTAAATAAATTAGTTAAGTCGCTCATAATTATTTTCTATTTTAATCGTCATTCTTCTAATATCTATCCATTCCGTCAGCCAAATTTTAAGTATTTATTCTTTAAAATAATTTCTTACAAAATTATTTCTTTTCCATACTAAATCGGCTTGGGACTTAGAATAATTTTCCATTCTTTTAAATTCTTTTACAATTATTTTGTTTTGCTCGCTAAACTCGCTCGGCTTTAAAATAATTTCTCACACTCTTAAATTTCTAATTTAATCAAACCTTCAGTAATAATAATATTAGCTAAATAAATACAATAATGAAAATTAAATAATAATCGCCGTAATAATCATAATAATTGTTTCTATTAATTTTTAAGTAATTAATAAAAATAAACCAAAATACTCAAATACAAAAAGTAAGATCATTGTCATAAAAATATTAAAAATAAATAAAAATTGTTGTATTAAAAAACAACCAGTCTTTAGAAATAAATATTAAAAATAATAATAATAATAATAATAATAGTGCTTGACAGAAAAATCAAAATTCCCTAAGGACCATTATGTTATTATTGTTGTTAATAAATTTCTTAAAAGCTTAAAAGCTTAATTTCAATTTTTATTTTTCGTCTCCATTCAAGTCCATGTTGTTGTTGTATTGTTGCAAGTAATCTGGGTATCAAAACCATCATTTTAATCTTGAGCATTATTTTGTGTCGTTTCGTTTAATTTCAACTTCCTCAAGCATCTACGAGACAATAAATGTCAAGAGTACTCAGACGCAACCACGTATCTTAAAAATCACAACTTTTCAAGAAA
This sequence comes from Cotesia glomerata, assembly GCF_020080835.1. NCBI lineage: Eukaryota > Metazoa > Arthropoda > Insecta > Hymenoptera > Braconidae > Cotesia > Cotesia glomerata. The sequence continues at coordinate 6,352,330 of NC_058162.1, forward strand.
GACAGTAGTAGTTTTAATATAAATTTAATGGTACAGAAAGTAATAGACATCTGACAATATTTTATTCAAAGTAAATAAACAAGTAGAGAACTACTATTTTTAAATTTGATAAATATTTTAGTTTATTTGTGTGTCGCATTTATATTACATTCTACATCTTAACGGACGCAAAATCACCTATAAAATGATATTATTAATGATCGTAAATAATATTTCACACAATAAGATATTATTATTGATTATAAAAATGAATTTTGTCTATTTTTATTATCAATTAAATTTTTTTCAATTATTAATTTATTTTTTTAGCTAAAGTTTGACACTCGAAATTCAAGATACTTGGTTACGTCAAAGTGCACTCGATATGTCATAACTAACTTCACGTTACAGTAACATTAATTGACACTAGAAAAATTGATAAAAATAATTATTAAAAATAGATTGCAAAGTAAACAATCATAAAAATTAAATAAATTGTCGCAAATTAAATAAATAATCATAATTAAAATTCAAGTCTTTATAAGCTGATTACTTTAAAAGTAATTTTCTTTGAAGACTAATTTCAAAGTATTGAAATTAATATCATTAATTTATACTAATTCAAATTCAAAACGAAAATAGCTTTTTGATACTTATTTTAAAAGTAATTAAATATTTCATATATCCACGAGAAAGTCTTATAATTATCATTATAATAATTAGAACTATCAACACGCAACTCAGTAAGAGTTCATCAAGTTATTACAAGTAACTTTTTAATTGCTGACGTCTAATAAAAAAGTTTGAACGTCATATCATTAAAATTGTTATTCATACCTAGTATGAGCGTGATGCTTTTTAATTATTTAATTTCAACAAAAAAATGAAAAAAAATGAAAAAAAAAAAAAAAAAGAACAAACTAACAGTAGTTCATTTTCTTTGTGTTTGTATCAACCAACAGGAGATTAATTACGACAGTCCGCGAGGTGGAGTTTCTGTAATCACGGAAAAGGGTGAGATTACTACTTCTTATCTTTTGGTTCAACGCGCACAACCGGCAGACAGTGGAAGTTACACTTGTCATCCTAGTAATGCCAACGATAAAACTGTTACTGTTCATATTCTCAATGGTAAATATTTATTATTATTTTTACTATTATCATTCTTATTTATTATGATTATTATTATTATTTTATTTATACATCTAAAGTGGTTGGAAAAAAGGGTGTTGAGTAAATAGATTTACGTTGCCAAACACGTTTAGATAGAAATAAAATACAAAATCTTATATTTGTATTTACTTTAAGAATTTTATCGCTCTATTAATAAAACAAATATCGTCGTCTATTATTTATTACCAATAAAAAAATAACTGATTTTTTACAACTATTGTCGTGATTTATATTTTGACTTTAACAATTGATTTTACAAAAGAATTCTTTGTATTTCTTCTTTGATTTTTTTTTCAATATTAATTATTATCAACAGTGAAAAAACTTCATAAATTAAGGCCCAGTTTTTCAATCCACGATAAAAGTATTATTATTATTATTATTGCCAGTATATTTATATATATATATATATATATATATATATATATATATATATATATATATATATATATATATATGAAATATATAGATATATTTTATCATTGGATAAAATTTTATCCTGGATTGAAAAACTGGCTCTAAGTGTAAAGTTTACTACAAGTGACATAAATTTGGTATTAATTTGTGCGCATGCGCAAACAAGTCATATTCATCTGAGAGATATCAAAAAATTAGTAAACTATTAATTATTATATCGCGTGCCTAAAGGTAAAAGGGCTTATAATAATTTATGCGCCCTTTTACCTTTGCAAAGGTAAAAGGGCGCATATTTTTTTTTATTGCCAATCGAGTAGTAGACACATTATGAGCTTAAAATTGAAAAAAAAAATTATAAAGGTAAAAGGGCGTATGTCTTTAATTATACGCCCTTTTACTTTTAAGAATTCGAAATTTTGGTGGTCTAAAGGTGAAAGGGCGTATAATTTTTTTTTTTTCGACCAGTTTACAAAAGAACATAATCGTAGTTTAAAAATGTGAAAAAAAACTTTCTATGGTAGTAGCGGCGTAAAACCTCAACAATACAATTTTTTTAAAGTTAAAAAAGAAAATATATCCAAAAAACGCCATTCGGCCAAACCCGAAATGGAAAGTCGATTTCACTAATTGATATTCTTGATCAAATAACGTACATAATTCAGTTGTACTACATATTGCCGGAAAATAGTTCAATTGCAATCTTAACTTAAAAAAAATAATTAAAAATGGTCAAAATGTCATTGTTATAAACGTCAAATTATTTATTTTAAGAAATAGTTTTTATAAAATTTGGATTCTGGATGCTTGATCATGCCGAAACTACTGTTCTGTCAACGGCACCAGTAGTAATATTCAATAGGGCAATTAAAACGGGAAATTTTCAAATATTTCAATGTTATCGGTCATTGTGATTTTTTTTATTACTTAATTTTTACGTAATTTGTTTTTGATTGGTTTCTTTTTTATTTATTTATATCAAGCTTTGTATATGAGGCTGTTATTTGAGTATAACTTGTCTTGTGAAACTATTATTTAACATTTGGTACAAAAAATACAATTTTTTTTATGCGCCCTTTTACCTTTAAGTAGTACTTTTCTTAAAGGTGAAAGGGCGTATGTTTTGAGATGCGCCCTTTCAGCTTTAGGATACCAACTTTTTTTTTTTTCACAGATGTTTACGTTTCAGACAATTTCAAACCGAATGGCAAAAAAAAAATTTTTATACGCCCTTTCAGCATAAATCCCTATTAACCCTTAGCTATAAGTCCTTTTACCTTTAAGCACGCGATATTCTTCTTGATAATCATAATTAGCTATCCAGTTAAAAACAATAAAAATACTTAAAAAATTTTCAATATAAATTAAATTCAATAGACAAAATTTTTTTCTATGTTATAATAAAATTAGTACGAGATTTTCGGGTTGTTTGTTTTAAAACGTAGTAAAATACAGAATTTATTAATAATTTAAAATTAAATATTTGCTGTAAGCTTTGCTAAATTTTTAATACTCGGTCTTGCTTTCACATTTCTTCTGAGTGTATTAAGTTTTATAATTCAAATATTCTAATTGAAAAATATGGAAGTAACTAAGAAAGCAAGGTTAAAAAATAAATAGCTACAGTATGTAGCGTACCACCAGAGATTACCAGTCATTTATAATAAAAGTCAGATGCTTGGAAAAAATAATACTAAGAAGCTAATAATTCTTCTAGACAATAACAAGGTGAATTTTTAACAAAAAGTTATTTGTGTTGCTTAATTTGGATTTACAAAATTAAAAATAGTTCTCTTTTGTAATCTCATAATTTTTTATCATATGATTTTTAATCAATGAATTATTATAAAAAATTATTACAAATTTTCTTTACCACGTTAAAATAAAATATTGAAAAATAATAAAATAAAATCGACAATAAAAATTTTTCTTTCTTCCGGATTTAGTGCAGATGTTCGACGTTAGTCGTGACAGTTATTTTCATATCAAATCGTAATTTTTTATATAAGGAGCTTTTAGTTTTCAAAGTTTATGTCTTGCATCTTACTAATTTTAGATTTCAATGTTTTATTGATTATACACAGTAAAAAATTTTGCGTTATTGTGTCAAAAAACTTAGTGTTTAAAATTTTTGTGTTAAATATTTAACACGTTTATTTGTAAATTTAACACTTATTCTGTTAAATCAACACAAAAAGGTGTGCTAAAATATTTAACATAAAAATTTTTAATACAAAATTTTTTGACGCAATGACGCAAAATTTTTTACTGTGTAACGTCATGAATCTTAATTAATTTTTTATATAATAAAATAATGAATATAGCATTAGCAATATTCACAAATTAACCAATTCTAAAGTGCATTTTTGCAGGTTAATCTTTCCGGGAATAAATATTCACAAATCATCAGAATAATATAGTTCTAGGATTAACATTTCCGTCCATTTTGTCATACGTGACCTCAATTCACATCTCTGGTTTATTAAAAAAATAAAAAAAAAAAGGAAAGAAAAATAAAGAATTTAAATTATTTATCGCTAATATATGTCAATGATTTAATGGTATTAATATTAATAATTCGTATTCTATAGACATGCGCTTTATTCAAATAATTATTCTCGCTCGAAAAAAAAAAGTTATACGTTCACATTTAACTTTTTATCTCACCGGTGTTCCAAATTTACATTTAATTTAAATTGACATAATGCAAACAAGTTTTATCAACAATTGGATAAATTTATTCGGTGAATTGTCAGATTTTATCTGAAAAAAATAAAACAATATATTCATATATATATATATATATATATATTAATCGTTATTTATCGACGTAAAAAAAGTCAATATCAAATTACGCAATAAATTTTATCGGTATATACGGGTGGAAAACTTCCGAATCGGATTAAACAGAATAAAATTTTATAGTAAATAAATTTCCGAGCATATTTAATTTTTAAGCTTAACTCAGCAGAGCATTACTTTTTTTCATGTAACTTTTATGTGCATATAAAATATTTAAATTTAAATTCTGTAGAATAAAAAATGGGTTTGAAGAACAACGAATTATATTATAAAACAAAAAACGTATGTTGTGAAAATAATATATAAGTTATAAACCAATCTTGTCGGCTCGGTAGACGCTATTTTAAAACTAGAAATTAAAATTTTATAAGCGTAATTATTGTGCAATAAATATGAGGTTTAAACTCACGCAACTACTTACACGTCCTGCAGCGAATGAGATTACTTAAAGATTAAAAAGTGTGTTGATCGCGAGTTTGTAAAGCGTACGCTGAGTTAATTACCCGTCTATTAACAGTTTAAAGTTACCTTAAGATTAACTCAAGTGACAAAAACATAAATAATTACTTTCACGATAAAACTATCACGATAAATACAATCTCATTTCTCTTTGATATCTACTTTTTAAAGTTTATTATTAATTAGCTATTAGTTATTAATAATAAACAAAAGTTTATTACACAAACAAAACTTTTCATCTGAGTAATTTATTAAATTGTCACATATTTCAGAGCTGATTCCTTGTTAATTATTTGTAGTGTATAAATTAAATTAATTATTTTGTAAAACTGGCAACTTTTATAAATATCAAGTTTAATATGTTAGAAATAATTTAAATTTTTTGAAAATATTTTATTCAATTAAAATTTTCCAACCACTGGGGATAAAAAGTTAATTATAATCAATTTTTTAACAGATTTTGTTTGTTAATATTTCATTCATTAGCTATTATTATTTTTAATTTCGTTAATTGCTTTTTTTCATATAAATTTATCTCGATTTATACAGTGATGTTTATTTTGAAATAAATTGCCAGATTATTTATGTATAAATACCGAGTTTTATTCTTCAACTAATAATGAAGTCATAAATTTATATAGAATTTAAAACGTTAATACTTTAATGTTATTTACATACAATAAATGTGTGTACAAATTCGTTTAAATTTTAATTTCTCTCAGATTTTTCGGATTATTTTTATACATATGTATTTTCAAAATTAGTTTTCAATTTTAAAAATGATTATTATTTATTAAACGAAAAAAATAATGTCCTTAAAAAAATTTATTTCTATCTGAAAAATACATGTTAAAAATTAAAATCGGTAAGCTTTTTTTTAATATAAAATTTAAAACATCAATCCGGAACAAAGTAAATTTAAAAATTGATGAAATGACTATTCTAAACTTACTTATAGGAATAAGTTAATTCAAGACAGATATTTTAGTCTCTAGTATACAATATAAGAACTATCGTATTCTCAATTTTCCGTGACCTTTAGAAATCGCTCAGCAAAACCTCTATCCATTTATTTCTCTTAAATTCAATTCTGGTGAAAAAAATTCATAACATTTCTGCCAACTGGTATCTCTTATTTCTACAAAATGAATTTGTCGCAAAACTGTATAGCAATTTACAAAAGAAAATAAAATAGGAAAAAACAATAATAGTAAAAAACCCTTTTTCAAGTTATTTCATTTTTTACAAGAAACTGAACTATATGATTTTTTTTTTTCCCCAATTATAAACATTTTAATAAAGTTTATCACCTGTTTTTGCTAATTTTTAACTCAATTAAGGCGAGCATCCAGCCGCAATGCAACACGGCGGACAACTAAGACTGGGCAACCCACCATTTGTCATTCTGCTGTCAAGTTTTTTGACGTTTTTCAATTACCGGCACTGAGCTTGTGGAAGTCACCTTGGTAATTCTCGCAATAATTAGTTGTTGATGCGTGATTGTATATAAACCTAAAATAATAATAATAATAATAAAAAGTTTTAATTAAGGAATAGACAATTTATGTAAACAAGTAAGAAAAAATAGCAGGAGCCTGTCACCGAAGAATTAAAAAGTCGCAATAATGTTAAATTTATCAGAGTGAAATCCAAAGCATTTGAGAGAACGCTTTCCCCTTACTCCATTCAATTAACTTTTCCTCGGCCATTCTTCGGATTTTCCTGTCTATGCTCTACTTCACTTACCCTCCAAGTAACGGAAGTAATTTAAAGACTTTACCGAAGGCAGAAAAATAAAAGGGGTTATAAAATGGGAGCTAGAGCTACCCTTTATTTTATACTTTTATTTTAAAAGGTATGATGTGTTTATCAGCTTATACACAATCGGCCGATGTGCATCTAATTCAATTCACTTCATTTTTTTCCTCGCTTTACCTTATATTCATTGTGTTATTCGTTGTACAAAAGGAGTATACGTACATACATACATACATATATGTACCATATATACGTCCAATTTATTAAAATAAAGCGACGAGCTTTTATTGTATACTTTTCGATATTACTGAGGTGGATAGTTTATCGAGTTTAAGTAAAGTTGTATTAATATAAGAAGATAAAAATATATATATAATATAAGGAGTAAAATAATAAGAATAATAATATAATGTAATTTATTCAGAAGAAATTACTTGGTGTCATTTCAATCCCGTGAATTTATTCTAGACTTAAGAGTTCATGAGTTTTGTTACTTTTTTTTTGTGAATTTTAATAGTCTGCTGGGTACCAAATGTTTGCAATGAGGTAAATCACTCTGGAAAGTTTAATAGTCGTTTGGCTTTCGGAAATAACTGTAAAAAATTAAAAAATGTAAATTCAAAAAATTTTTATTAATAATTGTTAAAAGATGATAATTACACTGAAAAAAAATAACTTGATTCAAGAGAAAAATTCGTGAACCAAGAAAATAATTTTGAACAGTTTCATTGTTTTGAATCAAGGGGAAAAATTCTTGGTTTAATTTAAGTAAAATTTACTTAAATCAAGAAAAATTTCTTAGTTTAATAATTTTTCTACTCAAATCAAGAAGATGAAGTTCTTCAAAATTATTTACTTGATTCAAATAAATTTTCTTGTCTAGAGCAATATTGATTTTACACTGAGAAAAAAAATTAAATCGATTCAAGAAAAAAATATTAAACCAAAAAAATCATTTCGACGTTCTAGTTAGCAAATTGTCTAACTCCATTTTTGAGAATCTTCCATTTGTACGAAAAAACAATTTTTAAAATTAGCGAAATTAGCGTTCTTAAAATGGACACCGAATATTCGCTAGTTTGTTAGTTATGACCTTGGGTCCTCGGATTATCTACGACGTAAAATAACTGCCGACGCTTGACCAAGAATTCGTGAGAAGACACTTGGTAGTTTTTTCTCAAGTGCGAAAATTAATCATTAGTTTTATCTAAATTAATTGATTATATTAACTAACTCAATTAATAAAACAATTCCAGATATTAAATAAATTAAATGAAATTAATTCTTTGTTAACAAAAGTCTCACTACGAATATAAAACAATGATTTTACCTCAAGGTCGACTGAATGACTCTCGGGTATAAATCCCCATGAAAATCACTCAGTCCACACTAACGAATATTATAAATTACTAATTAAATAATTCTTTAAATTATTGTCAATCAAATAATTAAATGCGAAAAAAAATTGGTTCAAAATTTATTATCACTTTAAAAAACCATTTAATATCTAATAAAGGTATAATATTTTGATTTGGATCATTCAAATAATTTACAATTGAACTATTGCTACATCAAAATGTTAAAAAATCACCCTCTAAAAAATAAGGAGTTAGACCAATTGCTAATTAGACTGTCGATTTTAAGGAACTTAATTGTCTTAAATCAAGAAAAAAAAATTAGGAAAACGGTTGATCCTAAAGGCCATCCCTGCAATTTCCTGCTCATTTCATACTTAAGCGCACAAACCTACACTTATTACGTTTTTGAGCTCTTCGAGCTCAAAAATATAATTTTCATATCATTTTGAGCTCTCCGAGCTCAAAAATCTGCTAGAAGTTGAATAAAACACTATTTTTCGAATTTTTAAACCGCAATAGCTTTTGAATGAATGAACCGATTTTTTCGTGGTTGGTGGCATTTAACGCAGTTTTCAAAGCCTCATCAATAACTTTTAAGTTTAAATTGATCGAACAAGGAATTTCAAAGTAATTCCCAAAAAACGATTTTTTTCGTTAACGATAACTCACGAACGAATTAACCGATTTCGACCGGGCTAGCGGAAATTGACGTATTTTTTTAATGTTAAGAGTTGATTAGTTTTTAGAATTGATCGGTCAAGCCGTATAAAAGTTATTCTAAAAAAACCACATTTCAAAAAATTTTTTTTGCAGTTTTTTTGAGATTTCTCAAAATCTACTGGTTCGAATCGATCCAAATTATGCTCAAAATCTAAGTTTAGTCAAGCCCTTTCGAATGGCGCCAACCGCGATGAAATCGGTCAAGCCGTTCAAAAGTTATGAGAGGTTTACATACGGCCGTACACACACACACACACACACACACACACACACACACACACACACACACACACACACACACACACACACACACATACAGCCTTACGGACATCATCGCGGAAACATTCGGGGAGGCTTCCTAGGACCTCAAAACGTCAACATCCGTTGAAAACTCGATTTTCGAAAAACGGGGTGAAACCAATAACTTCCCGATTTTTGAAAATTTTCAATTTTCTTAGCGGGAAGTTAAAAATTTTGAATGAAATAAAAATGTTCTTAGTTCAAGATTTCTTTCCTTGAATCAATTTTTTTACTGTATACAAATGTATAGAGCAAATTAGTAGAATAATTTTATTATATACAAACCAATAATTAAAACTTGCAAGTTATGATTCCCGGACATAAAACTACAAAGTTTCGTAATTAACTTATTTTTAGTTATGTTGATACAAAATACTTCTTATTTTTGTTTGTATGCCAACTTGTAATTCATTTTTATGCACTACATGATATTAAATTGATTTTTTCTTCAGCTATTCAGCATTTATTGTCAGATCTATTTGCCAAACTAGTTTATTCTTACAAGCTATAATATAAAGCCAGGGAAGCAAAACTCGACCTATCTACAATCTACAATCTAACCAGCAACGCCTAAACGATATACCGGCCACTAGTTCGGTAGCTCTAATATCTCACTTATATCTTCACCGTTGTATGAAATTTCCGTGGTGACTTGAGAACGGTTATCGTGAAGAAAAAAACAAAGTATAATTTATTTAAAAGTTAGATTAACCTTTCAAAAGTTTTTTATCTACACAAACATCGCTTACGGATAAATGTAGTTAATATATTAATTTTCCGGGGATGTAATTATAAATTCTTACAAATTTTTTGTTATTCTATCGATATTTGCGGGTCAGTTACCTCATTGACAAAAGAGTAATTAGCATGTGATTGAAACAAGTGGGCATCTGAGGGATAGTGTGACAACAAAAGAAATAAATTGTCACTTAAAATTGACGGCAGACACAAACAAACTAAAACCGTGTGTATTTACAGTTGATTGTATACAGTCGAGGGTCTATGTAATATGTATACATAGCTAATGGACTTCAAGTCTTAAATTTAGATTTAAATGTAGAATGCAGTGGAATACTTGGTAACTCGAACAATTTTGTTTTTTATTATATATTTTTCTCGTTTTACCTTTTTTAGTTTTTTAAAGAATATACAAACAGCGGAGGATAAAATGCAGCATACTCTCATTTTATCCCCAGTTTCGCTTTTTTACGTTTATATATATATATATATATATATATATATATATATATAGTTATATATATATATATATATATATATATATATATAAATTTATTTTTGCTTTTATTTTACCTCGTTTGCTCCACTACATCTTTCGATCGTGTACATTTTTATTTAGTCGTTTTCTTTAGCATTTCTTTTCCGTCTCAGATCCTCCGTTTACACTGTACTGGTAACTGGGAAATTAAAGTAAACCAACAAGAAAACATCATACCGTACATATATATATATATACATCATGAAACTGTGCGCGTCTTTAGCCGTTTTTCATCCCCATTATTTGATTCATTACTTTCGGCAAAACATTTTGATACAAAGAACATGTATCTTAAACACAAACACCCCTAATAGATATTTTTTCGCAGTCACAAGGGAACTAAATTGCCAAAGAAAAATACGGTACACGGAAAAAAATATTCTGGAAAAAGTAATTTAATTATGCGATGAACCTAGAAACAGATGAATTTAAACAGCATATTCTGAAAATAAAAATAATTATTATTTTTTTTTTTATTACTATAAAATATAAATTTTAATTATCTTGTAACAGCTGATTATTTTTCAGAAGCTAACTATAAAATATCACTGCAGGTAGAATTTCACAGTTTCAAATAATATTTAAATGAAGATTTATCTTTACCAGAGACCAGAGTTAAGTCCTTTTTGCAGTGTAGAGTGCTGGGCGCGAACACAAGTCCTCGGAGTTTCTTGGTTAGTTCTCTGACCGCAAAGCTCTTGAATCTTTAAGCTTCATCTTATTTGCATCTATTTATTGAGTTACGGCCTTTTATGCTGTAAAATGTGGTATTGTAAATTTCAGTTATAGTTTATTGTTGGATTAAATATTTACGAGCGGTGCCTAGTAAAAATTTTAGGAGCAATAATGCAAAGTAACGCTAGAAGCGATTAATTTATTTTTTTTTGTTGAGGTTGTAAAAAAATGCACACAAGTGTGTTAAATTATTATTTGAGTTCGAAGGCTACAAAATGCTGCGCAAACAGAACATACTTACAGGGCTTTTAAGCGTGTAATGGCTCGATATTTTATACTGTATCTACACTGGAATATTATTTATCGTGAATTCACCTCAAGCTGACCGTGTAAAATCCAAAGGAATCGTTTTCATGCCAGAAATGTTTGCGTATTTTACAAATATGACATTTTTTGAAACTATTTATGGATTTGAATTACAAATAATGTTTTTGAATTTTTATTTTGGACATGAATTTAATTCAAAAGAAAACTTAGTTTTTAATGAACAATTTATAAACTGAGAAAAAAGATTTTTTTAATTCATACCTAAGAAATGATTAAAATTCTACATTTTGTGCTACAAAAACAGTTATGTTAGTTGAAGAGGTCTTCACAGAAGAAAGAACACTTCGAAATTTTTAATTTTCACGAAGCACGATGTAGAAACTCCGATTCTAGAACTATAAAGTACTTTCAAATTTAAAATTGTATAAAAGTTTGAACAATTTAAATTCTTACTTTTTTCAATTCGAAGCGTGCAGTTGCATAATTATAGGTGTGACATAAATTTTCAAAGTGCTCTTTGTTCTTCGTGAGACAGTTTTCATTGATGTTATTTTCAATAAAAAAATGAATAATTAATTGTTTAGCTTAGAATTTTATCAGCTTGTTTAGAAAAAAATTTTCATTATAAGCTTGAACTTTAATTTTCCTTGAGTAATCAATAAATTCAGTCAAACCACTAATTTCCGTAGAGTTATTAAAAATTAAATATTGAATGTAACTAGAATTTTATGTACTAAACTTTTCATCAAGATACTTTTTCGTTTAAAAAGTTACTAACCGTTTAAAGTAGAACAGATGCAGTAGAATCGATGAAATTGAAGTATTTTTTAAAGTTAACTTTAAAAAACTACTTTTGTTACTAATTGAGATGTTTACTCTCTTCTCTTTTTTTTTTTTTTTTTTTTTTTTTTTTTTAAAGAACTAATGCTGCAAAATGATAAGTTTATAAAATTATTTTTCAAACCATTAGATATAAAATTATTGAATGAAATAATTAATTAGAGTATATGTGAAACATACAAAGTACACGAGGCGGTAACATTAAAGTTTCTAAAATCAATCATTTTAATAGCAATTACATTATTAATTTCTTCACTACAAAAATTGTTGAGACACAAGAAGCCACAATTTTTATTTATTTTTTATAATTTATAAAACAAAAAGTAATAAAAATATTAAAAAAAAAATAATTGTACACAAAAAAAAATTAACTTGTAAATAATTTTGAAGAACTTGATCTTCTTGATTTGAGTAGAAAAATTTTTAAATTGAGAAATTTTTCTTGGTTTAAGTAAATTTTACTTGATTCAAGAATTTTTCGTCTTGATTCAAGACATTGAAATTTTTCAAAATTATTTTCTTGGTTCAAGAATTTTCCACCTGATTCAAGTTAATTTTTTTTTCTGTGTAGCAAATAATGAATTTTAAATAACTTCTGTTACTATTTTAAGAGATTAAAATTAATCGGGATAGTAAAAGAACAGATATTTGTCAACTTTTTAGATTTTTATAACAATTAAATTAATTATAATAAAATTTTGATTGAAAAAATTCCACTTCTATAAATTTAAAAGAATTGCAAGTGCAAATTTTTTAAAAATATTTTTTTTATAATTAATTTGTGATAAAAATAGAAAAAAATGTCATCAGCTGTCAGTATCATAATTAATTACATGTTCAATGCTAAAATTGATTACTCCTCATTACAATAAAATATTACAAAATAAAATTACAATTACGTTAATTAAAAATCATTTAGTTTCTCATTAAAAGTTTTATATCAACAAAAATTTCCAGAAAACATTCCTGTTGCTACCCTCTCATCTGTTTCGTACTAAAAAATAAACAAAACAAGTATCACAATTGAATATAAAACAAATAATTTATGGAAACTTGAGTAGTTATTGAATAACTAAGTTTTTCATTAAAAAACTTTTGAAAATCGGTACGCCAGCGATGAAACAAATAAAAAAAAATCCATTTCCCTGGTCTATGAAGAAAGTAGCCAGTGTTGTATTTGTATTACAGTATTACAAATATAATAATATTCGCTGAGTGGTTTTTTTCCGTGTACGCAAATATGTCGAATGGGAAATAAATGTAATTCTCGAGACCTTTAACAATCAAAGAAAATTTATCTCACAAAAGTTTTTATCATTTTATCGTCAGGCGGTGTAGTGTATAAACTTTAAAATGGTATTTCAGTGACTTACTGTACGAAGAAATAAGAGCCAAAAAGAATAAATAAGTTAAAAAAAAAAAAAAAAAAAAAAAAATAAGTAAAGTAAAACAGAAGAGACTTGCCGCGTGCCTTTTTACCTTGTTGTATCTTTACTAGCTTGCTCGCCTTTCGCTTACAATCAGTTTCACCTGGTTCTCACCCTCCGTGATGAATTCCCTAGAATGAAGTAGCTCTTTTAACGTAACTCTATACGCTGTCACTTCATTTTTTTCTTTTAAACGCTTTATTATAATTTTTTTTTAATTTTCTTATTCTTTTACTTTCCGAGAAAAACGAACACTTATTAATCACTCTGCATAGCAAAGTAACAAAGTTAATTTAATGGAACAAAAGTAAAAAAAAAAACTAACTTACTTGCGCAAAGTAAAAGTCCTAGTGTTTATTAATTACGATTTTATAATGGAAAATTTTAACTCACTACTAAATTTAATTATTACTGAAAATCAACGAATATTACAAATTATAAAGTATATTAACTCAATTTACTTTGAATAAATTAGAAGTTTGATTTAAACATTATTATTAATAATAATTATAAATTGATTTTATAATATTAAATTGTTTAAAGTGTTTCAAACGTAATTACAAATTGTTAATAAATATTGAATTGGATTGAATGAAAACCGAGTGAGAGTATAAACTGTAATCCAAGTTTAAGCTGTATACCTGTAGGTTATGCCATAAATGTAACAATTCTGTTTCCATAACTTTATCGCAGTGTATATGTAATTACCGACTGGCTGACGCTCCTCCTGATATGAGATTTATCAGGGCATGTAAACCGGTAAATTTAATTTGTTTCGCCCATCCATCCATCCATCCATCCATCCATCTATCCATCTATCCATCCATTCACTTTTGTCCACTGCTAACCCGAGAACTCTTGATTTATTAATCAATTAATCGATGCGGAACTTTTTAAGCGACTCATAATCTATTTGTAAATACTATCAGTGTAATCTTAATAACAATAACCTTCATACTATGTATACAATTTTAGCGCGATAGGACAAATTTTATCTGTAATGTAAAATATTATTATTAAATAATTGATATATTGAATTATTAAATTTATTAATATTAATAATAATAAAAAATATGAATATGATGTTCCGAGTTTTTATAGTAAACTTACATTGAATTTTTTTTTCTTCTCAAGTAACCTCCATTTTGTTTATGGGTGATTCTCTGTAAGGATGTTTTTCGCTGTCCCAGTCATTTTTTTCTTGGAAAAATTGTTATTTTGTTACTAAAAAAAATTTTTTACGAAAGTAAAAAAACATTTCTATTTGGAGCAATGAAAACTAAAATGAAATAAATTTTGGTTTTTTTGCTATAAATTCGTAAACCACCGAAATAACAATCCCCTTGGCTGTCTCATTCCCAAAATTAAAACTTTAAGATTAAATTTTAAGTTATTCGTCCATAATATATAATTTGGTCCATAATGTTTGTAAACTTAATTAGTTAACTAACAATCTTCTTCAATAAAAAGTACCGAAAATTAATTTGTTTCATTAAATTCATTAAATTCGTTAAACCAAAGTTTGTCCCAGGAATTTTAAGAACAGTCCCCTGCCAGAAGTTCAAAGCCAAAAAAAAAAAATCGAACGTGTTATTTTACCTTTTGTAAGGTTTATAAGGATCTAACTAGCCTTAAGTTAATAACCATAGGGTTGTTAGCGCTTTATCGCCATTTTATTTAGTGTCAAAGCACCGTTTGTGCTGGAAATATGTGTCTGGGCCACTTCAAAACTCAGTCCCCTGGCAACTATTTTTATTTATAATTTATTTATAAAATTCGATCCATAAGTCTTAATATTATTCTAATTAATGTAAACATTCATTGAGAAGAAAAGTTGAATGCATTGAAATAGTTTGCTTGATTTTTCTCAATTTGATAAAAAAAACAGCCCCCTGGCAAACAGTCCCCTGTCATGTTATATGGCAAAGAACACAAATATCGAAAAAACAAAAATTAATTTGGCTGTTTATTTATTATCATTAAGCTGATAGTTTTTTAGCCCTTGTTAATTTTTTTTCTAATAAAATCCAAAATAATTTGGTCGGACAATTTTGTACAGATTTAAGACGTCCTTACAGAGAATCACCTTTATACACTTAAAAACTGTGATTAATTGTAAGAAAATTATCGGTGTAAATAAATTTTTATTTATTTTTTAAAATAAAAATTATTTTAATCCGCAACTATATTAAAGTAAAAATTATTTATAATTTCTTACAAGTAATTTATAATGCATAAACTCATTTCACTTACCTCGTACGATGACAGATACACTTTGCCAAGTGTAATTACTCACATGCATATAGCGGCGAAGTATATTTCGTGCTTGGTTAGTAAACATAATTAACTTGGAAACAATTTAACTAATAAAGAATTTTTTTAAGCCATTCAAAATACAAATTAAATAAATTATAAAATAATTCCATCTGTTAACATTAATCGTGACTAATGGATTATTGCTAATTTTCATGTAATTAACATCTAGGCATCTAGTTTTGCCCTATGAATTATAGATTAATTTGTTGTGTTGAATATGCAGTGTAAGTTTACTATTCCAACCGATCCAGTATGTGAATATTTATTAAAAATAATAATAGAAAAATTTGCTTTAGTTAAAATAAAAATGAGGAAATAAATATAAAAAAGGGCCTAAAAGTAATAATATTATTTTTTATTAAATGAATTTAATTATACCAGAAATTATTAAAGATTTAAGTTAATTAATTAATAATGAAATGCACTTCTGAAGTGTAAAGATGTGGCTCAGTAATTTAAAGTTTTACAGTGAACGAAATTTACGTAACGAGAAACTAATTAACTTTTATGTATTATATTTTCCTTTTATATATATAATAAATGTATATAAAGGGAAGATATGTATATATATTATATGTTATATACATATACAAGTGAGAGGTCTTTTTTCATCATGGATAACGTTTAATGTTGGAACAGATCCAAAGTTTGACACACCAACGCTAAGATTGTGTCGATTTCGTTGGGAACAATGAATTGGTCACCTCGTATTTTTTATTGTTAAAACCAGTCTAACAAAAAACATTTTTAATATATGTAGTGATATATATGTATAAATATAAAATTTATGAGAGAGAGATTTAATAAAAAGATGTATGTGTGATAAAATAAAGATAAATATTATTAATGAATGAACTCTGTTTTTTTTTTTTGACTACCACTATTAATAATATCGCTATCTACATTTATAATTTTTTTCTATTTTATTGCTTTCATATTATAAATCTGTGAACCGATTTATAGTAGGTACTTGCTCAATAACTCGGAAGATTAAGGTTCGAAAGAACCTTGAAAACAAAAAGTCAAATAATGGACGAAACGGTGAATAAGAAACATCTCTCAAGTTGCTCAAAAGGAAAAACAACCACTTTAAAGTAACTTTTTGCTTAAACAGTTCCGAGTAAATATTGTCTTAATTAACGTAAAGATGCAGCTTAATTTATTTTTTTTTTTTATAACGAGCTATTATTTTCTTCGAGTAATGATCATTATATTTGACTTGGGCTGAAATTATCCGGTTTAAGCATTATTAGTAGATTAGGTAGAATAGGTCCATTCATTTGAAACAAACTTTTTTCCGTGTAATTTCCCGTTATCTTTTATCTCAAGACTTTTACTAACTTAGTTCTTACTCCTTTTAATTAATACTTGCAATTGCAATTAGTGATTTCATTGTAGTGCATTTTATGCAATCAAAAAGAAGAATGTTTTTTTTTTTTTTTTTTTTTCAAAACTCCAAAAAATCGGGCATGAAAATTAAGTTAGCCGACATCTGAAAATTTTTAGAATTTTTTTTTATTGAAAAAATTATTGGCAATTATTTACAAGTGGGGTCAATCCCATTTTGGGCTATAACTAGCTGAAAAATTAAAATTTTCAAATTTTTTTTTGATACTGCTTTTTTTTACGGCGCATTTATGATAAAAAATGTCGTAAAAGAAAAAAAAATAAAGATTTCGATAGCTTTTTTGACTTCAAAAGTTGGAAAAAATTTTGGCTCATATTTTCGGATAAAATTTCTATTTGATCTTTTTTCGATGTTTTTGATATATTTTTTTTTTTTTGAAAAGTACATGAAAAAAATGAACAATTAAAAAAAAAAGTTGAATATGACAATTTTCTAAAAAATTTGTTAAAATTGTGATGATCAACTTTTTCTTTTTAAATTGTTCGTTTTTTTTATATATTTAAAAAAAAATACATCAATAAAATCAAATAGAAATTTCGTTCAAAAAAATGAAAATTAAAATGGTTGACCCCACTTGTAAATATTTATCAAATTATTGCAAGAAAAATTTCATTTGTAAAAAACTTGAAAAACTGTAAGTGCAATTTTTAAAAAATATTTTTTTGTTCTAATTTAATTAATGAAAAAAAAATCAAAAACATCGGCTAACTTTAGTATTATAAATCAGGCACGATGTACATACACGGAAAAAAGATAAAGAGAAAAATTACATTATATAAATAGTAATAAGTGTCGCTTTAAATTTAAAACTATAAAAATTGCAGTTCGAAATAACAATTTCTCAATTTTTTAAATTCAAACTTTGAATGTTAATTTTCATAACTTTAAATGTAATATTTACATTTTATAATCTCAAACTGTAATGTTTCCAGTTTTTTAAATGAAGTGTCAAGTTACATTGTTATAATGTAATTTTTCCCTTTTTCTTTTTTCCGTGCAACAAGCTCAGTTCCGAAGCTTTACGATTATAATTTTTGTAATGAATATTAAAATAAAAATGAAGCATGTATATCTTGGATATAATGTTTAAGAAGTAATGACACAATAGTATAAAAAAATATGTATTATTAACAAATAAAAAAAAACCAAAAGAAAGAAATTTCCATTTTTCAAAATTTTTTTTGCTGAGCCCGTGATCAGCCACACCCGACAGAGGTTCAATATAGAATTACATATATATTTATCCTTATGATATATTCGACCAATCACGCTACGAATAAATTGGCTTCACATACATTTAAACTCAATTTTATTATACGGATTCTTTATATTTCTTCACGGAGAGAAAAAAATAATTAGATTTTCATCGTAAAATGATAATAATTACTATTTAAGATGATAAAAATGTTTTTTACCTTTAAAAAAAAGCGAATTATAAATTTTGATAAAAGTAAATCTAGTTTTAGAAAAATCGGAAAAATAACAAGCTTTATTATAGTACACAGAAAAAAAAGATCTTGAATCAAGTACAGTGCTCCCTCCCTAAGGTATAACAGGTTATCTTTTTTTCTCTTATTAGTGGCTTATGGGAAAAAAAAAAAAAAAAACAGAACAAAGATATCTTAGCAAGGGAGCATATAATTTTGAAGAACTTAATCTTCTTGATTTGAGTAGAAAAACTCGTGAACTGATAAATTTTTCTTGATTTAAGGAAATTTTATTTGATTTATGAATTTTTCGTCTTGATTCAAGACAATTACCCTCTTCAAAATTATTTTTTTTGGTTCAAGAATTTTTTTCTCGTATCAAGTTTATTTTTTTTTCAGTGTGAATGAAAGCAAACTGAAGAAAATAAAAATTTTTATTTTAAATTTAATTTACTCTTCTTTAAAAACACATAAAATAATTTTTTAGTTGCAATTTTCGATATGTAATTCAAGTATTTATTCAAATGTATTTTTGTGTTTTGACTTTAATGCTGGTGTCACTTTGAATAACCAATATTTAATGGTTTGTCGCACCTCATTTATCAATAGTAATGAAATTCATTTAACATGGGACTGAGTGTCATTTTACATAGAATAAATTTCTATATATTTAGTGATATTTAATCTTTAATTAGGTATATACACTGTAATATAGTAATCGTTACCAGAAAAATAGCTGTTGATTCTATCCTTCATAATATTATTTACGATTTTATTAAAGAATAGTAAATATCTGATTAAAAAAATCTAATTTAAAATGATTCATACTATAAAAAATGTATATATATATAGTAGTCAACTCAAATAATTTTTAATAATATAAAATTAGATTTCTTAATCAGGGGTATTAAGTTTTTTTTTCTCCGAGTAATGAATTATCTTAGCCAAATTTTCCAATAAAATTAAAAAAATTCTTAATCTATCATAATGATCAATAATTAATAATTTCCTTTAGTGCATTGATATATTAATTGATTTGTAAATAAGAAGTAATATACTTCCTACTACATATTTTGGCGTTACATTAATTTAGCAGAGAAATTTGACCAGAGAATTTATCAATACACCGCGCGATAGTTAAATTAATTGAAGAGAAGTAATTATTAACATTATTACGGCTAATTATAAGCAGCTTTGATCATGATGGGAATAATTTTTGTTGTGTACTGAGTAACTCTGTTTACATTAAATGCATTCATTACTGAGATGAGAAAGATTTTTTACTTGCTTTATGAGCAAATATCTACTTACACTATTTATCCAGCTTACAGCTTATTAATCTTTCACAATTTATCTTTTTTTTCAATGATTTATTTATGGATTAAGCTTATTTTACGTCAAATTTATTTACAGCTATAAAGTAAATACTTTTCAAAGTTGAAATTAAAAACCATAGTCAATAAAGTAATTAAATAGTAAATATAAAATATGCAATAACTTGCTGGTGATTATTAAAAAATTAATTGAAATTTTATCGGGTCATTATTTAAAGTTATATTTATAAATAAAATAAAAAAAATTATAAAATTGCCGACCTGTATGAACAAATACATGTAAAAACTTTTAAGCGATGCTATTTTCCAATATAACTCGAAGAAATAAACCATATTACAGAAAAATTTTCTCTAAATCGCAATATAAGATCTGGCACCTCAGGATATTAGAAAAATTTTTTTTTCATGGAAAAAAAAATTTCTTTTTTTAGCAAGCTACATACAATTCGTGTAGCCTGGGGTGAAAGATTTTTTTTTAGCTACATACATTCATAATGTATTTTTTTTTTGTTTTATTAATATTCTTCATCTTCTTCTGAGTATAATGGTAAGTATACCTTTAATATTTAAAAATAAAACTGGAAAATTTTAATTGTTATAAATTATACAATTATAGATTAATTCTAAGTATAAATTCAAAAAAGGCCATTCGGCAGCCGAAATGGAAGTAGATTTCATGATGAATAATAAAAATACTACTAGGGTTGCATACGAAAAAAAAAAATTAATTTCTGTTTGATTAAACAACAATGACGTCAAAACGAATGCAAAAGTAAAATTTCATTAAATCTGTCTGAGAAAGTAGGTGATTTTTGGCCTAGACTGATAATGAGGTACACAAATTAAAGCTTATTTGATATGTTATTCAGATGCCATTTATAGAATTTTAATATCGCGTTCAATTGTAATTGCACGGAAATACGGTAAAAGTGAAAATTTTTGCGATTTTTGAAAATTTTTGAATTGCTATTATTCCTAAACTATTTAATTTGGAGAAATAAGTAAGTACACAAATTAAAGCTTATTAAATAAGCTTTCAAATGCAATCTACACAAATAAGATAGGATGTCGCGTTCCATTGTTATTGCACGGAAATAAGGTAAAAGTGAAAATTTTTTGCGATTTTGAAAATTTTTGAATTGTTCTCATTTCTAAACTAATCGACAGATTTCGCTCATCTTAGAACTTAACCTTGGAAATCGTCCTAAAAATAATCATGTTACGTTTTATTGAGATCCGTATAGAATTACGGGAGTTAGAGAAGAGACAATGCCGATTATATCGTATATATATATGGGCCATTCCATGTCAAATCGACCAATAGTTGGAATCGACCCCTTTCGATTTGGATGAATTTTGGTCAGAAGTTTTCTTTTATCATAAAACGAAGTTCTGCCAAAGGAAAAAAAATATCTATCTGCATAACTTTAACTTGTATAGAAGTTGCAAAAAACAAAAAAAATTTTTTTTTGAAATTAAAAAATTCATATTTTTGAAAAAAAAAAAAAAAAACCCCTATCTAAAAATTTCAGGATCTTTTAAGATCATAACAAGGTATCATACAAAAAAAATTGAGCCAAAATTTTAATGGCGGTCTTCATTTTTGACGATTTTCAAAAATTCAAAATTTGACAAATTTGGCATTTTTCAAAATTTTTTTTTTCAAAATATTTTTTTTTCAATAGTCACAAGTGTCCCCTTTTAAACAAACGAAAGACAATTCCTGTATCTGTAATAGCATTCGAGATATTGCAAAAACAAAATTGAAAAACTGGAAAAATCGCGAAATTTTGAATTTGCATATCTTTTGAAAAAAATTTTTTTATTTTTTTTCCTTTAGCAGAACTTCGTTTTATGATAAAAGAAAACTTCTGACCAAAATTCATCCAAATCGAAAGGGGTCGATTCCAACTATTGGTCGATTTGACATGGAATGACCCATATATATATATATAAACTTTTGAACCATATGCATTTTCTGAATCCGCTTGACGAGCTGAGTCGAAATTTAGCAAAATTTTTCAAAAGTTCCGTCATGAGAACCAATGCAATAGTTAGATTTCTATGAAATCTACTAAAAAAGGTCATGAAAATTTTGTGTTCTACAACGAAAATTTATCAATGTTTAAATACCTTCAATAATTGATGAACATGAATCAATATAATGTATCGCTGTGATACAATATTGCATACATTTGGCTGTTGGCTCTAATCATAAATGAATAAATAAATAAACTGTCAAGAAAGTTTAAAAGTTTTAGCAATATTTTCAGAACTTTTATAGCTAGTTTTAGATTTCAACAATCTTTAAATTGTTATATCATGCAAATCCTACATAAAATTTCAAAACTCATTTTTCAAATATCTAAACCTAACTTTGACTTGTTACAAAATCGCCTGTGAATGATAATTATTATTATTATCATTATTTTATATTTTATAAATTTTAATCTTATGCAAAAAATCAATTGATAAAATTTTATTCTGAAAAAATTATTTCAGTAAATTTTATACAGTTTGTGCGAGTGTGTAAGTGTAAATAAAATGTTGTCGCACGATATCTTTAGAATGAATCAACCGATTAAGGCGAGTGACGAGTGGCGTTTGAAAAGGTTCATTGAGACAGATCTGATTAGATTTTGAAGTGAATTGGCAGAGCCGTTTCAAAGATATACAAAAAATAAAAATGAAACTAAAAATAATTTTAACTCTCGGAGTGCACACCTCCGAACAGAACTTTAGAGTACACACGGGATCAATTGACCCTATTTGACTTTCGAAGAATTATATCTCAGAAACTATGCATTTTATCGGAATTCAGGTTATTACATTTTTGGTAGGTAAAACAATGCTTTTTAGAATACAATCATTAGTACCTGAATTAAATATTTTTTAATTTTGAAATAATTTATTAAAAACGAACCTATTTTCGAGAAATATTTTAGGATAAAAAAAATTCTGGGGTCAAAATGACCCCCAGTGTACTGCAAAGGTTAAGTTTGTACACAGTAAAAAATTCGTAATTTTGATTTTGAATCCCGGAAAAAATTTTAAAGTTATGAAAAATTCATATTATTTCATTAAAATTATTATAAAATAAAAATTATAATAATAATAATATTTTTTTTCTTTGTAACAAAAAATGGAGCTATCATTCTGGGGGTGTTTGTTTTTCAGGATAATTGTAGGTGTGATACAATTATTATTATAATTTTTATTTTATAATAATTTCAATGAAATAATATGAATTTTTCATAATTTAAACATTTTTTCCGGTCTATTTTTTCCGATTATCTAAAATTACACATAAAAATGTTAAATTTTTCGACGCAATGCAAAATTTTTGACTGAGTAAATATTTTCCAAAATCAGAGAATGAAGGATCGAATATAATTAAGATGAAATTTTTATTTTGCGCAACGTTTAATGCTATTATAAACACTTCTTCAGGCGCTCATAAATAATAATTTTGATATTGCAAGTAAACTTATCTTCTTGTCGTATTTAATTTATGTAACTTTTAGTAATTTTCTCTTCCGACGTTAATCATATTGACACCGATTGAAAAAGTTAAAAAAAATTATGAACCTTCAAATTTCAGACAATGAGATAAAATTAGTTTACAAATTTAGCAAAAAATAAAAATTTAAGGACGCGTTCAACGAAAATTGCAGTTTGGAAATTAAAAAATAAATAAATCTGTTGGTTTGCAAAATGTTTTATAAATTTTCGAAAGAAAATTGTATAATAATACTATGTTATAAAAAATAATATTCTATAATTTAATCTTAACTTTAATTTTTTTTTATTACTCATGCGGGATAAGTAGTATCTTAGCGCTCACCGTTGCGGTTAAAAAAAAACTGTTTGCCTATTTTAAAATTACGCGTGAGTTTTTTCATAAATGTGACTGTGATTTTAGTGTAACAAGTTTACGTGGCGCACGCAAATTATACTTAGCACACGCAAACTATCCTTGTCGCACGCAAATTGACTGTGAAAACTACTGAAATTAAAATAAATAACAAAAAAAAACACAATCTAAAACTATCAATATTGAAGAAGTGTGGTTAACATTACAAAGTTCATATTTTTAACGAAAGTAAAAATAATTAATTAATATGAAGCTGTTTCATTTTATGTGTAGATTGTTTCAAACAAATTTATTTTTTGTTAATTAATATTAATTAGTAACCTTGCAGTCACTATCTGATTGCCATGACTTGTGAACTATAAATAAATAAAATTTTGCTTTATTAAATAATGGCTTTTGTCAAATTGCACTGTACTTTTTTAACTATTGACGTTTATAAAGATATTAGTTCATCCCGATGTTACACTCATCAAAAGCTTTCATTTGAGTACCCACATGCATTTTTAAAAATATTTTTCATATATACATATATATAATATACATAAATATATGAAAAATTGATGTGGGTACTCAAATGAAAGGTCTTGATGAGTGTAATATCGGGATGAGCTTATATTTTTAAAAATGTCAATGGTTCACTAGATACAATGTCATTTCTTAAGTATGTATCTAGAGATAGAGCATTTTCCAATGCAGACTTAATACTTATAATCATAAATTGACTATTGGTGAGAATGATATGAAACCTTGAAAAGGCACAACTCCAGGTCGAGACTTTTCCAACACTGATAGAAAATTTATGTTGACTCCAGATATTTTCTTGATCTAAGAATTTATTTTGGAAGACAAATGATTATTTTGCTTTAAGAATTTCTTGCCTTGATTTAGATTTTCTTGGCTTAAGAGCTATATTATCTTCAATCGATACATTTAAGTTTTTCAATCAAAATAACATTATCGTTTAAAAAACTTAAAATAATTCATCAAAGTATATTTCAAAAACTAAATAGTCTTTAATTGTTTTATAAAAAAAAAAAATTATTTCTTGGAAATAAGTAAATTAATGACTCAAAAAAAGCCATTCTTAACACAAGTCGGTAACATCTTGAATCAATGTTATCGCCTATCTTGAACCAAGAGACAAAAATTCTTGAAAGAAATATATCTATATATATATATATATATATATATATATATATATATATATATATATATATATATATATATATATAGTTATATATATAGTTATATATATAGTTATATATATATATATATATATATATATATAGTTTTAAGAGTTCAAGTTTTGAAGAAAAAAAGTTTCTTGAATCAAGATTGTGTTTGTATCAGTGAACGATATTAAGTTTAACCATAAAAACCCATTTTATCATAGAAATACACTGACCACAAAATTTTACGTATTCTCTTAATAATATAGATTAACTTGTATTTATTATTGGAAATATACACTACTCACAAAAATTAAGGAAATAAAAAAAAATTGAGGTCAAAATTTTTTAGGAATTACGGTTTCAACATGATCCGAAGAAATAGAGCGAAAAAAAAAATTTCCAAATTTTTAACTATTTTTCGCTCTACGGGCTCGGAAAAATTTTTTCAGACAAAGCGACCTTATGAAACAGATAGCCTGTTTATTCAGCTTTAATTGCATTTTTTATTTAGCTTGATACGACCATTTGTTGCGGAAATATCCGAGATTAGACGAAAAATGACGTTTATGTCTTTAATCATCAATATCTCTGCAACCAATAATCGCATAGCAAAAAAAGGACAGTTTTGGAAACTGGAAGAAATTTCTAATAAAATCCTATAAAAAAATTCCAGAAAAAAAAATCTTATCGATGTACGATACTGCTTTAAAGAAAGTTGAAAAAAGTGATTTTTTCCCTTATTTTGGTTAACCGACTGTATCTTAACAAATATTGACGGGGAAGCTAGACATTAAGCAGGAATTTTTACACCTCAATGTACCCCTAAGAACCCTGTAAATTTTCAGATCGATCCATTTTGTAGTTTTTCCGCCCCGAGTATTCAAAATTTTGAAAAAATTAAAGGAATAAGATTTTATCCATTATCGTGCTGCAATCTTCAGAAAAATAAAGAATTGATTTTTTTTTGTTTTGCACTCAATTTGCCTCGGCTCATCAGTAAATTTGAATAATAAAAAAAATACAAACAAAAAAATTCGAAAATTTAAAAACAAAATTTTTTTTTCGTAAAAAAATTTTTTTTTTTTGACAAAAAAATTTTTTTTATATTAATTTTCCAATTTTTTTGTTTGTTTTTTTTTTTTTTTATTCAAATTTACTGATGAGCTGAGGCAAATTGAGTGCAAAACAAAAAAAAATCAATTCTTCATTTTTCTAAAGATTGCAGCACAATAATGGATAAAATCTTATTCCTTTAATTTTTTCAAAATTTTGAATACTCGGGGCGGAAAAATTACTGAATGGATCGATCTGAAAATTTACAGGGTTCTTAGGGGTACATTGAGGTATAAAAATTCCTGCAATGTCTAGCTTCCCCGTCAGTATTTGTTAAGATACAGTCGGTTAACCAAAATAAGGGAAAAAATCACTTTTTTCAACTTTCTTTAAAGCAGTATCGTACATCGATAAGATTTTTTTTTCTGGAATTTTTTTATAGGATTTTATTAGAAATTTCTTCCAGTTTCCAAAACTGTCCTTTTTTTGCTATGCGATTATTGGTTGCAGAGATATTGATGATTAAAGACATAAACGTCATTTTTCGTCTAATCTCGGATATTTCCGCAACAAATGGTCGTATCAAGCTAAATAAAAAATGCAATTAAAGCTGAATAAACAGGCTATCTGTTTCATAAGGTCGCTTTGTCTGAAAAAATTTTTCCGAGCCCGTAGAGCGAAAAATAGTTAAAAATTTGGAAATTTTTTTTTTCGCTCTATTTCTTCGGATCATGTTGAAACCGTAATTCCTAAAAAATTTCGACCTCAAGATCTAAAAACTAGAGTCTTTGAGCTTTAAAATGCATTTTTTTTTTGCGATACGATTATTCTCCGCTGAACTACAGCCCAAAAGTACAGTCAAAAATTAAAAAAAAATTTGCATTTTTTTTATTCCCTTAATTTTTGTGAGTAGGTATTTGTTTCTTTTTTTTTTAACTTCTTATTTGTTTTTAGGGACCACAAACTCACTTCGCTCGTGCGTTCAACTTTGCTCTGGTGAGCAATCGTCAACTTATCGTACTAATTGCACAATATATTATTAATTAATCAAAGTATAATAGTATTTTTGAAAATAAAAGATAAATATTGTAATGAATGAGTAATGAGATAAATTTCTGGACATGACATCTGTAATAATTCTGACATAATTTCAATAACTTTCAGCAATATTATCTGCGTACTTTTATATTATCTAAAAAGTTTTCTTATATTTTTTAGTGTAACACCATATTATTTGGACTGGTTTCATAAATTCAGTACTTGACAAAAATAAAATATGAGATGAGTTTGCCGTGTATATATAGATATAAGAGATCCAAGTGTTTTACATTTCCCCAGGATGCAAAGTGTCCAGTTTCTCACTCACTGAATATCCGGTATATCAGCATACATTTATGCGGTTTTAAAGTAAAACTATATTTTCTTCCTTCTGATAGTTTTTTAACTTGAAAAACAAGAATAAGAAGTATATGAGAATAAGTGTAAGTAGAAAAATAAAAAGTAATAATAACAAATGAAAGAAGAAGAATAAAAAAGTACGAAAGTAAGTAAAAAAAAATTATAAATACAGCGAAGAAAGTTTAATACATATCTTTAAATAAATAAGTGGCATTTGCATGCATGCCAAAAGGTAATAACTAATTCATTTGTAGACGTAGTAACATATAAGCAATCACGAAACAGTGCGACATAAGGCTAAATTAACAAACAGAATATATCTTGGAGCGTGTTACCTTCCCTTTAGCATCACCTCGACAACCCGGATTACCCTAGGTCATGCTACAACCCAGATTATACAAAACTATATACTATATATACTTCAGCTGTGTACGGTATACTGTTCTCTGACGGATGATGATACAGTTACACGGGCTGGTCAATAAGCCAACCTAAATTTACCCTTTTTCACTCTTTTTCTTTTATTTCGCTTTTATTGTTTCAGTTCATTTTAATTACTAGCTAACCTCGGATATATCATGAATTTTAATTACACATTAATATAATCTTTTAAGTCTTCTATGAAAACAATAATAATAATAATAATAATTATATTATATGAATTTAAGATCAGTGTTTTTACTTATCAAAGAGACAGTTATTATTTTATTATAAGCCAAAGTACTCGATCCGATATGAGAATTTATTCAACCGGTAATTGAAAAAAATCTCACTAAGATTTCGTCTTTACACAATTCTAAAAAATTGTCTTTAAAATTAAAATTTTAATTATTGTATTGTAATAAAATAATAACTGTATCTTTAATAAAAAATAATAATAATTAAAATAACGAAATTTTGGGAATTTGGACAATAAATGAAGATGTTAAATTATAGAAATTGCAACGTTTCGCTGATTTATTTCAGCTTCATCAGGCAAATCTTATGGTTAGCATCCTCGTCTCATTTTTACAAAGTCAATAGATGTAATAGAGTAAAACAGCATATTCATAATCTCAAACATTTTTTTAAATTACAATATTAACAACTTGTTAAGATTTCTCTCAAATACCATTCAAATTAATTATATAAAATAAAAATTCAACAACGTCTATCTGTCAAGCGTGTTTACAATTGTAGAATTGTAGAATTGTAAACAATTGTAGAATTTTAAACACGCTTGACAGATAGACGTTGTTGAATTTTTATTTTATATAATTAATTTATTAATTTGAATGGTATTTGAGAGAAATCTTAACAAGTTGTTAATATTGTAATTTAAAAAAATGTTTGAGATTATGAATATGCTGTATTACTCTATTACATCTATTGACTTTGTAAAAATGAGACGAGGATGCTAACCATAAGATTTGCCTGATGAAGCTGAAATAAATCAGCGAAACTTTGCAATTCCTATAATTTAATATCTTCATTTATTGTCCAAATTCCCAAGATTTAGTCATTTAAATATTTTGAAATATGGACGAGAACTTAAATATTAATAATAATAATAATAATAATAATATAATTTAAAGGTTTATGACTAAAAATCCTGTCCAAAAATATCTTCAGCCAATAAACTTAAATTAAACAGATTTCATTTAAAAAAATTAGGAAAACGGTTGGCCCTGAAAGCCATCCCTGCAACTTCCCGCTAATTCCATACCTGGGCGCTTAAAATTACATTTACGACGTTTTTGAGCTCTTCGAGCTCAAAAATATAATTTATATGTTGTTTTGAGCTCTCCAAGCTCAAAAAGATAACTTTTATATGATTTTGAGCTCTTCGAGTTCAAAAGTTTGATAAAAGGTTGATAAAATACTATTTTTTGAGTTTTCAAACCGCAATAACTTTTGAATTAATGAACCGATTTTCACGCGGTTGACGGCATTCGACGCAGTTTTTTAAGCCTTATGAAAAATCTTTAAATTTGAATTGATCAAACTATAAATTTTGGAGTAATTCCGAAAAAACACTTTTTTGGGTTTTCTTTCCTGCACGATATCTCTCGAACAAATCAACCGATTTTGACCGGATTAGCGGCGATCGACGTGATTTTTCAAGGTTAAGAGCTGATTAGTTTTTGGAGTTGATCGATAAAGCCGTTCGAAAGTTATTCCAAAAAAACCACTTAAAAAAAAAATGTTTTTTTACAGTTTTTTTCAGATTTTTCGAAATCTATCGGTCTGAATCGATCCAAATCGTATCCAAAATCTAAGTTTGGACAAGCCCTTTCGAATAGTGCCAACCGCGATCGAATCAGTCGAGCCATTCAAAAGTTATGAGAGGTTTACATACTTACATACATACACGCACACACACACACACACACACACATAGTGACACCCTCGCGGGGATAGTCAGGGAAGCTTCCTGTGATCCTCAAACGTCAAGATCTGATGAAAACTCGATTTTTGTAAAACGGGGTAAAATCAATAACTTCCCGATTTTTGAAAATCTGAGATTTTCTGAGCGGGAAGTTAAAAATACAATTAAATGTCGAAAAATAATAGATGATAGATAGATTTGTTACATTGTACAGCAGTAACAACTGTCTTTTACAATTTTTTCATCACAATTGTATTGCCTCTCTCTATTTTACTGCGTTCGAATTTCTTTCAAATTTTCACTGCGTTCGTTTTCTGCCATTCAAATTTCGCACATAGATATCACAACCTGCTCTTTCAACTTTTTATAATCACTGCGTATCTCTTGCGGCTGTGGACCGACTTATGCTTCCTGTACTGTATTTACCCTATTCCTCACCTCTTTCGAATGGCCGTTGGAATGGTGGCGATGGGGAAACCAAAGAGAAAACCCATGCCAGTACAAGTCGGCTACTGGAGCGACCTCCGACGGTTGGTTTGGAACTATTCTAAGAACCGTCGAGGCTCGAACCCTCACCTCACGGCATGATGTACGAACGAACTAACGATATAATGACTTAGCTCGCTCGGCCATCCTGCCGCTTTGTCGAAAAATAATAATTAAACATTTGTAATCAATAACATTCATCTAATTTGTTTAAGGATATTTTGGGACAGGATATTGAGTCTTGATCGCAATCTTTATAGTTTCACTCGTTTAAAATTATGTTAAATTTACATTATCAGTCGAAATATTAGAGTTATCTGAAAATTTGACAGTGAAGTTAATATGAAATATCTATTTTTAGATTTGTAAAAATAGAATAACCGATAATATCTTTAACACTACAAAGTTTTCATACATTTAACTTGCGGATGTTGTAAAATATATGGCGTCTTGTCGATAAACGTAAAAATGGATTTATTTATATTTAAAATTAATTCAGATAAAGTATTATATGATATAATTAGTGGTTTTTAAGTAAGTTTTTAAGTAAATTTAACTTACTTTTGTATCTAATATCGTATGCTGAAAGAATTTTAAAAATTAATGTGATACTTTTCTGGTGGTGCTTTGCTCACATTATGAATAAATAATAACCATTGCAGTTAGTATTTATAAAGTACGTCTAGTTACATATTTCAGAGAATTAATATTTAAATAACATTGATAAAGTAAAGTAAATATAAGTAATAATACGTTAAAAGGCAAAAAACTAAAATAGATGCAGACAAAGACAAAACGAAGATTAAAATTAATAAGAGTATGAGAAGAAATAAAATAATGAAATGAATAGCCTCTTTGCTTGTAAGGAGATAAAAATATAAAAGTTTCACAGATGTTGGTAGATGAAAATTATGAATAGAAGAAACGATGACGGGATAAAGAAGAATAAGAAGTATAAGAGTTGTAGGTTGAAAAGCAGAAGCGACGGCATGAGGTGTGAATAGGATGGAGAAACGGAAAAGACGGTACTAGTACTGGTACAGTGAGAGAAAAACTTGTGGGTTGACCCGTTTTCATCTTATGCCGTACGTTTTTAATTGAATTTGCTTCCCTTTCATCTCAACCTTTTTTCCATGCTTCGGTTTTCCTCAATCTCCAAACAATTATTCTATTTAATTCATTCGCCTTTTTAAGCCGTTATTCTCGTCTTTTATTCTTCCTTTTATTGTTTATGTAATTTATTATTCCATTTATGAGATTCTTCTTCTTCTCGAGTGGATTCCACCGGAAAAGCCTTTAGTTATCAATAAAAGTCGAATTTGTTGGAAAATGAGACTTTACAGCTGATAATTTTTATTTGATAAAAAAATAAGCATTTACGTAGATGCAATTTTCTTTATTACATTGAATTCCTTTAATAGAATTGAAAAATTATTCAAAATAAATTTATTTATTGCAATATTAGTAACGAAACTCTTGAATAATTAAAAATTTAGTGGATTTAGTGAAGAAAAATTAATATGGTGACAAACCAAATATTCTTCTTTTGTTGACGATAGAAGTTCTGAAAATTAATCAATTTGTTAGCCGACAGATGGCGTTAACCCTAATTTAAAGATCAAAATTTGAGTAAAATATTGAAGATCTCTTTTTTTTTTGGAAATTTATTTATTTATAAAAAAGTTCCTTATCAATTTAATCCTATCTTTTTTTCAAGAAAAAAAAAACTACTTAAGGGGTTAAGGGTAGTCGGAATTTTCAAAAAATCGATTTTTTTTTGTATTTTCTTTAAGTCTAACATCTTAAAAATATTCTCTAAAAATTTGAAGTAAATTCGACAAATATTTTTCGAGTTATTCGACAAATAACAAAGGACACTCGGGTACTCCAGAACGCTCGAGAACAGGTAGCTCTCGAGAGAGTAAAACTTTAAATGCGTTTTTCTCAAAACTATGTTTTTTGAACTGGTGACTACTGTAACTTGAAAACCGCTCAGTAGATTTCAATGAAATTTATACGGTTTTTGAAAAACATAAAAAACTAGAGCCTGATCGAAGAATTTTTTTTTTTCGAAAATTTCAATTTTTTATAAACAATTAACTGTTGATTTTTTCCCGAAAATCTAGAGAAAAATTTCCTGAGGCCGCTATTTTGTTAATTTTCAAAAAAAAAAAGCTTCGATCAAGCACTAGAGTATCTATTAATAAAACTATTTTTTGTCCGATTGATTTTAGAAGAATCTCCAAGGATTTATGATAGTCACCGCAAGGACCTTTTGTTAGAACGCGATCAACACAAACAGCCATAACTTTTAAAATTATCAATTTTTTTTTTTTCAAATTTTCGTAAAGTCAACCCATATAGGAAGCCCCAGAGTTGAACGACTGGGCCATGCCTGGGACATTATTGGGAAGCCCATCTTGGAATTCACCTATAGTAGTGAATAAGCCTGGGCTTGCTTTGGTTTAAAAACTTGGGCCAGTCTTAGTTAAAAATCTTGGGCCAGTCTTAGTTAAAAATCTTGGGCCAGTCTTGGTTATCATGCTTGGGCTAGTCTAGGCAACCAAGCTTGGCACCCTGTTATCACTCCAGACTTCTACCAAGGCTGGGCCAGAGATAGACAGCATCCCGACTAGAAATTTCAGTGAGGCAGTGATTTGGCGCAAGTAAGGCATGCCGAATTCCAAACTTGCAGTAAGTGAGGCATCCAAACCAGGCCGAAGTTTGGGATGTAACGCAATTGCGAGACTCAGCCTAACTTGGCTTCCTGATTAGGTTGCAGTTTGGAAACCAAATTCGAAACGAAGAATCCAAATCTAATTCTTTCTTAATTTTTAGCTTTTTTATTATCAAGCGAAAATTAATAAAAACAAATGCTTATTTTTTTATCTTCTTTTACTATTTTAAATATAAATATTAAATTTAAGACTAAATTTTTTAAATATTTCATGAATAAAAAAAAAACAAATTCTTTGTTGCTTTTATTTAATATTATTTTTATTATTTAATTTTATTTATTCTGTAATTTTTTTTTGTTTTTTGGAGCGTTTTTTAATGTGAAGAGATTTTTTTGATTGGTAGATTTGATAAGTCAAAGGGAAAGGAGATGATGGAGGAGTTAGATACACTAATCACACATAACACTTAACTTTACTTCACACTCGCCTTAATAGTAATTATAATTAGTAATTATTAATTATTAAAAATCGTACATGTCGAACGCGAGACTCGAACACGGTACCCGACGCACGAGGGCCCTATACCATACCGCGACGCTACGCCGATGATGAGCGACCTCTTACTTCAAGATACTTATAAGCACAACCAATGTTCGGCTTGCCTAATTTAAAACAAATAAGATTCGAATTGGGCTAGCCTAAGTTCGGAAAGCCAAGTTCGCTCCAAACTAGCAAAACTCAGGTTATCGTTACTTGAAACCAGTTCGGCGTTCCCATGATATATCAGACTTAAGGAATCCATGAAACTTTCCTAGTTACGTTCAAATATGGCAAGCCAAACATTTCGTTCTGCCTACCTTGGTTTTTATAAGGTACAACCTAGGCAAGCCTAAGTTAGGCAAGCCAAAGTTGCCCCGAATTGGTTCTTCGGCATATGCCTCACTGAAATTTCTAGTCGGGTACATGAGACACCATGTTTAAAAGTAATTGGGGCCATCTATGGTAAGACGAAGTTTGGCGAATGTTTGGAATACCTAACTTGTAGGAAATTATAAAATCCAAAGGCTTACGAAAGTTCGGTTTACCAAACTTAAAGGTAATTAGGGACATTTATGGCAAGCCAAACTACGGAAAATCTTTGGTTATCGTTACTTCCAGCTAGTCAGGCATTCCAAAGGTTCGCCGAAGTTCGGCTTGCCATAGATGTCCCAAATTACATGCAAATTTGGCATGCCAATCTTCGTTTTGCCTAACGTGGATTTAAGAAGGCGCAAATTAGGCTTGCCTAAGTTAGGCAAGCCAAACTTGCCCCTCACTAATTCTTCGGCATTCCTCACTACAATTTCTAGTCGGGATTGCGCCAAGCATGGCCCACATCTGGCCCCGTCGTATTGTCCTGTATAGGAAGTCAAAATATTGTGTAATGATGCCATATTATTACTTTTTTAAAGTAAAATGATTTACTGGCAAAAAAAAAAAATTAAAAATTCTGATTTTTTCACGTCTCTGACCACCCCTAACGCTTTAAAGTAAAAAGTTATCTTGTCAATTAAAATTTAATTTCTAAAAACTTTCCAACAACTATTTTTTTCATATTAATTCCCGTAATTACAGTTCAATAAAATCTCTTATTACCATAAAGTAAGATTGGCTCTAAAAGTAGTTGATCCTCCTGAAGATAGTATGAATTACAGCGGTAAGCCATTAGTTATGACAGTAATTTTCACAGTCTGATTAATTTTTTACCCGAGATGAGGCGAAGAGAATTACTAGATTATTGAAGTTTCTAGTTTACCACCCATAAAGTAATTTCAGCAAAAGTTTTTCTCCTTAAAATACTTAACCAATTATCAAACTTGGTGTAATAACTTATTTCATACCGCCATCAAAGAATCTTAATTACACAAAAAACCAAAAAATTTTTTTATCATATTCATTACCACTTTCGTAAGATTTGCTGATAAAATAAAAAATTTTTTATCATCCTGACAAAATAAAATTGCATCAGCTTTATCATCTTCATTTTATATTTTTATCATTTTCGAGTTTATTGATTTAGTTGCGGTTAAAAACCCCATCTCAAGAATATCCGATCGAAAGACGAGGCTCAAGAATCTTAAAAATTCTGGAACGTGACTATATTCCCGATGAACAACATTTTTTAGGTTGTTTGTTCTCACAAAAAACGTCAGTGGGTGAGTTAATCGAAGAATTACTTATCACGCTTGTCCTAACCAGAGAAGACTCTCAAGTTTCAAAGTCGGTTAATCTGAAAGTAATAAAGATAAGGATTATCCTTTTTCTTTTTAATAATCCTCATATACTTAACATTTAACAAACCAAGTCTTACCGCATCGATATATATACAATTTACATTATATGGTGCTTGAAGTTACAATAAAAGCTGCACTAATTCTTCACGGATTTATCTTTTTATTCATCTAACTGCCTGATGTTCGACAGGACTATTTAATTTTACCTAGCTGTCGCACGACGAAATATGATAAATCGTTTGTCGTTTCGGCGATCAGAGTTTGGAACGGAATACCAGTGCAATGTACGTCGGCACTGACGTTTGTGGAATTTTGCAGATTAACCTACGAGTACTTTTTGAGTGTGGATTGATCATAAGCTACTGTGCAATTGATACTTAATATTTGATATCTGAATTTATTTATATTCATATTTATATTTTACTAAGAGTTTGATATTTTATTTTTCGCACTATTATATTGTGTTATGTAAAGAATTTTTCTTTACATATTTATTAATTATAAAAAATTCGAGTATGATTTTATTGCATTTTTTAACGATTGTAAAATATAATTCGAGTGTGATCATTAAGTATCTCGTTCGAGTCCTGTAAGAGGCCCAGGGAATTTCCCGTAATTAGTTTGGGCCCAGGTACATTTAATTAAGAGATTAAATAGATAAATGGGAGTTTTGTTATACGTAAGCAAACTCACTTATACTTAAAATAAAAAAATACTTAAGTATTGACAAAGAATATTAGATAAAAAGATTTATTTTAAACCAAAAGATTTTAGAGTAACTTAAGTACAGAATTTTGAGTGTTGAGACAAATGTCTAAATGAATTTTAATATTGCAAGTTTTAAATAATTTTTAGATAATCAAAATTAAATATTAAATGAGAAATGAACTTTACGAATATGAAACAGATAAAAAAAATAGAACTTGAAAGTTAAACAATTTAAAATAAACAAATATTAAATAATGAAATTCTAAAATAATGCAACAAATTTATGAAATGATAAAACAGAAGTATTTCTACAAATAAATAATTAAATTCAAAAAACGTAAGAGATGCTAGAATCAAGTACATATCTATTTATTCGATTTAAATAAATAAATTATTGTTAAAAAGTACAAATGTACTTT
The DNA here is from genome assembly GCF_020080835.1 of Cotesia glomerata. Lineage (NCBI taxonomy): Eukaryota > Metazoa > Arthropoda > Insecta > Hymenoptera > Braconidae > Cotesia > Cotesia glomerata. The sequence goes on from NC_058162.1 coordinate 6,388,752, forward strand.
ATCTTTGCCTTTGTCTTTGTCTATACGTAAATGCGCTTACGTATACACAAACACATAGATGTTTAATAGAACATAAGAGTAAGTAAGAAAACTATATTGCACTCTGACCCAAGTAGAGGGGACTCATGCGATATTTTTGAACAACTTAAGAGAGAGGGTAAGGGCCCAAGAAAATAGACAAATAATTGGACATTTGGTTCCCCCAATGAGTGGAAATTAGTAACGCCCTAAAATTCAACACCTTACAATTTTCACAAGAAAATCTCTCTCGTTGTCCTGACGTCCTAGTGTTAACATCACCTAAAGTTTTAATAAGTCTGAATAGACCACGTGTTAAATTTACCGAATAACGAATAAAAGATTGTAAAATTAAAAGTATAATTATGAAGTGAATCAAATCTAAAGAGTAAGTCAAATCAACAAAGTTCATCATTTTTATCAGGTACATTTTAAATAACTAATATTTGTGAATTTAATAATATCGTAAAATCGTTATATGAAAAAAAAAGTTAACTTTGAATCACTGTGTAATAATTGTAATTATTGTAATTTAACTAATGATATTAATTTTTGATTTAAACAATATATGTATTAAAATTATTCAACGTCCAATTTATTCAACAAACCTATCATTCTCAATAAATAGAAACTCGGAAGTTCCCGGTCTATTAGCCTAACACGCTAGGACCGAATACTTAAACACAATAAATAATTTAAATGTAAAATCAATTAATTTCCCTAAATTAATTTTTTTTACATAACAATTGTTTCATTATATTACATTAAATTTTTGTTAAATGCAATTTGCAATATGGTTGAGTGATTTACGTTGATTGAACTGTTCAAACATAATTCGGACTTTAATAACATATTTAAATTTTCTATACTTTATTTTTCTTCTGATTGTTTTCATAAAATGCTATACTATGTATTATTTTTGTATAGACGGCCGCAAGAAGTTTCGACTTCAGGGTCGATGAATAAAGAAATAATAATAATCATAATAACTGAAGAGAAACATCTGTTAATTTTTAGAATTTTTTTAACAAATACATTTTCACAATAAAAACTTATTTAAAAAATTATGACATTGAAATTCAGTCACTTGACAATTTTTTAATTTTTCTTAAATAATAGACTAAGTTTATAAAATTATTTATCAAAAACTGGACTTATAATTTTTTAGAGCTTCTAAAGATGTAATTTTTTAAATAAATTTTTCTTACTATAATTTATTAATTAAAAATTTAAAAATTATCAGTCTCTCAATTTCAGTATCCTAAAAAATGCCATCTTTAACATTTAAAATTTTTTAGAACTAGTTAATTTTTCAAGAAAAATAAAAAAATTGTTAAGTATCTGCTGATTTCAGTGTCATTTATATTCAATATAATTACATTAAAATTAGTTGACGTTCAACAACTTTTGTATTTTTTTTCAACAATTTAATTACAAGTAAAAAGATACTTAAAAAAATTGTACGCATCATTTTTAAAATCTTCTACATGTGAAATTTTTTCTTTTAATTTTTTTGTAATAATTTTTTCAATAAAAAAAATTATTAAAATTTAAAAATGTCAGCTAATTTAATTTTCATAAAATAGTTCAGTAATTTTTCCCTGAAAAAAAAAATTATTAAAATAAAAAAATGACCAATAATCATAAACACAAAAATATTTTTTAAAAATAAAACACCTTAAATTTTATAAAAATATTCCAAAAATTAAATTTTATGACCTGACATATAAATAAGTTTAACAAATTCTTATTCTTTTTCCAGAGTTATATAAATGGTAGAGATAAAATAAATATCTTTTACTTAATGTTTAGACAAATAATTTTTCAATAACGCAGAATGCAATAAGTTACTTGTAAAATTCTGTATCTTTGACTTTATTTGCGTTATAAAAACACTCAGGATTGAAAACTCCAACAAAAATTAAGAAATTAATACTAATAATAACCTAAAGAAATAAAAATAAATATAAATGAGTAAGTAAGTATATAAATTAAATTAATTAATAGAACACAAAATGTAACTATGCATGTATATTTAATATCAAAATATAAATGGCTCAGCATTAATCGAATAGGAAAATAGCAGACGGGATATGTAACGAAATTGATCGTCTATCAAAATAATGGAATAATAGTTGGTCTCATGAGGGAAGAAACTCAAACAATTGTACAATATGATATAATCGTATAACCGGTTCATCAGTAACATGTATATAGTTTAATATCCATAGGAATGTGAATATGTGTATGTATTATTCATATATCTATTTATTATTATGTAGGTATGTATCGCCAGTGGACGTAGAATTGTCAGGAGAATGAAGCAAGGATGAACTAGAAAAAGGAAACAGAGCGAAAGCGGAAAGGAGAGAAGAGAGCGAAAACCCTCATTTCGGGATTAGATGAGAAACTTGGCCAATCGATATATTGAGGAGCGAACCAGGATGAAGGAAGATGGAGAATAGGTAGATAGTTATACAGATGAAGGGTATATAGCGGTGAAGATATATATGTGTACATGTATATGTATAGGGGATGAAGGAAAAAAAAAAGAGATACTTGAATGCCGAAAGCCGTACCGGCGCCACGACTCCTGGCGTCACGATGTCTCATATCCTGTGCCTACACATTTACAGTCACTACACACTATCCTGTTTGTTGAAAAGCTTATACTTATACTTATACTTAACTTATATCTGGTTCTTTCTATTAACTGAAAGAATTACTTCCGCGGAGAAGAGACTGCCTGGAGAAGAAAAAATCCACCCGAAACAAACTTTTGTATACATATACAGCCAACAATTAAATGGCACGTTATTATCTTGCGAAATTATACAAAAACAGTCACTTGGAATACAATGTACCAGTTTTCTTTTTTCGGATATCCAGATCTCGATTCCGAGAGTTTGTACAGATATACTCTCTGAAGATATACCAATCCTCGGTTCAGTTCGTCTTATATTCCTGGAAAGGAAAAACTATCATATAAATTTATATTTATTCGAAACAATCCAGTTCTATGCAGCTTGTTCTCCAGAATTCGCTTTCTTTTATTTGTTTATTTATGTTTTCTTCTTTGAGCTAGTTTTATTACCAAACAAACTTCGGGTATTGATAAATTCCTCTTTTTAGTTTGTTTAAATCCGAAAGACGGCACTTGTCAATTGGATACTCATGAGCCAAGTATCGCTTTTCATTTCTAAGCTCATTTTTCAGCTGCTTATTAATATACTTTATTTAATCCCGAAAGATTATTTTTTTTGTAGTAAAAATTAGTGAAGTAGATTAACGAACAATTTAATATTGTGTAATTTTTATTTCAGAAAAATTTTTTTATAATTATCCAACACATTAATTATTATTCTGATGGAAGCTGAGTTGAAATAATGTTCGTTTTAAATAATCTCATTGACACAGATACCCGGTTAATTTTCACAAATTGTGATGATACTGAGTTTAACAGGTATTTAACAATTTTTTAGATTTTTATAACAATTAAATGATAGTGAAAAAAATTAAGCAAAAAAATTCCACATGTAGAAATTTTAAAAAATTAGAAGTGCTAATATTTAAAAAAAGTTTAGAAAATCCAAAAGTGCACGCCTCATAATCTCATTTTTCATAATAAAATTGATTAAAATAAAAGATAAAAAGACCATTCGGCAGCCGAAATAGAAGTAGATTTCTCGATTAAAAAAAACATATTTTTTTTATAAAATAATATCGACGTTCTAATTAGCAAATTGTCTAACTCCTTATTTTTTAGAGGGTGATTTTTTAACATTTTGATGTAGTAATAATCCAATTATAAATTATTTCAATGATTCAAACCTAAATATTATATCTCTATTAGACATTAATGATATTAAATGGTTTTTTAAAGTGATAATAAAGTTTGAACTAATTGTTTTTTTGGTACAAATAGAAGATTTTTTTAAATGGAGTTAGACAATTTGCTAATTAGAACGTCGATATTAATAATAATATACAACTTCTGATATAATAAAACAATAACGACAAAACGAATGCAAAAGTAAAATTCCATTAAATTTGTCTGAGAAAGTAGGTAATTTTTGGCCTAGACTGTTGGTAAGGTACACAGTAAAAAATTTTTCGTCAATGTGTAAAGCGTAAAAATTTTTGTGTAGAAAATTACACTCTAGTGTGTAGAATTTCACATTCTCATGTATTGATTTAACACACTAGAATGTAGAATTAACATTAGTTTGTGTAAAAACAGTCAGTAACACAAATATTTGTGTTAAATTTGACGAAAATTTTTTTACTGTGTATGAAAATTGAAGTTTATTTAATGAGCTTTCGGATGCAATTTACAGAAATTCGATAGGATATCGCGTTCAATTGTTATTGAACGGAAATACAATAAAAATGAAAATTTTTGCGATTTTCAAAAATTTTTGAATTGCTGTCACTCCTAAACTATTTAATTTGGAAAAATAAATAAGTACACGCAAAAAAAAAAATTGGGGCTGCCACATGATACAATCCTGTGGCAGCCACATGATTTTCATGTGACTGCCACATGATTTTTCTGTAGCAGCCACATGATTATTTTCATGTGGTTGCCACATGATTTTCATGTGACAGCAATATGATTTTCATGTGGCAGGCAATAATATTTAAAACAGCAATAATAATAATAATAATCCATATTATTAAGAGAATAAGAAAAATTTCGTGGCCAGTGTATTTATATGATAAAATGGGGTTTTATGATTGAATTTGGTATCATTAGAAAGGTCTTGACCTGGAGTTGTGCCTTTTCAAGGTTTCATATCATTCTCACCAATAGTCAATTTATTATGATAAGAATTAAGGCTGCATTCGAAAATGCTCTATCTCTAGATACATAATTAAGAAATCACCTTGCATCTGGTGAACTATTGCCATTTTTAAAGATATAAGCTCATCCCTTCATTACACTCATCGAGACCTTTCATTTGAGTACCCACATCAACTTTTCATATATTTATATACATTATATATATGTATATATGAAAAATATATCAAAATGCATGTGGGTACTCAAACGAAAGCTCTTGATGAGTGTAACATCAGGATGAGCTTACATCTTTAAAAATATCAATAATTAAGAAATCACCTTGTATCTTGTGAATTATTGACATTTTTAAAGATATAAGCTCACTCCGACATTACACTCATCGAGACCTTTCATTTGAGTACCCACATTAACTTTTCATATATTTATATATATTATATATATATGTATATATGAAAAATATATCAAAAATGCATGTGGGTACTCAAATGAAAGGTCTTGATGAGTGTAATGAAGGGATGAGCTTATATCTTTAGAAATGGCAGTAGTTCACCAGATGCAAGATCATTTCTTGATTATGTATCTAGAGATAGAGCATTTTCGAATGCAGCCTTAATTCTGATCATAATAAATTGACTATTGGTGAGAATGATATGAAACCTTGAAAAGGCACAACTCCAGGTCAAAAACCCATTTTATCATATAAATACACTGGCCACAAAATTTTTTTTTATTCTCTTAATAATATAGATTATTATTATTATTATTATTATTATTATTATGATCATTATTATTGCTGTTTTAAATATTATTGCCTGCCACATGAAAAATTCATGTGGCTGCCACAGGAAAATCATGTGGCTGCTGCAGGAAAATCATGTGGCAGTCACATGAAAATCATGTGGTAGCCACATGAAAAAATCATGTGGCTGCCACAGGAATGTATCATGTGGCAGCCCCAATTTTTTTTTTGCGTGCATATATAAACTTTTGAACCATATGCATTTTCTGAATCCGCTTGACGAGCTGAGTCGAAATATAGCAAAATTTTTCAAAAGTTCCGTCATGAGGACCAATGCAATAGATTTCTATAAAATCTACTAAAAAGCAAAATAATAAAAAACAAAAAACTCTGCTATGTTTGAGTGACGCCATAATTCTAAGGTGAGGAAAAAAAAAATACTATAATAAAATGTATAGATAGATATACAAAAAAAACTCCCAGTCATATATTAGTTTTTTATAAATAATAATTTAACGACTATGAATTGAACGCTCATATTAATTGAGAAACTCCGTCGTGTGTTACTTTAGATAATAAAAAGAAAATTATGCCGGTACGATAATTTTTTCGACCAATTTCCCTGCCACATACACCAATCCATAAACATAGACATACGCCGTCGAGAAAAGATTATTTTTAATGTTATTATTTACTATGTTAAACAAAATAATTGTTATTGAAATATATTTTATGTGCCTGACAAATTATTTGATTTGATATTAGTACACTTATATTAACCTGTAAGTGCGATACAAATAAAAAAAAAATCAATTTCAGTTTCGAGAAAACTGCTTTTTGTGAAATGTCGAGAGTAGAGCACTACCTCAACGCTTCGCTTATGAGTCGTGCAATATATTTTATGTAATAATTAATTGGTTATAAAAATTCAAAGAATCGACAGGTGTCTGCTAATTTCAGTCTAATAAATTTTAATGTAAAATCAGTCTTTTATTTATTTGTTTTTTTCTAACCAAAATCGATAAAACAATGGTACAGCGTTTAATGACATTATCATGTGCATCAAAAAATATTTTTAAAATAATTCAAGTACTACAATCTGATAAACACGGCAGTAACGTCAATCAATGCTCGACGAAACATCGCAGTGAAAAATGAAAGAGATTGTTAATTATAAAAAATAAAAATGAAAGCGTGAAACTTGCTGAATAAATGAAAAACATGTTCCGCTGCAGTAGAATAATAAGTATCAGTAAAAAGCACGATAATAATAATAATAATGATATTGACAAAAATAAGGCGATAATTTATTAATAAAATTAACTGTGAAAAGCATAGAGGAGTTACAAAATATTTTCAATTTATAATTTAATTCATTAAAACTTAACACTTTGAAAGTTAAATTTTTCCCGAGAATTTTAAATTAAATTTTGCGGTAACAACTGAGGATTTTATTATGTAAAATTCCAGCGCTATAAAATTTTTAATTTAATACATTTTTAAAATTACTCGAGCTGAAATTTATAAGGAAAGATATTTAAAATTAATGGAAAATATTTTATTACTACTTATTGCAAAAAAATATTTTGAGTATAAAAATACATTTCAGTTTATATTCGAATAATAAAAAATTCTTTGGTATTAAATTTTTATTCCTCATAAATACTTTATAGAGTAAAAATATATACACGTTCTATCCTAATTTAAAATGCATTTATGTCGATTCAAATCAAATTTTATTGTGTACTAAAACAACAGTTAAAAAAAACTCAATACCGACTTTTAAGCTATTGAAAAAATTGAACGCATTGGTATACAATCAAACTTTAAAAAAAATTTTTTTTTATTTGATTATCAAGGAAAAAATACTAAAACGATGTAAATTTTGTACAACTTATGAGTATCTAACAAACAGTTTGATACTCAAACAGCATGTAATTAAAATAAAGTCTAAAAAAATATTTCCCTTTAATTTTTACTGCGGTTAGTTTGTTAATCCATTTTTAAATAAAGTTTGATAAGTAAATTTATTCTTTTAAAAGTTAATAATAGTAAAGAAGCTTATTTTTTCATACTAAAGTTCAATAGTAATAGACTTTCTACTTCTCTTCAAATCCATTTTTATCCGCTTTTGATCGTTTTTAGTTCATTAAATCATAAAAATCGTTCGATAATATTCCGTAAATGAAAAGCTTTGATTCAATGCTTTGCATACGTATCTTCAAAAAATGTTTCCCTTCAAATATACGGTATAAATTGAAGTATATTTTTAAAAATAAAGTCACAAGCTTTTATAACTGGCAAAGCTTATACGAGGAATTAAATCTGACAGAAATTTCTGTAATAATCAGCTTTCATTAATCCTTCATTTCTGAAAATGATAAATTATATTCATCACTTAAAAAAACATAATATTTTACAACTATTATTGTTACAATTTTTCACCTATGCAGAAATCGTTTATAAATAAACTCTTTTGACGATAATTGCTATTGAGTTTCAGTAAAAAATGAAACAATGAATTGTTTGTAATTTAATGTCATACGCAGATGGTCTGAAGTCTTCTATCAAATACTACTTTTACCATTTTAATAACAATCTTTTTATGAATAAAAGATCGACAGGCAAGAAATAAAATTTAATTAATTTTATTCCAAAGTAAAATTTTATTTCTTCTTTAAACTGTATACTTTTTTTGTCAAACAAATTACTGTTCACGAAGAAAAGTGATGCAAACTTTGTATCCAATACAATATTTTCTATGCACTTCCTATGTACAATAGAGTTACACTTACTGTATGCTGCAAGGAAATTTGCACCACTTTTCTCCCGTAACTGACAGAGTAAATAAAGCAAGATGTACTAGCATAAATGCTGTGAAAAGAAACAAATAGTACTTGCATTTTATCTTAATAAAAATTGCATTACTATAATTGAAAATTTTTTTTTTGCATAAAAATGACTAATTACGAATAATATTTTCAACGACCAAAGTAAAAAATATTCTTTTAAGTTCGCAACGTCACCAATTTGGATGTGTTGAATATTCACTCAGTATAAGTACGAGGATAAGGACCGGATATCTTCCAATTACATAAATGATCCATTAAAGGCTCTTTGAAAAATAAAAAATTACTCTGGTTGAAAAAAAAGGACTTTAAAGGATTTATGTTAAACTCTTATAAAAAGTGGCATTTAGAAGACTTAGTAATATAAAATATACATGCATTTAAAACCGTATTCGAATTATTGTAATCTTTTTTTACATCCAAGCTTCATTGCCAGAACAAAAGAATAAAAGATATAAAGTATAAAAACTTTTAGCATTACATTCCATATAAAATCTTATCGTCGCAATGAAATTTCAAATATTTTTATCAGCTTACATTACGCAGACAAATAAACCAACATCTTTTGTGGCCACAGCGTATCTCTACTCTTCTAATCAATACTAAATCCAAACATTTTGAATGTATATAATTTGAAAACTTAAAATAACATTTTAGCTTTATGATTTCATTTTTGTTTTTTTTAAAAAATGTCAAATTTTATTGTTTTTTTAGAAAACATTTTAGAATAAATAACTTTCAATTTTTTTATTTAAAGTTATGAATTATTTTTTAAAAATAATACAAAGGTGAAAGACCCAGTTATTGACACTGGCCTAGTTTTTTAACACTTGAAACTTTATTTTAATTAAAAAAAAAAAAAAAATCAACTCTAATAAAATAATAAATATGATTTTTTAATTATTAATTTGAAGAAAATTGGTTTTTTGAGAACATTTAGTTTTTTTAATTAGAATAAAATTGTAAGTGTTAAACAACTAGGCCAGTGTCAATAACTGGATCTTTTACTTTGGTGTATTTTTATTCAAGAAAATTACCTAGGACAATAAATAAATAACAGTTAATCAAATCAGTTGCATGAATGGAATTACTTGAAATGTATTTTTAACTTCTCGCTTTGAAAATCAATAATTTTCAAAAAATCGGGAAGTTGTTTTTTTTACATTTTTACCCCAGTTTTCGAAAATCAAGTTCCCATCAGATCTCCACGTTTTGAGATCTAGGAAACTATTCTGACTATTCCTACGGGGATGTTCGATCCATGTATGTATGTATGTGTGTGTACGTAAACTTTTCATAACTTTTGAAGGGCTTGACCGATCGAAACAAGGTTTGCGGCACTCCCCGGGAAAAATTGATTAGATCTGGCCATATATAAAAAAATCTGGTCAGATCTGCTAAGGCAGATCTGACCAGATCTTTAAATTGCCTCTATCTGACGAGATCTGGCCAGATAAAATCAGATCTGACCAGATATAACTCAAAAAACAATCTGATTAGATCTGACCAGATTTGGTCAGATCTTTAAATTGTCTTTATCTGGCAAGACATAGCCAGATATAACTAGATTTGACGAGATATACTGAAAAATTGTTTACATTAAATATCACAAGATCTGAATAGATGTATTGAGATCAGATCAGATATAAAAAATAATAACTAAATAATCACATCAACAAAAATTACAATTTCATGGAACAATATCCAGTGAATACTATTTTCTTTTCACACTTTGCGTATCTGTCTTGATTTATTACTAAAAAAAAATTTATTTAATAAAAGCTAGTTGAAAATACCTACATGCATCAATTAATTTTTAACAAATATGTGATGAATATATTTCTCAATAAATAAATGGTAAGAATTAAAGATCCATTGTTATTAATTCTTTATAATTTACTACAATATATGTATAACTACATAATCAGATCTGATCGAACCTGATGTTGTTGGCAGCTCTGATATAGTTATATCTGGCCAGATATGATAACATCTTTTCATGTCTAATGTATTTTTCAACCCAGATATAGTTATATCTGTTTAGATCTGATCAGATATGACTAGATTTGATCATGTCTAATGTATTTTTCAACTCAGATATAGTTATGTCTGTTTAGATCTGATCAGATATGACTAGATCTGATTATGTCTCAAATCCCATTTCTGGTCAGATATAAATAGATCTGACCGGATATAATTAGATCTGATCAGATATAATTATATCTGGTTAGATCTAAACCTTTTTTCCTGGGTTGAAAGAGTTTTATTTCTATTAGATTTTACGTGAGTGAAAAATCAATTCGGCTCTGTAGATTTTGAGAAATCTCAGGAATAAAATTTTTAAATAATGTTTTTTTGGGAATATTTTTTAGAGTATCGATCAATTCCAAAAACTAATCAGCTTTCAACCTGAAAAAATAAGATTGATTGCTGCAAACCGCAACAAAATCGATTCACTTGTTCAAGAGAAATCGTCGAAAAATTCGGAAAAGTTTTTTTTTTATGTAACTTCATAATTTCTTCTCAGAAGAAGAAGTAAACGAGAATAAATAGTTTCTCTATTAAAATATTGACTAGTAGAAAATTTTTATACAATAATTTCTCTTAGAAAAAAATCATGAAAAAGTTATATAGTGAATAATATTAGTAAAATTACTCACAATAAATTTTATAAAATTTTTTTAAACATAATTTTCAAATTAAAAAAAAGTGATACTGAAATTAACAGACACCTTTCATTTTTTTTTATTTTCATAACTAAATTATTGAGAAAAAATTTTTATAAAGAAAATTCCATACCTAAAAATTTAAAAAAATTACACGTGATATGTTGTTAAAAATATTTTGTTTTTTATAATTGATAAGTAATAAAAATGAAAAGAATTGTCAGGTGTCAGTTGATTTTAATATCATAAAAAAATCATACGTTGCATACTTTTAACAGTAGATATAGTCAATAAAGTATTAATTACAAAAGAAGAAATCAACAGAGAACAATCAATAATTTTGAATCAGTATTTTATACTTCTCTTAAAATCCTGAATATTAATTAATATATTTTAATATAATAATTAAAATATCAAAAATCTGAAATAAAAAATGAATAATTAAAAAAAAAATTAGCAAAGTAATGAAGCAATTTAGTTTCTACTGAGTCAGTTAATTACAACAAATTCTTAACCTCGTCGATAAGTCGTTAGAGTATAAAAGTTCAAAAACCCTAAGAGTCAGGTGGCAGCACTTACCGGGTATCGGATCTCCATCTTTTTGTCTCGTAAAATCATTCTCCAGTATCAACAATTTAGAAAAAAAAAAAGTAGCATATATTATACATGATAGATAGCTCAGCTGAGATCCAGTAGCTGAGGAGTCGCCTAAAAAAAATCAATCTATAAGTAGGTAAAAGTATAAGTCCAGTCTCAATATCTATTCAAAATAATCTAAACAAATAGATGACGGATTGTTTAATTTCAGATAAGATTGACATCAGCTGGCTCATGGTTTTGATGGCGCCTGCGCTAGCAATTTAGCGCTTACACATGCTCGGTGGTGTCAGTGACGTTAGCATATCATCTGTGTAGTGTGGTGGCCCCTCAGCCTGCAAGACAGAGAAAATAGTCGATAACAGAATATAGGTATATACTGAGCGAAAAATCGGGGCAAGGAAGCCATTTTGTAAAAATGTATAGTTTGATACAGTAGTGAAATAAAGAGTCGTCACGAGTGTGTATTTCCCTACTCCAATAAAATTATCAATTTTATATATTATTTTTTCCATTTTACACACCAAGACTCATTACTTAATTTATTTATTAGTTAGCAATTAGTTGCGGGTGATACTTGGTATACATATACTTTAAACCATATGACGTTTTTTAATAAACTATTTTGTTAGATATTATTTGTTGTAATAAATATAGTGTAAGTTTTATCGAACAAGTCGAAGACAGTGGCCGTGAAGTTACCACTAAGTAAGAATAATATTTTTAGAACAGTATTTAAATTCAAGGATTTCAAAAAATATTAATTTACTTATTTTATTTTATTAATCACTTATTTTTTTATGTCAGATTTTTTATATTTTTTTTTTTTTGTGTCAACTTCAGTTCTAAATTTCTATTACAACTTTGACATTTTTATTCATTATTTATTTTTAAGAAATTATTCATTATTTATTTTTAAAAAATTATTTATCAGTGTAATTTGTCATTAGTAATAACTAATGGCTCTAATATTATTTGAAAAATTATCTGAAAAATTTTTTATTTTTGGAAATATTTTTGTGATTATTTATTTTAAGATACACTGATAAAAATTAATTTTAAATTAAATATTTTAATTTTTTCGTTAAAAAAATAGTTTTCAAAGAATGGAATTTTATGAAAAAAAATAAATAAGTTGAATTTTTTTTCAGAGCACAATAAAGGGGAATAAACTATAAAAAGTTGAAACAAGTTACAAAAATGAAGAAGCAAGTTGCTCATGTCTTGCTTGGTACTCTATATTTAGCGAGCATCTACACGGTCCAGGCTGGTGAGTTTATATATTTAATTTAATATATATCATATTCTTGTTATATTATTATATTATCTTAACGTTTTTTTAAATTACAAGTAATTCATACCCATTTTATCAATAAATTGCTATTACAACTTTGGAGTTGTAATTAAGAAAGAAAAAAAAAATGTGGTATAAATTTATAATTATTTTTTATTGAGATTAAAATTTCAAGGCCGTAAATTATTTATGGAAATAAAATCAATTGAATATTTACTTTTGATATTTAGAAATCTATTGTAATAATTTATGTAATTTTAATTGGAGTCTTAAATATATTTTAATTTTATAAAATTTATATACTACTGTAAAAAATAAGTCTTTTTATTTAATTCTAAGACACTTCATTTGTAATTATAAATTTACATGAATATTTTTACAAATAATTAATAATTTTATATAATATTATGTATAAAATAAACAATTACAGACAATGATTTCGAAATAACGAAGTATTATCTAAATAATCTAGAAAATTAAACACTGGAATTTTTTTTATCTTATCACAAACGGTGCTCGTTTTCATAAAACAAATCTCAAAATAATTAACCATCATTTATATTAAAAAAAAAACACGTCTTAATTAAAGTACTTGTTCAGTTTAATTCATATCTATAAATTTAAATTGTAAACACTGGATCACTATGTACTATTCGTAGTGTAATAATTTAATATCCAATTTATTTTAATATAATTATGTATAAATAGCAGTACAAAGCTCGTGAATGAGTCATAGTTAAAGAGATGTATTGTCATCACTCGTTCTTGGCTCATTAAATGGCATCATGTTTACCCGTAACAAGCTATAGTTTAATTAAAATTTATTGTCTTAATGGAATTAAACATGCTCTATATTATTTTCAATTATATTTTACCTTTGTCAAGGAAATGAGTTTTAGTGTTTGTAAACATTGTTATCGATAAATTTTGAGGACAAATTTTCTAACAACTAAAATATTTATTATTAATTAATATTAATAAAATCCTTGAATTTAAAAATCGAGTTACTATTTGCGTACTCAAAAGTTATCAAACTGCAAACACAGATTATTTTTATATGGTACAGTGATAAGAACAATTGATATTATTATTTTGATAAAATTTGATTGATATGTAATAAATTTTTTTATTTTTTCTCCAGTTAATTACAGCGGACCGAGAGAAGTACTTGAAAACCAGCCATGGAGTATAGTCTGCACGGGGCTGAAAGCTGGCGAGAAAATAATATGGACAAGAAACGGGCAACAGTTTGAAGAATTATCAACCGGCGATATTCGAGTATTTAAACCGGAAAAAGGAGTCAGTGAATTAAAGTCCGACCATGCTACTGAATTGCACGAGGGAAGCTACAAATGTACCCCGAATAGCAATGAATCCTTCCATCTTACAGTTAAAACTGGTAAAAATATATTGTACTTAACGCTAGATTTATTGTATTGGATTTTTATTGTGATTAACAGTACTTCTGCGTTCTGGTTATTTTTTATTTTTCATTTTATTTTATTTTATTTCTATTTTAAGTTACAAAAATCAAAGTCTTGACGAAGGATGACGTACCGTTGAAGCTCGAATGCGAGAACCATACAGCTGGTGAAAAAGTCGACTGGCTGAAAGAAGGAGTTCCTGTTAGCGAAAAATTCGCTGAAAAAGAAGAGTGGGTTAAGGTGACCGATGGAGTGCTTACTTTCTTTAAAAGTGATCATGAACTTCACGGAAATTACACTTGTAATACTACTGCCAATGTTAGTTCTACATCATTCTTCAGAGTTGTTCGTAAGTTATCATTTATTTATTTCTATTAATTTAAGAAAAGATAAATTTTTGAGTTTAGAGTAATGTTATTTTTTTTTACATTAATAAAATCATTGATTTTTTTTATTAAATTAAAACTCTGAAATTTTTTAATTTTTTAAAATTGATTGATTACATGAAAAAAAAAAAATAATGAGTAGTAATTGCTTTGATGCGGTAGCTTTTGAACTAATCAATTAATGTACTTTGAAGCGGCCGATTATAATAATAATTATTATTATTATAAAAATATTCAATAAATTAACCCATGTAAAAAATTTGTAGAATTCCGCAGGTGATCCGCTAAATATCATGTGAAAATCATATTTTTGTACAAATATGAATTCCAAATGAATATTCAAAGATAGTATAGAAATATAGTTCTAGTGATAGATTGTATGAAAAATTTTATTAGAACATCATTCAATTTCAGAACATATTTACTGGTCTTATTACAAAAAATTATTATTATTATTATTATTATTATCATTGTAACAAAATTTATAAAAATATGTTTCTGTGATTAAAACGAAAACTGTGTTGTAAATTGTAAGAACAGTAGCTTATAATTATAATTATAAAAAATTTATAAAAATTTGTTTCTGTGATTATAAGAACTGTGTTTTACATTGTAAGAATAGTAGCTTTTATGCAATAATAAGACCATTTCAGTCAATCCGTTCTATGTTTCCGTATTGTGAAATCAAAAATTTAATGAATTTGTGTGTCGAGTCATCCGAATTATTAACATAATAGCAAAAATTAATAATTTGATTACTGTATGTTTTGTCATAAGTTATAAGAAATGATACTGAGGAGAAACCTGAAACATTTTTTGTAATAGGACTTGTAAATACGTTCTGAAATTGAATGATGTTCTAATTAAATTTTTCATACAATCTATCACTAGAACTATATTTTTATACTATCTTTGTATATTCATCCGAAATTCATTTGGAATTTAAATTTTTGTCAAAATATGACTTCCACATGATATTCAGAGTATCACCTGCGGAATTCTGCAACTTTTTTACACGGGTAATCATTGAAAAAAAAAAATGTAAAATACTGGAAAGTCGAACGCGCTCTGCGTGCTTCTGTCAAAATGTTTATCTATACTAATAAATGGAGAGCCGGTTTTTTTGTCCGGTTATACTGCGAAAACTACTGAACCGATCGGAATAATACTTATACCATAAGATGCAACGTGTTTCGGAGAAGGTTTTAGTATATGATATGTTGGTGATTACTTATCCGGAACCTATATTTTTTTGACTTAAAAATAATGAATTTTTATTGTAACTAAATTTATTCTATTCGATTGTCATTTGTTTAAAATAAATTTTAATTCTATTAGTTATGTTTATATACTAGCCAGATTTCTTCATTTATGAGACCTGTAATTTCTTTAACTGAAACTTTCAATGCTTATTAGAAATTTTTTTTTTCATATCAATTTTTATTCATTTTTGTGAGAAAGACACGGGAATGTTATAACGATTGCACATTGAAAGTTACAATGAATATTAGCTAGAATAATTACATGGATAAAAGGTGCATGCCAATTCGATAGAATTGGGAATCTGTGCAAGTCAAAACAATACTCTAATTAAATTTCAAGTCTAGATCTAAAAATTCAATTCCATAAAACGCCCAGTGGAGCGGGCGAGTAACAGCTAGTTATCGATAATTTAATTAATCAATATTTTTACAAATTTAACTCATTAATATTTAACCGTAGTCATCATAGTAATGAAAAGTGACAACAATAAAAACGTCACATCGACTTTTTAATGAAGTATCAAACGAATAATCAAATAAAACTAAAGTATATATTTATTGATTTTCCAGCGAAACCAACAGCAATTTTACAAAAATCAGTGAGCGTAGTGGAGGGTGAAAAGCTGACTATAATTTGCAAGGGGAATCATCATCCTGGAATAAAAATAATGTGGGAGTTTGCTGGTAAAACTTACAACAATAGCGAGGGCCGTGTTAAGTTGTTGACTGACGAAGAGCGAGGAATTAATCGTGCAGTACTAAACGTTGAGAACATCGAAATGAACGATCGCGGGAACGTCACTTGTACAGTCGCTTATGACTGGAACGACACTGCTAACCACATGAACAGCACGGTATCATTACTCCGAGTGAAAGATAAATTAGCAGCTCTATGGCCATTCCTCGGAATCTGTGCTGAAGTCGTCGTCCTCTGTGCCATTATTCTCATTTACGAAAAAAAACGTAATAAATCAGAACTCGAAGAGTCTGATACTGACCAAAGTCCTGATACGTAAGTTTTTTTTTTCCTTACAATTCACAATTTTATTAACTACTCTTATACTCTATACTATCTCTTACTCTTACTCTTACTCTGTATTATCCTGCACCAAATAACTCGTTAATTATTAAAGAGATTTATTTTAATACATACAAAATTATTTTATTAACTTAATATACAACAGCTGGTTTAATTATATTATTTAAAGTATCCTAATGCTTATATAATTGCATTTTAATAAGTATTTATGGTTACCGCTATACATATTATTTAAAAAGCTTACTTGCACGTTTAGGTCCTTAAGCACCTGAGACCTCGTCCTTTACTTTTTCTTCTGGCAAGAGATTTATTGGCGCAACTAAATCAATTCTCATATATTTTATTGTAATTAACTTAGAGTACTATTCAGGTATTGATTTATTACTTTCAACACTAACACCTACTATTTTTTTCTTCTCGATAAAGTAATTTCAAATAAATTTTAAGGTAAATGACCCGTCGGCTTCTTTATCGGCCAATTTAGGTACCATTGTGTTAAATCGGCTTTGCTGTGACAAATAATACTTGAAATATTGCAAAACGAAATATAAATTTCAGTATCAACAGTAAAATATCTTTAAAAGTTTTATTATAAAAAAAATTTTTTTCCTTTGTCCTACTATGAACAAATAAATTCTTACAGTCAACGCTCTCTGTATTTGACTCGCCCGTACAGGACCATTCTCTGTATTTGACTCGTCCTTGTCCATAAGAGCTGTGTAAAATCGTCAAATACAGAGGAAGAATGTGGTCAAATACAGAGAGCGGTCAAATACAGAGAGGTCCAATACAAAGAGCGTTGACTGTATACAGCTCCACCTACTTTTTAATAAATCAAATAATTTTGAAATATAAAAGGCAATTCATTAATTACGTAAGGACAATTTTGGGGACTTTTAACCTCCCCCCCCCTACCTTATGTAAGTATACGTAAGATTTTTCAAACCCCCATCCCCTTTCTTACGTAAGGTTCTTGATCTTCTAAATAATAAAAATACGATAATACACGGAAAGAACAAGATGACACTGATATCATCCCAGATTATACTCAGTGATATCTGTGGTGAAAAAAAATTCAGGTAGTAGCTAAAAAAATCCAGATTATACTGCGTGATATCTGGATTATACTCATTGTAATCTGGATTATACTAGCTACTATCTGAAATTTTTTTTCACTCAGTATAATCTGGGATGATATCCAGTGTCATCTTGTTCTTTCCGTGTACAGGGAAAAATGTACTATAATTTTTTCTATAGAACCAAACATGGATAACAATAAAAACATAAAATTTTAAGGAGATCCACGTAAAGTAGTAAAATTTTTAAAACTTCTTAAAAATTTCTAAATTTAATCTACGTAGCCTAATAATTAATAAAAAAAATTAAAAAACAGTAGGTTTCCGGGATATTTAATCAAATAATTAACTTTGAAAATTGTAATTTTTACATTAGGTGAATGGAGATTCCACCAGCCGTGTATTTGGTTAAGAATTTAATGCAATTAACGATTAAAAAAATTTTATTTTCATTGAATTTGATTGAAAAAATAATAAGCTAAAGATTAAAACAATAAAAAAGTAGCTTTCCGAACGTAGTACGGAGATATTTTATGTTTTTTATGAAAAATTACAAGGAACTTCCGTTCTTTAAAATCTTGTATTTGACTTGGCAACACCGCTTGCACAGTTACTCGGCGCATAAGTAACTGCGGTGTTGTCAAGTGTATACCGGTAATTCAGAATGCAATATTTTTTATTATTCAATTAAATGTTAATAATTATTTAATGAGTAAATTATTCGGAAATTTTCTCAAAAATGTTATTAATTAATTTAAAAATTAATTTTAAGATGCATAACAAAAGTATTTCTACGTATTATTTTTTTATAGACATTCTTTACACTAGAAGAGTACTTGGATCTCCTTAATAAGTTATTTTTTTTTCAATAAGCAATAAAAATTATTTAAATAAAATAAAAATTTGGCTGTACGCTTTAAAATTAAAAAAACTATTTGGAATCTATAGTGGAATTAGATTTTTAATATTGAATTTTGATTCACGAAATATTACATAAGAATGAATTTTCCTCTCTCCCCCCTCCTCCTCATCACCCTTACGTAATTAATAAATGGCCCCTAATCGCCCTACAATTTTATATTAAAAAAAAAAATTAAAGGAAATATCAAAAAAAGTACAGCAAAATTAGAATTGTACTATTTTTTAGAGTTATAAAAATATTACTGACAGTATTTATCAATTAGCAAGTCAATCAAAATAAATAAATAAATTTCAAGATGAGAATGATGATTCAAAATGGCGGACTTGGTCGTTTGAATTTATTTTCGGAATTTCATTTAAATGCTAATTGATAAGAATAACTACTAGTTTAGTCTTTTAATTAATATTTAAATTAACTTTGAATTTTATGAAGAAATAAATCTTTATTTCTTCTTTAATTATATTTTATTTTTAAAAAATTTCTGCCGATAGAGGTCACTTATCTTAGCTATTGATAACTAATATATTTACCGAAATTATAATCATAATTTATTATTTTTTTTTTCTTTTTTTTTTATTAATCAAACAGCAAGCCAACACCCAACAAGGACTCTGATGTGAGACAGAGAAAGTAAGCAGCGGAAATCTAAAGTAATGTTAACAAAATTTTTAGAAAGCAGTGTGTTAAGGCTCCATATAATATTAAAGACGAGAATCAGTGTGAGGATGTTGCATAGTGCTAATTCACTCTTAAATAACAATCAATTACTAAATAAATAAATAAACAAAATAAAAATAATTTAGGATGATGAAAAAAGGCAGGAAATCGCCGTAACTTCTTGCTGCTGTTACATTATAATTAATTTCAAAAAATGAAATTTTTGAGTCAACAATTATGATAATGTTAGTTAATTAATTGCACACGAGTGTGCCTTGCTCGAGGATCCATTTCTCCTTCGCGCAGTAATTTTCTTCCATTGTGAAGAATAATAATTTAATTAAATAAAAAGAAGAAAAGAAAATATTAATAAAAAAGTATTTCATATGATTCATGCATTTTTAATACAATTGCAGTGGAGAAAATAAAATTAAGTGCACCATTAATTTTATTTAAAATATGTCGAAAATATTCACTCTGTGCACGATAATTATTATTATTATTATTAATACTATCATTGTTATGTGTATTTGCAAGTTTATCAATCCAAGACTCAGAAAGATATTTTCTAAAATAAGTTCAAACTTTTTTTAGAATTATAAACAATCAGCCATATTCATGTATTTCTTTATTGTCGTAGACAATAATATTATTGAATCATTATCAATTATAATTAATTATTAATTTAGTTTATTTTAGTTGTTAAAAATGAAAAGAATAAACTAATAATTATAGAAGAAATAAATCTTGAACATTATGAACCATTAATTATAAATTTACTCATTATGTTTAGATAGTAGTTATGAAGAAATAACATATAATACGTATGATGAAATATTTTAATAATAATAATAATAATAATAATATTAAAATTAATTTGTTAATAATAATAGAATGTCTAAAAAAGTTACTCGATACTTATTAAATTAAGATGCTTATTAATATTTTAGTTTTGTCTTCCTACATGTAAAGAAGAAATAATTGTTGAGCTAATGAATAATTACAAGTATTTTATTGCACGTTGATAAATGCCATAGATAAATTGGTGCATTTACAAATGTCTTATTTTATTTTTTGAATATGAACATAAACATTATTAATATTAATAATAATAATAAACAATATAATCTACTTAACTTAAGAAAATTATTGCGTTAATTCAAGCAACTTTTAAATAAAGGATTCTTAAGACCGAACGTTATTAAACGAAATATTTTATTGCTTTTTTTTTAGTGTCAGTATTACTATTGATTCTTTAACTAGTCTCTTTGGCGGAGAGTATTCGTTTTGGTTTAATTTTTTTCGAAATAATTTCAATTGAGAACAAATTTTTTTTCAATGGATAATACTTATATTTATATATAAATGCGTGATAAATATTTACACATTATCGTATGTATTGAATATCGATATCTCTAATTTAAATCTTTCAAAATACATGTTAAATTCTATCTCAATGTATGAGTGCAATTTTCAACATTCATTTGTAAAATTTGATATTTTTATGATAAATTTCAAAAATACGAACTATGTAAGATAGTTACAAATTAAATTTGTGTCTAGAATATAAACATATAAGTAAATTAAAATACTTAAAATAGAAATATCGATACACTAAAAATAACATAAAAGTTTCTCATTTACACAATTAACAAAAAATTAGCACCATATCTATACAAATAAAATTTAAAAAAAAGAACAATTTAAAAATTACACTAGTGAATTTTTAATTATTATCTCGATCTTCTTATTTCTAATCCACAAAATAAGAAAATCATTAAATAAAAATTATGTACAAAAGCCGAATTATTTCTCAATATAAAAGTCAATTAAAAAATGATAAGTAAAAAATAAATAAAAATAATAAGTCGAAATACTGGGATAGCTTATTTAGGTTTTTGATTTCCATAATCAACGTAAACGCGAACAACTTCCCCGCTGTATTTACGTTGACTGGGCATGAAATAAAAGTCGGGCTGTTGGCCCGAGGATTGTGAGTTCCCATTACCATGACTCTTGGAACGATTATTTCTGCGATCTTGGGTGTAGTAACTCAGCTGCGGTGGAGGCGACGGCTGTCTAGGCCCAGGGGCTCGAGGCAAACTATAAGTCGCTCGTGGTGTAGATGACATCTGATGGCTGTGATGGTGATTATTTGAGTAGTTATGATTATGGTTGTTATTATTGTGCCCGTTGGAACTGCTCAATCGATGTTTTTCCATCATATTTTTTCCAGGCATCGTTATTGCGCCGTCTGTTACGTCTCGCGTTCTCGGAGGATTTGATACCGGAGGCGGTGGTACTTTTTCTTCAGTCTCAAAGGCTTCAAAACCGAAATTTGTTTTGGCACCAGTTGAATAATCTTTCCACATATTATTCGTGATCAAACGTTCCTGCTGCAACAATAAATAGAAAATATATATTTTTTTTTTTTACTTTACTATAAGTAATTATTGAAAAAAGTCCGATAGCTGTCTTGCCTTCTTTTTCAATAATTTATAAAATGTCTTATCAACATTTATTTTTTTTTTTAATTTTAGTTTAGAGATATTTTTTTCAATTGAAAGTTTTTCTATTAAAAATAGCTTCTAACAATTGATAATTTAGAAAGTAATCGAGTTGCGGTTGACTTATCAGACTAATAACATTTCTATAATATTAAATTTTATAAAATAATCTTTAAAAATTTATAATTTCATAATTAAACTGATTCTATTTTGATAAATTAATTAAAAAAATTTTATTTTTATCAATTAATAAAAATTCTAAATTCTAATAAATTTAATTAACTATTTATTACTTGTTTTTCTTTTTGAAATTTTTTTATAAATTGTGATTTGTCTGTTTTTTTTATTAGGAGTCAAAATTTTCTCCTTTGTATTAATTTAATTACTGAAATTTTATAAGTTTAAAAGTTTTTACCAAAGTAACCTACAAATTTTTTTATTTAAAAAGAATTTTTTTTCAGTACTTCAAAATTTGTAGAAATTATATCATTAAAGATTTTGAAATTTCTAATATTTATTTTTCATAATATTACTAATCAAACTAGTTGTAACGCAAATAGTCGTGTTCAAATTTTGATGCGCGCGCATCCGCCATTTCATACAACTGTAGACGCCATCTTGTCAACCATAAACGCGAAACTTGTTTTTATTATATTTTTCATAGAAAAAATGATTTACTCAAACAGACAGTTATTGAACCTTGAAAAAATGAATATTAAATTAATAAATAACATAAAAACATAACAATAATTAGTAAAAAGACATGAAAAGAAAACCGAGAAAAATAAAAAGGGGAAGAAAAGAGTTAAAAGCTCATAGCGAGTACCTGAAGGAAATGAAAGCAATAACTCGTTAGATATGTGGCCTATAAATTTAATACGGGACAGTTCGATGCATATTTGATGATGTATATTGATGATTAGGTCGAGGCTGTTGTCGATGACGATGATGATGATGATAATGATGGTTATGATGATCATTGTAGTGATGTGATCGCATCATCACGGATGTACCATTAATTGGATCAGCCAGGGTAGAAGAAGAGACCAAAGGCAGTGAGTACACCCTCTAATACAATACCAGCGGTAGTCAGGAAGAGCGCGGGTCATGCAACAACAACAAGCAAAGCAATACAATCGATTTCAAGTTTATTAATAATGCCGTTTCAAATTATGTAAACCTCAGTCAAGGGTACTCCAGAGTAATTATTTAGTAGAAAAAACAACGGTTGAAATATTTTAAATTCATAAATTTATGCACCGTAAATTTTAATTTTTTTTTCTATCTTTAATTAAAAAAAACATCGAGTGGTGTTTACATTTACATTAAAATAATTGCAAATTTTCGAGCATCAGACGGCGCCCTCGAGACGTGATATGAAAAAATATTTTCATTTATTTATAAAACCCTTTGATGGAAATATTCTGAAAGGCATTTGAGCATCGGAAGCTTTTAAGCCGTGACTTTCATTTTATAGTCAGGAAACTTGATCAATTATTTAAATGTAAATTTTTTTATATTACTTTATGCTTTTAATACCGAGACTCTGCAGGGTATGAATTTTGTCTTTTATTATTATTATTGTTTTTATTTTTTTATTGTACTACGTAACGGTTCAAATAATTTTAATTATATTATTAATTTAAAAAAACCCGCAAAGTTTTAATTAATTTATTAATTATAAAGCTACGAGTATGAAAATATTGAAGGTGTGGAAAAAACAGCAAGTGCCCAAGTTACTAATTGTTATTCGTTTGTAACAATAATAACGGTATTTAATTAGTTACAGAATAATTAATTAAAGTGAATACACCAATGGAAATTTTTTTCGAAATATAATCTACAGAATAATTTTAATAATTAAAAATATTTATTTATAAATAATAAATAATTTTTAATTAAATTAATAGCAATTGAAAATCTTGAAGAAATTTATTGTTCAAACAATTACTTTAAAAATCCTCGAATAGTAAAAAAATAAATTCTAGGAGTCGAGTTATTATCTTAAATGAAATATTTATACAATATATTAAAAACTTAATCCACTTGTTTCAATCTCTAAAGTAACGTTTCATTCGTAGCCAACTTTTTTACTATTCGAGGTGCTTTTAAATTCTTTATATAAATATTAGCCATTAAAGTTATTGATTACTTTCTACTGTTCAAATATTGGTTATTCACCCTAACTAAACAAAAAATTCAATACAACTGTTTACCTTAGTCATTCTCTTCCGAGTGGCTTTGTAGAGCGTACAACTAGCTTGTAACAATGCTAATGCCACCATAGCAGCTATACACCCAATGACGACATAAAGTTTTGTTGTCCCAAGTAGCAAATCATTCGAACCAATAGTCCTCTCTTTATCTTCACTCAATTCATATCCTATTTCAATAAAAGAATGTTATTAACAACATGATTTTTAGTTTTTGGTTACTGAAAATTTATTTACTCACCTATCGGAGGCTTAACTACCAGATAATTTGGATCTACACGAAGAGATCCTATTCTTCCTGTTAATAATGCTTCTTTGAGAACTCCCTCAATCATCATAAGAGTATCTTCCGGATTTACCGCACGTCCTTTTTCATCTTTCTCCACAATTACATTTATTTTTGCAATTATTCCATTATCGTCATTCCTAAAAGAAAAAATTAATTAATTAATTTTTTTTTTCTTCTTATTAAAAACTAACAACCTGCAGTCACTATTTTTATATCAATTTCGTTGATTCTTTATCGCAACTGGAAATATGATATTTTTATGGAAAGTCAATTATAAGGACATTAAAATACGGGAAAATAAGGATGATAATGTTAATTGTGAAGCAAAGACACATTCTAAGGTAATTTCTTTTTTACTAATTCATTTTTTGGGTTTATTAATTAATAATAACTACCAACTTGCAGTCACTATGCGACTGGTGAGATTTACGAATTATGAATAAGAAAACTTTGGTTTAATGATTTTTTGATATTTATAATCACACAATAGATAGTTTGGGTACTTGAGAAATAAATTTTAAAAATAATAATGCTATCACAAAATCAATTACAAATAATTTAATGGACAAATGTGACGGAACAAATTTATAGAACTAACAAACTAATCAAAACTGCTCCAAAAACTTAACATAAAAAATTGACTATCACTGAAAAATATATAAAACCGTGAAAAGGCGCAAATTCTTATCAAGACCTTTCTGATGATACCAAATTTAACGATAAAAATTCTTTTGAAAATAATAATATGCTCGTCACAAAATTTTTCTTAATACTCTCTCAATTATTTAAATCATAAATGACTATCGCTGAAAAAATATTAAACCCAATTTACGCTAAAGATCTACCCGTTACAAAATTTTTCTTAGTCTCTTAATGATATAAATTTATTTTTTTCATATAATCACATTCACATGTACAAAACAAAATAAGTAAATAAACAAATTACGTTTATCGCGAAATTCGGATCTATCTAGAACTACTTCGAAAATTTATCTTAATAAATTAACTATTGCATGAAAATAAAGTTAGCCGACATTTAAAAATTTTTATAATTTTTATTTAAAAAATTATTACAAAGAAATAAAAAAAAAAATTCTTTTATTTGTAAAAAAAACTTTTCAAAACTATAAGTGCAATTTTTAAAAAATATTTTTTAGTTCTAATTTATTAAATTGAGCAAAATCAATAAAATCAAAAATGTCAGCTAACTTTATTATTATAACGATTGCTGAAAATCATATAAAACATCAAAAAGGCACAAATTAAGGTCAAGACCTTTCCAATGATACTAAATTTAATTTAAAAAATGGATCTTGTCATATAAATACGCCAAAAACAAAATTTATCTTATTCTTTTAATTACATAAGGTAAAAGACCCAGATATTAAGACTGGTCTAGTTATTTGACATTTGCAATTTTATTCTAATTAAAAAAATTGAATGTTCTCAAAAAACAAATTTTCTTAAAATTAAAAATTATATTTATTAATTTATTAGAGTTGATTTGTTTTTTTTTTTTTTAATTAAAATAAAATTGCAAGGTCAATAACTAGATCTTTTACCTTAGATGAAAAAAAACGTACTCACTTTTTGAGTTCAGTGAGTTGTGTCCGATAAAAACCAGGAATTTTATCTTTAAAAGTCGGCTCAAAATCATCTGAAATTCTATTTGATGTAATTTCAAACTCCTGCGTGCCAAATTGGGAAGCTTTGAATCCATCACCAACATTGACCAATTTAACTTCAACCTCGTAATCAATTCCAGAAGGCGCAGCGGTTATCATGTCATAATCGTCTGGTTCGTCAATTCCGCAAGATTTAATACAAATCCGATCTGACGAAACAAACGGCACCCGGGTATGTTTCCGTATTTTTTTATTTACGGAATTGAATATTCCTCCTTTAACGGGGAACATCATATAGAGACAATGGTCATCCGTGAACGAGAAATCTTTAGTGTCTTTAGTTGCTCGTTTCCGGGAGAACATTAACGTAGTTACGCCATTTTCAATTTTACCACTTATGTTGTAAATATCTTGAGAAGGATCTAAAAGTGGTAGACTGTAACCACTGATCCAAGTATCCATAACAAACGGTCTTCCATTAGTCTTATCTACCCATCCTAATATAGCGTCTGTTTGTGTCATTTTATCGTCCTCGGAAAATCCAATTCCCGTCCAAGTATCCGTATTTTTTGTTTTAATCGTAAACGTAATGTGATCCTAAAACAGAAACAAAGTGCTCTTTATATGCATTACCAAATATATAAACATATAAATAGATAAGTGTCATCCGGCATCACCCCCAATGGAAATCTAGATTTCTTATGTTAATGTGGAGAAATTTAACATTCTTCGTTTAATTTTCCGAAGAAAGTCTTTCGACAATAAAGTTACAGTGATAAAATATAATATTTTATAAGTTTTAAATAAATAAAAAGTGATAGTACAGTACAGAAAAAATATTGTTGTCTTCTTATTGGATTCAGGGCAATCAATATTCAACAAAGCATTGAATTATTGTTTTTATGATCAATCTCAGAACAGCAGTTCCAAGCAATTACCAAATTAGCATAACTATTATTGGTGAAAATTGTGTATATCAAGCATTTTATATGACATTTAGTATACCATACCATTATACAACCTACTGTGCCTCGGTAAACTACGAGCATTAGCTCTCACCTTTTATTTTATTTTTATTTTCTTATATGGTATGAAAAAGTAAATGTCATATTTTTTACTTTTAAATTTCTAAATAATTTTCTTAACTTCATTTTTAGAATAATCAAAAACGTAGAAAGTTTTTTAAAGTTATTTTACATTTTTTAAATCTGAGAAGAAATTAAATTTTCTTTTAAAAAAGCTCTGAATAATAAGTCGGAAAATCCTTAATGAAATATATCAGAAATAATAGGATCCAACATTGCAATTCAATCTTATTCACTTTGCTTGAAAAGCTTTCACGATACCGCTGTTCAATGGGAATTTTCAATTACAAAATTTATTCAATAGTATTTCTCACAAAATTTATAATTTCTTGAGAAGAACTAAGTATTATGTTGATTTTCCTAGTATTTCCCGACACTACATTAAAAAAAAAACTACTACTCTTAAGAAAATTTTCTTGTCACAAAAATATATATTCTTGATAATTTTCAAGAAAATATTTTCTTGTCTCAAGAATTAATCGAATTATTTTTTGTTTAATTCAAGTGAAGCTATTCGTTTGATAATCTATCACAATTGATGCCAGTATTTTATTATCATGATAGATACTGATATTCTTTTGTCAAAAAACTAAAATTTATTTTAAACGATTCTTGAGCCAAGAAATTGTTCTCTGGACAAAACTTTTTTCTCAATGTAGACATATTAAAATTTGGAAAATCCAAAAGTGCACGACTCATAATGATTATTTAATTATGAAATATTAATAAAATAAAGAATGTGAACAAAAATATATATAGGGTAGAAGTACCGTTTGTGGCCACTGTACTGTTTATGTCCATTTATTGTTCAAATAAACGATAGAAATGAATTTATATTAATAAACCATTACAAACTCAATTTGTTTTAATATAAATTTTTTAAAACTCGACAAAAATATGGTTATAATATTATAATTTTTTATAAATTAATTCAAGTGTTAACTTGCCAAAAACGGTGCTAAGGTGGCCAAAAACGGTACTTCTACCCTATAAAACAGCTAAAAAGCCCGATAATGCGCAAGCACCTTTAGTGAGATAAATGTACAGAATATATATATAGATATACAGTCTTCCGGTTTTTGTATTACTTCATTAATTGTACATGAACGACACTGAATTACCTAGCCAATCGCATTCGGTAACCTAGAATTCTTTCAAAGAATTAAAAAAAAAAAATTTAACTCAATAAATGCATTTTTTCGCAAGTTGCAGTGTTTTCAGAGTTTCATACATGACGGACAGGAAAATTTTTTGACCTATTTTGATGTTTTTTTCCGTTTCTATTGCACTAAATCAATTTTTTAAAAGTGTTAAATTAATCTCCATTAAATTATCTTCACAATAGTATGCAAAATATATTGATTCCATGAACTAACAAGACTATAAAAATAAAAATAGTTGCCGAAATGAGACAAAAAAAATTTTTCGATCGTAAAGCACTCTCTGATACTTCGCATCACGAGTCGTGCAATAAGTTATCTATCCTCATTACATCATCAAACCCTTTTAATCAACATTTGGATTTCTAAAGAAATTTACCTAAAAAATATTTAATTTATGGATAAAATTTTGCGTGAAAAAATATAATCCCGCAAAACCCGAATAATGAAAGTTGTTTTTCTCAACGGAGTTGTGTTTTAATGGTGGTAATGGTAATGGCAAAAAGAGAAAGCAAAAATATGTACACATATAAGTATATACATAAGTAGCATATACATTTAAGTATGTGGATTTAAGGATATTCACCTTCCTTGTCTTATAACTCCACCGAATGTAATACTCGCAGGTGAAATTTTTCACAGTACAACTTCTGGGGTATTTCCATTCACCACCACAATTTCCACTTTCAAGCGGAGTAGGTCCACCGAGTTCATCCTTGCTCCTGGTTTTCTCATCTAAAAATAGTATTAAAAAAAAAAAAAAAACAATTAATAAAATTACCGAATTAGTCTTCTTAAATAAGAAATCCCCACTAAAAACATCTTATATAATAAAAAAGAAGAATACATACCGAAAAAGTTGAAGGTGGTCACGCCTCGTTGACTTTTGTGGCCGTGATACTTGAGTTCATCAGTCTTATAGAAATCCTTGACACTGACCTTGCTTTTTTCGACACCACTAGGAGGCTGGTGGATGTAATTGCCGGGCTGTTGTCCTCTAGCCCAAATTACCTGCATATCACCATCAACGATTTCATGATCAGTGAGCTCGTTAGTCACCAACTTCCTTCTGAACATTATAGTGGTGACGCCATTTTTCTCGAAACCCATAGCAGCCGTTAAGCTGTCTTTTCCTCCCCAAAACGCGTCGTTACGCGGAGTGGAACGATCGCGGGTGTAATAATCACCGATCCTGTGGGTATTCTCTCTGGCCATACCGATTATCATATCCGTGCAGTCCATCGGATTGAAATCGTGTTTCGGTGTGTACTCATGGACTTCTGGTCTCACCGGTGCTGTTCCATTAAAAGAAAACAAATATTAGTACAAGTTAAATAAAATAACTGGTTTATTGTTATGATACATGCCATAATACTATATCTTTTTTGTATTAATTTTAAAGCGCTACTATACAGCTACTTTATTGTATGAGTATTGCATTTACATTTTATCTATTTATAATTACTATAATTATGTTAAATCACTACTTTTACAACTATCTAACAAATATTTTATACATTTATAACTATTTACTTTTTTTTTACTAAAATATTACCTTTAGTTGCGCCTGATTTGGTGCTTACTTCAGAATCTTCATTTTCTGACTCGAAACTTGATTTTGAGTTAGGTTCGGGTTCAGGTTCTGGATGGGGTTCAGGTTCAGGATGTGGTTCAGGTTCAGGTTGAGGTTCTGATGAATGTTTAATATTTGATTTAGGTTTTGGCTCAGGTTCAGGTTCAGCTTTAGGTTCCGGTTCTGGTTCAGGTTCGGGACGTGGTTCAGGTTCAGCTTTAGGCTCAGGTTCTGGTTCTGGTTGTGGAACAGATTCAAATTTAGAGATTGATTTAAGCCGAGGTTCAGGTTCTGCTTTAGGATATGGAACATTTTCAATTTTAGAAATAGATTTAGGTTCCGGTTCAGGTTCAGCTTTAGGCTCAGGTTCGGCTTTAGGCTCAGGTTCAGCTTTAGGCTCAGGTTCAGCTTTAGGCTCAGGTTCAGCTTTAGGTTCAGGTTCTGGTTCAGGCTCAGGTTTAGGTTCGGGTTCAGCTTTAGGTTCAGGTTCGGGCTCAGGTTCAGGTTGTGGTTCAGAAACTTTAGGTTTTAATTTCGGTTCAGGCTGAGAAGTTGGTTCTGGTTCTCTGGCAGTTCCTGTGCAACAAAGCAACAACATGCAACTATTTTACCAACACCGTGCTTTTCTATTAATAATAAAATCAACTTTTCAAACAACAAATTACTTAAATAAATAAAAACTAAAGTAAGTGAATAAATACTTCTAAAAATCTATAAAAATGTTACAGTTTTAAAGTTAAAAAGTTACAACAAAATAAAACTTTATTTTAAATACTCCATTAGATTAATTAACATAACTCAACTCTAAAATAAACAAATAAAAATATTAAAACGTACCAGTAGTAGATTCAGGTGACCGTTTCTTACGGCCTTGCTTCGCGCTAACTTGATAAGTTACGCTTGTTTGAACAGTTACGTCATTGTCAATACTCGTCGCAGTAACACCTAATTCAGACCGCGGAGATTTCGGAGACCTTCTTTTAGCTGACCTCGAAGATGGCTCTGCTGTTGGTTCGCCTGTGAATGCTCCGTGAGTCGGTTCAGGTTTCGGCTCTGCCGGAGAACTATTAAGTCCTCGCAAATTATTATTATTATTATTATTCTTGGCCTGGGTTTGTGACTTCGGTTCTGGCTGAGGCAATGTTTCAGGCGTCACATGATTCTTGCCATGTATTTCAGGGAACGCACGACATGACGGAGTTAAGCTGCTTGGTCGCCAACCTACTCCCACCCACGAAGTCCCATTAACTACCATTACGCCTTCTAATTCCTTAGAGTCCTTGAGTATTCGCCAATAAAACACAAAGTCATTAGAGAAACGTATCATCGTGTGTCCCTGCAGGTCAATTTCAGTAGACTTAATTGAAGATCCTGCAAAGTATATTTATAATATTTAATATATTAATTTAAATCTAAGAAAAGGCAAATTAAATAATGGTGGTAAAAACAATCTTGTAAGAGCATAGAATTATGAGAAATAGAAACTTACTCTTGGCGCAACCTGGCCCAAACCATCCAACGTTGCAATAACAATGTTTCGTGGGAAACGTTGTACCGCCATTGTCGACGCAAATGCCCTGATTTCCGCAGTCCGAATCATCAAGACAATCTTCCCGAAATTCACACCTCGGACCGTGGTAAAATCTGTCGCACCTACATCTACCAACCAGTGATCTTCCATGCCCACTACAGTCTTCGCGAAATGTTTTTCTATCTAGAATCTGTAAAAAAAAAAAAAAAAGGTGAATTAATTGTGAAATTTTTTTATTATTTATTCTCGTTTTTTCTTTTCTTTAATTAAATTCTAATTAATCTTCCTAAATTAATGTTATTTAATTTTTAATAATTTCTATTGATGTATATTGCCAATAGGCGTATGTTGATTAATAAATAAATAAATAAATAAATTTTATATGCTTATAGAATTAAATTCCCTTTCAAATATGCTATATTTTGTTTCATATTTATTTATAAAAATATGTACGTGGGTAATCATTAAAAATTAAACTTTTGCAGCGGTCATAAAATTTTATTTGTAGTAAAGATAAAATAAATTATTAAAATTACTTTAACATATAATTAATATTTAAAAAAATTTTTAATAAATAAATTATGGCAAAAAAAATTGACATGTAGAAATTAAAAAAAATTAAAAATGCAATTTTTTTTAAATAATTTTTTGGAATAAATTTTTTTGTTAAATAAAATTAAAAAATTTTATAACAAATAAATTATGGCAAAAAAAAAATTGAAATGTAGAAATTTTGAAAAATTAAAAATGCATTTTTTTAAAAATAATTTTTTGGAATAAATTTTTTTGTTAAATAAAATTAAAAAATTGTCAAGTGACTGCTAACTTTAATGTTATAAATAAATTTTTTTTTTTTGTAAAATTTTTGCTGGGTAATCGAAGTTTAATTTTCAATGAGTTGACAATTTTTATTTTTCAAGTCATTATATATGTAAGTAAAGTAATTTAAAATTAAAATAAAAAATCTGAAATTTTTAAATTATTGAAAAAAAATTAATAACAATAAATTAGATATCAGCTAACTTTAATATTAAAAATATCCAGTTTTAAAAACTACAAAGTGTCACGTTAATACCGGTCTGAAAGGGCCTAAATTCCAAAAAATTCCAATATCAATAACAATAATAATAATTTAAGATAAAGTGTACGGTACTTACATCAATGTCAGCACAAGACCAAAACCTGTAACTGGTTCCCCACTCTTCAGCCTCCCGAAGCAGCCGGATTGTGCAATCGGTGCAGGTGAAATTCTGAGGCAACTCAACTGGATAATGCTGTGCCCTAAGGTAATTTAAATATTATCCATTAGCAATAACTTATAAATTATAAATAATAATAATATCAATGATTTCAAAATCTTACGTAGCGTCCTCCTCAACGAATTCGCTCTGCTTAGTCACGGGAGTAAGATCGACGAGAGGACGGTCCAACGCGTCCAAAATCTGTAGTCTGAATCCTCCCTGAAACAAAAGTAATAAATTATAAAATAATTAATGAATAAAATTAAAATAACAGTTGATATTTGATTTATAATTATAATGTATCACATGAGTTTTCATGGCGGCTTTCACCTGAATTCCTTCGTGGTGATATAGTCTGAAGCTTGACATGCCCAATACTTTTACCACGACAGGTATTTTACTACCCAGCATTAAAGTCTCCGGCGTAACTTGTTTGTATTGACATCGGTAAATAAATAACTACTACAATTACAATTACAATCACCATCACAATTATAATTTTACAATATAAAATGTATAATGTATAATGTACAATATACAATGTACAATTACTATGAACTATGACAATCTCTAATCTACAATCTGGTTATTAACAGCTATCATTAAGCGGTTGATTGAAAAAAAAATAACACACGGTCATGAACAAGATAAAAAATGTCAATTATCATGATGACAATACAGGAGACATCTCGACAAAAAATAATACGGAGAAAGTAGTTTACAATTTCTCTCCCATCAGATATCATTTGAACAAGTAAAAAATTTACTTTATTTAGATTCTGATTTAGAAACTCCAGAAACAATTCCATGGTTTAATAATTATTAATTATGAAGAATTATAATAATTACAAAAATAATAATAAACAATAGATATTGATTTTGTTTTATGAAGTTTTTATCTACTTCCGAACAATATTTATTTTGAATTGGTTTTTTTTTATTTTACGACACAAATTTCATCCCTGACTGGACGCAGTAAAACAGAAGAATATATTCATTCGACTGGATACCAAAAATTTTTTCATTACGTTCCACTTTTTTCTGAATCTAATCAACCGAAATATTTGAGTACATAGTTGGAATTCCATACCAGCCGCTGTTCGCTTCATTAATGTACTTCGCATTGATCTTTATATATATATAATTCATCGGCAAAGAAGAATATATTTAAATTAATTAAAATATATTCTTCTCTTGTTGTCTTAAATTAATAAACAAAAATTATGATTCTTTTCTTAAATATCAGAAATTTACATCCGTTTGTTTCTTTACATCTTTTATAGATGTAAAGATATATCTTGCGTTTATTTCTAATATATAATTTATAAGTAAAGAAGAATATTTTTTACTTTTATTAAAATATATTCTTCTTTAGTTGTCTTAAATTAATCAACAAAAGTTATAATTCTTTTCTTAAATATTAAGAATTTAGAAGTTTTCATTTCTTCAAGTTTTTGTAAATATATTTTGTATTTTTTTTTTCTAACATACGATTTATAGGAAAAGAAGAATATATTTAAGTTAAATTAAAATATATTGTTCTTTAGCTGTCTTAAATTAATGAACAAAAATTACAATTCTTTTCTTAAATATTAAGAATTTAAAAGTTTTCATTTCTCACATTTTTTCTCAATATATTTTGTATTTTTTTTTTTTCTAATATAATTTATAGGTAAAGAAGAATATATTTAAGTTAAATTAAAATATATTCTTTTTTAGTTGTATTAAATTAATAAACAAAACTTATAATTTTCTTTTTAAATATCAAGAATTTACAATTATTGATTTCTTCACATATATTTTACACATAATTTTAGTATCAGTTAAATTTTATAAATTGTAAAAATTTTCTAAAATTAATTTTAAAAAGAAGCATTAATAATGAATTGTAAATAATATATAATTGATATTTGATAAGTGTAGAGTGAAATCCAATAGTGAAGATGATATAATTGAATGGTGACTATGCTTCTTGCCCTGTTACAAAGTTACAAACTAATATTATATTACATTAACTCCTCGTAGGCGGTAACGATTTAATGTCAAAGATATAACGGACATGAAGCGAACATTGCACTCTATAGTACTATTCACTCGGTACCTCTTGCCTCCTGGTTAGTTAGACTATTAAAACGCATAATTTTCGTAACGGACATATAAAGAGAAGCACCGACTGCGGACACCAATGGAATGTGGAATGAAGGTCAGCGTTAATGCAACGTTTCCGCATTCACGAGCAATCAACCCAATACTATTTGCATTATAAATCGCTATTTTTGCATCTTCATGTTTTTGCTTCCCAGTTTTTTTCGGGAGGAATTCCATTGGGGGAAAATTAATTGATTTTTCAACAATTCAATGGGTAGTTACTGTAAGCAAACCGGGTACAGTATTAAATATACATATATACATATAAATATATAAAGGCTCGATTCGTGCTAAGTCACACTAATTTGAGGTCATAACGGCTCTCACAATTGAGTATCGGGCATGTCTCACACGATAGCCATCCACGTGTTGTCAGCATCTGAATATCAATGTCATTTCTTCTTGTATTATAGAGGTTTTATATTGAATATAAAAGATTTTTTCACTTGCCGAGATCAAAAGTCTACTACTTTTTTACGACTAATTTATCTTTGAAGAATGTAGATAAACAACAGCTTTTTTTCTACATCAGTTGGGTGGTTAATTTAAAAATTATGTATGAGTTTCATTTTGACAATTTGACAGATTTTATAACAACACTTTTTTTTTACTGTAATTATTTGTCAATTTTTTTTTTTTTTAATTCAATTATTCAATGGGATGTCCAACTATTGAGGTCATGAATAACCACATATAGTGAATTAACAAATTACACAGCATGAGATTGAAAACTATTAAATTAAATTAAATATTTTTAATTTTCTAAAATAATATCAATTTTTTTCTTATAAATTTTTTACTTCAACAGATTTATAGAGAAAATTTAATTTTTTAGTTTTAAATTTTAGATTATTTCAATAAAAATTAAATATTAATAAAGTTTAAAAGGTAATAACTTAAATTTATAATATCAATTGTTAATTTTATTCTATCTTATTGATTTCTTACTCAAGCATATTAATATGGACAGTAAAAATTAAATTATAAAATATTCTGACACTTGTCAATTTTAACAGTATCAAATATTATTACATAGTTTAAAAATTCATTTTTGTGCTATATAATTTTTTGATTGTAGCATTCAAACAATAAATATCACAAATTAATTTCTAAATTTAATTATTTCAGTAATGAATTAAATATTACTTCAATAAATCCAAATTTATTACCAAGCTTGTAAATTAATAATTAAAAATTATTAAACTTCTTATTTCTTCCCTATTTATTTTTTACTCCAAAAAATTTAATATAAAAAATGTAATTTCTTATATTGATTAAAAAATAATATATTAGACAGCACTAAAAAATAAAATTCATTAATAATACTTTCACAACAATAAAAAGTAACTCCAAAAAATGACTTGACCTGAATAATTCCATCAATAAAAATAACAATTAACAAAACTAAACAACATATTGAATAATTGAGTAAAATCCCTCGAATATATAATAAAAAACGCCTATAACTATAAACCGAAACAATACAAACAGCGTACAATATACAATCATCTTTAGCCTACGTATTCAAAAGTGATGCAACACATCAATACCTGGCTACGCATTCTGTATCCAAAGCGTCAACCTGAATGTCTATTACCTTGGTTAATTTCGCAACCGTCATACATCCACTCGTACTCATATTTATCCATTACACATACAAGCCTATCAGCCAATCATAATCACAATTCTATAATAATATAATATAATATAATATGCATATATACATAATAAGTAATAAGTTAAAGAATAAGCGTAAGATTAATTCTTTATATCAGTCTGTGACTGTGAGTATGACTATGACTGTGATTTAACTAGTATAGAGAAGTATAGAGAAGATACCAGGACAGCATACAGTGATAATCGGTGCCTACTCAACAGCACGTTCGCTAAATACCTCACCGTCTTTCGTGAATAATTCAAAATATCGCCTTGGAAGAAAATGCGTGTAGGCCATCCACTTTAATAGTGACTATAAAATTACACACACTCACACATGACTGCAAAAATACATAAACATATGAACATATATTTTAAAATAAAAAACTTAATACTTATTCGCTATTCACTGTCTTCATTTCGCGCTCAGCTCATCTCTTCTCATCTTTTTTTACAGTATGTACTCAGTGTGTTGTGTCGTAACAAACCGTCAAGGAATCTCCTATCCGATTACACATATATATACATACATTTATGAACGTACGTTGATGTCTTAGGTATAATACTGAATAATATATCCTATTCTATCCTATCCCCTTTCCCTATCTTTTATAGCTCGCCGTATTTTCTTATAGATGTTTCTCAGAATTATAAATTTATTTAAATGGAATAAAGTTTACTTACTCGGTGAGGATAAGCCAGATGCCAGGATACGTTGAATTGACTACCGGACAATAAACTCGTTTTTATGTCTCCTGAAAATTAAAATCGTTGAATTTAGTTATAAATTTTTTAAACAGTTTTAAATTTTATAACAATAAACGGAGATTTATTATTATTATATTGTAGTTTTAACTGTTTAATTCTTAAATTAAAAACATTACATTAGGAAATTGATTTATCGTGGAAAGGCAGCATCACGGTGAATAAATAAAATGTAAAATCCGGAAGCCAAGAACGCAATCGGACGATCGTTCCGTTCGGCGATTCTTTACACTTTCTGGCTACCGTACATTTAGTTAATCATATTCTTTAGCAATTTTTTTAAAATAAATTTTCATTTATTATTTTCAATTTCAATCAGTAACTTTCGAGTTTTTAAATATTAAAATAAATTGATAGACATCTGACTATTTCTTCTTTTAAAATTATGATTTTATGATACACTGAGAAAAAAAAGTACTACTCTTGAGAAAATTTTCTTGTCACAAGAATATATATTCTTGAAAATTATCAAGAATATATTTTCTTGTCTCAAGAATTGATCGAATTAATCGAAGTGATTTTGTTTAACTCAAGTGAACCTATTAGTTTGTTAATCTATCAAAATTAATGCCAACATTTTATTATCATGATAGATATTAATATTCTTTTGTCAAAAAACCAAAATTCATTTTAAACGATTCTTGAGCCAAGAAATTTTTTTCTGGACAAAAATTTTTTTTTTTCTCAGTGTACTGAAATTAACAAACATTTAACAATTCTTGAAATTTTTATTACAAATTATTTATCATAAAAATTCACATTTTTTATTTTTACACGTGGAATTTTTTTATTAAATTTTTTTCATTATAATTTAAATATTAAAAACATCTAAAAAATTTTTTAATCTCTGTTAAATTCAGTATCAAATAATTTTTTTTAATTTTTGCTTGCGAGTATTATTAATTTAAAATAATAAAAATTTTTTTCATTTCTTCTCTGCTACAAATAAATTATTCAAATCAATAATTTTAAATATTAATCAAAATCGTGAAAATATTTTTTTCTAATAATTTCATTATAAATTGATTTAAAATAAAAATATGAAAAGTTTAAAAAATTATTTGTTGATTTGAAATAGCAAAGAATGCATATTTACAAAGCAAAATAAAAGGAACTAGGGATAATCCGTGGAATGCTATACTCTCAGCAGCAAGATTGCCCGAACGGGTGAAAGTCGACTCTCTCGATTGGACGCAAGCCTAAATTCTTCCACCCATTCTCTTTTTTACTTAAAATAATATAAATAAATATATTATTATAATTTATAATTCATAATAATACTTTTTCTTTATTATAGAAGGAAGAATAACAAATAATAAATAATTGATATCGCTAATCGTTATTGTTATTAATGATGAAGAAATATTAAGGTAAACCGGTCGTCTTTTTATTCGACTATCATGATGAAGAACCTGCCGACGAATAAAATGTTATTGAGGCATTAGGTATTATATAAAAGCATGTAAGTATTAGAGATTATACGTACCTCTTGGCATTCCACAGGGTCCAGGAGTTCTTGCGCTGTCGAGGAAGTCGAGGTCGTACTTCCGTGCTCGTGGGAAGGTAAGAGCAACGTGTCCATAGGCGTCACTAACGAATAGCGTAATAAACACGAGCAGAATCTTCCGAGGTAGCAGCGAACGTTCAGTTATCGGCCTTCGAAACATTTCAGGATAATACTTGGTTGTACTTATGAAATATATAATCGAACGGCCAGCCGTTAAATGCCAACCCACAGGAACGCATCCACCTTTGTTGACTTTTATTATTGTTTTCTTTGATATATATCTGTTGTGTATTGTCTTGTATAAACATATATATTTGTATTTATATATATGGCTGTAGATGATGTACACTATATAATGTAATAGATGATGAATACTAAATAGATTTATTTAATATTCAATGAATGAAAGTTACTCATTGAAATACTATATCTTCATCAGCAATACCAAATTGTATCCTTAAATAGCCAACTAAACGTTTAAGAAATTTAAATCACTTGCTGTTGTATTTTATTTTCTTTTATTATTTTATATATCCACTCGATGTACGAATCACCACCGGAAGTTACGATGTCCGTGATGGTTTTCTGAAATAGAAAAAGTTACTATTATTTTTTATTATTTCTCTACACTGATTCTTAAATCTAATTATTTATAATTATCGCGATACCTTCAAACTTAATTCCCAGATAATTGAGACTGTAATTTTATGTCATTTAATTATATAATATCAAGTGATATAAACTAACATGTTTTTTGTCAATGAATTTTTTATTCAGAATTATTTTATAAGACTATCTATGGAATTTTGCTTATTGTTCAATTCTGTGATGTGAAATATATCTTTAAAGATTACAAGAAAAAATGAAGAATACAATTATTTAATTATTAAAAGTGAATAAGTTTCTTCACACTTAATAAAGACACTGACATATATTTCAAGATTTAAACATTCTAATTTAATTTTATAAAAAAAATAATTTATGGTTTATATTTCTTCAATTTTATTAAAATAAATCAGAATTGTTTGCTTTTTGGTTAATTTATGCAACGTTTAATTTATTAAAACGTCAGCATATTTTTTTGTGTTGAATCTTCTGTTGTGCATTTTAATCAAAAAAATTGTTCAAGATCATTGAAAAGACTAAATGATTTCTTCTTCGCTTAAAACTTTGTACTCAATAAAAAAAATAATGAAAAATTATCAAAAACTTAATTTTATAAAACGTGAAGAAATATGTCTATTTTTATTAATTTATCAACGATTGTAATTTCCTTTAAAGTAATTTGTTTTTGCAATTTTTTATAAATCTGGTGAAGATAAAAGTTTAATGAGATAAATTTTATTTTATTTTTTTCTCTAATTTAAAAAATTAAATGAACTTCACGGATTTTTTAAATAAAAACCCAAAAAAAAAAAAATACCAATTTTATAAGCTAAAAAATGTAAATATCTTATTTTAATAATCGAATAAGATCCGGTAATAATTACTTAAGATTTAAATGACATCACATATGCAAATAAATAAATTAAAATAAATAAATAAAATTACAATAAAAAAATGACACTAATTTAAAATCTTTAAATTAAAACTAATTACCACCGAAAGTAATAGAAAACAATTAGATAACTGTACAAGTTTTACTTTCAAATCCACGCAATGTTATTATATATCTAATCAATGAATAATCTCATATTAGTATCCATGCTTACGTTCACACATTTCTTAGCATTTTAAAAAATTAAAGTGTTTAATAATTAAGATAACATTGTTAAAAATAAAATAAATACTTAAAAATGAATATTAATAAAATAAAAACAAACATTTAATAATTACATAACAATTTACCTTATAAATAAATAAATAATTTATCATTTAAAAACAATAGATGATTGCCGTGACTCATGTTTATGATTAAACGAACACTACACCATATTTATGCATAAAAAAAGTTGTTCGTTAAATAAAACTGAGCGATGCATTGGTAATAACACCAACTGCGCACTTGGTAATTTTTAATGACTAATTTAAAAAACTTTTTTTCCTTGATATTGATGTTATTATTATTATGTTTATTTTTCTTTTTTTTTTTTTTTTTAAATATTCAGCTCACGCGCACTTTCTGCAGACGCAAATGTGACGAGGCCAAGTCCCGGACTGGGCCCAGCACGCTAAGACACAAGACACCTATACTCTGTTTGGCTCGCTGGTGATCGTTGAACGTTGTAGGTATATATAATACCTCAGAGGCAAGAATAAGAATCAGCTCCTCGCATAGCAGCTTAACTTCTCACAAGACCCACAAGACTAAAACAGTATACAGTAGTATAAGTACAAGAAGTTGAGAGAAATAACCGAGTGATCAGTAAGTAAGCCCCCACTTATTGTATCTTACCGGCCTTTCTTCACCATTACTTCTCAACTTCTTACCTGTGTTGCTTCTTACCTCTGCTCTACTCCTCATTTCTCGTAAGTATTATTCCCTTTCTGCGGTACACTCTTTACTTACATTTCATACCGTGTGATTCAAACAGATTCACGTTTACTTTACGCTATTATTTCACTTTTTGCATTATACCCCGAGTGAAGATAAACATACGTGTTGTATGCTTTATGTTCATATGTTGCATTGTTTTGTATTGTAAATATTTACTCGAAAATTACAATGTGTATCACGTTGACGCTGATGGCGACGATGATGGTGATGAAATTCTCCAGTGAAATTGTAACAATATTATTACGTATCTTCATTAAAATTACTTTTTTTTCCAGGTTATCTTTTGATAATTATGTGTGATCTGTATCTAAAAAAAAAAATACATATTAGACTGAGTCATATCAATACTCTAAGACTCTGGAAAAAACTTGATTAAAAACAGTGATTTAATGCAAGGAAAGTTTAGTTCCGGTTGAAAAAAATTTTCAATTATTTATGGAAAGTTCAATTAATAATTAAATAATCTTACCCAATTTATTTTCAGCAACTTGCAAATGAGGTTAACCCTTCTTTTTGACAATCAGAATCGATTTCATAATACTATAATTAAATTTAAAATTATTAAACCAATAATTCAAGCAGCCAATTTAAAAATTAGAATTGGTAATATCTGGTGATTATCATAAATCCTTGACTGCACAATTGGACAATTGTACAATAAAATTTTATTTTAAAAAGTAAGTATTGAAATATAAAATAAATAACTTTTCTAGAGAAAGTTAAATTTGTCATGAATGTGATGATAATCAGTGGCATTGTCCCTAATAGAGATTACTTTCGCTGTTTCTGTCATTAGACATGTAATTTCTATAAATTTGCTTATGGAGAAAAACGTCGTCGAAAGTTTAAAATTGTTTGGTAATTATACCCATATTTTTATTTGAGTGAGAAAGTAACTTATTAAATTTTCATTAATATAAATTTACCATTTTCGTTTATTATTTATTCTTCAGTGAAACAAAAAATGTATATTTTATATTTAGTACAACGAAGGTTGTCAAGTTAGAGAATCATGGGAATTCCACGACTAGAGCGCCACTCGTTTCTTCACGTCCATTTTACCGACTGACAATAGCTTACCAATTGGCGGGAAAATTTGTTTCACTTTTAACCACCGCCAAACAAAATTAATTGAAAATTCCTGCAATACAAATTAAACATTACGTAATTTAAAAACAAATATCAAGCTATCTTATTTTTATTTCTTCTTTATTTATAATTACTTTGCACGCTCTCAGGTGCACGAGTACTTGATATCTTCTTTAATAACATCAATTAATTTTATTACTCAGTTTCCTCTGATAAGATATCATGTTATTATTTCTTTTGAAGCTAGCAAATTTTGTGAAAAATAAAAATCAAGATGAAATGTAAGTTTTAATTAAGTAAAAGGTTTAAGAAGTAAACAAAAGTACAAGGTAACGCAAATAAGTAAAAAATAATGGAATAAGTAATATAACGAAAAATCAAGGTGGCAATATTGTATGAGATGTGAGAGTTGTTAATACACTAGGTGCGCCCCTGACTCTCCTCTCTATTCACATGGCCGCTGGTATGGGTTGAGTGAGTGCAGGTGCGCGCCCGCCAGTCTGTCGCCAGACTCGTTTCCCCCTGCTTCCTCAGCACCATCATACCCATGTCCATGAGTAAACTACCATACATAACAGCGAGTCGAGTTCGGACTCAACTTCTAGATGTGCTGTCCTGTGCTGGCTTATGTATTCACATAGGCTTTGGCTCTCATGCTCAAACTAAACTCAAACTACAAACCCAAGTCAGTTACAGCCAACTGAACCAACACGAAGAATAAGTCCCACACACAAACACACACACATACATATACCACCAACAACTGATTGTAAGCGAAGCAATCGAACCGTTGCTTTTTAGTCTCTATCGCCTTCTTTTTCCAACTTATAATAAATTTTATTGTTTACTCCTTCATTCTTTACCACTTAGGTATTGTAATCTTCTCTTACATACAACTTGTCTTCTGGCGTATAGTGTAAGTGGCTGTGGTTATTTCTTCTCTCTTATGCCACGCCTCGTTTACATTTAATACATAACGTGGTCTCTCTTCATCGTGACTTTATACAATTGAAGTTTTTTATCCGACTCAACTCCTATCTTCTTTTCTATACTCCTCCATTTTTTATCCTGTAATCAAGTATACTAAAATAATTAAATGTCAATGTAGGACGTAGATATTTATGTAGTTTGATTTTATAGTATTTAGTGCGTAGATTTAAACGCAAGGTCATTGTATTAATATTTAATCACGAAAATGTACACTTGTACTTGAGAAAACGGACACCTGTTTGCTAGTCTTGATTGACCCGCTAGACTCTAGACTACCACCTGCATAACCATCTTCATCGGCTTACACAGGTGTTATCACCACAGTCTTTAATTAATTATTCTAGCTAACGGAATACAATTCAATGAATTTAAACACTTGTCGTGATTTATAATTAAAGAAAAGAATATATATCACGACTTTTGTTTAATTAATATTGCCTTATTCAGTGTCTAATCATTCTTATTGCCAGTGTAAATTTAATTGTATGTATCAACAGTATTTCTTCTTTCATGCAATTAATTAATTTATTTAACACTGTAGAAATTTTCATTTCGGTACTAAATTTTTACATTTTAAAAGAAGAATCTCTTGAGAAATTAAAAAAAATTGAATTTTTTTTTCAAATTTTAAAAATTACTCATTCTGTAAACATTGAACAAAATTTGAACTTACTTTATTTTTATACTTTTTTTATCATTTTAAAAGTTTATTCTTCCCGTGCATATGTCAGAAATAGAAAGCTATTTTTTTTTGTTTCACATTAATAGAAAAAGAATGACAAGTGCAACACTTTTGGACCTTGCGCCAAAGTAGTCTGATAAAAAATTTCACTGAGTCGCTATTTTATAAAATAAAAAAAATTGTTTTTCTACTCAATTCAAGATTTAAATAAAATGATTTTAAAAATCCAAAATGATATGATTATTTTATTATTTATAGACACATCAAAAATTACTAATTTCAGCCGTCTAAAGAGATTTCTTCCCTTAAACTGTCAGAAAATTAAAAAAAATAGTAATTTTATAATTCTTACACTATCTAATCCTTTTTTCAAGTCACATTCTGGAATTTCAGGCATTATTATATTGTCATCTATAAAAACACGTAAAAAATGACTAATTTCGAGATGTCTAGAGAGATTTTTTTCCTTAATTGCACTTGATTGACGAATTAAAGAATTTCCCTGATTAAAAAAATAAAT
Organism: Cotesia glomerata; assembly: GCF_020080835.1. Lineage (NCBI taxonomy): Eukaryota > Metazoa > Arthropoda > Insecta > Hymenoptera > Braconidae > Cotesia > Cotesia glomerata. The sequence continues at coordinate 6,433,563 of NC_058162.1, forward strand.
TAAAAAATATTGGAATCACAAAATTTGAATTTTTATAATACTTCTTATCTGAATATTTTCAATACTTTTTTATTTCTTCTTTTATGTCAATAGCTTTGAATTTTTTCTAACCAGAATTCTGTTTTTGGATAGATTTTGCTTAAATTACTAATTAATAATCTACTTAGACTACAAAATAATTAATAATTTTAGTGAAGAACAGTTCTGCCAAAAAAGTTGCCATCTATTTGTTTTTGTAATGTTATGATCCTTTGTTTTTCCTGAAGGATATAATCCAGGTATTATATACTTTTAAATAACTTGTTTCATATTGATTATAATCTTCTGTATTATGAATTTCAAAAAAATTTTTTTAAACGTTACAGGTATTTTTGTGAATCAGCTAATTACCGTTTAACAGGATCCGATATAAATCTTGAGAAGTAAAACCATAAAATTTTTATTTTTATGTGTTGTAGTGTCAAAAATACTAATAAAAAAAAAAGGTGCATACCTGTAAATAAAAATAAAAAATGATAATTTTAGGTCAATGCAAGTGAGTAAAAGAAAAAACAGCGTGAGCATGAGATTTAAGGCATAATTTAAAGAAATATAACTATAGACAGACATTAAGTCCGGACGGACAGGCTTCATTGGACACCTGCACGCCTCCATCGAATTGTATACGCAAGACCGTGAGCTTTCCCAGTTATTCGACACTGCGTCTCTTGCTGTTATGTTTCGATGTGGCTGTGCTGTGAATCGTGTCGAGCAAAAGAGCCTGAATAGTACCTATAGAAGCTGAATGTGAAGTAAAGAGAAAACGCAAATAACTCTGGACTCTGGAACAAAATAAAAAGTAAAAATAATATTAAAAAATTACAAAATAAAAAAAAAATAATGATAATAATAATAAAATAAAATGAAAGACGAGCCCAAGTGTTTTTATTTGCGAAAGAAGCGGAAAAAAGAGAGTAAGAGATGTTGGCTCTTGCTTACTTTATCTTTATCTGGCTTGTCTGGCTCCGGCTGGGAAGCTATATGTTGTGGGAGAAAAAGGATCGGGAGGACAAGAGAGAAAGAGAAACGGGTGGGAGGGCCAGTTCAGTTGTGGCGGAGGCGCCGTGATTCAGCTTAACGCGCAGGTGTGCCACAGACTGGCCGGCGCCTCATTGGAATGCGTCCCTCTTTTCTTCTCGTACGGATCTTGGCCTCGTCGGCTTCGTTCTGCTCTTAAACTTCTTTGACCATCTTTCTCCCTTTAGCAAGTCTTCTTTATTTCTATACATACCTAACCGTATTCTTTATAGTATATATACTTCACACAAATACATTCCCACCACCTATAATATAAATATGTATACCTATATTACTATATACTACTTGGAGATTGTGATGATCAGCATCGCCCAATCCCATGCTATACTATATACCTATACCAGTTTACTTCTTCACTCAGTATTTTTCAATATAGACTTACTATACCACACATACAAAGACACTTTCCTTTAGTATCCCGGCACTACGTCACGTCCTCGCGGCAATCAGTGCAGCTGGCCACCAACGCGTTCCCACGGGGCTGGAACAAGTAGAGGGGTCCTTGCTAACACGTTTGAGCGAACCCAGTACTGACGATATAATTTCACTGAAAAAAAAAAATCATTACTTGAATTATTTTCTGACCATTTTTATTTTTATTAATTACATTACAATATTATTATTTTTATTCTTCATAATTATTGGTATTATTAAAGAAGTTTATTATAGTTTTGCTGAAGATTATTAAAAACTACGCTGTCCTATTTTCCAATAATTATAATATTAAAATTATCAGATATTTCTTTTATTATAAAATTTAAAAAAATATATTTCTTCTTTTATTTAACTTTAATTATTGAGCGTTTGATGTTTGTTTTTTCACTATAAACTAAAATATATCGTCTTCTTTAACAATTTTTTAATCATTCATTCATAAAAATTCAATTAATTTTGTTACAAAAGAAAAATATGTATGAAAAAATAAAAATTTGTGTAATTATTATTAACAAATCATGATAATACTAAATAAATTATCAAATATTTTATTTCTAATTAGTTTAATTCTAATTATTGATTTTTGCTCTTTATAATATGCATATTCACTTCAATCACTGTATAAAGCCGATTGGCGTTAATTTATACTAAATAAATAAATAATTATGTTATTTTTTAACAATAAATGATTGTGATACAATTTTAGATTATAAACCAAAAAATATCATCTTCTATAATAAATATTTAAGAATTCATTCATGCAAAATTGTTTTTACTCCAAAAGAAGAATATGTTTGAATAAATAGAATTTATGAATGAATTACTAGACAATTTATTTCTAATTTAAAAAATTATATTTCTTCTTTTATTTATTTCCAATTATTGTTTTTTTTTTCTCTATTTAATGATGATATATTTTTATTTTAACTGATTGTAATAAAATTTTAAATTATAAACCAAAAAATATCATCTTCTATAATAGTTATTTAAGAATTCATTCATAAAAAATTGTTTTTATTACAAAAGAAGAATATGTATGAATAAATAGAATTTGTAAATAAATTACCCGACAATTTATTTCTTATTTTAAAAATTATATGTCTTCTTTTATTTATTTCCAATTATTGTTTTTTTTCTCTATTTAATGATGATATATTTTTACTCTAATTGATTGTAATAAAATTTTAGATTACAAACCAAAAAATATCATCTTTTATAAAAGATATTCAAGAATTCATTCATGAAAAATTGTTTTTACTCCAAAAGAAGAGTATGTATGAATAAATAGAATTTGTGAATAAATTACCAGACAATTTATTTCTAATTTAAAAAATTATATTTCTTCTTTTATTTATTTCCAATTATTGTTTTTTTCTTTATTTAATGATGATATATTTTTACTCTAACTGATTGTAATAAAATATTAGACTATATCTTCTTCTATAATAATTTTTCCAAAGATTCATTCATGAAAACAAGTTTTGTTATAAGAGAAGAATATAAATAAAAAACGAAAATTTTTGTAACAATTGTTATTGTTAATAAATATCAAAATGATGTATATATATTGTAATATATATTGTATATAGATATATGCTAGTGATAAATCGTAACATGATGTTCAAGTGTGTACGCCACACTGAGCAAAATCACAATCGGGAGGGACGGCTCACACGTGCAAGCCGCACGTGCACTCTCTTCCTTCCTCCTAATCTAGCATTTGGTGTGTACGATCGTATGATGCGACTAAATATATTAAACAAAATAATATTTATAATATATATTTCCAGCACATGTAATTAAACGTTGATAACATGTTCGAATAATTAATTTAAAAATAAAAAAAAAATCTAATGATACATAAAACTACTCACTAAAAAATAACTAGTCTGTTATGTTGCGACATCAGAGTACAGATTTGTCGAGGATTGGAATGCACCAGGGGAAGCGCACAATTATAGTAGTTGGTGACGGTCGTTGTGTTATTGCGAGCGCAAGTGCGTGTAAGCCAGCTGTGCGTAGCTCTAGATAGCGTGGCTCTTGTTTCTTATTATGCTTCTAAAAAATTAACACGTGAGCATACAGACTCAATATATATTATGTAGATTAACGGAAATAACATGAGACTTACCATTGATTGATCGTGTCTTATGACAATCCCACTCAATGTTTCTTCCATAACATCATTGTTGCGATCTACTTATAATAATACTCATTATTTAATTTAAACCAACTCCGTTCTTCAGAATGGAGTAGTATTTTTTTACAATGGTTTTATTTCTTCTTTCATTAATTTTGTACCATGAGAAAATTTTTACCGTTTTATTCACAATACTCCTACTTTTAAGGACTTTCGAGGAATCCTTATATTATGTTTATTGTGAAATAAGTTTTTCCGACTTTTAGACTATATCTAAAACCTCACAAAGGAATTTAGTTTTACTAGTTTCGACAATTCAAAAGTGTTTCACCATACAGTTTTTTGTTACAATGCTTTAAAAAGTCACGTTTGTTGAGGTAAACTATTGAAAGCAGATCACTAAAAAGTACGGTAAGACATTTTCAGGTTTCAAAATCCTATAATATAAATGTCTTTTGCAATCTTTAAAAAATTTTAAACTTTAAAAATCTAAAAAATTAACAGACAAAGCAAACTTGGATTTTGTTTAAAAAATAATTACAAGAAAATCTAAAAAAATTTGACATCTGATAATTTTTATTAAAAATTAATTATAAAAAAAAATGTTCTTGCAATATTTGCAATTTTTAATTCCCAGATGTAGAATTGTTTTATTAAAAATTTTCAATAATAATTTAGTTGTTAAAAAAGTTAAAAAAATACACAAATTTCTTTTAATTTGAGCATTATAAAACTTTAAATACAAATTTAAAAAATTATTTTGACTAGATTTTTTTAATACCAGAAAATTATATGAAAATTAAGTTAGCCAATATCTAAAAATTTTTATAATTTTTTTTTATTGAAAAAATTATCACAAAAAAATAAAAAAAAAATTCATTTGTAAAAAACTTAAAAAACTGTTAGTGCAATTTTTTAAAAATATTTTTTGTTCTAATTTAATTATTGAAAAAAAAATCAAAAAATTAAAAACGTCGGCTAACTTTAGTATTATGAAAATTATTAAGTGTCTTCTGATTTAAATTCCATAAAAAAAATTTTTTTTTATCTGAAAATTTTCAAGTATTAATAAGATAAAAATTTTTTATTACAAAACAAACTCATGACTATTTTTAAAATTGGAAAGTGATTGACGTCCAGTTTTTTTTGTTGCGTTGAAAAGTAACGTTTCTTTTAGGTCAACATGGAAAGAATATTTCCAAAAATGACATCTAAATTAAATATAAAAAAATAAATTTTTTTCAACATTGTTATCCGTAGACCAGAAGAACTTATCTTCTCCCGTGTCTTGGAGCTGTAAATGATTATTTAAAAATTTAGTATGAGAACTTAAGTTATCTCCCAACCTGGGTATCTCAATTCTCAGAAAGGTTAACATTTTGTCCATTGATATGAGTTACTGAATAAATTTACTCAGGCAGATATCTTATCAGGGATAAAGTAATCTATAGTAAAGAAGAAATAAAAAAAAAACTATTATTTATTTAGCAAGTAAGTATATTTATAAGCAATAAATAAATCTATTTTACGTGGTTTATACTCATCGGCATCGTTGGCTTTTGTTTAATGTGCGATTGCGCCTGGTACTACTAATGCAACCCACGAAGAAGGGGAATAAATCGCTTCCCGGTGACTGAAGAGGGAGACTCCATATAAAAGGCCACAGGTGAGGGGCGGAGGCCAGTTAACTTAAAACCAATGTGTCGACTGTTCGTTCAAGTTAAATCTTGATATTTTATCATTGTGTTTATATATACCTGAAGAAATATACAAATTAATATTGATATTAATATTTATAGTTATATTTATAAACAAAAAAACAATAATTACTTGTACTTGTACTTGTAATTTAAATATTGATAATAATAAATATTAAAAGTTGAAGCTCGAGGATTAACAGTGATTAAATCTATAAGTGGATTGTGTTAATTGGTTTGCTATCAGCTGTCAAAAGTAATAAACAACAACTGGATATTAAAGTTTTTGAATATAAAATATTAGATCAATATAAACCGGCAGAGTGTACGTACGTGCGCCATACTAACGTCATTTACAGTAGTGCGCGCATTTATCAGTACGCACTCTACTATCGCAAGGAAGAAATATAAAAATAGTGAAGATACATTAATAAAAAGTTTAAAGTTAATTTAATTTATTAATTTATTAATTATTAATAAAAAAAACTTACCAATTTATTAAATTTTTTCGATTGTTGTGTTAATAATTTAATAAATATAAAATGAAGGCGATGGTTGTCAGCCCAGTCGGTGGACGCGTACCTCCAACACGTGGAATTCACAGCAATTTAGGCATAAATGGAACTCGTCGGGACTTAGAAGCCGAAGAAGTAGCAGCATATCTCACCAAATTGAGGTCTTTGGTGCCCGACATGCCACGCAAGAGAAAACTTTCGAAACTTGAAGTAATCCAGAGGGTCATTGAGTACATCTGTGATCTACAAACGACATTAGAAGAGACAAATATTAATAATTCTGAAAGTTCTGTTCCAAATACCCCACCAACTATTAATAATAGCAGTGTAATCAGTAAATCCGCAAGCAGACAACCTCTGCAGCCTTTGCTGAACGCCGCCACAACTGTTTCGGCAATAGCAATTGAACGGTGACCAATTAATTACCATTACCAATAAATATTATCTTCATATTTATTTATAAGATCATTATTGTAAAAATCAGTCGAGTATCACTTTATGTTACTTTAATATACATAAATTTTATTATTCATTATTTTTTATGGCGTTTGGTTGATGTCTTCCTATATTAATATTATTATTATTATCATTATTATTAGTATAATTATTAGTTAATATTATTAATTATATTATACAACATTATATTATATAAAATATAATTTATAATTTTAAAAAAACCATGTATCGAGCCACAGCCAATTTAATCAGGACAAAAATAATGTAAATAATGTATATAAATTTTATTGCATTCCTCATACGACCTCGTCGCAATTAAAGTATTCCAGTATATTAATAATTGTATTTTTCAGGCGCGTCAATTGTTTTTTAGTGTACAAACAATTGATACTTTCAGTTTAAATGCGAATTATTATTTTAAGATTGTTTTCTATTGGCTTGGTTGAGATTTTATATTTTCTGTAGATATTATTTTTAATTAAATAATTATTGTTCACGTTATTGATGTCTATTAGTTTCATAATATAATTATTATTATTAATTAATTAATTATTGTTATTGTTTTCGCAATATTATTTGATAGCCGTAGATATTTTATGTAAAAAGACTGACAATTGCTGTAAATACAGCGACGAGCGAGTAGGAAAGCTTATAAAAATGATAAATCGATAAATAAATATTCAAATATATATATACATATGTTAAGTTTTTTATTTCTTGATAACGTATACCTATTCCTTCTTTTTAATTAAAATGTCATGTGTATAGGGGGTTACTGAGTTTGCGCAAAAACATTCATTCGAGTATCAATCAATATCTGTATGTACTTAGCTTAAGAGTCTCCTGTACTTAAAAAATATCCCAATCCTAACTTTTAAGTATAAATTAAATATTAACAGTTTTGGATAATTAAGTAACAACACATATATTTTTAATTACTTTAATTGCTTCAATGTAAAAAATTTACTGTAAAAATTTGAAAACATATTCCAGATAAATGCAACATCAAACGTTTTAATTTTAATTTATGAATTATATTTAATACACGGGAAAAACAATATGACACTGGATATCATCCCAGATTATACTGAGTGAAAAAAAATTTCAGATAGTAACTAGTATAATCCAGATTACAATGAGTATAATCTAGATATCACGCAGTATAATCTGAATTATACTAGCTACTATCTGAATTTTTTTTTTACCACAGATATCACTGAGTATAATCTGGGATGATATCCAGTGCCATCTTGTTCTTTCCCTGTAGAAGAAAAGAAATTTTTTTTTTATTTTATTCATCTCGAGTCCAAGCGTTGTGTTTTTTTATTATTTTAAAACATTAATATCTTTGCTATTTAATTTTCTAGATAAATAAAAAATTATAAATATTAGATACTTATGATAATAAATTTATTATTATTAATATTATTACAGAAGATATTAATAAAAATAAAAAACAACAACCTTTGAGCTCAATCAATAATTTATAATAATAAACTTTAATATGAATTTTCTTTGAAATACGATTCAATAGAAGCTTGATCTCGAGCAAGCCAGGCTGCATTAAGTCTAATACTTTCAACGCTTTGTTGGACAGTTCTTTCAGCTCCAGGTGTCGGATTTTTCTTAAAGAATTCCTCGATTTCAATGGCACGCTCTTCGGTCACGAAATTCTCAGTGGTGTGTTTAACGAGTCTTGAGAGTAAAAATCCACCGTCGTACCGGTTCATCAAGATCTGCCAGTTATTCTGGAAGAATCTCCAGGCCAGGTCGCGACCTTTTGAGTTCAAAGCCACTGACATTATGGCAAAAACGGTGTCTTGCGCGCGAACTTTGTCGCTCATTGCAAAGTCCAGGACTTTGTTAAGCAGAGTCTCATCTTGGATCGTTCCTAGAGCCCGAAGGATTCTGTCCTTCTCCTCGTGGAGGTCAGCTTCGTTGTAGAGCTTGAGCATGGTCTCGTAGGTCTTCTCGTCGCCAACAGACAAGACAGCGCGGTAGACTGGCGTTCTCAGATCAGCAGCCAGGATCGACTTCTTGGAGACGTGAAGCTCAAATCGTCTCTTGGCCTCCTCGATAGTGTCTGTGTCCTTCAGCAGAGCCATCCTGCCCAAAATAAGCGACCTCAAGAGATTGTCCAAGTGGCTTTCGTTACTCTTGGGCTCCCAGCCCAGTTTCTTGGTGATGTCTTTGAGCATCGCGCGACCGAAAGCTTTAAAGTTGTCGTAGATGTCCAGGTGACCAAGCAGGATTCCTATTTTTCCTAAGCTACTGATGATACTGGACCAGACGGTGTAGTTGTCCTCGTACTGGAAGGCCTGCATGCATTTAAGTACATCGACAGTTGAAGTATGGCCAGCTTGGACCATCGCGAACAGGTCATCGAATAACCCCAGTCGGTCCAACGGCGGCAAAGTACGATCTTTAATCGCCGGCATCAGCAAAGACAGCGCTTGTGAGTCATAACGTGTACGGTAAAAACCGATCGTACCTGGATTAATCTTAATCCAAGCGCCTTCTGGCACATCTTTGATAACAACTTGCTTTTTCTTTTCGCTCATAACTGTACTGAGCGCCACTTCGTTTGGAGATTTTGAAGTACTGACACTCAACGGTATCATCCACAGATTTTTACTCTCATCAACGGATCCATCAGCGAGAAACTTTTCCTGTGTCAGCATTAATACTCGGTCGTTACCTGAAAATTTATATTTTTTAATTATATGTTTAATTATTGATAGTATTATTTATTTTATTCTTATAAAATAGAAAATGAAGAAGTTAAATTAATCATGACATTGATTTAAGTTTGCAAGTTATTTAAAAGGACGTTTGTATGGTACTTGTGAGTCAAGTGAAGGCTAACAACTTATTACATGTGTTATTTTCAGTTACTCAAGTTTTGTTTTTTAATATATAAATAATTTTAAATGTTATTCATTGTTTTGAGTAATTCACAATATGTCTATTAATAATTCGATTTTTAAATTTGAATATCATGGTAGAAGTTTTGTAAATGATGATGATGATAATAATTTTAAAAAAAAATGACATTTTTAAATTAAGTTACAAACTTTTGAAATTATCGTTTTTGATTTTAAAAACTTAAATTATAACATACGGTCAAAAAATTTCTGAATCATCTTAGATAATAAAAAACAAAATTATAAATGAAGATTTGAGCTCGCGATGATGAAAAATGAAGATCAAAGAAAAAATAATAACAAAAATGAAGAAAGAAATTTTCACTTGCAGAAATTAAATAAAACTAGCAACGTTGCAGTCACTATGTGACTGCTGTGACTTGTGAACTATAAATAAATAAAATTTTGCTTTATTAAATAATGACTTTTGTTAAATTGCACTGCACTTTCTTAAATATTGACGTTTTTAAAAATATAAGCTCATCCCGATGTTAAACTCATCAAGAGCATTCATTTGAGTACCCACATTCATTTTTATATATTTTTCATATATACATATATATAATGTATATAAATATATGAAAAATTGATGTAGGTATTCAAATGAAACGTCTTGATGAGTGTAACATCGGGATGAGCTTATATCTTTAAAAATGTCAATAGTTCTCAAGAAACAAGGTCATTTCTTAATTATGTATCTGGAGATAGAGCATTTTCGAATGCAACCTAAATACTTATCATGATAAATTGACTATCAGTGAGAATGATATGAAACCTTGAAAAGACACAACTCCAGATCAAGATCTTTCCATCGATATCAAATTGAACCATAAAAACTAATTTTATCATATATATGTACTGCCCACAAAATTTTTCTTCTCTTAATAATATAGATTATGAATAATAATAATGAACTTTTTTTTCTTAATAATAAAACGGTATACTTAGTAATTACCTTGTTGACGCTGTTCAACTTTAATGACAGGAAATCCTTGCTGCTTAGTCCAAGTTGACATAACTTCGCCTACAGGCTTGTTGCTCATCTCTTGTAGCGCAGCCCATAGATCTTCCGTTTCCGCATTCGCGTAACTGTGACGCTTGAGATAAAGATTCATGCCTTTGCGGAAGTCCTCGTCGCCAATGTACGAGTGCAACATGCGAATAACGCTGGCGCCTTTGTTGTAAGAAATGTCATCGAAGATCTCATCTATTTCAGTGGGATGACCTACCGGTACTTCAATGGGATGGCTGTTTTTAAGTCCGTCCAACTCCAAGGCTCTGATGTGGGTGTCTGTAACAAACTGGGTCCAGATGTCGTACTCAGGAAACAAATGGGCGACGCAAAGGAACTCAACGAAAGATGCATAGCCTTCATTGAGCCACAAATGAGTCCACCACTCCATGGTGACAAGATTTCCAAACCACTGGTGCGCCAATTCATGGCCTACCACCAGAGCAATCCACTGCTTTGAAGCGGCTGAGGTGTTTTGTGGGTCGACTAGCAGACAAGTCTCTCGATAAGTCACCAAGCCCCAATTCTCCATAGCTCCGGCTGAGAAGTCGGCAATAGCAATTAAATCCATCTTTGGCAACGGATAAGATATTCCAAAGTATTTATTGTAGTACGGCAACACCTTTGTCGCAACTTCTAAGGCAAAGCGACCTTGTTCTTGCTTTGATTTTGGCGTGTAAACTCTCACGACCGTTCCATCCACGGTTTTATCTTCCAGGTAATCAAATTCTCCGATAACTACAGCTACCAGGTACGTCGACATCACCGGAGTCTTTTCGAATTTCATTACCTCTAGGTCTCCTTTTTTCTCAACTTTTTCCACCGGCTGTAAGTAAAATGATAAATAAAATTAACTGATTTATAATTAATTAATTAATAAATAGGAAATTTAAATACAGATTACGGAACGTTGTTTACCATGTTTGAAAGGGCCGTGTAACCAGCTGGTATTTGCAGAGTAATACCGAACGTGGCTTTTACTGACGGCTCATCCCAGCAGGGAAAGCAACGTCGCGCATCTGTCGCTTCGAATTGCGTCACCGCTGCATATTTAACACTACCGTCAACTCTGTAATGCACAATTAGTTTTCGTTAATTTTGTTTATGTTTTATTGCTTACCATGTTGCTTAATGCCACCAGTGACTTAGACACTGGCAGGATTAGGGTCAAGCCAAAGCTGGCTTTTATCGCCGGCTCGTCCCAACAAGGAAACACTCTGCGAGCTGATGTCGGGCAAAGATAAGTCACCGCTGCTGATCCATTACTTTTTTCACTAAAAGTAAGACCTTCAATAAAGTGATAATTTGACGGTCTAATTAGCAATTGATTTAACTCCTTATTTTTTAGAGGGCGATTTTTTAACTTTTTGATCTAGCATTAGTCCAATTATAAATTATTTGAATGATTAAAACCAAAATATTATAACTCTATTAGATATTAAATGGTTTTATGACATTAAAGTTGGCAGTCACTTAACCATTTTTTAATTTTTTTTTAACAAATAGATTTTTTCCAAAAAATTATTTTTAAAAAATTGCACTTTTTATTTTTAAAAATTTTTACATGTCAATTTTTTTCTACTTTTTTTTACTATAATTTATTTGTTAAAAAAATTCTTAAAATTACCAAATATCTACTAAATTAATTTTCATAATGGTTTTCTAAAGTGACAATTAATTTTTAATTAATTGTTTTTCCGTACACAGAAAAAAAAAATTACTGGAATCAAGTAAATAATTTTGAAGAACTTCATTTTCTTGATTTGAGTAGAAAAATTCTTAAACTAAGAAATTTTTCTCAGTTTAAGTAAATTTTACTGGATTCAAGAATTTTTCGTCTTGATTCAAGACAATGAAATTCTTCAAAATTATTTTCTTAGTTCAAGAATTTTTGTCTTGATTCAAGTTAATTTTTTTTTCAGTCCACAAATGGAAGATTCTCTAAAATGGAGTTAGACAATTTGCTAATTAGAACATCGAATTGCAGATAATTAAAGTCTGTTATTTTTTTGGTAAAAGCTTTTTAAGATTTATTATTAATATATTAATAAATGCTGAAAATATTCTTAATATACTGATAAAAAAATACTTGATTGAAGATAAAAATTTACGAATTAAGAATTTAATTTTGATGAGTTTTATTATCTTCAATAAAGAAGAAAAATTTTTAAATCAAGTACTATAAAATTTACTTAATTCTAGAAAAGTTTCTTAATTTAAAACTTTTTTTGTATGCAACATTATCAAACTCTTCAAAATTATATTCTAGGTTCAAAATTTTTTTTGACTTGAATCAAACTAATTTATTCATCAGTGTAAAATTTAAGTTTGAAATTCAAAGTCGACAATCTGACAAAAACATTTTTTATCAAGTCCAAGTAATCTTGTCATTAGTTTTTATTATTGTTTGCATGCTTAATGTGTTAAAGCATTAAACTACTATAAAATTTTATAAAGTTTGGAAAATCCAAAAGTGCACGCCTCATAACGCTCATTCATTTTTTAAGAAAAAATAAATTGTGTAACTGATAAAAATCGTTATAAATAAAAATCGTAACTGATAAAGATCGTTACAACTGTACATGTAGTTTGTATTTATTTGAAATATTTTATTTCGTTAGAGAGAGAAAGACATATTTGTTTAATAATTCAAGACTTTATAATACTTAGTAAAATGCATTAAATATGAAAATAATTTTTAGCTTTAGTAGGAATTTCTTCCAAGTCATACTGTATACCAAATAAATAATGATTTGATGACCTACTATCTAAATAATTTTGTGTTTTCAAAGTTTACCTTACTTATGAAAACCTTGTAATTAACTTTAAGTAAATAAGTCAAGTATTTTCCTTCCAAAGTTTACCAAAAGTTTCTTTTTCATTTTTTTAGTATTAGTGTTTAAGAAATAAAATTAAAAAAAAAGACAAAATGAAAAATGTCTTACCCGTGATATTTACTGCGGTACAATCCTTTCATTTTGTCATTAATTTGCCCAACAAAATCAAAGTTAAGACTACCATCCTTTCCTATTGGAAGCTTCTCGGGGAAAGTAAGAACAGCAGTTTCATCCGCTGGCAGTAGATCAATTTTTTCAGCATTAATACTCGTTCCTTTGTCATTTTTGAACGTTACGCTGTTGATATCAATGTCCAACGAATTTAAGATAATTTTATCAGTTGGTTCCTTTACCTGTAATTTTTTTTACATATAATAAAAATTATGAATTACAACCTTAATAATTTATAAATAAGTATGATGATAAAAATAGAAGAAATACGACAGCTAATTTTAAAATTAAAAAATCTAAAATATTACAAAAATTTTGTTTGAAATTTTTTCATTGTCTTTTTTAAAAATAAAAACTGTCGTATTTCCGCTGATTTCATTATCTTGATGATTAAAACACATGAATGAATAAAAAATAGATAATTGGTAGTAAAATAAAAAATAAATAATAACAAATATCTTACTTCAATGTTAACCGTTTGGTTTCCTTTGAAAGTAAACTTATCAATATCTGGAACTAGGGTTATCTCGTAATGACGAGGACGAATATTAGCAGGTAAACGATAAAACGGTTTCTTTTCGGCAGTAGACATGGTTCTTTTTAATAATTCTGATGTCAGTTTAATTAAGTAGTTTTTTTCGTTATTAATATTATTAATAAATACTATATTATTTGATAGAATACGATTATAACTGATGTTTAATGTACAACAAATAGATCTATATATCATTTAGGCTCGGCTACCTATACAGTAATGACAGTAGTGTTGGTGCTGGTATTGTGTATGTCTATATAGATTAATAAATATACACATATAGCTTTTCTATTTATGCCAACTCAGCCTCTATCACCACAATCTTAAAAATATCAGATATGAAAACTGGAGACCTCTTTTGTAGTTTTATTTCTAACACTTTTATCTACTGATGATAATTTATGTGCTGTTACAAATGTTACAAATAATTTAAATTATATCATTCTGAAAATGGTTGAAGTTTTAAAATTATTTTTACATTTATTTTTTATTAAAAAAATATATTATTGTTGGGAATAAATATTTTACTGTGATAATTAAAAAGAACCAATGAAGATAACTGATAATACTAAAGTTAGCCGACGTTTTTAATTTTTTTTTTTTTTTTTTCAATAATTAAATTAGAACAGAAAAATATTTTTTAAAAATTGCACTTACAGTTTTTCAAATTTTCTATAAATAAAATTTTTTTTTTTTATTCTTTTGTAATAATTTTTTCAATAAAAAAAAATTCTAAAAATTTTTAAATGTCGGCTAACTTAATTTTCATAGATAACTGCCGTTTATTTTGTTGTAAATTTTATGATTAAGTTTTAGAAAAATGAATTTTATTAATGACATTAAATTTAGCTGTCACTTTGCAATTTTTTAAATTTACTTTAATAAATAAATTATGGCAAAAAAAAAACTATTAAAAAATGGACCTGTAGAAAGTTTAGTAAATTAAAAATGCAATTTTTTTTAAATATTTTAGAACAAATTTTTTTGTTAAAGAAAATTAAAAAATTGTCCAGCTAAGTGACAGCTAAATTAAATGTCATATTTTATTACGGTGCTGAAATTTGCAGACATCTGTCAATTCTTTAGATTTTTATAACAAAATTATTATGAAAAAATTTCAATAAAAAAATTCTAAAAATTTTTTAAACATATATTGTTTAAATTTATTTGTTATAAAAATAAAATTGTCAAATGTCTGCTGATTTTAGTATCATAATTTTATTACAAATTAAAAACTAATTAAAGCAATAACTTATAAAAGCTCAATACAATTATAATCTTGCAATAAAACAGAAGGATTAAAATAATATTGAAATTAACAGATATCTATAAATTTTGTGATTTCTATGGCAACTAAATGAATATGAAAAAAAATTTAATAAAAAAATTTCACCTCTGAAGATTAAAAAAAATTACAAGTGCAAATTTTTTTTAAATATTTTTTTTTTTTGTAATAAAAATGATCTCTCATATGTTGAACGCTCCTAATAGATAAAATTAAACAAAAATTTTAAACTTTAAAAATTTAATGCTTTAAAATACTTTTTTTATATTTTCAATCCTTTTGTTTAATCAGGGAAGAAATAAACTACAATTGCGAAAAAAATAAAAACACTCAAGCAAGAAATAAATTCATTGTATTAGCAGATACCGTCTATTTGACA
This sequence comes from Cotesia glomerata, assembly GCF_020080835.1. Classification (NCBI taxonomy): domain Eukaryota; kingdom Metazoa; phylum Arthropoda; class Insecta; order Hymenoptera; family Braconidae; genus Cotesia; species Cotesia glomerata. The sequence goes on from NC_058162.1 coordinate 6,449,026, forward strand.
ATAATATATATATATATATATATATATATATATATATATATATATATATATATATGTGTGTATATAATTTATGTTAATAATTAATAACCAATATAATTTACATTATAAAAAAAGGGAAAATGAAAGTCACTGTTTATTTTTTACGTTTTTTTTTTTTCATTAAAAATGTAATTACATCTAAATGTAAATAAAAAGATTGGAGAGATCATGTGTAACGAACTTGTTCTCCTTATTAATAAAAATGCATATTGATTAGTCATTGCTTAACCATTTTTGCTGATATTTCTAATAAAAACAAACATGATAATAGTAATAATAATAAAAATAAAAATAATAAATGGTGTTCTATTTACATACTAGTGTACTGTACTATAAACTCTTTTCGTTTATAAAGAATAAAAAAATCAAAAACCATTTTATATAATATAATTGCATAGTATACATGAGCAAATAAAACTTTTGCGATATTAAATAGCGCAGAAAATAAAGAAAATTTATATATAAATGTACTAATACATGGTGATATAAGTAATGTTACTAATGATGGATAAAATAATAATAATAGTAATAATAATTAATTTTAGACTACGTCTAGCTCGAGTTTACTGGAAGACTTGTAACGCTGGTTGATTGACAAATTTATCTAAATGTTTATAATTATAACTAATAATTATTATTTATTACTTCTTTTTATTTATTTATAATATCACCTAGGTAACTATTACTAGTTAACCGATATTATTCATCAATATGATATTTAAATCTGTCTTTAAATCCATTTATTTATTTAATAATTATTTAATTATATAATAATATATTCGAGCACCATTGGCCTATGTAATTAATTTTATAAAAATTAAACTACTATTAATTTATAAAATTATCAATTCAAATAACACTCACTGATTATTGTTATTAATATTATTACTGTTATTATTATTTTATACATTTATACCTCAACGATTAATTTATTAAACCGTTGGTACACTTATCTTCTTTTAATTATTTACTTGAATACATTTTCTAATTAATTCTATTTATTACATTATGGTCTTTATGTACCATTTGATTGTAATTTACGTACTTTAATTTTTTAAATGACACAAATAAACAGATGTGTGAGTGAACACAATAATTATTAAAACGTGCTTCGAGCGCTACAAATCTTCCATTAATTTTTTATTGTTGTTGTTATTAAAAATTTTAATAGTAGTATTAATCTATTTAATTAATAATTGCTATTACATATCAAACCATCGTTATTGAAATAACTCGGTAAGAACCTTAACGGTGGCATGATATTAAATGGATATTTTTACGTTTTTTCAAAACTTTTTGATTGATTCAGTCTAATAACTAGTAGTTGGACGAAGTGCGAGGATGGGTTGTGCGTGCTCTTGCTTTCTACAACGTGTATATAACTTTCAAATGCAAACATTTTACCCGACTCATTATTAAAAATGTCGTTACTCTAAATATAATGAAATATTTCTTTCATCTCCGCTTACTTTTTTTTTTAATAGTAAATACAACTATTTTTTTTGATAATTAAGAATTTACTGATGATATATTGAGAATTATAAGAACAATCAATTACAGAATAAAATATCTTGACTCTAATTAGCTCATTTATAATTGAAAGTAAAATAGTAAATAATCAATAAAATAAAATTAAGTATAATTTCAATTCGGTTGGGTGATTTTTTAGCACTTTTTTTTATCTTCTTACAGTTAATAAAATTTTAATTATTATTTGAACAATCTATCCTCGTCCTCAAGTTTTGAGTGCCGTATGACGTGAGTCCATGTACGTATCTCCGGTTTCAGTGTGAAGATAAATACCTTCTACTGAGAATATCGAGACCTCTGTAAATATTTTAATTTAATTAATAAATTTAATATAGTAAAAGCTTATATAATTTTTAGTTAATCAAAATAACAGCGTTGACTGGTAAATAGAAAAAAAATATCAATGTTGGGCATCTATCTGATTAAAAATTTAATTACTTTAATTAATGGTCTTGTAATTCTTAATAAAAATAATTAATATAGTTTAGATTAAAAATTAAAGTGATATAAAAAATTTTAAGATGAATAATTCAGTACACCAATAAAATATCCTACAACAAAAGAATATAAATGACGTAATGTGAGTCAATAGTAAACAGTTAAACGTGATATGAGAAGTCATTCGAATATAATCTACTTGTATGCTGTTAATAAAACCATTGAGTTAATAAGTAATCTACTTACCATCCGGCAACTCGTATAATTTTCTAGGTAAAGACGTAAAATACGGATGTCTGAGTGCTTCTTCAGCGTCTATTCGCTCGTCTGGATTGAGTTGTAATAGTGAAGACGCCATAATATCCCCCTGAGCGACATCGTAAAGTTTCGGGAAAGAGAGACCGAGTTTACGAATTGGATAAAATGCCAGTCGATGAGGTTTATAGCCAGGGAGCCGCGTTACTCCAGGCCATGTCTCTTCTGTCGGCGTTCCCAATATTTTGAATATTTTATCGAGCTGATCATAGGTACATCGCACACCCGGAAATGTCGGTACACCTGTGAGCATCTCAACAAATATACATCCCACGCCCCACATATCTAGTGAAGTTGAATATTCTGTTGACCCGAGAAGTACGTCTGGTGGCCTGTACCACAGTGTCACTACTTCGTGTGAATATGTATGTGATGGAACAGACTTAGCTCGCGCTAATCCAAAATCAGCGAGCTTTAATTCTCCTAATTCACTAATTAAAAGATTTTGAGGTTTAACGTCACGATGTAACACTTTTCTGAAATTAAAACACAAACATTTCAGTACTTATAATACTGACATTCTTTTGTAATTAGGTCGATTACTCTTTCAAGTACTGTTCTTATTCTTATTCTTATTTTTATTCTCATTTTTATTCATGTTTCTGTGTACTATAAATAATTAAAATAATTGTCTTCCTAAAAATATAAAAAAAAAATCTTTTTTCAGTATTTGTAAATTGTAAATTACAAATAAAAAGATAATAAATTAAAAATTTATTAACCATATCACGAATTCATGGCAATAAATTTTTTAATAAGAATTTTTCGAGATTAAATTCGTGATAGAATAAAAAAAGCGAATAAGTATTAAATAAAGTATATAATATTCTCATAAATTCAAGTTAAGATAGTTGAAGACAACATTTTTTATCTTTAATAATTTATCATTCAATGTTGAACTCGTGATTCTTGTAATAAAAACAAAAAATAAATGTAAATATTCACCTGCGATGACAATAAGCCAATCCGCGTAAAAGCTGGAAGAGAAAGAGCCTGACATTTCGAGGATCTAAGCCACCGCTGCCGTACTTGGCCATATACTGAGAGAGATCAGTATGAACGTACTCAAACACAAAAGTAAGTGTTTCTCGAGTATGAATAATGTCGTGTAACGTAACTATATTGCTGTGTTTAAGCTCTTTTAGTAAGCTTGCTTCGCGGATGGCAGTAAATGGTGCTCCTTCCTCCTCTTGGAGTCGAATCTCCTTCAACGCGACTACTTGCTCTGCGAGGTGGCTGTATCCTTTGAATACCGTCGCGTAGGAACCCTCACCCAACTGTTCCAGCTTTATGTACCCTTCGGATTTACCAAAAGGCGAGTCTCCCTAAAATAAAATTTTTCATTTATAGTTGGTGTAAAATGTTTCAAAAAACAATTCAACGGTCTAATTAGCAATTGGTCTAACTCCTTATTTTTTAGAGGGTGATTTTTTAATATTTTGATATAGCAATTGTCCAATTATAAATTATTTGAATGATTCAAACCTAAATATTATACCTCTATTAGATATTAATGATACTAAATGGTTTTTTAAAGTAATAATAAATTTTGAACTAATTGTTTTTTTCGTACAAATGGAAGATTCTTTAAAATGGAGTTAGACAATTTGCTAATTAAATTATAACGTTGAATTACTCATTTATATATAAATTACAGATTTTTTTTTTTTTCGTTTTTTTTTTCTTTTCATTAATTTGATTTTTTATCAAGTAATGAATAGTCAGAAATTAGTATGCTAGAAAATAATATAATAACGTAATGTAAATAATAATATGATGTACATTTTTTTTAAATGCAATTTGCTTAATATATTTTAGTAATACTCAAAAATTTACTGTACTTATTTGAACAGTATCTATGTATATACAATTTGCCATTCGGCTTAACGCCTTGGCATTAAAACTAAATAATTAAATTCTAATTAATTTTTCTTTTAAATTAATGTTATTTAATTTTAAATACTTTCTATTGATGTAGATTGCCGATAAGCGTATGTTGATTAATAAATAAATAAATAATTTTAATTTTAAAAAATTAATCAAACTTTTTCAAATTTATCATTAAATAATAAAAATACTGAGTCTAATAATTACGTACTCCAAATGCAGAAAATCTCTTAGTTCGTCTTGGTCCAGGATCGGGTCCCAAAAATACTTCAGACTTAGGTCGAGGTGGTCGACGTGGTCTCAGAATAACTCTTGCTTCTTCTCGTATATCCTCATCAAGTAGTTTTGAATCACTGGATACTGATAGCTGCCGATGAACTCTTTCATGATCGCCAACGCCTGACCATTCTGAGACATGTGATATAGATGTTAAAGTAATTGATTTTGCTAAACAAATTGCAAAGTTTAGTAGAATAATAACTTTTGACTTTTACACGAAAAAATCATTCCTGTACATTGTCTTTAACTAAATAATTTTTTATCAATTACTCAATATTTATTTTTATTATAAAATGATCATAAAAAATTATAGAGTACAATAAATATAATTTAACAAAAAATCCCGCTTAATTTAGTCTCTATACAGGCTTTAGGAACAATTTTTTCTCATACGGGTTAATCACATTATTCAATAAAATGATTCAACTTTCTATGAATGATACAAAGCTTCTGACAGACACTAAAAAAATGACATTAATCACCGATGACGTAGCTCAATAGTTACTATTAAACTACTTACCGTAACGGCGATCTTTGTCGCCAGAAACATTACCATTTCGCTCCAAACGATCCAAAAATTCTTCCGAGAATCCATTGTACGGAAGTGGCCCTCTATTGGCTACGTCTTCCGCCTCTTCTTTTGATATTGCTGAAAAATATTTTTTATTACTTATAATTAAAATCAAATACTTTGATAAAAAATCTATTTTTTTTATTTTTTAAATTATTTATATCTAATATTAATTCATTAAAATTATAATTAAAAACAAATCAATATTTTCATTTAAAAAAAAAAAATGTCAACAAATTAAAATGAAAATTTAATCATAAATAATATGATTTGAATAAATAAAATAATAGTTTCTTTCAGAAACCTTAAAAAATAATAAATTTAAATAAAAAATTTAATGACATCAAGCAGTCACTTGATTATTTTTTACTTTTTTTTTAACAAATAAATTTGTTCCGAAAAATGATTTTTAAAAAATTGCATTTTTAAATTTCCACATGTCAATTTTTTTTCTAATTTTTTTTACCATAATTTATTTATTACAAAAATTCTTAAAATTATCAAATATCTGTTAAATTAATTTGTATAAAAATTTATCAATTTAAACTCAACAATAAAAATAAATACATACACAATCGACCAAAACTGTGGCTCAGTCGTTTTTTTAACTTCTGTACTCTGCTAAGTGCACCATTTTTTTTGTCTCTCATTGTCACGGTACCTGCAATAAATACAATAAAAAATAAATTATCACACATCAATTATTCGCCACATGTACCAGTTAAGCTAACAATACTTAATAGTCAGTTGTTATTGTCTTTAACATGAACTTCTATTTATATTTAAGTACCATTTAACTAACAGATAAGTTAAGTGTATTTATAAATAAAATAATTATTGATTTAAAAATTTAAATTGTACTCACCACCCTCTTTACCCTTAGAAGTTGCTGATCCCTTGTCTTGACAGTACATGATTACTCATTCACTAGGACACATGACATATGGGCGGTGACACTAGTACAAGCCAGTCCGTGTGTGATCCTTGTGTTACGTTTAAACGCAGGATTATACTAATTCTATTGTTATTGTTGTTGTTTATTTAATTATAAACTACAATTACTCTAAACTCTAAACAACAACAATTGCACCCATTAGATTATATTTATAGACTAAAATTGTTATCACAATTTTATTTTATTTTATTTTATTTTATTTATAATATATTAATTTACCACAGCCCACGCAATTCTTGAAATTTTTATTCAATAAATCTAATTAGTTATTGCGGCAATAATAATTACTAATAAAAACTGTTTAACGATTAAGAATTTTTTATAAAAAAATAAATAGTAGAGAAGAAACAAAGCGATTATTGAGATACCGGATGTCCTTAAGAATATGTTGAGGCAAAAATAAAAAAAAAAATAAACTAAGTATGAATAAAAAAAAAAAAACACAGTTTATCGTCAACTTGTTCGCTTAAAGTAAAGCATCAAATACAACTGGATTTTTGACTGTCTCAGTCTTTTCACAGTTTACCGGACTGTGAATTTAATCTCTTATGATCTAGGATTGTACTGAGCACTGGAGTTTCACATTATTTTTTAGCAACTAATAGAACAGGATTATTGTTTAGAGTTGTTTGTTTTAGTTGTAACATATCCACGGGAGCCGTAGGTAAGAGAGAAAGAAAAGTTAAATTATTATACTGAGTACAGATGTAATCACTGGTGTGTATGCACTACGCTAGGTATGAACTATGTACGATCAATTATGATTGGATAAATGACGTTAGAGAGACGACTGAATGATCCATGAATAAGTCTTAGTAATTTTCTTACACTGCCATCTAGTGGATTCCGCTAATTGTTTCATATTTCAACACAACGTTCACAACTGTCGGTAATTAAATTTCCACTTAAAAAAAATAAAAACAAAAAAACTGTATACCCAAAATGGCTCATCCCAGTGTATAGTGTATGTACAGTAAGTGGTAAATAAAATTCAATGGCAAATATAAATAATAACAAAATTATTATTTTATTATTTAACATCAAATTTCCTCCGAAGAAATAGTTAAAAAAAAAACCATTGCAATAATGGATACTGTTACGAATTTACCGTCCAACCCAGCATCAATTAGCGTAAAACAACATAGTGATACGTCATCAGTGTCATACTATGACATTGCCAGTAAATTATTAAGTGAAAAATTGTTACTAACCGCCCTAGAGCTTCACGCTGAATTATCCGAGTCTGGAAAGGAATTACCGCTTCTCCGTGATTATTTTTCCAACCCCAACAATTTTGACTGCTCCACTAAAAATGAATCTTTTGTATCTATAGCAAGATCCTCCAGCCAGGCGACCTTGGACTCTCTGGACATGACAAGGTACTCAGAAGACGACGGCGGGGTGGATGAGCGAGTTGCTGTTCTGGAGTTCGAGCTCCGAAAGGCCAGAGAAAATATATCAGCGCTTCGGGCAAATCTCACGGTAGTTACTGAATCAGCCAGCACCTCTCCAGATAAAAAAACCAGTAAGGACTTGAGTGATAAAAATTATTCAATAAAACCTCACGAGCAGCGCGCACTTAATTACCTCGTTTATGAATATTTGTTAACTCAGTGTTATAAGTTGACCTCTATAACGTTTAGCGACGAAAATGAGAACCAGGATTTCGAGGATTGGGACGATGTTGGCCTTAATATACCCAAGCCTCCAAATTTGTTGGTAATTTACAGAGAATTTTTGAGCAAAACTGGTTTGGATAAATCTTTTGTTGACGTTTCTACGCAAACTGATTTTATCGAAGAAGAAGAAGAAGTAATTAATGAAGAAATTAACAGCGAAGAAAGAAATGAAAATGAACCGAAAGATTTAAATGTCTCGGAAGAATTTGAGTTTGTTAAAAATCAGGAAGATAAAAAAGATAGCGAAGAAATTATTGACAAAAATAACAGCAATCAAGGTAATGAAAATAATTGTAATAATGATAATAAAATTTCCAGTGTAGCTTCAACCTCGACGACACCCGAGAAATTAGACGCGCTGGAGTCAGTTCACCAGGAAACGCTGAGTGGTAGCCAGGTGGATGATGACAGCATTAGCATATCAGCAGTGATGAGTCTGGAGGACACAGACCCAGGAGATAAAGACTGGACGAAAGTTCAGCTGTCAAGGCTGGATATCCCGGAGTCTTCTTCAGTATTTATAAATCTTCCTAATAGATTCATTCCAGAGCGTTTCAAGGAATACATTTTAACGTACTCGATAACTACAACATCTACGGGAGTGCAAATGGTCGACGAGCTGATAAAAAGCAACTCCTCGGAGTCGCTGATAAATCTCCTGGCGAAAAGCTTGCTGGTAGTTAGTCCGAATGTTATATCTGCGAAACGTGAAGAAGTTATTCCGCTGCTTCTGAAGACTATTCGAGTGTTGCCGAAGAATAACGATCGGGATAAGCTGCTGCAGCTGCTGTTTAATTTGAAGAAGAAACCTCAGCAGGAAGAAAGAAGAGTCTTGCTGAAGGCAATGATAGCGGCGATTAAAATCGACGGGGTACCACCAGAGCCAGAGGAGCTGATAACTCTCTGTTGGGAGCAGAGTCAACACAAGTACCCGGAGAGACGTTTACTGGCGGTCGAGTGCTGCTCAGCATTGGCTCCTTACACTTCTAACGCGGTACGTAATTCGTTGATAATATCAATGCTTCAACAGATGCTGCTGGATGATAAGGAACCCGTTGTACGCGCAGCGGTCATTCGCAGCCTGGCTTTACTGGTTGCTCTCACTGATGACCCTGATAAGTATTTTCAATTTGAGGAACTGACGCTCACTGCACTCGGTGATGAATCTACCCAAGTATTCCAGGCAGCTTCTTCTCTGCTACTACCCACTTTAGCCCAGTGGGCGTTATCTCTGAAAAGAATACTGTCGCATCTTATGTCCAGAATACTTTCAAGGTTGAAAAATAATTTCATCAAAGCTGACAAATCTAACATTAAATACTCTCAAAGTAAGGATGGTAGAAATGATGATAAAATTATACGGTTAATTGATACTCTAAAAATATTACTACCACACATGATTGTTTTTATGGCGGACACGGATATTGTCAGGACTTTAGTCAACGAAGAAACACCCTCTGAAGTCCCGGATAAAATTCTGAAGCTATGTCCCTCAGCAATTATGGAACCATTGGCTTTTGCAGAAAGTTTGGACATTGGTAAAATATTGAATGTTTTTCTGACAAATAATTGGGAAGAAATGTGGCCGGAATTCGAGTGGCTAACGATAAAATTAATTCCTGATATTTTGGAGATGCTGAGGTTGATAGATGTAACGCAAGAAAATGTCCTGAATAACCTATTGATGTACATACATTCTCTGTGCAATGGTTTAGGACGCCAAATTGTCGAATTGAGGATAAAGAAATTTTTCGAAGACGAACTGATGGCCTGCGAGCAGAAATTAATGTCTTCTGATCGCTCACCGATAAGTATGTCATTTATTCCGGCTTATTTAATAATTTTGTCGACTTTAGATTTGCAGGAAGTAACTAAAATACTTAAACATTTCATCGTTACTTTTTCAATAAACGGATTTGAAGTTGATAGTCTGGCAATAGCTGTTAAATTACTGTGCAAGCAGCCGGATGTCGTTGAGGAAGTTGTCAGTGCTCTTTGGGACGGAGTTGTTCATCAGAAGAATGTTGTAAGATGTGTAACGTCTAAATTGTTTGGGAATATTATTGCCACTGTCGACGAGAAGCTCGTTATATCCCGGGTCGCTCCAGCGATAGTGACTTTGGCGAGTGATGGCGACATAACTGTAAAAGCAGCAGCTGTTTCAGCTCTTGGGAAACTTATTACTGATTGCGCGGCAAGTCAAGTGAGAGACAAAGGCCGGTTGACTTTGGAGTCGATTGTTAAAGATCCTCAAGGAGTTTCCCAAACTTTAACGATACCTTTGATAACTACACTCACTTGTATAGCACCAAATTGCTCTCAGCATTACATTGAGGATGTTATTGCTCCACACTTGGCCGGAATAACGGCATCTGCATCTCAACAACCGCATAAGGTCGAATTAACAACTGCGTTACTTGATGCATACTCGGTTCTTGTGTACAGTTCTCTTAGTGATCGGTGTACCATGAGTGTTTTATTGCCGGGCTTAAAGTACTTAGAAACTTTAACTAATCAATTGTTACCGCACCAGAGAGATAGCGTTAAGTCTCTAATCAGAGAAGCTGAGTCACGACACAATACAGCGAAAAATAATGAAAAGTATGAGTTTATTTTTTACATTATTTATTTATTAATCAACATACGCCTATCGGCAATATACATCAATAGAAAGTATTTAAAATTAAATAATGATATTAAAGTTAGCCGACGTTAAAAAAATTTTCTATTTTTTTCAATAATTAAATTGCAAATAAAAAAATACTTTATAAAAATTGCACGTATAATTTTTTTAAATTTCTACATGTGAAATTTTTTCTTATAATTTTATTGTAACAATTTTTTCAATACAAATTATTATAAAAATTTTCAGATGTCTGCTAATTTAATTTTCATAATTAAATAACATTAATTTAAGAGGAAAATTAATTAGAATTTAATTGAGGGGTTACATGGATTTCCTCCGGGAAAAAATGGCCTATTTTCAACAATTTTTTTTAATAGAAAAAATGAAATATTTTATTCAAACTTTTTACTGTCTTAAAGATACATGTTAATAAGGGATTAATGAAATTAAAAAAAAAAAAATATTAAAAACTCTGATAATGTGACGTCATTTTCGGCGAGTCCTCGGAAAAAAGATGCGTCCGCGTGATCAGCAGAACTCCTAGCAGGATTATTTGAAGTGAAAAAAAAAATATGTGCTTCAGTTAAGACTTTAAACTAGGTCTTGAACGAAGGAAAAAAAAATGAAAATTGGATTTTTGGCAGAGGTTTTTACTAAAAAATTAAAAATTTGACTAAAATTTCGCGGCATTTTTTTTTTAAATAGTTGAAATTGAAAAAAAAAATCCTTCGTTCAAGACTTGTAAATTATATCTTGAAGACCTGTCAAAAATTCCATCAAGATCGGTAGTTCTCGAGAAATCTTGGGTACCGTCTTTGAAAACATAATTTTGAGAAAAACGCGTTTAAAGTTTTGAGTAATAATACAACAGCGCTTTGAATGCGCAACTTTTTAAAAATGTATCTCCAAAATTATTATTCGGATCGATTTGAAACTTTAGGACAATATTCTAGAGATGTTTATTTGGAGTTATTTCTCAGCGTTTGAATTTGAGTCGGTGCGCGCGCGTGCTGCGCATGCGCAATAAAACTTTCGACGCCAAGCAATATGGCGGATCAACAATAACATTACCTTACGGAGAAAATTAATTAACTTTTAGATAATTAAAGATTTATAGCACGTAGGAGTCTACTGATTGACTTGTTTTATCCATTAGTCTTAACTATATACTACTACGAAGGATTTACTCATCTGTGTACTGCAGTTGATCATATATTTGCTTAAAACCACAATTTTGACCGTTTTGTTATAAAAAAATACTCGCGACAAACTTTCTTGTTGGATTTTTCCGGATGTCGTAGTTTTAGCATATTTTGGATCATTCTGTGAAAGAAATTTCTTCTTAGCGATTTTTGCGAAGTAAAATCTTTATTTCGACTGGACTAATTGTAGAATTTAATAAGACAAAAAAAAATCGATTTTTTGAAACCGTGAAACCCGTGTAATCCCTTAATGGTGGATTTGAGATAATAATCATGAAAATTTGTAAAAATAAATATTTCAATTAGTTTCAATGTTTTAAGTAATTACAAAAATTTTATGTCGTTCGAAAATCATTAATAGAATAAGTCCACATAAGTCATAACAGAAATTAAAAAAAAAAAATTTTATATTTTTCCAAAAAAAAAAAAAAATTTTTTATTGAAAAATTAATATTATTGCTTATTATTATTCTTTATTTAATGAACCTTGAGAACAACAATATATAATTATTAATTAAAAAATAATGGATTGAATTATTGTAGATCGAGAAGCTTCACAATTGCCAGTTTTTTTTTTTTTTTTTTTTTATAATTTCTTCTTTTTTTGTATCATTAATTTTAATAAATTTAAGTACAATAATTATCCCATTATTTTTTCAGAGGATGGTTTTGAGAAAAACGTGTTTACAATACAACAGCGCCTTGAACGCGTAACTTTTTAAAACTGTATCTTCAAAATTATTATTCGGATCGATTTGAAACTTTAGGACAATATTCTAGAGATGCTGTAGATTTTAATAGGACAAAAAAAAATCGATTTTTTGAAACCGTGAAACCCATGTAACCCCTTAATGAAAAAACGAGAAAAAAGTCCTTGTAATTTATATAAATTGCTATTAATATAGCAATTGTTTTTTGATATTTGACATAAATGCACTGAATGTGCCACCATAGAATTCCACTTCACTATTTAGCTTGTTCACAAAGTTTATAATTCTGTCATGTGGTCCATTCACCACATAACTTTTTGTAAACTTAGTTGTTTTCAGCAGTCTTAAATTATCTTAATAGTAGATTATTAAACTAGTTCTTTGTTAATTAATATTTATTTATGCTTTTAGGATTTTTCCCAGCTCACCACTATCATTACCGCTCACTACCACCAATGTGGGCCAAGGTGTCGAAGATATGAGACAGAGGATGTCGAAAATGTTTAGTCCAAAGCCGACGTCTCCGGGTATTACTAACATATTCCGTAAGAAATGAAGATAATCGTGTACATAAATTATATGAGGTGCCTTTTTTAAATGTTATACAAAAAGAGCGAGAAATTTAAATTTTTAGTAATCGTGATTGAGTTTTGAAGAGAGTAGGATGTTTGATAACTGTTTTCTTATTTTTTAAATATTTTATTATTAATTAAGAAAATAAATAAAAATTTTGAATTTAAAAAAAATTGATTGAAAACAGTTTAATTGTTTTTAGTGATTAATGTGTTTAGTATTAATTAAAAATAAAATTATTAATTTATTGCTCTAAAAAAAAACACTGTAAAATGAAAACATTCTTGATTTCAATTTTAATATAATAATTTAATCATTAACAGTGTGATATTTAATTTTTTTTTTAATAAAATTAAAGTGCAGGTACTAAACATACTTACTCTGCTCAAAATCGTTTAAATCGCACAATTATTTTTGGACTGTTTAATAATTCGGTTAATGAACAAAATTATTTTATTTCTATATATACGGTTTCATAAATATATGTATATATCAGAATATTTATTTATGTATATATAAATTTTTATACTTATTACAATATTAAAAGACGGCTATTATCAATTTTTAACGATCTCTCTAAAAGTAGATTTAATTCTGCATTAAATTTATTTGAAATGTATTAAATTTTATTGTAAATGATCAATGTTACCATTACTGGAATCTCATAACTTTAATTTTACTGTAATTTTTTTATACGTATTTTTTTTTATTTCTACAAATATTTTGCGTACAATTGATAATCAAAATGGGAATTTTATTTTGGCTGAAATTAAATAAAAAATAATTAATTTTATTAGTGCCAAAAATTTTTGAGATCTTTATTTAAATTTGCTAATTATTTTTTTTACACAATAAATTAATAAAAATAATAATTGTTAATAAATGAAACATAGAGAATTTAATTCTTTAAATCCAAATTTTATTCCAAAATTTTTGAATTTTTATTAAACGCCGCTACGGCGATTAATTAAATAATTATCATTAAAGGTTGTGAAAAATATCTTAATCTTGATCTTAAAGAATAAATGAGAAATATTTATTGTTAAAATAATTTATAAAGTAACAGATAAATAAAAAAACCTTAAAAAATGTAAGAATAATATATTTATTTAATTTCTATATATACATTTACATAACTATGTGTATTCAAGTATACAAATAAATTTAAGTTACGCTTAGAGAACGTTAGATGATACGACGGCTCGCGATGTACTAAATTGTCTATTAACATATCAAATTCATTTGCTTAACGATCTCTGAATAAAGGTTTAATGATAATAAATAAATAACAATATTAAATGAATTATTGAGCAATATATGAACTTTAAATAACATGAAATATATATCTCTCTATAATGCTAAAATCTGAATTAAAAAAAAGATTTATAATATTGAATAATATTGCTATTTAATCTGTCGATGTTATCAAGCGTTTAGAATGTGATCACTAACCCTGAGTAATCTACTTAAATAAATCTAATATTTGCATGATCGAGTATCCTAGTCTAGTATTTAATAAGTTAATAATGCTGAAAATTACTCTTCGTCCTACCAATACTCTCATTATCTCCTATTTACATGACTTGATAATAACGAGCAAAAAAAATTATTAATTAATTAATTCATTTATTTAATTATTTATTTATTAGGAAGAGCTTAATTATTCAGAATCTTCAGAGTAAGTTATTTTTATTTAAATTGGTTGTTCTTATTAGGTTTTTTTTTCTATTTTATTATTTAATTATTTATACGGAATTCGAGCATACACCCATCAGAAGCGGCTTGTCTGAGTCCCGGCTTTTCCTAATTTGAGGACTAGGCGACGAGCCGAAGAGACATTCTCAAATGGTTTTCTTCCGACGGCCTTCACTGTCATCTGCGAAGATATGACTGAATTCTGTCCTTGTTCCCAATACTGTTATAACATCCTCTGAAAAAATAATGGGATGATTATTGTACTTAAATGTATTAAAATTAATGATGCAAAAAAAAAAAATAAGAAATAATAAAAAAAAAAAAAACTGGAAATTGTTAAGCTTCACGATCCACAATAATTCAATCCATTATTTTTTAATTAATAATTATATATTGTTGTCCTTAAGGTTCATTAAGTAAAGAATAATAATAAGCAACAATATTAATTTTTCAATAACAAAATTTTTTTTTTTGAAAAATAATAAATTTTTTTTTTTAATTTCTGTTATGATATACAGTGCGCGTCATTGATTCATACCGGTTAAAAATTTTTTGGTAAAATAGAAAAATCAAAATTTCGACATCTGTAAATAAAGAAATCAATAAAAGGAAAATCTTTATAAGCATCAATTTAAACAAAATTGAAAAAATAATGCACTGAAAATAAACAACTCAAAATATCAATCACGATTAAAATAGAAATTAAAAATATCAGTAATTAAAATAATTACACTTTACAAAATAAATAATAGTAAATTTATAATATTAAATAAAAAAGACAACAATATAATTGGATAATTTTAAAATTTATCAAATATAAATATAAACATTGAATAAAATAAAATGAACTGAATTCAGACAAGTCAGTAAAAAGACATTTGAATATTTATATTTATAAAAATATTGATAGTTATTAATATATAAATTCTTAAACAATAGACATCTATAAATATAAACTAGCAAATTTAGAAACCCGTAATTTTAGACATCTGTAAATTTTGATTTCTATAAATTCATAAATTAAAATAAAAATACAATTAAATATATAATTGCTTGCAATTTATGAGGTTATAGAAAATTAAAACAAAACTTCTATAATGCTCGAGAGCCCTCGACTACAACCCTTGGATGCTTACACGGAGTCGGTTCTCCAGAAGGTTGCGGATCAGGCAGCGGCGAGATTCCCCACGCTCCAAAAAATAATCTAGACAATTTTTAAATAGCGAGCGTCGAGCTTATCAGAGTTAGCTACTCATAATGGTTTACGGAGTCGGTTCTCCAGGAGGTCGCGGATCAGGCAGCGGCGAGATTCCCCACGCTCCAAAAAATAACTTAGACAATTTTTAAATAGCGAGTGTCGAGCTTATCAGAGTTAGCTACTCATGGAGGTTTATCGTCCTCCAGGAAGTTGCGGATCAGGCAGCGGATGGATTCTTTGTACTGGAAAAAATAACCTATTTTTTTCATATAGTTTTTAATTAAATATAAAAATTTATGTACAGTTTTGAATCTTCATACACATGTCAATTTTTCAAATGGTTATTTTATTTTTCTGTTTCTGCTTTATTTTATAAAATTCTTCGTTTACAGTCAAAAATAAGCGTCCACGACGCAAGGGCCAGTTTTTCAATTCGGGATAAAATTTTATCCGAGATAAAAGTACCGCCAATAAAATAAAAAAAAAAATAAATAATTCAGCGACGAGATATTGCTCTCAATTAGTTCTCCATGAATTTGGTCGTTTATTTAAATAAAAATAAATAAATATATCATAAAAATAATAATAACTTCTTATTGTGTCATTTAAATTATTTTAAATTAATTAACACAATTATAAATTAATAATATATATGTCAAACGCAAGATATGAACTCGAAGGTCTCAAAAGCATAGAACAGCTACCTCTTTGAGCTCATAAAGTTCAAAATAATACACACTGATAGAAGGATTTGTTTATAGTTAAAAAGATTTCTTAATATTTAACAAATCATTTATTAGAAGTCATTTGTTAGTCCTTAACAAATATTTGTTAGTATTTAAAAAGATTTATTAATATTTAATAAATGAAAATCAGATTTATTATATACAAACAAATCATTTTAAATACTAAGAAATATTTGTTTAATACTAAAAAATGGTCTGTAATAAATGATTTGTTAACTATTAACAAATATTATTTAATACAAATAAATCCTTCTATCAGTGCATAAATTGTAATTTGGAGCTTGAAGAGCTCAACAACATTATAAGTGCAATTTCAAGCGCTTAAGTATGGAATTAGCGGGAAGTTACAAGGATCTCCTTCCGGGTCATCCGTTTTCCTAATTTTTACTTTATTTATTTACAATCAGGAAGTTTTCACAGTTGGAGGTGAATATTTCTGTGACATGTGGCTAATGTTTATTTATTTTAATTCAAAATAAGTGACTGAATTCAAGGAGGATTACTCGTAGGCAATATCACTGTGCTGAATTATTTATTTTTTTATCATAATGGCAGTACTTTTATCTCGGATAAAATTTTATCCCGGATTGAAAAACTGGCCCTAAAAAAAAAAATATTAAGAAAAAAATAATAACAGAATGCAAAATTGTAGGGAACATATACAACGTCAGTCTGAAGAAATACACACGCTATTTTAAAAATGTCTAGGTTATTTTTTGGAGCGAGGGGAATCTCGCCGCTGCCTGATCCGCGACCTCCTGGAGAACCGACTCCGTAAACCATTATGAGTAGCTAACTCTGATAAACACGACACTCGTTATTTAACAATTGTCTTGGTTATTTTTTGGAGCGCGGAGTTTGTATTTAATAAATCTGATATTCATTTATTAAATATTAATAAATCTTTTAAAATACTAAGAAATATTTGTTTAATACTAAAAAGTGGTCTCTAATAACTGATTTGTTAACTATTAACAAATATTTTTTATCACAAATAAATCCTTCTATCAGTGCAGTAATCCCTTATTAAACATGTATCTTTAAGACAGTAAAAAGTTTGAATGAAATATTTCATTTTTTCTATTAAAAAAAATTGTTGAAAATAGGCCATTTTTTCCCGTAGAAAACCCATGTAGGGGAGAAGGGGGTCAATTGAACCAAAAAAAGTTTAGTAATTTTTTACTATTCGAATTAAAACTAAAAAATAATTTTTAACTTCCCGCTAAGAAAATCGAAGATTTTCAAAAATCGGGAAGTTATTGTTTTCACCCCGTTTTGCAAAAATCAAGTTTTCATCAGATCTCGACGTTTGAAGGTCACAGGAAGCTTCCCTGACTATCCCTGCGAGGTTGTCACTATGTCTGTCTGTCTGTGTGTGTGTGTGTGTGTGTTTGTGTTTGTGTTTGTGTGACTATGTGACTCGCTTATAACTTTTGAACGACTGAACCGATCGGAACGTACCGAACGGTGTTCTAAGAGTTCCCTCATTTAGATTTCCTGAGAATTTGAACCGATTCGGACCGATAGATTTTGAGAAATTTTGAAAAATCTCAAAAACAATAAGAAAAAAATCATTTTTGAAAGTGGTTTTTTTGGAATAACTTTTAAACGGATCTATCGATCAACTTCAAAAACTAATTCGCCCTTAAGCTTGAAAAGCCACGCCGATCGTCGATAATCCGGTCAAAATCGGTTGATTCGTTCGAGAGATATCGTGAACGAAAGAAAACCGAAAAAAGGGTTTTTTTGACATAACTTCGTCATTTCTTCTCGGGTCGTTTTTATGATATAGAATAATTTCAGAGTTTAAAAAACAGCGTCGATCGCCGCCAAAAACGTGGAAATCGGTTGATTAGTTCGAGAGATATTCTCGATAAAATATTTGGAAACAAGTGTTTTTTTAACATAACTCCGACATTTTTTGGAATAACTTTTAAACGGTTTCACTGATCGATTTCAAAAACTAATCAGCTATTAGCATGAAAAAATTACGTCGATCGCCGTCAAGCCGGTCAAAATTGGTCAATTCGTTCAAGAAATATCATGAACGAAAGAAAACCAAAAAAAGTGTTTTTTTTTTTAAATTACTCCAAATTTCCTAGTTTTATCAATTCAAACTTGAAGGTTATTCACGAAACTAAAAAAATTGCGTCAAATACTGCCAACCGCGTGAAAATCGGTTGATTCATTCAAAAGTTAGTGTGGTTTGAAAATTTTAAAAATATTGTTCTATGATACTTCTATCAGACTTTTGAGCTCGAAGAGCTCAAAATAACACATAAATTGTATTTTTGAGCTCGAGAAGCTCAAAAACATCATTAGTGCAGTTTTATGCACCCAGATATGGAATTAGCGGGAAGTTGCACAGACGGCCTTCAGGGTCTACCGTTTTTCTAATTTTATTTTCTTGGAATGGTAGCTTATTAAGCCTACTATTATTATCAACACATAAATTAGTCAATAAACAACGTGAATTTTTAAAAATTATTAATTTATCCAAACGCGTCGAATGGTTCAATTGACCCCCGCTCGGGGGCAATTGAACCACTGCTTGGGGTCAATTGAACCAATAATATTTAAAACTCAAACCCGAACTTTTAATAAATAATAAATTAATAGCTACTTGCTAATATTACTGTTGCACATTTTTAATGCACAGATATTATATTAAATAAATTAAAAATCAATTTAAAAATAATTTTCATTATAAATTCTGTTCATTAAATTGTTAGGTTATTTCCCTGAGTATTTTTCACATAGAGTCAAGATGCGCGCGCATGTCCCATGCTTCTCCGTATGGTTCAATCGTCCCCAGGACTACTGGTTCAATTGACCCCATATAATTTTATAACAATTAATAGTAAATAATAAATAAATAAACTATTATATCACTATGAACAAAGTTGAGGATTATAAAGTATAAGTATATACAACTACTACAATTCAAATTTTATCAATTAATTCAAAAATTGAAATATTATTAAACAATTTGTCACCAGCCGAAAAAACAGTTTACATGCCTAAAAATAAGAAAATCTCAATTTTTCAAAATTTATTAATCACAATAATTTCAAATTTTGATCATATCCGAGTTTAACATATTAGAATCTAATTCTAATAGCATGTAGCGTTTTTTCAATTTTTTTGATTTTTTAAGTCGAGTGGTTCAATTGCCCCCCTTCTCCCCTAACTCTTTAAATAAAATAAATGTGCCAAATAATTGTTCAATTTTCATGTCAAAAAAGTAAAAATTTTTAGTATCGTGAAAAGAAAATTTAAATAAATTAAAAGACCTATCATTATGATCTATGTTAGAAACTTGTATTTTGTTATGTACTCATTACGTCTTTCGGAAGATATCTCTTGTATGGAAAATAACAAACTTTTTTATCAGAAATATGAAAGTTTAGTTTTTTTTTCTAAACCGTAATCAACCCGTTCAATAGAATTCTTCTAAGGAAACAGGTGAAAACAATAATATTTGAATGCATGTACCTAACCGGTAAAATAACATCTTGTAAAGATAAAAAAAATCTCATGTTTTGCGGTGTAGTTATGCAAAGCAATTCTATGATAAAAGATAATTTACCGAAAGATACAGCTTCGCCTCCACTGACATCGTGACTGGCTTGTGAAAAAATTCTTTCACTTTCTTCTGGTTCCAGCTGAAGAGAAAGTTTCAAGGCCTTTCGTAATTTTTTATTATCGAGGCATTTAGTACCATTGGCGTCGCAGACATCAAATGCAATATCAACGAGATCTAGGACGGAATTTGCGTTAGCTATTGCGAGAACTGTAAACATGTACTCTTCAATATCTATTGTTCCTTTATTAGCACGATCGTGGATCCTGAACAGCTGCTGGACTGAAGGATCTTTGGCATCTAATCTAAGTATCCTGGCGAATTCATTAAAGTTAACTGTTTCTTCAATGTTTACCAGTCTTTTTTGTACTAATTCTTCTTCTACTTTAACTTTTTGTAGACCGAGTTTGCAGCGCAGCTTGTGGGCTTCCACAATTCCCGCTGCGTGGGGTAAGTGTAGCATGTGTGCTTTGTTAATTATGCGACAATCATCGTATGTGTAATCCGAGACAGGAATTTCGAGAGCTCTGTAACATTTAATAAAAATTTAATCAATTTGTCATTCATAACTCTTCTGTTGGCCAATCGATTTAATTATAGTATCGGTGACTTTTTTTTAATTAATTAAAATGTCAGTTATTGTTTACTAAAACTTTCTCATTAATTAATATTCCGAAGAAGACTTATCATATGTTATAAATAATAATTAAAAATGTAAATATGAGATATTTGCTTTTTATGATGTTGACAAAAATCATTTTTTTTTATTTAATTTATGATGATTTAATTAATTATTTACGCTAAAATCATTTTATGTAATTTAGGAAACAAATTTAAAACAATTTTGTAATGGATGATCAATAAGGAGTTACTTACTTTATATATTTTTTAAATTAAGGAGTTAAATGCATTTAGAATTTTATAAAAATGTATTTTGAAATTTACTTATATTTAAGTAACTACGCAGAAAATATAATTTCAATACAACTTAAAAAGCTGTCTATCGACGTTCTAATTAGCAAATTGTCTAACTCCATTTTAGAGAATTTACTATTTGTTTGAAAAAAAAAATTAGTTCAAAATTTATTATCACTTTAAAAAACGATTTAATATCATTATTATCTAATAGAGATATAATATTTAGGTCTGAATCATTCAAATAATTTATAATTCGATTATGGCTACATCAAAATGTTAAAAAATCATCCTCTAAAAAATAAGGAGTTTGACAAATTGCTAATTAGACCGTCGATATGCAAATTCAAAATTTTGCGGTTTTTCCAGTTTTTCAATTTTGTATTTGTAATATCTCGAACGCTATTATAGATACAGGAATGGTCTTTCGTTTTGTTTGAAAGAGGACACTTGGGGCTATTGAAAAAAAATATTTTAGAAAAATGCCAAATTTAAAATTTTTGGAAATCGTCAAAAATGACGAGCACAATTAAAATTTTGGCTCAATTTTTTTTTGTATAATACCTTGTACTAATTTTAAAAGATCTTGAAATTTTTGGGAAGGAGTTTTTTTTCTCAAAAATATGAATTTTTGAATTTCAAAAAAAATTTTTTTTTTGCAACTTCTAAATAAGGTAAAGTTATGCAGATACATAATTTTGTAATTTTGAGCATTCAAAAATCAAATGCACGACGTGGAAATATTAAATAATAAATTAATTTCAATTTTTTTTTATTTTTTGGACATAATCTTGCATCCTTAAAATAAGTCATCCTAAACGCATGATAGAATTGGTTGATTGTCCTTTTTTTACTTCATTGGAAGTTGTTGACGCCTCTTATTGTCTTATTTTCATATTAATTAACTAAAAATTCTCTTTAGAAAAAATGAATGAAACGTCCGTTTTTTTTTTTGCTTTCTAAGTGCGTATAACTCTTTAATTTGCATAAATGAAATTCTTATCAATTAAATATATCCCTTAAAAAAATTTCTTTTTAATTTACCGATATTTAGTACCAAAAAATAAAATATAATTAAAAACTCACTCTGCCATTAATCGACGGACATTATTAGCATATAATTTAGGGTCTGTCTTTTCAGCTTCACTCGGCCTGTAGACCGGTAAAAATTCGATTTCACAACTGCTGTTCAATTGGGTCAATGTAAGCCACAACAATTTAAGCCTAAAAAAATAAAAAAAAAAAATCCATTAGTTTTATTAATTAACAATAATCGGTCGATAGCGACAATCTCTGTTCTTTCGATAAGTAATTTATCAACTTAATGATCCATATAGACTTATCGGAATGTACTATAAAAATAGAATGTTTTTTCGATAACGTATTTTTTAAGCAGTTAAAAGAAATAAAAAAGCCTTGATATAAAAAGTTAATAATAAAAGCATAAGAAAAAGATGGTAACTTTGAAACTATCGATTCACAGTAACTTTGTTTTAGAAAGTTTAAGCATTAGTGAAAACACGCTGATGAATAAAATAAAGTCTAAAGAAAAAATATTAACATAAAATTTAACTTACGCTCCGGGACCTTCCCAAGTCCAAGTAACGGTATCTAATTTATTGGGATAACGAATACACACAGGCTGGACTGGGACACCGGGGTAAAATGCTCCACATTTAAAAGTTATTAAACAGGATCGATTAGTGCAAGTTCCTTCCGGAAAAATCATTATCTAAAATAAAATAAATTCGTGCATTATAATTTAAATAAAACAATTATTAAAAATTTTTAAAAATTAAAAAGGCTTCCTTTTACCTGAGGCCAGTCTTCTTTTGAAGTGGCACGCTCAATTATTTCCTTAATCGTGTTCTGTCTGGAGTTGGGGTCATCTCTCCACACATAGACTGGCTGCGTATAGTTTATCAATTCTATAAATTAATTTAGAAGAAAAAAATTACAAACAAAACAAAAAAACACAAACATAAACATAATTGGTAAAATAATACATAAGAAATGAACTAAAAATAATATTTAACATTTCAGATGAGCAGCATTAGTTATTAGTAGGAAGAAGAAATAAAAGATTACAATGATTACAGTAATGGAAGTGAAATTGTTAAGTATTATACGGTGGATGGAATTGGCAAGAAGATAATTTTATCATTATTATTATTTTTGTTTATATTTTTTTCATTATTATTATTATTTATGTAGCTTCAGTAAAGGATAATCGAGTAAGAAAACATACTTCCGGTAAATGGATTAAGACCAGACTCTCTTCTGACGATTGTTGACGGGAATCCCAGGATGTAAACAATACCTCCGTCAATGAAAGTTGAGTGTGGCGCCACCACCAATATCGGAGCTTCTGATCTTGAGGCTTGTCTTCCCCGGACCACTATTTTCATTCCTGCTGCTGTATATGTTAAACGGCCAAGAAAACATAGCCATGGCACTATTTTTCTGTGGTAGTAGTATTATACATTTACTTTTATATTTCAAAATGTACATTTTATAAATATTTTTATATATAATCATTTTTCTTTCAGATTGCTGATTATTATTTATCAATTTTAATTTTCCATCGCTCATTGTACAAAGAAGTTATGATGACATTAAATTATTTTACCGTACCATCCACCATATATTTACATGCTTAAAATATATAACTTCGCTTGTGTTTTTAGAGGAAGAATATAAAAAGTTTTAATTTTTATATTCTTCCCATTAACCAATAAATATTCCAAGTAAATTGACAGACATTAAAATAATTTTTACGGGGTTATAAAATCGTTTTATGACTTCTAAAAATAATTTAAAGGAGTTCTAATAGTTCTTGAAAGTAAATTATAACTTTCACGAAAGTTTTAGAATATTCCGGAAGATCATAAATTAAAAGTTAAAGAAAGATGAAACTCATAAATGTTTTAGATTCAAAATTCAACTGGAATATTCAAAAATTTTTTTAATAATTATAATTTATAAATTTACTATAAGTAAAAATTCTTACTTAAAATTATAAAAATGATAGTGAAGAAATCATGACACGGTAGTGAAGACAATATTTACAATAAATGAATAATGTATGAGTAGATACATAAAATATTTATTTTCTGCGTGTATACTTATATAATAATTATATAGTACTTTCATGTTAAAAATAAATATTTATAACAAAATTTTATCTTTAGCGAATAACGGACACTTATTGACGTAAGAAAGTTAGAAAATAAAGAAATTACAAAATTTATCTAAAATATAACTTTGATATCTATCAAACAAGAAAAGTAGAAAGCTAAACAACTAATTATGTATTTAAGAACTTCATTTATAGTCGTTAATATTTGTAGTTGCTGTTACTTCGAAGTAAACAATTTTTCTAGGTTTTCATTACCACATTAACGAGGTGATATATTATTATGTTTAAATAGAGCTGTTGTGTTGCTAAAAAATTGAACCGTCACTCGGAATAATGAGTGGCAATGATTGGTAAAAACAGAAAGATTAATGTTGTATTAAGGAACTGTAAGAAGAACCGTAATAAATTTAATGCTTTTAGATTTCTATCTGCAGAATTGAAGTAGAATGTAATGCAATTAATTTTTAATACTGTAACTGTTTTTAGAAAAAATTATATTAGTCATAAAAATATTGAAGTGAAAAAAACCTTTAAAAGTTTGTAAAAAGTACAATAACTTGGTCTCACATTCTTTTTCTTTAAGAAGAAAAATATTATTTTCTTTCTTTCTTCCTTTGAGAATTTCCAGTAAAATTTTTTTTTATCAATCCATTGACTCTCCGAAGATAATAAAAAGTAGTACCGTACAGTAAAAATAATTAACAAACATCAATAAATCTGTAAACAGTTTTTACATTCTAAAATAGGCTTTCTTAATAAGTTTTCTTCAATATAAAAATTTTGTATCATTTATAACTGTATAATTAACGAGTGTTATAAGTAGTAATTATTTGTATAATGTGATTAATTATAGTTAAATTACAGATCTACAATGTTTCTAACGCTAATTTGTCAGCGCTCAAGAAATGTATGTACATTACAAAGTAAAACAATTGTACTATTAGATAAATTAGCTAAGTATTTTAGAAAGCGTCAAGAAATTAAAAGTTTAATTCCTTTTCTTCACAAGTTACAATCACAATTTTCTTTTTCGTTGATAATAAATTATTAAATATATATTTCTTCGATTCACGTTTTTTAGTTATAATTTTTTTATTTATTTATTTAATTTAAAATGATTTATAAAAATACATCTTTGATAAACTGTCGTAGAATCGAGAGAGTTTTGTGTAGACTGAGAAAAAAAAAATTTTTTGTCCAGAAAAAAATTTCTTGGCTTAAGAATCGTTTAAAATAAATTTTGGTTTTTTGACAAAAAAATATTAATATCTATCATGATAATAAAATGTCGGCATTCATTATGATAGATTAACAAACTAATAGGTTCACTTGAATTAAACAAAAAACACTTCGAATAATTCGATCAATTCTTGAGACAAGAAAATATATTCTTGATAATTTTCAAGAATATATATTCTTGTGACAAGAAAATTTTCTCAAGAGTAGTACTTTTTTTTCTCAGTATATAAATTGATAACAGTGATAAAAAGTTCAATTAAGTATGATGTTGAAAATATTAAAAGACAAGATTTTAAACTTTTGCAACGCTTCTGAATAATAGGTATACAATATTGTAAAAAATACAAAATTTTAAGGAAATTAAGCAAAATTGTTGTTAAAAATTTTTTAACATTTTTTAGAATAATTATTGGTAACATTTATAAAAAATTATGTAAATAATTTCCTCAATTCAGATTCTTTGTATGAATTTGAATAAAAATTCGGACCTTGACATTAAGAAATCTCTATAGTCAGGTTAAGAACAGTCAATATGAACTAGAAAACTGCATTATTAAAATGAACCATTAATTATGCATCAATGACATTCATACAATTTAGATTAATAATAAATAGATTAAAAACTAATATTAACTGTCAAGAGAATTTAAAAATAATTACAGTATAAATTATGCTGGTTGATGCTGATGACATGAAAATAAAAAAAAAATCATCTACGTAAGTAGGAATAAGAAAGAAGACCTACTTCCGAAAAAAGGTATTTTTCCAGTTTCAGCTTTAGCGACGATGCTTGGTCCGCCGAGGTAAACTACCGGCAATGCATCGAAGAAACTCGAATGCGGAGCCAGTGCTAGCACCGGTGCATCTTTAGTTGTTGCTTGCTGACCCTTCACCTTCAATTGATGGAATCCCCCACAGACGAACATCGCTCTCATCACCCAGCACACCAACACCCTCATGTCGCTATTTTATCATTTTATGTAACGCTTTTATTATTTACTAGTACGATTTTAATATTACTTAAATTATATCTTGTTATTTATAATGCTATAATACGATTATCTACAAAAATAATTATTAATTAGGAATAAAAAAAAAATCCAGCCAATGACTAACAAAAAAAAATAACATTGAAACATAAATAGTTAGAAATATTTACTAAAGTGGTGGTCAAGGTCTTAAAATTAATTACGCTTAGTAATAATTGTTATCTATATACAACGTGTACTAGAAAATAAGCAACACAAATTTGAATATACAGATAAAAATATGACAGGTACTAAATACTGCGTAGTTAAAAATTATAAGTGCATATGATGATAATTTCAAATTTGATGGCTTGTTTTTAAAATACTGGCGATGGAAAATAAAATTCAATGCGCATTAGTTACAATTTTATAACTTAACATAAATAAACTATTTTAAAAATCATAAAATTAATAGTAATAGTAACACAAATACTATAAGCTAAAAATTAATAGGGAAAAATAATAGCTTAAGCTTACCGTCTCCAACCAGTAAGAGGTGCTCGCCGTAAATCATCTTCAGACAATCCATGAAGTCCTAAACAAGCTAGTAGCCATCCGATAATCACTAATGCTGTGATCGCTGCCAGTCGTAAAGGCAGCAAAGCCACCGTTAGGAAAGCTGTCTGAAAATATATACAAATTTTTATAAATATAAAAATAAAAAAGTTTCATTAAATTGATGAATATTTTCTGAAAAAATCTTTAAGGTTCACTCGGGACATATAGTTTGTACTATTTCTTTCCTTTTCACTCGCTAGTGTTGCCTTTCTCACGAGTTATCTCTTATTCGCTTTTACTAATGGTTATTTTTGTTTAATTAGTCAGTTTATTATCAATTTATAAAAAACTACATGGTCAGAATTTTCAAAATTTCTTTGGATCATTTTAAGTATATTATTCTAACAGGTATCAGTTTTTTGAAAAATCCTTTCAATGCAATAACCATTAATATTTGTGATTTTCTCACTCTCAACACAGAAAAAAAAGGTTCACTTGAGTCAAGAAAATATTTTTCTTCCTAATTATTTTCTTGAGTGAAAAAAAAAATTTTTCTTGTCACAAAAAATTTCACTTATTCCAACAAAATTAATTCTCTTGCTTTAAGAAATACGTATCTTGATCCACGAAAATTTATTTGTCAAGATAATCTTCTTGTTTTGACAAAATTAAGCCTCTTGCTCCAAAAAATTTAATTCTTGATAGAAGTAAATTTTCTTGTTTTGAGAAAATTTCTCTCTTGCTCCAAAAAATTAAATATCTCGAAGTAAATTTTCATTAATATTTTTATTGATTAACATGTCAAATGGGAAAATCAAATATTATTGAATCATTTTTTTTCATTCAATATGTATAATTGCACGCAAAAATAATATAAAATGGAGATCAAATATTCAAGAGAAAAACTTTCTCAAGGTGACAAAATTTTTTTCTCAGCTGAAGTAGATTGCGCTGCTTCCCTAAAGTATCTAAAAATCTTGATCGAATAAAAAAATTTATTGTATCAAGTATTTATGATAATTTAAATTAAGAAAAAATTACTTCCACCAAGAATAGAATTTCAAGAAAAATTTTTACTTCGGCCAACACTACTTTAGTCTTCCTTCAGGCACCCAAAAATTTTCTTGAGCCAAGAATTTTGTTCTTCAGTCAAGAAATTTTTTTTCTGTGTACCTATACTGTCTGTGCTAAAATAAAATGTCATTTTTAATTAAAATTATCTCATTTCTGTTATGATCAATTGACTTATAATTTCAACAGCACATGTAATGCGTATTCTATTACCCATATTTTAAATTTCAAAAACTTTTTAAAATTTTGCATTTATGACCGAACTACCCTAAGCGAATTTTTCGTTGTATTAAATCATTTAAACAATAAAAATTTTTTTTATTCAATTTACTATTATCAAATATCAAGAAGAAAATTAATTAGAATTAAAAAAAAAATAGATTTATTGGTACTAATAGTAACATCGATTTAGTGATAAGCACAAGCGCGTCCGAGAATTAATAGCATTCTTCACGTGCCCGACACGTCAATACAACACGTGGTCTATCATTTAATCCCTCTGACTTTCTTTTTTTTTTTATAATTTTAATAAAAATAATAATTTTAATAGTATTAAAAATTGTAGTAAAGTAAACGGTGTCATTTTTTGCGACGCTCTATACTATACTGACTCAATTTTTACACAGCAATTTTTTTTAACTTGTAAGTAATACTGTTAAAAATTTATCGTGGTTACGACGTTTCACTCTTGAGTTATCGAATACATTCTATTCGAATGTTGACCTACATCTTTTGCAGGTGAACACGACCGCTACTTTCATCTCACCATGATCATCGGCTTAACATACAGTATTTTTTTAAATAAATTATTCACTACTATTACATTGTTTACAATATTTGCACTTTTAATTACTAATTTCTTCTTTATTGCATAACTTTTTGAATAATAGATTGACTTATATGAATAAATTAAACGCTTCAATGGAATGTTATTTTAATCAAAAAAAAATAAACAGTTGTAATAATTTTAACAATAATAAAAATTATTTTTATTATTATCGTCAATTAAAGTTAAAATTTTTTATAACACTAAAAAAGCGTTTACCGTTTCAGCAATAAGAAATCAAGGCTGTAATTTTGGAGCTCGTTAACGCTCTAGAGGCTTACAAAAAATATTTAAATATTTAAAATAACTCGTAACAAATTTGAGTACAACACTAATACACGTAAAAACTATCGTTTCTCCTCGTAGCCTACATTTTTGTCCCACATTAACCGCGCTCTTTCATATGCAAAATCCAAAGCTTCAATTTGCAAACTCGTACTTAAAATTAGCTAATTATCTATTGCTTGTTGCTCATTGAATTTTTAAAACAATTCTTGACAAATAATAGCAATAGAAATTCCTTAGTTGTGTCAAGCTAAAAAGTAACCCGGCATTTCTCGGGTTGACTCGGTATGACTCGGAGTTTTAAAACCCGTTATCCGATTATCGGGTACGTCCGTCCGTGAGAATTTAACAGGCCAATGTCTTTAATAAAAAATGTATCAAATTAAACCAGGTATCCACTTTCTTTTTCTGTTATTACTGAAACTCTTATAAAAATAAAACAATAAATTATTTTTTAAACACTCAGCAAACATTTATGGGCTGTAAATATCCGCATGTCATTGACTCTGCATCTGATATTGCGTAATGTCAACTTTGTTTTATTTAATCCTGTTATTAGCTTATATAAATTATAATAGTATATTATATTATTAATTAAATAAATAATATTTATTTATATTGTTATTGTTATTGTACTGACCTTGAGTTTTTCATAAGTTGTATCGAGTTCTAGTCGATGAACAAAAGGGTTGAGGATATCAGTATCAATGGAAGGTGGTTTTAACTCACTGGTATCTCTCATATCGCTGTCTATTTTTTCCATGTGTGCTTAATAAATAATAATCGATAAGTCAAAAAATATGGATGGCTTTAAGTAAACCAAACACTTATAAAGAAAAGCAACACTAATTTAATAAAAATTAAATGTCGTTTTTATCCACTAAAACTTATCAAAATCAATAGTCAAGCGTTAACTGGTGCCGACGTTGTCACTTGGCCTCGGGAAAATCCGTGGAAAATCCGAGGACGGGGTGAGTGTTTAGCGGCGGCGCATCACGAGGGTGAACACCACCGATCCGATATTATTCTAAAAACAATCATAAATGTTTAAAAAAAAAAAACAGTTTCTGAAACTATCACTTTTTAATATATTTTACACTGAAAAAGTCAAGAAGAAATGTTAAAAAACTAACACCTGACAATTGAAGTAAATACAAATGATTAAAAATTTTTTTTTATTTATTGTTGTACTTTTTAAAATAAAATATCAATTAGTATAAATTACAAGTAAACACAACAAGATCCGTCGCGCAACTCCGCACAAGACAGTCTGAAATAGCTAGCACATAGCACAAGCACTGAGTACTTGAATTGCACCAGCAGTAGAGTGTACTGTACAAGACATGTATTATCGACTGCAACGTGTATACTCAGACGTAAAACTGAATAAAAGGAAACAGAACAGACTGATATAAACTAAAACTAGCAGCCAGCGGTTGTTACCTTTCATTTATATTATATTAATCATTCCCGTTGTTCAGTCGACGCGCCACCAACTTCTTTAACTTTACTTTAAGAATTTTTATTTCCACCTCTTCTCATATTTACAATGAAATCAATCTTCCGTAGTATACTTCCGTGATATTTATTATTTACTACTACGTCATATTTTTAATTCAAATCTAACAATAAGACAGATAATTATTACAATATTTTGTTGTCAATTCAATTTTTAAATAATGAAAATTAATTTTGCAGATATTTAATAATTTTTTGAACTTTTGTTAACAAATAAATTATGGCAAAAAAAAATAAGAAAAAAAATTGACATGTAGAAATTAAAAAAGATAAAAAATGCCATTTTTTAAAAATAATTTTTTAGAATTAATATGATAATTGTTAAATAAAATAAAAAATTTTTCAAGTGACACAGCTAACTTTAATGTCATTTTTGAATGAAATTTAAGTTAGCAGTCGCTTGACCATTTTTCAATTTTTTTTAATAAATAAATTTGCTCCGAAAAATTATTTCTAAAAAATTGCATTTTTTATTTTTTTAATTTTATAAATGTCCATTTTTTTCTCTAATTATATTTGTCATAATTTATTTATTAAAAAAGTTCTTAAAATTATTAAATATTTGTTAAATTAATTTTCATCATTTTTAAATAAATTAAAATACCGCGTTATTGTTTTTAACATTTGTTTTGTTTCTTCTTTCAGTCCAGTGCTTTGTTTATATTTTTTGGCAACAATTACGTTAATTATATTTATATCTTATTTTTAAATTTATTTACACATAAGTAAAAATAAAATTTTCTCTGTCATTCTTTTTAATAATATATATTTATAATTTTTTTTTGTCATGACTTAATTGTTTTGATTTTTGGCATTAACCCCTTTGATTATTTATACTCTATTTTGATTAGATATATTTATAAGTATGTATAGCAATATATTTATATTTATATCTGTTTTATCTTAGCAGCCACGTGCTGTTGGTTAATTTTTTTTACCACTTGATTTAACGTCAAATTACAATCTGAAAAGTAGTTATTAAGCTCTTCACGTGGTATATTTAATTTATGACATCATCGAGTTAAATTATCAACAATAATAATGGACAAAGACCTTCAGCAACTTCAAAAAGCAATTGTTAATTATTATTTAACACTCGAAAAAATTTATTGTTACTGCAACAATGAGATTAATAAGGTTAAAACCGGACCATTAACATCACTCAAAAATCAGATGGAACAACTTCGTCATGTAACCAGGTAAGCATCTTTTCTTCTCTAAAAATTTTATAATTAATTAAATAATTAATTAATTTACACAAATAATATTTATTTTATTTATAATTTTTTATAATATATTATCAAACTTATCATGGATTAAACTAACGCCATCTGTGTGTTACAGCCCTGCGGTAGATACTGCAGAAATTTGCTTGATCAAAGGCGCCCGGGAAAAACTTATTTTTAAAATAAACTTGGGAATCGAAGAAGAACTAAAGCTTATTGTTGAAGCTATCAATACTCTAAACAATTACACTCAGGTAAATATCTTCTTTTATTGCTTACTTAAGTGGTATTAATTATTTATTATTACACATATTCTTCCGTAGGAGCTAAAGGATAAATATCATCAGCTAGAACAAGCTCGCAGCAAAATAAATTTCGACGACCCGACAATAATTAATTTTGTGAATGGAACAAGTGAGCGACCTCGCCTGAATTTATTGCTAGAGTGGTCCATGGAAAGTTTAGAGTTCTACAAAAATTATTACAGTGACATAACCGCTAGTTTTAAGGCATTAAACATAAAAGATGAAGCCAGCGTTGACAGATTAATAGACTCTTTTAATTCCAGCAGCAGTAAAAGAATAAAAAAAATTCTCGCATTCACGCAATACTTAAACAACAAACTTCGCTAGCGTGTACTGATGTATTTTTGAATAAAAAATCTATAATATTTTTATTAACTGACATTATCTGATTGAAATCTTTAATCACTTAAATGGACCTTTTCTTATCAACAAATCTAAATAAAATGAACGCGCGCCGGCGCCTACTATTGATTCGCCGTCACCATACACAAAATCAAGGATTCCCCACGTTAAAGTTATTATAATTTTCCTGAAGGGCGCGACACTAACGAACAAGTTTGGACTCTCACCCCCGAGTGCCCCAAAACATCCCAAAAGGAGTCGCTCGCTCATCTCTTCTTCCCCTAACATTATCAGGTCAGTTATTATATTAAATTTATTATTTTATCTTAGTACTTACATTAATATACATTTAATCTTACTGAATTCTTCAATCGAGTGATTACGGAATCACATTCATACTTTTTACTCATAATTAATAATTTTACTTTTTATTTTTTTGCAATTTATTTTTTATTTACACTTATTAATCATCATTTTTTTCACAGATTTATTAATTTACATACAAGTTATCCAATCGAACTTTTTAATTTCTACAAAATATTACATGATCATAACAGTTTCGATTGCCCTACATCCAATACTAGATCAACTCCTTTCTTTTATCACTAGTGGACCTAGTTTTTGCACAATATCCTAAAATACATAAATATATACATCAAATATCAAATATACACCTATATATACATATATTATTCAAATATCTTTATATACATACATTACATGAATATTTATACATATACATATATGTATGTAAGTAAATAATTAGTACTTATATTTGTAAGAGTCGCTCAATGTGATGACGTCAGTGGAACTAGTGTAAAGACTTGGTATTTTAATTTCGCGCTTCGTAAATAC
This sequence comes from Cotesia glomerata, assembly GCF_020080835.1. NCBI lineage: Eukaryota > Metazoa > Arthropoda > Insecta > Hymenoptera > Braconidae > Cotesia > Cotesia glomerata. Next base: position 6,482,299 of record NC_058162.1, read on the forward strand.
TTTTACAAATAATAATTAAGATTTCGAAGCTACATAAATATATATAGCAATAAATATATATATAAATATATATGTATGTATTTTCTTCACCTTTTAGTACGATAAAACTTCTGCTTCGGAAATCAATATTTGTGTAAACAATCCATTACCAGTTCTTATACTTTTTTAATTAAAACTATCGAAAAACAATAGCAATTTCCGTTTAATAAATAATTTTTTACATGTCTCAAATATTTTTCAATATATAAATATAAAAATTACGTAACGATCATTTATGTATAGATCTGTGGGTATATTATATATATGTATATATTATATTGAAAGTTGTCTTATATTTACAAATGTCAAGTAGTATTGGAATTAGGCGATCAATAAAAAAAAATAAATTTGATAATTAAAACTGTAAACTTCTTAACTCAAAGGAAGAGAAATAAAACTTAAAGAAGAATAAAAAAATTTTTAATTATAAAATTAATTTTTTTTTTTTTAGAATGAATATTATTTATTAATACCGGTCAATAAAAAAAAAATAAATTTGATAATTAAAACTGTAAACTTCTTAACTCAAAGGAAGAAAAGTAAAACTTAAAGAAGAATAAAAAAAATTGTAAATGATAAAATTAATTTTTTTTTATTTTAGAATGAATATTATTTATTAATACCGAGATTGTCATCAACGATATGCTTGGTAATTTAAAAGTAAATAATAATTCAAGATAATAAAATCCTAAATAAAGAAAAATGGCAAACACGGCTCACTTGGTACGCAGACAAAGTTCTCGGGACTTGAAGCCCCAAAAAAGCGTGGATCGGCTTGAGATGAAAGAAATGCGAGGTAGATTGGTGGTCGACAGTCGGAAAAATCCGACCACTAATTATGGAACTACCAATCCGGGCTTCGACGACTCGAGCCCCAGCACCAAGGTTGTATGATAATTGACCTCTTGATTTTATGCATAGATTAATTTTTATGATGTGATATGATTGATGATGAATAATTTTAATTATAGGCCAAGAAACCAAATGCGGCCGCTCACGTCAGCGTGAATGTAAGCAGTAGCATTGTTGAAAGTACTGCGCCGAAAATGCCAACCGGCAGTACAGAGGGCAAAGGGATATTTCGTCCTGAGGCGGGCGAAGATGAGCGAGAAAATTGGGATAGCAAATTAACATTCCTGCTGGCTACTGTTGGTTATGCCGTCGGATTGGGAAACGTTTGGAGATTTCCATATCTTGCGCAAAAAAACGGGGGTGGAGCGTTTTTGATACCTTATTTTGTTATGCTGGCCATTGAAGGGATTCCCATTTTCTACTTGGAGCTGGCTATCGGACAGAGATTGAGAAAAGGAGCCATTGGAGTCTGGAATCAGGTTTATTTATAATTCATATTTATTTTTATGACATTAAAGTTAGCAGTCACTTGATAATTTTTTAATTTTATTTAATAAACAATTTTGTTCCAAAAAAGTATTTTTAAAAAATTGCATTTATAATTTTTTAAAATTTCTACATGTCATTATTTTTTTTTTCATTATTTTTGCGATATTTATTTGTTAAAAAAAATTCTAAAAATTATTAAATATCTGTTAAATTAATTATTTTCTTTTTTCTTTTAAGTTGCGTTTAAATTTCTCAAGCATATATTTGTATTATAGGAAAAGTAATTAAAAACTTATTCACAAAGATTACAATTATAACTTTTAGTTTTATATACTTGTTTTTCTGTGTTTCTTCATCTTATTACTGATATCGTGTTAATTTTTGTTCCTTTTTATACAACTTAAGATGATAAATAAGCACAGTTATTAATATTTAATTATTTCTTCTTTTATTGTCTCTCCTTTCTTAAATTTTCTGATTTAATTGAAGTTTAAATAATTAATATTAAAAATTCATGTTACTAGTATCGTCTTCATTAAATTTTTAATAAAACTTAAGAAGATAAATAAGTATAATTATAAATATTTAATTATTTCTCTTTATATTGTCTTTCTTAAAGTTTAAATAATTAATATGACAAATTATCAATAATTAAAAATTCTATTTTATACATCAGCTGTATAATTGAAGACGTCTCTAATATATAACAACATTTCAAGATTAATTTTAGAGATATTTCTTATACAAATACAAGAACATAAATTTTTTTTTAGGTTTCACCATATCTAGGAGGAATAGGAATTAGCAGCGCAGTTGTTTCTTTCAATGTCGCGCTTTATTACAACACAATAATTGCCTGGTGCCTTTTCTATTTTGTTCAAGTAAATATATTTCACTAGCAATATAATTTTTCTCAACATACTTTAACGTGAAATTATTACAGAGTTTTCAATCTGAATTACCATGGTCAGAATGTCCGAATAAATATTTTCAAAATGGATCATACGCTCTAGAACCTGAATGTCAAGTAATCGATATTTCTAATTTTATAAATTATTCCTTCTAAAATTTAGTCGTTATTATTAAAATTTTTCATTTCAAAAAATTAAAATTAAATCTAATTTAAATAAAAAATTAAAATTAAATTACCTATTCAGGAAAGCAGCCCTACACAATATTTTTGGTATCGTACAACACTAATGATATCAAAAGACATAAATACCCCAGAAGTGTTCAATTGGAAAATAGCTTTGGCACTCGTTATCGCTTGGATTTTAGTTTACATGTGTATGATCAAAGGAATAGCTTCATCTGGAAAAGTATAATCATTATCATTACATCACTATTAATTAATAATCAATAATAATTTATGAAGATGACTAATTATTAATTACAAAAAAATTGCAGGTCGTTTACGTGACAGCGACATTTCCGTACCTCGTTTTGATAATTTTCTTCTTCCGTGGTGTAACCTTACCAGGAATGTCCGACGGCCTACGTCACCTGTTCACCCCAAAGTGGTATACGCTGACGGATCCTGTTGTCTGGCTCGAAGCAGGAACGCAAATATTTTTCTCCCTCGGTCTAGCTTTCGGTGGTTTAATCGCATTCTCCTCTTACAATCCAGTCAATAATAACTGCTACCGCGATGCAATTATGGTCAGTTTGACGAATTGTTTCACATCGATGTTCGCTGGAATCGTGGTATTTTCAGTTATCGGTAATGATATTTATTATGGTTAATTGCAATTATTTCTTGGTCATAAATTACGAATTATTAAATACATTTATTCTTTATCTTTTAGGTTTTAAAGCGACGATGGTTTATGAACAATGCTTGGTGGATAGAAATTCAACTTTGATCAGTATATTTGGACATCCTGAGAGATTCCCAGATGAAATTCCACCGGCCGGTACATTATTAAATTTCACAAATGGAAATAATAGTGTTGACAATATAATAATGCCTGAAATTCCGGAATGTGATCTTCAAAAAGAATTGGATAATGTAAGATTTATATGAATTATTAACTTTTTTTTATTTTTTGACAACTTATAGGAAAAAATCTCTTCTGGCTCAAAATTAGTAATTTTCGATGAAAAAATAATTAAAATATTTTGAAGATTTAAAATGATTTTATTTCATTTTTAAAGATTAGGTACAAGAACAATTTTTTTTATTTTACAAAATGGGGGGTTAATTTTTTTTCTGACTACTCTGGCGCAAGGTCCAAAAGTGTTGCACTGGTCTTTTTTTTATTGATGTGAAAAAAAAATTGCTTTCTATTTTAACATATATATATATATATATATATATATATATATATATATATATATATATATATATATATATATATATATATATATATATATGAAAAATTGATGTGGGTACTCAAATGAAAGGTCTTGATGAGTGTAACATCGGGATGAGTTTATATCTTTAAAAATGTCGATAGTTGACAAGATACAAGGTCATTTCTTAATTATGTTAAATTGCACTGTACTTTCTTGAATATTGACATTTTTAAATATATAAGGTCATTCCGATGTTACACTCATCAAGAGCTTTCATTTGAGTACCCACATGCATTTTGATATATTTTTCATGTATACATATCGACGTTCTAATTAGCAAATTGTCTAACTCTATTTTAGAAAATCTTCTATTTGTACGAAAAAAACAATTAGTTCAAAATTTATTATCACTTCAAAAAACCATTTAATATCATTAATATCTAATAGAGATATAATGTTTAGGTTTGAATCATTCAAATAATTTATAATTGAATTATGGCTATATCAAAATATTAAAAAATCACTCTCTAAAAAATAAGGAGTTAGACAAATTGCTAATTAGACCGTCGATATGCACAGAAAAAATAATCCTTTAAAATGATAAAAAATATGAAATAAAAAATTAAGTAATTTCAATAATATTCACAATAAATAATTAGGTTCCTAACGTTTTTAAATATGTGCAATAACTCTATAAAAATTTAATATTTTGATTTTTCTTCTCTCAATAAACTCTCACTGTGATAAATTTTTAAAATATAAAAAAAAATTCTCTTCATAAATTCTAAAGGGATTTTCCCCTCAACTAAATAAAAGTAGATCTTAATTAAAAGCTTCCTGTTGAATAAAATAAAATTACATATTCATTAAATTCTCGATTTAAATTAATTTCCATGTGATTTGACAACAAATAAATGAAAACCTCATCACTAGAAAGCTCCACTTACATGTAATAAAATTTAAATTACAAATAACAATAATAATAACTTTCAATTGTTTTATCAACATAGTCAGCATCAGGAACAGGTTTGGCTTTTATTATTTTCACCGAGGCAATAAATCAATTCCCAGGAGCCCAATTCTGGTCAGTTTTATTTTTCCTCATGCTTTTTACACTCGGTATTGATTCGCAATTTGGGACATTGGAGGGCGTCGTAACGAGCATCGTCGACATGAAACTTTTTCCCAATCTCAGAAAAGAAATTCTTACTGGTAAGTAATTAAAAAATTTATTGCAAAAGTATTTAACAGTACTCTTAATAAAATTTATTTCTTCTTCTCATTTTTTTACCATAAAAGGTGCAATATGTTTAGTATGCTGTATAATTTCTATGGCATTTGCTCACGGTGCCGGAAGTTACGTGTTTGTATTATTCGATAACTTCAGTGGTAATTTTCCATTATTAATAATTGCCTTTTTCGAGTGCATTGGAGTCTCTTACGTCTACGGATTGAGACGATTTGCTGACGACATTGAATTGATGACTGGAAATAGACCAGGACTTTATTGGTTAATTTGCTGGAAGTACTTGAGCCCGTTGGCGATGCTAACGATTTTGGTGGCCTCGTTTGTCGAAATAATATGCGAAGGAAGTGGATACCAGACCTGGGTGCCTAATAAAGGCTCTACCGAGAGACAAGAGTGGCCGACTTGGGCCCTAGTTTTAATATTTATTCTTATACTGGCGTCGGTCCTCTGGATACCAGCGGTGGCCATTTTCCGATCATTCGGAATCCCGATAATCGACGATAATGAGAAAGCCTGGTTCCCTGCAGAAGATCTTAAAGAATTCCACGGGATTGTTCCCCATGAGGTGACTGCTGCCGAGAAACTGTTGTTCTGTATCAGACCTGACGGCTCAGAAGGGCTGTGCTGCCCTACAGGTGGCCTCAACGATGACGACGATGATATAGATAACGGTAACTTGACCTAGAACAATAATATTATTTAACAATCTGAAAGAATCAGCAACAGTAACATCAACATCGCATTTAATGACAATACCCATACTTTTAAACGAAGATAACAATTAAAGTACTTGATACCATCGTTATTCGTATGTAAAGCATTTCATATATATCTCATGTTTATATTTTATTATTAATATACATTTTATTAATCTTATTATTAATTGTTTTTCGGTTTATAAACGATCGTAAAGTTAACCGTGTCAATTACGCTATTATATCAATAGATATTAAATTAATATATTTAAAAATAGTACAGTTGCATATTATCTTGTTAGATCGGATTTTAATTAGTTAAGTTTATAATATTTAATGCTAATAGCTATTATTAAAAGTAATTATTATATTGACGCAGATATCAAATAATATATCATATGGAAAATTTGCATATCGAAGCTCTCGCCTATATATTTAAAGTTTCTCATGGAAAAAAATTTTATTATTTTTTTTATTGAGATTATTCAATTAAAATTAATCATTTTACAGCGTACAATTTTTATTATTAATTTTATTTTGTTGAGTAAAATTCAGCAATATTTGTTTATTTATTTTTTTTTAAGTAATAGAAAAATAAATAATGAAGATGATATACATGAGTAATTGTTTAGATTTGAAGGTCAGTCATAAAAAATTAAAAACTTATTCATTAATTATTTTTTTCATTTCATTCTTCTTAATTAGATTTACGAATAATTCCAATAATATTTTTCACACATCAATTTATCTAGTACCACAATATTTTTTTATTAAAGAGTATGAAGAAATAACAAAATCAAGAAATTAAAAAATTACATATCATGCGTTACATTTTTGAAAAATTTTTCAATTTTAACATTTGATAAAAAAAATGATAAATCCTCAGATCTAAACATGATTTTAATAAATAAATTGGTAAAAAAATTTTCTTTCATGAGGGCAAGCTATTCGATATAACAAAAGTACCTAATGGAAAAAAAATATCATAAAAATAAAAAAAAAAAGTAACTGTACTGAAATTAGTATAGGAACCGTCCATTGGGCATAATATATAGTATCAATTTATTTAAACGTTTACGTTTGAGATAAAAGTTTATGGTTTAAAAGGATAATAACTTTTCAATAAACTGTTACTATATTAGAAATGATAAACGACAATAAAACGTCCATATTTACCTTACCATAATGGAAAAAAATTGGACATTTACATTATTGACAATAATCTAACTGGCAATACATGTTAAATCACACTATAGTTATAATAAAAATTTCTCGACTTTGAAAGTTAACTATTTTCTATCGAGAAGCTAATAATTAAACCACGTTTTAAAAAATATAAAAGTGATAACGATTTAACCTGATAATTTATTTATTAAATAGATTATATTAACGCACGTTTTATATTTTTTTGTCGCCCTGTTATATTATATTGATTGTATTTATTAAAACATATCGGTAGTCTTCTACACCGTAGGTAACTTTGTTTCGCGACCTCATGCCTTCCACTTTACTGTATATTCTATTAAATTGTTCTATATACATATGTATGTATACATATCCTAATTGTTAAGTATCACCTATATCATTGATTAAAAATTTAGAATTGTGTAGTACTGTGTAATGCCATATATACATAAAATTATGAAGAGACTGGGTGAAATGTTGAATGAAGAAATATAAATTAATAATCGAGATACAATAATACTATTAATAATATTAATATTGATAATAATAGTAATAATAATAATATTAATAATAATGATGATGATGGCGATAATAATGATAATAATTAATAATACTAATAATAATAATAGTGATAAGATAATGAAGAAATATGTTAATTTTTTTTGTTCATATGTTTATGCTTAAAAAGTTGACTGATTATCACCGAGACAATACTGGAAAAAAAAATATATTAAAATATGAGCGGCTAAACAATATATAGTTAAAGAAGAAATATAAATTATACATTATTATTATATTATATTGATTGCTAATTATTATATTTAATTTAGTAAATTATGGTAAGTTTATTAGAAGACATAACGAATATAAAATTGTACATAGTGATAACAAATTCATGCGCACAGAAAATGATTAATGGATTTAAATTTTAAATTTAATATGAAAGAGTAACAGAATTAAATAATAGTAGACTATTAAAATTAACAAAGCTTTTTAGCGTAACGAACTATAAGTAAATATACCTATTGACAATAAGATCATTTGATCACTTGACAATAAACAATGTGGTATTTTTAGTGAAACATTTATTATTAATTATTAGACTAATTTGACAATAAAATGTGCTTTACAATGTTTAATATTGTTAAATATACATATGTATTTTATTTATTTATTCTATTGTTGTTATGGACAATGTGTTTGCTTCCAAATGTTTCCTCTATTCAGTTTTATGTTTGTTTAATCATTGTTTTAAGTTATAGGACCTATTATTATTATAAATATTATTATGAAGATGATATACTATTGTTATAGTAATTGTTTACCGATTATTTGTGATTTAACTATATGATATTGAGTATGTGAAGTGAGTAATGCTCTGATGAATATATTATAAATTAATTATATATTAAATATACATGTATACTTACAATATATACTTCAAAGTTGTATATACATTGTTGTCAGTTGATGTTAAATAAACGACAAAAAAATTATTTCAATTGGTTTTTTTATTATTTATAGATTACAACTAAGTAATTTTATATAATACTGGCATTTGAGAGACATCTGATAATTTTTAGAATTTTTTTAATAAATAAATTATATTAAAAAAAAATCATTTAAAAATTTTCATCCTTAGAAGCTCCGAAAAATTATAAATGTAATTTTTTTTAATAATTTTCTAGACCTAGTATATTTCTCAAGAAAAACCAAAAAATTATCAAGTGTCTGCTAATTTCAGTGTCATAATTTTATGTAATATTATTAAAAAAGAAAAAAAAGAAAAAATCAAGTAAAAAAAAGGATTAATTTTAAAAAATAATTAATTTGTTTGAAAATTTTTTAATTTATATTTTTATTTAAAATTGTAAATTTATAAAATGAAAATATTTAAAATAATTACGATACTTAAATTAGTAGAAATTTGGCAATTTTTTTATTTTTCTTGAATAATAAACTAGTTATAAAAAATTATTTTTAAAAAATTGCATTCATAATTTTTTAGATGATAATAATAAACTTAGCCGACATTTTGATTTTTTTATTTTACTTAATTTATTAAAATATAACAAAAAAATATTTTTAAAAAACTGCACTTATAGTTTTTGAAGTTTTTAACAAATGAAAAAAATTTTTTTTAATAATTCTTTAATAAAAAAAATTATAAAAATTTCTAAATGTCGGCTAACTTTATTTTCATATTTTTTAGTGCTTTTAGAGAAAGCATTTTTTAAATCAATTTTTCTTGTAAAAAAAATCTAAAAATTATCAGATGTCTCTTAATTTCAGTAACACAATTATTTTCTTAAGGTAGTTGTTGCGTGATAAGCATTTCAACAGAAAATTATGAAATTTTTTTTTTATTGAAAGATAAACATATTAGTAATTCAGGTTGGCAATAGCCTAATCAGCTCGGTACCTGCATTTCGAAAGAGTGGGGCCAGGGTTCGATTCCGGCGCGCACCAATATTTTTCAATGATTATAAACTAAGAATATATGCGTTTCATTGCCAGCCTCTGTACCGGTCGGGTTTTCTGTGGTTTTCCCATATAGTTATGGAGGTAAAATGTCACTATAGAAGTACCTCCATACTATTTAAGACCGTAATGCAAATGCAGGTACTGATTATAACGCGTAAGTCGGCCACAGTCGCAGCACATGTGTGTCGGGCATGAAAAAATCCCGACATGCAGGGAGGTGGGGACGAAAAAAAGTGGTTGAGAGTTATTATAATGACGGGGTTGAGAGATTATATTGCGGAGAGAAAAAAAAGTGGAGAGACAATAATTCCCCACCCTCCCTTGTAAAACACTCTACAGTGATACAAGTAAAACCATCCTCCTCCTCCTCCATATTAGTAATTCACTACCAAAATTTCAGATCAATTGACCGCACCGTTTTTGAGTAATTAATTGTTGAAATTGCATCTTTTACCCTGATAGCCACAGTTTCAGACCAACCAAGTTGGTGTCAGATAGTTGCCACCAACTTAGCGACAACTTGCGGTCAACTTCCGAATTTGTAACTGTTGGCGCCAAGTTGGCTACAAGTTTCTGAGAAAAAAGAGACCAATCTACTGCCGCAATATGTCGCCAAATTTCTTGAGAAACTTATCGTCAACTTGGTGTGAAAAAGTTTCAGAGCAACTTTTGCCGACAACTTGGTGAACAAGTTGACACCAACCGAGTTACATTCCAAGAGTTGCCGCCAAGTTGGTGACAAGTTGCGGCAGTAGATTGACAGAAAGTTGCGGCCAACTTGGCTATCAGGGTAGAGGTATTATATAGAGAGATGGTAAAGTTAGTATGAAATCTTCCGTACCACTCGAGTGGGCCAAAGATTTCATACTAACTTTACCATCTCTCTATACCTCTACGTGTAAAAGATGCAATTTCGAAAATTAATTACTCAAAAACGGTGCGGTGAATTGATCTGAAATTTTGGTAGTGAATTATTAATATATTTATCTTTCGATAAAAAAAATTTCGTAATTTTCTGTTGAAATGCTTATCACGCAACAACTACCTTAAGAGGATAAATAATTTGTCAGCATGAATTCTTTTTAAATTACAAATTTCTTCGCGGTTTTTTTCAAAACTCCAGGCGGGGTCATCTGAGTGATCCGAACGGAAATGTAGCCAATGTAATAATTGTAAAGGAATTCAAAAAGTAACTTGCTTTCTAACAAGTTATATACATTTAACACTTCATATAGTTAAATTTAAACACAACCTTTTATTACTAAATAAGAATAATTCTTCTTCTCTGATAGCCACCTTACCTATAACTTACTGTCAATCTACGTTCGCAATTTGAAGCAAACTTGACGGAAAAAGTTGGCAAAGCGAGCGATTACCTATTAGTTACCTATAACTTACTCTGCAAATAGACGTAAAAACTTGCTGTACAAGTATTTTCGTCAAATTGTAGTAAAGTTGAAAGGAAATTTAACTACAAGTTTGATTGTTAACTTGTATTCAAGTTGCGGCCGTAAATTTCCGTCAATTTGCTTACAACTGTTGTTGAGTGAAGAATTACCGCCAACTTGATGTATAAATTAACCGTAACTGCTGGAAGTCAACACTTACTGAGAAAGCGCTGGCTATCAGGGTTGAAAATATTTATTTTTTTTATTTATTACAATATGCAAGGATTGATTATTGAAAAAAAAGAACTAATCGCTTATTTAATTGATATAAATAAATGACATAATGGTCTAAGTTTGAAATACATAAAAATTTATTAATATCATTTAAATTTAATAATTCTATTAAATGAAAATAAACTATGTCCTGTAATCTTTTAGACAGTCTGATTTTACTATTTTATAAAATTAAAAAAAAAAATTATTTTACAAGGAAAAATAAATAATTTCAAATTAAATAAGCGATTAGTTCTTTTCTTTCAATAATCAATCCTTACATATTGTAATAAATAAAAAAAATGAATATTTTCAAGAAAAATTATTCTTATTTAGTAATAAAAGTTGTATTTAAATTTAACTATATAATTTGAATTTACTCCACCGCCAGTTACCTAACAAAACTTACCTTACTGACAGCTAATTTCTTACTTATCCCATAATCCTAATATAAAATTGAGATGAAATGTATGTGAAACCAATTTATTCGTAATGTGATTGGTTGAAAATATTTATTCTCATTCTGATTGGTTGAAAGTGAATATAATATACATAAACTACACATAAATATATCATGACCATAAATATGAGACGCGCGCAAATTTGAATTCTAGTCCCATAATAAAATTGAGATGAAATTTATGTGAAACCAATTTATTCGTGTTGTGATTGGTCGAAAATAAATACTCTCATTCTGATTGGTTGAAAGTGAATATAATATACATAAACGACACACAAATATATCATGACAATAAATATGAGGCGCGCGCTTGCGCGCGTAAATTAAATTCTAGTGACTTAGAAGACAGATCAATTGTCGTTGTTTTGTAAAGCTTAATTGGTTACAGTTCAATTTTTTCACAAATATGGTATTTAAATGTTTTAATGTGTGTATTTTATTACATAGGATTTACTATTATTTGACCTCAATTAAGCGTTATATATAAAGTGTTAAATGTATATAACTCGTTAGAAAGCAAGTTACTTTTTGAATTCCTTTACAATTATTACATTGGCTACATTTCCGTTCGCATCACTCAGATGACCCAGTGCAGCCAGATCGTGGGTAGAGGTTACCCTTTCCCTAGACCTCTACCCACACGCCACACAATGATACACTACTGTATCCGTGGTAATTTATATTTACAGTGGTAATTTATATTTAACTTGCATTTAGGAATTCCGAGTAAGAATTAACCGTAATAACAATTATTAATGATAAATAATAATAATAATAATAATAATTATTATTATTATTATTATTATTATTATTATTATTATTATTATAATTTATAATTTATGAAAGAAGAACCTGAAAACATAAAAAATTTGACGCATGACGTCACACGCGAGGATCCTCGCGCTGACTTCATTTTTCCAAGCCTCACTTTTGGCTTGCCGACTCACGAACGTGCTCAGCTTCCATGTATTAGAGTAAATGCTGGCGGTTTGGTGGTGGAACTTTGGCGCGCGAGGGGCAACGGACTTCGGTCGCTCTCGGCTCCTTCCGAGCAACATCGACGCTGCTCGCTCACGGATACAGTAGTGTATCATTGTGTGGCGTGTGGGTAGAGGTCTAGGGAAAGGGTAACTTCTACCCACGCTCGCGCTGCACTCAGATGACCCCCTCCAGGCCACTCCGAGCTGATCCGAATTTGACCGAAAGTGAAATCCGAAACTGTTTGGCGCTCATATAAACCCACATGTTGTGTTATTGATAATTAAACATTGTAATAACTTAACCTAGACGAAGTACTTGCATGTTATCCAGATTAATACGCAATAAACCAAAATTTAAATTAACAAAGATGAGTATATTTACGCAGACGTTTGATCCAATTACTGGCTGTTCTGTTTGGGAAGAAAAAAACCCTAATTATGACTATCACCAGGAAGTTGCACGTTCAGCATTTGCTGACATGCTCCACGATCATGAACGAGTAAGTTTACTGTCACTACAGTAAATAAAAAAAAATATAAATTACTGAATACAATTTTTTATAATCATTTACATAATTTTATTTTTTTAATTCAGAACGAGAAATATTACTCGGCTCTTCGGAAAGCTATCGACAAGAAACATAAACAAGGATTGAAGGCAAATGTATTAGATATTGGTACCGGCACAGGTTTGTTGTCAATGATGGCAGCTAAATGTGGTGCTGATACAGTAGTCGCGTGTGAGGTAATTAATTTTATGACACTGAAATTGAGAGACATCTGATAATTTAAAAAGTTTTTTTTATTAATTAAATTTTCACAAGAAAAAAAAATCCTATAAAAAATTCCATCTTTAGAAGCTCTAAAAAATTATAAATGCAGTTTTCTAGAACTAAGAAAAAGACCTAGTTATTGATACTGGCCTAGTTATTAACACTTGCAATTTTATTTTAATTAATTAAAACAAATCGACTCCAATAAATTAATAAATATAATTTTTGAATTATAAATTTTAAGATAATTGGTTTTTTGAAAACATTTTATTTTTTTAATTAAAATAAAATTGCAAGTGTCAGTCAACTAGGCCAGTGTCAATAACTGGGTTTTTTATCTTAGTTTATTTTTCAAGAAAAATAAAAAAAGTTCCAAGCGTCTGCTAAATTTCAGTGTCATTAATTTTTTCAATAATAAGCTGTGAAATTATATACAATTATTTTTTTTTTGATTCCACATACACCATATTATATTAAAAGTATAAAAATAATAAATTACTACTTATAAATTCTTTATTTTTTTAATTTAAAGGCTTTTAGACCCATGGCAGAGTGCGCAGAAAAAATAATTAAAAAAAATGGATTCGAGTCCCAGATTAAATTAATTAAGAAAAAGTCAACTGAGATAATCGTCGGTAATAATGGTGACATGGAACGTCGAGCAAATATTCTCGTCACTGAAGTATTTGACACTGAATTGATTGGCGAAGGTGCTTTGCCGACATTTAAACACGCTCATGAGCATCTCTTAGAGGTAAATAAATTTCGACGTGCTATATTAAAAAATATATGAAGCCACGATTATAAAATAATATAGATTTATTTATTAATATATGACACTTAAATTAGTGACAATTTTTTATTTTTCTTGAAAAATAGATTAGGTATAGAAAATTATTTTTAAAAATTGCGGTCATTATTTACAAGTAGGGTCCACCCTATTTTTTGGTCATATCTAGATGATAAATTAACATTTATTTACTTTTTTTTTATTCTGCTTATTTTTACGGCGCATTTATGATAAATAATGTCGTGAAAGAAAAAAATAAAGATTTCGATAGCTTTTTTGTCTTTAAAAGTTGGAAAAAAATTGGCTTTCATGTTGTTGGATAAAATTTCTATTTTATCTTTTTTTGATGTTTTTTTTTTTTTTTAAATTCATACAAAAATGAACAATTTAAAAAAAAAAAGTTGAATATCACAATTTTCAAAAAATTTATAGATTTTTTTGAAAATTTGTTAAAATTGTGATAATCAACTTTTTTTTTTAAGTGTTCATTTTTTTATGTATTTTTCAAAAAAAAAATATATATCCATAGAATCAAATAGAAATTTCGTTCCAAAAAATGAAAATTAAAATCGTTGATCCCACTTGCAAATATTTACCAAAATTGCATTTATAATTTTTTAAAGATGGAATTTTAAAAATAAATTTTTCTTGCTATATTTTTTTTTTTTTTTTTTTTTATTTATTATTATTTAGAGTCGGTTTTAACTGCTGTGGTCATATCGCCGACTTTTAACTGTTGGGAGTGGTACGTTGGGTCTTTTTGGGTTGTGTAAATCTTAACCTACGCGGCAAGGGCCGAATATCAACCAAGTTGGTTTCTAAGACCAGCTTGGGATTCGAACCCACGCCTGGTCGGTAAGTTAGTCCGAGTTCTCTATAGGCCATGCGCCTTAGACGACTCGGCTAACGTCACCGGTTTTGCTATAATTTATTTGTTAAAAAAATTAAAAAAATTTTCAGATATATTAATATAAATTTATTATTTCAGAAAGACTGCATCGTAGTTCCTGACAGCGGAACAGTATGGGTCCAAGTGATCGACAGCTTAACCGTGCGTAAATGGAACCGCATTAACAAGATAAAAGATCCAAAGACCGGGAAGGAATTGATGAAGCCACCTAGTTCAGTAAATAAATGCGCTGGTTCATCGGCTGTCCACGACATTCAACTGAGCCAGCTTCCCAGAGAGTCTTTCGTGGCTTTACTGGCGCCCCAGCCGATTTTTAGATTCGACTGGTCAGGAAAAGTTCCTCTGGTGTTTAACGAGATAAATACTCTGCAATGCAACGCCATCGCGTCTGGTACAGCACATGCAGTATTTATGTGGTGGGACCTGAACATGGACGAGGACAAGGAAATTTTGCTGAGCTGCGCGCCAGTTTGGGAACACCCGTACACAAAGCTGGAGGAAAATAAAGGGCTTTCTATGACTGAAATCACTGACAAGCTTCCTTGGCGTGATCACTGGATGCAGGCGATTTACTATCTTCCGAAAGAAATACCTATAAAAATGAACGAGCAAGTAACTTTGGTCGGTTATCACGACAGCTACTCGTTTTGGTTCAACTTGCCGGTTTCCAATGAGTCGAAGCTTAAATCTGCCAAGAGTCCAGTCTGTGATTGCTCGCTGCACATTGCGTACTCGAGGACGAGGCTGGGCCAGTTGAACGACTGCGAGAGGAATGAAAAGTATATAAGTGTGTTGAAGAAACATATCACATCGGACACTACCTGCCTTTGCTTATCAGACGGCTTTTTGATTGGAGTCGCGGCTGCTAATCTGGGAGCCAAAAAAGTTATTTTGTTTGAGCCTAATTATTTGTCTCGAAGATCTATTGAATATTTCATTGAAGCTAATCACCTGAAAGACAAGGTAGAAATTATTGAATCTATTGAACAGTTTACTTGCAAAGATAATGATAAATCGAACTGTTTAATTATTGGAGAGCCTTATTACGCCAATTCAATTCTTCCGTGGGATAATTTAAGATTTTGGTATTTGACCTCGGCTTATATGAAAGGAATTCCTGCGATCCCGGTGGCGGCAACTATTCGAGGAGTCGTCGTGGAGTTTAAAGATCTTCATCATATCCGCGCACCGCTTGGAGTCTGCGAAGGATTTGATCTGACAATTTTTGATAAATTAATTATGGTATGTCTTGTTTCTAAAATTTCACCTCATGTTATTTGTCTAAATAAGGTGGGATTATTTTTTTATTTTTATGTTTCAGTCTTCCAGTAAAATTAGTGATCATCCAGTGGAGGTACATCCACTTTGGGAGTACACGGGGCGGGCACTATCAGCGACTTTTGATGTCGCGACTTTTAGGTTTGAAGATGACTTTGATAGTGAGAGCAAGAAGGAATTTTCTGGTCAAGTGCCGATTCTTGAGTGAGTATGATACTTAATTTGAAGTAATTGAGCTTAAGGCAGTCCGGTCATAAATGCAAAATTTTAAGAAGTTATCGAAATTTGAAATATGGGTAGTAGAATACGCACTATATGTGCTGTTGAAATTTGAAATTAGTTGACCCTACCAGAAATGAGATAATTGGAATTGAAAATGACATTTTAGCATAGACAGTATGGATGGAGAGTGAGAAAATCACAAATATTATTGGTTATTGCATTGAAAGGATTTTAAAATCGTTTCAAAAAACTGATACCTGTTAGAATCATATACTTAAAATAGTCCAAAAAAATTTTGAAAATTTTGACCATGTAGTTTTCATAAATTGTTAATATACTGGCTAGTTAAACAAAAGTAATCATTAGTAAAAGTGAATAAGAGATAACTCGTGAGAAAAGCAGCTCTAGCGAGTGAAAAGGAAAGAAATAGCATAAACTATGTGTCCCGAGTGAACTACTTTAAAACTTTTTGGTAATTATTTACAAGTGGGGTCCACCCTATTTTTGGCCATATCTAGGTGAAAATTAACATTTTTTAACTTTCTTTTTATTCTGCTTGTTTTTACGACGCATTTATGATAAATAATGTGAAAGAAAAAAAAAAAGATTTCGATAGCTTTTTTGCCTTCAAAAGTTTTTGGATAAAACTTCTATTTGATCTTTTTTTGATGTTTTTAAAGCATATTTTTTTTTTGAAAATTACATAAAAAAACGAATAATTAAAAAAAAAAAAAATTGAATATCACAACATTAAAATAAAAATTATAATACATAACATGTAAGTAAATATTTTTTTTTGCTTCTTTAGAGAAGGATCATGCAATGGAGTAGCTTTATGGATAGACTGGTCCCTGGATTCTGAAACAGTAGTCTCAACAGGACCTTCAAAGCCCGTAGTCGCCGGTCAGAGAATATCCTGGGACATGAACAACCGCCAAGGAGTCCATCTCCTGCGAAAAATCCAAAACGTCAACAAACAAAACTCTCTTTCATGGTTCTTTAAATACCATAACGAAGACTACCAATATTTTGACTTCAAGTCTTCCATAAAATTTATTTGACACGGATCCGCTTACAATAAATAAAATAAAACTTTTATTTAAAATAACAATAATAAAATTGTATAAAAATTTATTATATATTTGCATTTGTAAATTTATAATTTTCTATCATAAGTTATATTAAAATATTTATTTAATTATAAATTGCATTTGAAGATATCTTCAATTGTCTAGTTAGTCGTTTACCCACTAATTTTGGGTAAGTTTTCTGTTTTATTAAAAATTCTTTGCTCTGATGCGTTACCGCTCCGTTCTCAAGTTGAAATCTTAAAAGAAAAGTTTAAAATTAATAAATTAAATATCTTCTACTGAAAGTTTAAAATTCAACATACTTGCAAAGATAATGAAGAGGTCCAAGCATCGCGTCTTTGTACCAAGATTGGTTTTCTAAAATCGAAAGAGAGAATGCACCACTTTCTAGAGTAGATAGACATCCTTCAGCAGGCTGAGTCCTTATCACGTAACTGCTTGCAGTATTTTGCACTAACTTACAAGCTTTCAGACTCGACAAGCAAGGACTGGAATGATACATGGACTAAAAAATAAAAATTAAATCTATATTATTAAGAGAATAAGCAAAATTTTGTGGCCAGTGTATTTATATGATAAAATGAGCTTTTATGGTTAAATTTGGTATCTTTGAAAAAGTCTTGAGCTGGAGTTGTGCCTTTTCATGGTTTCATATCATTCTCACCAATACTCAATTTATGATGATAAGTATTTAGGCTGCATTAGAAAATGCTCTATCTCTAGATACAGAATTAAAAAATGACCTTGTATCTCGTGAACTATTGACATTTTTAAAGATATAAGCTCATCCCGGTGTTACACTCATCAAGACCATTCATTTGAATACCCACATCAATTTTTCATATATTTATATATATATTATATATATATATCGATGATCTAATTAGCAATTTGTGTAACTCCTTATTTTTATTGGGTGATTTTTTAACATTTTGATGTAGCCATAATCGAATTATAAATTATTTGAATGATTCAAACCTAAATATTATATCTCTATTAGATAATAATGATAATAAATGGTTTTTTAAAGTGATAATAAATTTTGAACTAATTGTTTTTTTCGTGCAAATAGAAGATTCTTTAAAATGGAGTTAGACAATTTGCTAATTAGAACGTCGATATGTATACATGAAAAATATATCAAAATGCATGTGGGTACTCAAATGAAAGCTCTTGATGAGTGTAATATCGGGATGAGCTTATATATTTAAAAATGTCAATATTCAAGAAAGTACAGTGCAATTTAACATAATTAAGAAATGACCTTGTATCTTGTCAACTATTGACATTTTTAAAGATATAAGCTCATCCCGATGTTACACTCATCAAGACCTTTCATTTGAGTACCCACATCAATTTTTCATATATCTATATATATATATATATATATATATATATATATATATATATATATATATATATATATATATATATATATATACATATATATACATTTTTAAATAACGTCAATAGTTAAAAAAGTACAGTGCAATTTAACATGATTAAGAAACGACCTTGTATCTCGTGAACTATTGACATTTTTAAAGATATAAGCTCATCCCGATGTTACACTCATCAAGACCTTTCATTCGAGTACCCACATAAATTTTTCATATATTTATATATATTATATATATGTATATATGAAAAATATATCAAAATGAATGTGGGTACTCAAATGAAAGCTCTTGATGAGTATAACATCGGGATGAGCTTATATCTTTAAAAACGTCAATAGTTAAAAAAATTACAGTGCAGTTTAACAAAAGTCATTATTTAATAAAGCAAAATTAAATTTATTTATAGCTCACAAATCACGGCAGTCACATAGTGACTGCAAGGTTGCTAGTTTTAATTAATTTAAAAAAAATTTTTGAAGTTAAATAATTTTATATTAAAATAATACTTTTGCTTGAGGCCAAGTACCGTCCAACAGCACAAGGTTGTAAGGTCTCTGGCCATTAACTCCAACTTTAGGAAGTTCGTTTATATCCACCGCGTTCGCTGAAGGATACAGAAGAATAGTGTTTTCTTCTTTTAAAATTTCCATCAGCCCTTCGTGTTTTGAAGGAAACTTTTTGCCTCGAAATAAGAGACACTTGTTCTGTTCAAGAGATAGAGAGAGCATTGGAGCTGTTCGGAGACAACGTTTAACCTCTGCGGGATGTTGGAGGATTATTATCCGTGATTGAGGACACAGAGGAGTTTTCGGCAATCCTGGACACCAACACACAGTAATTGGCCTTCTGTGAAGAAATATTTATTTTAAAAAGTTATCATTATTTTGATTCTAAAAAATTAAAAGTAAAAGTGATTTACCTGCACTGTGAACATTGATCTCGCATTTCAGGTGGATCTGCTGATATTTCTGATAATTCTTTCCATGCCTCGTCATTTTCTTCCGTCATTTTCCTTATAAAAATTTATATTTGGTTATAAGCTAGATATAAGGTTAATAATTTGTTATGTTGACAAATTTAACTGTTTGGAGTTGATACTCAACTACGCCACACGTGTTCACTGAATTTAAACATCAGGGGTTCTCATATAGTTTTTGTCACACTAGAATTGAATTGTGCGCGCGCAAGCGCGCGCCTGACTATAGGGTTTGCATATATTTTCATGCTTATGATATATTCGACCAATCACGTTACGAATAGTTTGATGCCACATACATTTCATCTCAATTTTATATTAGGATTGATGGTTCTAAGAGAAAAAAAAAAATGATTTTCTCTTATGGTAAGTTGCCTGGGAGTTCCAAAATTATTTATTACAATTAAAAAGTTTTAATTGTTTTTTTTTTTTTTTTTTATTTATATATATTGAGAAGAAATCATTAAATTATTTAGGGGAGGGGGGGGCAAAATGGGGTACCCCCAAAATTTCGGGGTAATGCTAAAAGATGCAATTTCGAAAATTAATTACTCAAATACGGTGCGGTCAATTGATCTGAAATTTTGGTAGTAAATTATTAATATATTTATCTTTTGATAAAAAAAATTTCATAATTTTCTGTTGAAATGCCTATCACGCTACAACTACCTTAAGATTAGAAAATGAAAAATTTATACAGAAAATCCTAAATATGATTAAACCGTTATATAAATAAATGAATGTTGAATTATCATGAAAAACAAAAACTAAGAAAAGTCATAATATTAGCAATTTTTATTTAAAAATTAGAAAAAATTATAATTAATTATATATGTTTCTGGAATTTCTTGCGGACCGAGGTAACGGCAATTGATAATTTCAAAGAATTTATTAGTGTTCGTTCTAATTTTTTAACTTCCCGCTAAGAAAATTGAAAATTGAAAAAAATCGGCAAGTTATTGGTTTTACCCTGTTTTGCAACAATCGAATTCTTATCAGATCTCGACGTTCTGAGGTCCTAGGAAGCTTCCCTCTCGCAAGGGTGTCACTATGTCTGTTATGTATGTATTTGTGTGTGTATGTAAGTATGTAAACCTCCTAATAATTTTTAAATGGCTTGACCGATTTCATCGCGGTCGACGCCATTCGAAAGGGCTTGACCAAACTTAGATTTCATTTTTTTTTTCAAAATTTTGAACTTAATGAGTTTGAATTAACTGAATCAGATTTTAGGTTTTCTTTTCCAAAACTCTTTTATCCTTTCAAAATGATTCTTTTAAATTAATAATAAAATAATAATTTTTTAGATTTTTTTAACAAACTATTATAAAAAGAAAAATAATTTCTCCCTTGTAGGAATTTAAACAATCTATAAAAGCAATAGTTGAAGAAAAATTTTTCATACTAATTTATTTTTTAAATAAAAGCAAAAAATAGTTAGCTATCTGCTGATGTTAGTGTTTTTGAAATTGTTTTTAACAAATGAATTGTCAAAATGGAATCTTTAAAAAATTCAATATGCAAGATGAAACATAATTTTTTTAATTTATAAGTTAAAAAACAAATTTTGTCTATTACAATTTATTTCTCGGCAAATCAATGACTTTTTTTTTTTAATTTTCAATTTTATGAACTTTTATTTAAAAGAAAATTCAAAGATCTCATAAGTTAATCTCATAATAAATTTTAATATTTAAGAAAAACAGCATCAATATATTTTATTTTTTTTAATTTCTAAAAGAACCATTTTTTGAAAAATTTTCTCTATCATAATTTATTCATTGAAAAATCCTAAAAATTTTTCATGCGTTAATTAATTTAAGTGAAAATCAAAGTAATTATTTCTATTATTTATATTTTTTTTTCTTTATTAATTTTAGAATTTTTCAAAAAAATGTTTTTTTTTTTTTTTTTTAATGCAACAACAGTTAATTAAATAATTTAAAATACGTTTCTGAAATTCAAATTAATAATTTATTAAATAAATAAAAAAAATCATAAAATTTACAGTTATCATGTTTTTATTCATGAAAAAATTAAGACTCAGTTCGAATGATAAAACAATTTTCTTCAGTCAAATTTATAAAATTTAATAACTAGTACAGTTATTATATGTAAAACCAGTCTTTGAATTCTTTAATTTTTAAAGTTTTAACGTTATCATCGATAAAATTTCTAAGAATTAAAATAAAAAAATAGCTATAATAGGTAACATTAATATTGTGAGCGTTAATGGCAATAAAATTTACAGTGATTCACCAGCTAAAACTATCATTCTGTACTCAGTCATAATTTACAAATTATTTTCAGATCTATCAAGTGTATGATGATTAACTTGAGTGTTTTCGTTTTCTGACCGGACATTTTTCAGCCGCCATTGAAATAGAAGTCTGAAATTCAGCAGAAAACTTCGGAAGCGGTAGATCTATAGGAATTCTGGTTGCTGAATTGTCTGAAGGTTTTCTCTTCATGTATTCTTGAAGTAGAATTTCTTTGGGGATTAAAGTTTGTACTTTTCACAAATGGCGTCAAATGTTCTCCTCATTCTGCAGGGAGAATCGCAATAGATGTCCAGGAAGACTTCGACCGCTTGGTCCATCAATTCGATAGTCACAGTAGATTCATCATACGAGAACCACTCTTTGCCCTCGCTGCTGAGAGGAATCTTCCAGTTAGTCCACTTCAGTGCAATGTAAATAGCGATGCAAGCAATCACTGAAGGCTCGAAGTGAATACTAAAAGTCGTCAGCTGCATTAACTAGGTCGCCAGAAGATAAGAAGTTTTGCTTATATCTGGATTTTCATCAGCGTTTATTAAAATCAAGCACTTAATGATGTGAGTATGCGGCAGTTCGATGTCTACTTCAAAGCCCAAAGTTTGGAGCATTATTGTTTCATCGAAGAAGATATTTTCTCGATCCATTTTCCATTCCTTTATGGTCTCGAGAGACACACCACTTGCATCAAAGAACTGTTTGCAAGCATCATACACGTGTTCGTATTTTCGAAAATCGTTTCCAACTTTCGCTGCTAAATACAGCGCAGTACAAGCTGTAGCGTATCGATGAAACTTAAACATTGAATGATACATATAAAATCGATGCATATAAACCACAGCACTGTTTATTAGCTCCATTGAAAGCTTCAGGACTTGACCAGCGTCGGAGATCAAGCTCGCTGATTCCTGGCGATACTTCAGCTCTTTGTCTGAATCTAGCCCTTGCTTTCTGCTAGGCGTATTCATCCATTGGTCATACGTGAATAACCGTTTCAGTATTGATGGAAAGTTTTGACGTTGACTTCATTATTATCAAGAGCAGCGACGGAAAACAGAAGATAGATTCAACTGGGAAAAATTAGGAAAACGGTTGACCCTGAAGGCCATCCTGCAACTTCCCGCTGCTTTCGTAATTAAAGTGCTCAACATCGCACATTACGTTTTTAAACCTCAAAGAGCTCGAAAAACATAATTTTGTGTAATTTTTGAGCTTTCCGAGCTCAAAAAGTCTGATAGAAGTTTAATAAAACACTATTTTTGAATTTTCAAACCGCAATAACTTTGAATGAATGAACCGATTTTCAGGCGGTTGGCAACATTCGACGCAGTTTTTTTCAAATTCTATGATACATTTTTAAACACAAATTGATTAAGAGCTGATTAGTTTTTGGAATTGATCGGTCGAGCCGTTTAAAGTTATTCGGAAAACCACATTTGGAAAAAATTTTTTTCGCAGTTTTTCTAAGATTTCTCAAAATCTATCGGCCCAAATCAGTCCAACTTGTATTTAAAATCTAAGGTTTAGTCGAAGCCTTTCGAATGGCACCAACCGCGATCAAACCGGTCAAGCCGTTCAAAAGTTATGAGAGGTTTACACACACACACACACACACACACACACACACACACACACACACACACACACACACACACACACACACACACACACACACACACATCACACACATCATCAATCCGTACATACATACAGACACTTTCGCGGGAATCGTCAGGGAAGCTTCCTAAGACCTCAAAACGTCGAGATTTGACGAAAACTCGATTTTTTGAAAACGGGGTAAGAACAATAACATCCCGATTTTTGGAAATTTTCAATTTTTCTAGCAGGAAGTTAAAAGAAGTGTGTAAAGTTCAAAGACATTATTAAAAATGATAACAAAATTTTGAGGCCTGTCCTCAGAAGTTTTAGCAATCTATGCTATAGTAATATGTATAAATTTCGAAGAATGTCTTGAAAATAAGTGGAAATTTTTCAGCACAGACCTGAAAAGAAATATATATATGGTCTCAAAGTGCACATAAGTCCTCAAACAATACATTCGCTCGAAATTGTATCAAAATTTTGAACTCATGTCCTTGAATTATAAGGAATGCTTTAAACATTGAGACAGTCTTCGAAATTTTAACTTTGAAATTTATATATAAAAAAAAAAAACTCTCATCCCCGATTGCCAATTGTATTTTTAACGTAATTAAAGAAAAATAGGGTGTCTCAAACTATACGTTACACATATATATATATATATATATATACATATAGACACAAAGTGACAACATCGTGAGGGTAGTCAGGGAAGCTTCCTATGACCTTAAAACGTCGAGATCTGATGAAAACTCGATTTTTCAAAACAGGGTGAAAACAATAACTTCCTAATTTTTGAAAATCTTCGATTTTGTTGAGTGGGAAGTTAAAAATGTCGCAGTGATTTTAAAAACACTTGTTTTCAAATCTTTTATTGACGATATCTTTTGAACTAATTAACCGATTTCTACGTTTTTGGCGGCAATCGACGCGGTTTTTTAAGCTCTATAAATTATGCAAAGTGTCATCAAAAGTGATCCGAGAAGAAATGACGAAGTTATGTGAAAAACACTTTCGGTTTTCGGTTTTCTTTCGTTCACGCTATCTCTCGAACGAATCAACCGATTTTGATCGGCGTGGTTTTTCAAGCCGATCTTAAGGGCGGATTAGTTTTTGAAGATTGATCGATATAGCCGTTTAAAAGATATTCCAAAACTACTTTCAAAAATGATTTTTTCTTATTTTTTAAGATTTTTTCAAGATTTCTTAAAATCTATCGGTCTGAATCGGTTCAAATTCTCAGGAAATCTTAAGTTCAGCGTAGCCCTTTCGAATGGCACCAACCGCGATGAAATCGGTTCAACCGTTCAAAAGTTATAAGTTTTAGTCACATAAGTCACACACACACATCACACACACACACATACATACATACAGACATAGTGACAACATCGCGGGGGTAGTCAGGGAAGCTTCCTGTGACCTTCAAACGTCGAGATCTGATGAAAACTTCGATTTTTGCCAAACGGGGTAAAACAACTTCCCTGATTTTTGAAAATCTGAGATTTTTAGCGGGAAGTTAAAAATCAATTTCTGTTAATATTACATTTTTAACTTCCCGCTAAGAAAATCGAAGATTTTTAAAAATCGGGAAGTTATAGTTTTCACCCCGTTTTGCATAAATCGAATTTTCATCAGATTGTGTGTGTGTGTGTGTGTGTGTGTGTGTGTGTGTGTGTGTGTGTGTGTGTATAAGTATGTGAATCGCTTATAACTTTTGAACGATTGAACCGATCGGAATCTACCAAACGTCGTTCTAAATAGTTCCCTCAAACTTAGATTTCCTATGAATTTGAATCGATTCGGACCGATAGATTTTGAGAAATTTTGAAAAATTAAAAAAAAATCGGAAAAAATTGTTTTTTGAAAGTGGTTTTTTTGGAATAACTTTTAAACGGCTTCATCGATCAACTTCAAAAACTAATCCGCCCTTGAAATTGGAAAACCACGTCGATCACTGCTAATCCGGTCAACATCGGTTCATTCGTTCGTGAGTTATCGTTGACGAAAGAAAACCGAAAAAAGTGTTTTTCCAGAATTACTCCGAAATTCCTGGTTCGATCAAACTAAACTTACAAATTCTTTATGGGGCTTAAAAAATTGCGTCGAATGCTGCCAACCGCGTAAAAATCAATTCATTTATTTAAAAGTTACTGCAGTTTGAAAATTTGAAAAATTGTGTTTTATCGAAGTTCTATCAGACTTTTGAGCTCGAAGAGCTCAAAAGCATAGAAAAGCTGTCCCTCTCACCAATGTAAAAAAAAATTGTCCCAAAAATGCCCCAAGCTTAGGACATCCAAACGTGACACAATTTAGGACATTTTTGGGACATCTTAGAAATAAACAGAAATTGTAAATTGGGCATTTAAGTAATTTTTCGTCAATTTTACGTATTTTTTTAAAGATTTTCAGAGAACTTCTTCAATTTTATGACAATTTTAATACAATTTTAAACGATTAATGGATGAAAATTTTTAGGAAAATTTTGGGACATTCATGGAACAATTTTAGGACATTTTTGGGACATTTTTGGAACAATTTTAGGACATTTTCGGAACAATTTTGGGACATTTTTAGAACATTTTTTTTAAATTTTCAGGATATTTAAAAAATATCTTTAGGACAATTTTTAACGTTTTTCAAATGATTTTAAGAAAGACAATTGTTTTTAGCACGGTTGTAGATTCTTCCTAAAATTAATGGATTCAAAATTTTATGACATTTTTGGGACATTTTTTGAATATTTTCGGGACATTTTTAACGTTTTTTGAATGATTTGAAGACAAATGTTTTTTGCACGGTTGTAGATACATCATAAAAGTAATGGATACAAAATTTTAGGACAATTTTAGGACATTTTTGGGACAATTTTCGGAACATTTTTTGGACATTTTGAAAACATTTTTTAGACATTTTTTAAATATTTTTAGGACAATTTTGGACGTTTTTCAAATGATTTTAAGAAAGACAATTGTTTTTTGCTCAGTTGTAGATACATCATAAAATTAATGGATAAAAAATTTTAGGACAGTTTTGGGACATTGTTGGGACACTTTTAGGACAATTTTGGGACAATTTAAGGACATTTTCAGAACATTTTTTGGACGTTTTTAAATACTTTCAGGACAATTTTGAACGTTTTTCAAATGATTTTAAGATTTCAAATTTGTCCTAAGAATATTTAAAAAGTGTCTTGAAAATATTAAAAAAATGTCTAAAAAGTGTTCCCAAAAATGTCCTGAAAATGTTCCAAAATTGTCCCAAAAATGTCTTAAAACAGTCCCAAAAAAGTTCAATAAATGTTTCATCCATTAGTTTCGAAAAAAATCTATAGCTGTGCAAAAATAAATTCTCTTTTCTAAAATCATTCAAAAATCGTTCCATACTGTTGGGAATTAGTTCTAGAAATGTTCAAAGTTTGTTGTAGAAACATCACAAAAGTGTTTCAAAAATGTCCTAAAATTTTTCATTTATGCATCTTAGGACAAATCTACAATTGTGCAAACTAAATTATCTTCATTGAAATCATTCAAAAATTGTTCAAAATTATCATGAAATAGTTCTAAAAATGTTCAAAGTTTGTTGTAAAAATATTACAAAAATTTCTTAAAGTTATCCCAGAAATGTCCTAAAATTGTCCCAAAAATATCCCTAAATTGTCCTAAAATTTTTCATTCATTAATTTAAGGAAGAATTTACAACCGTGCAAGAAAGCAATTGTCATAAAATCATTTGAAAAACGTTTAAAATTATCTTCAAAACATTGAAAAAATGTCCTAAAAATATTTTAAGAATCTCCCAAAATTGTCCTAAAAGTGACCCAACAATGTCCCAAAACTGTCCTAAAATTTTTTACCCATTAATTTTATGATGTATCTACAACTGAGCAAAAAACAATTGTCTTTCTTAAAATAATTTGAAAAACGTCCAAAATTGTCCTAAAAATATTTTAAAAATGTCCTAAGCTTGGGGCATTTTTGGGACAATTTTTTTTTACATTGGTTAGAGGGACAGCTTTTCTATACTTTTGAGCTCTTCAAGAGCTAAACATATATAATTAATTATAATTTTTTGAAATTTTTAAATAAAAATTGCTAATATTATGACATTTTTTAGTTTTTGTTTTTCATGATAATTCAACATAATCCAACATATAATTTGATTTTTTAGTTTCAGGCTTGTACGATATTAGATTAAAAATATAAACATATAGAAATAAATATTTAAAAGTATATTTTTAACTTTCCGCTAAGAAAATTGAAAATTTTCAAAAATCGGGAAGTTACTGTTTTCACCCTGTTTTCCGAAAATCGAGTTTTCATCAGATCTTGATGTTTTGAGGTCCTAGGAAGCTTCCTTGACTATTCCCGCGATGGTGTCTGTATGTCTGTATGTATGTATGTAATCCACATTTTTTAAATTAAAATTAAATAATGATGTGAAGCGGGAAAGAAGAGGCGTTACGGTAATTGTTACGTGATGCGACGTAATCTCCTGGGCATCAGGTAGAATCTCAAGGTAGTAGGAAGTGGTAGATTATAGTAAGTTAGCGATTAGCTATTTGCTGAAGTTTGTTGTTGTTGTTGTTGTTGTAGTAATCGGTTCACTATTCAGGGCTATCACCAATGTGCTTGTGTCAAAAGACTTCACTTTCCATCCAATGGTATTGAGTGACTTGATTGGTCTTCTTGTATTCCAGTCATGTGATATTTCCCAGAGAATTGCCTTGTGGTCGCTGGCTGTGTAGATATTCATCACCTTCCAGTCGTATTTCCCACTGATGAGGCTGCTGCTGACGAAAGTGAGATCTACAATAGAGCTTGCTTCTCCTTTAGTATAGGTTGGCGTATCACCACTGTTGAGCTGGACTACATCTAGTGTAGTAAAAGCTTCTAGTAGTGCTTTTCCTCGTGCATTGGTCTGCTTGCTGCCCCAGTCTACTGCCCAGGAGTTGAAGTCACCGGCAATCGCGACTGGATAAGTGTTTTTTTATTAATAATAAATTTGTATAACTTACGTATCCTTTACGTTTTACCAAACATGTTTGATAACACCGAAAATTTGGGCTGTTTGCAGTTATATTCACTCCATCCGTTTCTACATGATCACAAAAAAATTGTTTATAATAATAAAATAGTAATTAAAGAACAAACAGAACACTAATGAAAAAAATTAAATAGATTCAAGTTGAAAAATTCTTAAATAGAGTAAAATTTACTTGAATAAAGAATAATTTCTTGGATCAAGAATTTTTCCACTTGATTGAAGATATTCAAATTCTTAAAAATTATCTTCTTAGATCAAGAATTTCTCTTTTTAAATAAGTTTATTTTTTTTATCAGTGTAAGATAAAGAAATTATATATTTAAAATTTTCTAAAATTTAATTTCTTAATTGAAACAATTAAAATTTTTCTCATAGTAACTCAATTGTTAAAAAAAAATTTTCTAAATTTGAGAAAATACAATTTTTGATGAAAATTCGCCAGTTGTTTATCTAAAATTGTTTTTTCTCAATTATAAAAAACTTTTTTTAAACAAGAAAGTTATGGCGAGAAAAAAATTGATTTTTTTAATTAAATTAAGAAATTCTCAGTGTATACTTAAGAATTTTAATCACTTACGATTACTTAAAAGATGTAAACACCGTTCTCTATTTTCTGAGAAATCTCTTCGTATAGGGTTTGTTTCTGTTAGTAGTGAATTCGCTGTTGTCTATAAAATTTAATTTCAATAAATTATTTACACAAACTTCAAAAGAGTTGTTATCAAATTGACTTACAGTAAAGTATATACTTAGTAAACCGATGGAAAAAATGAAGTTTTTCATTTTTATAATTTTTTTGTTACAGGTTCTGTAATCAAACAACCCAACAAAGTTTCCGTTTTTTATTCTACTGAATAAGTATGAACAAAAATCGGATATTTATACACAAACGAACCAGTGGAAGATAAGATACCAATTTGTTTCTTTTTCAAGGAAAAATAATACATAAACATTGCATAGTTACATTACTCTATTTTATCTGTTTTTTAATAACTCGCCGTTACATGACTCTAATTATTGTTATTTAGCAATTTAAATCATCAATTGTGATCTTCTTTGTGTAAAAGAGTTATTTGTTTATAATTAAACTATGCATGATACGTTCAAGTATCGAAACTATGAAATTGGTTTAATTGCAAGAAGATTAACTCCACATCTTCCGCACTCCAGTGCATGTGTCGAATGAAAAAAAAATTTTAATCTTCTTTGCAATTAACTTATTTATAACTTTTCAATATCTTTATCACTTAAATTCATTAAAATATAATTAATATAATTATAAATCTATATAATTAATTTATAATATATTTATCACTTAAATTTATAAATATTTTGATAAAATTAATAAGCAGAATTAGACTAACAAAATGTAAGGTGATTTATTTTTAATATAAAATTAATTTATTAAGCTTAAGAATTTTTAGTACACATTTTTTTAGATTTCTTAAGAAGAGTGGAGAAGAGTTTTTTATTGAGAAAATTTTCTACAATTTTTCATGTAAAATAAGGGACTGAATGATGGAAATTTATTAAATTTCGATTTTTAAAAAGTAGATAATCAAATAAAATTAAAAATATTGTTATGTAAGTACTTATTTTTAAAATTAGTTTCATCATTTTTTTAAAGTTAGTTACTTATTTAATTAAAATATTTTACGATATGTATCATAGTTAGCGATTTCACTTTCTCCTTGAACGTGAAAAAAGCATAAATCATTAGTTAGGACATCATTTTGTATTATGCCACTAACTATGAGTGTTTCATTATATCGCATTTCAATTCCACACCAGCAATCGCTGCATGGCGTGATCAAGTAGTTTTGATTTAAGTACGGTAAAAATCTCCGTGACACCTTTAAAGAAGTTCAATTAGATTATCAGTAAGTAGCTGCATTTTTTTGTTTTAAATTTTACCTTATAAACTTTCAGCACTGTAAAATTGTACAGATGATTATAATATGAGTGAAGATTGTATTCTTGATCTTCCTTAACTTGTATTTTTAAAACTGTATAAACATAAAATTTAATTTATCGTGACATCAATTAATTTAGCAGGAATGGGGACAGATTTTTAATAACACTAATGGTTAATTCAGGAGTGTTTCGGGTTTTTATTTAGCGTTCATCATTCAACTAAAACTTATACAATATTAGACAATAAAAAATAAATAAAAACATTTATGCGTTGTTATAACATGTTTTTATTTAGGTGTTATTGTCTAATATTGTATATGTTTTAGGTGAGTCATGAACGCTAAATAAAAACCCGAAGCACTGCTGAATTAATCATTAGTATTTTTAAAAATACGTCCTTATTTCTGCTTAATTAAATTATTAAACCAACATTGATGTTAATCATACACTGTAAAAAATTTTTTGGACTCTGTGTGGTGTAAATGATTTGGTGTAAAAATTTTTAACACGGACGCGGTGTGAGAAAATCGCACTACATGTAATGTTAAATTTAAACGGTGTGAATCCTAAATTTTACACCATCAAGCGTCATGCAGGCCCTCCAAGAGAAGAATGTACCAGAATACCTTCTTAAGATCGTAGCAAGCTACTTTGAAAACAGGGTCCTGAAGTATGACACGAAGAACGGTCCGAGGGAGTATGATTTTACTGGAGGTGTACCACAAGATTCAGTTCTAGGCCCGCTCCTGTGGAATATTATGTATGACTGTCTATTAAGACTAACTCTGCCAAGAAACGTCAAACTCGTAGCATATGCAGATGACGTAGCCATAGTGATCGTTGCCAAACACCTGGACGAGATAAACCATATGTTCGATCTCACTTTTGAGCGCGTTAACCGGTGGATGGACGCAGTGAACCTGCAACTGGCGCAACACAAGACTGAGGCAGTGCTTATTACCAGCAGAAAAGTGGTAGAGACCATTAAGCTGAAAGTCGGCGAACAAGAAATCACATCACAACCTTATATCCGATATTTGGGAGTGATGCTTGATGCCCGACTCAACTTCAAGCAGCAAGTGGAACATGTCAGTGCCAAAGCGTCAGTAGTGAGGGCTAGTCTCGCACGACTGATGCCGAACGTCGGAGGCCCAAAGCAGAGCAGGAGGCTATTATTGTCATCAGTAGTCACATCGGTGCTCACTTACGGAATATCCATTTGGGCCGACGCACTAAAGACGCAAGAATCATGGAGAAAGGCTGGACCAGTATATCGACTGAGTGCCCTACGAGTAACTAGCGCCTTCCGCACAATATCAGAGGAAGCAGTGTATGTTATTTCCGGTACTCTGCCTCTCAGAGTCCTAGCTGAGGAAAGACGGAACCTATATCAACGAAAAAGGTCAACCACACTGAGCCCTGAAGAACTTAGAAGTGAAGAACGGCAACACAGCATCGCAAGATGGCAACAGGAGTGGAATTCTGCAGAGAAAGCTCGGTGGACGTACCGTCTCATACCTCGGATTGATGTGTGGTTCAACCGGAGTCACGGTGAGATCAACTATTATTTAACGTAGATGTTATCAGGACACGGATGTTACCGGAAGTATCTTCACCGCTTTAAGCACGATGATACCCCAGAGTGCCCGTCCTGTCCAGGGGTCAATGAAGATGCGGAGCATGTTTTCTTTGTGTGTCCACGTTTCAACCAACAGCGCGATGAGTTAGAGAAGATTCTGAAAAAGAGAACCCAACCAGAATCAATAGTAGAAGCAATGTTGTCGTCAGAAGCTGCCTGGAATGCCACAAGCACTTTTGCTACAAAAGTGCTTACAGAGTTGCGATCCATTGAGAGGAAAAGAGCGAAAGACAGAATCTAGAAGAAAGAAATAACATCTTAGCCACCAGAAGGAAGAGCGGCAGCTAATTCCTCCCCCCGCGAAGAAATGCCTTACGGCGGTACCATGGGGGATCAGAGGATAGAAGAGAAAGGGGTTTAGGGTTTAGTGAGTAGGGCTGTCAGCGTCGAGTTTTAATATGACGCTGCGTCGAGTTGCCACATATCCAGGCCAAACAGCTATGCCTAGAATCCGTAAAAAGGATTCCCCCCCCCCCTAAGGAAAAAAAAAACACACACACACATACACACACAGTGACAACCTCGCGGGAGTAGTCAGGGAAGCTTCCTATGACCTTCAAACGTCGAGATCTGATGAAAACTCGATTTTTGCAAAACGGGGTGAAAACAATAACTTCCCGATTTTTGAAAATCTTCGATTTTCTTAGCGGGAAGTTAAAAATTCATATTACTCTCAATTTTCACCCTTCTACGATCAACCCCGATTTTTAAATAAAATTTTATATTTTCCAACCCCGGTCGATAGCTGATCAATAGGGTTTCGTTTTGCCAAACTCACATTAAAAAAAAATTATAAATTTGTTTAAAAGTTATATAGGAAAAAAATAAAATTTTCAAATATATAATTAATTTAAATAAATTTTTTATAAATATTAAAGGTACAGTATTACTGTGTCTTTGTTATGATCCAACATTAATAATACAGTAATACTGTATCTTTGTTATGATCCAGCATTTATAATATTTGATTCATTTATAATCCACATTTTTTAAATTAAAATTAAATAATGATGTGAAGCGGGAAAGAAGAGGCGTTACGGTAATTATTACGTGATGCGACGTAATCCCCTGGGCATCAGGTAGAATCTCAAGGTAGTAGAAAGTGGTAGATTATAGTAAGTTAGCGATTAGCTATTTGCTGAAGTTTGTTGTTGTTGTTGTTGTAGTACAATAAGAGCAGACAGTCCAATGTCAGACAGTCCAATGGAAATGGAATAACTCTCATACTATACAGTGGTTACTATACTTAGAAAATTGAATTGTACCAACTTAAAAATCTAGAGCAGAGTAACTATCCGGAGAGGATCTCAGACGCCAAACGGAAACGGACTAACTGTGATACTACACAGTAGTATACTATCCGCAGAAAATTAAACTGTACCAACTTCGAAATAAAAAATTCGACCGAAATTAGTAAAATCTCTCGTAGAATCGAAAAACGGGGGAGGGAAAATTTTATAAATTAGGATAACGCTAAATAATGAAAAAAACAATATAGTTTTTGGTGTTTTACAGAAAGAACTAATAATTAAACTATTTAAAGCGAGTGTAAAGTGTTGATATGAATGTAGTAATAAAATAAATCGAGTTTAAAATATGGTGAGGTTATGTTGACATCTGACTCGAGAATAGAGGCAGCATGTAGTCTCACGCCTACACGTTCACACATATTATTACATATGTTGTTGAACGTGTACTTGGTTTGAGGCACTACAGTGCCTCCGGATGTTGACATCTGACTCGAGAATAGAGGCATGTAGCCTCACGCCTACACGTTCACACATATTATTACATATGTTGTTGAACGTGTACTTGGCTTGAGGCACTACAGTGCCTCCGGATATTATATATATGTATATATAAAAAATATATCAAAATGCATGTGGGTACTCAAATGAAAGCTCTTGATGAGTGTAACATCAGGATGAGCTTATATCTTTAAAAACGTTAATAGTTAAAAAAGTTCAGTGCAATTTAACAAAAGTTATTATTTAATATAAAGCAAAATTTTATTTATTTATAGTTCACAAGTCACGGCAGTCATATAGTAATAGTTATTAAATTAGCAAAGTTATAAATAATAACACGGAATAGAGTAAAACAGTAAATTACACCGTGTTAAATTTACAGGAGTGAAAATTTCACACGGAGGAAATTTTACACCGACTTTTCACACTTTCACGACGGTGTAAAAGTCTCTGGGTCGAATTTTTACACCGAAATTTTTTACAGTGTAGCAATTATTATTAATGAATACTTGTTAAAAATTAAAAATTGTTAATTTAGTTACCCATATCTGCAATCAATATTTGATTTTTATAATTTAAAGAAAGACATCTGCATCCTTCAGTTAGTTTGTTTTGAATCACTAAAAAATTTATAAAAAAAATTATAGTGGTACGAAGAAAAACAGCCATTTAAAAAATTGGTAAAAAAATTATTTAAAAATTTAACGTGGACTATAAAAATTTTTACGCTTACAACGTATCTTTATGTACTCAAATGAGTGTTAAAAATTTCAAATAGATTTTTTTTTAATTAACGATTTTGATAATTAGTTTATCTTATCAGCGACTTTTATAAAGTTTATGGATCATAAAATTATGAAATATCCGTGTAAAAAAAAAATTTCCAGAAACATTCCTCAGAAAAGTTCCGATTATGGGACGATCCGGAACTTTTGCGGAACTTCTCCGAAACTCTTTAGAAACAGTATTAAAAAAAATTTCATTTACAAACTTTTGAGTAACTAAAAATTTGAAATTCTTAAAATTTTTGAGGAACTTCTCCGGAACTTTTGCGGAACTTTTTCGGAACTCTTTAGAAACAACATTTAAAAAGTTTACTTACAAATTTTTGAGGAACTTTTTCGGAACTCTTTGGAAACAACATTAAAAAAGTTTACTGACAAACTTTTGAGTAACCAAAAATTTTAAATTCTTGACATTTTTAAGGAACTTCTCCGGAACTTTTGCGGAACTCTTTAGAAACAGTTAAAAAAATTTATTTACAAACTTTTAGATTTAGATTTAGATTTAGATTTATTTAGATTATGCCAAAGCCTAGGCCTGATGGTAAATTATACATATACATACATATTGATTATAAGTGTACAAGATATAAAAGTTCCGGATCGTCTCATAATCGGAACTTTTTTTTTTACACGGGTAGTGGATCGAAAAAAGACTTTTTTTTTAATTACTCAAGAAAAAAATTGTTTTTAAATTTAGAGAGATATTTATAACCGATGAAACGAGTTGAAATTGTTTAACAAAAAAATGACATTTTTAAAACATGTTGAGTTATTATTTTGTAGACTGGCGTAATATGAATATACTCTCATACTCTAGTTTGACTACACTATTTTATTAGTGTAGACGTAGATTTAAACTTTGACGGTAGGAAATACAACACCGATTATTAGAGGTAATTAAGTCATACGATAAATGATAGTGATTAATGAAAAATAATGGTCTGTGAAAATAATGATTAATGATAAAAATGAAACATTTAAACAATTTTTTTTTGAATTGTTCTTATTAAAAAATAAAAAGAAAAATTTCACATGTAGAAGATTTAAAAAACTATAAGTTCAATTTTTTTTTAATATTTTTTAAAATTCTAATTTAATTAAGGGGTTACATGGGTATCACGGTTTCAAAAAATCGATTTTTTTGTCTTATTAAATTCTACAACATTTCTAGAATATTGTCCTAAAGTTTCAAATCGATTCGAATAATAATTTCGGAGATAGTTTTAAAAAGTTGCGCACCCAAGACGCTGTTGTATTGTCACTCAAAACTTTAAACGCGTTTTTCTCAAAACTATGTTTTCAAAGACGGTACCCAAGATTTCTCGAGAACTACTCAACCAATCTTGATGAAATTTTAGACAGGTCTTCGAGATATAATTTACAAGCTCTTGAACGAAGGATTTTTTTTTTCAATTTTAACTATTAAAAAAAAAAAAAATGCCGTGAAATTTTAGCTAAATTTTTTATTTTCTTGTAAAAACCTCTGCAAAAAATCCAATTTTCATTTTTTTTCCTTCATTCAAGACTTAGTTTGAAATCTTAACTACACGGAGAAAATTTTATAGTAGAGATTACTATCTAGTTATGGTAAAATCTATTAACTGAATTCGATAGTAGTAAATATTATTTAAATAATTATGTAATCCATCTGAATTGTAGTAGTTACCATCCTGATGGTTACTACTACTATTATGATGGTAATCAGTAATAATAGCTATTATTATTTTAACTAGTTACTACTATTATCAAAATCGTAATTCCTAATATAACCTGATGGTTACAGTTACCATCAGTAATAATAATAGCTACTATCTAAGCTAGTAAAAAATATTAAAAAAATTAAAAATTTGCGTTAGCGTGGATGCATTTCTGAATAAACTAAAAACAGTTGTAGCGCAGTGTAGTACACAAAAAATCGGGATTAAATTCGGATTGAATGTATATTTAAATTTTTATTTGTCTAAAGCAAGTTTCAACGCCAAATTTTTCAAAAAAAAAAAATTGAAATTTCCAAAGAAATCAAAATTTTCAATAAAATTTAAATTTCAAAAAAATTAAAATTTCAAAAAAAAAATTTTAATCTTACAAAAAATTTTTAAAAACATAATTTTCAAAAAATCTAAGATTTTCAGAAAAAAATTTTGAATACAATGAAGCTTTAAACTAATTATTAATCATAATTATCTAATTATTAAAATTAAAATTTTCCCTTTAACAATTGCAATTAATGAGAGCATACTCTTTGCTCCAGCTGATGGTATCATATTTTGAAATGCACCGAATCAGCTTGACTACATGTAATTTTTCTTCTGCATTAAATTAAATGATATTCTTAAAGCTAGCAGATGAAATAAACTTATTGACCTGTTCTAGTTATGCATTCTGTTGAAGAAATTCAATGCACAAATTATCAAAACT
The DNA here is from genome assembly GCF_020080835.1 of Cotesia glomerata. Lineage (NCBI taxonomy): Eukaryota > Metazoa > Arthropoda > Insecta > Hymenoptera > Braconidae > Cotesia > Cotesia glomerata. The sequence continues at coordinate 6,519,556 of NC_058162.1, forward strand.
AGCAACCTACAGTCCCTATGTGACTGCCAAGAGTTGCGAACTATAATAAATAAAATTTTGCTTAATTGTATAATGATTTTCGTTAAAGTGTACTTTACTTTCTTAACTATTGATATTTATAAAGATATAAGCTCATCCCGATGTTACAATCATAACGAGCTTTTATTTGAGTACCCACTTGCATTTTTGATATATTTTTCATATATAATATATATAAATATATAAAAAATTCATGTGGGTACTCAAATGAAAGTTTTCGACGAGTGTAATATCGGTATGAGCTTATATCTTTAAAAATGTCAATAGTTCACAAGATACAAGGTCATTTCTTAATTATTGATATTTTTAAAGATGTAAGCTCATCCCGATGTTACACTCATCAAGAGCTCTCATTTAAGTACCCACATGCCTTTTTATATATTTTTCATATATACATATATATATAATATAAATATAAATATATGAAATATTGATGTGGGTACTCAAATGAAAGGTCTCGATGAGTGTAATGTCGGGATGAGCTTATACCTTTAAAAATGTCAATAGCTCACAAGATACAAGGTAATTTCTTAACTATTGATATTTTCAAAGATATAAGCTCATCCCGATGTTACACTCATCAATAGCTTTCATTTGAGTACCCACATGCATTTATATATATATATAAATAATATATAAATATATATATATATATATATATATATATATATATATATATATATATATAAATAATATATAAATATATGAAAAATTGATGTGGGTGCTCAAATGAAAGGTCTCGATGAGTATAATGTCGGAGCGAGCTTATATCTGTAAAAATGTCAATAATTCACAAGATATAAGATCATTTATTAATTATGAATCTAGAGATAGAGTATTTTCTCTTAATGATATTCTCTTAATAATATAGATGATAGGATTACAATTAATTCAATTATAATTTTATTTATTTATTTTAACCCCGCTTTTCAGACTTCTGTCTCAATGGGGGTCCGGCCGAGACCGGAAGGGGACTCCAGGCTGATCGGTACATTAAGTTTTGGCAGAATAAGTTTTGGCGGTATTACATACTTTTTCAGCCTGGAGAGTAATGCGGCGATGGGCCGACTTTGGGGAAACTGCACGCATTTGCCTGTGCCCCACCGGTAGCACAGGCTTTGGGAAACCATCGAAAACCCAAATCCTGGCAGCCCGGCGTGAGTTACGAGCACCGATGTTCACTGAAAATTAAATTTCAGCTCACACCGGGATTCGAACCCACGCCTCACCAGTCCCAAGCAAGCATGACAAGCATTATACCGCTTAGCCATGGGACTGGCTTAATTCAATTATAATGGAAATACTATATGATGTTTCATAATTTTATCTTGTGAAAAAATATTAATAATTGATAATAATAAGACTTTTTTAGTAACCCAAATCTTGGATGATTGCTATTTTGATAATCATAGTCAATCATTCAAAATAATCAATAATAGCTCTAATATTTGAAAATTTTTATCATATATGGATTTAAACGATTGTGTTATTATTTGTTTTAGTATTTTAAAGGAAAAAATGCTCATCACTAAAATATGGATGCAAATAAAGAATTAAATTAAATGGATTTATATTATTTTTTCTTTCAGAATTTTCACAATCTGAGATGGTTACAGTTACCATCTTCGATTATAGCAGTTATAATTTTTAATAATTACAATTATTATTTTCGATAATAATCGTTACCATTATTAATAGTAACTAGTACAATTGTCAATGATAACACCTATTATTTTGTGACTAATTAATTTTATTACCATTTCAAATAGTAGGAGTTAATATTTTCGTATAGTAAATACTATTATTAATTTTTCTCCGTGTAAAGTACATATTTTTTTTTTTTCCACTTCTGATGATCTTGCTAGGAGTTCTGTTGATCACGCGGGCGCATCTTTTTTCCGAGAGCTCGCCGGAAATGACGTCGCATTAGCAGAGTTTTTAATATTTTTTTTTTAATTTCAGTAATCCCTTATTAAACATGTATCTTCAATACAGTAAAAAGTTTGAATAAAATATTTCATTTTTTCTATTAAAAAAAATCATTGAAAATAGGCCATTTTTTCCCGGAGGAAACCCATGTAACCCCTTAATGAAAATCAAAAAATTTTTAAATATCTGTTGATTTCAGTATGATGATTAATATGATTTCATTATATCATAAATTTGTCGAATTTTTTATTGAAAATAAAAAAATGAAAAACTCAATGCCTAGATAAATAGTAAATTATAACTTATCCCAGTTAAAAATAATGAAATTGAATAAGAAATAAATAAAATGAAAAAGTTTATTAAATTTTTCCCCCGAGCGTGGTCAAATATCCGGAGAAACATTGCTTCCGCTTCCGTCTCTAAGTGCATGCGTGTATACGTTAACTTACGATAGGAGATAGAAGATAGGAGAAGACTAATACAGATGTATGGACGTAATATATACACGCAATTATGTACAAGTATATTGTACATACATGTGTGTATAGATACGTACATGGATGCGAATCCATTGGGAACGATTTATCGTCGCGAAAGTATGCCAGTGAGTTATTTCGTTTCAAGTTTTACTGTAAAGAAAACTCGTGCAAGCATGATAGAGTCCATACCTGATGAGATGTCGGTGTCGGAGCACAAGGCTTTACTTTGGCGGAAAACTTTCCGACAACGATCGCTAAAGGGTAAAAAACGGGAATTAAATTACAGTTTATGGGATACATTTATCCTGCTTTAAAATAATCTGGCTTTCTTTATTTAACTTTTTTTCGCTTATTCTTTATACTTTTTTTACTTACAGGTTACAGGCGCATTACGTAAGAATGTATATTTATTGTGATTAAGAACGCTGGTGTATCATATATGAGCACGTGACTTGTTTCAAAGAAGAAATCGGTAAATAAAGAAGACAATAAGTTTTAAATATAAATAATTTATCTTCTTTAAATTTCAGATGAGATTTACAGAGATTATAATGTCAGTGGGAAATTTAGACACTCACCGTCCTACGCGATTCATTCTATGATGTTCTTTCTCTGTTATGTGTGTTGTATTGTTTTGTTTGATACTGAACATTACACAGGCCAAGCTGTAATTGCAATAATGAATAAATTCATTAATCGAATCCAAGTACGTCGAGCAAAAAGTTTGTCCTGGTTGGAAACAATTTAATTAACATCTGGCGAAGCTTAAAGCAAGATGCAAGGGTATTATGGACGTATATGGTACCAACTAATTTTAGTGAAATTGAGATTCAAAATAATGATAAAAGTAAAATTTTATTTTTTTTATTAATATAAGATTCAGTAGAACTTTTATTAACTCTATGTATTGTTAAAAGATGATACTGAAATTAGCTGACAGCTGTCAATTTTTTAAATTCTTATAACAAATCAATTACAATAATGAAAATACTTTTTAAAAATTTCACTAGTAATTTTTTTTTAATATTACATGTGAAATTTTTTGTCGTTTTTTCATAATAAATTTAATTGCTATAACATCATTAATAATTTCTAATGTCTGTCAATTTAAGAGTCATATTAAAAAGTGGTAAATTACATTATTTATTTACTCTAGATTAATCCAATATGAAACTGAAAACTTAACAGACAAATTTTTAGAATTCTTAAAAATTTTTAATTTTTCATATTGAATTGTTAAAAATAAAATTATTCATAGAAAAGGTTTCACAGAGATATGGATTAATTTATTTTTAAATAAAATTGTAAAATTGTCAGATGTCTGCTGATTTTTTTAATTTTAGTAAATTACCTATGAAATGTTTTGATAAAATGAAAAATATCAAATTTAATCAACAAATTTTCATGTCAATTCATCATCAAATATTCTACTTTTAAAATATACAAAAATAAAAAACTTATCACAAACAAGGGTAAATTAAATATTCAAAAACAACCGTAACAATTAAAAATTTTTTTACTGTATAAGGATTATTTTAATCTACTTTAACTCAATCATATATTGTACACATCTTTACTTAGTATTTAAGATCAATAATGAAAGTATTATTTTTAAAAATTAACATGATTATTAATTTTAAGGGGCCAACATATATAAAGTTTAGTTTAATTATTTAAATAAACTGATAAAAAATTAACAATTTAAAGAAAATATCATTTTAGATCGACTTGAATTAAAAGAAAAATTTTTTGTAAGCCTCATTACTCTACTACATGTTAAATGTTTGATATTATCTTCAGTTATAGTAAAAATAACTATTTTTATTTCTTTTTATTAAAAATTTATCAGATAGTTTTCTTTTCATTAATAAATGAATGAATGATTTATTATTTAACATCAGCTATTTACACTAATTTCACAATATACAATGTAATAATACTTTTGGTATAAAATTACAGTTTATGTAGATAATCAATTGTATTCTTAATAAATAGTTTTAATTTTATTTTAATATATTTTAAACGATTTTCTTTTTATAATTCGTCCAGCAGAGAATTATAACATTTAAACCCTCTATAATGTACACTGATAGAAGGATTTATTTGTATTAAATAATATTTGTTAATAGTTAACAAATCATTTATTACAGACCATTTTTTAGTATTAAACAAATATTTCTTAGTATTTAAAATGATTTGTTTGTATATAATAAATCTGATTTTCATTTATTAAATATTAATAAATCTTTTTAAATACTAACAAATATTTGTTAAGGACTAACAAATGGCTTCTAATAAATGATTTGTTAAATATTAAGAAATCTTTTTAACTATAAACAAATCCTTCTATCAGTCTCAATATTTCTGGGGTGTAAGTTCTAATAATAGCAATTTTAACAAATTTTGGTTTCTAGTATTATAAATATTATTATTGTAAAATAAAGTATTGTAAACTATCATCTGTCGGATCGATAGCCAATTTAATATCTCTTATTATTAAAAATATCTCTTAACTATTAAAAAGCTATGATCTGCGAGTACCTAATTAGTTATAAATTTACTTTGAAAATTTATTTAGCAAACTAAAAATTAAAAAAAATTTTAATTTAATTTAAATCCTTGCATTAAAAGTTGATGTGACGTTTTTCATTGTTGTCGCTTTTCGTTGCTATGCATTCACTGGCAAACCATTACAATGGCAATAGTTACCATAGCAACGGTTATTATGGCCACGGTTATCATAGCAACGGTTACTATGGCAACGGTTACTATGGCAGCAGTTACCATAGCGATTTATCATGGTAACAGTTACCATAGAACGATTACCATGAAATGGCTTACGGTTACTATGGCAACAGTTACCATGGCAACGGTTAAATATAAATGAGTAAAATTTGTAAAAATAATGATTAATTAAATTGGCGATAATAATCATTTTGACAGAAGCGCGCAAAGCGCGTTCGATTTTTTAGTAAATTAAAATTTAAAAGAATTTTTTTGTTATCATTAAATTTATTTTTCGCAATTACAAAATTTCAAATAAAGTTATTTATTTATTCTTTGTCTACAAATACTATAATGTATAACAATAACTTAAAAGAAAAATAAAAATAATTTAATGTTGAGTTGAAAAGTTAAGTTTCACATAATAAATTTTCCAAGTGAGTGATAAAACCACAAAGACGTGTTGGTCATGGGTACTTAAAGTTTTATTGTTGCGATTTTCTTTCTTTATATTTTTTCTTTCCTTTAAAAGGAAAATCCAAAGGTGGGCGGATAAAGGTGTATAGGAAGAAAGCATCGTCTGATCATGTTCTCAAGGGAAGTGATCCTGTGGGTGGTCATGCGCCACAAATGTAGTGCGATTACCCCTGAGGATACGATTGCAGCTCTACATCCCATACCAGCTTTACTCTACACTGTTTTTAGTTGAGTATATTCTGGCTCTTGGTGAATGAACGACCAGTCTGGCCGCGCGCACGTCTTCGACTACTGTCGCTGTCCTCCCTCACTTTTCATACAATTTTTTCACGTACTTAACATCTTTCAATTATTCTTGTTTCTATTTTTCTTAATTTTTTTGTCAAACTTAACTTGTCAGTTAAAAAGTATTATTATTACTCTCTAACTTTTATTTTGTGATCATTTTATAGTGGGTTTTTTTCAGGTAGGTTAATATTTTAATTATAATCATTTCTTCTTATTGTTCGTAAAATTGTTATCAAAACTTCTTTAATTTTCAATTTTATATAAATTTATTTAACTTTTTTTCAATATTTAAATGAATTTTTCTTTTATATGAATTTTTAATATTTTTAAATTTTAAATTTATTTTTAAAATTTTTCAATTATTAAAATTTTTCAATATTCAAATGAATTTTTCTTTATAAATTTTTATATTTAACTTTTCATTAATAAATTATTGATAAAATTCTTTTAAAAAGTTTTTTCATTTTTCAATATGAATAATTATTTTTTTAAATAAATTCAAATGATTTCTTCTTCTATAAATTTTTTGTAAACAAATGTTTGTTATATTAAACGATTGATCATCAGTAAATTTTGACATTAATTTAAATTAAGAAAAATTATTATTGCTAATATTATTAATAAGATAATTTACATAAAAGATAAGTATGATAAAAGCTTTGAATTTAAGGGGCAAGTAGGTCGAACATAATAAAAAAATTAATTTCGTTATATCTAAAACTTGTTGAGTTAAAAGTTACAACACTTAGCGAGTGATATGTTAGTAGAAATTGATTCGATAAACTTTAAAACACTATACGGGCTAGTGAAAACGTGATTGTAATAAAAGTATAACTAAATTGTTTCTCATTCTCTTTTTATAGCGTCTCCTTCATACATATGTGGCACACATTTCATTCAACAACAAGTTAATTTAACAAATTGTTAATCTTCAATACCTTTAGATATAGAATATAGTGAAAGTAATTTCTAATTTTTTAGGATCCAATTCGTTCTTAGCTTTCACTATTTCTATTTATTTTTAACTTTAGATTTTATATAAATTAGATCTATTTTTATTGCACCGACTTTTCACTAAAAAATAATTTTTTGCAAAGTAAAGTTTGAACATTTAATAAAAATAAACATTAAAATTAGATTCTGAATCAACATTAATTAATTTTAAATATTTGTTGATTATCCGTAATTTTTAATTAAATTTAATATAATTTTAAGTTCTTAAATAAATAAGTAAAATATTAATAATTATAATTTTTAAAATTGCAATAAAATGTAGAAAAAAATTATCAAAGAGTGAAGGGAAAAAAGTTGATTAATTTATTTAGGATATAAAATATTCGACACAGAGCAATTGAAATAGTTAGGTCGATTGCCGGTGTACTTTATGATCGTGACAGTTGTAAGATAACTCCCAAGATTGGGTACTGACTCATTATCGCTCTCGTGCATCTGACATCCACCAATTCGTGACTTTGTTTATTTACAAGCTCTTTTCAACACTTTTTGTACTTTTCAATTTGACTCGCCAAAAGCCAAAGAAAAAAAAACAAACAACAGCAATAATAATGTAAAATATATATATAATATCTGTGCGTGAAAACTGTCGACGGCATATTTTACCGGGGAATAAAAGAAGTATATAAATACACGGGTTTTATCGCTCGAATAGTTGCGTGATATATATATATAATAATATAATAATGATAATTTTTTTTTCAAACTTGTTAGGTATAAATCTCAAGAAGACAATTGCTGATCTGATTTCGATGAACTTAAACTGTCATGACATAATTAAATGTTACATAAATTATAATCTTGTATGCAAAAAAAAATAACAATGATAATTTTAAATAAAAAATATTATTTTGAGATTAATTCAAACAGCGATAATTTTTATTAAAAATATTTATACTTGAAAAGAGCACATGTCGTTTTCTTAACTTTTGACAAGCGAATTACCGTGTCCATGTCTCGCGAATAAATTTCATATTTTTTACAGCGAATCAGACCCACAGGCATTAGTTTAATGTAATTTAACAAGTGGATAAGTAGGATCATTTACAACCTTGTCAATGTTTATTATAAATTATAAATTCTCTATTTAACAACAATGCACGCATATTTTGTTAAAAATATTATTATGTAAATTAAATTATAATAAAATCTATGAAAAAATAAATAAAATACACTAATTTTTCCCATAAAAGTTCGTCGACTGATTACACAATCGCACGTAAAGATAAATTAGCATTAAACAGGTATAAAAGATAATTAAAATTTAACTATTGGTATAATGCAGAAAAATATAAAAATTTTATATTATGTATTTACGATCAAGAATAAATTAATATTGATTATTATGCAATTTAATATTTCGTGTGTTGATAAATTTTTTACGGCAATGTAATTATTATAATAAAGCAATAAACTTTCGTTTTTTAAATGTTGAGTTTTCGAGGTAACAAAAAAAAATGTTCGACGGTAAAACTAAAATAAAGTAGAAAAAAAAACATGTTATGGATCTTGAAAAAATAATGTATAATTAGAACGAGTATAGCTTAGAAAATATAAAATGTGAAATATGTATATATTTATAAATAATATTATTAATATATACTTATAAATCACATTTGTCTATAGTTCAAAGGCGTTTACGACGTGTGTTCTTGTTATTCGTTATTTCGCAAATCGGCATGAAGCTAGAAAAGACACCATAGTAAACGAGTACGTAAATCACTCACGATCTTCATACGATTCGCCTCAAGCTCTCCCGCATTACATACATGTATTTAATCTCCCTTTTTTTACTCGACACGAGTAAGTGTCGTGACTTGTTCACACTCTTTCGTTTTAAATTCAATTGTTACGTAAAATTTTGTTATCATTATTTTATCCAAATTTTATCATTTTTTTTAATTTTTTAGAATGATAATAATAATAACTAGCAACCTTGCAGTCACTATGTGACTGCAATGAATTATGAACTATAAATAAATAAAATTTTGCTTTATTAAATAATGACTTTTGTTAAATTGCACTGTATTTTTTTAACTGTTGACGTTTTAAAGATATAAAAGCTCATCCCGATGTTACACTCATCAAAAGCTTTAATTTGAGGTACCCACATGCATTTTTGATATATTTTTCATATATACATATATATAATATATATAAATATATGAAAAAATTGATGTGAGGTACTTAAATGAAAGATCTTGATAGAGTGTAACATCAGGATAAGCTAATATCTTTAAAATGTCAATAGTTCACGAGATACAAGGTCATTTCTTAATTATATATCTAGAAATAGAGCATTTTCGAATGCAGCCTAAATATTTATCATAATAAATTTACTGTCGGTGAGAATAATATGAAACCTTGAAAAGGTACAAATTCAAGTCAAGGCCTTTGCAATGTCACTAAATTTAACTAAAAAAACCGATTTTATCATATGAATATCTTGACCACAAAATTTTTCTTATTCTCTTAATAATATAGATAACAAAAATTGAAATTGAAAGAAACACAGAAGCAATATATATAAGAAGAAATAATTTTATTAAAATATCAATTCAATGTCTTATAAAATGTATTGATTAAGACAAATATTGGTACTTAGTATAAGGTTTTATACATATCAAAAAAAAATAAATAAATAAAGACAAAAATTTTTCAATTCAAAAATTTTTCTTTGAGTCAAGTTATTTTTTTTTTTTTTTTTAATTGTATGACTGGAATAATTTTATAAGTACTAGAATAATTTTTTCCTATTTTATTGAATATTAAATTTATAGTATTTCGTTGGAAAATTAACATTTATCTATTAAACTGTATTTGTATTCAAACTATTGTGACATATGAATAGCCGGGTTGCGGTCAACCAGTCAGATCGACAACATTCCGAATTATTAAAACTCTAGAAAATTTTAAATTCCGCTACATTCAAAGTTTATAAAATACATTAGCTTAAATAGAATACCAGCCGAAAAACAATTTTGTAAATTATAAAACACCAGGTTATCGAATATAAGTAAATCTAAATCTTATATTCCTCAAGAGTTAAAATTAATTTGATTTCGAAAAAGGTTCGTTCCGACGTATATTCATCCGAATACTTATCTATCCGAATAATGATTCAGCCGAAAATTACTCATCCAAAAAATTGGAAATTTTTCTTAGATGGTCCACCTTTACAAGCATGAAATTTGAGTGTTTTATATACATGCTTGTAAATTAAAATAAAATTAATTTTAAAAAATTGATTAATTTTTAAATTGATTAAAATAATTAATTTTAAAAAATTTCTAATCTAATTATAAAATTATTTACATTTTTCGGCTAAATGAGTGTTCGTCTGTTCATTCATTTTGGCGTACAAATTTTCGTTGTTATGTTTTTTTCTCTAACGTTTTATGTTTATGTTTTTTTCTCTAATTTTCGTTGTTATGTTTCTCTCTCTAACAAATAAAGAGATGTTATTTTTAATTAATAATTAATTATCTATGCGGTTAATTGAAAAATGGCTAAGGACTTTTCGTCTCAGAATTATTTTTTTCATCAGATGCTACAATGGCGTCCGTGACTTTTGGGACACCCTGTATATATATAAATAAATAAATAAATAAATATATATATACATACATATAAATATATATATACATACATATATATACACATACATATACATACACATACATATTAGTTATTTATGTACCTTGGGCGAGCCACGCGCCAATACGGTCGAGGTGATAAATATTTTCAGCTGGGATAGTATAAGCCTGAGGCCCGATAGGGCCGAGGCTTTATGTCCCTGCTGCAAGTAATTATCGCCGAGACCGTATTTGTGCATGGCTTGCCCATGGTGCTTAAAAAATTTTTCGTCCTATGGCGGACGTATGCGGGTTTTTACGTGCAGGGGATACTCAATTTATAATTAAATAGCGTACGACGCCATAACCCTCTAATCCTCTAAATAAAAATACATGAAAGTCTTGAAGTTAGTCAAAGATGCGCTTTTTAATTTAAAATGACAATTGAAACGTAAGCTACTCGGCTGTATAGAGATTGGTGACGCTTGCGTGACATTGTCCTCGACTGTATAAAGTTCTATACAGCCCAGTAGATACTGGCGCGTACGCGTGTTATTTACAAATTGAGTGTCGTCTGCGCGTAAAAACCCCCATACGTCCGCCTAGGACGAAAATAAACTTTTGAACCATATGCATTTTCCGACTCAGCTCGACGAGTATAGTCGAAAAATAGTAAAATTTTTGAAAAGTTCCATCATGAGGACCAATGCAATAGTTAGATTTCTATGAAATCTACTAAAAAAGAATTTATTTATTCACCAGAATAAAACCAGCGTTACTTTTAAAGATGCGGAAATGATTTTATCAAAAATCGACGGGATACCAATGAACATCTCAGTATCAAGAAACCTCAATGATTTTTCTTGGCAGCAGTTTCGTCCATTATCACAACGAGACCTCCTAATGTGACTTAACTTCAGTACAACTCGATAATACCATTAGTAATTCCGTAAGTCTAAAATCACATTATATTGTATTATATACTTCCTTACTTCTTTACTTCCTACCCTAATATAGTTACATTACCCATTCACTATTACACAAACACAATTTTATAATACCTTAAAAAAAAAAGAATTAAATTTTTATTTTTTAGATTTTGATTCAAACAAATAAATTCATAAAATACTTAAAAAACTTTACAATCATATTTTTTTTTAATTTTTAAAATAAATTATTTATTACATAAAAAACAATATTGTCATAATTTCAGTATTTTAAAAAAGCAAATAAAATTTTTAAATCTGTACAAATAATCAACAAAATTTTCTTCTTTAGTCCCCAATAAATTAACATTAAAAAAAAATAAACAAATCATAATTTTAAATGAATACTTCATTAATACAGAGATTAATTATAAAAACAATATTACTCAATTATGACAACAGAGAACAGTGAAACGATTAATCGAATAAACATGATTCAAAATACAAAAGACTATAGTATGGTTTATACAAGGAATAAATGATTATATCATCGCCGCATCTAGGACAACAGGATTAAAAATATGTTTACGATTACGAAAAAAAAAAAACAAACTTTACGAATTAGTTAGTCACAGAACTTCCGCGTCTATTCACTAACATGACTAATTCATTTTATGCCGACGTAGACGATCGGTTTGTCATTATTAATACAATATTACATATTACTTATAACACGTTAGATATTTTGTTAAGATGTTTAGTTAAGATCTCCAGAGTCTCTTCTATTCTTTCTACGCGCTAGACCAAGGTTTGGTTGTACTACTTCAATGTACCAAGTATAGTACCATTACATCGATTTAAATCTCAATCTTTCATTGTCAATTCACTTCGATAATTTGTCATGTATATCGATAGTAATCTCAGAGCCGATGTTGATGTCGCAATCCCTGTTTTATTTTATTTCTTCTTTTTTATTTAAATTTAAATTTAAAACAAAGTAAATTATGTTTGCAGATCAGAGTGGCATGCGACTAGTAAACGTGGAACGGGCGTGTCTCTTGCTGACAACGATTCACGTTTTGGTCAACGAGATTGTCGACGCGAAGACCTTCACCCTAGGCTACATCACCGGTTCCAAGAGACGGCCCGACGATTTCGAGTACCAGAGACCTGGTACTCGTATCTCTGGAGCTATCACTCTCGCTGTTCAAGAGGTATCGCTTATTATTATTATTTATTATCAATATTAATTAATAATTTTTGATAAATGATTGATGGTTAATTTCGGAGATAATTCAAGGACTTGAAAACGTTCGTTAAAATTAATTTTTTATTTTATTTCAAATAAAGCAATAGTGAGTGGTGTTAATGACGCGTGAACCACGATTTTAATTTTTGGACGTGCATTTTACAGCAGCCGGAATTATTTCCCATAGCTTTCACCGCTTGATCTTGCTCTTGGTCTTGGAAGAAAAAAATCTTGGCTCGATCGTTAAGTGTTTTATGTTTTCAACAACTTTTTTTTATCCCCGTAATTCTTTCTTCTTTAGGAGTATTTTATTATGCCTTTGGCTGTAAAAAATAGACTTGTTTCAGTCAATTAATAATCACTTTGCTTCTTATAAATAGTTAAAGACCAGTGGATAAATTGATAGGAAAATTTTTAAGAAGTAATTTTGTTAATATCAAACTTGTAAAAATTTTTTCCTAATAAAATTTTTTTGTATACTTTTCAAGTAATTTAAACTTTTGAAAAACTTGATAAAATTGTAATTAAAATTAATTTTGGTAATTATTTACAAGTGGGGTCCACCATTTTTATTTTTTTAAACGAAATTTTAATTTGATTTTATTGATATATTTTTTTTGAAAAATACATAAAAAAATGAACAATAAAAAAAAAGTTGATTATCACAATTTTAACAAATTTAAAAAAAAATTTATAAATTTTTTAGAAAATTGTGATGTTCAACTTATTTTTTTTTAATTGTTCGTTTTTTTTATGTATTTAAAAAAAATGTATAAAAAACATCAAAAAAAGATCAAATATAAATTTTATCCAAAAACACGAGAGCCAAAATTTTTTCCAACTTTTGAAGGCAAAAAAGTTGTCGAAATCTTTTTTTTTTCCTATCACGATATTTTTAATCATAAGTGCTCCGTAAAAACAAACCGAATAAAAAAAAATGTTAATTTTTCACCAAGATATGGCCAAAAATAGGGTGTACCCACTTGTAAATAATTACCTTAATTTTTTTTAATGAAATTGTATTCAAAAAATAATTTTTACTTGCATCAAGAGTTAGAAATGTAGTTCAGCAAGTTTAATGAATAAATTTTATTAATATCAAACTTTGATTCATTTGTTTTTTTGAGATCAAAAAAAATTTTTTTTTCAGATATTTTAAACCTTTATAAAAATATTTATGAAGAAATTGAAATTATTTTAGTTGAAATGAAATTTTATTAAAAAAAAAACCTAAAAGTGTTTATAAAGTCAAAAATTTAATATAAAATAAAATTTTTTATTATTTACATTAAAATTGATTGAATAATTAGTATATTGTAAAATTTAAACACACTTTAAATCATTTAGTTGTAATTTGAATCATTGAACTAATTTGTTAATAAAAATTGTAACGAAAATTTTCCGCTTACATCCTGAAAAAAATAAGATCAATTTTTCACCTTGGCGGTTTGACTAAAAAATGTTATTGTTGTTATGTACTACGTTTAAAGATACCGTATTGTACAATATGAAAAATTCTAATTTAAATAAAACTATTGGACAATTCAAAATACTGTAGAACTATAGAAACATAAAAAATACTTATCTTCTTACTGAACGTCAAAGTGGTATCCTTGCAATTTTTTAAGGTCAACGCTGGTGAACTAGGCAAACGCGGACATAAATTGGAGTTCCTGGTCGCTGAAACTTATGGAGAAGAAGAAACGAGTATTTTCATGACCGCTGAACTTTGGACTAAAAATATTAGCGCTTATATTGGTCCTCAGGAGACTTGTATTCATGAAGGAAGAATGGCGGCTGCTTTCAACCTTCCAATGATCTCATATGTAAGTTTATCTACTTGTTATTATTGTTACTATGATTGTTATAACGATATTCTACACTCAGCACTTTATATATTTTTTCCAAGAATTATTGCATGGTAAATCAGACTTAGAAAACTTCTAGACATTTTACATGAATTGGACTTTTATTAAATTATATTTTTATTTAATTTACCGATGAAGCTATATTTCCCGTTTTCAATACGACAAATGCACTAAAACAATTCATGTGAAAATCGCAAAGTTACTCGGGTAAAATATATAAACTTTTGTATATAAATTGAATAAAAATGTACGTTTGATTGAATCTTATTGATCGTAAAAAAAAGGACGTAGGACATAAAACTGTTTGGGATTCAGTAAAAATGTTTACGGATTGGGCTATTATTTATAAGTGAGAACCAGTAGAGAATATTTTATTTTTATTTTTATTGTTATTAACTCTTTTCCGTCTTGAAACAAGGCGCAGTAAGTTGCATTAATTATAGAGTTGCGATAAGCTCTAAGTTATTAGTTAACTGGTCAAAAGGAAGGAAGAAGAATAAGATTACGCTATTGTTATTTTAAATTAAATATGAAAACATTAATTGAGAATTACCATCTTATTATATCATACTTTATTTTTTTCAAATTATTTCATCTTATACGGTAAAGAAAATTTGTAGAAATAAATTTATTAATTAGTTTTAAACATTTTAGTTTAATTGACAAAAAATTTCTAAAATGTCAAATTTTTATTAATTTTTCTGGTCAAAAAATTGATATTTTTTAAAAATTTTTTTAAAATTATTCTAATCTTAATAAAGTATAAAAAAAATATGTGATTGCTTAGCAAAAAATTATAAAAATTATTTTTATGGATTGAAATATTCTTGGCCGTAAAATTAAACAATAATAAATTTTTTAAAATAAAATTTTACATCATAGTTGAATGATTGCTTTCACTTAATTAATCAAAAGTAAATATTAAAATCAGCTCATCAATAGACTAAATGTAATGGAAAGTAAAGTGAAAAATAAGTTCTCGAATCCCAGGTGATAAATTACCTGGCTTATGTAATAGAATGAGAATAGAAGACAAGATGAGTTAAATGAACCTTCTTAAATTTACAATAAATCAAGCTTAAATATAAAAGTTTGATATTGAAATATACTAATAATATAATAAATTTTTTTCAGTTTTGCACACATCAGGAAACATCAAACAAGATTGAATTTCCAACATTCGCTAGGACTCGCCCGCCAGACACCCAAATATCAAAATCCGTCGTTTCAGTATTACTAGCGTTTAACTGGACAAAAGTAAGTTCATTCATAAAAGTTTTATGATTTACTTTTAAAAGTATCTTTTCTAATAGTTCTAATAAATTTTTATCACTAGGTCACATTTATGTACATGAACTCAAGTTTATTTGAGTTCAATAACAAAATGTCAAGCGTAGCGATGACGATTCTCGATTCATTTGAGTCGTCTGGAATCTCTGTAAATTATCTCCGCTGCTGGAAGGAGCCGTATCACGTCACTCACATGAACAATCCGTTCCATGAGCTCGTTGCGAGTACTTATCGTGAAACGCGAAGTAAGTAAGGCCATGAAAACACATTTTTTATTTTACTATTTATGTACTTGATTCTATTCTGTTTTCATTTGTTTATTTATTTATTATACTATAAAAATAAGTTATTGTTTAGTCAATTAGATAGATTACACAGTTGATAATGTTTGTAAGTTAAAACAATTCGATTTTTTTTCAGCCTCAATTGACAGTTTTTAACTTAAGATTTATTACGATTAGTGCTTACTGCAATTTTCTATACGCTCAGAATTTAAATTCCAATAGGCTTATAAGCTAAATTCAATATAATTTCTTCATCGAATTAGTAAAATACTTTTTTTTTTAATAAACCAATGTAAATTACTTAAAATCTTTGTTCTTTTTAAGGTAGTTCACTCACGACATATAGTTTGTACTATTTATTTCCTTTTCACTCGCTAGTGCTGCTTTTCTCACAGACTATCTCTTATTCGCTTTTACTAATGATTATTTTTGTTTAACTATCCAGTTTATTGATAATTTATAAAAAATTACACGGTCAAGATTTTAAAAATTTTTTTGGGTTATTTTAAGTATATTATTCTAACAGATATCAGTTTTTTGAAACGATCGTAAGATCCTTTCAATGAAATAATCATAAGTATTTGTGATTTTCTCACTCTCCATTTATACTGCCTGTGCTAAAATGTTATTTTTAATTACAATTATCTCATTTCTGCAGTAATTAATCGCTACAGAAACTATACTTGAAAATGGCGCTCTCTAAGTTAAAGAAGCGAGAATTTTTTGAAACCAACATTTGAAAATATTTAAAAAAATGAAGTATATTTATTTTTCTAATATTTATATCATTAATGCGCTAAAATATTGCGTAAAAAAGCATGTCATTAAATTTAAAGTTTGTTTTTAGTACATGGAAAAAATAAAACTCGAAAAATTACAGTATATAATGCAACGTGGCGCTTCGTGATGAAAACTGGAAAAATTGCAGTTTCAGATTGTAATTATTACAGATTCTATAAGAATTACATTGTAGAATGTAATATTTACATTGAAAGCTCTGAAAATTAAATTCAAAAATTGAATTTAGAAAAATGTTATTTCAAACAATATGATCAGGATCACGGGTAATTGGAAAATATGTTTAAATCAATTTAAATAATCATTGATTTGTTATTTCAAACTGTAATTTTTTTAGTTTTGATTACGAAGGGACCGATTTTACATTTTATACTGCAATTATTGTTGTTATGTTTTTTCCGTGTAGATTTCATAGAAATATAACTATTGCATTGGTCTTCATGACGGAACTTTTTAAAAATTTTGCTATTTTTCGACTCAGCTCATCAATCAGATTCAGAAAAAGCATATGGTTCAAAAGTTTATTTATGTATTTATTTATGCATATACACTGTAAAAAATTTGAGGAGTGAATGAAGAGTGAATGATTTTTAATTGATTCACTCCCAACGGGAGTGATACTTACTCCGAGAAGGAGTTAATTTTTATTAATAATAAAATTCACTCCGCATTCACTCCCAAAATAAATGAATTTAGAAATAAATAAATTTTTGTAAAGAATATTTTCTTATAAACCCTTTTTATATTTAATTATTAAAAATTTAATTTATTATTTTTAATAATATTTCATTTTAATTATTATTATAATGTTTTTATTTATTTTTTTTTATAAATTAATTATAATTAAAAATTGTCAAAAAAAAATATGTAGATATATACATATATATATATATATATATATATATATATATATGTAGATATATACATATATATATACTAGCGGACCCACCAGACGTTGTCATGTACACACGTCTTAAATTTAGAAATTTTAGGAATGAGCTTGTTATAGTTAAAACATCATTAGTTAACAATATGCAATGGGCATTCTTTAATAATTAACATACCGAACAAAAACAGTTTCACTGTAAAAAAAATCACGCCAAGTCCACGTTCATAAGACTATTAAAAATCAAAGTAACCGATATGGTTGTATATGATTTTCGGAAGCTAAAAAAAATTTTGTTGTAAATTTAAAAATTAAAAGAAACAATTTTGGAACGTATTTAGTGGTGCAGTTTACGAAAAATTTCACTTTTTTATGAAATTCGTAAAATCTATGTACTAGGACTTTTAAAAAAAATTAAAGTACACAATGACGCACACCAAGTACGTTCCAAAATTGTTTCTTTTAATTTTTAAATTTACAACAAAATTTTTTTCAATTTCCGAAAATCATATACAACCATATCGGGTTACTTGGATTTTTAAATTTTTTATTTTATATCTTTTTGTAAGGAAATAAAATTTTTTTTTCTTAATAGTCTTATGAACGTGGACTTGGCGTGATTTTTTTACAGTGAAACTGTTTTTGTTCGGATTCCAGTATTTTTTGTAATTATAATAAAAATTGACAATTTTAATTTAATACATTTCCGGTGGCAAACTATCCCCTTTAAGCTATAGTTTGTGCTGATTATTTTTAATAATTTTAAATAGAAATTATAAAGATAATCGATAATAATCAAGTAATACGCGTAATAAAAAGCATGAACTACTATTATAAAATATCATATAAAAAAAAAAATCAAAATAAATTTGAAAAAAAATTTGTAACCTCAAAAAACCGTTCTGCTTAAGGTATATACATACTCGGTAGTCTGGCTTGAGAACGGAACTTGGCGCCAGACTCTATCGAGTCTGTTGATTTCCGTAAATATAAGCCCATTCTGATTTTATACTCATCAAGAGCTTTCATTTGAGTACCCACATGCATTTTTGATATATTTTATATATTTAGATATTTCACAAATACCATATATATATAAAATATATAAAAAATGTTATGTGGGTACTCAAATGAAAGAACTCGATGAGTGTAACATCGGGATGAGCTTATATCTTTCAAAACTTCAATAATTAAGAAATGACATTGTATCTTGTCAACTAATGATATTTTTAAAAATATAAGCTCATCCCGATGTTACACTCATCAAGACCTTTCATTTAAGTACACACATCAATTTTTGACATATTTTATATATTTATATATATTATATATATGTATATATATATATATATATATATATATATGCTATATATATATAGCATATATATATATATATATATGAAAAATATATCAAAAATGCATGTGGGTACTCAAATGAAAGCTCTTGATGAGTGTAACATCGGAATGAGCTTATATCGTTAAAAACATCATTAGTTAACAAAATACATTATAATTCGTTAATTATTAACATTTTCATAAATATAAGTCCATTATGATTCTATTCTCATCGAGACCTTTCATTTGAGTACCCACATGAATTTTTTCATACATCTTATATATATGATATTTATAAAATATATGAAAAGTGCATGTGGGTAGTCAAGGTCAACAACAATTTATAAATATGAAATCTATCAAATAAATATTTTCTCGTGGACTGAATTGTGAATCTAAACCATTCTGGAATCCACTGGAAGACACAAAAAATTTCATTAAAATCGGTCTAGCCGTTTAGGAGGAGTTCAGTGACAAACACACGCACAGAAGAAATATATATATATATATATATATATACTATATATATATATATATATATATATATATATATATATATATATATATAAAGATTAATTTTGAGATTTTTTTTGTAGAACGAAAATTTATCCTTATTTTATTTATTTTAAAAACTCCGAGCGCGGATGTTTTTCGGAGTGAAATTCGAAATCACTCCAAAATCACTCTGAAATCACTCCGCAAATAAAAACTCCGGATTCACTCCCTACGCAGAGTGATTAATTACTTCACTCCGGAACTCCGAGTGATGGGAGTGAAATGGAAGTGAAATTCACTCCCGATTCACTCCGGATTTCTTACAGTGTATGGGATATAACGCAACTTGTCAGGATGATAGTGTCGACAATTAGCAACGGATCTCTATCAAACTCAACATACTTATTCTACAGATAAATACCGAAGTTAAGTTCGAAGATGAGCTTAATCGATGAAGTAATTTAGAAATACCGGGATTACAAAATTTTCGAAATCTTAAAAATTCATTTTTCTTCACTTTCTTACTCGAATTACTTTTAAATGGGATAACTTATTGAATCTCTGTAAATTTCATCTGAAAGCTCGTTAAACAAGCTTGAATTTGAGTACTATATCATATGTGTAGTCTCAAAATTATGTCCTATGTACTAGTTTTTTTTTTTTTTTTTTTTTTTGTATATAATTCGAGTAGTTTTTTTTCTATTCGTCATGAAATCTACTTCCATTTGGGCTTTCGAATGGCCTTTTTTTAAATCTGAGTTTAATAAAAACATTAAAATTGAAGACAGCATATTTTTCAATTGAGACATCTTACAGATATTTATTACCATAATTAATTTCGTTGAAGATAAGGAAAACAGTTGATATTTTGAAAAGTTATATAAAATGGTAATTATTAAAAGTTAAAAGAGATGCGCTTAACGATTTATGTATATATGACACACAATTCACAAGAATGTAAGATTGTCGGACTTGACACATTTATTAGACTCGGAGACTCTCACTTGTATTGTAGTAGCTAAACCCGCATGACAGTCATGCACGTATAGTAGTACCGTGCTTGGAATACGTCGGATTTATTCGCGAATAAGTCGACTACATGCCGACTAATGTGGCAACCACGTGCTCTTTATTCGCTTGATACTCCCTTCACATCTAAACTGTAATGTACTGTGTTTAATGTACATTATATACCCGGCAGGTTATCAAAACGCACGTGCGTTTAGTTATTTTATTTGAAGCCTCGTTATCCCAAAGAGGGACTATACTAACGATGCCGACGTTTTTTTTTATACTTTTTTTGCTTTTTCATTACTCTTTACTCTTTGTCGTATAAAAATAAACTGTTACATAAATATTCAACGCGTACACTTTTTCCACGTATTATTTAATTACGCTATGATGGTATTTTTAGAATAAGAATGTTACACTTTCAATATGGATTACATTGCTTAAATCTTTTAGAAGTAAAGAAAATAGCGACGTCTATGATTCACGGAGATAAGAAAATAGTAATATTTATCATTATATAACAGTAACGAGCCTCATTTTTAATAAAATTGTTAATTATACAATCTATGATAATATTCATTACTATTTTATGGTAATTAATTATAATGTTACACTGTAACTAATTAAGGAGTAAATAGCACTATTATACCATTTCTAGGAATTGAAGCTATGTAGAATACCACTCAGTCCTATATTAAATAGATTTCATTGATTTAAATAAATGAGCTGCAATATAACTAAAAAATATTGATAATAACGAAATATTGGTATTGATCATGACACTAGCATAAAAGTCAACAATAATATTTAAGTAAATATTTTAATTAAATATTGAGTAGCTATCGAGTTCTTATTGCGATAATTTACAGTAAATTTTTCATTTTCTTCAGCTTGCTTTCATTTAATAATAAACTTTATTATTTTTCAATTTTTTTAAACTGAAATTGCTTTTATCAAAATTTTTATAATTTGCTTTTTTATAAAAGTAAAAAAAAACTATTTATTACATTTTGATTTAATGAATTTAAGATTGTTTTTAGTTTTTTTTTAATTTGTTCAATTATTGATTGAATTTTAATATATATCCAATTTATAATAAATTTATTTATTTATTAATGCATAACCTTACTGATTGAATTATAAATATACAGGAGATAATAAATGAAACTATGTAGAACAGCCCCTACGGAAAAATTATATATCCTAGAATATACTCTAGAATATATGCTAAGATATACGAAAATTCGCAAAAAAATATATGCTACGATATATGTGCTAGTATATATTCCAGTATATATCCCGGATATATCCATGGATATATATACTTGCGCTCGTATGTGTCCCGTTGTACGTAAAATTTTTTTGAGATCTACACTGATAGAAGGATTTATTTGTATTAAAAAAATATTTGTTAATAGTTAACAAATCATTTATTAGAGACCATTTTTTAGTATCAAACAAATATTTCTTAGTATTTAAAATGATTTGTTTGTATTTAATAAATCAGATATTCATTTATTAAATATTAATAAATCTTTTTAAATACTAAGAAATATTTGTTAAGGACTAAAAAGTGGTCTCTAATAAATGATTTGTTAAATATTAACAAATATTTTTAACTATAAACAAATCCTTCTATCAGTGTATAGTCTGGTTCATAATCAATGGACGTAAGACATGCATATATATATCTTAGAATATATCATAGGATATATACTAAAATATATCCTAGAATATATTCTAGGATATATCGGAGGATATATTCTAGAATATATCCTAAGATATATTTTTCGGCGAATTTTCTTATACTCAGCATATATCTTTGAATATATACTAGGATATATTCCCAGCATATATTCTAGGATACATAATTTTTCCGTGGGGGAGGGATGAGTTGGACTGTTATAATATTCTTCTCAATGTATAATAATAATAATTACTATGTTAACATGTCGGAGTCACTATCAAGAATTGAGAAAATTAATCTGTCCAGGAATTTCCGCCTTAAAAAAATCCTCGTTACCATTTTAAATAGTAATATTTACCATTTTAAATTGAAAATATAACTATTATTTCTTCTTTCCGTGTTAAGTAATGGAAAAGAATTTAATTTCAATTTTAATTGCGCTAAAAAATTAAAATTAAAAAGCTCAATTTTTAAATCAATAAATCACTCACAAAAATCAAAAGATTAAAAAAAAAACCAATTCTTCTTTTCACTGTTTGCATAATATTTTCTCTAGCTTCTACAAGCGTCGCGACGAGGTTTTATTAGATCATTGGTCTCTCAGTACCGTCGACCTGATCGAGGGTTTGAAAAAGTCTTTATTTTTTCTATTTTTTTCTTTACGACTCGCTAAAAATTTTGTTAGAATATTTACGTGACACTCTCTTCACAAATTATTATTTTTTTTACAATGTTTTCCAGTGATAGTAATAAATGTGTGTTGGAAACTCCATATTCGGGAATATTTTTATCAACTCTTTCGTACAGCTAAGAACGATTTTCACGGTCCGTTTTCATTTTTCTGGTAAGCTAAACTCGGAAAATAAATGGTTAAACATTTTCCATCTCCATCTATATACTTCATACTATAAACTATATACTAGCCATTGAATATTCAAACTTTTAACAGATAGAAGTGGCTGAAGCATTTGGATATTGTCCAAGAAACGGATGCCGTAACTAACGAGCTATAATTTACTATTTCCTTTTTTCGAGCTCATTCGTTCTACAAATATATTGACTCTTATATATTTTAAATATACACATATATTTTTTTTTTATTTGTTTTAGTATATGTTATACTTGGCAACTATTATGAGCACATGGGTCTCCTGATGGCATTAAATGACAAGAAATTACTTGAAAATGGTAACTATTACTTCATTTTATTGTTTTTATTCCTGATATTATTATTTTATTATATTTTTATTCATTAAACCAAGATTAGATACAATACGTAAATTTTCAATTAAGTTTTAATTTATTTTGAAAACTCTTTTACAAGAAGATATTTTTATTGCAACCATTTAATCAAACTACATAATTTAACTTAAAACCAAGAACTTAATTATGTATCAACCCAGTTTCTTCTATTCCACAGTTTTCTGTATTCTAGTTCTGTAACATATGACCCGCAGACAGAATATCTGGAACGAAATAACTTATTGACATAATCAGCGCTGGTGTAATAACTGTAAATTTTAAAACTAAAATCTTTTGTTGAATTTTATCACTTCAATTTTCAAAAGTATTGAATAATAATTATAATAAAAAGAAACCTGCCGTTCTTTTTTATACTTTTAATCACAATACATGTAGTTTAGATATTTTTTAAATAAATTTTGAAAATAACATTAATATCTTCAAAAATAAACTTATAGAACAAACAAACAAACTATTAAAAACTCCTCCAAAAATTTAACAAAAAAAAACTCTCTCTGTTACAAAATTTTCCTTATTCTCTTAATTATTTCGATAGTAAATTGACTATCGTCAATAAATATAGTGAATTCAGGATATAATATAATAGTAGGGTATAAAATAATATAATATAAAAGTTAATTTGCAGAAACTTTAATGTAATGTAATGTAAAATAATTAAAAAATTTTAAATTTCAAATCTAGTAAAGAGTGATATTAATGATAAAATGAAATATTTAAGTAAAAAGTGGTGCTAGAACCAAAGCTTTAATTATTTAATAAAATGCAGATTAATATAAAATACTGTGATGAAAAATTGTAAAAAGCAGTTCTTACTGTTGTACAGTATTAAATAAATCTAATCTATTTTAGTGAAGTAGAAACACAAGTATTTAAAATAAAATATTAAAAAATTGTACTTTTACATATTCTAAGTACATGAAATTATGATTAATGAGACGTTGCTAATATTTTATTCGTATATTAATGTCACTACATTATTATCGTTCAAGTTTATTCATTCAAATAACTTTCAAAAGTTTTCCAGTATAACAATCATTAAATTAAAATCCTTAAGAATTTAAATATTTATGATTATCTTTAACTGTTTAAAATAGATCGAAAATGTAAATAAGAAACTACAAGCACAGAAATTGCAAACTGTTACAACCATCTGCTATTTCCAATTTATTGAATATTCATAAATTTTGTTGTTTTGCTTATTAACACGTTTAATTCTCCCGAGTGAGTTTTAATTATTTACCAATTTATATAATTTATCATCTTCACTTTTTAAATCAAAGTTAGTCACAAATTTCATACTTTAACTTCGTTAAATTATCATTATTATTATTACATCATGTATAAGTCTGCCTTGCCGGGTAGCTGTTAAGTTAATAAATTGAATCAATTCGTCTACCCCTATAAATCTAATTATTGACATTTTTAATGGGAAAAAAACTTGACCTCACAAATAATCTAGAAAAAAAAAAATTAAAAAAATAAGTTAGTCAGTTGTAAATATTATGTAAATGTACAGTATGATTTAATACTTTATTATTGACCTTAGGAGACTATTGGGTGGTTGGAGTGGACCCGGAACAGTATGACGAACAACAACCCGACAAGTATCTTCGTGGTCTGTGGCAAAAGCAGACGGATCTTTCAGTTCTTCGCGCTTACAGAAGTTACTTTAGTATCGTAGCTTCGGCTCCAGTAAACTTTGACAACTTTACCAGATTAATTCACGAGTACAGACAGAAGCCACCCTTCAACTTCAGTAATCCACTGGCGAACGTTGGCGGAATAGTTCAGGTGACTTGAGACACCATACTACAATTATCATAAAAATTTTATTGACGGTTATGTAGTCAACTGCTACTATACCCACTTTTATATTTTTTATTTTTCTTTCAAAGTAGATAGTACCAGAGACGGCTTATCTCTACGACGCTGTTCATCTCTATGAAAGATCTCTTCTAGCTGCCTTAAATGAGGGTCGTGATCCTAGAGATGGTCGCAAGATGGTTGAAGCACTTCACGGGGTTCATTATCACAGCGCTATGGGGTGTGTATTTATTTTTTCACTTTTGTACGGCTTATAATAAGAAGCACTGAAGTGTGCTCTACCATCGAAAAATTTTTTTCGCTTCCTTTTTTCAATTATTTTTATTGTTATTGTTTTGTTAGCTTACAGATCCAAAATAATTTGTGTATCATCAAAAAGATAATTTAATGAAGATTAATTCTACAAATTTCAAAATTTTATTGAGTGTTAAAGATAAAAAGATACCATTAAAATAAATTAACAAATTTGTTCATGTTTTCGCAATAGAAAAATTTCCGGAGCTTGGAAACACAATAAGTTGATAAAAATTCATTATTTAAGAAAGATTTAGTATTTTAAATGATACTGAAATCAGTAGACATTTAAAAATTTTTTATTTTTTTTTCATTAATTAAATAAGAACTAAAAAAATTATTTTTAAAAAATTGCACTTAAAGTTTTTCAAATTTTCTACATGTAAAAATTAAAAAAAATTTTTTTTTTGTAATAATTTATTTGATCAGAAAAATCTTAAAAATTGTCAGATGTCTGATAGTTAAATGTTCATTATCTTAAATCGCTATCTGACTCGGTTTTGTTTATTTATAATTCGGCTGCCCAATTTTAAAACATAGTAACTGCAAAATTTTTATACCTGATTTTTTTTAGTATTGCTGCATTTCTTATAACTTTTGGACCTTAACTTCAAGTATTTTTTCTGAAAAATATTTATATTCAAGCATTTACTATTCATAAATCAAATTTTCTATCGATTTGGTGAGCAAACTTTTTTTTAATAAGAAAAATTAAAAAAAATCTTAAAATTGTCAGTTACTGTGTTTTGAAATTGGGCAGCCGAATTAATGAAAAACTAAACTGATGTCTTCTTTCTTATTATATCTAAAAAATACACGGTAAATTTTGTTCCATATACGCATGCGTGTTATAAGAAAAGCTGAAGCTGAATTGAGTAAGGAAATTTACCGCGAAACATTTTAAATAAATAGTATATTATATATCTAAGGCAGTAAGATCGGCTTTGCCGCGGTGAACAATTACATGTGAGCTGAGGCTTTCTTACTTTACTACCCTAGGTATGTAATATACTATTAATAATTTCAATAATAAATTTTCACGATACTGAAATCAGTAGACAGCTAAAAATTTTTAAAATAAATTATTTATGAAAAACAAAAATATTTTTAAAAATTACTTATTTTTTTATTTTCTTTATTTTCTTTTATTTTTTTTATTTTCTACATTTGGAATTTTTTTTACCAATTTTTCTTCACCATAATTTAATTGTTACAAAAATCTAAAAAATTGTAATGTCTGTTAATTTCTTCTTTAAATTAAAATTAAATTTTTTTTCTCCCCTTCTCCTGATCATTTTCCAATAAAGAATATTTTTTATAAAAATTTTTTAGATTTTCCAAACTTTTAAAAATTATTGTTATCAATAAAATAAACTCAAATTTTATAATTGAAGTAATCAATAAATAATTTCCACAGATACATGGTCTACATGGATAAAAATGGTGATGCTGAAGGAAATTACACACTGATTTCTCTGGACAATCGTTCGGACACTGGACACGGGCTGTATCCCATCGGTTATTTTATTGGAAAAGAAGAAGTTACAAGCCTGCCTGTAAGTTTACTTTTTTTACTAACACGAAACTTGAATACCAATGAAGTATTGATTCTATTTATTATTCAAATATTACTTTTGTGATGGCCAGAGATAGTGATAGTGATACGATAAGTTATTAAATAATGTAGAGAGAAGTCTGTGTAATATTTCGCGAATCGATAGACGAGTGGGGTAATAGTTCTTCCCATCCCTCAATTTTCTTTGATGGCTATTTCAACTTCACAAGTAGAGAACAGAGTTTAAGCTGTTAGCTTTTGAAGCCAACTGCTACTCCGATTTTTTGCTTCAATGCCAAAATATTATTGATAAATGTCTCAACTTGCTTGAATTTATTAGTAAAATTTTTTTCTTTCAGAAATTAAGACTGACAAGAGAAATTATGTGGCTGGGTAATGGTCCGCCTCTTGCTGAACCACTCTGCGGATATCACGATGAAAAGTGTAATGGTAATATATTTATTATTATTATTATTTTAATATATTGCAATTCTCTAAAACTTACCGACTTTTAACGAGGTGATAATTTTTAGCTCACACTGGAGAAATAGTCGGTGGAATTGCTGGAGGATTACTCATTATTTTTATATCAATTTCGTTGATTCTTTATCGCAACTGGAAATATGAGCAAGAATTAGATTCACTTTTATGGAAAGTCAATTATAAGGACATTCAAATACGGGAAAATAAGGATGAAAATGTTAATTGTGAAGCAAAGACACATTCTAAGGTAATTTCTTTTTTACTAATTCATTTTTTGGGTTTATTAATTAATGATAACTAGCAATTTGCACTAACTATGCGACTGCTGAGATTTACGGATTATGAATAAGAAAACTTTGGTTTAATGATTTTTTTATATTCATAATCACATAATAGATAGTTTAGGTACTTTTGAAATAAATTTTAAAAATAACAGTGCTATTACAGGATCAATTATAAATAATTTAATGGACAAATGTGACGAAACAAATTTATAGAACCAACAAAGGGGGCGTCCATTAATTACGTGAGGTGTTTTAGGGGGGGAGTGGATCATGCTAAATCTTACCAAATCTCACTTAGGGGGAAGGGGGGGATCTTAACAAATATCACGTAATTTTTTCTCTAGCAGAAAACAGTGTAAAATTGCGTGAAAAAGTATTTCTATAATCAAATATGGCCAAATTTGACACAATAGTGTTTGTCGTATTCGTCTGAACCCTGTAGAGCAGCAAAGTAGCGCTCGATTGTTTAATTTGATTATTGATCGATAGGATTCACTAATTTTTTAGGTATAGATTTCTTTAGAAATCTATCGGTGGGAGCCGGTATCATGTCGTAATTTTAATACAATTTTGTCATAATATGTTTAATTATCTTCAATTTAAACTATTGTTCGTCGACTTTTAATACTTTTTTCAATTTATTTCGTAGTTGAGAAAATTCAAAAAAAATCAATAATAAATTAAATTTTAGCTTTTATCATCAAATGACTTTTATATGTAAAAAATCTTATTTTTTAGGTAGATGTCTTTAAATATCTATTTGCTGTAGTCAGTCTCATATCGTTATTTGCAAAAATATAATAAAAAATGAATTTTAGGACATTACGGCCTTTTAATAACGTGTTTTTTTCAATATTCAAACAAGAAATCTACCTATCCATGTCGGGTGTAGCCGAATGGCACTTTTTTTCTCAATAATCCAACCCGTTTACAGCCAAAACATAAATTTTGAATAATCTCGTGTGAGATTAGGGGAGGGGGGAGGGAGTTGAGGAAAATCTTACGAAATCTTATCAAGGGGGGAGGGGGGGTTAAAAAATTCTCAAAAATGCCTCACGCAATTTATGGACGCCCCCAAACTATTCAAAACTGCTCCAAAAACTTTACATAAAAAATTGACTATCACTGAAAAATATATAAAACCGTGAAAAGACACAAATTCTTATCAAAACCTATTTAATGATACTAAATTTAATTATAAAAATTCTTTTAAAAATAATAATATATTCGTCACAAAATTTTTTTTACTCTCTCAATTATTTAAATCATAAATGACTATCGCTGAAAAAATATCAAACCCAATTTACGATAAAGATATACCCGTTACAAAATTTTTCTTAGTCTCTTAATTATATAAATTAATTTTTGACTTATAACAACATTCACACGTACAAAACAAAATAAGTAAATAAAAAAATTTTGTTTATCGCGAAATTCGAATCTATTTAAAACAACTTCGAAAGCTTATCATAATAAATTAACTATTGCTGAAAAGCATATGAAACATTAAAAAGGCATAAATTCAGGACAAATCCTTCCTAATGAACTATATTTAATTTAAAAAACTCATTTTATCATATAAATACGCCAGAAACAAAATTTTCCTAATTCTCCTAATTATATAGACTGACGACCTAGCAGTCACTATGTGACTGCCGTGACTTGTAAACTATAAATAAATAAAATTTTGCTTTATTAAATAATGACTTCTGTTAAATTGCATCGTATTTTCTAGACTATTGACTTTTTTAAAGATATAAGCTCACCCCGATGTTACACTCATCAAGAACTTTCATTTGAGTACCCACATGCATTTTGATATATTTTTCATGTATACACATATATAATATATATAAATATATGAAATATATAAAAAATTGATGTGGGTACTCAAATGAAAGGTCTTGATGAGTGCAATGTCAGGGTGAGCTTATATATTCAAAAATGTCAATAGTTCATAAGATACAAGGTCGTTTCTTAATTATGTTAAATTGCACTGTACTTCCTTAACTATTAACATTTTTAAAGTTATAAGCTCATCCCGATGTTACACTCATCAAGAGCTTTCATTTGAGTACCCACATGCATTTCGATATATTTTTCATATATACATATATATAATATATATAAATATATGCAAAATTGATGTGGGTACTCAAATGAAAGGTCTCGATGAGTGTAATGTCGGGGTGAGCTTATATCTATAAAAATGTCAATAATTCACAAGATACAAGGTCAATTTCTTATTCGTGTATCTAGCGATAGATCATTTTCGAATGCTCTATAGCAATAAAAAACGATTTTATCATATGACTATCCTGAAGACAAAATTTTTCTTATTCTCTTAATTATATAGATTATAACGAGGATTGATTGTTGATTTTCAGCCTGTTGTAAGGACGAGCCAAGTATCTCTGAGCTCAAACCCCGACGCGGATTTCCGCTACTCAATGATTTACACCCAGATTGGATTTTACAAGGGTAGGATGTTTGCGGTAAAGAAAGTCCGTAAAAAATCTATTGAGATTACGAGGGAAATGAAGAAAGAATTGAAGATAATGCGCGATCTCAGGCATGACAATTTAAACGCTTTTATTGGGGCTTGCACTGATCCGCCTAACATTTGTATTGTTGTGGAATATTGTCCCAGAGGTAGCTTGAAAGATATTTTGGAAAATGAAGATATGAAACTGGATAATATGTTCATGGCTTCTCTAGTCGCGGATATTATTCAAGTGAGTTTTTTCATTATGTATTATTAATGTATAAATATATAATATATATTTTTAGTTTGAAAGTAACGAGGGTTGAAGAAAATAAATTTCCATCTTATGAGATGAGTATTGCTTTGTGAATATGAATACAAATAGGCTTATATTCTTCAATTTCACAACTCAATAGTTTCCAAGGGAGCGAAAAATTTATTTATCTAAATATACTAAACAAACTTTTACAAAAATCCATTATTCAAATGATAAATATATTGCTTTTAAATGTAATAAATATTAGTTCTGATTGCAGCCCTCGAGAAAAATAACAATAATATTTTTTAGCTCTTAATAATAATAAAATTCATATTTATCTACCTTCAATATTTTCTCAACGGTCCTATTATACTCGGCACTCCCCTATTTTCTAAAGGCTGTTACGTTGATTAAAATCTTTTATCCCTCACTGTATCAAATATTTTTATGTAATTTAAAAGCCGGAGATAAGAATTAAATTCCTGCAATTAACTATTATTTTACATTCTTCCGGAACTAAGAATTTTTTTTTTTTTTTTAATTAATTTAACCTTGTTCTTTTTTGGGAACTTATATGTACGTATCGAGAGATCCTTGATTTGATTTCTACCTCGACGTAATTATTATCACGCAAATGGTCCAATCGTAAAATTCGGAAAAAAGGACAATTTCAAGCTTGAGATGTTGACTTAATGAACTTGTTACTTAATAGAAAGAATTATTACGGTAGAAAATAAATTCAGTAAACTTGGGAATTAATTTAGTCTTTTTTTTTTTTTTTTTTTTTTTTAGATAAATAGAATTTTCTCTTTGAAAAAATCTGTAATAATTTTTCGTCTTTAAGGGATTAGGTGTAATCAAATTAAAAAAGAAAATTGATTTTTGAGCTTTGCACTTTCTTGAAGTATTTTATATTAAAAAAATTTTCCTGGAAACTTTAATTTTAATTAAACAACTTTTTTGGGAGTGAATTAATTTTTGTATTTCATTAATTTGGGTCATTTTTTAATTAAAGTTATTCTTATAAAATTACTCTAAAATTAATCATTTTTGAGTTATCAATTTTTTTTAATTATACAAAAAAAATAATACCTTTACTTAGACTAAAATTTAACTTCAAATATTTTAACTTCCCGCTTAGAAAATCAAAGATTTTCAAAAATCGGGAAGTTATTGTTTTCACCCCGTTTTGCAAAAATCGAGTTTTCATCAGATCTCGACGTTTGAAGGTCACAGGAAGCTTCCCTGACTATCCTTGCGAGGTTGTCACGGTGTCTGTATGTGTGTGTGTGTGTGTGTGTGTGTGTGTGTGTGTGTGTGTGTGTGTGTGTGTGTGTGTGTGTGTGTGTGTGTGTGTGTGTGTGTGTGAAAGTATGTGAACCGCTTATAACTTTTGAACGGCTTGACCGATTTCATCGCGGTTGGTGCCATTCGAAAGGGCTTGACCAAACTTAGATTTTAAAAACTATTTGGACCGATTCAAATCAATAGATTTTGAGAAATCTTAAAAAACTGAAAAAAAAATTTTTTTCAAATGTGGTTTTTTTGGAATAACTTTTAAACGGCTTAAAGGTTCAATTCCAAAAACTAATCAGCTCTTAACCTCAAAAAACCACGTCGATCGCCACCAGTCCGGTCAAAATCGGTTGATTCGTTCGAGAGATATCGTGAACGAAAGAAAACCGAACAAAGTGTTTTTTCGGAATAACTCCAAAATTCCTAGCGCGATCAATTCAAAATTTGAGATTCTGTGTGAGGCTTGAAAAACTGCATCGAATGCTTTTAATCGCGTAAAAATCGGTTTATTCATTCAAAATTTATTGCGGTTTAAAAATTCAAAAAATAGTATCTTATCAAATCTCTATCAGACTTTTGAGGAAGAGCTTTAAAGCATAAGAAAGCAATCTCTTTGAGCTCGGAGAGCTCAAAATAACCCATAAATTGTATTTTTGAGCTCGAAGAGCTCAAAAACGTCATGGGTGCAATTTTAAGCGCCTAAGTATGGAATTAGCGGGAAGTTGCAGGGATGGCCTTCAAGGTCAACCGTTTTCCTAATTTTTTTTAAACAAAGTTTACAAGTAAACCACTAAACTTTAAAATTTTCTTAATTTCCAAATTCTTAATTTCCAAAGAAAAGCTCTGATCAAGTACTAGATTTACTTTTAAGAAGGTCCTTTCGTCATCAATGTTAAATAAAAAATATTAGATTATGCATAAAATTAATTTTTATCTAATAGTTAAAGTTCTTATGTATCTACTAGTGGAGTTTAATTTATTCTTCACCGCCCGAGTAAAAATGAAATTATTATTTTTTACGGAAAAATAATAAATTTCGTTCGACCGCCGCACCACCGCTGCACCACCACCGCACCATACCGCCGCACCACCGCTGCACGACCGCCGTTTGGCGGACTATTACGCCGCACGCTAAAAATTTACTCCCCCTAGCATCGCCGCACTACCGCTGCACCACCGCCGCACCAATGCTAAATCATACCTACAATTTCACAAAAAATGGTATCATAATTAATTTATCACGCAATAATTAATTAATAAATAATGCGACTAGAAATCTTTATGTAAGACCTATCGATCAACCTCCTTTTAATCGAATGCCTAATATTAAAAAAAAAAATTTTTTTTAAATCAGGCCAAAGCACCGCGAAATTATTGATTTTTTTAGTCGTATTGTTGATGTAGATTTTTAATTTCGTCCTCGGGTTGCACAGAAGCGGTACGCCTATCGAAATACTCTGAAAGAATTTTAAAAATTGAACTGTGATGGGATTCGAACCTGGATCGTCTGCATGGAAGTCTCGAACATTGCCAACTGCACTGCAAGCCATACTTAACTTAAAAAATTTAGTTAAGCTATTTGAATCATCAACGAATATATTATTTCAATGTATATACCATCAAACAGTGGTATGGTGCGGCGGTGGTGCAGCGGTGGTGCGGCGGTCGAACGAAATTTATTATTTTTTCGTAAAAATTAATAATTTTATTTTTACCCGGGCGCGTCACAGCTGTGGTGCAGCGGTGGTGCGGCGAATAGAAATTTATTTACTTGTCACGGCGCTGGTGCGGCGGTAGTGCGGCGAATAGATAAATTCTTTACTTGTCACGGCGGTGGTGCGGCGGTGATACGGCACTTATAAAATAACCAAAATTGTCACGGCTGTAGTGCAGCGGTGGTGCGGCGCTTAAAAAGCCGTGCAGCGGTGTTGCGGCGGTGGTGCGGCGGAATTCTGTTTTTACTCGGGTTACTAAATAAACAAATAAATAAATTATAATTTATAATAATTAATTATAATTAAATTATAATAATTAATAATTATTAATTTTGTAAAATAAATTTAATTAGTAAAAAAAAGTTAATGAAAATACTCATTTTTTATTCCTCTGACTGCACCTAATTTCTTAAGTTAGAGTTTCACTTATCAAAAAAATTAATCACACTAAGCATTGCTTACTCCTGATTTCTTCTTTACATTGCAGGGCATGGTGTATCTTCATGAATCAGTTCTAAAATATCACGGTAACCTAAGTACCTCAAATTGTCTCGTCGATTCACGTTGGGTAGTAAAACTAGCTGATTTTGGTCTCCGGGAATTTAAAAAAGATGCTGAGTGTGACCCAGAAGATGTCATGAAGAAATATCAAGGTAAAGTTTTAATAAAATAATATTAGATTACAGAATTATAAATTAATTGTTAAAAAACTTATCCACAGGATTGCTTTACAAAGCGCCAGAGTTATTGAGATCAACAGCAATAGAAGAGCCAACAGTGCGAGATTATCAAAAAGGAGATGTGTATTCATTCGCAATTGTGCTGTATGAACTTCACGGTCGGCATGGACCTTTCGGTATAACAGAACTAACAGCTCCAGAAATTTTGAAGCGGCTTATTGTCCGTGATGTTGGAGTACCACCTTTCCGACCGTCAGTCGATCAGTTGGAGAATTGCTTCGACTTTGTACGCGACTGTTTGATCGAATGCTGGGCAGAAGATCCTGAGAGCCGTCCAGACTTTAAAATAATACGAAATAAATTACGACCTCTGAGGAAAGGAATGAAGCCTAATATTTTCGATAATATGATGGCGATGATGGAGAAGTACGCCAATAATTTAGAGGCTCTTGTAGATGAACGTACGGATCAGTTGACTGAAGAAAAGAAGAAAACCGATGCGCTTTTGTATGAAATGTTACCCCGTTATGTTGCTGAGCAATTGAAACGAGGCCATAAAGTCGAAGCTGAAGGGTTTGATTGTGTCACCATTTATTTTAGTGATATTGTTGGATTTACGTCAATGTCTGCTGAAAGCACGCCGTTACAAGTTGTTGATTTTCTTAATGATCTTTATACTTGTTTTGATTCTACCATTGAAAATTATGATGTTTACAAGGTTGAAACTATTGGTGATGCTTACATGGTGGTACGTATTTATTTCTTCTTCACTGAAAAAAAAATTCTTGATATTTTTTTCAACAGAGACAAATTAAATATACTCACCTGATAATTTTTGATAAATTTTTTAATCTGAAAGATCTATTGTTAAAAAATTATTTAATTGTTTCAATTCAAGATAAGAAATTCTTGGATTCAGAAAATTATCTTCATTTAAAAATGCCTTTCTTTGATTTTCATCTTGAATCAAGTTAATTTTTTAACAGTACATAATTGTGAACTTCCAATTTAAAAAAAAGCAATTTAATGATATAACTTTAAAAATATATGATGAAATTACAAGTAACATAAATAAATTAAATTATTATTTTTAGAATTACTGCGCACTTTTTTATTGATAAATTTTTTAAACGTTCATTAAAAATAGGCCAACAAATAATTTACAAATAAAAGAACGAAACAATTATTTATAATTATATCTTCAAAAAAACTGAAATTAAGATTTTGAAAATTTTCTTTATTTCAAATCAAGCGCAGAAAATTTTGAATCGAGTAAAAGCTAAGCCAAAAAAAATTTTCAGTTAAAAATAATCAAATTCAAAATCATCGTTTATAAAAGATTTTTTCAATTTAGATAAAGTTCATTTTTTTGGCCTGTAAAAGGTACACTGAAAAAAAAATTCTTGACTGGAGGGTAAATTTCCTTGGCTCGAGAAAATATTAAGGAAGATTGAAAATTTCTGAAATTAAGTCAGTTTCTTGAGCCAAGAAAATTTCTTCTTGCTCCAAAATAACTTTTGTCTTCCTTAAAATTTTCTTGGTGTAAGAATTTTTTTTAGTGTGTTGTATTCATTGATTATTATTTTACTTGCTTAGCAAAGAAAGATTTTGTTGGTTTTAAATAAATATATCTTTTCAATATTAAAAAATAATTTAGTACACTAATAAAAAATTTACCTTAATTCAAAAGAAAAAATTTAGATTCAAGAATACCATTTTCAAGAAAATTTTCTTAAGTCAAGAGGAAAAATTCTTGAATTAAGAATTTTTTCTTTTGACTCAAGAAAATGATTTCCTTCAAAATGGTACTCTTGGTTCAAGATCTTTTTTCTTGAATCAAGTTAAATTTTTTATCAATGTAGCTTTTACTTTTAATTCACTGTAGTCATAATGACAGCCATAAACACTTTGAGAACCATCAACTCTTTTATTTTTCATGAACAAAAAAAGGGTGACCGTGAAATGAAACAGTTATCACAATAAAATTAAAAGTCTATAAATTAAAAAGTAATTTTTGTTTGCTCGACGGTAATGTTATTATTCTTTAAATCTATCAAATATATGACAGGAAATGTATTTTTAGATAAAATGTGATAAAAATACTCTGTTGGTTTATTTATAAGCTAATAAAAATCCTTAAGTGGTTTGTCTTGGCTGTCTTCCCTATAAAAATAACATAATGAAACGTGAGAGATAACAAACTACCACTGATAATTCAGTAAGTAAATAATAAAACACATATTTATATACATACATATTTTTTTTTAGGTCAGTGGACTACCTATCAGAAATGGTATCCAGCACGCTGGAGAAATAGCCAGTATGTCATTATGTCTTTTAGACGCAATAAAGCAATTCACTATTCGTCACCGGCCATTAGAAAAACTTCAACTGAGAA
Organism: Cotesia glomerata; assembly: GCF_020080835.1. Lineage (NCBI taxonomy): Eukaryota > Metazoa > Arthropoda > Insecta > Hymenoptera > Braconidae > Cotesia > Cotesia glomerata. Next base: position 6,556,446 of record NC_058162.1, read on the forward strand.
TAGGTCTTCACTCTGGACCAGTTTGTGCCGGTGTTGTTGGCTTGAAAATGCCAAGGTATTGCCTTTTTGGTGATACTGTTAACACTGCCAGTCGAATGGAATCTACAGGAACTGGTGAGTCAATATTAATTGACTACTATATTGATATAATTTGTAATTTATTAGTAATTATCCAAAAAAATTACTATTTTTTCGAGTCCAGCAGCAATTTTTTTATAGTATTGTTTCGTGAAATAGTATGCTAATTACAATTATATTTAAAATAGGGGAGTGTGAATCTTGTTCAAATCGAATAGTAAAATTCAATTTGATCAGTTTGAAGAAATTTGTCAGACATATCATGAAGTTTTTTCTTACTCTGCTTGCAAAATTTATTGTAGGAATTATGGAGTAATTTATTCCCCTTCAAGAATTCAAAATTTCGAATAATTTTGTGAAATTATAGAATTATAAATTATAATTAATACTCTGTAAATTTTTATATGCTGTTTTTGAAGATAATTTTAACAAATATTTAATTATTTAGTTCCATGTATAATCTAGACTTTTATTATTTTTCAAATTTAAAACTCAATGAAAATTAATAGCCCTGATTAAAAATATTAATCGAAAAGCTATCGCTTAATGCAAACTGTATATTTATATATACAAAAAAAAAGAATTTAAGTTATTGAAAAAAATTCAAATTTCATCGATATTTTTAAACAGATGGAAAACAATTTAGTTAACTTTTTTTTAAATTATTCGAATTGTTTAAAGGGGAACACCACTGTGATGGTCGAAAAAAAGGAGATTTTCGGGAATTTTTTTGACAGGGAAAATGAAGGAATTTGAGGATCGAATTTTTTTTATTTTATTAATAAGGGTACATTAAAGATTATAACCCTAAATTTTTATTAAAAATTATTTAATTCTTACAAAGTTATTAACAATGTCGTCGAGTACTAGAAAAAATTTCCCCCTCAATGGTCGTATCTCAAAAACGGATCATCTGAAAATAAAAATCCAAATTGCTTTTAAATTAGTAAAGATGTAGTTATCGTTGCACGTATGAAATTTTAAAAATTTTAATTTTCAAAAAAATGGCGACTGATTGAAAATTTTCCCATTATTTTTACTGTTTTTTGTTTGTTTTTACCCGGCTAAAAAAATCTTTAAAATCAAAATTTTTAAAATTTCGTACGTGCAACAATAATTACTATTGATTAGAAAGCAATTTGGTTTTTTATTTTCAGATGATCCGTTTTTGAATTATCGATGCGACCATGGATGAAGAAATTTTTTCTATACGGAAAAAAGAAAACAGGAATACCCAAGTCAAAAAAATGAACTTAGATGAGCTTAAATCAGTTGTTTTAATATAGCAGTTAAATTTATTTAATTCATTTGTTAATTTTTTCAACTCGGGTAATTACAGTATAAAATGTAAAATTGGTCCCGTCGTAATCAAAACTAGAAAAATTACAGTTTGAAATAAAATTTTTCTAAATTCAATTTTTTAATTTAATTTTCAGAGCTTTTAATGTAAATATTACATTCTACAATGTAATTCTTATAAAATCTGTTATAACTACAATCTGAAACTGTCATTTTTCCAGTTTTCATCACGAAGCACCACGTTGCATTATATACTGTAATTTTTCGAGTTTTCTTTTTTCCGTGTAGTGCTCTACGAGATTGTTAATAACTTTGTAATAATTAAATATTTTTTCATAAAAATTTAGAGTAATAATCTTTAATGTACCCTTAATAAAATAAAAAAAAATCCGATCCCCAAGTTTCTTTATTATCCCTGACAAAAAAATTCCCGAAAATCACTTTTTTTCGACCGTCACAGTGGTGTTCCCCCTTAAATTAATGTAATTAATAAATTGTTTAAATTATAAACCTCCATATTTTCATATCATGAATTTTTTATTATTGCATCAATGATAACTTCACAAGGATCTGCATAACTTCGAAATGACTCAATTAGCAAATTCTGATAAAACTTTATTTCAACAGCATTAAAAATCCACTGTAGTCAAGAAACAAAAAAACTCCTGGATAAATTGGGCGGATTCAAGTTAGTAGAACGAGGAATAGTTTCAATGAAAGGAAAAGGAGAGCGTTTGACTTACTGGTTGATAGGCGAAGATCCAATCCAAAGGGCAGAACGCACCAACGATCGATTGGAGCGTAGAAATGGCGTCGGAGGGAAGAAAGCAGTCCAAGATCTTTTGGTCCCGAAGAGTTCTTTGAAAAACAAGTCATTAACGCGCACCACTTTCTTAAGATGCTCCAGCGAGTCGCCCAAACGGCTCAGATTCTCCAGTTCTGATCAGTTGAATAAAAAGTGTCCCGTTATTAGCAATGAACTGGAGTGTATTGTCGACAGCAGCCCTTGCAAGGGTAAAGGACTCTGTTCCATTCGTTCCAATTGCATGGAAAGTTCAAGATCGTCCAGCAATTCTTGTCCATGCGTTGAACAATTGTGCGAGTCGGACGACAATCATAAAAATGACATGATTAACAACATTTGTAATGGTGAACAGTATTTTAGAAGGGCATTGTACTTTGGTAATAATAAAGTCTTGTTGGACGGCAATTGTCGCTCGGCTCCCAGCAGCCCTAGACATGGTTCTATGATTTTGAGTTCCCAAAAAAGAATCGCGCAATCCAGTGAAGAAGTCGATGGATGCGACGCTACGCCTTTAATTAGATCGGCAACTTGCGTTGAATGACATCCGTTTGTTGTTTGTTTGAATTTCCGAAAAAAATCACCGGAATTTTTTGTATAATTTCAAAGAAGACAACAACGAATTTTGGAATCAATAAAGTCACTGCCAAGATTTTCGGAGCCGTTTAAAAGTATTAAGAGGCGAAAAACGCCAGTTAGCTTAGACAATCAAGAAGGCTCGTGCTTTTTATCTCTACTCGTATCTTTTTCAAATACTGTTTTGAGATGAGTAAATAAAACATTTAATCAAGTGTCTAGTCAATAAACACTTAAGTTAAATAATATTACTGTAAGCAAGTCCATTAATGTTTAATATTTAATTAATAACTACTTAATATATACATATACAATTATCATGTTATAGATAGAAAAAAAAGTACTTACTATTACAGTAGTCTTAAACCTTTGTATTATTTTTTTTAGTTTCTGCGACTGTGAATCAAAAATGGGGTTTAAAATAATTTTTTTAGTATGTTTGATAATTAATTTTTCAAGTGATTAATTTGAATGAATAATTCTAAATTGTAATTTTAAAATTTAGAGCACTACGGAGAGAAGAAATAATAGTTATATTTTCAATGTAAAATGGTAACTATTGCTATGTAAGATGCACAGTAAAAAATTTTACGTCATTGCGTTAAAAAATTTTGTGTTAAAAATTTTTATGTTAAATATTTAACATTTTTTTGTGTTGATTTAACACAATAAATGTTAAATTTACGCTTAAAAGTGTTAAATAATTAACACAAAAATTTTTAACACTAACTTTTTTGACGCAAAATTTTTTACTGTGTGGTAACGAGGATTTTTTAACCTAATCTAATAAAACCGCGTCGCGACGCTTGTAGAAGCTAGAGAAATATTATGCAAACAGTGAAAAGAAGGAATGGTTTTTTTTAAATCTTTTAGTTTTTGTTAGTGATTTATTGATTTAAAAATTGAGCTTTTTAATTTGAACTTTTTAGCGCAATTAAAATCGAAATTAAACTCTTTTTCATTACTTAACTCGAAAAGAAGAAATAATAGTTATATTTTCAATGTAAATTGGTAACTATTACTATTTAAGATAGTAATGAGAATTTTTTAAACGCGAAAATTCCTTGACAGATTTTCTCAATTTTCTCAATTCTTGATAGTGACTCAAGCTATGTTAACATAGTAATTATTATCATTCTACATTGAGAAGAATATTATAACAATCCAACTCATCCCTGTTCTACATAGTTTCATTAATTATCTCCTATATATTTATAATTCAATCAGTAAGGTTATGCATCAATAAATAAATAAATTTATTATGGATTGGATATTTATAAAAATTCAATCAATAAGTGAACAAATTGAAAAAAAAAAAAAAACTAAAAACAATCTTAAACTCATTAAATCAAAATGTAATAAATAGTTTTTTTTACTTTTATAAAAAAGCAAATTATACATTTTTATAAAAACAATTTCAGTTTAAAAAAATTGTAAAGTAATAAAGTTTATTATTAAATGAAAGCAAACTGAAGAAAATGAAAAATTTACTGTAAATTATCGCAATAAGAACTCGATAGCTACTTAATATCTAATTAAAATATTTACTTAAATATTATTGTTGGCTTTTATGCTAGTGTCATGATCAATACCAATACTTCGATAATTATCAATATTTTTTAGTTATATTGTAGCTCATTTATTTAAATCAATGAAATCTATGTAATATAGGACTGAGTGGTATTCTACATAGCTTCAATTCCTAGAAATGTTGTAATAGTAATGTTTACTCTTTACTTAGTTATAGTGTAACATAATAATTAATTACCATAAAATAGTAATGAATATTATCATAGATTGTATAATTAACAATTTTATTAAAAATGAGGCTGGTTACCGTATATAATGATAAATATTACTTTTCTCCGTGTACATGAAGATTTACTTTCAAAACAATGTAATAGTGATTTTATATTCAGTTACCATTCACATTCCTAAGAAAAATTAATTTATAATTTGTTATTGTTATATTAATGAAATAGCATTAAAAATTCAATGTAATTAAATTATATTACTGTATTTTATTTATTAACTGTAATTTGATAAAAATATAACTTGATAAAATGTGATCATAAAATAATCTCTAAAATTGATGTTCTAAAATTGAAATCCTCAAATTTAATGATGTAAAAGATAAAATTAATAATTCGGGATACTTCTTACATCCTTCGATGTACAAATGTACTCTTCCCTTGCGTTTTACTTAATGATAATGATGATGTAGCATAGACAGTGAAACAAATGATGATAGCAATGTCTGTGACTTCACTTCATATCGAATGTGATGCGACGGTGGCTTATGATATATTGCTGGTGATTTAGAGTATGGTATGTGGTGTATACACAGGGTGATGTGTTATATTACAACATGTGTCTCACAACGAGAGAAAAGCACCGCTCACGAGTATATAGCATACAGTAGTAGAGTAGTGAGTGCCGTCTTATTTATGTTGAAGTGGTTGTCGGCCAACTTAGCTTCACTGCCATCATTCAATCTAGCTCGGGGATAATTCACGGGGCAGCCCGATTCACGCTGCGAAATCATTTGATATTTGACGTCAGGAGCGATTATCGTATAAACCATTACAGTGTGGATAAACGCCGGTCTCTGGCTCTGCTCTCGGTTTAGCTTCACTTTCTTTGTCTGATCCCCTAAGACAACTATATACTTTACTTACATTTATTACATACTTATGTATTAGACACATAGTCTTCTTTTATATGTGTGTATAGATCCATAAATACACATTTATATTTATATAAAGATATATGGTCGTCTTCAAAAGTGTTGAGAGTGTATGACGAATAAGTATGCATGTACACTCAGTTTATTTGTATATAGTTTGCATGGATAGCGGCGCCGAGACCGGATGTTCAAAATACACACATACTCAATTTTATTATTATTATTATTATTTTCTTCCAAGATTAACTTTAAGAAGAAAAGTTTACCAAAAAATTTTCTATTAATTAATTTTCATTAAAAAAAATTAAAAAAGACAGACAAAAGAAGAAATAATTTAAATAGAGTATCAATTAAATATTTTATAAAGTGTTTTGCGCTTTGTCTTAGATAAAATATCTCAATATCTCTGACTTACACCTGTGTCTTAAATGCTTACTCGTTAGTGTTTTAATTCTCTGCCCGTGTCTTATTATACAATCTTATTATACAATTAAAAAAATCTTCACTTGAGATTTCATTATCTACATACATAACTCTAAAATAAAATAGTATATTATCAATTATCATAAAATATAGTTTAATTTATTTATCACTTTATATTTACCTACAAACACTTAGTACTATTAAACTATCACATAAACTCACAATACAATTTTCATTTTATTTATAAAATTATTTACCTATACCTAACTTCTATTAGATTTAAAAAAACCAATCGCTGTCTCGGATTTATTAAATAAAATATCTGTGTCTATATTTAGTACCATACCAAAATACCTTATTTTGATATTTTCTATCTATCTCTATTGCATACGACAAGACGTCGTATATTTACACTGCCCGAATAGATAAGATAAAAACTAAAGCCTTATGTTTAACGTCAACTATTTACATTTTTTATATTTAATTCATACAATTGACTTTCTAGTTTTTTTATTTTACTCAATTTTTTTTATCTTCTTTGACAAAGATTATTTATAATCTAACTTTATAATCAGTGAAAGTATTTCTTCAGTAACAATTAATCCTATTCGGTAAATTAACTACAACTTTTAGACACGAGTAATGGAAATTTTCAAGGTATTTGTTTATTTAAATCTCTTTACAAAGTTTAATCTTCACCAAATTTTCTTAACTATTTTTTTTTTCTTAGTAATTGATCTAATGATTAATAATTCCGATAAATATTTTATATTTTTTTGAGCAACTTAAAAATTTCATTGATAATTTTTTTTTGTTAACCTGCCATTTTGTTAAGAGTAAATATTTTCATTATTTCTTCTTTCAAACAAGATATTGTGCTTACCACAACTTCGTCTACAGAAGCTATAAAAATAAAAATCATTATTTGCTAAAAAAAAGATCATTTTTATAAAGTTCAAAGTCACTTCTATATACAAATGCATTTTGATATTTATAAATTAAAAGAAGAAATATTATAAAAGCAGAAATCATTAAAAAATACCTTTTTTTAGCCTTCTAAGTGCGTATAACTCCTTTAAAAAATAAATATAAAAATTAATTAATTACTTAAAAACCTACAACTCTAAATTAATATTAACTCAAGTTTCAGCGCCTCTGGTAGCTAAATGAAGAAATAAAAGATTTCTAATATTTATTAGACTTTATAAACTCGAGTTTATTATTTAATAATTCAGTGCTGCGCCATATTTGTTTTCTTCCGAAGAAAATAATTAAAAAATCGGGCCCTAGTAATTAATAATCTTCAACAAAAATATAATAAATTCATAAAATAAGAAGACTAGCGCACGAATAATTGGGATCTACTGCGCGGATTTGAATCGATCAGCGTAATTCGCGGCCGAGTGTCCCCGAATAGCTCCGAGCGGAGATTACCGAACTCAGACGAGGTAAACCGAGCTTCCTATCAGTGTCGTCGCTGTAGTGGTGCGCCCTGAGCGACGATCTGTTGTACTAAAGATCCTAAAAATCATGTGCTGGCTCAGTATCGTCGCGATCCCCGCAATCGCACAGTCAATAAATCGAGGATATATATTTTTGTCGCGTTTTCGTGCAATCCGGATATACTCTGCCGTGGAAAAAATATAAATACGTCCACTTAGATTTAAACATCATTGCCTTAAATAAATATTTATCATTTTTGTCACCGATTGTTATTATTATATAATATAAGATATTTATCGGGCAAGTGAGTTTGCTTTTTTGTGACAATTTATTAGTCTAGATAATTAAAAAAATTAAACAAGTGAAGAAGAAATATTTAGCATTTGATAATTAAATAATTAACAACACATGAAAGAAGAAAAGAAGAAACAATAATTGTTGAGAAAGGGAAGTTGTTTTGACGAATTGGCGCGGAAGTGGGTACGAGTGCTGGGGAAAGGCAACAAAAAAAGAGGGAGATTAAAATAAAATAAATATAAATATATTCATTATATATATAGGATAATAATAATAAAAAAAACAAATAAGGAGTAAAGTGCGTCGTCGATCGCGCGATTTCAACCGTTTCACTTATATCTGCGCTATATTATATATCATTATCTGGATAAGTATGTTTTGTTTTTTACTTTTGCGTACATCGATGTATAATGGTCATTATAATTGACGAATTTATCGATACTAGTGACGAAAAGTTTTATTCCAAATAAGTTTTGTGCATGAGTTGAGTAATAATAATAATAGTAAAAAAAAAAAAATAAATAAAAAAGGAATAGTTATGCGGAATCGATAAGATTCTATTATATGTATTGACAACTGACAGTTTTTTAGTGTCGAGTAGAGGTTAAAGGAACAACAGTGCAAGTTTTTAAAATCTGTATAAATATATATGCATATTTATATCTGTATTTATGTTTGTATAATAATGATGTGCTGAACATCATTCTAATTGTGGATTGGATTACCATGCTGGACGCGGCCACATGTCACAGGTAAGCTTTACTTTTGTTTTTCTCTTTTTTAACTACCGGATATCTAACAGTATTTTGGGTTTTGGTTTTGATTCTGAAGTCAGTTGATGTTGGAAGATTTTTTGTTTTTTTAAGAGTTAATTAGCAGTGAGAAAATATTTTTGAAAAGTTTATAAAATTTTTTACCGTAAAGTATTTGATTAATTTAGAAAAATTTCAAAATTATCTGCAAATTCCAGAATTATTATCATTAATTTTTTGATTATTTTTTTTTTTCATAAATAATAAAAATTAATAAGATATAAGTGACAATTTTTGAATTTTTTTTTATAAATAAATAATAATTATTATTAAAAGAATTGTTAAAAAATTTTGTAATTTATGACACTTAAATTAAGAGATCTGAGAATTTTATTTTTATTTTTCCATGTATAGAAATAAAAAAAAAATCACGATTGTAAACTTAAGTACGAATTTTTTTTTATAATAATTTGATTTGTTAAAAAAGTCCAAAAAAGTGTCAAATCTCAGCTGATTTTAGTATCATGTAAAATTTTTACACACTGTGAATGCAAATTTTCAAAAGTATTTTTGTACTCCTAATTCATTTATGACATTCAAGTTAGCTGTCACGAAAAATTTTTAATTTTATTTAACAATGAAATTAATTCTAAAAAATTATTTTTAAAAAATTGCATTTTTAATTTTTTAAAATTTCTAAATGTCAATTTTTTTTTTTTATTTTTTCTGCCATAATTTATCTGTTAACAAAAGTTCTAAAAATTATTAAATATCTACTAAATTAATTTTCATAATTTATTTTTTTAATCAAAAAATGTTCAAGTTTCTACTGAGTGCAATATTTTAAATTGTGTGATAATTTTACTGTGCATATTGAAAATATAATCATAACCAAAAAATACTGTCAGATTCTTATCAACTTCGGTACAGTGTTTATAGAAAGAAATGACAGCTTATCGGAAATTGAAGAAGTTAATTGTTGAAATTTTTTTTTATAATATTTCTTCTATTAAAAATCTGACCTTAAAAATGCCTGACATTGTTTGCAATTTTTATCAATTATAAGAAATTCTACAATTGTGAAATTATAATTAGTAAATTAAATGAAAAATTTGAAAAATTTTATAAAAATCATAAGAGTTGTCAGATATTTATTGCTTTATAATATTGAATAAATAAAAAATTTGACAATTAATTTTTCAAAAAAGAAAATTTACTAAAAAAACAAAAAATAGGATTAATAGTTAATAGAAGTAAATGAAAAAATGTTATTAATTGCGTAGTCTACATCAGTCAAATATCTAAATGACTCACGCGCAGTTGAATATTATTAAGTAGACTTGATAATTTTTACAACAAAATAAGTATGCTCATAATATGTATTGTTTATTTATGTACGTGTATACTTACACGTTATACGTATGCAGAATATGTGTTGATTTAATATGTATGTATGAGGTATGTTATTTTATTTTATACTAATGTAGTTAAAGTATATCTTTGATAAATTAATCTATGCGCAGCTGAATTTATTTATCGGGGGCAAAAGCGAGAAAGATGTGTACACATTTTCTGTTGCAATGTTTTATAAAGAGGCTGCACGTGGTCATCGAGTGAGATGGAGAAAGAGCAAGAAGTAATATTTGAAGAAATAAGAATAAGAATAAAAGAAGAGAGTGTAAAAGAGAGAGGATGAAACTGAGCAAAGGGCTATTTGCATGTTCATTAAACGAATGAGTTGCGGTCAGAAACACGTGACACGGATTTACGGTAAAAAAAAAAACAACACACTAACGTATTTATATAAAATACATCAGGATTTATTATCTACACATTATACATTTGATATTTTTTCACTAATCCGTGAAATTTTTTCATTATTTTATTTGTATTTAATTTTTTTTTTAATTGGTGCAAATTATATAATTTATGTTTTACGGTCAGTTTGTTTTTTTAAATATTTAATACAATGTCTGGAAATTTTTTTTAGCTTCAGAGACAAATTAAATATACTTACTGATAATTTTTAATACATTTTTCAATCTGAAAGATCCATTGTTAAACAATTATTTAATTGTTTTAATTCGAGATAAGACATTCTTGAACCCAGAAAATTTTCTTCGTTCAAAAATGTCTCTTTGATTTTCATCTTAAATCAAGTTAATTTTTTAACAGTACATAATTGTGAACTTCCAATTAAAAAAAAAAAAAAAAAACAGTTTAATGATATAACTTTAAAAATATATGATGAAATTACAAGTAACATAAATAAATAAAATTATTATTTTTAGAATTACTGCGCACTTTTTTATTGATAAATTTTTTAAACGTTCATTAAAAATAGGCCGACAAATAACTTACAAATAAACGAACAAAACAATTATTTATAATTATATCTTCAAAAAAACTGAAATTAAGATTTTGAAAATTTTCTTTATTTTAAATCAAGCAGAGAAAATTTTAAGTCAAGTAAAATCTAAGCCAAAAAAACTTTTTAGTTAAAAATAATCAAATTTTTCAAAAAATCATCATTCATAAAAGATTTTTTAAATTTAGAAAAAGTTCATTTTTTTTGCTTGTAAAAGGTACATTGAAAAAAAAATTCTTGACTAGAGGGTAAATTTTCTTGGCTCAAGAAAATATTAAGGAAGATTGAAAATTTCTTGAATGAAGCCAAAGTTTCTTAAGCCACGAAAATTTCTTCTTGCTTCAAAATAACTTTTGTCTTCCTTAAAATTTTCTTGGTTGTTTTTTCTGTGTTGTATTTATTAATTATTATTTTGCTTTCTTAGCGAAGAAACATTTTGTTGGTTTTAAACAAATTTATCTTTTCAATATTAAAAAATAATTTAGTACACTGATAAAAATTTTACCTTGATTCAAAAAAAAAATCTAGAATCAAGAATACCATTTTGAAGAAAATTTTCTTGAGTCAAGAGTAAAAATTCTTAAATTGAGAATAATTTCTCGACTTAAGAATTTTTTCTCTTGACTCAAGAAAATGATTTCCTTTTGTGTAGCTTTTATATTTAATTCACTGTAATAATGACAACCATAAACACTTTGAGAACCATTAACTTTTTTATTTTTCATGAACAAAAAAAGGGTGACCGTGAAATGAAACAGTTATCACAATAAAATTAAAAGTCTATAAATTAAAAAGTAATTTTTGTTTGCTCGACGGTAATGTTATTATTCTTTAAATCTATGAAATATATGACAGGAAATGTATTTCTAGATAAAATGTTAGAAAACTCCTTGAATTCAGTCAAAGTTTCTTGAGCCAAGAAAATTTCTTCTAGCTCCAAAATAACTTTTGTCTTCCTTAAATTTTTTTTGGTGCAAGTTTTTTTTTCTGTCTAGTCGTTTAAAGGCGTGCAAATAGTATTCCATTAAAAACTAGCAAACACACAAGATAAATAAATTATTTTTATCCGTCTCTCGTTCTCAATTTGATAATACGGGTAACTTGAGTTTGGGCGTGATCAACAGTAGCACCCACAGCTATTTACTGCGTACTTAGGAAGGCGTACCGCTTGTTACTTATTACTCAACCACCGTTACTACAGCTTCGTGCCACTAATGATTTCTCTCGACTCAATAAGCACAAGATTGCACTTTAAAAGACTAGATATCATGTGACGATAATCATCATCATTTTCGTCATTATCATCATCATCGTCATCATCATAATCATAGTGATCCTTAAATTTTATTTGTACGAGAGTTAAATTTTAAACTTTAATGACTTACACTAAAACTCCAAAATTAAAGCACATTATGATTGAAAATAATTTACAATTTATCGTCTATAACAATAAAAGTAACTCGAGTCAACAAAGTGCATCCGATCAAGTTACTATATCTCAAATTCACCCAACCCAGACTTGACTACACTAGACGAGAAGAAGCCCAAGTAAATCAGAGATAAAATTTCCACAAATAAAATTTATTTCCACTAATAACATTACAAATTTTTAAATATCTATTATCAAACATGTTTATAAAGATTCATTTTTATTTAAAAATTGCGTAAGCTTTTTAATAGACACGTAGTAATGAATTTTTTAAAGTTAAGGGTGGGCTTTAGGGGGTGTTCCGGAAGTCGGAGAGGATTCAAATTTTTTTTATACCTTTGAGACCCCAAAAAAACGCTTTTCAGAAATATTTGGCGTGATCTTTTGAATATCGTTGAAATTATGAATGAAAAACGATTTCGTTTCACGAACGTTCGGAACTTCAGGTACATGTAAGCTGTTATTTATGATCGAAAATTTTTATCATTTTTTTAAACAATGTCATTATTTGTCATAATTTTAAGTAATTTGTGCTATTAATACAGAAAATTTGATGCCGATAGTAAAAATCTTTTCTATTATATTTCATTGTTAAAAATTTATATCATTTTTTATAACTGTAATTTTAGTGTTTTTTTAAGATATAAACGTAAATTATTATCGGTAATTTAATTTTTTAGTTTATTTGTAGATTATTTTTGGTCTATTTTTGATGGGTGCGTAGAAAGTTTATCAATAAAAAAGTGCGAAGAAGTTATAAAAATAGTAAATGATTTTATTTATGGTTCTTGTAATTTTATTGTATATTTTTATAATTTTATCATTTAATTGCTTTTCTTTTTTTACTTTTTACAATTAGTAGTCCTTATTTAAAAAATGTTAATTAATTAACTTAATTAGAAAGAAAAAATTTTGAACCAAGAAAATAATTTTTGTTTTTAATTAAGTAAAAAAATTCTTATTCAAATGAAATTTTCTTCATTTAAAAACTTGATTTAAGACAAATAAATTTTTCAAAGATAGTTTTTTTGTTAGCTTATTTTTAATCCATTTTTCAAGTGTATTGTCAAAATAAAAAATTATATCATTTATGTTATTTGTAATTTAATAACACATTTTAAAAATTCTATGATTAAATTGCTCTGTATTTTTTTTAATTTTCTAAAATTGATAATTCATAACTGTAACGTCAAAATTTCTTTTTACTCAATTTAATTTTTCTATTAGATATTTTATTCAACAATTTCTTTTCAAATTAAGATTCAAAATTTTACCAATATTTTTTGCTTTAAAAAATATCAAATACTTGAACAAAAAGCTCACTTTTAAAATACTTGTGCAATTTATTTCAACTAAATACGTACGAAGATTAAATACCAATATTATCTACCGATAACGCAATTTATTGTATACCGATATTCAACCTAAAAACCTAGAAAAATGCACTTATAATTATTTTTTATCCAGCAAAATAAACTCCTCAAACTTATATTAAAGTTACAATTACAATTATTAACTTAATTAACTGATAAAAAAATACTATCACCGCTCCAAGGAGAACTTGGCGCTGTCCTTGACTAAGGATCAATGTGTCGATAAATTTTCTCGAGGTAAACTCTAAACAAATTACAAGAGAATGTAAATTTAATTTTTAAATTTTCTTGTTATAAATATTTTTTTAAAATAAAATAAACTTAAAATCATTAAAAATAAATTCTATTGGACAGAACAAAAAAATCTCAGTGCAAGATTTGAAGTGAAAATGAATGCTTAGAAGGAAATAATTAAAAAGAAGCAATCACAAGGTTTAAAAAAAGAACTCCTTGCAGCTGTTTCAGTGCACTGGGAGCAACCGAGTGCAATGTAAACAGTAAAGGGCTCCGATCGGAACAATGCTTAGGGCCCCGAGCACAAAAGATCGGTTCATAGACAGTAAGCGGATGAGAGAAATAAGTTTAAAAATTTTAATCTACAACAAAGAATCTTAGTGAAGAACGTTCATAAGAAATAAAACAGCCGGGTTTGGATTTACTTTACTATTCCATATTTATAATTCCATATCCATGCTCGAGATCCGATACCAGTTCCAGAGGTTACTTTTATTTGTTGGATACTAGATAAGAAGAACAGAACAGTACCCGCACCTTCTTTATGCAGTATAAGTACACTCTCTTCACTATTATATATCTTCTTGTTCTTCTTTACTATACTTATACTTCTACTCTTTACTCTTTACTTATTTTTCTCGGACGAAAATAGCTACTGAATATTACGGCACTTTCCTAAGACTAACAGTGAGAACAGTAAACGGGTAACAGCAATAAGCATGCCGCTGGTTTAGATTATCTTTTTATATTTTGTAAAGTAGATACGTTAAAAATTTGGTTATCTAAATTTTGATGAAGTACATTGATGAAAAAATTAACTTGATTGAAGAGATAAATTTTCAAACTGTAAATATTTTTTTTAAAGAGTTTGATTATTTTCAATCAAGTGAATCTCCTCAATCAGATTAATTTTTTATCATTAAAAATTAGTTGTAAAATTATTTTTTTTATGGTAAATTAAGAAATATACCGATTTGAACATTAAATTGGTTCAAAAGAAGAAATATTTCAAAGGAAGAACTATCAAAGAAAATTATTTCAAACAAGTTAATCATTTTTTATAAAAAAAGAAAAATTTTGTCGATTTACAGAAATTTTATTTAGTTAAAAAACTTTTCTTCTTTGTTAATAAATAATTAATCTGATTTAAAAAAAGAAATATTTAACAAATCTGATCATTTTAAAAACTTAATTATTTTGAATCAAGCAAAAAAATGTACTTGATATTAAAAAAAAAAATTAGAAAAACGGTTCACCCTAAAGGCCATCCCTGCAATTTCCCGCTAATTCCACACCTGGGCGCTTAAAATTGTACTTATGACATTTTTGAGATTTTTGAGCTCAAAATATAATTTATGTGATATTTTGAGCTCGCTGAGTTCAAAGAGATAATATTTCTATGCATTTGAGCTCTCCCAGCTCAAAAGTCTAATAGAAGTTTCATAGAACACTATTTTTGGAATTTTCAAACCGCAATAACTTTTGAATGGAGCAACTGATTTTCACGCGGTTGGTGGCATTCGACGCAGTTTTATCATCTTCATAAGTTATTTTCAGGTTTTAATTGATCGAACCAAAAATTTCGGAGTAATCCCGAAAAAACACTTTTTTCGGTTTTCTTTTGTTCACGATATCTCTCGAACGAATCAACCGATTTCGACCAACTTGGTGGCGATCGACGTGGTTTTTTATTGTCTAGAGCTGATTAGTTTTTGGAATCGATCGGTGAAGCCGTTTAAAAGTTATCAAAAAAAAACCACATTTGAAAAAATTGTTTTTCTTAGTTTTTTTAAGATTTCTCAAAATTTACTGATTCGAATCGGTCCAAATTATACTCAAAATCTAAGTTTGGCCAAGCCCTTTCAAATGGCACCAACCGCGATAAAATCGAATCAGCCGTTCAAAAGTTATAAGCGGTTCACATACTTTCACACACACACACAAACACACACACACACACACACACACACACACAGGCATAGTGACAACCTCGCGGGAGTAGTCAGGGAAGCTTCCTAAGACCTCAAAACGTCGAGATCTGATGAAAACTCGATTTTCGAAAAACGGGGTAAAACCAATAACTTCCCGATTTTTGAAAATCTTCGATTTTCTTAGCGGAAAGTTAAAAATTTCTTACAAAAAGAACTTTGTCACTTCATTCATGATACTTACATTTTTCAAAATGATTTTTTTGGTTCAAGATTTTTCAAGTCAAGTTAGTTTTTTTTCACCAGTTTAGGGATTAATATTGGTAGTAAAAATTTGTAGATTACACAATAAATTTTGTTTAACATTTTTCACTAATAAGTACTAAAATTACTGACGATAAATTTTTTATTTTCTTTAAAAATAAATTACTAAAAACTTTTTTATATCTCCTCATAGAAATTTAAGAAAACTGCAAAAGAAAATTTTAAAAAATATTTCTTCAGTAATAATTTATGTTTAGAATAAACCAAAAAAGTTTTGAATAAAATTATGAAAAAGGCCTAATGTAGGAATAAAACTAGGTTTTTCTTCTTTAAAGTATTTTTATAAGTATTAATAACTAAAAATCAGTCATTAACAATTAAAAATCTAAAAATTCATTATAAAATCGTGCTCATAAACAGTAAAAATTCAAGTAGATAAAAATGACGAAATAAATACACCAACATAGACTGGGAAGAATGTTTAAAAAAAAACCGTATGGAAACATTTAGTGGTAAAAATGAGTGATAAGAGAGTTAAATTTAGATTCTTTAAAGTGAATTAAGTAAGAATTAAACACTAGAGATAAGTCTTAAAGTCTTTTTAACTTATCTGTAGTTGTAAATCGACAACTCTTGACACAGCGATCGATATCTAAACACTGATGTGTAGATAAAAAATTCTTCTGCTGACTTAATTATCATTTAAAGTAAAAATATACATACATACATACACATGTATATCTCACGATTACATTAAATCAAATAAAAATATATTCAATTATTTAAGCAACAAAATTATTAAACAATAAATTGTTCGGCGTTAACGAACCTGTCAGTAAACAAAATCCCGTAAAAAATAAAAAAAATAAAGGGCTTTGAGTGTAAAATAAGATCCAAGATATAAAGTGGATGAAAGGGTTGGTTGTGCCCTTTGGGGCCGGTATTCCGGCACCAGAAACCAGAATAAAGATGATACCAGCTTTGGCCCAGGATAAATAAAATCTTAAATAAAAATAAAAGAGTAATTTTATTTTTAAACTAAAAACAAGAGTAAAGCTCTCAACTCACTCATATTATATAAATGATGCTTTTGTCTACCGATTATAACGATGATACACTCTAATATAATTTATTATAATACCAGGCTGTCCAAAATACCTCAACACGCCCACTATTTATTTATATTTTTATTTTTCAATCTAAGCTAATCGTTCTCTTTGATTTTCTTCCCAAGAGAAACTTTGTTTGGCCCGGTATTAAATTTATATTGCTCGTTTTGCATCTTATTATATTGAACTGCCTTTTGCTTCAGTCGCTTTTTCTCTCTCTTTTTTTCTCTGTAAGATCAATTTTTTTTTTGTATTGTTATTACTTTTATTATATCATAAGCCATTACTAGTCGCTATATGCACACAGTAGTCGTATAGATATAATATATATAAGAGTATAGACATTTACCTTCTGGATCGGCTTTCTCGATCATGTAGAACCCGAGGGAACTCCGGATTCTTATTAATAATTCAACGCGTAACGCTGAGGTCTACGATCTCACAAACTGATTCGATTCGATGATAAAATACTCCGCTTCAACAGGACACACTGAATCACGGGATTTTAGTTTTAAACTTTTTGATTACAGATACTGGATTTTAGATTTTTTTTTTCGTTAAATCTTATTTTTTTATGGCTTTAATTATAATTTCAAACCAATTTTTATTGCCATTCTAATTTTATTCAACTACATTCTGTATTTATAGTCACGTTTCAACAATAGAAATTCTATCTCTCAACTATTAACGCAATTTTATGAATTTCTTGTTAATTTTCTCTCCAAATAATTTTTGTAAGCCTGACTCAACAATTATATAAATATTTAACAAAAATTCTAGTCTATTTAAATTTGACTCTTCTGAGAATTCAAGCTATTAAGTTTTTCCCATCCTAAGTGTCTTGTCCTAAAAACACTTGTAATTTCAATAAATTGAACTTCTACATGCGAGAAACACGTAGAACTCGCCATCTAGCGGCTAAACCAAGCACTAATGGGTCTGGTAGCGAATTTTTAGCTCTATTATCCTAAATTAAGTGAAAAAGCAGGAATAAATTTAAAAATAAGTATAATATTAAGATTAAGAGAAAAAGAGGACTCGATCGAAACCGGTATGGATCATCGATCGAGGACGGAAGAGAAGCGGCGAGAGCCGACGGGATCGCGCGTTCGCACGCTCCGGTGGCCGCGCGAAAATGAATGTAACACTCAAACCTCGTGTGCAATTGAAGAAAGAAAGAAAGAGCGAGTGAGAGTAAGCAATGAAAAGAAATAAAAAAATAAAAAAAAAAAAATAAACAAACCAAAAGAACACAAATGTACCTGAAAATAAGCACGAGAAAGATATTCGTCTTGTTTTACTTGTATATATTGAGAATGGTTCGGTCCAATATATATATATATATCTTTTATATATATGTGAAAACATAAAAGAATGGAATGGAAGAGAGCCGGTTAGTCCTACATGGATCCGTAGCTTCTTCCTTTCTTCCACTCTTTAATCCTCATCGTCTTTTTCCTGCTGATGTTCTCATGCTCCCGGAATAGCCTTTAATCTCCTTTTTATTTTTGTTTATTTATTTATTTACTATCTTTTTATTCCTGATCGTTTGCTTCCACCTCCGATCCTTTTTCTTATCCCTGGTATTCTTCTTCTTGAGCTTACATTAGTGTATATCTATAGTATACAGTATATAGAACGACTCAACTCCTTTTTCTTGCTCGTTTCGGTTCAGACAAGACTAAAGAAAGAATAAACGGCAATAAGAAATAAAAGAGATGCCCATTGACGGCTCTGATTCTCTCTTTTTTCTTCCTATCCGTTTAGTAACCGAGATGAGAATATGTATACGACCCTTCCGAGTAGAGTTATCCTTTTAGATCATTGACGCGTAAATTTAACACGCGAAATACTGTTTCTTCCTTTACTTTACTTCCTTCTTTCATTTTTTTGCTTGCCAATCCTTATATTTTGTTTTCTTCCTTTTCATAAGCTCAAATTATTAAATCATCGTGTATGATGTAAACGTGACGAATTCAATTTTTAAACCACTAGTCTTTTAACCTTTTTTTACGAGTAATTTAATTGTATAATTTTTTTTTTTTATTTATAGTTTATCAGATCAGATTTATTACGATTATATATTATTATATCATATACAATACATAAATATATCAATTGAATTTCATTTAACGACATGCAAACACAATTAAGTTTTCTAAAGTTCATTGAAATCAATTTACGAGTCACAGATTGAGTTATTGTTAACAGTACAAGTCAAAGATCGGCGGCTGATTTATTAGTTCTAATCAAAAGGCACTTCTCTATTTAGTTAGTGTCAGTTTTATTTTATATCAATCATTTAAACTGACATTTTCATTTAAATCTGATTGAGTTTTTATTTTTTTAAATTGATAAATTCAACTTTTTTATAATTTAATTATTGATCAATTTAATTTTCACAACAATATGCTTCTTCGAAAATTTTTTTATTGACTTTACATTTATTTTATGACTCGAAAATTGTTTCTATAAATAGCAGGCAGTTCCCAAAATATCCACAAGACATAAACATCCTGAAATAATATATTCAACCACAAAAATCCCAAATGATCTTCACAATAACATTAAATTTCAATAAAAACCGCCGTTAAAAGAATAAAGAATGATGAAATAATAAATTTATATGGTATTATATCTTAATCTTGATGTTTCCCGAAAAAAAATTTAATACAAACATGTATATGAGAAATGATAAAAAAATGTTTACCTACTGTCATGGTACGTGATTCACTACTTTTAATCCGATTAAAAATCAATAACAAACAACAACTGGTGGATCAATGTACGACATGTGACAGTATTATCATTGAGTATATGAGTAAACAATCATAACTAACGTGTGAATCGTTTATTTGGGAATTCCGAACGTCTAAAAGTCTATTAATAGATTTCATATAAGTCTAACTATTGTATTTTTTCTCGTGACGAAACTATTAAAAAATGTTCATATTTTCGGAAGGTATTTATTCTTTCAGTGGTTTTTTTTTTAATAAAGTATGTGAAAGCTTGAAAAACAAACCATACAATTTATGAATATTTGCAATTTTTTAGGGTAAAAATTTTTCATATTTTAAATAAAATTTTACTAATTTTTTAGTGACAATAAAAAACCTATTTTCGTTTCGGCCGGCGAAATGATAATATTACTATTCAAAATTAATCGGTCTCAAAGTTCTGTCTTTTTAGCTGAAAATTACGACGTATAGACAATTATATGCAATTTATTGAGAATAAATTACTCCAAATTTTTACCTTAAGCCCTAATTTTTTATCCTCAGAGCAGATGAATTGAATATTGTCTTAATCTTTTGAAATTTTCCGCTAAAAAAATTTGCAAAAATTTAAATCATTGTTTTCAGTTTATTTCCTTTGCTTTTTTGAATGCTTAAAAATTTTGAAAATAACGGTAAGAAATTGAATTTTTCTTAGTTTTCAATAAGTTTTCCGTCATTCACTTATTTTCTAGGTTAAAAATAAGGTATACTTTAAAAATTTATATTTATAGGAGTTCAAAATTTTAAAAACTTTCTTCAGATACCGTATGAATATTTTTGAAATAACATATAGTAGTAATAATTGTTTTGTTAGACTTTTATTAATGTTAAAGTGTTTTATTTATATTTTTGAGTATGTCAACTTGATAAAAAATAATTTAAAGCTCGTTGATCTCAATATTCAAAAGTAGTTTGAAAGGATTTTTTCTTAAGTACTCTACTTAGAAAAAATCATTTTTTTGTATCAAATCGATGAAAGTTGAAAATTCAAAAAATTTTTTATTGCAGTATAAATTATTTTATTGATTACTAATCAAAAAAAAATTTATGTTCAAGGTGGCTGCAGTTAGACGTTAAGTCTATTCCAAAGCCAGAAAAAAATTGGCCGCGATATGTGCTCGAAATAGCCAAAAGAATCCAATCATCTTCTTGTAGAAGTCAACCTGTCATGTTGTTCAGGTAATTAATATTCAATATATTTAAAAAAAAAAAAAAATATCCATCCTTTTATAAATTAAAAAATTATTCGTAAGTGTAATTGTAATAAATAATAAATAACTAACTTGTTATTAAATGAAATTATAAGCAATAAGAGACTTATAAATACATTCTTATCGCGACATACTATTTTAACGACGTTATCTCATTAAACGTCCATCGCACGGAACCGCAAAACATTAATAAGAGAAACTGCATGATTTACGTACACTAACTTTATTAAACAATTTATTTAACATAACATGTTCCGTTAAAATACATTAAAATATTTATGTATACTACCTATAAATTTTGGTAATTAACCAAAAATAACAAAAATATTTACAAAATATTTACAAAGTATAATTATTTACAAAACAAACAATAATATTTAAAAACTAACACTAAAGTGATTAATTATATCGAAAAAACAAACTACTGGAAATATAATTAAATATATATAGACGTATACTAAAAGTGAGTCACTAAAGTCTGGAGTTTCATAACAAGCCACCTGTTGCATCGGCCTCATTTTTTTATTATTATTTTTTATTACTCTTCTACGGTATTTTATTTTCTTTTCTCTTGACACGTGATTCCAACCACTTAATATCCTTATCCTTAGCTAAGCAATAAGTAAATATGAAATCAGTAAAGTACTATTTTTATAAAGATACAAAAAAAACTAATGATTTCTTTGCAATTTAAATTAACTAAGCAAATAATAGCGATGCTCGTTTTTCAATTTCTGATACAATGAAATAAGTTAAATAAAAAATCAACAAATAACATTGTCTCTATTACATTAATATAATAACTAAAATTTATTTCGCGTGCTTAAAGGTAAAAGGACTTATAGCTAAGGGTTAATAGGGATTTGTGCTGAAAGGGCGTATAAAAAATTTTTTTTTGCCATTCGGTTTGAAATTGTCTGAAACGTAAAAATCTGTAAAAAAAAAAAGTTGGTATCCTAAAGCTGAAAGGGCGTATCAAGACATACGCCCTTTTTAAGAAAAGTACATTACACCCTTTTTAAGAAAAGTACTACTTAAAGGTAAAAGGGCGCATAAAAAAGAATTGTATTTTTTATACCAAATGTTAAATAATAGTTTCACAAGACAGGTTATACTCAAATAACAGCCTCATATACAAAATTTGATATAAAAAAATAGAAAATCAACCAATCAAAAACAAATTACATAAAAATTAAGTAATAAAAAAAAATCACAATGACAGATAACATTAAAATATTTTGAAATTTCCCGTTTTAATCGCCCTATTGAATATAACTACTGGTGCCGTTCATAGAACAGCTGTTTCATCATGATCATGCATCCAGAATTCAAATTTTATAATAACTATTTCTTAAAATAAATAATTTGACGTTTATAGCATTGACATTTTGACCATTTTTAGTTATTTTTTCAAAGTTAAGATTTCAATTGAACTATTTTCAGGCAATGAGTAGTACAACTGACTTATGTACGTTATTTGATCAAGAATATCATTCAGTGAAATCTACCTTCCATTTCGGGTTAGGCCGAATGGCGTTTTTTTGATATATTTTCTTTTTTAACTTTAAAAAAATTGTATAGTTGAGGTTTTACTACCACAGAAAGTTTTTTTTTAACATTTTTGAACTACGAATATGTTCTTTTGTAAACTGGTCGAAAAAAAATTATACGCCTTTTTACCTTTAGATCACCAAAATTTCGAATTCTTAAAAGTAAAAGGGCGTATAATTAAAGACATACGCCCTTTTACCTTTATATTTTTTCTTTCAATTTTAAACGCAGAATGTGTCTACTACTCGATTGGCAATAAAAAAAAATACACGGAAAAAAAATCCTATGAAAAATTACTATAGTAACATCGTAATCCAGGACTAGACTTTCAGTATCTCGATTTTTACGATGCTGCCGTCTACAGAATACAATTTGAATTATTGAAAATTACGATGTTATTTAGTAAATTTTTTTTCCGTAAGAGCAAGTGAATAAGGATGCATACTATATGTTTTAATAAAAGAGAGACAGAGTCTAGTAGTTTGCGACGCCACCACCGAAAGATGACCAACTACTGTAATGAGGGTCTTATTATGCGACTGAACAGAAACTTTAGATAATCCCTCCGATAGCGTGAGGATAAACCTTAGACTTGAGGCGGAAAGGACACCGGGTTCGATTCCTGGATGATACAGAATTATTTTTTCGGTGACCTAAACTTCTTTTTAATTTGAGTGATAGAAATTTACGATGTTGCATCGTATAAACTACGATGTTTGAGTTCTGGTCCGGCACTGCAATATCCTACAGTAAAAATTACGATGTTTTCATTGTAATTTTTCGTACAATTTTCTTTCCGTGTATGCGCCCTTTTACCTTTGCAAAGGTAAAAGGGCGTATAAATTGTTATAAGCCCTTTTACCTTTAGGCACGCGATTTAATTAAGCAAAAAAATTATTTTTAAGACAACCGATTTGAAAATTCTTTGTCTAGAATTCTAACTTCTCTGGTCTGATATTGTACTGAATTTCGCGCTTAGTTCTTCCGCCGATCACTCGATTGTGACCTTAACGGATAACGCGGTTTAATGACGATCGCAGGTGTGAAACCACAGTTAAGAGTTAAGGTTCGGTATATATATGCAAAGATTTTATTTTATTTATTTCCTTTTCTTTGTATGTTTCATTAAGAACGTTCCCAAGAAAATCAGTTTTCTTAATATATCTTTCTGAAATTTTGAATACACATACTTATTTTCATCTTGTATAGGAAGGAATTTTTTTTCAATAGATGTTGCACAGACAGAAAAAAATAATTTTTTCCACCAAAAAAATTTTGAGGCTTTGGCTCAAGTGAAGTTGACTTCATACAAGGAATTTTTGGTCTTTTTTAATATTTTTTTGAACCAAGAAAATTTACCCTTAAATCAAGAATTTCTTCTTTTTGTCTATTTAACATACGCGAACCCTATCTTGATCGATGCTCAAACAAATGTTTTATTTAATGACAATAGTAATTTTTCTTATGTTCGTTTTGAAAAATTATGGATTATTAATTGAAGATGTAACAAATATTTATCTGTCAAAAAAAAAAAAAACTATTAAAAGCGGTATTTGTTTTGTTATAAAAAGTGTTTAAAGTTAGCTACTTTTATCCCACTTTGTTTAGCTGCGTTTAAATTAGTTTATGTTTTTTAGTAAAACATTTTTTAACTTTACATCACCATTGACTCTATTTTTTTCTTAAAAATCTTTTGTAAATGTTCATGATTTTGTTTTGCAAAGATAAATGATGGCAGTATTATTGAAATACCGTATGAGTTGATTTTTTAAAATAAAAATGATTTTTAGCTTTGTATATTGAAATCTTCATAATTGTATTTAAGATTCTATTGAACTTAACAAATGACCAATTTCAAAAATTGAAAGACTGTTACAAAAACTCATGAAAGTGCTAACGTAATTTTAGTTTGACATTTAAAATAAAGATTTAGAATTAATAATTGCTTAAATTTTATTTTAAATTATGTTTATTTCATAAATTACGAAGAAAATCTCTTCATTTTGTTATAAATTACAGCTAAAAATGAACAAAATAAAGATTCTGACTTCTATTAAATTCGTTTCTATTACTGCAAATCGAGGATTAGATTAGATTAGATTAATCTTTATTTATGCTAGGGCACAGGCCGAATGGCAAATTTACAAATAAAATAAAAATATACAGAAGAATAGATGTATAAAAACAGTAATTGTAAGTACAATAGAGAAAAGTTTCAAAATTTGTTTGCTTAAATGTTATAGATGACAGGTGACGTGGCGGATAATTCCTTAAAATGCGGGAAAATTCAAAATTTTAAATCAAAATAACTTTTTTACACTAGAAAAAATTGTTAAGAATTCATAACAGTATATAATAAACTGTTTTTTAGTACTACAGGGTTCAAAAAACCGCAAAGAGAAAAAATGATTAAAAGTGCGATAAATTTAATTTAGCTCATAAAATTGAAAGCTTTTATTTGAAAACGTTTGTTTGTTTAATTTGAGCTTATCAGTCTTGTGCAGAAAATAGTTCAGAAACCTAACACACGTGAAATCCACGAGTAATCCAAAGAGACAGGGATAAACTAACGTCGAAGACTGCGACCCGAATGTTTGTATGAATTTCCGCGAAAACGCTTGGCATTATACCAAAATTAATCGCCAGTCGCTTCTCTGCACATTATAAAATGCTTTGATTTGTTTTTCAAACACTGAAGAAGTAAAGAGTACACTGACAAACAAGAAGTTTCTCGTGAAGAGATGGAAGATGGAAAAAGAGGAGAATGCTTGTATTGAGTTTTCTTTTACGTACATTCTTGGCAGTTTACCAAACATAAACAATACGCTGTACTATCATTGTATTTACCCACTCCCTTTGTCAATTTTACTTGATTTGGAAAACTCGTGGATAATTAGTAGTGTCTTTATTGCTAATGAAAAATTATATGAATAAATATATGATAATGATCAATGATTTAAAACTTGGTAATGAACTACATATATTAAAATAAAGTGTGACTTAAGTTAAAAAGACAACAACATGTACGCACATATATACAAGTCACGGAAAATTCTTATGCAAATG
This sequence comes from Cotesia glomerata, assembly GCF_020080835.1. Taxonomy (NCBI): domain Eukaryota; kingdom Metazoa; phylum Arthropoda; class Insecta; order Hymenoptera; family Braconidae; genus Cotesia; species Cotesia glomerata. The sequence continues at coordinate 6,582,112 of NC_058162.1, forward strand.
TTTAACGTTCTGACGTATGGCATGTTTCCACGTCAAACTCTTTTATATCAACGTGTTATTTATATACTAAATTATCGAAATTAAAACGAAGGATAAATGCTGTTGAATATTATTATACACGTCTTAGGATAAATACTTTGATTTATTTTTAATTATATTCTGCTATAAATAATTCGATTGTGCTGCAGGAAAATATTTTTTAATTTTATCAACATTGAAATATAGCAGTTTTTAGACTGATAATCATGTTATTGATATTCAAAACAATTATTTGCTTCATATATTATAAATACATATAGTCATACGCTATCAAACATAATTATACATGACATTGTATATAATGATGTATCGTATTATAAATAACCAAACATGGTCAAATTACATGTAAAATTTTCGTAAGCTTCCATAAAATATCAATTCCAAAAAATTTTTCTTTTTTCTTTTCCTCTTCCCCTTCGAATCATCCAAAAGTTCCGAGTATTTCTATTGTTTCTCTAACGAAAAAAAAAGAAGAAATCATGAAATTTGAAATTTTTTTTTCAGCAGTCTGCCAAAAATCCAATTTTCAATATTTTCGACGGATTCTAATTCATTCCATGCATTTAGGCTTCTAGATTAAAATGCCTTTTTTCCATTCACATAAGCCTACCAGTCGAAATCGTAAAGGAAGATAGTCCTTTTTTTTCGAGGCGGGCGTCTTCAGAGTAGTATAACTTCCATTCTAATGAAAATTTTTACATCAAATAAACATCACATAATCTTGAAGTGACAATAAATAAATGATGAAAAATTCAAAGTTCTATCGTTTGTTTTTCAAATCTAATGCTTAAAAATCGGACCCTCAAACCAATAAACCCCCTAAACTTAATTAAAAGAAAAATTTTTTTCAAGCTAAGAAGAAAATTTTGAAAAAAATGTTTCTTTCCTTGAGCCAAGGAAAGAAATTTTTCAGCCAAGAAATTATTTTTCGAGTTAACATTTGCTACCAAAGATGTCAGTGGATTATAGATGAATGTTTTGTTGACTATTTCAGACTACTGCGCCGCCGCACTGAATATGGTGGGAGACTTTTATTCTCTTCTTTGCTTCACATGCTATTCGTCGCTCAATGGATACAGTCTAAGAAGCGCTATAATGAAAAAAAGTTTTTTTACAAATTACGGAAAGAATAATTCAGAAGATATTTATTTTTATTTAATATTCTAAATTGTACAAATAGTTGATTTTTTTTTATAGCCACCATGGAGTTATTTGTTAGTTTGGTTTATTATTTATTAGCAATAAAAACAAGCTATCATAATTAAAAAAATCTCAGTTTACAAAATCAAAAAATAGTTTTTGTTCTCTAAAAAACATATTGAGAATTAGACATTTTTTACACGGAAAAAAAGAAATAGAAAAATTATACATTATATAATGTAACGTGGCACTTCATATCAAAAACTGAAAAAATTACTGTTTCAGATTGTAATCATTACAGATTTTGTTAGAATTACATTGTAAAATGTAAATATTACACTGAGAGCTCTGAAAATTAACATTCAAAGTATGAATTTAGAAAAATGTTATTTTGAACTGCAATTTTTTTAGTTTTTTATACGAAGCGACGCTTATTACTATTTATAATATAATTTTTCGATTTTTCTTTTTTCCGTGTAATAATTACTCAGCAGAATTTATTGGTTCGGTCTGAAGTTTATTATTAACATATATTTTTTATTTTGATTGTTAATAAATCTTTATGATTTAAAGAAACAGACGGAAGACAAATGATTTGAAAAAATATCTGTTTGAAATTTTAAGCTCAACAACCTTCAATCTCATTAACTAATAGACTTCTAGTCTATAAAAAAAAAAAAAAAAAAAAAAAAATAATAATAAAAAAACGCCAACAGATGTACATAATACGAGTGAAAAAATATGTCAAAAAATAAATTGGACGGAATAGATTTGTCAGAATGTATCCACCTACACATTAGCCACGTGTTTGAGATAAGACGTATTATATATAGTTAACAACTAAAAAAGATAAAGAAAAAGAGCGAGAAGGAAATAAATCGAAAAGGAAGAAACAGAAAGAGAGAGAGGAATAAAAAGAGATTCCCAGTTAGGTGCTCGAGGTCGCAAATTGGTCACGGCACGTCTTAGTCGTCCGATCTGGGAACCGAGAACCGAGAAATAGGATCGCCTTAGCATATAGTCGTTTGGCAAATAAGGGCGTGACCACGATGCCTGCTTACACGCCCGTCGTCTTAATTACCGATCTAATTGCAACACAAATGATCGCAGTGTGTGTTCAAACGTCTTTCCTAATATAACTCTATATCTAACGTATAAAGTCAAACTTTAACACACACTGACACGCTCTATACTCACGTATGAGCACATGTGTACTTACATCATTACATCTACAAACATTCGTACATCCTACTTGTTTTTTAAAACTTGTACTATGTACACTTGACTCTCAAACCTTATCACCGTTAAATCGTCACATGTTTGCTTACTTAACTGTAATTATAATTAAAATTATATTACTTATTATTATATTATATTGTATTACATTACATTGCTAGTGTCTATAATATTTTACAAAATATTTGCAGTTATTTTTGCGGAGATAAATTTTTGTCAACAGAGCTAATTATGTTTGGAGATTAATTAGAGTAATAGTAAATACAGAAGTGGAAAATTAGTAAGTTTGTTTTAGTGCAAAAGTTATAGCAATGACAATAACAATTATGGAGGTGGTCATTAACTTGTCACCTGTGGTACGTAAATTAAAACGAGTAATTACGTAATGTAACACTTGTATTTACTGGGATCTATTAATAATGCTTAATATATAATGTTAGATGTTAGCATAGGGTCTGCTGGGTGTAAGTATATATAACTTAGGCAAAAGGGGCTGGTTCAAGGTTAGCTGTTTATCTTAAGTTAACAACTTACATATTCATGCACATACTCACATCCATTTTACGCACCCTGATACCATGTGGTCGGTCCTTAAATAAACATTCGGGTGCTCTATTTACCGATTAGATGTAATTACTATTCATTCGACCAGCTTTTAGAGGAATATTACTAATTTCTACTGTTTTAACGAAGAAAGTGAGATTATTTCAGTAGCGGGATTTTCAACTTATGAAAATTTTATCAATGTGTGAGGTTAATATCGTATATTTGTAAGTGTAATTTAAAATTTTTTCTTTTCATGGCAATTATAATCGAATTTTTTTGTATTAAATTTCATATTATTTCAAGGTTAAAAAAATATCAAAAAAGTGACACGGAAAAAAAATTACAGTACGAATTTTAAAATTTACTAGTTACATACGAATTTTTACGATATAGTTTAGTAAAAGTTCGTTTTTATATGGTTAAGAATTCATGTATAACTAGTAGGCGCTTTCGTCGCCATATTGATCTCTGTTAAGATAAAGTTGTGTTTTAATCAATCCCGGAAAAAATAGATCTGGAATTTCATTAAAATTCATAAGAAAAAATGGAGCGATTATTCCGGGGGTGCTTGTTTTTCAGGAAAATTGTGGGGGTGGATATTATAATTATTATTTTATAATAATTTTAATAAAATAATATGAATTATCCATAACTTAAAAATTTTTTTCGGGTCTATTTTTTCCGATTACCATTTTAATATGTATATTTTTTTAAAGTTTAGCTTAATATTTATATAAATTTATTTAAAAAATTTAAACTGTAATAAATTTATAAAAATAAAATTTTTGATAAAATTGTAACACCTTCCCTCGAATTCTTATAAAAAATGTAATTTTCCATTGAAAAAAAAAAAAAAAATCATAAATAAGCGAGTTTTAAAAATTTATAAGATAACCGTGCAAAAAATGATTAACTATTAAATGTACTGTATATTTTATAAATATCGCAACGATCATCAATCATATCACTTTTAATTTCATTTCACACTTGGATTAGTTGGTGTTTGGTGTATTGAACTAGTGCGTGACTTGGGATTTATTATTACTGATTACTTATTACTTATTGCTATTTATATCTTGAAGTATCTGTAGATATGCATATGTATATACTTAGTGTATAATTGTGTGTGTGTAGTACGACTGTGTGATAAAATAAACAGTTGATTTTTTGTAGGCTTTTAATGGCAACCCGCCAAAAAAATTGCTAAACATATGTCATTATATCAATAATAAAAGTCTTTACAAATGTTCGTACAGAATTACAGACAACGATGTTAATTTTAGCTCAATATTAATAATTTTTTATTATTTCGAGTGATTTTCGAAAAAAATTTTAATGTAATTCTATTGAGAGTAATGGTCGAATAATTGTCGGTGATTCATTATATTTGACTATTCTGAAAGTTAAATAAATACTTGGAACTTGATATCATAAACGAAGCTAACTGAAGAAATCATAGTTCATCTAAATTATAGAAATTAAGATAGTTATTTATAGCCGTCAATTGAATTAGTAACTACATAAAAGCTTAAATTTAGAACATCGGAAGATTTCAAAGGCGGATATCATTGGTTGACGATGTAGTTAATTTGGTAATCGAGTTTTTGATAACATAACAGATAACTATAATGGGTCTAGGTAAAAACTAACAACTAGGAAATACAAAATTCCAAGGAGAATACAAAATAATTACTCAAGTTCACGTAAGAAATGATTTATGATTTTCTTAATAAGTATGTAGGCTTCAAGTTAAGCGAATAAACGGACAATAGAGAATAACAAAAAGAAAACTTAGAATATAATTTATGTTTATATATATATATATATATATATATATATATATATATATATATATATATATATATATATATATATATATATATATATATATATATATATATATATAAACATGAAATAAGTAGGCAAAACAGTAATCATTGTTAACTAAATATAAAGGATAAATCAACTAAGTAATCCACGGTTCAAGGTCGATAATAACAATAATTATATTGCTCTGGCATAACACTATAAATTTTAGTTTATTTAGTTCTTCATTAAGTCGAACATTAATAAATTCTTGACTGAAAGGATTTTTTAGCTTATAACGTGACGTTTTTACCAAATAAATTGCTACTTGAAAAAAAAAAAATATTAAGTTCTTTAAAAAAGCGAAATTATTTTTAATTCTTAAGAATTGTTTTTGGATAGAGTTTGATTATATACCGGTTAACTTGAAAAGAAGGCTAGTAAAATGAAACTTATTTTAAAAAGAAGCTGTCATATGATTAAGGAATTTTTCGGATTAAAACTTATTTCCTTGGTGAAGAGAAATCCTACATTTTTGAAGATTTTAGTTCGTGATGCTACCGATAGATGACCAGAGGACGAGAGTGTGTTCGCTTTTGATCCCACCGAAAAAATATATATCCTCGGTATAAATGCCAGCATATACTAAGATTCTCCAAAAAAAATGAACAGATATTTTAAGATTTATGCATACATCTAAATATCTCTTAATTATGAAAGTTTAAATAATTAATAATTATTATTCTCTAAAAATTTTTGGTGCAATTTCCCAAACTATCTTTAAGAAACATTGACTAATAATTATTAGTCCATTATAATGTTCACTTCGTTCCATGTATAACCTGGCTTTTTGTTACTTTTAAATAATAAAATTCAATAAAACTTCCATCATATATTTAAAACTTTCTTCATTGTTAAATTAATAACAATTTTACTAGGATCTCCTTAAATCCTTTATTAAAAAGTTGATGTGACGTTTTCATTATTGTCGCCTTTCATTGCTATAGTGACCACTTTGGCAGTGGTTACCATAGTAACGGTTACTATGGCAACGGTTAAATATTAATGAGTTCAATTTGTAAAAATATTGATTAATTAAATAGTCGATAATAAACATTTTGACAGAAGCGCGCAAAGCGCGTTCAATTTTCTAGTTACTTAAATTGAACATCTTGAACCAAGCGTGGATTTTGAAAATGTATCGATTGAAGATTCTTAATTTAAAATTGCGTCACAGTAGTTACCGATCGGAAATACAAAGTCTCAATCCAAGATCTCATAAATCAAGGCTTTAACAACTTTGATATTTCCACCCAATAATCGTTGCAATAATAATCTTAAATGTTTCAGGTGAGCAGAAGGGAGGCGCTGACCGGTGGCGGCGGCGGCCATGCGCCCCGGCCCGCCATCACCGAGCCGCCGCAGGCCTCCCCGTCGCCAGAAGCATTTGCCTGACTACTCAAGGACCCATCATCATCATCATCACCGTCATCACAATCGTCATCACCACTACTATCAGCATCACCAACACCGCCTTCAAATATCAGGTGCTCGCCAAAGTGCAAGAGCGATCTTGCTTCTGCTGCTGCTGGTCTTCGATTCTTGCGTCGCCCAAGTGGAGATGGATGTCGTGGGGGACAAGGCGCTCTTCCAGAACAATACCCTGGCGCCCCTATCTGTGTCCACCAGCTCGAGCTCTTCTGGCCTGTCTTTGCAGTCGGGTGCTCCAGTCACCAGCAGAAGACTCGCCAGTCGAAAGCCGCAGAATCTTACCGTCGGGTATCTTACTGCCATCAAGGGTGGTCTCAAAGACAGACAGGGGCTGGCAATATCTGGAGCTATGTCTATGGCTATTGATGAGGTATATTATTCTAGTTTTCTTTTTTTGTTATTATATTGACCATCGATATTTGAGAAGAAATTCTTCTAAACGACTCAAAAGTATTCATTTTAAATAATTGTTCATACACAAAATTTTTTATTGTGTATAGATGATAGATAGATAGATAAAAAATTTTATTTGATCCTGGAGTTCTAAGCTCCTTCAGGACCATCAACAATACATTAATTTAATATTCTACAAGCATACATTAAATACATTGTTTGCAATATAATTTGAATGATCGATGTTTATTAATTGCACTAACATATTAAACCATAGTATTTATGGTAATTATATTGATTGCAAGAAGAAATTATGACAAGTTTGTTCAAAACCTTCGAAGTTGTCAATTACTGTAATATCAGCCGGTAATGAATTCCAAATTTTTATGCCATGAATCAGGAAAGAGTTTTCGTAAATAGCAGAATTACTTCTTGGTAAACGCAGATAGTCATGCCTGACATCGCCTCTTCTTAATGCAATCGGCAGAAATTCTTATTTTGATCTAAATGATCTAATTGATTATAATTTAGTTTGATAATAATAAAATGATAAAATAATCATATTATTTTGGCATTTCAGCATGATTTTATTTGAACTTTGAGGAGTAAAAAAATAATTTCATTCTACAAAACTGCAACTTAGTGAATTTTTTTTTTGGACTACTCTGACGTAAGGTCCAATAGTGCTGCATTTGTCACTTTTTTTTCATAGATGTAAAACCAAAAAAATTGCTTTTTGTTTTTGACAAATGCACAGAAAAAATAAAACTATAAAATGATATAAAATTAAATATTAAGTTCATTAAAAAAAAATTTCACATTTTTTTACTATTTTTTTCGACATTTGTTCACACCAAATAAGTAGTTCATTTATACGAAATTTTTAAAACTTAAGGAATATCCTTCTGAAAATGATATTGAGAAAATCAAAATGTCAGTCAAATCGATAAATAACTTTTTGAGTTTCAGTCCGAACAACTTTTTAAAATACCCTTTCGATAAAAGCGCGTTTAAAGTTTCAGAACGAAAAATAATTAGAACTCAGATGCTCTTGAATATGTGCAATAATCCGATAAAGATTTAATATTTTGATTTTTGCTCTTTAGGACTCTACTAGGACTAGAAATTTATTTAATATAGACAACTTTAATTTAAGACAAATTCCAACAGGTTATGAGCCCAGTCAACTTCTACGTGAAAAATGTCAGGAAAAATGACAGAAAATATGAGAAGTAACCTGAAAAGAACTTAAAGTTCTCTTTCTTTGGACTCGGTACTTCCGTGAGAAAAAAAAATTGGCGCCGTACTCAGCGGGAGAGGGCAGTGTTGATTTAAACATAAAAGTTAAAGTAAAAAGATTTTTAATCAATATAATTTAAGTAGCCAACAGCTTGAGAAACAGAGAACCTTGTAGTGAGTGGTATCGGTGGGATCGGTGATCGGGAAGCGGCAAAAACCAAAGAGACCTTTACTTGGGCTTCCTTTTATTTTAATTCCGAGCTTCTGCAGCTCTTCCTTACGTGATTTAACTTCTTTTTATCCTCTTTCCTCTCCTCTTTAACTTACTTATTTTTCTCGGTCTTGTTTTTATTCTCGTGCTGGTCCGCCCACGCCCGAAACCCCAAGACCGTGAGAAGAAATCGGTCCTGAGACTGAGACCGAGATCAGGAACCCTACCAACTACCAACCCATACTTCTATCATATACATACTGAATACTGAATACTGAATACCTTTTACTCAGTTGATGATTCGCCAAGCTGCACGCATGCCCCCTGGCTCGTTCCCACTCTTCACTGACACGTTCTTTATCTTATTCGTTTTCGTTTATATTAATGCGTGGTCTACCCTCCAAAAAATATAATAATAAACGCATAATATCCCCCAACTCTATAAATAGAATTGATACACTTAACTCAGCTTGTTTTCTTTTTCTTCTTCTTATTCTTATTCTTCTGATCAATCTTCACCTATCCAATCTTCTCCACTCCACATTTTGGCAATAAACTTTATCGCTGGATCGTAAATATTTAAGCAAATAAACGAATAAAAATGTTGTTAAATATTGAGGAAAACCATTGAACCTTGGCTTGCCTGTGGTATTGCTATTGGTATCTGTCTAACCAGCTGTCTTGACTCTATTAGTCGCAATTCAACCTTGGCACTGACAGACAACACTCGTGACGATCAACTTTTATTTATATACTTCATTATACAATCGACTCGTTTGTCTCAAAAAAAATAAACAATATTTTTTTATACTTAACTTCATAAGTCAGTGCTATGATACTTTAATTTTGATAACTTTCGATCTTTATTTTCTTTAGAATATTATATTGTAAAAAATCAGCTCAGTATTTTGCTAAGCTGCATATTTTCTTATTTTTTATAAAAAAAATCATTTGAGCGTTTTGATAAACTGCATAATTTTTTGCGCTTATCAAAAATCAGCACTGCTGAGCTGCATATTTTTTTACGTTTGGGTAAAAATCAGCTCAGTATCTTACTAAGCTTCATATTTTCTTAAGTTGATAAAAATAAAAAATTTCAACGTTTTGCTAAACTGCATATTTATCGCGTAATAACATAAAGATTTGTTGTAATTTAATAAGCATTAACTGTTTATAAATTATTTTTTTAACATTGAATAATTTAATAAATATTTATTAACCGTTTATAAATCATTTATTACATAAAATTTATTAACCGTTAACGACTATTTGTTTAGATCCTTGAGTAAAATGTGAGTATAAAAATTCTACTTTGATTTTTTATAACTGCATAATTTCAATAGATGATAGAATCTCATTAGATCAGGTAGATTAGCACTTTTCTTATATAAAAACGCTAGAAAATTTTTCTATTATAAAGTTTTGAGTTCACATTAAAAAAAAAAAAAAAAATTAACCTAATTCAAGTAAAAAATTCTCGAATTAAGAAATTTTATTTAATTCAAGAATTTTTCTCATTGATTCAAGACAATAAAAATCTTTAAAATAATTTTCTTGGTTCAACAATTTTTTTCTCGAATCAAGTTAATTTTTTTTTCAGAGCACCATTTTTTCGAGCTTTTTCAGCTAGTAATTGTATTGGTAAAAAACTTTTTTATTTCGATATCTGTTGAATAAATCAACCAATTTTAATCCGATTTTCGGTATTCTTTTTTTTAGTACCAAAAGATAACTTACTTAAAAAACGGTCTGACCAGAAATTTCTAAGTTACGTAATTGTTGATTTTCATCACGGAAAGTTAAAAAATATATTAACTGTTAATAAATATACTTTTCTTTAGAAAAATATTTATTAAAAGGTTAAAAATAATAAGCTACATTTAATAAACGAAGTTGTTTCCAAATAAATAAATAATAAATTTATTACAACTTAATAAATCCTTCTGTCAGTGTGTTAGTGTAAAAATCAGGTCAGCATCTTGCGGGGTTATATATTTTTTTGCATTTATAATTTATTTTTTTATAATTTTTTTTTTTCATTTATTCACAAAAGAGAAAAACTTTTTCTCAACAAAAAAACCTAGATTGAAAAATTGACCTTAACTTAGTTCTCAGTTCATATTTAATCATGATTTACTTAAAAAAAAATTTAATTAATATTCTAAAAAATTAACATTAATCATAATCACAAATAAATCGTTAATCACAAATTAAACAAAACAAAGAACAAAAGGATAGTTGGGGTAAAAAAAATAAATAACAGTACCACATGTAATCTTAGTGGATAATAATCACCACATTGACTTTAATACAACATCTGTTGTTAAGGATCGTCATCGCAATCGACGACATTCCTCTTGTGGCAAAGTGTCATCAACATTCCGTGCATTTTATTTTTTTAATATTCCGAAGTTTTAAATTTAAATATCCATCTCCGTACTTTATTTTACGCGTCTTTATCTTACATAATTATTAAATAAATGGTTTCAATCTAAAAGTTTAATAAAAATAGAAGTTATTGTAATTTTTATTTGTTTTTGTTTGAAGCAATATTTAAAAATCCGGGTTTTCATTCTTATTTGGCTTTATCTTCTCAAGTAATTTCCTGTTGGAGGTAAGGCACGAGAGTACAGAGTCAGAAAGCCGCGAAATGTAAATTGCATCGGTCGTGTGAGAACGTAACAAGCGAGTCTTGTGTATACCGCCAAAGCCCAGAGATAAAAGAGAGAGGGTGGATAGAGGGAGAAGGGAGGAGGATGGAGGATGGAGCAGGAGACGAGGGGGAAAATGATAAAATTTAGCGGGAGAGAGGGCAGAAAAGGGCTTACCGCCAAAGAATATGAGTAACGCAGAGAAAGAGAGAAATAAAAAAATATTGTTTGTTGGAATTCGGATTTGCATAATAACCGACCGGTAGTGATATCTATGCACGAGCCGGACGTAACGGGTGAGCCCAAGGGAAAGTACACTCGGCATTTGTGTCGACATCATTTTAAACTCTATCCGTGTTATGTATTTAATAGTACCGATAGTTCTCTTAAAACTTATTGCTTTCAGAAATTCAAACTTTTGAATTTGATTTTTCAAAAACTTTGAGGTTTATAAATTTTTTTTGTGTAAAAAACATACAGAAAATTTACTTGGTTCAAGATAAGAAAATTTTGACCCAGATGATTATTTTGAAAAATTTTATTATTTTTAACGGAGCAAAAAAATTATTGAATGAAGACATTTCTTTTGGATTTTAAGAAAATTTTATTCGTTTTAAGTTAAGTTTTTTTATTAATGAGGTACTTTTAACTTTTTATTTAAAGATAATACATTGTTAGAAAAAATTAATTCAAAAGAAGAAATTTTATCTTCTTGAAAAAAACAGAAAAATTCTCGAACTAAAAGATTGTTCTTGCTTGAGTAAATTTTACTTAATACTTATAAGAAATTTTTTGTTAAATTCAAAATCGAATTTTTCAAAAATATTTTCTTGATTGATGATTTTTAACTTCCCGCTAAGAAAATTGAAAATTTTCAAAAATCAGGAAGTTATTGTTTTTACCCCGTTTTTCGAAAATCGAGTTTTCATCAGATCTCGACGTTTTGAGGTCCTAGGAAGCTTCCCTGACTATTCCCGCGATGGTGTCCGTGCGGCTGTGTGTGTGTGTGTGTGTGTGTGTGTGTGTGTATGTGTGTATGTGTGTATGTGTGTATTTGTGTGTATGTATGTAAACCTCTTATAACTTTTGAACGGCTCGGCCGATCGGATCGAAATAGGTGGCGATCCAAAGAGTATCATTGCCATTAAATTTCGTAAAAATTTGAATCGATTTGGTTCGCTAGATTTTGAGAAATCTCAAAAATAAAATTTTCAAAAAATCGTTTTCTTGGAATAACTTCTAAACGGCTTTTCCGATCAATTCCAAAAACTAATCAGCTCTTAAGCTTAAAAAACCACGTCGATTGCCACCAGTCCCATCAAAATCGGTTGATTCTTTCGAGAGTTATCGAAAACGAAAAATTTCGAAAAAAGTGTTTTTTTAACATAACTTCGAGATTGCTTTTTGGATCATTTTTGACGAAATGAAATTATTATTAGAGCCCAAAAAATCACGTCGATCGCCACCAAGAACGTGAAAATTGGTTGATTGGTTCGTGAGTTATCGTTGTCGAAAAAATTCGGAAAAAGTGAATTTTTCAAATTTCTCTAAGATTTTCGGTTCGATCAGTTTGTGTTCAAAAGTATATCATAGATTCTGAAAAAGTGCGTGGAATACTGCCAATCGCGTGAAAATCTATTCATTAATTTAGAAATTATTGCAGTTTGAAAATTAAAAAAATACTGTTTTATTAAACTTCTATCGGCCTTTTGAGCTCGAAGAGCTCAAAAGCATACAAAAGCTATTTCTTTGAGCTTGGAGAGCTCAAAATAACACACAAATTGTATTTTTGAGCTCGAAGAGCTCAGAAACGTCATAAGTGCAATTTCAAGCGTTTAGGTATGGAATTGGCGGGAAGTTGCAGGGATGGCCTTTAGGGTCAACCGTTTTCCAGATTTTTTTCTATTAAATCAAGTTAATTTTTTTATTAGTGTATTTTAGGGTCGATAAAAATCTGTTTTCTCCCATTTTTAACTTGAGATTTTTCACTTTTCATTTAAAAAAAATATGTAAACTGATAAAAAAATTGATTGGATTAAAAAAAAAATCTATAACTAAGGAAATTATTTTTAAAAATTAGATTCAAGTAGGAAAATTTTGGAATAAAAAAATTGTTCTTGATTCCAGTAAATTTTACTTATCCAAAAACTTTTCAAAATAATAAAATTCTTAAAAATAATCTTGGTTAAAGATTTCTTCTCTTGAAAAGTTAATTTTTCCATCCAATTAATTTCAGTAAAACTTATTAATATTTTCTATTTTTATGTCAGATAAAAATAATCCATATTACAATTCACCCTTTTATTAACTCTTACACTTAGATTTATTATACATTTTTGTAGTATATATTTAATAATGTAGAAAGACGTCTAAGTATAGCGTGGGGCACGTATGGCACGCGGACCATTTGCATGCCACTCGCGTATGCTCAGGTTTAACACATTTTATTCCCATTAAATTACATAATACGCGAGTCTGAGTGAAGGCAGTGCGTGTCGCATAATGTTAGACAGGGGACGGCCGCGAATATTTTAAAATAGAATGCCGTTTTTATTTTTTTCGGCTTTCGGCTTCCATCTCACAAGACAAAACTTTAATAAATTGTAAAATTAATCATATATGATCAATCAGTTAACTAATGAGTTTATTTTTTTTTTTTTTTTTCAGATTAACAATGATCCAAACCTTTTACCAAATGTCAAACTGGTGATGCGATGGAACGACACAAAGGGAGAAACCGTTGAGGCAACAAAGGCGATGATCGACATGATTTGCGAGGGAGTTGCGGCTTTTTTTGGACCCGAAGGAAATTGCTACGTTGAGGCAATAGTAGCTCAGTCCAGGAATATTCCTATGATTAGTTATGTAAGTTATTATTAATTATATTTATTTCTTATCATTATTAATTTATTATTATTATTATCATCTATATTATTAAGAGAATAAGCAAAATTTTGTGGTCAGTGCATTTATATGATAAATGGGTTTTTATAGTTAAATTTAGTATCGTTGGACCGAAGTCTTGACCTGGAGTTGTGCCTTTTCATGGTTTCATATCATTCTCGCACCAATAGTCAATTTATGATAAGTATTTAGGCTGCATTTGAAAATGCTCTATCTCTAGACACATAATTAAGAAATGACCTTGTATCTCGTGAACTATTGACATTTTTAAAGATATAAGTCCATCCCGATGTTACACTCATCAAGACCTTTCATTTGAGTACCCACATCAATTTTTCATATATTCTATATATTTGTAGATATTATATATATTAGGGTGTATCATATTTAGGCGATATTTTTTTTTTTTTACTGCTATACCAGAAAATCTGGTAGTATATAGAAAATAAAAAATTATGCCGCTGAGCTAAAGGTTTTAAGTCCAATAGCGGCTTAGCTCATCAAAAAATTCGATTTCCCATTTCAATAACACAGGAAAAACTTTTTTTTGTTTCAAGTGGACTTTTCGTTATTAAAAATTTTTTTTTTCGAAAAACCTTCTTATGGCTTTTGTAGAAAATTAAATTCTCTACAAAAATATCTCTTTGGACGAAGACTGTAGAACCACTATTTTCGAAGTTATAGCCCGTTAAACGGGATTTGGAATTTTCACCGGAAATACTTAAACTAAGCTTCTGTTAAAAAATTCTATGAAAATCAAATACATTGTCTCACACCAAAATATATCAGGAAATGCCCAAACGCAGCCCCTGTTAAAAGCAAAACTGAAAATTCCAATTTTAAAAGGTTCTCCACAGGAGTTACATTTTGGCACACCCTAATATACATATATATATATATATATATATATATATATATATATATATATATATATATATATATATATATATCAAAAATATATCAAAAATGCATGTGGGTACTCAAATGAAAGCTCTTGATGAGTGTAACATCGGGATGAGCTTGTATGTTTAAAAATGTCAATAGTTAATAAATGTCATTGTATCTCGTGAACTATTGACATTTCTAAAGATATAAGCTCATCCCGATATTACACTCATCGAGACCTTTCATTTGAATACCCACATCAATTTTTCATATATTTATATATATTATATATATATGTATATATGAAAAATATATCAAAATGCATGTGGGTACTCAAATGAAAGCTCTTGATGAGTGTAACATCGGGATGAGCTTATATCTTTAAAATATATATTATATATATGTATATATATATATATATATATATATATATATATATATATATATATATATAAAATGCATGTGGGTACTTAAATAAAAGCTCTTGATGAGTGTATCATCGGAATGAACTTATATCTTTAAAAACGTGAATAGTTAAAAAAGTACAGTGCAATTTAACAAAAGTCTTTATTAAATAAAGCAAAATTTTCTTTATTTATAGTTCACAAGTCACGACAGTTACATAGTGACTGCAAGGTTGCTGGTTATTAATAAATTAATCAATTAATAATCACATAATCAGTCTCGTACATAAGTAGGGCAAGCAATAAATGGTAAATAATTATTTACCAAATTCAGAAGTCGTTAATGATTGAGTTAGGGTATAAAATATCAAAAATTGTAAGAATAAGAATTAAGGAGTTAAAATAAACCTCCCATGGCCCCGTGATACGAATATATATAAATATATAAATATGATATCGCCCTTGTGGATCCAATGAAATGGTTCGGTTGGGTGCAAACCAGTTTCCCTCAAGTTTGTATAAAGCGGCCAGAATTAATGGCTCGACCGATGTAACGCCATTAATCGGCAACCCGATGAAAAGAAAATAAAAAAAGATTAAAGATTGTATGATGTTTAAAGGGAGTTAAAAAAGGTTTGTACCGACTAAAGGCGGAAGGGGAGTTATTTCAAGTTTAACATGATAAAAGAAGGACTTAAATTTGTCCCATGATAAATAATCTTATAACATTATTTTTATTTTTTTGGATTACCTACACCTGCAACGCCAGTAATACTTTCACTCAGTTTCCAGTTTCTCCATTACATTCTCTCGAAGGAAATCATGATGATTTAATTTATATCATTTGTCGTTATGATTGTCGCGAAATTTAATTCAGATATTCAGATTTAACAAAAATTCCACAAGGTTGCTGGAATTATAAAAATGATTGATTCACTTAAAATAAATATTAAATACCTTATTGAACTTAACTCAGGTGATAATTTATTTATCAATTTTTATATTTTTTACACTTTTGATTCTTTTTTGGAATTGGAAAATTTTCTAATAAGTTGATAAAAGTACTAATTATTTATTATTTATTTTCTGTTTTGAACATTGATAAAAAAATTAATTACATTCAGAAAAAAAAATCATTTTGAAAAATTTGTCAGTTTTTAATTTCTCTATTTATTAAAGTTTAAAAATAATTTTATTGCTTAAAGATTTTTCCTTTTGAATAAAAATATTTTTTCTATCAACAAAATCATAAATAATATTTTTGAACAAATTAAAATATTAAAAAAAAAAAACACCCACTTCTTCAATCAATTCAATAAAATACAATTAGCACATAGTTTTTCTCAACCGTTCATTATATGAATATTCAAATTTTTTCTCCTATTTTTTTCCAACAACAACAATTAATTTATTACTCAAAAAAAAGGCAAGTTAATAAATTGTTTTTGCTCGAGTTTAAGCGTTGCAAAAATGTAAGTTGGACTTCGAACACATTAGTTTTATGTATTAAAAATATATACTTTTATCTTTGTTACTTAACAGAGGAAACGATACCAACGTCCCAGGGACACTATACCCAGTAACAGTCACACTTAAATAATTGTAATGATCGTAAACGACCAGTAATCGGACCTAAGGCATTTATTTCGTTGTCAACTATATAGAGCGTACATTTTAACCGCGCAAACTCGTCATACATTAGTACCACTCCGGATGAATATTTATATTTATATATTAATTTTATTTCGTCAATTTTCAAGTTAGATCAAACGAAATTTTAAGTTTACCGATTAAATTGTATTTTATAACCAATTGATCTGTTAATTAGTAGTTTTTTTTTTTTTAATTATATCTTAATTTTCTTGGAAAAACACGAAAACAAACTCTATCAGCTCTTCGCCCACGGATGCTGGATTGTTGTTGATATTCAGGTGTATAAGTAAGGGACTGTATAGTAGTGTAAGTGTGGATGTAATGGTTAAGAGGCTATGAACACTTCCAACAGACCGCGTGGGGCATCGACAGCCACAGCAAACTATAAATAGATCGCGAAGGTCAGAGGAATCAGCAGTTTTCATGCAAATGCCTTGTCGATAGAATAATATCTTGTATCGTGTTAGCTCTTTAAGTATCAGCTGCTGCTGCTGAAAAAATTCGTTAGCCAATTATTTTTTTATCTTAACTAGTAACCAGTAACTAGTTAACGAGTTCTTTTATTGGCTCGCTAGATATATAGAACATAGAACGCTCGTTGTTTTAACTTTGAATACTTTGCATCTAATCTAGAATGGTGAATTGTACGTCAAGGGAGAAAATCTAACTTTACTACACGGAAAATTAACCACCAGCGCGAGGGTACACGGAAAGAAAATTGAAGGAGTTTTTACTATTTTACTATTGTAATTTTTACTAAATAAAATAGTAACGGTGGACTATACTTCTCATTTAGCAATTTTTACGATCTACTATTGTAAATTTTGTCCAACAAATAAGACTAGCAAGAGTCTTAAGAGCGGTTGATAGTTTTTCAAACGAGTTTTGCTCATGAATAAGATAAAATTTTGAAAAAAACGCTTCGCTCTTCGATAGATAATTAAATTATCCATCGAAGAGCGAAGCGCTTTTTTGGAAAATTTTCATTTATTTATGTATAAAATCCGTTTTAAGATTCCATAAGTTGTACAAGTATGACAGAGATACTCTCGTTTGTCCAATAGAGAGCGAGAGAGAGAAAAAATATAAACCCTTCTTAAAAAGTCGAATACCATAGAGAAAATTATACAATATGTGTTTGTGAACTTTACAATTCAACTATTGTAAAAATTCACAGTTGGTTTTTTTAAAAGAAATATTAGGGGGGGGAGAGAGATAGAAGGTTGGACTAATTGGTACCTGTACAGTAATCGAAAAAAGAAACCGACATTTTCGTGCTATCTGGGAATCGAACTCAGAAACTCTGTGTTGGCAGCCAGAGACTCTCCCTCTACGCTATCCGAGGTTTTTTTTTTTTTTTAATCGTTTATTTTGAATTTATTGATACATAGATTTACAAGGTAAATGATATATAGGTATAAACGTACATGACCTATTACAATATTTGAAAAACTTATCTTATTCTACCTGGCCTGCATGGCTCTCATAGAAGCTTACATATAATGGTTTGGTACCTGAGATGCCTCAATGGGCAATACATATTTTGTTTTTTGTTTAATTTTAGTCTTAGTCTTTTATACATATGAATATTGTAGAGATTAATAGTATATGGTTAGTAATGAGTTAGCCTAAAAAAAACGATGTATATTAAAAAGGCTTATCGTATTAAAAAGAAAAACAGATACAACAAAATATAGATATATATATACAGCAACAAATAAAGAAAACGGGAGAAAGAGAAGATAATAAATAATAAAGGAGGAAAAGGAGCAGATTAGGTAAACCACCAGTATTCCTTACAATTGTGGGGATTAACCAATTTGTCTTTTTGTGGGACTGAAGTGCAGTATTGTATGTCGGTATTTGATAATATTTTTGAGTCATAATTAATAGCTTTGGCGTTTGGGCCTCTTTTGACGTGGTATATTAACGGTATGAACTGAGGGTCTTGAATGAGACCTAGGCTGTCCAGGTATGTGAATATTTCGGGAGGTGTGTACCCCGATGTCATTACTTGATTGAAGTATTGTGGTTGTGGGTAAAAGGGACCTGATATTAAACTATTTTCAGTAGAAGAGGATGCATTAGCAAAATGATTGCGGCAAAGACGGATAATGTGGTTGTCAATACGTCCAATGTTTGCTGTATTTAGTATAGTTAGATTGTGATAGAATTTTATATAATTCGATTCGGGTATTTTGTACATGTTGAGGCAGGCTCTTAAGCATTGCCTTTCAAATTTTCTTAATTTTTCCATTTCTTTAGGTGGAATATTAAACCAAATAGGGCAGCCGTAGGTAAACGCTATCCGAGGTAAACTAAGACCCATATCCTTTAACATTTACATAAACTCGGAGTCTAGCGCTGTGCACGGCCATCACTCACACTAATTGAGAAACATTCCAATTCAACTATTGTAAAATTTGCTATAGTTCCATTGGAAAGATACAGAGGCAGCACTGAAAATTTTCATCTCTTACTTTTTACAATAGTAATATCGTATTTTTTCATGAATAAATAGTATTTTTTCTTCTAAAATATTTGACAATTAATAATAATAAAAGTATAGTCCAGCTTTACAATAGTTGTGTCGTAAATTTTTCCAGAAATTTTTTCCCGTGTAGTAGTACGGAAAACTTTCCTCGTCGTGGGTATTTTTTGCTGGGGCACTCTACACCAAATCACACGGCTTCAAAGATTTTTATTTTTGATTCTCTCAATTTTTGAAATTTTATAGTACTCTTCAATAAACCCTTCTTGTTTTAGACTCATAACTTTTTCCAGTCATAACTTCTTTAATAATAGTCCATATTCTTTATACTTTTTAGAAAAATAGAATTCAAAATAATTATTTTAAGTGCTAACATACAAGATTTTTAATTTTTAATCTTCAAATTTTTATTCTCAAGTAGGGTAAAAGACTCCATTAGTGACGGGGACCCCATTACTGACATTTTCTTTGATTTTGGTACTTATTCAATTAATGAAATCATTGATTTCAATAATGAATATATTATTTCTAATCTTTAAGACCTTTAGATCAAAAAAATTTTTAATTTTTATTCCAAGTAGAACTTTTTTCATTGAAAGAAAAAGTGCCACTAATAGAGCTTAAAGGTGCCACTAATGGGGTCTTTTACCTTAAGCGTATATTTTGATTTTTTTGAAAATTTTTTACCACAAACTACTAACTTATCAACAAATTCTAAGTTTGTTCCAGTCGTAGGCCTTCTGTAGTTACTTTTGCTTTCTTTATTTTTGAAAATGAAAAAAAAATTTTTCTAAAAACCTTTATTGATACTAATTTTCTGTATATTCAATTCTTACACAGAAAAAAAAATGTTCTTGAATCAAGTATATAATTTTGAAGAACTTAATCTTCTTGATTTGAATAGAAAAATTCTTGAACTAATAAATTTTTCTTGATTTAAGAAAATTTTACTTGATTCAAGAATTTTTCGTCTTGATTCAAGATAATTACCCTCTTCAAAATTATTTTTTTAGTTCAAGAATTTTTCTCTCGAATCAAATTAATTTTTTTTTCACTGTAGTTTGAAGAAATTTTAACACTATCTCTCGAAAGCGTAGGTTTCTTGATGAGATTGTTGTAATTATTTTACTGGTAGACATTTTTAAAAGTAAAATCATTACAAAAGTACCTTAAAAGACACTTTACGATTATTTTACAATAAAATGATTTTTTTTTTGTTAATTACTATCTTATTTTAAGTTTTCTGAAAATCATTCAAAATTATCTTACTACTTTTTAGCGTGATTAAAAAACAGAGACGGTGGATTGTAATATTTTATTTAATTAAAAGAAGGGCATATTTATTGTAATTTTATGGATGGTATATGTTTAACCTGGAAAATTTGTAATTTTTTTTTATCCTGGTGATCCTGTTAAGGACACTAGAACGGTCTTTGATTATACATATACAAATTTAAAAATTAATTATACGTTTAAAATCGGTAAAAATGACATGCATACATATCATTTTAATATGAGCGTGTAAAAAAAATAAAATTAAAAAAATTAATCTATTCTTAAATTCTTTAAAATCTTTTTTTTTATAATATACTAAAATTTTATCAAACAAAGTAGTAATCATAAAAATTTTACCGCACCAATATTATTACGAAGATAAATTATATAATTTCTACAATCAGTTTCTATTTATTACAATAAAAATCAAATTATGCTCAAATAATAACCAAAATTGCCCAAAAACGTTTTGATTAGAGAAAATTTATAAATCACAATATTATTTTATAGAACTAGTGATTTAAAAAAAAATGTATTATATGATTTTAAACTTTTGAAGAAGTAATCACTCATCTAACACACTCTCACAAATGTCCCTAAAATGAAAGAAGAAATATAAGAAGCATATATGTACAAGTAAAGTGTCTCGCGTGTGCAGTAAGTTTCAGCTAAAATACGTTCAATTAACCCTCAATTGGAGCAACTGTTGGCTGGCTAACTCGCAAAGTAACGCGCATTCATTCCCACTAATAAAAAAGCGAGAGATGAGGAAAGAATCTCCTCGCTAATATTTAAGACAACAATATCTTATTTCCTTGGGAAAAATATCTTATTTTAACTTATTAGTTTCATACCCAGCCTACGTTTAATTTGATCTTCATAAATTTCTTGCAAAAAAGAACCACTTAATATACAACATCGCGGGCAATGATCTTAAACTTTGCAATGAAACTTATTTTTATAATTATTTCTTCAACTGAATACAGTAATGACATAAAAATAGGTATACATACTTGTGTTTATAATTATATTTGTATTTTCCGCTTAATCAAAATAAAGTAAAGATAAGTAAAGTCTTGCGAACAAAAGAAAACAAGAAGTGAAATGAAACGGAGTGGAATTATTAAGTATTTTTAATGAAAACATTAAGAGAACTATATTTAGAACATGACATTAAGTTTAACACCACACTAGTCTATGGTAGCGACGACAAATTAAGGCGATTAGCTTTGAAGCCAAGGTTCGTTAAAGCAACACGCATTCGCATAGTGATCAAACACTCATATCATACATTTTATATATTTTCATTATCTTTTTCTTTTTCTCACTCTACTTATATTAAATATATATACTACATACTATACATTAATTTCGTTTTCGTGATATACAAATATTCATCAGTCGCTTAGCTCTATAATACTAATACTTATACATCTGAACTGTGCTGAAAAGTATTAAAACATATTATATTATTTAATTCCTACATGAATACATGTAGACAGTTTCTGGTAACGACACATTCTGAGCTATTTAAAGAACAAGTGTTTATTACCCTCAAATAATATGATTGCTATTATTAATTATTTATTATTAAATATTGATATGTAATAATTATTACTAGTTTAATAATCATAGATAGTTTAAGTACTTAAAATGCTCGAAATTTTTAAAATAGTCTAATTATAAAGAAGAAATTTTAGATCAGCAGATTTTACAATTTTAATGGCGTTAATAGATATATAAATATACAACATTATTTTGAGAGTTTTCGGAAATATTTGTTTTGTTAGATAAGAAAATTTTTTATTATTAACTTATGATAAACATCATAAATAATGATTTATTTTGTGGAACAAATTTTAAATAATTTCATTTTAAATTATTGAAGACAATAATATCAAAGATTGCAAATTATTGAATTTGAAAATTTTTTATTTCGTTCTTGTTTTTTTTTTTTTTTTTTTTTTTGTGGGGGTCATATCTTCCACCACTCTTTTGTAAATTAATTTAATTATTATTATTTATAATTATTAATTTTAATTCATTATCAGTTATGATTATTAATATTATTTATATTTATTAACATTATTTAATTATTATTATTAGCATATAATTATTTAGTTAATAATAATTATTATTATTTATTAGTAATAGGTAATTAATATAGTAATTACTTAAGTTGTAGATTTTTTACAACGGTATTAAAATTTTGTTAGAAAAGTTTCAATTGTGTCTCATCACCATAAATTATACTAGATTATAATTTACTTGGTGATGCAAAACAATTGATAAGTCTCGTCTGCTGCAAGAGCATTTTTGGGAAATTTTAGTTTATTATAATTTTAGTGCAATATAATAAAATTCACATTTGCAGCTGGCGAGACCCTAATAAAATGTATTGTTATAAGATTAAAAATATGTATAAGTTTGTTGTAAGAAGCTTAAGGGTTTTTCCCAAATATTTTTCTAAGAAGCAATTAAGGGATTAAAAACTCTTGTCGCCTGGCCAGCGATCGGACCCATGAGCTCAGTAATTGCTCTATACCTGTACCTCTGTACATATACTTCTATACTTCTATATCTCTATACTTCTACTTCTATCATTTTTACATACTTTCAGAATCTATCCTATACCTAGACTTACTTGTACCTAGTTCCATACTTACGTACAAATAAGTACTCCTATCCTATATATTTTCTCAATACTTCCCTCGAATACCCCTACCTCCTGAGAGGTCAGAGGCTGAGATGGACACTTTGAGAAAATCAGTTAGTCCTGGAAACCCATTAGCTTCACCTCGTATTTTAAGTTACACGCGTGTATTAATAGTTAGACTTATTTAAATAAAATTTATTAAACTTAAATATTTCTATTCGCTCACTCGCTAGCCATTACTTTCCAAATTTTATATTTTAATTTTTAATTTTGTACAAAATATTTTAATTAAAAATTTCTGATAAAATACCTTGAATTTTGCGTTCAAATAATTTTTTATTAAACATTAATAATTTAATTATTGATTAAATATAAAATAAATCATCAAAAAAATACATTTTTTGCAACTCTGATGAATAAATTATAATTATACAATAAGAATAATATAATTTTGTTTCGTTTCAATGTAATTCAGCAATAGTGCAATAGTATATTACACACCTAGGGAAGTAAAGTAAGAAATGTCTCAGATCACATGTGATCTGAGGCTTTCTTATTTACTTCCCGTGGAGTGTATACTATTTTTTTGCTCAACGAAGGCAGAAAGGGGTAACTTCGTTTAGCGCAGCGGGCCGAAAGTTGACGCTTTCTGCCCGTCGAGCAAAAAAATTAATTTTTCTTTCATGAAATAAAAAGAAAATATAAAAACTAACACCTCTAGAGAATTAAATAACTTGAAATTACTTACACTAGATGTCGTTACTCTCAAAAACTACAATATATAAAAAAAATGACGTTTATAAAGTAAAAAAGCGGTAAATTCAAAAATCAACTTTGAACATAAGGTAAAAGCCCCAATAGATGATCATGTACCAGTATATGATCACTCCATGTATTTGTATACCTATATTTGTGAATATAGATATACAGATACATGGAGTGATCATATACTGGTACGTGATCATCTATTGGGGCTTTTACCTTACAAACATTCATATTTTATTTACGTCTACTCAAAAACTTACGCTTCACTTAAACAATTAATTTCAATTTAAAAAACGACAAGTTTAAACTACGGTAAAAATTAAATTTCCAATAATTAACTATTAAAAATAACTTCTTACAACACGGAAACAAATATTTCTTGATCAATCACACCAATTTAAAATTTAGCATAAAAAAATCTATAAATA
The DNA here is from genome assembly GCF_020080835.1 of Cotesia glomerata. Classification (NCBI taxonomy): domain Eukaryota; kingdom Metazoa; phylum Arthropoda; class Insecta; order Hymenoptera; family Braconidae; genus Cotesia; species Cotesia glomerata. The sequence continues at coordinate 6,606,325 of NC_058162.1, forward strand.
AACCTCATAACAACAAATAAATAAAAAAATGAAGTAATAAAAGAGAATAATAATAACTCAACCCTTGAAATGAGCTTGAAATATCAATAAGACTTATCGAAGACGTGATTGAGAAACCAAGTACCCACGATATAATAAATATATTTATAATTTGTGTATCGCGGATCCATCCTCACATACCAATACCAATACAAAATAAACACATAACTATAAATATAAATATAACTATATAAGAATAAGAATAAGAAGGTAACACACATATACCACAATAATAATAAAAGAGACAAAGTCATTCGGTAAATCTGTTTGGCTTCTACTTGAGGGTCCACCCGACCACCATGGGGGTTCGGCCACGGAATTAATCTGCGTCGTCGATGCCGCCTGGTTTATCCCCGACCACCATGGAAGATTGGCCACTCGTTATTAATCGCTTTCTATCTCACTCACTCACTCACTGGTTCACTCACTTGGCTTGTTTTTTCATTTATTTTTCCCCATTGCCGATGGCCGAATCAACCTGGTGGTCGCTAAAAAGAGAAAGATATAAATATATATATATATATATATATATAGATATTTAAAGAAATAAAAAAATTGAATGGCGAATCCATGAAGAAATCCCACGGTGCCCGTGAAGATATGCCTTCGACCACCCTGGCTTACTCTTTCTCTTTTCACCATCATCTTCTTCTTTATTTTTCATTTTAACTCTCTTTACTACTACGCTACTCATAGTACTATACTACACCACCGACAAACAATAAAAACTACAACAACAACAACAACAACAACATAATATAATAAACTATATATACTTCACAGTACTACCGTAAATTCTCCCTCTTTTTATTGCGTACAATATAGCATAGAAAGAAGCTATGCCTATACTATACCTTAACCCCTTCTCTGGTGCTTAGTAGTAGTCGCATCTCGCGGATAATCGGTATAAAGAGAAGAGCGCTAGTGTGTAATGCCAATACCGATGATTGTAGTACAGTATATAGTATGATATTTAGTATAGAGTAGGATAACGGCGTCGAACTGGCTCGCTAACTGGCGGTCTTTATCTCGGATATATTTAGCCCAACTGATCGCTCCCAGCGACGACCGGTCGAGAACGATCTCAAGAGATCCCACGGTGTCCGGTACGGTCCACCATGGGGGCTACCACCATGCTTGCCCCGCTTTATCTTTTTCTCTGCTTAATCCTTTCTCTTTTCTTCGGACACTTCCTATCGACTGTCTTTGTCAAGTCTCCAGACTTAAGGATCAACTTCTGATATTCACTACGGTACACACTCCCTAATGTAACTCCACTATCTCAACCAAACCAGCCCTACTTTTATGTATTTTTCCGTTTTATAAATACATTTTTTATAATCCTCATTGGGGATTTATTTAACGAGCCTAGTTATTAGGAAAGATACTAATTGGTCGAGGAGGGAATAATTGTCTGTGGTTATGCGTTAATTAGGTTAGATAGCAACAGTTATCATTGGGTTGCAGTCAATTAGTCAGATTTTATTTAACAATATTTCAAACTAAAAAATAGAAAATTTTAATTTTTTTAATTTTAATTTCTACGAGTTTTAAAGTAGTTAAATAAAAGTTATTAAATAAAAAATTTCGAGATTATTATAGCGAAAGTTTTTTAAACTTATTGTTTCAATAATTAAATTAAAATAACAACACAAATTTTAACTCCTAATGAACAAACAGACGAATTATTATTTATCCAAAAGTTTAAAAAAAAAAAACATGTTTTTTAAAGAAAAAAATTCTTGATCCAAGAAAATCATTTTGAAGAGTTTCATTGTCTTGAATCAAGTTAAATTTATTTAAACCAAGAAAAATTTCTTATTCTAAGAATTTTTGTACTCAAATCAAGATGAAATTCTTTATATTTATTTACTTGATTCGAGTAAATTTTTTTTCTGTGCAAAAGTTAGAAGAAGTTTATCACATTGATTCGAATTTTCAATTAATTTACAAAAATTCTATTTCTAATTAATTCATCAACAATAGAGAAATTTATAAAAATAATGTTCTAAAATTAAAAATTTTTCTCTTTTAAACTAAACTTCTTTTGAAATTTCAAAGAGTTCAAGTTTCATCATTATCTACACTTTAGTATTCACCGCTTTATATGTTAAATAAATGGTTCCGATATTTATTTTATTAGTACTGCATTTTATAAACCTTAAACATACAGGAATCTAAAATTTCTTATTATTTCGCTAATTCAGATTGTTGTCGGTCTAATTAACCACGACCCTTATTATCTTATTGGTATACACTTACTCATAGATCAAGTTTCATTACGTGAAAAATAAAAAATTGATGATATGGGACGGGAAACACCTTATAGTTACAACTGGTGCTGAAAATTCAAGAATAAAATTTCATTAAAACCAAATTTAATATATTTGCTTACAAATTTACCTATAAATTGAACTTTGATATAAATTAGGGTCGTTGGTCAGCTTAACTATAGGTTATATCCTCTGTCATATTTATTTGTATTTCTCTGTCTGTTTTTAAAATATAAGAAATTTTATATATTTATACATAAGCTTCATTGCATTAAAAATTAAAAAATTGTACATCTCTAGTGGTAATGCAACAAATTTACATAATTATGAGCTATTGTATAATTTAAAATGAAGATTGTGAAAAATTTGATCAAAATAAATGGATAAAGAAAATAAATAATATTTCTTCTTTCAAGAAATTTTTCACGGATGAACTTGATGGTTAATAGTAAAGATCTAGGTTCGAATCCTAATTAGGGCAATTTATTTTTTTTTAATTTTAGTGAAGATAAGTGAAATAATACAAAGATTGGTTAGTATTACTTTTTCTTCACATAAACAAATCTGCGGAAAATTTTTTGAATAAGTAAACCAAAGATATTTATAAAAAAACATTAATGCAACATAAAAATTTAAAAGCAAATATCGAAAGAGATAGAGAGAGCTCGGCGGTGACATCCCGATGCAAACTTTCACGTAGGTGGGACAGATGCCAGGTGGTCAAAAAGCGTCGTGTTTTGCCAGTTATAAAAGACTGATATTCTCATATTTACCGAGTTAAGTGTTCTATAACATAATTAATTTATCCTTAACATTATACAGTATCCTTGATACGTTAAATATACATATTAATGTAAATGAATTTATAAATACCAAATACAAAATATTGATAAGTATAATCGACTAAATTAACCGTAATATAATTAATTAATTAACGTGTGGTGGGTTAGATATTTACAGATGCGTATTCTAAACGAGCTTTCGAATGGATAATATTGTATAAAAAGATAATAAAAACAAGGAAGAGTTTTCGATCATAAGATTCGCGGAGGGTGGTCCTAAACCAGGAGATTCTCCAAGATAATGATCTCAGGATATGGCGTGACGTTAGACCGTGGGAGTTGCCGTGAAAATGACGTGGTTCCAACGTTGTGGGAACTGAATTATTATTAAACTCGCCGTTTTTTTGCTAATTTATACACACGCTGATCATTTTATCGGTTACTTAATATGAATATATGCTGAAATTATTTTACTAGCGCTATTTTAGAATATCATTTTTAATAAAACTTAATTATTCTTCAGAAATCACTGCAAACTCAGTGATTCCATAATAAAGAAAATTTGTCGCAAAAATTGTCTGTTTCAAAAGAAACAATGAATTTTTTTTAAGAAATTTAACGATATTAACTAAAATTTGGAATGGTAATTGAAAAACTTTGTTTTATATCAAGCTAAAACTAAGTGAGTATTTTCGTGAGTTTTCATAAAAGTATTTCAATTTTTGAATTAGCTGTCATAAAAATAATATAAATATATATCTTCAATGGTCTAAGGTAGAAGTACCGTTTGTGACCACTGTGCCGTTTATGGCCATTTATTGTTCAAATAAACGATAGAAATGAATTTATATTAATAAATCATTACAAACTCAATTTGTTTTAATATAAATTTTTTAAAACTCAGCAAAAATATGGTTATACTATTATAATTTTTTATAAATTAATTCAAATGTTTACTGGCCAAAAACGGTGCTAAGGTGGCCAAAAATGGTACTTCTACCCTATATCTTTATTAATAAATGAAGAGATGTTTTGTTGGCATTCCTAACAGAACAAAAAACTGTTAAGCTTACAGACAAAATTAATACCATAATATGCAGTTTTTCAGTTAATGTTTTAAGTTGATAATATTTTGTGGCTATTTTTTTAGTTGAAAATTTAATAAGTTTTCATTACAAATTACTTCTTTTTGAATTTTATTTGAGTAAATAAAACGTAATGATTATATTGTTGATTGACTAATTTCATATTTTTTAAGTTCAGTAGAATTTTGATTATGATTATAGAGATGACAATATATAAAACTAAAAATAGTTTTTAATTTTAATCAACTTATAAAACATTGAGATACTATTGTTGCTATTTATCATTGCAAATAAAAAATTATAAACGTTTACAAAATTTCTTAAAAATATAATTGCGGATAAATAATGATACTGAAATCAGGAGGCTTCTGAATATTTATTATAAACAATTTATTATAAAAAAAAATATTTTTAAAAATTTGCTCTTGTAATTTTTTCAAATTTTCACATGTGGAATTTTTCACTCAATTTTTTTTCATTATAATTCAACTTTTATAAAACAAATCACCTACTTATTTATTATATTTTGATAGTATTGACAGTTTCGTTATAATTTACTATTTCAACACGAAGTACATTACTATTTAAACAAAAAAATACTCAACGTTAACATTTTCCGTCTAAAATAAAAAAATCCGCGAATTTTATCTATTAAAATCCTTATCTAAAATTTTTCTTACCCTAGTGTCATCAATAATAAACGATAAGTATTTTTAATTCTAATTTTACAATTATTTAAATAATTATCTCATTTATTAGTACAATAAACGTCTGTAGAAAATTGTAATACATAAGTTCAACTGATTGATGATAAATATAAATATAAAAATAATAATTTAAATGCAATGGTCATAAAAATGCCATTAAACATTAATTATCATTTAACGATTGCGGAAAATATCCGTGCATTAATTATTCAATAATCATTAATTACAACAATTACTCGCCGTATGTATACATACACATCTAAGCAAATAAATATAAATAAACAATTAATTTAAATGAAAACAGTAATAAATTTTTCATCCGGTTTTAATGCACACGGGCATTATTCTATTCGGGCGTTTCGCATTTTGCCATTCAAGGATATAAATATATCTATGTATAATATACAATATATAACATAATATGTAATATACGCATGGACATGGAAAGACACAACATAACGTATAACAGAGAGTAGCACGTCGACTACTATCGCTATTTGTCCGCTGTCTATAAATAGCATCTCGCTGTTGATTTACGAATAAATGAAAGCCGTTGTGAGTATGCGTGGTTACATTACATTAGCTTATTCACTTCACTTATATTACTTGTATTCTTTTTATCTTTATTTATATTACTTGGCCATCTCTGTCCTCTCTCTCGCTCTTTTTCCACACTTGTATCGGCCGGGTACTCAATAGTTAACTAGCCGGTCACAAGTGCTATCTCACTTTGCGAGACACGCGCGTGTGTCCAGGATATCGTTAAGTATGTTGGCGTAAGTCCCCTGAGAGTTGTCCACGCGCGCTATACCACTCCAACGCTTTGCATTTACTTTAGATTTTAGCTCCTTCACCAGCTACAACCAACAACCAGTGTGCTAGATGTTAGCAAACCTAAAACAGACAATTAATAACAATTTATAGTCTTCATTCTAACGAAATTGATGAAATGGAACAAAAAACAACTAACAGATACAATTGGAGTTAAAAATTCAGGAATAACCGAACAATTGACACCGAATTTGATAAATTTACCTGTAAAATGATTTTTTTTACGGATTTGGGACTCTGGAACACTTGGAACAGTCTTTGCGCATGCAAAGTAGTTTCTCAGCTTAACTATAAGTTATATTTGTAAAAATGAACTACGTCATTTTTATTTTTTGTCTCCCTAAAACATAAGTAATCATGTTTATTTACAAATAAATTTATCTATTAATTGATTCTTATATGAATTTGGGACTATGGAACATTTGGAACAGTCTTCGCGCATGCACAGTTATTTTTCAGCTCCACTACAGGTTGAATTTACAGTCATATTTCTTTATTTATTCCTAAAACATAAGAAATTTAATATTTTTGTCTATAAATTTACTGATAAATTGATCTTTGATATAAATTTGAGACTATGGAACATTTGGAACAATCTTCGTGCATGCGCAGTAGTTTCTCAGCTTAACTATAGGTTATATTCTACGTTATTTTTGTTTTTTTTGTCTCCCTAAAATATAAGTAGTTATACATATTCATAAATAAATTTACCAATTAATTGATTCTTATGTGAATTTGGGACTATCGAACATTTGGAACAATATTCGCGCATGCGCAGTCGTTAATCAGCTTAACTACAGGTTATTTCTATTTTTATTCCTAAAACATAACAAATAAATAGAAAATATATTCTATCATTCTATAAAAGTGATAATAATAAATTTTCAATACTTAACATAATTCCTGAGCAAATAAAAACATGAAAACAGTGCAATAACCAACAAATACACCCATATATAATACTTGATCCACGTATCTATTACCAGCATATACTTATCCGTATTATCTTAATCTCATAATACCCACATCTATAACCTATACCGCTATTAAATAAAATTCCATGACAATTATACCATGCACCAGTTGTAATAACCTCCATAAAACTTGACGTTATAACATAACATTAATTTAATAAAACTCGTAACTCTTGTATGTAACTTACAACTTGTAACCGACAAAGTCATTGTTAAGTACTTAATTTGCCATTGTGTCATGTCACATAACTGATCTTGAGAACGCTATGATCAAGATGAGGATCGCGATGATAGGAGTGTAATAAAGTCTTAACGTCTGTAACATTAAAGTATTTTGTCATTTGTTAGCAATAAACCGAGCTGCAATAAACCAAGACTATTATACATTAATATAAATATATAGTTACCTTCTCTTTTTACTTAATTATCGTATCGTGGGTTTTAAGCACTTGGTAGTCATATACCCGCTGGTAGTCGTCTTGGTTGTCGTAGTCGTTGTCGTTCTCGTTCTCGTTGCACAACCAACTCTTTCTCGGACTCTCTCAAGGTGGTCTCGTCTAAATATAGCCGACCGCCGCCAGGAATAACACCAACCAGCTAGCCGGCAATGACCAAAGCATCTTGCACACCACGCCTTGTTCTTCTTCATCTTCTTATTCTTCTTCTTGTTCTTCATCATCATCATCTTAATCTTAAATCTCTTTTACAGTCAATTTTTACAATATCTCAAACGTTATTTTTAGGTTAACTATATATTTAAATAATTTTGTAAATTATTACCGTGTAGCCGAGTTGGAGTGTAGAGTGTAGATCCTTATTTTTAATTTCAAATAAACTTTATTTATTAATAATTATTAAAACTTCATGGTCAACTTGTTTCTGCTCCACTTGTCTGAGAAATTTGTCATTATCAGGGTTATATGATTATTTATACTTTGTTTTATTTAAAGTTGCTGTGTTCTTCTCTTCGTTGTACTCTTCTGATGCTGTCATGATCCATGATAAATAAATTTGTGCATATATTGTCTGTTGAATGTTGAGCGATCATGACTCTAGACTCCAGACTCAACTCTACATGCATAAAATAATAATATACGATAATTTATATACAATGCGTTTAAGTTGTTTGTTAAATTGTAATCAAAGTCTCGAGAGATAGATATTATCACAATGTTAAAACTCTATTCTATTATTTTATATTCAATTCAATTCAATTCAGTTTCAATCTCTTGAGCTGTATGCTCCGCACTCAAAGAAGAATAAATTCCTCTCTGGTGATTGCTCTTTTAATTTGTATGTTAATAAGCCACGTGTGGTATTTCACAGGCACTGCTGGAAGTCCCTTAATGTCCTCGGTACAATATTGAGATTTCATTTTGATCAATTGTTGTTGTCTGTTATCTGGAATAATTGTTAGAGAAGAAATTTATTTGAAAAAAAAAAAAAAAAAAAAAAAATGGTTCTAGTTAAGATTTATTTGTTTCTTACTTTTTTTTCAGAATATGTTAAATATTTATAAGAATAATTAAGTGATATTTTTTTTATCTATAAAAATTTAATTATAATGAAAAAAAATTCAGTAAAAAATTCCACATATGAAAATTTGAAAAAATTACAAGTGCGAATTTTTAAAAATATTTTTTTTTATAATAAATTAAATTGTTATAAAAATCTCAGAAATATTTAAAAGCCTCCTGACTTCAGTATCATTATTTATCCGCAATTATATTTTTAAGAAATTTTGTAAACGTTTATAATTTTTTATTTGCAATGATAAATAGCAACAATAGTATCTCAATTCTTTATAAGTTGATTTTTAAAAATAAAAATTATTTTTAGTTTTATATATTGATATCTCTATGATCGTAATTAAAATTCTACTGAACTTGAAAAATATGAAATTAGTCAATCAACAATATAATCATTACGTTTATTTACTCAAATAAAATAAAAAAAGAAGCAATTTTTAATTAAAAACTTATTAAATTTTCAACTAAAAAAATAGCCACAAAATATCATCAACTGAAAAACTGCATATTATGGTATTAATTTTGTCTGTAAGCTTAACAGTTTTGTTCTGTTAGGAATGCCAACAAAACATCTCTTCATTCATTAATAAAGATATAGATCATTGAAGATATTTATTTAGTTTATTTTTAGGACAGCTAATCCAAAAATTGAAATACTATTATGAAAACTCATGAAAATACTCACTTAGTTTTAACTTGATATAAAATAAAGTTTTAAAATCATCAATTCAAATTTTATTTCATATCAAATTTAAATTAGTATCCTCGGTAGAAAATTTTTCGTTTTGAATTAATTGAAATTTGACATATTCTTCTTAGTTAATTAATTTTTTCAGTTAAACAAAAAAAAGCCTCTTAATTAATATAGATTTTTAAAGTTCAGTATATCCAAAAAATAAAATAAATTAATCTTTCAATCAAAATAATGTATTGTTTATGTTTACTGTTTCAGAAATGTTCCGATTACAGAGCTTCAAACATACCAACTTTTGCGAGAACAGAGCCACCAGACAGACAGGCGTCTAAATCAGTAATAGCACTTCTCCTGCACTACGGGTGGACTAAATTTTCAATTATCACGGAAAAGGACTGGTCGCTTGTTGCTGACCAATTGGTGACCCAGGCTGTTAATAATAATTTAACAATAAATCACTTCAAAATTGTTGAGGATCGACACAAATGTTGCGAGGATAAACTTGTTTGCTGTCAGAATGTCTGGTTTCAATTGATTCAAGAAACTAAAAATATGACGAGAAGTTTGTATTCTTTTTTTTTATTTTTACTTATATTCAATTGTACATAATATTTCTATCAAACGTCTTATTAAATAAGTTTATTGTAATTATTTGTTTCAGTTTATGTCTTTATGGGCCCGTCACCTTCACTCATAGAATTAATGTACGCGATGCAGAATCAAAGATTGTTAGACAATGGCGAGTACATGGTGATCTATATTGACATGATGACGTATTCGCAGAAAGAAGCTAGCAAGTACTTATGGAGTTAGTATTATACTTTGTTCTATATATTATCTACTATAAACAATAATTAATAAGACATTCAAGTAATTGTTAATGGCATTAAAGTTAGCAATCACTTTACCATTTTTTTATTTCATTTAACAAAAAAAATTGTTCTAAAAAAATATTTTTAAAAAACTGTATTTTTAATTTCATAAAATTTCTACATGTCTATTTTTTTTCTCATTTTTTTAACATTATTTATTTGTTCTAAAAAAATGATCAAATATCTAGTAAATTAATTTTCATAATTATTTAGCCTCACAGTTCACAATTCTTGAATCCATAAAAAATTATATTTGTAATTTTTTTCGGACAGTCACATATTTTTTTTCATAAAGTTCATCAAGAATAGTTAAAAAAAATCTCAATTTTTCAACAAAAAAAAAAATTATAAATTTTAAAACGTTTAGAATTGACATATTCAACAAAAAAACATTTTTTTGAATTGTTTGATTTTTAATAAAAATTTTTTTCAACATTAAAAGCTTTTAAAATAATTGATAAATTTATTTTTACAAATTTTTATTAATAAATTCACCGTGAAATAAAAATATTAACTGTAATAAATTTATGGATTTCTTATTAAATAATCAAAAATGTTTATTATTTAATTTTCAATATTAACATTAGTAACAATAATTTTTTAGGACCAAGTGAATTGAATACGCTAAAGAATTGTCTGGATATAAATCATTTTTTGAAACGAGCCCGTTCTTTACTGGTGGTAGCATTAACACCACCTCTTCAAAGTTATGAAAATTTTACAGAAAAAGTTCAAGAGTATACAAGAAAAGAGCCGTTCAAATTTACGGTACCCGAATTATTTAACTATTCGAATTTTGAAAAATATATATCTATTTATGCGGCGTATTTGTATGATTCTGTAAAACTATACGCAACAGCACTTGACCAATTATTACGGGAACAACCAGAGCGTGAGATCGACGAAATAGTTAGTAATGGTACGCTAATTATTCAAACAATAATTAGACGGCACACGTATCAAAGTAAGTTATTAATTATTATTCACTATTATCATAATAAATTTATTTTAAAAATTGATGTAAATATTTGCTATTTAAGGTGTCAGTGGACAGACAATAAAACTCGACTATCAAGGTGATTCGGAAGGAAACTTTTCAGTTCTTGCACTAAAAAAAGAACACTTTCATTTCATAGATGCTTTGAATTCGTTACCTGTCAATTTTACGTGTGACTATCAAATGAAACCAGTGGGACTATTTCAGCAGGGTGAAGCTCTAGTGAGTGAGTTGTCTAAATATTATGGTGCGCGTGTGCATTTATTACCTATTTTATTTTATTATCTCGTAGTTTGTGTAATTAGTAATTAATTTATTAAGCCAGTAATCTGTAATACTAAAAAAGTTAATAATAATTGTTAATAATACTTGTTACTTATCACTCAGGTGTACAGACCGTCAGAATCGATGGAATGGCCTGGAAAAAATAAACCAGAAGCTGAACCCGGTTGTGGTTTTCTCAATGAACACTGTCCTAAAGATGATACTCATGGTCACAGTATTATCGCAGCAGCAATACTTGCTATTATATTGTTCTGCGTTGCTGTTATAACAATGAGTATCTACAGAAGATGGAAAATAGAACAGGAAATAGAGGGTCTTTTATGGAAAATAGATCCTAGTGATATACATGGTTATCCCCACCATGATAATCTTATGTCTTCACCTAGTAAGGTAAATATTTATTCATCTCGTATCTTATTATTTTTCTTACGAGTAAAAATTTTATTTTTTTTTTACTTTTCAAGATAGTAAAAATTTTAATATAATACTAGCAACCTTACTGTTACTATGTTACCGCCGTGACTTGTGAACTATCAATAAATAAAATTTTGCTTTATTAAATATTGACTTATGTTAAACTGCACTGTACTTTCTTAACTATTGACGTTTTTAAAGATATAAGCTCATCCTGATATTACATTCATCAAGAGCTTTCATTTGAGTACCCACATGCGTTTTTGATATATTTTTCATATATTCATATACATACATATATGACATATATGTTCAAGATATAAGCTCATCCCTATGTTACACTCATCAAGAGCTTTCATTTGAATACCCACATGCATTTTTGATATATTTTTCATATATACATATACATAATATATATAAATACTAGCAGACCCGACAGACGTTGTCCTGTACACACGTCTTAAATTTAAAAATTTTAGGAATGAGCTTGTATAGTTAAAAACATCATTAGTTAACAATATGCAATGGGAATTCCTCAATAATTAACATTTTCGTAAATATAAGCCCATTCTGATTTTATACTCATCGAGAGCTTTTATTTGAGTACCCACATGAATTTTTTCATATATCTTATATATATATATGATATCTATAAAATATATGAAAAGTGCATGTGGGTACTCAAGGTCAACAACTATTTATAAATAAAAAATCTATTAAATAAACATTTTCCCGTGGACTGAATTGTGAATATAAACCATTCTGGAATCCACCGGAAGACACACAAAAAATTCCATTGAAATCGGTCCAGCCGTTTAGGAGGAGTTCAGTAACAAACCCACGCACAGAAGAAATATATATATATATATATATATATATATATATATATATATATATATATATATATATATATATATATATATATATATATAAAGATGTGAGAAAATCCAGATAGCTCGGATTGGGATTTAAACCCAGAACCTCCCGATTACATGTTGGCTGCACTTTAATTTTTAATTTTTCTATTTTTTAATATTTACGATTTTTTTTCAAATGTTTTTTTTTTATAAACCATTTTTTAACTATAACGTACAAAGGAAAATTATCAAAATCGGTCCAGCAATTCATTTTTATAAATATAGATATAGATTTTATACGGTGGTTGAGTATTCTTAAATTTTCTAATTTCCCGCGCAATCTTCTTAATTTTTTCTTTCATAATGAACCTTCTCCTGACAATAACAAACTCATCAAAAAAAGAATTAGTGAAATCGGTCCAGCCGTTAACGCGTGATGGCATGACCAAGGGAAATAGGGATTCATTTTTATATATATATATAGATATAGATATGAAAAATTGATGTGGGTACTCAAATGAAAGGTCTCAATGAGTGTAATGTCGGGGTGAGCTTATATCTTTAAAAATGTCATTAGTTCGCAAGATACAAGACAGTTTCTTAATTATGTAAAATTGCACTGTACTTTCTTAACTATTGATGTTTTTAAAGATATAAGCTCATCCTGATGTTACACTCATCAAGAGCTTTCATGTGAGTACCCACATGTATTTTGATATATTTTTACGTATACATATCCACTCTTATAATTTAGATGAAAAATATGAAAATATACACAATTAGACAAACTATTCGTAACGTGATTGGTCAAATATATCATAAGTATGAAAATATAGATAATTCCATACTAAATTCACACGCGCGCTTGCGCGCGCAACGTATACTAGTATGTATATATATATATATAAATATATGAAAAATTGATGTGGGTACTCAAATGAAAGATCTTGACGAGTGTAACATCGGGATGAGCTTATATCTTTAAAAATTTCAATAGTTCTCAAGATACAGGGTCATTTCTTAATTATGTATCTAGAGATAGAGTTTTCAAATGCAGCCTAAATACTTATCATAATAAATTGACTATCGATAAGAATGATATGAAATCTTGAAAAGGCACAAATTCAAGTCAAGACCTTTGCAATGACATTAAATTTCACTAAAAAAAAAAAACGATTTTATCATATGACTATCCTGGACACAAAATTTTTCTTATTTTCTTATTAATATAGATTAAAATATAAATAATTTTCTTAGTATAGAAATTAAAATCACGGGTTAAGTACCCGAGCCAGTCCCCTATGTATATTAAGCTTCCCTGCATTTCTAAACCAGTTATTTCCAATCAATTAAATTATAATTTCATTAGTAAGTCAAGGGGGACTTAATACCGGTATTTTATTACAGATCTATTTTAGTTTTTTTTTTTTTTTTTTCAATATTCCATCAATAGTTTATTTTAAAAATTCTTTATCGGACAAGTTTCATATCGCTTTTTTTTATTGATATATTAATATTATTATTAATTGTTGCTTATAATTAAATGTTATTTTTTTCAGTTAAGTTTAGTTAGCGCGATGTCTTATGAATCAAAATGTGGTGGTCAAGTATTTGCACAAACAGGGCATTATCATGGAGTTATTGTGCGAATAAAAGAACTAAAATTTACCAAGAAAAAAGATATATCACGTGACGTGATGAAAGAAATGCGTGTTTTGCGTGAAATAAGACACGGTAATCTTAATTCATTTATCGGTGCTTGTGTTGAGCCGACAAGAATATTATTAATTACCGATTATTGTGCCAAAGGAAGTCTTTACGTATGTAAATCATTGTCATTGATTATGATTATTATTTTTATTTAAACAGTCACTTAATTAGATTACTATACTAAGTTCTATTCCTTTTGCAGGATATAATTGAGAATGAAGATATTAAGTTAGATGATATGTTCATTGCATCACTAGTTCATGATCTCATTAAGGTAAATATATTTTTATAGCTCTGATAAAAAAATGTACTTTAATACAAGAGAAAAAATCTTGAATCAAAAAAATTATTTTTAAGAAATTGATCATTTTAAATCAAGAAGAAAAATTCTTTACGTCAAGTGACAATTTTTTTATCAGTTTGTAATTTTTTATTTTATAAAAAAATTTTAATTATATATGTACGATGTGATTTATGATTGTAGGGTATGTTGTATATTCACGAATCGTCCGTGCTAGTCTGTCATGGTAATTTAAAGTCTTCAAATTGTGTTGTAACTTCTCGATGGGTACTTCAAGTTTCTGATTTTGGTCTTCATGATATGCGACATTGTGCTGAATCTGAAAGTATTGGAGAACATCAGTACAATCGAAGTAAGATTACTTTAATTTAATACTGACATTTACAAATATCTTATTATTGCTAATAGAATAAAAATATTTTTATTATTAAATCTTTTAAATAAATAATGATTATTTAATTTTTTTATTAATTACAGATTTATTTTGGAAAGCACCAGAATTATTAAGAGACCCCAATGCACCTATTAGAGGTACTCAAGAAGGTGATATTTATTCTTTTGCCATAATACTTTTTGAAATAGTCGGTAGAAAAGGACCATTCGGTGGAGTTAGTTTGGAACCCAAAGGTATTTATATTAAATCCCGACACTATTATCATATCATCATCTATAAACTCATTTAAGAATTTACTCATATGTTACTTATATAATTTATTGTATTGCATTGTATTATAATGTTTCTGTTTCATTATTTAACTACATCATTTAGTTATTACTCATCTATTATATCTAAACTTTGTATTATTGCCATCCGGTTAAGCCTTGGTATATAGATCTAATAAATAAATAAATAAACTGTCGAAATAAATTACAATCAGTTAATAAATCTTAATAATTCACAGAAATAATAGACAGAGTAAAAAAATATCCAGAAGATGATGAACATCCATTTAGACCCAACATTGAAATTCTTTCCGA
Source organism: Cotesia glomerata (assembly GCF_020080835.1). Taxonomy (NCBI): domain Eukaryota; kingdom Metazoa; phylum Arthropoda; class Insecta; order Hymenoptera; family Braconidae; genus Cotesia; species Cotesia glomerata. The sequence goes on from NC_058162.1 coordinate 6,621,653, forward strand.
GTCTGACGCGGATTGTCCTGACTACGTCGTGAACACGATAACAGACTGCTGGGCCGAGTGTCCTGAATTAAGACCGGATTTCAAGACAATTAGAACGCGCTTAAAGAAAATGAAAGCCGGTAGACATCGTAATATTATGGACCAGATGATGGATATGATGGAGACGTATGCCAACAACCTCGAGGATCTAGTCAGTGAGCGTACGCGCCTTCTCTTCGAGGAGAAACAAAAAACTGAGGATTTACTTCATAGGATGTTACCTAAGTTAGTTTTTAATCAATATATATTTTTTTTTAATATGTTTGACGCTTTTCAAAATTATTTACATTTTTTTTTTTTTATTTATTACAGACCTGTTGCGAATTGTTTGACTAATGGAATCGGTGTTGAACCAGAAGCTTTTGATTCAGTGACGATCTATTTCAGTGATATCGTTGGATTTACTTCTATGTCTGCTGAGAGTACTCCTTTCCAAGTACATATATTTTTTTTATTTACCAGAAATTGCTTGATATTTAATAACTGAATTAATTGATCAATTGTTCCAGGTTGTCAATTTTCTTAATGATCTTTATACTTTATTCGATCGTATAATTAAAGGCTACGATGTTTATAAAGTCGAAACTATCGGTGATGCGTACATGGTGGTATGTAATTTATAACAAAAAAAAATCTATTTATTTATTTCTAATTAATTTAGTAACTATTATTAATTTTATTAGGTATCGGGGTTACCGATAAAAAATTCTAATTGGCATGCAGGAGAAATAGCTTCAATGTCATTAGAGCTTCTTAACGTAGTTAAACAGCACTCGATTGCTCATCGGCCGAATGATACGTTAAAATTACGAATAGGAATTCATACGGGTATGGAAAATTTATTTATTATTTTTATACATTATCTAAGATCTCTAATTATTTTAAACTTAAATTTATATTTATTTTTTAATTAGATATTTAGATTGAGAAATTTTTTTATGACCGTATTTGCAATTTTTCTAAATAAAAATTTAACTTTTAGGTCCAGTAGTAGCGGGAGTTGTAGGATTGACAATGCCACGTTATTGTCTTTTTGGAGATACAGTAAACACAGCATCACGTTTGGAGTCAACCGGTGAACCTCTAAAAATCCACATAAGTGCCCAATGCAAAGACGTTCTAGACAAAATTGGAGGATATATTATCGAAGAACGCGGATTTGTGCACATGAAAGGAAAAGGTGACGTGAAAACTTACTGGTTAGTCGGCGCTACTGAAAAAGCTGTCCAAAAACGCGAGGTAAAATTAAATTTTATATTTCTTTCAATGTAACTAGCAACCTTGCAGTCACTATGTAACTGCCGTGACTTGTGAACTATAAATAAATTAAATTTTTCTTTATTTAATAATGATTTTTATTAAATTGCACTGTACTTGTTTAACAATTGACATTTTTAAAGATATAAGCTCATCCCGATGTTACACTCATTAATAGCTTTCATTTGAGTACCCACATGCATTTTGATATATTTTTCATATATACAAATATATAATATATATAAATATATAAAATATTGATGTGGGTACTCAAATGAAAGGTCTCGATGAGTATAATGTCGGAATGAGCTTATATTTTTAAAAATGTGAATAGTTCAGCCTAAATACTTATCATCATAAATTTACCATTGGTGAGAATGATACAAAACCATGAAAAGGCATAACTCCAGGCTAAGACTTTTCCAACGATACTAAATTTAGCCATAAAAACCCATTTTATCATATAAATACACTGACCACAAAATTTTGCTTATTCTCTTAATAATATAGATAATTTTAAAAAACAAATTTTATTTCTTACACTAATTTTTTTCAGGTTGACATAAATGATTTACCACCACTGTTCTGTCGTCCACGACGCAGCCCAAAATTAAATTCAGACTCACGACAACCTTCACTACTCGCAGGACTGGGCGCTGGTAGCAGAAGACAATCCACCGTTCCGCGACCCACTGAAGACTCAGTCTCACAATGTGGAAACTCGAGTCCAGTTCCACGTGCTCTTCGCCTGGGAAACCTAGACCGCTCAGTTTTCCTGGACAACATTTCCAGAAGTACTTTAGTAAACACGACCGTAAAAGAAGAATCAGACATCCGTAAGGCAAACGTAAAAGAAGCAATCGCAAACTTCTTTTCAGATCCTAAGGAAAAAACTCCACGAGTACTGTCTACGATAGCTTCTTCGTCGACAACCAGCGATTATCCGACTCAGCTACTTCGTGAAACGCGATCGCTAGACCTGTTTCCTGTAGTGTTAACTGGGAGCGAATCGTTTCGTCTCAGTAGCAAGGATCTAAGACACATATACAAGTCTTTCGAAAGTTGTGATAGGTGTGGTGGTGGTATGCGAGATAGCATCATTGATAAGGTTATTAATAATAACTATCCTAATGGCGATTTGTTAACGGTGACACGTAACGATCATCATCATCATCATCATCATCACTCGTCAAATGAAGAAGTAGATTCTCCATTACTCGGCGATGATACTATTTGCACCGGGGAAATAGCTATTGCTAACAAACCCTGGAGATCCCTTGATCAAGTTACTCAAGCGTCAACCAACGACAATGTCACGGATAAAAAAACTTCCACTAGAAATTCAATAAGAAGTTGGCTTGTTAATTTATTCAATGGTAATGGACTTAGAAATAGTGACGTTTCATTAAGACGCGGAGTTATCGCTGGTTATGACATACAATCTGAACGTGAGAGTATCGTGTAAATTTGTTTTTTTTTCCTTTTTTTTTTTTATTTTACATTATTGAATAATATATTAATTAATAATTAGTTATTTTTTTTTCTGTAAACTTTCCAAGCGGATGAAACGCTTGTTTAATTGTTGCCATTTATAATTCTGTTTATTTTTATTCAATCATTATTATTAAATTTATTGATTATAATTATTAATTAAAGTATAGTATAGATTTTAAGTATGTGCAATTTATGTATATGAAAGTTACCGACAAGTGTATATTTTTTAGATTTTATAATTTGTACCGTTAAAATGTTTATGGATATGTTTATATTTAGATTTTTGAATAATTAATTTAATTTAATATTATCATCAATTTATTAATTGATGATTACTATAATTATGACTATTACTATGTTAATAAAATTTATTTTCGCGGCCTAGAGAGTGCGATAAACTTTATATTTTTTAATGAAGGCGCTTCGTCGCAACCAAAGTTTAAAAATTGACAAATAAAACAAATAAAAAATATTTTTTTGTGTTAATACTTTGACAGATGGATTATTAATTATTAATTGTTGTGTAATCTATTATTTACATAATTATATAATTGTCTGAGTATATAATATATATTAATTAATTAATTAACCAATTAATTAATATGTATTAATTTTTTTGTTCACTGAAGGAAAGCAAATTATCTGTATGGCTGTGAAAAGTGAACTGGATTGTACCTAAGGTGCTAGCGTAAGAAATTATAATATCAATTATGTCAAATGTATATAACTGAATAATTATAATAATTATGATATGATGATATATAAATATAATAATGATAAATAATATTATTAATAGTTATACTGAAATAACTGATAATATATGTAAAAACAAATGTATAAATTAAAAATAAATAAACAAGAAAATAAAATATACAGACACTAAAGCTATATATAATTAATAAATGTCTAATTAATTTTATAAATGTACACTACGATCTATTGATATATTCTTCTTGTAATAAAAACCAGTTTATCCTAAGATTTAATTGTTGTCTTTGTTAATTTAAAAAAAAAAATTATCACTTTAGAATTTATAAGTTGAAAATGTTTTTTTGTTGAAGCTATTTTAATATTTTAATTATTTAAATTTATTAACGTTCTATGAATAACAATTTTGAATCTAATTATTCAATCTATTTATAAACTATCGCAATTATGTTATTTATTTCATCATTCAATTAATTTAGATTACTTTGAAACGAGAATTGTGTTAGTGTAAAAAATTAATATCTTAATGACAAATGATAACTCATTATTTAGATCAATAAATAATTATTCATGATTAAGAAGTGTTAAGAAACAAAAGACAATTTTTTTCATTATACTGAAACAATGAAATATTTATATTGTATATGGTGACGAAATGCACTGACTAATCATGTTCAATTTACAGTAAAGATTAAAAAAAAAACTTGTGATCTAATCTCTTATATACAGTTTATTATCTTCATCTTAAATTACTAGAGAAGAGCTTAGTTAATAACGAAAATTTTTTAATAATTCTTAAACTACTTTTAACAGTTCAAAATTAATCTTGACCATTCAAAAACTTTGCCATAAAACCAGTTGGCTTTTTTTCGACAGTATCATTGAAGTAATTCATTAAAGTTCCTTTATTTTTCCACTTCTCTGACGTTTCTTTCAGCTCCATCTGACCCTACAACACCAATTACGCTTAAATTAATCACTGATCATCAAAACAGCAGCAAACTTTTAAGAGCCAATTGTTCAATCCAAGATAAAAGTTTATCCAATGCTAAAATATGTCTATGTATTATGAAAATTAATTTAGCATGTATTTAATAATTTTAAAAATTTTATAGCAAATAAATTGTGGCAAAAAAAATTAGAGAAAAAAATTGACATGTAGAAATTTAAAAGAATAAAAAATGCAATTTTTTAAGAATGATTTTTTTGAAAAATAAAATTAAAAAATTGTTAAGTGACTGCTAACTTTAATGTCATCTTTGTATTTTATGTATATAAATATACTGACAATAATAATTTTATCTTGGATAAAATTTTATTCCTGATTAAAAAAACTGGTCCTAAGACTATCAATATCTCATTGAGTACCTTAACGACAAGAAGATCAATTATACGTATATCAGTGACATTTTTGTTTTCGTAAAACTTTTCTCGAATTTTGGCTTTCAAGTCATCTTCACTCTTGGGAATATGATAATCCAATACTAGAAAAAAATTTCAAATAATTATCAAATGACATGTTTACATAATCAAAAAAAAAAAACAAAAATCAGTGACTAGGTAATAGGTTATAAATTTTTTTTAGAGTATAAATAATCAACAAGATATGTAAGAAATTTTTTATGACTACTTACGAATATAAGGTATTTGTCGGTACCATGATCTGTATAAATTTAAGACTCTTCTATGAGCTTCAGCTTTAGATAATGATAAAACTGGCTTTACTTGACGAACAGCCCGTACGGGTGTCGACATTTTTATTTTTGTGAATGAATAATAAAATGGAAAAAAAATATATAAATGGTAACAATCAATTCCTACTTAATTATCGGCAATAAAACTTTTTTGATTATCTACAGACGATCTTTAATCAGTAAAAATAAATTTATAAATTTTATGACACATAACCGCTTTAAAAGTTAAATTTATTTTTTTTTCATTTTTAGTATCAACATAACACCTTTAAATTAATTATTATTATCAACATTAATTATGTTAATTTTAAAAATAAAAACGCGCATTTTTTTTGCAATAAAACTCCGTGTTCGATATGTTATTTCTTAAAATCACGGACGGTGCATTTTAAATTTAGTAATTTTCTAGTGACTTTAAGATCATGACAGATGGCGTGCAAGCTCTTGTTATTTATTTTGAAAATTAAACAGTTAACGGTCGAATCGACAGGTTTAAACAAGTTTACAGGTGTTTGGCGTCTGTTGATCTTATAAAACAAATAAAAGTTTTTATATTAAATATAAAAAAAGTGAAAATTAATTATTAATAAAATGGAAGAGTTTAAAACACCAACAAGCAAAAGATTTCGCAGTCGGTTTGATGTAGACAATTTAAGTCCATTAAAAATACCTGCGACGCCTTTTTTGAAACAAATAGGTTATGGATGTGGTAAATAATTATTCTTTTTACTATTCGAATTTCAATAGTTATTTTTCATGACAATGAAATTAAAAGACATCTGACAATCGTTAATTTATATTTTAGTTTAATTAATTATATTTTTTTTTAGGTGTCAATGTATTTACACTTGAAAGATCACCCAAGGTCGGATTCGCGCGATCACCGTGGGCAATAAAAAAAAGAAACGCAAATTTATCGAAAGATATTAAGTATGATTTGAGAATAAAATTTGAAGCTGATATTCTCAGGAGTTTAAATCACCCGAATATTGTTGGATTTCGTGCTTTAACTTTGTCGGAGACGGGAATTCCATGTCTTGCTATGGAAAAATTAGATCAATCTTTAGGTAAGTTAATTAATTTATCTATTATTATTATTATTATTATTGTCATTCATATGATATAAATAGACATTAATATTTATTTTTTGTAGGAGATTTGATTGAAGAAAGAGTTGACACTGAACAAGATCCGTTCAAAGCCGAAGATATTGAGTTTGTTGGTTACGAAATAGCCAAAGGCTTGGATTATTTGCATCATACTGTTAATATTTTGCACGGTGACCTCAAGAGCTACAATATTTTAATTAGGAACAATATGAAGATAATAAAAATTTGTGATTTTGGAGTATCAGTGCCAATTGACAAGAATATGGTCATGAACGATGGGTTTATTTACACTGGAACTGAGTGTTGGAATGCTCCAGAAGTCATAAGTGGTAATTATTTGTATTAAAATTGTGTTGAAATCCGTATAGCTGAAGTGTGTTTTGTAAATTCCGCCTGTCGGCGGTAGCGTGGCCGAGCGGTCTAAGGCGCTGGTTTAAGGCACCAGTCTCTTCGGAGGCGTGGGTTCGAATCCCACCGCTGCCAAATTTTTTTTCTATTTTTATAGAATTTTCAAAAAAAAAATTTTCTATCAAATTTTGAGGCGTTATGATGGAGTATAATGATAATTTACTCCAAAATTTTTACTTACAAAAAACTTGTTTTTTTTAACTATTCTAAATAGTATATTACACACCTAGGGAAGTAAAGTAAGAAATGTCTCAGATCACATGTAATTGTTGGCCGAGGCGAAGCCGAGGTCAACAAACATGTGATCTGAGGCTTTCTTATTTACTTCCCGAGGAGTGTATACTATTTTTTTGTCCGACGAAGGCGGAAAGCGGCAACTTAGTTTAGCGCAGCGGGACGAAAGTTGCCACTTTCCGCCCGGAGGGCAAAAAAATATATTAACATTTGTGCAATTTTAATTGATATATATTAAGTTACTTGATTCATTTTTTTATTAATTTTTTTGTGATAAAAATTTTGGAATAAAAAAATTTTCTACTCAGTTAAAAAAAATTGTTTAACTAAATAGTATCGGCTATGCTGGGATTATGGATAAAAGTGACGGTGTATTATTTTAGAATGAATGAAGATTTTCATTTATTAAAATAGAGTTTTCGGAAGTGTGTCTTAACACCATCAAGGATCAGAGAGAACTAACTTCTTATAACTATATTACTACAGTTGTCCTTTTTACATCGTATAACATTTAGTATTTATGCAGTCTATACAATGCTCGAATTGTACCTAGTTTTTATGACTCGTAGTTCGAGTACTTTAAACTATACTTTTCCGAAATAATAAAGTAAAACCTTTTTCAAGGGTAAAAATGTGTTTACCAAATGTTACTTAAAAAGGATAACTTTTACTTTCAGAATAAAACCAACTTAAAATATAATATCTTAAAAGAGGATGTTTTTTGTAAACGAACTCAATTTCAACAGGCTAAACATTATTTTTATGCGTTGAAAATTTATTTAAAATAATCCAATTCAGTCAAACTTCGTTTCAACTTAATAACGTGGGTGGTAATAGAAAAATATTTATTAAATTAAAATTTTACTTAAGCATTAACAAAATAAAAATATCTGTACTTTTAAAAATTTTTATAAGTGTGCTTCGGAGTAAAACATATTATATTATCTTACTGTTACTCAGACTTTGAGAGTAATGAATTATCGAAGGAATCTTTTGAATTAGATGGTCATATAATGAAAAATTGAATAAATTAACTTATCTTTTGAACTAAACTTACAATTTATTTTCATGTAATTATTTATAAAAATGTATGCCTTAATATTTATTAAAATGATTTGATCATTGCAGAGGAAGGCCCAATCACAAATAAAACAGACATGTGGGCATATGGACTAATACTCTGGGAAATGATTGCCTTGTCGCCTCCACATGTTGACACTGGAGAAGAGTTGAGTGAATCTATATTGAACAATTCAATGGATTCTGTGATTGGTGACGAGAACACAAATCCCAATAATAGTGAGCTGCTTGACAGTAGTTTGCTTCAAGATATAAAAGTCAATGAAAATTTAGGCAAGTATTACTAATCATAATCATTGTAGACATTATTTTTTAGTACAATTTTATTAGAAGGTATTGTTATTAATATTATATTGACTTTTTAAAATTATTTAGGAACACGACCAGCTTTGCCAGCGATTTACATTGGACCAGAATACGATCACATACTTGAAATATTTACTTTATGCACTGACCAAGACCACAAAACTCGTCCGAGTGCAAGAGGTGTTGTCATGTATTTTCAGAATTCGATTTTCAAGCCTTCCAGTGGCAGTAAATAAGTTTTGAACACGTTTATTTTTTATTACTATCTTAAGGTATTTTTTGAAGAATTTATCAGTAGCCTTGTATGACAATATTTATAAGAAAATAGCAATTAGCAGTAGAATAATAATTATAATGCCGAGTATGATAAGTAACTTTGTTTTTCTCTGAAAAAAAAAAAATTAGGAATTAGTAATTAGTTTTTTCAATTATTTAACTAATAATTTATGTTACTTTTCGATTTCTGCGACGTCTTTTTTCGGCTTTTGTAAGATCACAACGGCCACCTTCTACGTCGTCTGTTGCTTTACAAGCAAAATATTCAACACAATTTAGTTGCTCACCCTAAAATATGTATATTATAATATAATAAAGAAAACGTTAAGTATTAAATATTAAAATATATTAATTTATTTCATAAGATATTTTACCTGTTTTTCAACAGAAAAGGCTATTTCTAAAAACATATCTCTTATTTCCTTTATTGATTTTTCTAATTTTATTATTTCATTATGTCTAAATTGTATTTCTGTAAGTTGTAATTTAGCTAATCTACTTTCTTCTAGTATCTAGTTATTAAATAAAAATAATTATTTTCTAAATAAATGCTTACATGTGTAATTTATATATTTATGATAATTAAAATAATTAATAATAAATACTGACGTTATCCACAAAAAGATTTGTTTTTTCTTCATCATTATCGGATTGATCGAATATTTGACTTGCTGTTTCTTTTCTAACTAAAAATAAATTTATTAAATATTATTTTGAGTTGCAGTCAACTAGTTAGATTTGATTTAACAATTTTCCGAATTAAAAAAATACAAGATAGATTCAATATTTAATTATATTATTTTAAACTTTGATTAGAATGTATTTTTAAGTACCGGAAAAAAAAATTTTTGACTAAAAAATCGTCAAGGTTATTTTAATAAAAATTTATTAAACTCAGTCTTAATAATTATTATATTAGTATAAGGAAAAAAATGTTAATTCCAAATTAACAAACAAACGAATCATAATTTATCCGAAAGTTTTAAAAAGAGAAACAAAAGTAAAAAATAGTTTATTAAATTAATTGAATTGATTGATTTTATTTGTAAAAAATTCCTGATGAATTGATCAACAAAAGAAAAATTTGTAAAAATAATATAGTTTTGAAATTAGAAATTTTTCGGTATTATTGGATGGATTTATAAACTTTAAACATACAGAAATTTTTTATTATTTTGATAATTCGGATTATTGTCAGTCTGATTATTTGACTGCAATTGATTATTTTAAGTGAAAGCAATTTTTTTTTACTTAACAGCCTTAGGTAATGATACTACATTTAATGAAACTTAAGTTAGTCGACATCTAAAAATAAAAAAAATTTTTTTTTATTGAAAAAATTATTATAAAAAAAATAAAAAAAAATTTCATTTGTAAAAAACTTAAAAAACTGTAAGTGCAATTTAAAAAAAATGTTTTTTTTGTTCTAATTTAATTAATGAAAAAAAAAATCAAAAAATTAAAAACGTGGGCTAATTTAATTTTCATCTAAATTTAACAGACCTCTAACAATTTTTTAGATTTTTATAGCAATTAAATTAATATGAAAAAAATTTAGCAAAAAAATTTCACATGTAAAAATTAAAAAAAATTTCTAAGTACGAATTTTTGAAAATAATTTTTTTTTATAATAATTGATTGTTTTAAAAATTTGAAGAATTTTTAGACTTCTGCTAATTTCAGTAGAGCAAGATCACGTCAACTGGACCCCCTATTTTCCACTTGATCATGAAAATTAAGTTCATGTATCTTTTTTATAAGTACATACCAAGATAAAATGATCCCCGAAACGATTTTTAAAAATTTCGATTTTAACAATAATTTTTTTTACAATGAAAATTTTAGGTACTTTTAATTAAAAAATGGATTGTAAATCAACCGTTAAAGTCAAATTAATGTGACTTGAAGGATTTGTTTTTAAAATGTTTGTATTTTAATAAAATATTAATAACTCAAAATTATTTGTTTATTATCATATTGTTAATTAACTTTTAAGTTAACAAATGAAAATTTCACTGACTTCTCGGTGAAAAAATGAATTTTTATGGTTACATGCGTTATTTATTAAAGTTTAAGATTTCAGAAAAAAATTTCACTGCTCGCGATTTGTTTAAACAATATAAATTTATTTATCACAGCGCGCAGAGCGCCAGGCGCTGTCAGAATACCGCGCCGTCGAACGTCAGACTATGTTATAGCTTCGATTAATTATAATTAAAAATAACAATTAAAAATATAACTATCAAACAAATTTTATTATTATTATGATCAATATTATGACTAATAAAATAAGTAAATTATCTATTATTAAAGAAAAATAGAAAAAACGAACTAGTAATAAATATTAAATTTTGTAGACATTTGTTAACTTTATTTTATTTTTTTTTTTAAACTTGGTTAATAAAAACTTTTTTATTTTCCGACACATTATTATATTATTATTAATAATATAGTAATATATTACTATATTATTACTAGCGGACCAGACAGACGTTTTCTTGTACACACGTCTTAAATTAAAAAATTTCAAGTTTATTTGAATGAGCTGTTACAGTTTGGACCGTTTTGATGAAAATTATTATTAAAACGTTATTATAATGACATATTTCAATTAGCACCTGATTGATTTTAACACAATTACACAAAATTTTTTTGAATTTCGATTTTTTCATTGTAAAAAAAATTATTGTTAAAATCGAAATTTTTAAAAATCGTTTCGGGGATCATTTTATCTTGGTATATACTTATAAAAAAAATACATGAATTTAATTTTCATAATCAAGTGGAAAATAGGGGGTCCAGTTGACGTGATCTTGCTCAGTATCATCCGTATAACACTAAAGTTAGCCGACGTTTTTAATTTTTTGATTTTTTTTTAATTATTAAATTAGAATTAAAAAATATTTTTTAAAAATTTCACTTAGAGTTTTCAAGTTTTTTACATACCTATGGAATTTTTTTTTTATTTTGCAATAATTTTTTTAATAAAAAGAAGTTCTAAAAATTTTTAGATGTCGGCTAACTTAATTTTCATATCATCCTTTGGTAACCCAATGCAGCTGAGCAAAAGCAAGTTTAAATTTTTCGCGCTTTGCCGCCATCTTTAGCGCGCTCACCAAAGCCAAAAACCATTTGTTTACTTAACAAAAACATACGTAATATCCTTTGCTGGTGTAACAACGACGAGCACTTATCATGATATCTCAATAACGATTCATTATAAGCATGCATAATATCTGAAAACATCCTCAGTATAGTTGCACACTGCAAAAATTTAATTCGCATATAAACGGGACCATCTCTCGCGCTCTCCAACGTCAGTTCATCAACACTCGACACATCTTTTCCCAACTCTGTAAGTAATTATAAATTAATAAAACCAACTAAAAATAAACTCTAAAACTTAATTTAATTATTTTTAAAAATATCTATTTAAAATTGAATAATTTTTTTTTTTCATAAAGTTCCATTTCAACCGCCAGAGTGAGGTTATGTTTACATCAACAAAACCTAAACAACAACAATGGAGCCACTAAGAATATTTGAAAAGTTCAAGTTAGACAACTTGGACAAATCTTGGACCGAATCAGTCTGGAACAACCAATTCATCGTTATTAACAAAATACCTGGTGACTATGCATTATTTGCCGAGAGCGAAGACATAGAGATCCTGCTAAAAGACACGAGTATCGTTTTAAAAAACTGGATCGACACAAATAAAAACGAGAGCTCCAACAGTGACCAGTCAGAGGTGTCCTGGCAAACGCTGTGTGCTCTGAACGTCGACCCGAGAGCGCTTTTGGCCCTCTTGGGGTACTTAATAAAAACCGGACAGGGTATGGACGCCGACGAAGACTCCCGGCAAGCTTGTCTTCATGCTACCAGTCTGTACTTAACCCTTCTAGCGATTCCAGGCAGCAGCGCGTACCAGATCTTCCACGAGAACCTGTACTACAGCGTGGTAAAATCTCTGGAGCTGTCCCAGCACCTGATGCCAGTAGTAAAAAAGTCGGTGAAGAACCTGGACCTCGAGAGTCTCTACATCCAAGACGAGGAACCATCTACCTTACTCCAAACCGAGAAGATAACCCTCACCAAGAGCCTCAACGTCATAATGTACAACATGATTCTTATGCTGAACTCCTGGCACATGCGCGACTACGTTCGCTCGTTAGAGCAGACAGTTGACTCCCTGATCGAGGTAACCAAACTTGGAACCGAGGTAAGTGATTTCAAGTCACCTAAAAAGGTATCCGAAGGCTCCGTGGTCTCTTTAGTTCACAACGCCTACGCAGCGCTTGGACAGCTGTGTGATCCTCGTCATGGACATGTTGAAGTGACTATCAAGCTGATCGCCAAGAACATCCTGCCTCACATGCTGTACAATTACACGAGCATACCACTGAGGTCGCTGACTGTCGTACGTGATACGGCGATATACTTTCTCAAGACTCTTCTTTTGAAGCACCAGAAGAATGCAGAGACTGGGGTGATGATATTGATCCAGCATCTGATGGTGAACTGTCCAGAGAGACTGGAGACGAGGCAGAAGCAAGCGAGTGTTATTGTCAAGCTGATAAATATCTGCTGTAACACCCTCTATGCTAAGATAATTAAAGACCTTGTTCTGTTTGCGCATAATAATAAAATTCCTTGCAGGATATTTGCCCAAGAAATCATCGGGAAGTTTTTGTTGGACCCGATGAAAGATGAACAGAACTCTGAACGAGCTGCTGCGACTAGCAAATACAAGTGTATTTTATTCAGCACTGTTTTAAGTCGCTGTACGGATGTGTCAAGCATGGTTCGTGGAAGAGCGATGGCCACCCTGGTGGAGTACACAGACACCAGCAACAACCCGTTTGTTATTAATCTGTTCAGTTTTTCAGAATCAGAACGCCAGTTACCGACACTGGAAACTCTGCTAGAAACGTTCGATTCTGATACAGTTGATAGCCTGCTTCCAAATGTCAACAATTTTATTTCGATGCTGAAGACTCGCGCAGAAGATGAACGCGCTTTGGTGCGTCGCAGTTCGATGCAGATATTCCAGAATGCTGTGCTGAATGCTCCAGATCTGCTGGACACTGTTGTACCGGTTGTCAGCGAGCACTGTCGCGATCCAGCGATGATTGTAAGGAAGTTCGCTATCCAGGTGCTCACGACTTTGTTGGAGTCTTATCCTAATCACAAAACTCTCTACAAAGTCTGGGTTAAGGCTGTGGTGCCTCAGGTTTTTGATATTGAAGTCAAGGTTCAGGAAAAAGTGCTCGAGACTATGGAGGCATTGATAATCGAGCGCGTTGATAAATTAAAGAAAAATGACAATCTGCCTTGGAAAATTCTTGATGAATTGACGGTGATGAAAATGCGAAAGCATTTGACTCGCGCTTGCGATGCTTGGCTGCACAGTGAAATCATTACTAATTCAACGATAAGAAAAATTCAGTCTTATATCAACACCGAGCACAACATAGCTGCCTGGATACTTTTATCCGCAATTGCCGAGAATGAAACGATTCCAGGAATGCGTGAGTATTTTGAAAACTACCAAGATATTTTAAAAGGTCAAGGTTTCTTTGAGTTTTTAGCAATGGAGGTGTTGCGCTGTTGCTGGCCGACTTTTGATAGTAATTTTCTAGAAAAATTGTCCGAAGAGATCTATCAGTCACTAAAAAAAGCGACGATTAATCCGGTGTTAATAAGCATTTCAATGGACATACTATACGGTATTCTCAAGCATTTAAATTCAGGTGACTCTCAAATAGAGTCTAGAATGATTGATCTGATGCAGTCCTCGGAGAAGATAATTGAGCTGATAATGAACCAAGATATCAAGCATACCCCGGTTGACGTTAATAACTACACAAAAGCTATCTGTACTCTAGGACATGCGTCGCTGTTTAGTACCAACACAATTCGGTTGAATTGTATTAGAACTCTACAGGGTATGCTTATTGAGTGGGAAAGAATGCCCTTGTCTCTACAAAACGCCCGAGAACTTCAAGCAACAGCGATAGTAGCCCTGGGACAGCAGGCGATGAGAGAAGAAAAAATAGCCCATGAAATGATGCCGATATTTGGTCGACTGCTCAGCGCTGGTGTGAATTCTGATGCTCGTATCAACCAGCGTGATGCTGATGCAGACGCTGCAGTTCGAGTGAATGCTGCTAAGGCGCTTGCTGATGTTTGTACTAGGTTTACGGCTCTTGTTGAGCCGTACTTGCCTGACATGTGTGTCAGTATGAAAGGCGATAATAAAACAGTAAGAGAAGCTATTGTAGTTATTTTTATCCAATTACTTGTTGAGGATTATATCAAGGTAAAAGGTTCATTTTTCTTTCACATTCTCACCATGCTATCCGATCCCGATGACACGATACGTGAGATGACGGTGTTTCTTATCAAAGAAAGATTGCTGGTTAAAAATAAAACTCTGATATCCCAGCAGTTTTTAGAGGGTATCTTCCACTACAACGACTACGAGCTTGATGAAAAGTATTTGGAGAGAAAAATGGGTTCTGCTGAGAGGAAAGCGCTGACCTTAGCCGGTAATATTAATGCCAGCAAACGGAGGATTATTTATGATTTTATGCTCGAGCATCTTGACCCTCCAGGAAAGCTCAAGTTGTTAGTCAGGTTGACTACCCAAGTGCTTCATCGCGCGTTGAGCGATAAAATAAATGTCAATGATGAAAAAGGTCGGTGTGTTTTGCAAGATACGTTTTATATTATTGCCAGCGACCAGTTGCAGCCATCATCGTGTACCAGTAAGCACAATGATGATGATGCTGATGATAGTACAGTGAATAGTTCCAGCAATACGGGGGCCAGTCATGCTGGTAATGTTATTGCGGATGGTATTAAGAAACATGGCTTGAATCATTTGCTACCGACGATGATGAAGCTGAAGATAAAGTTGAAGAAGTTGAACGATAAATCTAAACTGGTGGAAGATATCTCCAAGTCTATTGCTAGGATTGGTACTGAGTTCAATAAAGAACAGTTGTCGAGTCTGTACAATGAGTGGCCGGAGATTGAAAAAGAAATGGAATTTGACATACGGTAAATTATCTGACAAAATAATATTTGTGAAAACTGGTTAAAACTGTTGAATTTCAGGAGGTACGGTAAGAAAGGAGTTGATGGATCAGCTGAGCAGGAATTTACTTCTCAAGCTGGAGAGGCTGTTCATCCACTGTTGGATAACAACCGAATTCCAAGGATTGTTATTGAGAAGTTGACGAATCTCAGTTGCAATGATGAAGAGACCGAGAATTTGATTGGTGATGAAGCGGTTGAGGCAAAGAAGAATAAAAATACTACCGTGGTGGCTATTACTAATTTGGAGGCCATGAGTAAAGTGAGTAGTCCGAAGAAACGGGACAATAAGTATCGACGGATTTGATACGAAAGTTTTCGGTGTGTGGCCAAGATTTTGAAATTTTGTCAATAAATTTCATGGATCTTGGCAATTAAAAATTTTTTGTTGGTTTTTAAAAATACTAACAACCAAATAATTATTACTGTGTTACCGTGTTATTGTTATAAATTTTTAATATTAGAGAATATTTATTTTTACAGATAATTAACTTACCTTTTAAACTAGTACGGATTCTAAATGCTGTTTGTGATATTATAAAGGTTCTACTTTCCAATTCATTTTGAATTCCTAAAATATTTATTATGGTAAAATAAATATTTTTCTTAATAATTAACAGTACTAATTTTTATAAAAAAGTATATTTACCTAAATCTGTGTGGGATAAAACATTGTTGTGTAAATCTTTAACAATATTAATATTATCTTGCAATATTCTTACCATATCACGTATTTTTTCCGCCTGAAAATTTTAAATACTATATTTTCTTTTTTAAAAAAAATGTGAATTTCAAAAACATCTCTCTAATGATGGAAAAATTAATTTTATCTAAAAGAAAAATTCTTGAATCAAGAAGATTATTTTAGAGAATTTATTTGTATGAAATTAAGCAAAAAAAAAATTTCATACCAAAAAAAACTTTCTGTTTAATTCAAGACAAAAAAATTCTTAAAAATTGTCTTCTTGATTAAAAATTTTTTTCATCACTAGAATATTACAAATAATGAGCTGCAATACTAACAGTTTGTTTATTTTTTTCTAAAGCTTTTCTATAGCTCTGAATTCTACATTAAATATTGAATTAAAAAAGAAATAAAAATATTTATTATAATTAATTTTGCTGTAAATTATTAAAACTGCCATCTGTTAGAATTGCAGCATGTCACTTGCTACATAATTCATAACTTACTTCATCTAACACATCTTTAACTTTTTTGTTAGAAAGCTTCTGGCTTATTTCTGGCAAAAAACTCTTACAATCATTCCGTTTGTTCTAAAAAATAACAATTAAAGTAAAATAGATTAATGTATATAACTTAATAATAACTTGAATTAACATAAAATAGCTACAAATAAATAAATAACTTGCACTAACAGCACACAATTCAGCTAAACGATCTCGAACCATGGTAGACAGTGTCGAAAAACTTAAAACTGACTTAAAAAATAAAATATTGGTATTTATACTTTTTCTTAATATTATTATAAGTCACTTTCTTATCAAGACACGCCTGGTTATCAATGATAATGATAATACACTGTTAAAACGAAGCAAACATTATCTTACTATCACATTTTTCACCGAGCGATCTTTATAACATGTAGAATGTATACATATGATATGTACAGTTGATGTATATGTTACTAAAACGTCTTGTAAAGATACTTCTTATTACTTTAAGTTCCATCCACTTTTTAATGTCAACTACTTCGCTTTAAGAAACGAGAACACTTTGCATACATAATACAAAAGGAAATAAGTACTTGTCAGTTGGTTTCTGCAAGGCCGAATTTAATTTTTCGCCATTTAAAATTCATGCATCATCAGCTTTTTTTTTATTATTTATTAACTATTACTATTTTTTATACCGCTCATTGTCACTTTGTACTTTAGATTGTTGTTAGTTATTACTTATGATGTTACATACATAAAAAGCTTTGAGTCCAAGAGAGCATTTAGAATTATTTTTTTATAACAAACAAAAAATAATTGAAAATGAATTTTTAATTTTAGCAAATAAATGATAAATCTTATGAATTAATTATTAAAACCGGATTATAATATTACAAGATTTAATATATACAAATGTTACCTTTTATAATATATATTTTTAAAAACCTGTGATAAAATTATCAAATTAAAAATTGTACAAAATTTTTATCAGAAACAATTATTATTGTAATTAATTTGAATTATTTGTATCAGATTTTAGACACAGAATAAACGAATTAACGATTAAGGCTTTGTAGTTATTTATTATAGTTCTGTAAGTCTTAACAATAACAATTATTTATTATTTTATTAATCAACACATTGACAGTGTAGGAAGACTAAGAAAATAGTTGTTTTTATAAGTAATATACAGGAAACGATTACAACATATTCTTCAATATATTATAAGTACACTACACTAATTAATTATTTAGTCAAATAAAATTATTAAGATCACACTATCTCTCTTTTTTTTTAATTATTAATTATAAATAAAAAATTACCTAAAATTTTTGATAGCATTGTTGATTTGAAATGCATATCAAGGCAAATTAGTCAGTCTTTTTATTCACATTATTATTAATCAAGACTGACTAAATATTAAAAAACCTGGACGGTACTAAATAATAATAATAATAGAAACTAAATAAATTTAATTAAGTAACTATAATTATTTAATTATTTGGATTGCTGCCGAATTATTAAAAATAATTTTCATTTATAAATATTTAATTATTTTAATAACTAGTAATTAAATATGTTAATTTTTATATAGTAATAATGCAACACCCGGCCATTTACCTATTAGTTCAAGGTAAATATTTGTGTAAAAATATTTTTATAAATATAGTACTAATTATTAACTAGAAGAAAAATAATTTAAAATACTGGATTGTTTCGTTAATTTTATCCACAAAAAAGTAAATTCTACGTTAAAATTTTTTTGCTGTCAAAATAATATTATGTTTTAAAATTGAAAAGTTACATTTTGTACATTAATTTTAAAAATTTTATTATGAAACTAATTTTTAAATTGTTTTTTTTTTTCGTGATAAACTATGTCAAGTATTAACTTAAGTAATAATTAACGAAATGCAGTACGAGTGGTAATTTTATCCTTTAGATAATTAGCAACTTGAGTTTGCGAATGCCTGATAGCAACCTGAAGTGGTGTAACACCCTCTTGATTAACAAGCAGAGGATCAGCACCAGCTCCGACTAATTGCCTCGCGACCGTCATATGTCCAGTCAAGGCTGCTGCGTGCAATGGACTTTCACCGTTCTACAACCACATACAAACAATTATTAATTATAATGCGCCAGTAGATTCTCTTCCGGTCTACTAACTTTCAAACTTCAATTGACTCTTTTTTTATTTTAAACTTTTACTTTAAATATATAAATATAAAAAGGTATGTATTTCTTCAAATAAAAAAAAAAAGAAGAAAAATAAATGCTGGTCGCTTTTTATAGAAAAATTAATCGATGATAGGGGAGTTTTATAAAAAACTTACTGGAAGAATACCAAGAGATGGCCGGTACTTTAACAACTCCCCGATGACCGCAGTATGACCTTTATGAGCGGCTTTGAAAAGCGGAGTGGCGCCGTCCTAAGTAAATACAAAAGTAAAAACAGCGTGTCATTGACTTGATGAATTGCAAGTAAAAAATGATGATAATAATAATAACAAAGTGTACTGGCTTACGTGTCTGGTAGCATCGACCTTGGCTCCGGCCTTCAAGAGTCTTCTTACGACATGATCGTGCCCCATTTGAGCGGCTATCCAGAGTGGAGTCGCTCCATCCGTTCTTGCTGCATCAGTTTTCGCTCCCTGAGATAGTAATATGTCTAATATTCGTATGTGACCATTTTGAGCTGCTATGAATAGCGCTGTCGCACCGTCCTATAGTTAAAATAATAAATTAATATCAATAATAATTCTCTAGACATTATCATTGTGAAAAAAAAAACTTTATGTTTGAAATTTAAAATTTTAAAAATTTTAGAAACACGTCCCAAGCGTTACAAAAAAAATGTTGATTTTTTGGGAGATTTTATTTAACAAGAAGTCAGAAATTTATAATTGTCAACTTAAATTAAACAAAACATCACCAAAAAATTTTTGTGTCGCTTGGGTTGTTGTGTTTTACTTCTTTTACATTTTTGCACGACTCATTATGCAAAGTACTATAGAGCGCTTTACAATAAAATTTTTTTTTCGCCTCTTTTTTAAAACTATTTTTATTATTACAGTCTGGTTAGTTCACGGAATAAAAATAATTTTTGTACCATCAAATATATAATTCAATGAAGATTAATTCTGCAATTTTAAAAAATTTATTTAATGTAATAGAAACTAGAAATTCATTAAAATAAACTAAAAATTTGTTCTCGGATAACAAAAGAAAAATTTCTGTAACTTGGAAACACGATAACTCAAAAAAAAATTCACTATTAAGATTATTTTTTTTTTCAATAGATTTGTTTTCTCCTTAAAAAATTTAATATTTCAAATGGCTATCTAATTTGATATTGTTTAATTATTATTAATGAAAAACTAAACTGGTATTCTCTTTGTTACTATGCATAGAACATTCACGGTAAATTTTGCTACGCATGCGCATGTTACACTAAGAAAAAAAAATACTTTTATTAAGAAAATTTTCTTGATACAAGAATTCGTGTTCTTGAAAATTTTCAAGAATATATATTCTTTTATTAAGAAATATATTTTCTTTTCTTCTTCTTAGCTCAAGAACTTATTAAATTGATTGAAATAATTTTTACTTAATTTAACTAAAGCTATTCTCTTGTTTATCTATTATTCAAAGATAAATAATGATGCTCTTCTCTTCAGTAATTAATAATTAATAATAAATAATAATAGAATATTTGATCGTCATCGAATTTCTTGAACCAAGAAATTGTTAATTGAGTAAAAGTATTTTTTTTTCTCAGTGTATAATAGCTAGAGCTGAGTTAATTTAAAGAAAATACCGCGAAATATTTGAAATAAAAATTATGCAAAATAATTTACAATAATAAATTTCTTCTTTTCTACTTTATTTTATTAATTAAAAATATATTATATTTTTGTGTTAAAAATTCAATAAAAATTATAAGTCATGCATTTTTGGATTTTCAAAATTTTTTCAAAGTTCTCAACAATAATTAAATTTAAAAAAATTACCTTCATATGAGCGTTAACATTTGCACCTCTTTCAATCAATTCCAGGACAACTTCCAAATGACCGCACTGACAGGCGACAAAAAGTGGCGTTCCACCATCCTAAAAAAAAAAAATTATCTTAGTAATTTCTCATAAAAAATTATTATTATTATTTCATTAAAACCAAAAAAAAAGATAGTAAATAAATCATACAATGCTGCAAGAGTCTACAATGGCACCATGCTCGATGAGAAGTGTAACAATGTCCACGAAACCGCCTTGAGCAGCGAAAAATAAAGAAGTCGTTCCAGTCTGTAAAATAACGATGATTAATAACTTATATGAAGCAGTTAAGTATGTAAGTACTTATTATATTTATATACATGTATAATATGTATGTACTCGGATAATCGAGTTCTGGCGGCTCTATCTGTTTCGGTTATTTTATTTTAGTCGAGTGCCGAAGTGTTAAATTGAGGCGTTAATACTTTTATTACATCGTATTGATAGAGAAGAGAACGTATAATACAAGCACTATATAATGAACAGAGTTGTACTTTTTTTAGTTTTAGTTTTCTTCTAGAATTATTTCTGTCTGCTGCCATACAACATTTAATCATAAATACTAATATATATATACATGATACATACAATATATATACATGAATAAGATTAAGGTAAATGTAGTAAGCAATAAGTAATATATAAAAAATTTAATTAAGATTTAACTGTAATTTGAAATGAAAGTTTAGATATTTGCAAGATAATTAAAGTTAATTATTTATTTTATAAATTAGCTATTTAGTTTTAATTAAAAAAATTTCTATTATTATTTTTAACTTTAAATTTATTCTATTAAGATCAAGGTATCTTTTGTACATCTGTTATATTCTGTCATACATTTCGACTGTCAATAATAAAGTACTTAATTTATCTTCCAGTAATATATTTTACGAGAAGTAATATTTGTACAGCTAAAGCTAAGACTAAAGAATTGAGAATAATGGTTTGTGGTGAATTATATGAAAAATGTGTTTTTTTGACTCAACCTTCAAGTCTCCAAGTATATTTATAGGCGGTTTATTTTCAGAGAACTCGTTGAGAAACTATCTAATCGTAATTATAAATTATTGAAGAAGAAAAAAGTATTTTAATTACTGGTTTTACAGGTAAAGAAATATTTATATGATTGCGGTTTTTACACCTTGTTAGTGTTCGCAATAGAGATTTATTTTACTTATATATATTATTTTTTTTTATATATAAAATATATATTCTACTCGTATTTCAAACCACTGAAATTCTAGATCACTCAATTTTTTTTTATATCTACACTGAAAAAAAAATTAACTTTAATCAAGAGAAAAATTCTTGAATTAAGTAAAATTTACTTAAACTAAGAAAAATTTCTTAGTTTAAGAATTTTTCTATTCAAATCAAGAAGATGAAATTCTTCAAAATTATTTACTTGATACAAATAAATTTTTTTTTCTGTGTACTTACTTATTTACATTATTATTATTATTATTATTAAAACTTTAATAATAATAATAACAATAATAAGAATCATAATTAATACAAACAAATATATGAAACTATCTATACAGAAAACTAATTATATTATATACCTGAAATAATTTTTAATTCAAAGAAGAAACAAGTTCATGTTCATGACTAATCAATTAAGCGAGTGATCCCAAGCAAGAATAACATAATCACCGGCTCAAGGAAATCTACCCGTTAATTATTTTTAAAAATTACATTAACACCTCTGCGTGTACAGTTCAATTTGTTCTCACGCAAGTTCTTACGCCGATTAGTTACATTACATTATATATTATGAAAAGATAAATTATCAACTACAATTTTATTTAACAATAAGTAAATAACAAATAAAATTGTAAATTTATAAATTTATTTCTAACGATGACAAACAAACCAGTGCAAATCGATTTCACATTTACATTACGTAGAGTAAGTATTCCACTAGTTCGTGCTTTTTATGCATCATATACCACATAGATACTCAAGATCATGCAAATAATTGTCACGTTTATTTTTAACGTGTCTATACTCTATATGCACCGAGTAATTTGTATTTATAATATAACACATACATTCAAATTCATAACAGTTAGAGTTAATATTTTATTCTACTAAAGTTTACTTTTTTCATTCAACTTTATATTATACAAACATTTATAAGTATGTACGACATGCATCGGATGGATATAAATTACTTGTATTAAACCTTACTTTTGAATAAATAAAGATTTTTAACCCTTGTTATTTTAGTAAAACTAAAAAATATTACGTAAATTTTAGACTTGTTTATAATTTAATTTTTTTAGTATTAAAAACACAGATTTACTTTCAAGTACACAGTAGATATTTTACACGGTTAAAAAAAAATTTAGTTACAATTTTTGAGTAATGATTTATACTTGATGGATTATCGAAAATGCGATAGTTATTTTTAAGTGATTAAATAATGAATTTAACGCTGCACGATCAAGTAAATTTTACGTAATTCCCGCTCACTGAGGTCAATGACATTAGCATGAGAGATTCAATCTGGAGAAATGAAACAACTACGGTACAAATATATATGTATACATATGAGAATGTTTCACGTCAAGTGCGGTGTCTTCAAGTATCATACGCCTTTTTAATTCAATATAAATGTCTTAAATTATACCTCTTTTAATTTGGGTTTCATAAATTTTTTATAAAGCGTTTTTTGATTTGTTAAATTTGAATGAATATGTTAATTTTAATTAAATGTCTGGAGCTTTTGTCATGGAATGAATTGAAATTTTGAATATGTAAGAATATGATATACACCTTACAATTAATAATAGTTACATTTACATAGATAAAACTTTTTTTCAATTGTAATTATAAGTGAACTAGTTATTACATGGTATTGATAGCAATGATAGATAAGATATTATTAATAATGTATTAATAAATATAAATTACTACACATATTTTTATGTTAATGGATATTTTTTAAAAACTAATTTTTTTTTTTATAAATCATTAAAAATAAAATTTTTCCCAAGAAGTATATTTTATTGTTTGAAAATAAATTTTAGATGAATATTTGATTATTATATAGAAATAAAAAAATGATAATATTCAAAAATTAAAAAAAAAAATTTTTTTTTTCAACTTTTACTTTTTGGCAAATTAAATATAAAAATGTTTTTGATTTTCCAAAAAATCGAACTTCAATAAGATTTTAAAATGTAAAAAATCCTCAAAATAAAATTTTTGATCAACAATTGTAAAGTGAAAAAATATTTCTATTAACACAATAAAAAAATTGTATACTATTATTATTATATCACTTACAAATCGATATTTGTTACTAATAATAAATGATAGATAATTTTAACTACATTATTAGAGCCAATTAAATTTTTTTACCCAAATCACAAAAATTCTCTAACAAATAATCATCAATGGCAATAATAAAAACTTATTTTAAAAATTGTACTGCTTTATTTCAAACTTTCCTAAAATTTTCTTATATTGCAATTTTTTTCATAAAATTTTTAGTGCTCGAAACAATTATCTTACAAGTGCATGTTCTATTTATCTCCGGTATTTTTACACTAAAGCTTTCCATTATGCAATCCACCCACAAGGTAACAAAAGAAAATCTTTCAACCAATGAAAAAAAACTAGGTACAAAAGATAAAAAGTACTGGCGCTCTGTTCTCGTGACAAAAGGCGCACATATACCTACCAAAGCCAGTATACATAGCACACACGTGTATATACATATATACATAGTACAGCGTAGCGTTTTCATTCATTGACCGTCCATTCATCGAGGACCCTAAACCCACACCAAGTAAGTAGCCCTGGGTCAAAACTTACCAGCCTTTTGGCATTCGGGTCCGCCCCTTGTTGTAATAGCTCGGTAACAGCTTCAATATGGCCCCCAGCAGCCGCTAATATAAGTGGGGTCGTTCCGTCCTAAAACAAACATATTCTTTTAATATTTAGTATCAAAAAACATGTACAATATTTGCGAATCTAATCTAATAAAAAATAATATAATATAAAATAAACTAATACTCAATCAAAATAAAATTACAGAAGATTGATCATCAACTTCAACTAGAGTCATAAACTAGAGGTTTATCGTTAAGTAAAATACGCAAGTCTATAAATGCGATAGATTAAAATTAGAGTTAAATAAATTTCCTCAAGTTTTAATTACAATGTTAAATTGAATTGCTGAGCTTGTTATGACGTCATACATGTTGTATTATTGCACTCTGCACTGTTGCTAGTTACTGGTAGTTACATGCTACATCTATTATGTATTACTTATGTATTAGATAAGTTATACACACTGCAAAATGATTTATTATGCAATTTATGAACTTTTATGCATGCATACGTTTAGTTTTTATTTTATCGCTAAAAGTGCGGCATCGCGTTAAATACTGACCTTGTCTTTACAATCGACATGAACGCGTCCCGAGTCTAAGAGAACTTGAAGTCGTTTCGCATCACCGCGAGCCGCTGAAAGATGCAATTCTACATCCCACGGCGATTCTTTCTAAAAAAAGATCGAAAAGTTTATTTCGTTTCATTTTACTTCAGTACAATAGCCGCTAAACTATCTTTGATAGTATGTAAATTTAAAAGTTAATCATCTTGATAAATTTAAATTAATTAAATTCAACAGATTGAATTTTTATTTCGATCTCGAACTTTGTTATTGAATTTCAGAATTTAATTATTAACTGCCGAGAATTATAAATTATGATAAAAAAATTTAAGTTCAATGATTTTTTTTTCATAATATTCATAATTTAGGTACTTTTTAAATAAATAAAAAAAAATAATTTTGCAATGAAAAGATTAATTATCAAAAATTTAATGGAAAATATGTTACGGAACTAATTTATAAAATTATTAAATTATTCAAAACTTTCTCAAAAAATTAACATAAAAAATTGACTGTCATCAAAAAATATACAAACAATGAAAAGGCTCAAATTCAGGTCAAGACCTTTCTGTTGATACTAAATTTACCTGTAGAAGTCAACTAAATAATAAATATACGCTCGTCAAAATTTTTTTCTTATGCTCTTAATTATAAAGATTATTAATTTCATTAAATTCAAATTAAATTTATCAATCATATTAACATTTGTTTTTCATAACACTAAATTTGTTTCATCAATTTATAATAAAATGATTCATCTAATTTTTATAATTACTCAGTTAAATGTAATTAAAAAAACAGTAAACTTATTGATAAGATTATCTATTTCGTTTTATAAATAGTTTTCATTATAATATATGCCGTATCAATTATAACTTATAAATTATTAAAATAAAGTAAAATCTCTTAGCTTAAAATTTTTAACAAAAATCTAATCAAAATTTTTATGATTTAAAAATAGTATTGACATTTAATAATTAGTATATAATATTTAACATAAAATCAAAAAGGTCAAAATATGTTGATCACAATAATTTATTATTATAGTTGGATTAGTATTAATGTCAAGCAAATTTGCGGCGTCTAAAATTCAAACTTTTATTGTTGTTGCAGAAAAAAGTTGACATATGATATTCAAGTTTTTATCTTTTGATAATTATTATAAATAAAAATAAAAATAACTGTAAGTGCAAAAATAAAATTTAAAAAAATGACAAGTTTCAAAGTATGTTTTTATAATATGAGTAAAAAAAAATGTCTCTCTTCAGTATCATTATTTATAGATTTGTCACCTAAAAAAAAAACAAAAAAAAAATAAATAAGTATCATTGTTAATAAAAAAGTAATTCGTATTATTACTTATGTAAATTTATATGCGTAATAATTCAAAAAAATGTAAAATGTAAAGCTTGTATTGTTAAATGCTTTTGACATGTTAACACGTGTTTTGAAGTATTATTATTTACGAGTTGTCAATGACACGACCTCAATATTTTTTGTATACAAATAAAATTATTGCTAAGTGGAAGTGACGCTTAACACATATAATGATAATTTACATTAATTTTTCATAGCAATAAAAAAAATTTACCTTCATAGACATTTTGACAGTGAATTTTTGATCCAACCGATTATTTAACGAGCAAAAATTTTTTTTTAATAAAAATTGTAATTTTTAACTACACATTGTTATGCACTGACACGCTTGATCCTGTGCAAAATGTTTGTAGTATAAAAATTCTGAAACATTATTGTTTAATAATTAATTTCTGTAGATATTATCAAATTTTGGTCTAAAAAATAAAAGTGATTAACAATAAATTTGTCTTTATTGATGAGATTCATTTTTAGTCACTCAGAACATACTCGTTTCTCGAAGATTTAACTTCTCTAGTGACATGAAAAACACAGACACTCAACCGTCGGATGACTTCGTGTCACTGAATTATGCTCGATACGTTCTGATGCTCATGAGTCGAGAGACTTTTTTACTTTATTTTTTTTTTTTTTACATCGACGTGATCACACACGTTAATATCTCGTTGATCAGCTTTGTTTGCTTTCCTAAAGCTAGCACCACTGTCTTATAAATATTCTGCTTTATCTTCTGGCGCTTTTTCCTTTAAAAACCGCGAAAATTTAAAAATCAAAAAAATCTGGAATATCTCATATTTTTGTGTTTATATGTAAATATAGATATAAAATTATGAAAATTAAATTTTAATAAATAAATAAATAAATGTAATGAAATATTTATTTATTTAATTTAAATGCCAAGGCATGGCCGAATGGCAAATGATACAAAATAAAAGAGTAAAAAGTACATATAAGAATATAAACAGATTTACATAGATATTTAACAGTGTTAGGATTATGACTTATGACTAATTGAACAATGAAAACAATGAAGAGTTTGAATAATGTAATCAACTGTTTACAATCAATAAAAGTAAGATGAGTAAAAGTAAACAAGAATTTGTATTTTTAATGTTGAATGTCAGACTTAAGTTTGGATTTAAATTTAACTTTAAAGGACTGCAAATAACACAAATTTTAACGATTATGTTTTTTTTATAACTTACATAAGGATTTAATTAATAATTTATATGATACATTTTATAATACGAATGCCGGCATTGTCATAATAAAGAAAAAATGATGATTTTTTTCTAAAGTAGGGGAGCCTGAGGCACGACGGCCCCCTTAAGCCGATTTTTCCTTTTTGTGGCTTTTAACCATCAAATTCATTTATTTTCCATCTACTTCGAACGAATCAGTCGAAATTTTGCAAAAAATCGAAAAAAAATTTTTTTTTTCTGGGACACACGGCCCCCTCCTCAAAAAATCATATAAAATAAATTTTTTTTTACTAAATCTATAACCATCAAAATCTAGAGATTTTCCTCCCAGAAAACGTTGTCGAGGGAAAACCACGATTCTTACGAGTCTTGAGTATTGCCAAGAACTCACAGAAAAAAAAATCAACATGAAGCAAAAATAAAAGACCTCAATTAAACAAAAAAAAAAAAAAAAAAAAATCAAAACCAAAAAATTTGAAAAAAAAAAAACATTTTAAATATAAAAATGATGATTGCCATTATCTGTATTGCAATGGACTTTCCTCAGAGTCCTCAGAGTCATGGATTCAATGTAAAAATTGTAATAAATGGTCTTATGATTCTTCCGCAGGAATAGGCGAAGATTATTCTGACGAATATGTTTATGATCATTGCGAATAATCGTATATTCATTAAAGTATCTCGATGTGATTTCCTAATCATCGAACATTTATATTTCATGGTTTATTCAAAGTGTAATTTTTGTTAACGTCTTAAAAAATTATTATAAATTTTATTGTTAAGCTGTTAATTAGTTTTAAATAGATAATAATTAAAAATATAATTAATTTCTTTTATTGCACTCAGAGGTTTTAAACCTACGTATACAAGAAAAAATACAGAGATGTTATTTAGCAATGAATTGGTAACATTAGTTTACATTGATTGAAATCACAGGTTGAGTTTTCAGATTGAGCTTTTTAAATACGTAATATCTTGAACCAGACCTTTTTTTTATATATTAGTATCAAGTCAAAATTAGAAATATGAATTGCGTAGAGTAAGACATCCTTGGAGGAATTCAAATAAAACTTTGAGATTAGATTTCTGTCTGGTGCAGAGGATACCGTGATCAATAATTCACAATATAATTATTACTGTTTTAATTTTAAAAAACTGTTTTCAATTTTTTATAAGCTATATAATTCAACTTTTCATTAAATTTTTCAGTTCAATTAAATTCATTCTGATTCATTGACCTGAAAAGGCCTAAAATAATGAATTCTTTAAATTTGTCATTTTTTTTTTTTTTCGAGTGGTCCATTATGCCCCACTTATCACATTTTGGCCCGAAATATCTAAAAACATCATAGAGGCCATAACTTGACGGAAAATGGAAAAAAAAATTTTTACTTAATTTATGAGAGGGGCCGTTATCCCCGGAACCGTCGTGTACCTCTCTCCCCTGTATGATTCAATTTTTTTTTAACTTTTTTACTTCAATTAAATTTTTTCTAATTCATTTTACCACAAATTTATCACAATTTAAAAATTTTTTTTCGTTAAAATTTTTTTGTCGAGTGGTCCATTATGCCCCATATATCACATATTGGCCCAAAATATCATAAGAACATTATAGAGGTCATAAATTGAGGGAAATTGAAAAAAAAAATCTTTTACCTAATTTTTGAGGGGGGCCGTCGTGCCCCAGGTTCCCCTATTGTTTAATTTAATAAATATTATAAATCAATAAGTTATACATTTTTTTTTAAATTAAAATATTAAGTTATTTAAATTACTTGACATATTTTGCTCGAAAATTCGATTTTTAACAATAAAAAGTTTTTTCTTAGTAACAACAAAAGAAGAAATTTGAAAAATAAATTAATCAAGTTAGAATTTATAAACATTTTATGAAATCTTGTATAATTTAAACTTTTATTTTTGCTGTGTTATGAACTGAAGATTGTAACAGGTAAACATAAATGCTTAGCAATTATATTTATTTCATAAAATCATTTACCCCAGCTCCCACACAAACGAAGCCAGCGACTACTTATTTTTGATCTTATGAGACTTAAGCCAGCCGATGGTGAATTGCCTAAATAAATTGTAAAATTTTTAATAATTTATGTTATTATATTATTTGATTATTTTTAATAATATTTCTGTTCTACCTTCAGTAATATCATTTCCATTTGTAAACTGAGTATCATCGCGATGATATATACCCGCGGGTAAATCAAAACCTAAAGAAGTAAATCAGTAATTAATAAATCAACTTACTTGCAATTTTTAAACAAAAATTCAATTAGTATAAATAATAATTTATGAATACTGCCAACATTCAATTTAATGGAATTAAAAATACACTTAATAACAGAAAAATAAGAAATAATGTAAAAATTAATTTAAATAAATTGAAATAATTGGTCTGCGTATTTCAAACACGGTAACTTAAATTTTTTAGATTTTTTCAAATTTGTTTTATTAAAGAAAAAAAATACTCTAGATGAATAAATTTTTAACTTCCCGCAAAGAAAATTGGAAATTTTTAAAAATCGGGAAGTTATTGTTCACGCCGACCGCGTGAAAATCGGTTCATCTATTCAAAATTTATTGCGGTTTGAAAATTAAAAAAATAGTGTTTTATTAAACTTCTATCAGACTTTTGAGCTCGGATAACTGAAAACTACACGAAAATTATTTTTTTGAGCTCTTCGAACTCAAAAACGTCATAAGTGCAATTTTGAGCGCTTAATTACGAAAGTAGTAGGAAGTTGCAGGTATGGCCTTCAGGGTCAACCGTTTTCCTAATTTTTTTTTTAAACAATAGAAAATATATTAACAAAAACATTTTGAACAAAAAAAAAAAACATGATATTGCTTACTTGAGAAACAAAAAAATTTAACAATATAAAAAAAAAACAGGCTAAAAATTTAGCAGTTACTGTGTTTTAAAATAGAACTGCGATAATTTACCTGATGACACACTCAGCATCAGCAGAACGAAGAAAGTAATGAAGTAAGCAATCTTCATGGTTATTTCTTCTTTCCGGGCTCGGATTACGTTGACAACGTAACGTAATCTAATAAGTATATTACCGACAGATTAGCATGGCCCCTGCGCAAGGATGACACGCAAAATCGTGAAGCGTTCCACATTTTACAAATATAAATAATGCTGTGAAGCGGGAAAGAATAGGAGTTACGGTAATTATTACGTAAAGCGTTCCACATTCACGTAATGTTGTACTTGTCAAGAATACACTTTGTAATGATATGAGCATTTTCAGAGCGGGCTTATAAAGCGAGAAAAAATCAGATATAACGTCACAATCATGTCATGATTTTGCTTAAAGCCATTATTGTTTCAACAGGTGTGTTCATTTATCTGATTTTTATCATGCAATATTGTTGTAAGTAATAATTGTTAACTTATACAAATTACCTTTACCTTATTTTCATGAATCATCATCATTTGTATTACAAAAAAAATTTGTGGTAATATTACGATCGTTAAAAAGTTATGGACACGTATGTTGCATGAAAAACTGATAAAATTACACAGTAAAAAATTTTTAGTATTTATGTTAAAAAAAATGTATTTTATTTTAAAAAAAGCGTGAGGTGCATGGTGTCAATAGTTATAAATATTTTATTGACAGATATGAGTAGAGTGATTATAATTTTGATAATATCTTAAAAAGCACCCCACGCTTTTTTTAAAATAAAATACATTTTTTTTATTTACACTATTATTAATTTATATTTATTGAAATTTTTAACACTATTCTTAATTTAAATTTATTTTCTATTTTTTAGTTTGGTTTTCTATAAAAAGCGTGTTTTTGTTTTTAAACTATTATTTATTTTTACTTTTAGTTTGGTTTATTTATAAAAGCGTGTTTTTAGTTTTTTTAAACTATTATTTGTTGATTATCAAAAATATTCAGGCGCGCAAATTACCCACGGAGAGTTACATACTGACATACTTACATACTGACATACAAGTGAAGCTAATAAAAAATAATTATTTATAAATATTATAAATACGGAGAATCAGAGTTCGATTTCGGAGAGCGAGCCTGAGAAACGGCTACCAGAACCAAGGAAGGCCGCAGGCGCGCAGATTACCCACGGAGAGTTACATACTGACATACTGACAAACTGACATACAAGTGAAGCTAATATAAAGCGTGTAATAAAGCGTGTAAAAACGGTCTGTGTTAGAAATGATTATGTTGATTTTTTTATGTTAACTTGACACTTTTATTTGTGTTTGTTTTATTTGCGGCAAACGGTTAGTTAGCGTTTCCATTACAATTGTTACTTTATTTTCGTTCGTTAAAGTCTCCATCTAATTTATTGGTATAATTATTTAAAATAAAGTTTTGACTAGTGTGAAGAAAAGAAATTTAGTGAAGATAACTACTGAAGAAAAAAATCCACAGATTCGGTAGAATCTGGCGCCAAGTTCTGTTCAAATCCGTTGTAAACGGAGCGCCAGACTACCGACTGTGTTTACTGTAAGCAGAACGGTATTTCGAGGTTGCAAAATTTTATCCACAGATTCGGTAGAATCTGGCGCCAAGTTCTGTTCAAATCCGTTGTAAACGGAGCGCCAGACTACCGACTGTGTTTACTGTAAGCAGAACGGTATTTCGAGGTTGCAAAATTTTATTTAATTATATGGTTCTCCTTTTTCCAAAATGATATATTATAAAAGTAATTTATACTTTATTTTACTGATATTAATTAATTATAATCAATTATAACACTTAATTCACTTAAAATTATTAAATTTTATCAGCACAAACTATAGTAAGCCCAGAAATTTCGATCCTGACTTTTTTTCGATGGGGAATATCAGCGCCACAGACTAGATAAAATAAAAATGTGTAGTAATCCTTCTTATAGACACGCAACTACAGTAAAAAAAAGTGATTCATAGCTTGCATCTATGGCCGCCAGGGTGCACTGGAATTACATCTACATAAACTGTAGCTTCAAGGGGATAGTTTGCAGTAAAAAATGCAGTCAACACGAGATTTAAGTTGTTATCAATTGTAAATTTTCATTATAATTACAAAAAATACTAAAATCCGAACAAAAACAGTTTCACTGTAAAAAAAGTCGCGCCAAGTCCACGTTCATAAGACTATTAGGAAAAAAAATTTTTCTTTACAAAGATACAAAATAAAAAATAAAAATCCGAGTAACCGATATGATTGTTTATGATTTTCGGAAATTAAAAAATTTTTTGTAAATTTAAAAATTTTAAAAAAATTTTAGAACGTACTTGGTGTGCATCATTGTGTATTTCAATTTTTTTAAAGTCCTAGTAAATAGATTTTACGAATTTCATTAAAAGTAAAATATTTTGCAACCGCGCACACTAAATACGTTCTAAAATTTTTTTTTTAATTTTTAAATTTACAAAAAAATTTTTTTTAATTTCCGAAAATCATAAACAATCATATCGGTTACTCGGATTTTTTTATTTTTTTATTTTGTATCTTTTTGTAAAGAAAAAAAAAATTTTTTTTCCTAATAGTCTTATGAACGTGGACTTGGCGCGACTTTTTTTACAGTGAAACTGTTTTTGTTCGCATTTTTAATACAGTAAGTTGTAGCTTGCAATAATTACATAATATTTAATGCTTCCATATAACCTTACTTTTTCACATTATTCCTATAAAATAAAAAAATCTGTTTGTCACATTTTTATTAAAAAAAATCAAACATGTCAACCTTTGAATAATTTATATTTTTTTTTCTTTGAAAAAAAAAAAAAAAAAATTGAAATATAAAATTTAAAAGAAAAATTCAACTTCGAATTTTTATTTAGTAAAATTTCGTCTGAATTTTTTTGTTGACATTAGTTATATTTTTAATAAAAATTTTTTGTAGATGAATGATTATTCACTTGGAAACTTTGATTCTCAATCAAATGATTCTGAGAAAAAAAAGAATATTTTGTTCATTATGGAATTGGAGAGTGATAAAGTATGGACCAAATTACAATTACCCGTAATTCCAGCTGATTTTGATCAAAAAGGTTAATTTTCATCTTCAGAAAGGGTCAAAAATCTGTTTTTTTTTTTTTGTGTTCGTTAATAAAGTTATTTATTATTACAGCTAGAGAAATATTTCCTCAATTACTCAACACGAAGTTCTATTTCACTGACTTGGATGGTGCGAGACTTGATGAGATTCTAATTGACTATGTTCTTTCCAAACCTGCAGGGGTCACTTTAAAAATTAAAACTGTTGATAGTCAACCAAAAACCCGTAAGCTTTTTGAAATCGTTTTTTTTTTTTTTTTTCCTTTTAATAAATTATAATCTAATGAATAGTACAAATTTACAAATATAAATCCAGTAGATTCAGTTGAATTTTCTTTTCCACTGATTGAGATTACTGCCTCATCTTCTCAAGAAATTGTTCATCTACCTGACGAAGAAACAGTCGAGCTTCCTTCTAAAAAAACAAATCTACAACCGTGCAAAAGATTCGATATTTTTACGAAAGAGGTAACTAACACAAAGAATTTTTTTTATCTTTTCAATATTTTACGTTTGAAATTGGATAATTTTTGTAGCATTAAAATTTAATATTTTTATGTATATAGAGTAAAGCTATTATATAATAATTTAATACCGAATTTTGTTTTAGAAACTAAAAAAAGTTATCTCTGACAGTCCACATGGTGAGGATTTAATAAATGAGTATGAACAATTTGGTATTTTGACAGATGCGAGTCGTAAAATTATTGTTACGTTGGTTGTGAATCATCTGTTAGAATACAAAGACCAAGTAAAAAGATCCCTTTATGCGGCAGAGAAATGTCAATATGCATCAGCAATTGTTGAATTGTTTCCAAAACTGCGAAATTCGAAAACAGATCTGGGATACGTAAGTATGAATCATTGAATATTTGCTGGTATATTGTTTGAGTCATTCTCAACAGATTTGAATGTATGCAATATTTCGGCTAATTTTTAAACAAAGTTTGATGCTATTAAGGAATATTTTTAGGAGCATTATTTCGATGAATTATATTTTGATGAATTCGAGGTCTGCAACCCTCTAGGTAGTAGATCTGGAGTTCATAAAATTGGAGCTTTTTATTTCACTATTTTGAATTTACCATCATATGTTAACTCTAATTTAAACCACATTCATTTATTAGCATTGTGTTATAACCTTGATGTGAAAAAATTTGGCATTGATCCGGTTTTGAATGTCATTTTGCATGACATCAAAATTTTAGAGACTGAGGGGATATTTATACAATCTTTAAACTCTAGCATAAAAGGAACACTTGTATCTTTATCATTCGATAATTTAGGCGGTGCTTTATTATTGGGAATGAACGAATCTTTTGCCTCTAATTATTATTGTCGAATTTGCACGCTTCACAAAAGTGATGCTCAAAAAACGTATGAAATTAATAAATGTAAACTGAGAACTTCCGAAAGTTTCAAATACTTATCGAGAAGACTTTGTTGTGCCAACCGCGATACACTCAATTTTTTCGGCATTAAACGTGTTAGTCCTTTTTGTGATCTTTCAAATTTTAAAATTTGCGAAAATTATAGCATAGACGTGATGCATGATTTTCTTGAAGGCCTTTGTCAAAGGGATATTAAACTATTTTTGAACTATTGTGTAGAATCTAAATTGACTGACGTAGACGATATTAACAACCGAGTGCAGGCGTTTAATTATGGCTTAGAGAACCGTACAAACAAACCAAGTGCCATATTTTTGAATAAAGCTTCGAATAGTATTGGTCAACACGCTGCTCAAACGCTTTGCTTAATCATTTTTTTACCCTTAATTTTGGCTGATTTAGTTTTGAAAATTGAAAAAAAAAATTATAACAAGTGGAAGCTTATTTTACTACTGTTAAACATATTAAAGATTGTTCTTGCGCCTAAAATTAATCAAACAATGTTGAATACATTACCTTATCTTATCGAAGAGCATCATAAACTTTTACCAATAGAGTACTCAGTTAATCTTACGCCAAAAAATCATATTGCACTGCACTATTTCCTGGTAATATTGAAAATGGGCCCCCCGAAAATACAATGGACA
This sequence comes from Cotesia glomerata, assembly GCF_020080835.1. Classification (NCBI taxonomy): domain Eukaryota; kingdom Metazoa; phylum Arthropoda; class Insecta; order Hymenoptera; family Braconidae; genus Cotesia; species Cotesia glomerata. The sequence continues at coordinate 6,657,659 of NC_058162.1, forward strand.
ATGAGGTATGAAAGTAAAAACGGTTTTTTCACAAGTTTAGCCGACAAACTGAAAAACTTTAAAGACATTGCTTACACTTTGGCAGAAAGGCATCAAAAACATACATTGTCATACTGGAATGATCAGTTGACATCCTTTGAAAAAAAACCTACTCTTTTAAATGCTAAGAAACAAGAGATTGAAAATTTCCAGTTTAAAACTATTATTAAAAATCTTTTTTATGGTATTGATATTACAAATAAGTTTTTTACTGTTGGAAATAGTATCGAGTTCAGAGGAACTAAATTAATAATTAATAAATTTATTTGCACGTCTTTCGCAGATGATTTACCAGTTTTTAGTAAAACTTTAGCGTTCTTTAATAACGACTCCGAATATTTTATAATATGTGAATCTTGGAAAACTAAAAATATTCTACCGTCTTGTTTTGGTTACTCTATTGAACCATCATGTGAAACGTTTATTGTCAATGTGATGGATTTACCGTATACTAAAAGCTGGGAACTATATCAATATGCAAATACTTTAGTTATAATTACAAACTATTTTTTATAACTAAACAATATGTGATGATAATAATTAAGTTCTTATACTAACTCTACCAATAAATCTAATTTTGCAGTAAATATTGTGAATTTCTGTATTTTAAATTATTCACCTAATCTTCGTTTTCAATTAAAACCGGCATTCATATCAATTGTTATCAAAAAAACTTTCATTTTTTATGATATTGGACTGTTTATAGAAATTAGCGTTGATTAATTAACATTCATAAGTTAACATTTATTTTGTGTTACTGTTAACACTTAAATTGTGTTAGATTATTTGCTTTTCTCTAGAGTAAAATTCTGACACAAAATTTCTGTTAAAGATTTAACATATTTTTTTTGTGTTGAAATTCAACACAAATATTGTGTGGACCGTTTTTAACATAAAAATCGTGTTAATTTTACACAAAATTTTTTACTGTGTATGACGAGCGTTAATATCACCAAACAAAATTTTACAATAGTTTAATTTTATTTTTTAACAAATAAATAATTATAATTTTTTACTTAATAAATAATTTTTAATTCGAAAAAAAAAGTTTCTGCATAATAAGCTCTAAACAATTTTATAGTGAAAAATATATGATACTGAATTTAACAGATATTTAAAAATTTTACAAATTTGTATAACAATTAAATTATACTAAACGAAGTTTCGCAAAAAAATTCCGGATGCAGAAATTTTAAAAAGTTATAAATTCAAATTTAAAAAAAATTTAGTTTTACAATAACTAATTTTTTACAAAAATATCAAGAATTGTAAGAAGTCCGCTAATTACAGTATTATCGAAGTATCACAAATTACTTATCAAATGTGTAATATAGTCAATGTATTTTCCTGGAAAAAGGGACGAATCATATGATGTTGATGATGATAACCCACCATTAAATCGGGGGGTATTTTGTTCGGAGATATTAACGCACGTAGGCGTATGTAATACTTAAAATCAAAACATGATAATACATATCGATTGTAACTATATTGATTATCAGAATCACATTCCCAGATAGCAAAATGACGTATTAAGTTATTCCGAATGAGCTCAGATTTCTGATTTGGACGTCAGAGTCTACGTCTAAAAGACGTCTTTAAGACCTTCTGAAGAGGTCGAATGCGCCGCTTATTGTAGACTTTAAGAACTCATCAAAACGAGCTCTTAAAGAGCTCCTTTTTCTGAACTCGCACAAATGAATGATTTTTTATCTCTATACGCTATTATAATGATAACAATAATAAGAATACAACAAAAATAATATTAATAATAATAATAATAATAATAAAAGTAAATTATGAAAAATAATTCAGAGTTTCATGAAGCGCCGATGCTGATTTCGAATGTTTATTATTTTAGTTAGACCTAATATTGTCGGTTTAAAGAGAGAAAGTGAAAATCGCAATTGCCGTAACTAAGATTCGAACCCGAGTCGCGCGCGTGCTAGATCGATACCTAACCCCCTACACTGTTCAAACGATATGACGTCATACATCTCATTATTCTTATAAGCTAAGTTTATATAGTGATGAAATGTTGCGATCATTGTCTATATTATTTATTCTATTTGATACTGTGTATCGATAGAGAAAAAGTAACTTTTACGAATATTTATATACTAAAAAATATTCAAAAGTCTACCTGTAATATTTTTTTAAATAGTCTATATAAATTTTGTTTACTTTTCACAATATAAAATCTAATAGATAAATTAATGAATATTAAAAATTCAACAATAATTAATAAGTATATAGTTATAAGATATCGTTAGATTCGAATAAAATGTTTAAAATTGATACATGCAAAGTACTCCTTAAATCTAGAAAGTTCACATAATTTTTTCAGATTAGAATCCAATTTTATTATTTTATCTAAATTAGTTTGATTACGAACCAGATTTTAACATTATTGCCTATTACTTCATAATATAATTTAAAATTTTTGAAAAATTTAATTAACCTGGATTAAGAGAAATGAGTTAACCTATGCCAAGTGTATATCTATATATTAATCTATTCAAATTGTTTTAAATCATTTAATTCAAATTATTTTTAATCATTTTCAATTTAATTTCTCAATCAGGAAAGTAATAAATGAAAAATGAATAAGATTTTGACAGCTTTATATTAAAAAGAAATTTGTGTTTTTGTTTATAATGTCTATAAGCTTATTATACGCAACTCAAAAAGAAGTCCAAAAAAGGGACTCAGTTAGATGTCAGAAAATTGACTCCAAACTTATGAGTTCATTAAGAGCTCTTAGTTCTGACCTCCTAAAAAAGAGCTCCTTAAGACGTCACATTAGGACTTCTATAAGAAGTTTTTTAAAAGACTTCATACTGAAATCTTTCTGACTTGGATGCTGACTGGGATTGGTCCGCTCTTTTAAAAAATTGTGTTGTTACAAAACTAAAACATATATAATTAGTCACATCAACAAAATCTGATCTACGACTGATAATTTTAATTATTATCCATAAATTATTAATTTAAAAATAATAGATTATTAAATAAATAGCAATTAGAAACAACCCAATTAACTACTGTTGAAATTTTTTGCTATAACATATGATATAATCGTAATTTAAATCTTTCCAGTAACTTATACTGCCATCTGTGGAGTTTACAAAAAATTACTTTGGCGCTGCTGAGAAAAATCGACGCGTTTCCTCTACGCTGAACCCGAATTCTTTTCTTTTAAGACTCGACTTTATAGAGTGTCCATTGTGAGTAAATTTTATAAAAAATAATCTAAATAACTATATTAATCACAGTAAATAATTAAATTATTGATGTTAAATCCTTTGTTTTTATTTTTTAGGTAAATAACATGGAAAACGACCAAAAAGAATTCGTTGATCTTTACTGGCCGAGGAAATGGTTAGTAACACGTGTTTTCTGTCAATAAATATGTTTTAAATAATGATAATTATCAACAATTTATAGTATTTATTATTGTTACTTATTACTATTTAGTTTTTTTTTCTGATTTCATAATTAAGTTATTATTTTTTATAAGTGAATTTTTTGAATATTTACTTTAAAAGAATTTGAGGTTAGAATTTTTAGTTGGCGGTTCAGAATACAATCATTTTTTTTGACATAATCATTAGATGTTAAGAGCTTTAAATAAATTTACAATCAATTCTTTATTTTAACTGTTATTAACTGTCCGTATAATCATTAATCATTCTTTTGACAGCTCCTCGAGCAACAGAATTATTCATGCTAAAGATCACGCGTCTATCCAACTCACTTTGGCTGACGTTGATCCCATAACTGGACGTATGACTGACACACACAAGATGTACGCAATCTGTGGATCTATTCGTCGTATGGTAATTATTTTTAATAAATATTTTACTTTTTCTTTTAATCATTGAATACAAAATTTCTAATTTTAATAATTAAATCTCCTTACAGGGTGAATCTGATGACTGCATCGTCCGATTGGCCAAAAAAGATGGAATTATTGCTAAAAATTATTAATTTATCTCACCCGTTTGATAATTTTTCTTAATGAAAAAATAAAGATCAACAAAAACTTAATTATTTCTGTGTTACTCTCATTTAAGCAAATCCCTATTCAACAAAAAATTTTCTAGATATAAACCATTTAATTAGATTTAAACATAAAGTACATTTAATAAACACAACGCAATGTAAATGAAATGAATTTAATATTTCATAAATATATACATCAATAATCAACTTATAACAAAAAAATTATGCATCGAGTTAAAAATAGTGGTAATTACAATTGCTCAAGACCGTCGATATAAAAATAAAACTCGTCTAGAAAATACAATATTTGTGAAAATAAATTGAATTACATTCTATAATTTAATTACTTAAAAAGTATTGAAAAAAAAAATTTTTTTTTATAAATTTATTCAAAATCTGAGGCTCATGGAAAACTATTTTAAATTTTTATCTTATCATTGCAATTATTATTATATATTTATACTTAAAAATTGATAAAGAAAGTCAAAGAATTTAAATAATACGATACTTGAAAAAAATATTTTTAAATCTTTTAGTTTCTCAAATAAAATCAATCACTTATTACTTTTTCATCAATGATCATGTTACCCTGAGTATTCTCGCAAATAAAAATTTTGAAAAAATCCAATTTTTATGACTACACTGCCCCATTACATTGACAATTCATAATACTTAATATTCAAATATAAAAAATGCTAAATAATTTAATTATTTACTAGATAATATTCCTATTTTTGATTGCAATAGGACTAATTCATTGCATGCATTACGATTAATGTAACCTTATACAAAGTTTATCAAAAAATCTCTCAATAATTTTCTCGTTTCTTTAAAATTATCAATTCGTAACTCTATACATGTAGTACGGGCGTATCTGACAATGAATGTACTCGGTTAAATCTTCTATTACGAAGTGTCGCAATAGCTTCACTCAAGTTAGCACGTTTGCTAAAAAATTCAGTTATAGGTGCACCATTTAATGCCGAGGCGAGAAATTGCTCGACAGTTATTGACCAGTCTGGATCTGCTGATGAGATACTCGTCGAGGGGTTTCCATTACGGTCTGGAGACTGATAAAAAAATCAATTGTTTAAATTATATTTAAAAAACAGAGTATGAAAATTTTATCACCCGAAATGAAGTTATAGAAAAAACTTACTCTTTCAATTCGAGTCGCTTTTGTTTGACTATCAGCAGTTAGTAATAAACTATCCTCAGATTCTTCACGATCAACATAAAATTTTTTACCAACATCTCCTAGCTGCAGCAATAACGTACCTAATAAAATAATTTTTTTATTAATTAAATTGAATGTTATCAAATTTTATGATTGAAACATAATAAAAAATTATCGTGGCTTTGAATCAAATGATAAATATTAAGATGTGTGAGGATCCACCGTTTTTTGACCATAAAATATCAAAAAATTAAGTTATTCAAGTATTTTGTTTATTTTTACAGTGGGTTTACGAATATGGTTCGAAAAATTTTGAAAAAAAAAATTTTTTTTTGCATTTTTCAATTTGAAAGTAAAAAAAAGTGCATACATGGGAAGAACAAGATGACACTGGATATCGTCCCAGAATATACTCAGTGATATCTGTGGTGAAAAAAAATTTCAGATATTAGCTCGAAAAATCCAGATTATACCGCGTGATATCTGGATTATACTAGCTACTATCTGAAATTTTTTTTCACTCAGTATAATCTGGGATGACATCCAGTGTTATCTTGTTCTTTCCGTAAACGAGTCTTATTTTTTTCAAACTTTACAGTAAAAATATAATAGTTTTAAAAAAAAACATAGTCAATATGTTCATTTTTTAATTTTCATAATTTCAGGTCCAATTTTTATCAATTCTACAAAATTTTGAAAATTATTGAACTTTAGATTTTGATAATTTCTTAAAAATTTATTTTATTCTTAATGCAGAATGTAAAAAAATTATTACATCACCTTTAAATAGTTTATCGAAAGTCAAAATCTACAAATTTCTCAAAAATTAATAAAAAAATGTTTAAATCATGACTTTTTTTCTACAAGTTTTTCATTTTTTAATGTTCTTTTAGAAAAAAAAAAGTATTATGCTACTCTACAAACTGATATTTGAAAAATATCAGTGAAAAATAAGACAAATTCCATTTTTTTGATTTTCAAACTATGAAAAAAAAAATATATATATAACTTTGTAAGCTTACAATGAATGATTCGTAAAAAGAAATTCGTCAATACTTCAATTTTTTAATGTTTTATGGCCAAAAAACGATAAAGCTTCACATCTATATAATTACCCAATTACCAATTAAATATTAAAATCAAGGAACTAAAAAATTGGTGGATATTTACTATCTGATATCATAAATTACCAATTGATGCAATTGAATGATAAATATCTTGGTCTTCCGGCTGCGTGGGAAACATGTCATAAAGAGTTTTCCAAAGCGCAATGAAGTGCCTCTGGGACATTTTCGGAACATTTCTCAGCTCCAACGGACTTTCTTTAGAATCTAGCATCGACCTCAAGCTTCCCATACTCTGACTTTCCCAAGACTGATCACCTTGTTGACTATTGAGGCTAACCGAGCGTGACAATCCACTAGGAGACGGCTCCTCAGCCAGACTAATGGACAAATCTAACGACGCAACACTCTGTTCCATGGTATCAAAAAAATCCGTAGCCTCAGCAGCTATTTCAGCACCATCAGAGTGCGTAGGCGAATCTATGTCGACTGGGGTCAACAGGGGCGGTAAATGGAGTGTATAAAGTAATTTTAATCGTTGAGCAGCATCAGCAGTCGCGGTAATACCAATAGCCTGTACAGTTTCACGGAAATTTAGATACCCATCATGATTGCGATCCATCAGACGGAACAATCTCGCAGCGAGCGATTCAGCCTGCGAACACTTTCCCCAGGGCGATAAACCGCCAAAGAGGATTCGAAATAGCTCAAAGTCAACTTTGTATGCCTCGTAAGGCGGCTGGGTCGGATCGTATCTCTCAGGCTCGGATTTACGTTGACTCATCAACTCTTCCCGGACTAAACTAAGCAGTTCTTGTAGCTCCTCGCTCGTCATAAATTTATCTACAACGACGCTTCTTATCACATTTTTCTCTATACCTTCCTCTAGATGCTGAACGACGCGCAATCTGTGCTTCAATCTCAGTCGCTCTATCCTGCCAATTGACAGTGTCCCGTACCGTGAATACGATTCGAATATCAAAGTCTGGACTGATATACTTCTTGGGGGAACAGCGCTGTCAACTGGTCGTGGCAAAACAGGCCCCTCGTCATTGTAAACTCCACCGAGATAGTCTGTCAGCAATTGCATGGCTTCTCCGTCATCGCGACACTCCAGTAATTTATCTTGATTCCACTCCAGCACCATGAGTGCTATCTGGAATATTACTTTAGCACCGTCGTAGAAGAAACAGTCCATTATATTTACTGCGCTGCTTGTTGGCATCACACTTAGAAATATTGTCAAAAACCATGACAGTGATATCACTCGTATTAAGCCAAGTTCTTGGAGCTTCGCGTGAAGAGTTGGTAACTGCTCGGCGGCTAATTCTTCCAAAAGCCCTTGGTCTACTAAAGCACCTACTACTCGTCTGTCGTAGTAGTCGGGAAGTAAAGATTCACAGACGTTACATAGTTGCCAAAAGGCTGATTCTTCTGAACAGTAGATCAGTAGAACTGACGCTACAATGTTCATCGCTTGACAGTATCCTGTTGGATTATTTATAATATAAAATTATTCATTGATTTATTAAAAGATTATACGCACTTAAAATTAACAAAAAAATTCATTTTTTAATTAACGTATAAGGTAAAAGATCCAGTTATTGACACTGGCCTAGTTGTTAGACACTTGCAATTTTATTCTAATTGAAAAATTGAAATATTCTCAAAAAATCATGGTTAAATTTGGTATTGTTGGAAAAGTCTTGACCTGGAGTTGTGCCTTTTCATAGTTTTATATCATTCTCACCAATAGTCAATTTATGATGATAAGTATTTAGGCTGCATTTAAAAATGCTCTATCTCTAGATACATAATTAAGAAATGACCTTGTATCTCGTGAACTATTGACATTTTTAAAGATATAAGCTCACCCCGACATTAGACTCATCGAGACCTTTCATTTGAGTACCCACATCAATTTTTCATATATTTATATATATTTATATATGTATATATGAAAAATATATATTAAAATGCATGTGGGTACTCAAATGAAAGCTCTTGATGAATGTAACATCGGGATGAGCTTATATCTTTAAAAACGCCAATAGTTAAGAAAGTACAATGCAATTTAACAAAAGTCATTATTTAATAAAGCAAAATTTTATTTATTTATAGTTCACAAGTCACGGCAGTCACACAGTGACTGCAAGGTTGCTAGTATTTATTAATTTATTAGAGTTGAATTGTTTTTTTTTTTTTTTTCTATACTAATATTATAAAGAGAAAAGATTCGATTGTGTATTCGTTTTTTTGTTTGTTTGCATCGAATAAGCTCCGAAACTACTGAACCGATTTGAAAAATTTTTTCACTGTTGGGAAGTACACTATCTTTGGATGGCATAGGCTATATTATACTATAATTGATTTTGAAATTTTTGTTAAATACCCGTGCGAAGCCGGGGCGGATTGCTAGTATTTAAAATAAAATTGCAAGTGTCAATAACTAGGCCAGTGTCAATAACTGGGTCTTTTACCTTATTTAAGCACATGCACATTAGGGTGTGCCAAATTTAAACTTCAGTGATGGACCTCTTAAAATTAAAATTTTGAGTTCCGCTTTAAACAGGAGTTGTGTTTGGGCATATCCTGAGATATTTTGAGCGTAAGGAACTTATTTGATTCGCATATAATTTTTTAACAGGAGTTTTGTTTGGCCAAATTTTTTAATTTTTTAATTTCAGCAAAAATGCCTAAACAAAATTCTTGTTAAAAAATTCTATGATAATCAAATAAATTCCTTACGCTCAAAATATTTCAGGAAATGTCCAAACACAACGCCTGTTAGAAGCAAAACTCAAAATTCCAATTTTAAGAGGTCCATCACTGAAGTTTAAATTTGGCACACCTAAAGCGGTCTCAAAGCATGTCGCATGAAAATTGAGCTGAGATAAAACAATTTTAAACACCTTTTTTTCAAAATTCAAAACTAAAAAAGGCAAAACCGTTTTTTTTGGTCTTCTATGTGTATATAACCCTTTTTAAACAAAAAAAAATTTTTTTCACCTATTTGAGGATTTCTACAGGCGTAAGCAGACAATACTCGTCTCAAAGCGCTTATTCCCGTATCAGATTGAAAAGCTGGATGCTCTGGTAATGATCGATGTAAATCACGTTCTATTTCTTCATTAGCTTGACACGATTTCCCAAGCGACTGGTTCACTAATGATTGATACAAACCAGGATTCATCGCCATCTCGTTAATAGCGCCGGAAAATGTCAACCAAACTTCACCGCGAAGAGTTTGTGGTACACCTTGAATCACTAGTTTCGCGGTTTCTACAGTCCGATAAATAGTTATCCCACGGCCGTACTCAGCAAAATGCAATTCCCATTGTTTTTCTTTAGACTCTTGCTTTACAGCAGCTTCTGTACTCAACGGCGCTTTGAATAGTGTCATCAGTGGTGGCTGTGGTGACCAACTATTTTTTTTATCGTTTTCCTCCTTTGATTGATAATTCGATACATGATTCGAACTCCTATAAAAACTATTTTTTATTTTCTAATTTAATTGTTAAATGATTTTTTAAAAATTTTTGTTTTATTTTATCTATTTGTGACACTTACAATTGAACTGATTTAGTTTTTGCCAAGAGTTCCGATATTTTTTGGACGACAAAATCCCGATCGTGAATTTGAGCAAATAAAAATGATGAACGAGGTGTCGTCACGAGAATTGATTTGTCCGTTGACGTCGATGAGTTTGGTGATTGATCCGCTGGTTCGACTAGTCTTACTTCACGTAATGGAATTACTAGGCTTACTAATTGTCTTACCTAATTATAAATATAGTTAATTAAAAAATGTAAATATATTTTTTAATTTTGTTTAATTAATAAATATTTTTTTTGATTAATAATTTTGATAATTTTAATTAAAAATAAATTCTGACACACCTTTATAATACCATTATATAATATTAAATTAAATAATAAACAATACTTACACGACTTTCAAAACAAAGGTAATTTTGTGATAAAAAAATTTTCCCCCAGACATGACGTTTATTATACGGTGTCCACAAAGTTGCGTCAATACTACCATCTAATTTTTCGTTTCCGGGTAATCTAAACTGTAATCTATATGACTCGGAATGTGCTCTTGCATCAAGATCACGTTTTAAAAATGAAGGCTTCTTCGGTACATTTTTACTATTTTAAAATAAATAAATAAAATATAAATACTTTATTAAATATGAAATTTTTAGGCTCATAAGAATACCTTAATTTATTTAACAACTCTCTGTCTTCATTAAAACCACTCTTTTCATCAATCAGACTAAAAAATAAAAAATATTTACGGATTAATAATAGATAAAAAAAAATAAAATTATTAAAGATTAAACATTTATTCATACCGTTTCATTGCAATATTCGTAAGTTGCTCCATCAACGAGTAGGTCTCAGATTTATGCAAAAACATTGAAAAATAATGCTCTTTATTGTCTCGCGTTACGACACGAATACTGTCAGGAAATACTAAAGAATTAGTCTTGTCCAAAGCAATAATATCAGCCCATCTTATTATTAATTTTGTTTCCTTAGCAAGTATATATGCATAAAAACATAATTGGTTAACTGATAAATACAGCCACCCTTGTCGAGGCAATTTAGCTTTCCAATAACTACATGAGTAGTAATTAACAAGCTTGTCTTCACTCGGTAAATTAAATAGTTGGTGAAATTTATATGACGCTGTTTTGAATGACTGTGGATCTTCTTCTATAATTAATTAAAAAAAAAATTAATCAATAAAAAAATTTACATCTACAAAAAAGCGATAATTATAAAATTATTTCTTAGAAAAATTTGATTACCTTCCGCAAACTGACAATCTGGCACATTATTAGCAATAATAGACTGGATTTTACAACAAACAAACTCAGTTATTTCTTCCTCGCTATCAAAACTCTTCAAGGTGTCCATAAGGTTCGAATGTAACCAGTCCCAATTCTGCAATATTTCTTCATGTGTCAAGGAACATGCGACAGCTGAAATAAATATTTATTTTTTTATTCTCCAGACACGGTCGAGATTAAATTTATTTTTATTTTCACCAGAGCAGCTGTCGTATAAAAATATTATTGATAGACTATCTATTCGTTATCAAATGATAAAAAAAACAATGGATTATTAATGACTTTTATTACCGTTAAATATAAATGATTAACATCAATAAATTTTAAATTAAAAAATACTAATTTAAATACCCCAATAGACTTCTGAAGACGGTGTTTGGTGGAGTATTCTAAAAGGCGGTGGTTTTGTGTCGAAAACACTGTCAATCGTTCCCACCAATATTGACGACAGTCCTTTACTTTTTCCATGTCCTTTACGCCGTTGTAATACAAAATAAACTGTTGCTTGCTCTGTGACCCTGAAAATATTAAAATTTTATTTTATTAGTAGTTAAATCTTAGCAATAAAATTAAATTTTTTCTCAAACTCTCTATTTCGTTATTTTGCGCTTTGCACCAAATAAAATTATTTTTTTATTTGTAAAGAAACGCCCTCGGCAATTTACAAAAATATGTTACATTTTCATGTGCAGAATGTTTAGTAATGTTTTTATACAATAAATAGCATCTGTAAAAAGAAGATAGATTTAAGATTTAAGATATCTGAGATCTAAAAGAAGAGAAAAACAAAAAGATAAAAATTTTTAATAATTGATAATTTATAATTACTATTTTAAATTATATTAAAAAATTCATTATACATTTTTTTAATAGATTTTTTTAATGTAACGCCGTTAATCTGAATTTTATATAGTGATTTATAAAATTAATTGTATGTTAAAAATAAAGTAAATGAAAATATACTTTTAAAATTTAAAATTGCTCAGAAGATAAGACTTGACAATTAATAATTAATTACTATTAGATATCATTAAAGCAGTGGAAATGAAAAAATAAAGTCCTTGAACTCTAATAATAGGCTGGTATAAAAAATAAATAATAATTGATTCACAAAACAATATTAAGTTGGAATTGTTAATCTAATAGTAATAAATGATAAAAAAAATTGTTGATAAAATGACCGAGTTCTTCCGTGATTTGGAGTTCAAATGTATGTAATAAGAATTGTAAGTAATGTATAATAATTTATTTCGTAACACCTAACGAGACTTATCAGCAATAAAAGAGTAAAAAAATATTAACAAGTGATTTTATAAAATAGTCGACTGAAGAAATGTCGATTGGTGAAAAAAAAATGAAAATAAATCTGGAAAGAAAAAAATATTGAAAAATTGTGGTCAGCTGTATTTGACAGCTGATGAGAGATGGCAATGTAAACAGTTTGAAATTATGCTAATGATATGTTATGATAAATAACAATGAAATGTATATTATGTTACTTATATCCTAACATAAGTATGTACAATTGAATTATTTTATTTAATATTATTTTTTACCAAAATGCATTTGCCAGTAATACTTCTTGTGGTTTTATCCACATATTGTCGGGGATTAGTACAGCACATATGTCACTAACACATTCCTTGCCAGTTTATTTATTTTTTTATATACTATTTATTAAAATCAACTGCTAGTAAGAGAGAACTATTCTATTCGATAAAAAAAAACACAATATTTATTTATAATACTTCACGGATGTGTACAGTAAACCAGCGCGAACTGTACAACAAGTTTTCACTCAAGATTTATCTTGACAGTGCTGCCAACTTAGTAATATTTTTTTTTAAGTTCATATCTCTACAATAATAATAATAATAATAATAATAATAATAATAATAATAATAATAATAATAATAATAATAATAATAATAATAATAATAATAATAATAATAATAATAATAATAATAATAATAATAATAATAATAATAATAATAATAATAATAATAATAATAATAATAATAATAATAATAATAATAATAATAATAATAATAATAATAATAATAATAATAATAATAATAATAATAATAATAATAATAATAATAATAATAATAATAATAATAATAATAATAATAATAATAATAATAATAATAATAATAATAATAATAATAATAATAATAATAATAATAATAATAATAATAATAATAATAATAATAATAATAATAATAATAATAATAATAATAATAATAATAATAATAATAATAACCAAACGCTGAAGCCAGAGAGATACTGCCATTCTAATACTTCGTATCCCACGTTTAGAAAATTTTATAGCAGACGGTAAGAATGATTCATTTTTAAAATTGATTAAATGGGATTTGACAGATGAAAATATTTATTTAAAAATAGTTATTAAATTTATTTGACCTTAAAAAATTTTTATATGATTTGTATAATATTGTTATGATTCCATTTTTCAAAAAGTTTGGAAAATCCAAAAGTGCACGCCTCATAACGCTCATTCATTTTTTAAGAAAAAAATTAACTGTGTAATTTATTAAAGAAAAAAAAAAATTATAATGAAGTAATTTCTTACAAAGTATTTTTTATTTTTTTTTTTAAATATCGGCGCCGTTTTTTCTTGTCATATGCGCACGCAATCTTAAAAAATCTAGCTTGATCAAGTGGCGCCATAGTTTTCACGTGACAAATAAGAAAGTTCGTTTGGCTTTGTACGGTTGTATCGTAGTGAATTTTAATAAAAATTCAATTAAAAAAAAAGTACGTCAGCTAGGCCACTGATATGAAATACGGACCCAGTTCATCGAATTCTTAAACTAATAAAAAAGGTCCGGTCTTGAAATATCAATTTGTTCGGGAGTAATCGTTGGTACATCCAAAATGGGGTGACATCCGGACGTCCACGTAAAATTTTTTTCAAAACGTTTTTTTTTTCAAAATAGCAACATGAAATGATTTTAGAAAGTAAGAGATGGTTTAATTTAAGTGTTTTTTCGGTGTACATCTACTTATATCATTGTATAAGTGTAATATGGTTGCGTTAGAGGCATTTAAAGATCACAAAATTGCTTGACCTTGATGAGTCGAGTATAAAGCACAACCTCACGCGCTTCGCGCTCTGAGGCGTGCAAAAAAGTCAATTCATCAAATTTTGTGGGATACGACGTATTAGAATGGCAGTATCGATATGTATAATGAAAATATTTTCCAGGCTATATTTTTTATATATTTTAAATATAACTAAAATATACGTAAAATATACTTAAAGTCTATAGATAGATAGATAGATAAAAAATTTATTTGGCTCTGGAACCTAAGCTCCCTCAAAGCCATCAATATTTAAATTACATTGGTTTACATAGGTTACAAGATTACTTAACTAATTAAAGGTTTACAATTAGATTTAATTTCAAATGTTATAAAATCCAAATAGATTATTTAATACAAACAAATAACTTAATTTAAAGTCATAATAATTCTACAAGAAAAAATATTTAAATAAGATTCAAAATAAAGATTGCAATTGTTAATTGTCACGTTCAAAAAAGTGATTGAAGCAAGCATTTTTAAATTCAACCAAATTATCTACAGCCACAGTCTCAGCTGGTAGTGCATTCCAGATATGTATGCCATGAATTAAGAATGAATTATCATACATGACACAATTAGCCTGCGGTATACGAAGATAGTCTTGTCGGACATCACCTCTACGCAGTGCTACAGGCAAAAAGTCTAGTTTTGAGCCGAATAGCTGCCGATAATTTAGTCGAATTTTCTTATAAAACAGACAAGAAATGAAATAATCTCTTCTCGCTGCAAGCTTTAGCCAACCTAACATTTTGAAATATGGAGTAACACGTTCATATTTTGGTACTTTATAGATAAATCTAACACATGAATTCAATTTACGCCTTTTGTTCTATAGAACAAAATTGACAGCCCGAGATTTTGGATTTTGTTAACTTGAGAACATTTTCCAGTGCATGGTTATAATTTTTGTTCCGGAAAACTTTAAACTAGGCCAGTTTCTTGTACGGTTCAAAATCTCGGGCTGTCAATTTTGTCCTATAGACTTTAAGTATATTTTACGTATATTTTAATTATATTTAAAATATATAAAAAATATAGTCTGGAAAATATTTTCATTATATAAAGCTGCTTATATTTAAAATACATTCTGAGTATGTTTTTTATATATTCGACATTTATATTTATCATACAAAAAAAAAATATATTTTGCGTATATTTTTCTTATATTAGAAATATATTTTTTATATACAAAAAACGGCCAAAAGTACTGTAATTCGAATATATTTGAAATATATGTGAAATATATTTTATACATTTCACGTATATAATAAATATATTTTATTTATATTCAAAATATAAAATGACATATATTTTTAATATATCCAAAATATATATTATTTCCATGGGGGCACTCTAGAGCTAATCCAAATACGCCAAGACACATTAAACAGTACCATCTTTTCAAACTCGTTGTCTTGTTTAAGGGCCATTCAAAATCAGTTCACTGTGAGTCCTATCATTCAACGCATACATCACAAACTGGACCAGCTTGATCTACTCCATAAACAGGTCAGCTTCGTGTGGACACCTGCTCACACAGGAATTTAAGGGAAGGAAAGAGCAGACCAAGCTGCGAAAACTGCAACGACACAAGAATACCCCCCTGGAGTTCTTCTGACACCTCATGAAGCTAAAACTGTGATTACTAATGTGGTTAAAAAATATTGGAACATCCATTGGCTGCAATCACCAACCAAACTTCACGATGTTAGGAAAGATATCTACGAAGACGTGCCAACCTTTGGTAGACGAGAGCAGTGTATCTTATATCGAATCCGCATAGGCCACACAAACCTGACCCACTCTTTTCTCATCTCTAAGAAGCTTCGAAACTTGTGCCAAAGCTACAACATGCCGTTAACTATTAGACATCTCCTGATAGAGAGTGCACCAACTATCAACAGGCCAGACAACGTGCCTTCTGTTTATTGCTCTGTTATATTTGTTTTATTACCCTCCTTTCTTTTACCTATATACTTCAAAATTTTCCTTTTAGTTCTCGCTTTGTACATACCCATATAGGAAAGTATGGCGGGCCCAGGCCTGGCCCAACTCTGTACAACTCTGAGCCAGGCTTGTAAACCAGAGTTGGCCCAGTCTTGGTTTAAGTCTGGAATGATAACGCTGGCCCAAGCCTGGTTACCAGGACTGGCCCATGCCTGGCTACCAGGGTTGGGCCACAGTTCATTTTCAAGCCCGGCCCATGCCTGGTAACCAGAACTGGGCCATAGTTAATTTTTAAGTCTGGCCCATGCCATTTGATAAAAAATGATAAAAAAAAAATTTTTGAAGTGTCATTTTGTTATTTTAATTTTGATTGAATACTCCAATTAAAAATTTTTTTTTTTCAAATTTCTTAAAAAATCAATTTCCTTAATCGAAAAAATAAAGATTTTTGAGAAAAAAATAAAGAATTTTGAGAAAAATTTTTTTTCATCAAATAAATGAAGAAAAATCGTAAAATTGCTCATAATGCACTGTAAATTCAAGTGTTTTAAAAGTGACTACAAATAGGCATTTAACATAGGAAATTAAAACACCTGGAAGTGTTTTAAAAGTGACTACAATGCTTCAAGATAGGAACAAAACACTTTACGTGTGTTTTGTTAAAACACTTGGATTTACAGTATGGTGATTTTTGCGATAACAAAGAATTTGAAGCTTCGGAGCACTATGAAAAAAAAATCGCAGCGCTTTGAATTTCTCAGAGATTTAGGGGACACTTTGAGGTTGAAAAATTACCGACGATATCCTTCGTTCATTTATTTTATCCAAAGTTATACCAAGTTATCCAAATATCCTTAATTATGCGAATTTTTGTCTTTTTTTTTTAGTCCGAGTTTTCAATTCAAAAAAATTTTTCTCTCCAAAAGCCATTTATTATTTTTTATAGAGAATATCGTGTAGTTTCAAAACCCTTAGGATTTCTCCAGACTCAAACATGATACAAAATTTTTATGGTCATTTCTAAAAATGATACACTTGGAGCTACAATTATTTATTTATTTACCAGGTTATAACATATATAAATACATAAATATATACATACATATATACCTATAGAGATGCTTAAGCATCTGTGCATAGGCCTGGTAGTACATTATTCTATACAATATCAATATTTTCAACTGTACATAACTTGACATCTGTCCATCTCACAACACTTACAAGTATAAAGTACATTACTATTACTAGTAGTAATAGTAATGTACTTTAAGTAAAGTACAGAAACTCTTACGAGTAATAAATATATAAAGTTAATCTAAACTTATAATAGTAGAGAAAAAAAAAAATTGTAACTAGTGATATTTAGATCAAGGTCTTATCTATCTTTGAGATGCTAACCAATTTCTTATCTTTATCCTAATTTTTTTGTTTGGTAGGTGTAAGTTTTTTAGATTGGTAAATTATTATAATTCTTTATTGCCACTAAATTAGAGTTTTTAAGAGCTATATTTTTATTGACCTTTGGCATGCTTATTCCTCTACCTCTTGTCTTACCCTGGTAATTAGAATATACATTTTTGCATTTTGAGTAGTGGTAACACATTGACTCAATTATAAAATAATCTTTTACTCCTAGTATTTTAGAAATGTTTTGCTCGTTTATCACATTGATTAGTTTATTTTGTATTACCACTAGTTTATTTATAGCAATTTTATAGCATCCTCCCCACGCAATTATTCCATAATTTATTATACTTTCAAAGAGTGTGTTATAAATTACTTCCAGTGTTTTCTTATCTGCTATCCGCTTTAGCTTGTAAAAGATAAATAGGAAAAATTTGGTTTTTTTTATGAGATCTTTTACATGTAAGTCCCACTTCATGTTTCAGTCGAATATTAGCCCTAAATATTTACAGCTACTCACTCTATTAATTGTTTGATTGTATATCGATAGTTCGAAGTTAGTAGGAACACTATCTCTGTAACATCCGAAAGTTATGTAAGAACTTTTATCTACATTAAGTGTTAAGTAATTATTATATAACCATTTACCTACTTTATCTAAATATACCTCCATATTCTGCTGGACTTCCGCCCAAGTTTTACCCACACCCTTAATGACAGTATCATCCGCATAAGCAGCCACGGAATTTTTAGGTAATATGTCGAAGATATCATTTATGTAGAGGATAAAAAGCAGTGGTCCTAAGATTGTCCACTGAGAAACCCCTATTTTTACTTTCCTACTATTGCTTTTCACAGAGTTTATCCTAACATGTTGCAGTCTATCAGTTAGGTAGTTCTTAATTAAATCATAAGCAATTCCTCTAATTCTATATTTATGTAATTTGTCTAATAATATCCTATGGTTAACGGTGTCAAAAGCCTTAGCTAGATCAAGGAAAGCTATTACCGTAGGATTATTTTTATCCATATTGGAGTATATAAAGTCAGTTATGGATGCTAAGGCATCCTTGGTACCTTTTTTCCTGAGAAAACCGAATTGTTCGTTAGTAATTAATTAACATTCTGCGACAAAATTATACATGCGCTCATGGATAATTTTTTCAAAAATTTTAGCTATATTAGAGATAAGCGAAATAGGACGATAGTTTGTTGCCTGATGTTTGTCGCCTGATTTAAATATGGGAATAATTTCGGCACATTTTAGAGCTTGTGGCCATACACCAGTAGAAATACGTTTATTAATAATATGCTCAAGTGGCTTGCTTATGTATTGACTAATAACTTTTAGTACTTTGGTGTTATACCGTCTGAACCCCCCGCTTTGTCTTTTAGGTTATTAATAGTCTTTTCTACTTCCCAGTGATCCGTCGAATACAGGTAGATAGCCTCAGGATTCAGACTTATGTTATCATCAGATCTTACCCTATTATTTCCTATTTTTAAAGCTAAGTTAGTACCTATAGTACTAAAGAAGCCTATAAATACATTAGCTACCTCTTGTGTGTCCGTGACATTCCTTCCTTCTTTAATCAAATAATCAATATCATCATTTTTTTTTAGGTTTTTGCCTATTTTTCCATTAATATATTGCCACATTTTCTTACTGTTACAACGCCTATTATTTATTTCATTCCGCTCATAATTGAATTTTGCAGACTTTATCAATTTGTCCAACATCTTTCGATAGTTGGTGTATTTTAGTTTTAGTTCACAATTATTTTCATTCTTTTTCCAAATATTATATAGTTTTTCTTTAGTTCTACAAGATTTGATAATGCCTGCAGTAATCCAATTTTTTCGTGGCTTATTTTTCTTGTAATCTCTAATTTTCATCATACTCTTTTTAACCATATTTTGTATTTTATTAATTAAATTATTAGTAGCTACATTTTGATCATGATATTAGCTTTTTTTATTTTGATGTACGATCATTGTCCTCGGAGTTACAGCTCGTTGAAAATCACCCAAAAATTTGGACTTTTTTTTATATCCCTTAATTTCTGACTAGTGTATTTTCTATTTAATAATTTATAATTATAATTGAATAGAAACCTTGCGGTGCTGCATATGCGAATAGGAAGTCTGCTTGTCCTAGAATCCGATATGATTCGTTATAACCACCATCGGACTGTATTTTAGAATTAATTAATATCTCCTCGTCGTTGATGTCACCTCGACAGGTTTGCAAAATAAATATCTTTGGCTTTCCAGCCAAACTTGGACACTTGTCCGGTGTAAATAAAGACCACAATCGATTAATACGATACGCCGCATCTCGAGCGATCACCAAACTCTTTGCTTCGCCGTGACTCATCGCGATCACCATCAAGCAATCGTGCTGAGAGTGGTCTTCCTCTGCAGCTAAAATTATAATTATTAAATAAATTAATACACTAGTCATAAAAATTAAGGGATATGAAAAAAATTCCAAATTTTTATGGTCATTTCTAAAAATTATACATTTGGAGCTACAATTAGCTTTTTTTTTATTTTGATGTACGATCATTATCCTCGGAGTTACAGCTCGTTGAAAATCACTCAAAAAAAATTTGGAATTTTTTTTATATCCCTAAATTTCTAACTAGTGTATTTTCTATTTAATAATTTATAATTATAATGGAATAGAAACCTTACCCTGACGAATATGCAAATAAGAAATCTTTGAGGCGTGGAATCCAATTTGAATCGTCGCAACCACCATCGGACTGTATGTGAGAATTAATCCAAGTCCCCGCGTCGTGGGTCTTACCTCGACAGACTTGGAAACAAAAATTTTTCGGTTTTCCAGCTAAAGTAGGACACTTGTCCGGTATAAATGGAGACCATAATCGAAAAATATGATACGCCGCATCATAAGCGTGCACCATATTCTTTCCCGCGCCGTGACTCATGACGATCAACATCAAGCAATCGTGCTGGGTGCACTCCTTCTTTGCATCTAAAATTATAATTATTAAACAAATTAATACACTAGTCACAAAAATTAAGGGATATAAAAAAAATTCCAAATTTTTAGGTGATTTTCAACGAGCTGTAACTCCGACGAAAATAATCGTACCCCTAGCGGTTTCGGTGCCACCGATAAAACTCTGTAGAAACTCGTCCGAAACTCAGCGTAACGACGGAGTATAGTCAGCGCATATGGGGAGTAAACTCGGAGTATTGTGTGCAGTTGTGACACATAAAGACGATAGTGGTTAATAGGTGTTTAATTGAGATCGTTACGGAGTTTGGTTGGAATTTTGCTGGTGTTCTCATGAAGTTTTCCCCGAGTTTTATCAGTGTTTTTACGGGTTTTCTGTCGAGTTTAGTCAGCGTCTTTACCGAGCTATTGTGGAGCTTTCCAAGAGTATTTTGCGAGTTTCATCGGAGTTTTTGATGGATAATGAATGAAAAACCGAAAAAAATAATTCGTACAGACCGGGACTCGAACCCGGACTATTTGATTTCTAGCCAAGGGCTCAATCGGTCAAGCTATCTTAGACATTATCAGTATTAACTATTTAGTCACATAATAAGACCCACCAAGTAATAAACAACACTGTCTATCTTACGAAAACCGAAAAAGTTTTGAATCGCTTTATGTATTGATAATATTCTAATTTTAGTTATGATAATATTGATTCAGTGTAACAACTGTAAACTTTTGACAATTTCATTATGATGTCATTTTTTTTATATATCATATATTTTACTTATAAACTTCATAATATATTTATTAAATAACATATTCTATGTAGATAAATATATTTCAACTTGTAAATAAATAAATTAATTAATAAAAAGTACACCGTAATTGAAAAATGATTTATTTATAGTCATCTTTGTGAAATTAAAATTAATTTTCATGCCGTGAAGTATTATTAATTGCGAGTAAACTCCACAATAACACTACCAAAACTCCGAAAAAACACCAGCGAAACTCTTATAAAGCTCCGCAAAACATTGAAAAAAACTCGACAAAAACTCCCTAGCAACTCCGAAAATACTCAACAAAAACTCGACGAAAACGTCAAAAAAACTCCACTGTAACTCCGAAAATATTCGACAAAAACGCGAGGAAAACTCCATAGCGACTCCGAAAAAACTCGTCTAAAACTTCTCAAAAACTCCAATAATACACTTTTGTGACTCCGTGTCGTAACTGCACACAATACTCCTTGCATACACCTCTAAAACTCCGCGTAAACTCCGCTTATACCCCGATTAAACTCCAAGAGGGAGTATACTCCATAGTAACTCCGTGTAAACTCCGAGTTTACTCTGAGTCGTCGATACCGCTAGGGACGGCAAAAAAAAAAGTAAATTGTAGCTCCAAGTATCTATAGATTTCAGATATGACCATGAAAATTTTTTATCATGTTTAGGTCTGGAGTAATCCTAAGAAAGCTACCAAAAAAAAATTTCCAAAATTTTTCTCATCTAAAAAAAGGTCTACGGATTTCAAAAATTTTTTTTTATTGTTTCCTTTGAAAGATCTTTCAGAAAATTTAATACCTTTTCATTTGACGTAATCAAAACGCCTGTACGATGATTTGCCGCGGAGTTATCGTCAATCAAAATAAAAAAGTTCTTTTTGACTTTGATAATCAATAACTCTGGGAATAATGATCTTATAGGAAATCAAAAGAAGGTTTTGAAAACGACACAATATTTTCTATAAGAAACTATAGATGGCTTTTAACGAAAAAAATTTTTTTTTGAATTGAAAATTTTGACTGAAAAAAACTCAAAAATTCGCATAATTAAGGATATTTGGATAACTTGGTATAACTTTGGATAAAATGAATGAACGAAGGATATCGTGGGTAATTTTTTAACCTTATAGTGTCCTCTGAAATCCCTGAAAAATTTAAAGCGCTGCGATTTTTTTTTCATAGTGCCCCGAAGCTTCAAATTCTTTGTTTTCGCAAAAATCACCATATTGTGAGCAATTTTTCGATTTTTATTCATTTTTTCAGAGAAAAAAATTTTTAACTTCCAGCTAAGAAAATTGAAAATTTTCAAAAGTCGGGAAGTTATTGGTTTTACCCCGTTTTTCGAAAATCGAGTTTTCATCAGATCTCGACGTGTTGAGGTCCTAGGAAGCTTTCCTGACTATTCCCGCGAGGGTGTCACTATGTCTGTATGTGTGTGTGTGTGTGTAAGTATGTAAACCTCTTATAACTTTTGAACGGTTGAACCGATTTTATCGCGGTTGGTGCCATTCGAAAGGGCTTCGCCAAACTTAATATTCCTGTTAATTTGAACCAATTCGGACCGGGTTCGGCTAAATTTAGATTCTGAATACAATTAAGTACAACTGTTGCTCTACTGTTAGCGTAAACTTTATGTGAAATCCCGGCCGCAGGTTTACGCGAACTTTGTTTCGCTTGTGCTATCTGGGCTCCTACAAGGAATTATTTATAAATTGAAAAATAAAAAGGACATATCTATTCACACTCAAAAAAGTCCTGATAAATCCACGCCGCGTGAATGTAAGGGCTTTTACATTCATGCAGCGTGGATTTAAGGCCCTTACATTCACGCGACGTAGATTTATCAGGACTTTTTTGTGTGTGAATAGACACTTCTAAATAAAAAAATCTTATTAAAGCAATTATTGGGACGTCAAGAAAAATTTAATATTATTTTTTTTAATTTATTGTGATTAAATTCATTAAAAAAAATTTTTTGTAATATTTATTATTATCTACATTTTTACCATTGAAGTTATTAAATATTAACTACCAGATATAGTAAAAAAAAACTTTACTGAAACTATTTGACAGCTGAAGATTTTTTTTATTTTTTTTACCAAATAATTCATTATAGAAAAAAAATCATTAATAGTCTTTTTAAAATTAAGACAAGCAGAATTTTTTATGAAACTTTTTCTATAATCAATTGCATGTTAACTTCCCAAACGGTACAAAAAAGTTTTTATGTTAGATTTTGTTGAAGTTAAGTTGATAATTTTTAATTCTTGACTTCTCATTGAATGTAATTTTTCAAAAAGTCAAAAATTTTTTTTCACTATTATTATGTTAGTGTGAATCGGAAATGAAAGTTGAATAGAAATTCGAATTTTCTTCTCAGCTCTCGCGCGCCGAGTAAGCCCAAGTGACGCCATTTTCTATATACACCGCACAAAAAGCCGGGAATATAGTTATAACGGTCGACATTCCATTTAATTTGTTGATATAGTTTTTATTTTAATCAACCATATAATATTCTTTGACATAAATTATTGAGAAAATATAAATTGTCAATGAGTACATACTATGTTATGTTAGCCAGCTTGCAGAGTTATAGAAATTCCTTTAATTAAAGAAGTTGGTGTTGATAGATGTTCGGTTCATCAATTTTCATGGTGTTTTAAAATTTCTATTAGGTTGCGTTTTAGATATTCGACATTTTATAAAAACTATTGTTCAATTATGTCGCGTTTAGGTGAATGATGAACATGCTTGATAGTGAGTGTCTTATTAAATTGGATAAATCAAAAACCTCTAACGGATTATAACAAGAACCTGCTCCAAAGATATGAAGAAATGAAAAATCTGTTTTTATGAAGCTGAGTAAAAATAATATACTATTTTTAAGTTGTGCATAATATTATATTGTGCATAATAGTATATTGTGTGACTAGGGATGAAACAAAACGATTTCAGACCAGAGTGAAGTTGCCTGCCCGAGCGAAGCGAGGGCCTGGCATCACTCGGTCTGAAATCGTGTTTCATCCCGCGTCACACATTATATTTTTTTGCCCTCTGGGCGGAAAGTGGCAGCTTTGGTCTCACTGCGCTAAACAAAGTTGCCGCTTTCCTCCTTCCTCGGACAAAAAAATATTATACAGCCCTTGGGAAGTAAAAAAGAAAACCTCAGATCACATGTTTGTTCACCTCGGCTTCGCCTCGGCCAACAATTACATGTGATCTGAGGCTTTTCTTATTTTCCTTCCCAAGGGGTGTAATATACTATTTCATATAAGTTGCATTAAAAATGCTAGTTTCAATGTCTGGAGCCAACCAGAACTAGATAGTTTCAGACGAATAGCGAAAATACCATTTTATTATAAAACTTATAATAAAATAGAAAGTAATGGTTTATTTTTTATCAAACATTATTCGTAAATTGAATAGTTTTCTTTTGTCATTCTTATTTATGCTTAATAACAGAATTATAATATGTCAGTACATTTAACGGTTAGAATGACAATTATTAAGGTATAAAATAAACAAACAATTGATAGGATTGAAAATAAAGCTGCAACTTCATCGCGCGGGCAGAAAATCGTCATTTTCTGTCCGCCGGGAAGAAATAATTGATTCCTGCCCGGCACAGTCGCATTCTTCTGAAATTGTCTAGTTTCGGTTGGCTCAACAGGCATTGAAACTCGCATTTTCATTTAATTTTCATTTTTTTCATTGATCAAGGATATATCAGGATTTCGAAAATAAACGACACGAAAAAACAAAAAAAAAACATCTGTTAAGTTAAGAGTTGTTTTGAGGTAAACAAAATGTATATAATATGAAATCATTGTTTTTTAAAACACTTTTTCATCTATTTCCATGTTTTTTCTGTTTTAGACTCCGGATAAATTTTCATAAGTCTATAAGTAAATTTTATGTTAGCAAAGGTTGGTGAGTCAATAATTGCACTTGAAAATTTAAAAAATTTTGTAGCGACACCCATCTAGAATTCTTTATTAAGGTGTCTCGAACGAGTTTTTATATGCGTCGCTACAAAATCATCCGAATTTTTCAAGATCCCACAGCTTTATCCCTGAGAATCCGTGAAATTCTGGAGTAAGGTGACTTTTATTGTTCTTAGAGGCTTCCAATCGTTAGAGCTCTTTAAATTTAGAAAATTTTGTAGCGACATGTCAACTTAAGTTGATAATGATGATTAAGTTTGTTGCTGCTGGTTTTCTAGTATTTTGGTTGTATCGAGTACTTCTTATGAAATTATGAAATTTGTTATTTGTAGGTCCATCCGGCTTGGGGTCAAGATGACTGATTTTTTTTTCATTCAAAATGACTGGCCGGGTAGAATAAAGTACGATTGCCCTGAAAATAAACAAATTAACCCGATGACACACATGCTGGTTTAGAAATCCCGTTAGGCGCCAGATAATTTTATAAAATTTACCAAAATTCCAAAATTGTCCAGAGGCCGCGCCGAGTAATCAATTAGTGATTCAAATGTTATGCGAATAAGTATTAAAAATGAAAATAAAAATAAGAATGGAAACAGAATTAATTATTAAACAAAAATAATATTAAATCTATCTAATAAATATTTTACTCAATATAAAATAATATAATACAGGAAAAGGATTAAGGTAAATTGAGGCAACGGGCACAAAAGATTTACCAAAAGAAAAGCAAATAAATAATAGTTTAAAAAAACTAAAAACACGCTTTTTATAGAAAACCAAACTAAAAAATAGAAAATAAATTTAAATTAAGAATAGTGTTAAAAATTTCAATAAATATAAATTAATAATAGTGTAAATAAAAAAAATGTATTTTATTTTAAAAAAAGCGTGAGGTGCATGGTGTCAATAGTTATAAATATTTTATTGACAGATATGAGTAGAGTGATTATCATTTTGATAATATCTTAAAAAGCACCCCACGCGTTTTAAAATAAAATACATTTTTATTTAGACTATTATTAATTTATATTTATTGAAATTTTTAACACTATTCTTAATTTAAATTTATTTTCTATTTTTTAGTTTGGTTTTCTATAAAAAGCGTGTTTTTAGTTTTTTTAAACTATTATTTATTTTTTACTTTTTAGTTTGGTTTATTTATAAAAGCGTGATTTTTTAGTTTTTTTAAACTATTATTTGTTGATTATCAAAAATATTCAGGCGCGCAAATTACCCACTGAGAGTTACATACTGACATACTGACATACTGACATACAAGTGAAGCTAATAAAAAATAATTATTTATAAATATTATAAATACGGGGAATCAGAGTTCGATTTCGGAGAGCGAGCCTGAGAAACGGCTACCAGAACCAAGGAAGGCCGCAGGCGCGCAGATTACCCACGGAGAGTTACTGACATACTGACAAACTGACATACAAGTGAAGCTAATATAAAGCGTGTAATAAAATAAAACAAGAATTTATTATAGCCAATCACCAAATTCCTACGAGGGCTACGTAGTTCTTACTCACAAATATGTTATAACTTTCCTCAGAATTTTTCTGAGCTTCGATACAAATTTTGATTTTATAATTCAATTATAATTTATAAATTTTAATTATCGTTCTTAACAACATAACTTCGATAATAATAATAATTATAAAAAGGTCAAATAAACCAATTAAATCGTTGTAAGTTTCTAACAGGTGAAATAATATAAATAATAATTTTAAGTATTAATTTTCCACGTAATAATAATTAATAATGACGTAATATTTTAAATTAAAAGATCACTGGCTAATTCGAGGACCCAACGCGTGACTTTCTCTACAATGGTGACAGGTATTTCTCTACGATATCCCTTACTCGCTACGGGATCGACTCGATAAAGATAATGTTCTCTAACAACAAATTATATGAGCCAAAAGACAACGCGACGTGCGGATATTAATTCAGCTCAACTTGTGAGTACTTACCAAAAAAAAGACTTGAACCAAGACGCTAGATCCACACTCCTCGCACTATGCGGGCTCCCGCGTGTTTGCCGATTTTATTTTCGCGAAAAACCATGAGGCTTCGTCTACGATCACGAGGGCCTCTCAAGCCGTTTGCCAAAATTTACTAGTCCTTTCGCTCGCGATCGATAGAATAGGGTTTTACCCGTGCGAGTAAGGGCTATGATTTATTACCAATAATTAATGCTTAAACTAATAACAATAATATCATCAATTTCAAATATAAATAATAATAATAAATTCAATAAATAAATTAATAAATCAATACAAAATAATAAAATTGAGAGACACACAGAGTGTGGATCTGTTACCAAATTTAGGCGCAGGGACGGACGCACACGAGGAATAAAAACCCTGTGACAATTTTATATCTGAAAGATAATCACTAATTAGTTTATCCTGGAGCATCAGTACCCTGTAGCGATGTAAAAAACAACCAATTATAGAATTTTGCGGCAACAAATATTTCATTAACTTTCCGATTATAGTTATTAGTATTAGTAAATAAGTAATTAGGGTGTTTAGTGGAAAGGGTTTCTATTAATCAGAATATTATTTAGTAAGTTAACAAAATTAAGAACTCGAATTTGTTGAGCCGAATTGTCATGACGATGATGAAAAAAACGAATTAAAAAAAACTGGAAATAACGAAATTTGAATTCTTTTAAATACTCCTAAATATTTTCAATACGTTTGAATTCTTTCTCTTAAGAAAATAAATATTATCAATTGCTTAAAATTTTTTTTCTAATTAGAGGCTAAATGAAATATTTATTATAAATATAGAGATTTAAATCACACGCGCTTAGACTATCTTAAAGTCACAGGAGCTCAACGTAGTTGAATAGAAGTAACTAATTGAAATTATTAAAATAAACTTCTTTTATAGATAAATTGCTGTGAACCTTAAAAATGGACCGATGACCTTTTTTTTCAATAATTACCTTCATTTCCTTAATAATGCCACCAATTGCGTGGACGGTCTAAAAAAAGTATTCCGAGCTGTCCACGGCAATATTGCCAATTAGTAAATGAGAGATAAAGTGGAATCTTTCTGTTCCGGCTATCCACTTCAAATATTTTATCAAGATTCTTCGGGATCGAAGAAAACTGTGCTAAAAATTCCATAGAGATTAAATGACCTGAACTAATTTTTACAATTATTCAGATAGTCAAGTCGTAGATAAAAGATGAAGTAGGTCACTTCCAATCCAGTTATTCACTTCAAGTTTTTTATTAGACTTTATCATATTTCAGACAGTCTTACAAAATTTTCTTTCTGGTTATTTAGATGAGAATTTTTTTTTATAATTTTTCATTATGCAATATATGGGCAGTTAGAAGATGGAAATCTTTTAATAAAAAGTTGAATTAAAGGTTGTCCTATTTTTTCGTCCACTTGGTATGTATCACGTAGTGATATTTAATGAAGTTTTTAATTCAGGACCTGAATTAAATAAAAATTATTTTTCTTATTAATTTCGACCCTGGTCGATATTAATCTACCACAATTTAACAAGAGATCACTTTTTGATTTTTTTATTATACTTGATTGGCAGTAAATTTTTAACTTATCATGCTATTCTACAATTAAAAAAAAATCATTTATCTAAAAATGAAAAACACTGATTTTATTTTTCAAATAAATTCTATGGAAAATGATGCTTAACCCTTAAAATAATTTTTTAATTATTTACATAGAAAATTTGCAAATCAATCGTTGAAAATCAAAAAGGTAAATGAATAAATACATAATTAATTCAAGTAATGATTTTTATTGAAATATAAGGAATCTGTACCAGACAGAACTAAAATTACTGATGGATTTGGTACTACTGGGGTTCATATATATCACATATAATGTATATATATATATACCTTGCGTAGTCACTTGCGATATTTTTCGCTTCTGTTATCAACTTTTCATCATATATACGTAATAATAATGAAATTATTTTCATTAACTGTTTTGTTTCTTCAATAAGTACAGAAAAAAATATCCAAGGTACGCGCACAGTCTATTTCAAAATCTAAATCTAAAAAAAATTTTTTTCAGAATTATACAACATAATGTGATAGTTTCGTTTAACTACTTATCTTTTTTTTTTTCATTTTATTTTTTATGTACAAAGTTTATAATAAAAAAAAAATTAATTATCTTTTTTGCAACTACTCTCGATTTTATCTACCCTCACTTATAATTACAATAAGGAATATGAGAATTTCATTCATAACTTATTTACACTTTATATACAATTTATCATTTTTTTAAATGTACAATATTATAAATTATACATTAAAACAGTTGCTTGATTTTCTTTAATCGTTAATTATCTCTGTACAATCCACTGTTTTATAATTATTTACTTGACAATAGATGACAATTATTTACATTAGATTCTTATGTATATCTTTATGTATAATATATATTAATTAATTTTTTATTTATTACTTTTTACATGTAAATAATTGTCGTTAGTTAATCATAACACGAGGAAAGAAGTTTTACAAAAAAAAAAAAAAAAAAAAAATAATTATAAAATAAAATAAATGATAAATCTTTGTTTCAATAAATTCGACTACGAATCTTAGAAAATTCAATAGTTTTAAAATTATAAATTATAAAAATAAATTTGTAATTAAATAAATTTTTCTCGTGTTAGATGACGTAGATTGATATTAATTTTCGAAGTTGATAATTTTAAAACTTAATTATAACAATTTACAAATTCAAAATACAAATTTTATCAATACAAATCATTAAGTAAAATTGTTAACAGTGAAATATTTTTATAAAATAAAACTTCTTTTGATTAATGTCGGACTTTTTACACAATTTTACAAAATATTTTTTCATCGATACTTTCATCGACTTTCCATAGTCTAATTATAAAAAAAAAAAAAATCTATGAGCTTTAGAAAAAAGTATTCAAAAAATAAATGCATTAGTAAATTATAATGAAAAAAGTGTAAAAATCATCAACTTCTGGTATTAGAGATTAATAATTAAATTACAATATATACTGATAAATCTAAAACCTTTCAATAATAAATAAGCAGTATGCATAGTTGCTTTTTGTTTTGTTAGCATGTAAAATATTTATCTATAATCATCTATATCACGGATTCACTGGTTCTGCATGTGTATATTACATTTTTTATAAATAAAATAGCAATAATTATAAACATAATCATAGTAATAATAATAATAATATTCTGAATATATAGTTGATAACAATTTGGTTATTGTATTAAAACTTTAAGATTCACTTAATAATAAAAATTTTATGAAGACTTATATTCTGATCACAACGATCAATAAATCAGTTAAATTAATAACAATATAAAGAAATAAATAATTATTTTTATTACAATAATTATTAGTTTTATTTTTTTTTAAGCTCCTACGCCTTTTGTCGCTTCAATTACTGAACAAAACAAAACTGAATTGTGCAATATAAAAATTGTTTAAAAATAAACATAACGTAATTAAAAGGAACAATTAATACGTTTTTATTATTTTAATTATCGCTCCTTTATCTCAAATTCTTCTAATTCAAAAAAACACTAACAAACTTTAATAAGTGAAGAAAATAACTTGAATTATTTTTAAAAAATATACAAACGATAACTATTTTTCATTTAACATATATTTAGACGGATACCGTTTAAATTTTAACAAAAAAAGAAAAAAAAAAAAAAAACTATTGATTATACGAATAAAATCAACGAATCCAACTCCTAATTTATGAATAAATCTATTAGCTGGTTAATTAATTGAAACCAATTGAATAGTTATCCTTCTTAACAGCCCAAATAATAATTAGAAAATTACATTAATAATTTGCCCGTTTAAAGAAAATTGTATCAACTGTTAAAAAAAAAAAAACTTAAAAATATTTTTACAATAATAGTAACATTAATATTAATAGTAAATACAATTGATAATTTTATAAATTACAATCTATATTTACCAAATCACCCGCCTCTAAAGACTAACAAGCTTACAGATATTTACAATTCTGATTAAACCAGGTCTCCAATCACTCAAACCAAGTGAAACAATTGTGTAAAACAATTACATACTTCGGTTTCGTTAATATCTGGCCACATATTTGTTACAATACTTAAATCAATTGACAAAATAAATAGTAATATTATTATTTTATCATAGCCGTCACTTTGTTCAATGATCAAGTATATCTGTGTGAAAATAATTTATATTTACAATAAGACTGTATCTTTAACTATATTTATTAATTATTTTGTTTTTTTTTTCTCAGTTAATAAATATCGCTCTTAGGATCTCGTTCACGAAAAAATCCTTTTTCAGTCTTGCATTCCCTGATAGTCACGGTTTTTAAATTAACCGTAACGTCAGTAATAAATACCTGATCAGCAACGGGGTTTCTCGCGTGCCAGTAATCAGTACCCGGACTACTCAATGGAATATACAAATCTGATTTTATTATGTCCGGTTGTTTCATACTCATAATATTGTTATTATTATTTATGTTACTTAAATTATTGTTGTTGTTGTTATTAATATTATTATTACTAGTATTGATATTGTTGTTATTGTTACTATGATTATTATTATTATTATTATTATTATTATTATGATTACTGTTATTGTTATTATTAATATGACCATGATGACCGTTTACGACAGACGTTAACCTGTTGTTATTAGTATACGCATCTGTGGGACTGGGCGATTTATGTCCATTGGCACCGTTGGTGACAGTACCATTAGACTTATCTGTTTTCTCCAGAGGCCTTTTCTTGGGTTTGTGTTCAACTTGCTCCAGAGGAGTGTCTATTCTTGGTGATAGCGGGGCAGGTTGTGCCCGAGGTAGTGACGGAGGTGGACCATGAGGTACGTCAGCCTCTGGCCGCTTTTTATCCTGCACTGCTGGTGCTGGAGTCGTTGGTACTGCCGGTAGAGGTTCTTCTGGTGTCGACTTTACACTCGAAGACGAGGGTCTTCTACCATTTAATTTGTGATTCTATAAAATTCATTAATAATTGTTAGATTGTAAGAGCTAAATCTTTTACATCAATCATGGGTCACTCTTTAGTTTGATGATTTTGGAAGTTTTTGCTGGACTTATAAATAAATTATAGTTTTACCGTTTTAGCAGCTGAAAGTTTCAATTTTTAAATTATTAAAAAATTATCAATTTTAATTAATTATTAACATTGCAGTAATGTAAATGTAGTTAGAAAAATAATTGTTTTTTTTTTTTTTTTAAATTGAGGATGTTATAATAACTTAAAAAAAATGTTAAAATTTTCATATTTTTTATAGATTTAATACTGTTTTTTATATTTATTGAATAAATTAAATACCCAAGCGTCAAATAAAAAATTTTTGGCTTTTTGAAAATTGTCAATTTAAATTCAACAAAATATTACCAAAAAAATTTTTGTGCCGCTTGGGTGTTTAAAAAAAATT
This sequence comes from Cotesia glomerata, assembly GCF_020080835.1. NCBI lineage: Eukaryota > Metazoa > Arthropoda > Insecta > Hymenoptera > Braconidae > Cotesia > Cotesia glomerata. The sequence continues at coordinate 6,690,448 of NC_058162.1, forward strand.
TTAAAATGCGGTTTAATAGCAAATCAAACTAAAAAGTATTAAATGATTTATATAAGATTCTATTAAACTGAATTATTTACTTTTTCAAACTATAATATATTTTCAAGTTTTTTAGTGTAACAAAATCATAAGTTAGATTATAATATTTTTCTGCCCTCCAGGCGGAAAGTGGCAACTTTCGGCCCGCTGCGCTAAACGAAATTGCCGCTTTCCGCCTTTGTCGGACAGAAAAATAGTATACAAACCTATGGCAGGAAAATAATAAATATCTCAGATCACATATATGTCGACCTCGGCTTCGCCTCGGGCAACATATATGTGTTCTGAGACATTTCTCATTTTCTTGCCACAGGTGTGTAATATACTATTACTTAATTAAAAAAAGAACGATATTTACTGTCATTATATAAGGTAAAATACCTAGTTATTGACACTGCCCTAATTTTTTGATAATTGCAATTTTATTCTAATCAAAAAAATAAAAATGTTCTGGAAAAAAAACAATTATCTTAAAATTTATAATACAAAAATTATATTTATTAGTTTATTAGAATTGATTTTTTTTTTTAATTAAAATAAAATTGTAAGTGTCAATAACTGGGTCTTTTACCTTAGATGTTATATATATTTAACCTGTAAAATTTATCACAATTTTATCTTAATGATTCTAGTAAGAACATTATACTGAGAAAAAAAAATACTTTGATCAATTAACAATTTCTTGGTTCAAGAAATTCGATGACAATCAAATATTCTATTATTATTAATTATTAATTTCTGAAGAAAAGAACATCAATATTTATTTATGAATAATAGATAAACAAGAGAATAGCTTTATTTAAATTAAGTAAAAATTATTTCAATCAATTTAACAAGTTCTTGAGCTAAGAATATATATTCTTGAAAATTTTCAAGAACATGAATTTTTGTATCAAGAAATTTTCTTAATAAAAGTATTTTTTTTTTCTCAGTATAGGATAAAGTTACTTAATAATAGTATTATCGTCATTGATCTTTAAATACGTGTGCAAATTTTAAAATTAATTAGACGTTTCAAAGTCGGTAAAAATGACAATGAAAGATTCTGTTACATAAATAGATAGATAAAGTTCAAGCTAATAAAAGCATACTCCAAATTATATCGATTCATAAGAAGAAATTTTGAACCAAGATCATAATTTAAAAGACTTTAACTATCAAAATAAAAAAAAAAAAAAAAAACATTCCAAAACCATTTCAATAAAGATCCCCCGAAAAACTACCAAAAGATAAAAAAGCTCACGTGATAAGGTGCTGAATTAGATTTTATAGGAAGTAGCCTTGGTATTTTATTAGCCGGTGGTGGTGGACTGCCGCCTCCGCTGCTTGGACTGGTGGTGATGGTGACGCCGATTTTACCTGATTCCTTACTCAATACCTCGGCTTTCCTCTTTGTACCAGCGGGCTCTCTTCTGGGCAACAGTGGAATGTCAACGCTGCTGTTAGAGCTGTCAGAGTCGACGCCAAAGGAAGTAGCTGCTCCGGCCGCTGGCAGCAACTTTGGTGGTGATGGAGAATCATGACCATCAAGTGAACTAGGTAATGTGTCATCATCAGCAGTAGCAGCAGCAGCAGCGGTTGTTACTGAATTTAAACGACTTGGTGCCGCTGATACTGCCGAAGTACTACCAGTTTCATCTTGACTATCCTCGCCGGCTCTTTCGTCACCACCAGGCTCCTCTTCGACCACCAAACTAGCCAAAACCTGCTCCTGTTGATGTAAAGTAGTCACGTTGGTACTTGTTTCTTTTTCATCTATCTCATCATCCAACAAAGAGCAGTATCTTACGTTGTATCTTGTGTCACGCCGTCTGGGTCTTCTTGTAACAACGTCGCCTCCTCGTTGACTCTCTTCGTAAAGCTCTATCAGCCTTACATCCAATATATTCTCTTCTGGCTCCCATGTATTGTATTTCTTGCTCCAACCCTTCCATTTGACAAAGTACTCGATTTTCCCCTGCAATCATAACAATTCATTTTTCACTAAATAGTATCTAATTATATATTGTTCTCATTTATTTTTATACACAGAAAAAAAAATTTACTTGAATCAAGTAAATAATTTTGAAGAATTTCATCTTCTTGATTCGAGTATAAAAATTCTTGAACTAAGAAATTTTTCTTGGTTTAAGTAAATTTGATTTAATTCAAGAATTTTCCTTTTGATTGAATTTAATTTTTTTTTTTAGTGTACATATATTCATACGCTGATAATAAATTAATTTAATTCAAGACAAGAAAATTACTTTTAAGAGTTTTATCATCTTGAATTGAGTAGAAAATTTTTTGAAAAAGTTATTCTTATTTTAAGTAAATTTTGCTTGATTTAAAATTTTTTTTTCTCTTGAATCAAGTTAATTTTTTTATCAGTGTAGACACACAAAACAACTTGAGGCAAAAACATAATTATCAAGCTTGAATCAATGAGAAAAATTCTTGGTCTTATAGTTTCTTCTTGTTTCAAGTAAATTTTATAATCAAACTCGTAAAAATAATCTTGATTAAAGATTTCTTCTCTTGACTCACGAATTTTTCTTATCGAAAATCAAATTCTCTCAAAGTAAAAGATTTTTTTTAGCTCAAAAAAATTATTTTTCAACCAAGATAATTTTTTCTTTCTGAGTCCATGCATCCATACATTTATAACAATCGTTATTAAAAAAAAAAAAAAAAAAGAAGAAACAACATCGCGTCACGCAATAAATCGTGTGATGTAACTGGCCCAGACATTTTTTCTGCCATTCGTGGATCAAGTTATGGAACGAAGCTAAATAAAATATAAAAGACAATAAAAAGATAAAAAAAAAACGAGCGTCCCCGTTAGCATTTAACGAGTCAAGTAGTAGATTCTCGAGAGCAATATCTGAAAAGGAGGGGAATATACTCGTACTCGAGGAGGTATTCTCGTAGCTCCTCCTGATAACCCGCTGGTGGGAGTTATAAAACGATAAGCCTACAAATAAAAAACACATACAAGCAGCACACATTCTATCCGCTACTGCCATCTAATGTTAACAGTAATAATTATTCTTACCCGCTTTTCTCTCTTCTTAGTGATCCGTTCAGCAGCGTAAACTCTGTCTCCTAAATCCATTTTTATGACTTCTTTAATTATATTAATTAATAAATATAAATATATATTAATTTACAACTGTTAGTACCGAGTAAACTCGATTGTTTTTATGAAAATTTTACCGCCGAAAAAGTAATTTAACTCACAAACGTCACATTGATGTAGCACTGTATATCCAATTATTTAATCCACACATTGATGTATTTAACCACTGGTTATTTAAACACCATATGCATATATAGGCACACAACTGAAAATACACAAGCACACGCGTAATCCAAGTGAGTGTACGTTTCACTGATTGTCAACGTAAAAACAAACACACAGTAAACAGTGGTGTTATTAATAGACTTGTAATTTAAAATTTCACTGTCTAAAATAGTAATTTTTAAAAATTAATAACAGCAATAATGATGATAAATTAATTGAATTAAATAAAACTTTAACACGTGCGGCCCTTATCTTGCGATAATACTAAAACATTATTTGAATGTTTTTTGCACTGGCCTCAGGTCGTGCCGCACCACCGGGGCCAATGATTAGAGAGAGCGGTTATTTCACCAGCGCGACGACTGCGTCGTCGTCGTCGTAACGGTTTATATTTTCAGAACGGTCTGTACTTACTGTAGTTGTTGTTGCAGTACCAGGAGTACCAGAAATAGTATTTATTCCAATAGTAGTAGTAGTATTTTCAATTGCAATAACAATACGGCCAGTTAAACCGGCAAGTACAACCAGAGTCGTACACGCACGTCCCATCGGGACGTTTATTTAACGCAGCAATGCTGCGCGTTATCCAATATCCAATCCGCGTGTCTCACGCTTTAGTTTTTGCACTACACTTTAATTTATAACTGGTAAGTAGTGCAAGTCTTGTAGTGTTGTTCTCCAGCTTTTTGAACTTTCACATGGATCTTTGTACCTGAAAAATTTTACTGTTATTAATATGTCTATTACTATTATTAATATTAATGTTTATAATACTGAAAGCACTCAATATTTTATTAAAAATTTTTTTATGAAAAACTCACTCCTAAAATTAAAAAACTTAAAATTCAAAATAATTTTTTTTTGCAATAATTTATTTGTTAAAAAAAATCAAAATTAAAAAAATTTTTAGATAATTTTTTATAAACAAAATGACATGGAGCTCAACAGACACTTGACGATTCTTGAATTTAATTCAACAAATAAATTATTAAAATGTTTTTATTAAAAATGTATTTGTTAAAAAAATTCTAAAAATAATAAATTGTACCTAAATATAATTAACATAACATAAAAATAAACCCACACAATATCCTCTCTGCTGTTTTCAGTATCAATAAAAAATAATTTAAATTATTATTACTATAATATAAATATTTGGTATAGTATGTACAGTATAAACTGCCGAACAAATAACACCCGATGGTAAAGAGTATTGATGTGTATGTTTTTAGCCGTTAAAGTGCCGCCCTCTGCCGTGAAATCAGTCTAGTATAGTGACGTCAGAGTAACAGCTTCCCCTTGTCTCGTAAACACCAAACATGGCCGCGGATAAATACACTGGTAAGTACCTCAAAAGAGTTAAATTAATAAAAAATTAACTAAAAACAACCGAATAATTAATAACACTTTCAGGTTATCGTTCGGAGGCTTAACAACCAACGTTAAACCATCAGAATGTCTCTCAATAAGTAACCACCGAGCGATAATACTTTTACGTCTAGTTAATACTCCGGTTCACGGCGGACTGGTCTCGAATTCTACCAAACTCCCCTCGGAAACTCGTCGTAGACTCGCCCGACCCGGTTGCGTGGGGATATTATGTTCAAGGGACTGGGATACGCTTGGGGGGCTAGACAAAGACCGACGCTGAGCTCCAGAGAGGGGCAAGTCTTGGTACAAAGCCGTGCGAAGCGGGGTGAAACGAGGGACGAGGGACGAAGATGTCAGTAATGGTAATGGTCTATAGTATAGTATAGTTCAGTGTGCTGTATTTCTATACTATATTTCTATATATATGTATTTTATTTGTAGTAGTGGTGAAGGAAGATGACACCCGATAGCTGGAGTGTGTTAAAGCGAGACAAAACTCGGGTCTACCGGCTGGCCAAGTCCCCTTGTGTGTGAGAGCAAGCTGATGTTGCGAGGTTGCCAAGTTCCAGTCAATAGTCCCACCAAATGTCACCAGTCTACTCGTAAGTCGCTGCGATATTCATATTCATATCCATCTATAATCTATTGTAATATACATATAACACACACATACGTTGGTTGACACACAGTCAACTTTTAATACACACATATGTATGGTAATTTATTTATTTTTTTTTATTTACATTTGTTCTAATCTAAATAATGAAATTTTAGAGTCGTATGCTCACGTTTAAATCCAAAATGAAATTCGTGATCACAAGGTATCCTGATACTTGTGTATAGTTTTAGTTTCCCAACAACGGATCGATCGATCGTCAACATCCATGTGTGTAACACGCACGGAATATTATGTGATGCGCGTGTACGCACACATACACATACACATACAAATCCAACGCCGTATTACGGGTAGAATCGCTACGCTTAAGCTGGCAACACTGCGTATCCTCAACCGTGAGTCTGCAGTCTTCTGTCACACTCACTCACACTTTCAGAGATACTTACACTTAAACATTAGTGTGTAACCAAGCACAGACACAGAAGAACTCTATTGAGTACACTGCTCACGTACAGATATAATACATAGATATACAGAGATATAGATGTTAATATTATATACTGTACAGATACAGAGAAACTGTGGTAACCTCCACGATAAACACTGCACTGCACTGCGACGAGGCCGTGATACAACACACGGTAACAGTAAATAACTTTACTGATTGTGATTATAATTATAACTATGATAGTAATAGTAACAGTGAGGTGAGACGGTACCGCGTTAAGGTAGACCGCTCAATCAGGTCGTATGTGACATGACACTTGTACGCATATCACATTAACTCCTCAGTTTCTCTCACTCTCACTCACTCGGTTAAATATGTACTTGTGTATGTACTTACTGAGCAAGAGCAAATCCCAAGAGTCTGCGCGAGCGGATAACTGCGCGCGCGACCGTAACGATAAATCCCTTAGCACTTTGCGTACAATTTGTTAAAATACGGAGCGAACAGCATAAGTACGTGTAACCTCGACGGAACCCGAAACGAGAGTGTCCTCAGTTTCGAGCAACGTCCCGCTCTTCGTCATAAATCTACTTTTGTAAAAATCGGCTAGAAGCTATTTTATTGGCTGTCGGGGTGCTGCGTCCCGCCAATTTATCCCCTCTTCGAGGAAGCCAGCCAATGACAGAAGAGCGACAACCCACGTCGACGGCTGAGAGTAGGCGTTCACGTATGCTACTCTAAGTTTTCTTCCCCATTCTCCCTTTAACGACCTCGACGTCCTCGACATATACCCTTAGAATTCATTCCCGCTCCCTTCTCTCTTCATTCCACTTCACTTATATATTTGTGCCAGTATAGGTATATTTGGCTCGATGTGCAGCATATTATATATAGTGAAGTAGTGTGTAGTTATATACTGCTCACACACTCACACACACTTACAGACATATATGTGAGTACATAACGAGCACGAACCCGAATAACAACGGAGTTGTGTGCTACAGGTCTGGTCTCGTGTTCTGGCGCAACGTTTTAACGTATGTCGTAGCGGCTCGAGGGTTCTGTCGGCCTCGGGCGCTCTCTGCGGGAGGGGAACTTGTATAATATATATATATATATATATATATATATATATATATATATATATATGTATATATATATGTATATATATATATATATAAAGATAGTTGAGTTAATAAGAGTAAAAGAGAAGGATACGATCGAGAGAGCGAGAGAAGGGAGCCTTTCCCCTCTTCCGACTGTCGGTATTGAAATATCCTGGCCCCGGAGCTTCGTGCGACGATGCCGCTTCTCTACAACTGAACACTACGCAGTTCATTTCGTCTCTGTTGCGCTTGCTTTCCCCCAATACCCTGAGAATGATACGACCACGGCTCTCATATCAGGTCTACTCTCTCGTCATTTTTTTTCTCATTCTTTTTATTTCTTCACCTCTCCCAAGAGTGTTGGGGTTTGCGTCTCTTCTCTACTCTCCATGAAAGGCTTCTACCTACTGCTATATAAGTACTGTATATACTGTACGTACAAAGATATATAGACATAGATGTGTGTGTAAATGTGAAACATGAGGATATTTGTTCGAGTCCTTCGGATTCTGGGTGTGTAGCCCCTCTACGCTTCCTAAATGAAGTATCCCACCAGCGACGTTTACAACCGTTCTAGTATCTCATCCCGCCTGTTTTTCTTCTGATCTCTTGTACCTCCTACTCTTTTCTTCGATACCTTTCGGCAAATTATCGCTGAAGTATTCTTCTCTGCCTTCTCGATGGACAATCAATCGTATCTTCTTAAAATTAAACCCAAAGTCCTCTTGCTCTTTTAGATTTATGGCTTTTGTGCTCGGATTCTTGAGCTTTGGCCATTTTTTAATTGAAAAATATCCCACGTTTTGATTATTATTTGATAAATCTATACATTAGAATGATATTTATAAGCAACTTTGGTTTAATGATGTCAATTTTTCAGTATGCCTCTCATTCTTTGAGTCAGTTGTTTTAAAAAAAAATATTGCGTGACCTCAAGGACCACATCACGAATCACGTACCGTGAAATAATCGGCCTTCGAATACATGTATATTGTCTGCACGTTTTTGCTGTTTCTTGAAGTTATTTCTTTGAACTGAAACTATACTGATAAAAAAATTAACTCGGAGATTAAAGATCATAAAATTTGGACCAAGAAAATCTTTTTCAAGGCAATCAAACTCTTTATAATGATTCTTTTAATTCAAGAATTCTTTTCTTTAATCACCGAGTTTATATTTTTATCAGTAAACTCTTCGTTTTTCAATGCTTGATGTCAGCAAAAAACAACGAGAATTCCTTTTATTTGTTTTATAAAAATACTGATGAGCGTTATCGTGTTTTTTTTTTTTTTTTTTTTTTTTTTTTTATATTATCTTGAATTCCAATGCCTTTTTCGTTTACAATAATTACAATATATGCATATCCACAATGGTTAACCAATTTGGTATTGAAAATGTACGTATGTTTGCATAGCTGTGAAAGAATAAGTACGTGCAAAACATCACAAATAACAATCCATAATTATCTAGACGAATTAAATACTACCAATAATAAAAAATTGACGTCTTTACATTCGAATGCTCGAGTGAATAGTGTCGATGACGTTCTTAAAATAGCTCTGCAAATTGCCGAACATCCGAATCGTCACGCAACAATAGACGCTAAGACTTTTATACTTATACTGAGTTGTCTGTACAGCAGTAAGTTGTCTGCAAAGAATTTTATCCGCGGTGAAGATGATAATTTAATGTAAGATATAGATCGATGATCATGGACTAGTTTGACTCTAGGAACATCAACGCAGTCTTGAAATAGCTTCGAAATTTACTGATGAAAAGTTTAACAGATGAGGTAATGCTGATGAAAGGTCAATTGAGTTCGAGGATCGATGGATTAATATCTCAGTCGCGATTTATATCGATGCGTAGCGTCCATCGTAAGATTTACAGGGCGTGGCTCTTTTTGCACGCTTATATGCATACAATCTTTGTTGCTAATACTTATTACATACTTGATTTTAATAATAGATTAGATTTAAAAGCTGTAAGTCGTAATAATAATCGTAATATACAATCAGTTGTTTTCCTTGTTCTCGATTGACCGATTCGTCATAAGTCGTAACTTTTATCCTGAAAAAATGACGCGATTGTCGGTTCGAAATCATCTCGCTTGATAAATACCGAGAAAAAAATTCAGTATGATGATAAGTACAGTATATTACATTATAAGCTCATATGTATTTCACAAGTGTATTATTTTTATGTATATGTGGTATGAAAGTGAACAGAATGATGAAAAAGGGACGCGTGCGCGCGCAGTTTATACCGCGCTAGTATTTGAACATAATGATACTTCCTTGGCAAAAACGGGCTTGTTATAACTCAGAAACTACTTGAGATATCGATGTAATGTTTTTTGCAAATTGTTATAAACCATTTGTCATGCTTAACTTTAAAATTTCAGATTTTTATCTTCAGTAGTTTTCGAGATAATTGAAGTTTTAAGTTAGTAGTTTTTCGCTCTTTTCTGAGAGAGTTTCGACGCTTCTAGGCGGAATTTTTCGATTATCTCGACAGCTATGAAATGTGATCGCTGCAATTGATAATTTATTAAGACACTGCTTGTAGAAATTATTTTTGTATTGTTTTTTTCGGTTAATCGATAGATTTATGAATAATTTAATGGGTGTTAAGTAATTTATTTAGTGAGAGATTCAATTTATTTTTGATTTATATTCATTTCTTATGATATTAAATAAATATTGACTTCAACCGAGTACAAACTTTAATCTGACACCGGTCTACTTTTATTTATACATTATTGATTCATGTCAATATCAATTTTTCTAAAAGGTCATGTTGATTCTTTGTCTATTTTTTAATCACATCTGCAGGGTGAAATTATTTATATTTTTGTATTTTTTTTTTTCACTATTGGTCATTGTTGAGATTTTAATTTGTTTCAATCAGTATATAATAGGGTGGCGCCAAAATTTATTGTTATTTTTTGAGTGTCCTATGAAAATATGTTAGGTGATTATGTTTTAAGAGCCTTCTCTAAATATAATTTCAATAAAAATTTTTTTTCGGAATCGCTCGAGATTTTAAAAATTCTTGTTGTTCTTTTAATTTTTATGTTGAAAGTTACGAAAACTGAACATTTAAAGTAGAGATTTTTATTTTAAAAATTGCTGAAGATATTTAAAACTTTCTTCAGATATGCCGGATAAATATTTGTTAATTAAATTATAGTAGTAATAATTGTTTCGTCTAACTTTTATTACGGTCAAAGTGAATTAACCGGAATTAAAGGGAAGTAATTAAAGGAAATTATTTATTATATTCTTAAGTGAGCCAACTTGATAAAAAAAATGTACACGGTGAGAAATTTCTGTAGAAATTTACTATGCATACATAATAAGACTGAACCTTAATGACTCAATTCAAAATATTACCATAAAAATTTAAGAATATCATATTGTACCAATCAATATTTATCAGGGACCATAGTAAATTTGACCATGCAACTGTTACATAAACATATATAAAAAATTTTCGTAAACTGACAGAACAAAAACTGTTAGTGTGCTTAAAACTTTTCATTATAGTTCCATAGTAAAATTTCTGTTGCTCAGTCGACAATAAAAATTTATAAAAAAGTTTCACATTTAGTCACGTGTACTCGGTTTAAATTTAAAATTGTGACTAGGAAATTTTCAAATGTCCCATAGTAAACGTATGTGCGTCAGTCGCGACGCGCGCTCTTTCATTTTTTCGTGCTGCTTTGTTTTGTCAACATAAGTCTACAGACGCTATCAGTAGTGGTTAACGGTGTTATGAAAATTGCAATTAACATTAAGTTTTAAATAAATATTAGTTTATAAATCCATCAACACATGAATAGTTAATGAAAATTTGTAAGATTCATAAATAATAAAATATTTAATAATTTACCGTGAAAAATTAAAATGAAAACACACATTTGATGGTTAACCTGCAACCGACACTTCTAATAATAATAAAAAATAATTTAAAAGTTATATATTGTGTTTATAATTATTCATAATAAAATTAACTGCCAAAATAAATCCTACGTTCATTGTTAAAAATGAAAAAAAAAATAAAAACTATATTTTAAAAAATATTTTTAAAATTATTGCAAACAAAAAAATCTTGTTTGGTTTGATATTTTTTTTGATTGCTAAAAACATTTTTTACTCTAAAATTTTTTATTTTTTACAAACGTTTTCTTATTTTTTTTGCTATAGTACATTCGGAAATTTAAATTATTGCATATTTCATTTTACTATGATACATTTCAATTTCTACCATTTACTATGTCTGATTTCATTTGTTTCGGAAATTACTATGGGCCATTGTAAAATTTTATTCTGAGTCAATAAGGTTCACTAGTAATATGCACCATTGTAATATCTAAAATCCATGCAGAATAAAAAATAATGGAAATTTCTCACCGTGTAAAGATCGTTGACTATAATATTTTTAAAAGTCACTTAAAGGATTTTAAGTGTACAACTTTGAAAGTTTTAAAAATCATGAGTGAACCCTAATAATTTTTTGTAGAAGTCTTTTAAAACTTATTTTCAGAGGAAACTCAAAAAATAAAAGTATACGGTTTATTTGCATCCCCTAGTATATAACAACGTCAAAAAATTAAAATACATAATTCTTTTTTCATAACTGTAAATCGTAATGCAAGAATACATAATTTATGACACATATTCTTAGTATAGTATATAAATTACGACGGCGTACAATTTAATACAAACTTAAGCTTGACCCTGATCAAGGTCCGTCTAGCCTACGATAACCATTGTACATTATACCTAAATTACCTTGAGAGATTTTTCGGCAAATCCAATGGTCTCGGTTTCGACTGCGATAATATGAAATGAAAATAAGCCGAGAATTCTTACTTTTAAATGAATTTTAACGATAGAAGACTTTAAGACAAAATATCAAAATACATAGCAGAAAATAATTTCTATTAAGGGATTTCGTCACTAAAGAATCATTAGGAATTCCGTTCTTTTGAACTATTAATTAAAAAAATAATTATGGAAACTCTTAAGTGGAAATATAATAGATAATTATTATAAAATTAAAAAAAAATACTACAACATGTTTTTTATGCATAAAAATACTACAAGTGTGCTATAGAATTATATTTTTTTTGCTAAAAAATAATATAAGTATACGAGAGTCACTTGCTAGAAAGGTATTAGTATTATTGAACACAAAAAACCACACCCGAATGCTTGATGGGCAATCGTAAAATTAAAATTGGCAATCTCACTTTCAGCTTTAGAGTTTAAGCCCATAATTTTAAACAGATGGTATTTTACAAATAAAGTTTTAAAGTTTTTGTTTAAAGCACTAGTCGCTTGAGCAAATCGTCGAGTAATAATATAGGTTCGATAATTGCAATGTTTTACTCAAATACAACACTTTAAAATTATAAGTAAATATTTTCTAAGATGTTGGTGAAGATTAATAATAAACGAAACACTAATGACTTTTTCACTTTAAAAATAATAAGCAATCTTATTAATGAGAATCCTTAAAGTCGTAAAAGTCTATTAGTGTATCCGCATTCAAATTAAAAATGCTTAAGCCCTATTATAGACCGTCAATTAGTTTTTATTGCTTTAACTTTTCAGCAATGTCGGAAATCATCCTAAGTAAATAACATCGGCAACAGCTTTCTTTGTTTAATGAACCCCTACCGTTTGCTGTAACCAGAATGGACGGATTTTACACGTGTATATTGTGTCAGACCGACGATCTTTCGGCCTGAACAGTTTTGTGTATAAATGCTGTCCTTGCTAGGGTATAAAAGAATTTTATTTGAGACTCGGAAATTTCCTTGAGTAAATCATCTGGTTAAAATTTTTTGAATCATCCAACCCGGAAAATGGACAAAGAATATCATCAAGTAGAAAGTTTCATTGTATAAAAAATGACCATGTTTAAAAGTTCATTTTATTCAGTTGAAAACCAAGTATAACTACAACAAAATTTGAGATGTAGAGACTCAGAAAAATTAAAACGGATAAGTAAATATTAAAACGTTGAGATGTATTATTTACTTTTTGTAATACGCTGAACTAAAGAAAAGAGAGAATTAAAATTCTCGTTTTTTTGTTTGTGGTAATATTTAACAAACGGGAGATTATGGCTGAGAAGACTTTAGAGGATAAGATTTTATCTCTTCAACTCGATCGCTGGTCAGGCGCAAACGCGTAAGTTCGAACCTCAGTGGGTGCTGTAAGAATTTTTCACTGTTAAATTTCAGGTCTTTTAGTTTCGACACCCTCTTACTGATTCGTTAACGCAACTTAACGACTAAAACAAATCAATCAAGTCAAAAAATTGAGAAAAAGTGAAAGTGAACAGAAGTAAAAATTAACTTAATTCCGAAAAAAAAATTTTTGTACCGAGAAAATCTTTTTGAAGAGAGTTATCGTTTTGAATCAATAAAAAAATTCTTTAACGAAATTTTCTTGGCTTAAGTAAATATCACTCGATTCGTAAATGTTTTCTTGATTCACGACAAAGTAATTCTTCAAAATGATATTCTTTGTTGTAGAATATCTCTTCGAGTTAATTTTTTTAATTTCTCGCTAAGAAAATCGGAAAGTTATTGGTTTTACCCCAAGTTTTGCAAAAAACGAGTTTTCATCAGATCTCGACGTTTTGAGGTCCTAGAAAGCTTCCCTGATTATTCTTGCGATGGTGTCTGTATGTCTGTATGTATGTGTGTGTGTTTGTGTTTGTAAATCTCTTATAACTTTTGAACGGCTTATCCGATTTGATCGAAATAAGCGGTGTTCAAAAGAGTTCCGATGCCCTTAGATTTTTGATACTAGTTCTAAGAATTCGAGTCAATAAATTTTATGAAATCTCAAAAATTAAATTTCCAAAAATTCGTTTTTTTTTAAATATCTTCTGAACGGCTTGACCGATCGATTCTAAAAACTAATCAGCTCTTAACCTCAAAAAACCACGTCGATCGCCACCAGCCCGGACAAAATCGGTTAATTCGTTCGTGAGTTATCGTTGTCGAAAAAAATTGAAATAAATTTTTTTTTTTCAGAATTTCTATGGAATTTTCAGTCTGGCCAGTTCGCGCTCTAAGGTTCTTTAACAAGATAAAAAAACTGCGTTTAATGCCGTAAACTGCGAGAAAATCGGTTGATTCGTTCGAAAGTTATTGCGGTTTGAAAATTCAAAAAATAGTGTTCTATGAAACTTCTATTAGACTATTGAGCTCGAAGAGCTCATTTTCAGCTCAAAAACGTCATTAGTGCAATTTTAACCGCTTAGACATGGAATTAGCGGGAAGTTGCAGGGATGGCCTCTAGGGTCAACCGTTTTCTTAATTTTTTTTAATGTAAATGGAATCAAAATCGCCGATTTTCGAAATATTTTTTTGTTTACTCATACAATAACATGCTATTATTGCATGGAATAAAATCTTTTTAAGCTTTGGGATACTATAATCCAAGCTGAAAAACATGCAAAAGTTTAAGAACCAGCTGACACCGTTAAATAACTATGTTTTAGATGATTATCTATTCGAATATCTAATTTCTGGCAGACTTGTGTTTGCCAAAAATCGTCTGATTTCTTTGTTGTCTGTTTGAAGGTGACATTAAACACCTGCTAAATGTATAGTAGTTAATTCATATCATTTGTATACGGTTATTCACATTAATATCTTTGTTTTAATTGTGTGTTTAACAGCTTTTATGACATTTATATATTTGACAATATTAAATTAATGTTTTGTAAAATCGTTGAAATCGACCCAATTTAACAATAACGCGTTGTAATTTTTTAGGAAGTCGCTTAGTAATTGTAATACGTGATTCACAATATGCGTGATTGAATTCATAACAATATCAGTATTATTAAGTAAATGTTGACCAACTCAATACTGATTAGGTTTTAAGCTACTGATATATATATACGATTTTCTTTATGTTTTTATATGTTGATATACTTTTATCTATTGTCGTTTGATCTAACTTTGTTATAGGTACTTCATCATCCTTTTTCTTCTTTCAAATAATATAAAATATTTATAATGTGAGTTTTCTTGAAAATAGTCAAACTTTCAAGAGATGTTATATTTTTGTCAAAACGTAATACTGATCACTAGACACGATTTTCGATAACAATTACTATATGTACAGTAGAACGCTAATATAAATATTAACTTGACTCAAAAGAAAAAATCTTGGTTTATGTAAGATTTAAGACAACCTTTGGATCCAATTACAAAAATATATACATTCCAGTCAAAATTGTCTTGATTTTTTTTGCTCTAAATTCTGAATTCAATCATGATATCCATAATATATTTTCGTTTATTTAGTGTATAAGCTATTTGATTTTGGTACACAGTAAAAAATTTTGCGTCATTGCGTCAAAAAATTTTGTGTCAAAAATTTTTATGTTAAATATTTAACACTTTTTTGTGTTAATTCAACATTTTTCTGTGTTAATTTAACACAATAAATGTTAAATTTACACAAAAAAGTGTTAAATTTTTAACACAAAATTTTTTGACGCAATGACGCAAAATTTTTTACTGTGTACAGATTAATTCAATTTATTCAAACGATATCGTCATAATAAGAAAATTCCGTTTGGACCCACACATACTATGCTCACAACTCCGAAGCAATATAATAAACGACTCTATGATGCGGTACCAACAACAGTGATGCAATATTGTTTCTTAAAAACGAATGTATAATTTTTATTTACCAAGAAAAAAATACATTACATATTTACTGAAGATTATTATTTAATATGATTAAATTGCTATTCAATTTAGTTATGTAGTAAATATATGGTTTTATAGAGTCAGGCATGTATGTTTATATTTCATTATTTTACACTATTACACATAACTATATTCCTACTGCGTTAACGTCATAGTTATATCTAGCTTTTAAACAATTATCAAATGTTTTTATGACTCTCCGATTTCGTGTCACGGCTTCTAAAATAATTCGGTAATAAATTTTCTAATTATAAAACGAACATAGACCATCATTTGTCAACGTTTAGATTCAATAAAAAACTTGGAATTACCGTCCTTACACATCGAAAATTAGATTTTAGTTATAGAACGTTATCACAAATTATTGCTGATAATAATCATATAAGACGTTCTCATTTTATATATGCTATCTATTTAATCTTTATATCAAAAATTTTAAATCTAGATATCTGGAAATTAGTTTGAATTTATACATATTTATATTTATGGTACCAAAATCATCAATTTTTTTTAATTTGGTAATTTTTTAGTAATCATAATCATTGCTTTTTTTTTTTTGCAAAATCGCAAAATCAACAATTTGAAACCTTTTTTATTTTCTAATTATTCTATTTCACACCTTTCATGTTAGCAAAAATTTTTAAAATATCTACCAAATAATCGTCAATAAAATTCGTCTACATTTTCCGCTTATTATTTATAAAAATAAATTTTTCAAAAATGTGAAATTTTATTTTTTTAAGAATGTTGAGAAAAAATGTGTGATTATTCAAAAAAAATTCTACGTATCATTTTTGTTTTGCGAAATGTAGAATTAAAAAATCATCTTAAATTTACATTCCATAAAACAAAAGAAATAGAACAAGTAAAAAAAATAAGTAAGCGCTTTTAGCGTTATATGTTATATTAACAGTTGTTTGTAGCATATAGCAGGACTATTGATAAACGAAGAGTTGGAGAGTGGAGTGGAACGATAACAAGAACGGATGGGTTGTTTGTGGGGACTGTACCTTGCCAGCATTGTACGTACATATGTATGATACCGTCGCGTGAACACGACTCTAATACATATACATGCATACGCTCATAAAGAGGGAGCAACTAGGCGCGAGAAATAAACGACGAAATATCCGAGCTAAGCGCGCGCCACTGTGGCGGCTGTCTACATTCTGTCTCTCTCGCTCCGTCAATGAAGCCTGTATATCTCAGTTCCGCCGGCGTAATCATTGACTTATCGATCTATTGACGTAATTCTGAGAATACATTCAATATACAATAATAATGGTATTATTTCATTTTTATTTTTGTTTATTTATTTTTTTTTGTTATTTTTACCGATAAAACCTTTCTTTTAGAAGAAGAAACCTTGAAATTCAGTGTAATTATGATCATTGATCACATAAAAGTGGCTCGTAAAGTATAAGTATATGGGTTTCAGTTTGCAGGTTGATATACTTATTCGTATACACATCCATAATACATAATAAGAGTAGATATTTTGCTATCCTTTGGATCTTGAGGCACGACCGCGAGTGTGAGTATTAACATGCAGCCAATGTATTTATGCGCTCGGTGTATCGTGTGTATCTTCGGGTAACGTCTCTGCAAGATACTGCACGCTCACGTCTGTTGTGAATATAATCTTACTAAAGATACATTCGTTTTTTCTAGAAAACTAGAGGTAAAAGTCTTTAGTCTTTAATCTTTAGCATCTGCATTAACAGTTGCGGCTTTTGTACTTGAATATTTATTGTAAACAATGTTTGGTTTACAAAAAGAACCATTGAAAAATCAGAGTTTCTGTAGTAATAAGAGAAACTTCGAACAAAAAATTGAAAAAATTATATTTTTATAAAATAAAATTCCAAGGAATAATTTTTACGGCTTCAAATGTAATTTTATGTTTTTGAAATGTACTTCTTCCGAATTTGCAAAAATTCAAATTACAATTCATCCAATTTTTTGTTCGAAGCATCCAATTTGTATAATGATACACGAAAAAAAAAAAAAAAATTATAGGACAAATCACAATTGTCACACCGTAATCCAGGATCATATTTTCAATATCTATACTTTCATAATTTTACATTTTAAAATTGGCAATGTTAAAATATTGGTCAATTTTAATAAATTTCTTTAAAAATTTAATTGTTGCATTTGCATATAACGTAGCTTGTTATCACGATAGCTCTCGCAATTCTTGAGAGATCTTTATGAAACTTGGAACACTTCTTCTTTGGATAAATATGTTGAACGAGATCTAAAAGAATAACTGACATTGTCTCACGTATTTCTCACGGAAATTTAAGGACCATATTCCGGAGGATAAATTTTAAAGATTTTTACAGAGGAGAGAACTGATATTGCATTGAGATGATCATATAGAAGACAAGAATATTTTTACAAAAAATTTTTTTGTAACTTTGTTTACAGATACATTAAAAACAGTACACACAATCACGCGCTTAGTATCAATACTAAATATCGGGACCGAGCGATCACTTTATAAAACATTCTATAAAAGTGCTCTGGCATAGGGATGTATATATCCAATAAAAACAAAGCAGAGAATACGGTTGTATGCACGATTGAAAATGTTTACTGCGTACAGTACTTGGTCCGTATATTATAGTTATCGCACGCTGTTTGCACTATCGTTAAACTCGAATTATTGTGGCATATATAGCCCAGTATATATCTTTTACTCAGTGTTATTAGTAGCATAATAGCACGAGCTAACAAACGCTGAGCTAGAAAGCCTACATTAATATACCCACAATTACATCTACTTATTTACTTCCAGCAGTTAAACACAAACTACAATGCAATGCAAGAATTCTCAACTCAAATAGTTTCATTAACGCCTACAGAGCGTGTTTTAACAAGTACCTAAATAATTCTCGGAAAAAGTAACTCTATTGTTCCAGAAGTACTCAGATTTGAAAGGTTAAGCTGATTGTGAACTGTGAGTTATGACTTTATGACGTTACTATAGTATACTCGGGCTATAACTAATTTAGTGACTTGGGTCTTGAGATCTTTCACAAACCCGGCTGGTTGGGTCCTTCCATTTTGTATGCCGCAACTAAAAGCTTGGTCATTCACATTCTGTATCAATAATCCTCAGGCATCACTTATTGTCCTTTCGAAGTATTTATTTACCGAATTTTTCTCTTCAAAAACCGCCATTTTGTTGAATACATCTTTTAGAGTGTACCAGAACAATTTTTGGATAGTTTCGTGATGTCTGATTGTCTTAAAACAGTTTCTCGTGCGAGTACGAGAACAGAGAGAAGATAATACACTGATAAAAAAATTGACTTGACTCAAGACCCAAACTCTTGAACCAAGAATACCATTTTGAAGAAAATGATTTTCTTGAGTCAAGAGAATAAATTCTTGAGCTAAGAAATTATTCTTGGTCTAAGAAAATTTTCTTGAGTCAAGAATTTATTCTCTTGACTCAAGAAAATCATTTTCTTCAAAATGGAATTCTTGGTTCAAGAGTTTGACTCTTGAGTCAAGTCAATTTTTTTATCAGTGTAGTTATATTATCAATATGAAATAGTAATCATTAATATGTTCAATGATAACAAGGATTTTTTAGCGATGAGTTACTTGTCAGAGTTATTTTTCCAATTCTTAATAACGACTCTGGCTATGCTAAGATAGTAATTATTACCATTTTACATTGAGAAGAATAGGCTGGTTACGATTTCGTCTGATAAATATTACTTTTATCTTATCCCTGTATATACGCTCGAAATATTTTTAAATGTACCGCTCTCTTATGATAATCTTACCGCATTTGTGATAACTCTTTTGTGCAAAGTTGATCATTTTTCATTATTTCAATACTTGTTAATGATTCTTCACTTATTAGATTCAAAATACCACCGAAACTTCCGAAATAAATGAATTTTTAAGTTGAAAGCGGCAAATACCTCGAGAAATAAAGAAGCGACGCGCTACCTTGAATCATCACAAAAAGGAAGAAATACTTGTAAATTTCCCTGTACAGTTTCCAAAGTACCTTCATAAATATTCTACCAAAGTGTGATCGTTAAAATTTTCGAAATTGCATCACCCCAAAAAGTAGGGCGTGGCTTGCAAAAACGACTATGTTGTTATTCAATATTAACAAAATTCCATAGAAAATATTTTATCAGTTTCGAAAAACTTCTTAACTGTTATATCCAAAACTTTGAATAGTTTTTTAATACCACAAATAGTTTATTAAATAAACAAGTTTTTTCAGTTGAACCTCGGTCAAACTTTGCCAACTAACAATCGACAATAACTTGCAAAGTTATCGGTGTTTTTTCTTGAAAAAATTAATGTAGGACTGCGAAATGGTGCAGATTACTATAAAAAAACAATTTTTGAAATTCGTCAATTAGGAGAGGAGTTATAAAATAGCGATATTTTCTTGCGCGGTACCAGACGCGTTTTAGTGTAGCTCGTGCGCAGCTTGGCCGCCTCTCACGCCAGTGGAACTTTCCGTTCTTGAAGCCTGAGCCAATATATTACTTTCGTAGCATTCGAATCAATATTACAACGAGTTAAAACTTGGATTTTTCATCAGTTACCTTGATAAATTCTTGTGTTCGCTCGATGGAAAACTGATGACTTTTCACTTTTTCACATCTTGGTATTGCTGAACGTAATTATCGGAATTATCGATTTAAAACTTTCTCAAAAATTTATCGATTCTGACGCTGTAGCGGATCAAAGATATTGTAATATCTCTGGCCCAATATTAAATCTTAAACGCTTTATCTTTATTAATCAATTTGTCAATTGTATAAATATTTTTCTTAAAAAATTTGCTAGTAATAACTTTTCAAAGCAAATGTTTATCTATAGTTAATTTATCTTTTTTGGATCTAAAATTAGATGTATAATCTAACTTTTACAAGAAAAAATTTCTTGAAATATTTCTTATATAACAAATGGTACAAGCAAAATCTTTCGGACGATATCCTGGGAACTTTACCAGAGTCTGCTTAACCTTTCTGGCTGCCTAATACAATATTCTCACTCTGTTGAAAACAAAGCACTTGCAGCGAGTAAAATCTTGTAATATAGTGTACCAGGTATATAAAACAAAAAATTCCATACGCATATATATACAATATATAATACGCATATTATATATATATATAGATATAGATATATGGTAGATCATAAAATCAACTTATAGCCAAAGTCAAGTCCCAAACGTATAAATGAAATGAACGATATGATGTCCTCATATAGAAGTAAAGCCTACCAGGAGTGTCTCTGGAGGCTGTTGGTGTTCTCCACCGGTCGATCGAGTCAGTTCGTTCTTAAGTAAAGCCTCGAAGCAAAGGGAAAGGCTCTGCTCATATCAGTGCAGCTGAGAGAGCAAACAGAGTTCAGAGTTATACAAAATTCAGCCGGCATGTTCAATGTGCCAAGAGAGAGCAAGAGAATCTCAACACATACAAAAAAATACATACCTTATATACACATACATATACAAATGTACGAATACATTAGTTTTTCATATGCAACACGTAATATATAAATATGAGTGGGTAAGGAAAAATATAAAGACAAAACCCCCGTAACCCCTCGCGGGTAATTCGGTTGTCATGGTAACACCCTGAGGCGCCCCTTGGTTGTGCCACCCCCGCGCTGCGTCCACCCCAAGTCCAACCGTGGATGGTATCGATCCAAAAGACGACGACGACGCCGCCGACGACGATGACGACGACGATGTAAAATACCTACCGAGCGCTACTGACAACAGGATCTCATTTACCTCCCGTTTTACCTTACTCTTCCTTCCTCTTCCTCTTTCTTTTCCACACTCCTTTTTTACTCTCTCGTTCGCTTTATTCCCTTTCCCTGCATATTCTCCATCATCGTGTAAATTCTCACATTACTGCTCAGAACCAGGAAAATTAACGAGAAAGATCCAAATAGTTTTGGGTTGAGTAAAATTTTTCTTGAAATTTTTTTTTTGTTTAAGAAAATTTTATTCTCCACAAAGAATTGATTTCCTTCAAGAAAAAGAATAAGAAGTTTTTTTTCAACAAACTCCGGCAGTTTTCGATTGTATGCCAAAGTTAATGTTTAGTCTGCGGTCGACATAAAGTAAAAATTGACCCGCATGCAGACATAAATCTTGTGGGTTTGTCATTCGTCGGACACATAGTGCGTATATGTAAATGACGCAAATTTTGAAAAAACAATGGCTCTAAAAACATAAACGTTAAAAGAGAGTTTTATGAAGAAGAAATTATTGTAAGAAGAGGGTACAAATACGCACGAGGCGTTAAAACACATGCATATATATTTGGTCGTATAGTATGCGCGGTACCTGCAGTTCTTTGAGCGTTTTTACTATACAATACAGATACAATACAAGAGTAAGAGCCTTTACTTAGAGTCGTGCAACAAATAAAGGCTTTGAGGTTGGCTGGTGTTAGTACCATCCATATGGAAGTATACCGTGGCGACTCGACAAGAAAATGTAGTATAGAGGAATGTAGCGATGCCTGTGTAAGTCGTGTAGATATATTGTAAGTGTAGAGTTAAAGTCTGACGTTGTATTGGTATTGGTAAGATTTATATTAGTGGTAGTGGATGAAAGAATGGAGAATGGAAAGAGAAGTAAAGGCCTTCGGGTCTCTAGCGGCGCGTCACGTCCTATCGTTCTCTTTTGAGTGTTACTTCTCTCTCTATATCGCTCTCTCTTTCTTTCTCATTTATCCCCTTGCTCTTACTCAGGCTCTTCCTCTATCGCTTTCACCGCACGATGAGCACCCGCGAGTGCTACCAGACTCCCGGACGGCTTCCCGCGGCGATTTTCCTGCCAACTGTATGTGTATAAAGCTCTTTTTGCTTTGTATGAAAATCAATATCGCCATAATACAACTAATTAACGATTTTTACCGTTGTCATTGTTGATGATAATTATTTATATATTTTAAGATGAGCGTACATATGAAACATGAGAAATATGTTAGTTCGGAATTTTGAGGGTGTACTTAGTGCTCGATTAAATCTCGTCGTTGTCTTTTATTTTATTGTAATGGGTAATAATTGTGGGTAATAATTTGGTAGTAGTCCCTCGGGCGATGCATATCGCTGGATTAGGCAGAGCGTGTCAATCACTGGTTACGTGATACGTTATGTAAGTGAAGACTTAACTCGCAGTTATGTAAAAAAATAAATTTGCTATGAGAAAAGAATTTCACGAGTCTGCTTTTATGAAAAAAGTTTTATTGCAAAAATATATTTCTACAATTTTAGAGCTTTTTAGGTTTAATCGCGAAAATTATGCCTACAACATTTCACGTTTCATCAAGAAATTATTATATTTCTTTTTTATTGAGTTCCAATCATTACTTAATTTTATCAAATTTCGACTGAAATGGAATTTTAAGATGAGACCAAGTTCATTTCATTGTATCTATTAGATGAAAAGCTCTGATTAAGTCTTATAAATTTTTTTTAACAAATTTAAAGATATCGTAATTATGGAAAGATATAAATTTATCAATAAAATTACACAATGATGTGTATCATGATCAGGAATCATGAAGTAACTATTCCATCAAAACTTATTTTGTACAACTATAAATAAATGATCAATAAAGATTTTTCAAAAGTAAAGATGAAGAGAAGAATAGTGATTCGTTTTAGTATCAGAATCGGAACAATATTTTGAGAGTTTCGACTCGGAATTCCTCATGATCTTTATAGCCTTAGATATTTATGAAAACTTGTAAAATTTAATTTATTTTCAATTTTATCTCATATCAAATCTGCAAAAATAATGTAGACTTTCTTTGATTACTGTGGCGTAATAGAATATTTTTTGGACTGCTTAGAAATTGAACGAAACTCAAATTTTGTGTAAAATCTGTCAGGAAATAAAATTTTTGGCTAAATATGACAAAGATATATAGAACATATAAGTAAGATCAATATATAAAGTGTTGGAAAGTTTAGTGTTTAATACCAACTTTCAAGATGAACTACGACTATATGAAACATTCACATTATTATGTTTGCCTAAACGTTGGATAATATTCATATCCTACAACCAAAATACAATTTAAAATTTTGAACTTTATCCTTCACATCAGATCATAGAATTTCGACCCGATCAGAATTTGATCACTGACGTTCAATACTTTTAGCTTAAGAATTTTTTGGTCTTAATCTAAGATATTTCGTACATCATTTTATGAAAATTACTTCTATGCTATGGCTATTAATGGATCGAAAAGAAATTTTCCATGATAGCGATTCTTAGGAAGACGTGTTTAAAGGTATACTAAATAATTTATAATACTTCACGTATAGCAGAAAAACATGAATAAAAAGAGTTGAAAATAAATTTAAAATGAATATATTCCTTCATAAGAGGTCATAAGAACGAATATAACGAACAGAAGAGAGCATCGTTTTGTGAAGGTAATGAACTGATGCCTGTATGCATTCAGCTCGCGGATAAATAATTGGTAATAAACGCGAACCAGCTGCGAGTGTAGAATGCACTGAAGTGCGAGTATTCCATTTTCCACTTGCAGTATTAGGTTTAGTATATATGTACAGCACACAATATGTATATATTAATATATACTTGTGGGTAGCTTAGTCCAGTATCGAGATAGGTCTATACATGTATAATATCGTTTATGATACAGTTGTAGTTTGCAGGGAGCATAACGGTATCAAAATCAGCGCATAAAGGTGAGAAATCACTTTTATTTTAGACAATAAGTGTTATAAGTATTATACATCTTATATTTTTAACAAAACTGGCATGAAAATTATAGGAAAGGTATTGAATGTCGAATTTCAAGATTTAGAGCTTTATTTTTCATTTTGTTGTTTTCACACAACACAATCAATCCCGTTTTGTTTGTGAACAGATATTACTTATCTTTACACACCACTTTTAGTCTGTATTTAGGATAATTGAACTCTGTAATTGCGGGTCTTGTATTCACATGGTCTATAGGCAGATAACTATTGAAGTATTGAATAGTTTCTTCGACCCGACGTGCTAGTTTCTCAATAGTTTGCTCCGATAAGCTAAAAAAAAGTTTATCTACAGACTGTAATTTATAAATGTTTTTTTTTTAATTTTTTAGTAGGCATAATGTAGTTTCTAAAATTAGACGCTATAAAAAATATCGATAAATGTTAAAGAAATAATATATATATGTATTCATTAGTTTTAATGCTACGAAATGATTCATGACTGTGGTTTTTATTCGAGATCATATATAAATTGTGCTTTTATGCTCAGAACCGCGGTCGTAATTGCAATTACTGTACTGCAAGATTATGAACTTACAGAATAACTTAAGTTTAATGGTAAATAAATACAATATTTTAAATACTAGTAGAATCATTAATATCTGTAATTCCATTGTCAATATTTGCGTAGAAAATACTTATAATCAACTTTTACCTTTTCGCCCTCACGGTAAAATATGTGTCTAACATATAGACAAGCAAAAAAAAATGGATATCAATTTTTTTATGTTTTTATTTATATGTCAAACATATTTATCTATATATATAAATATATATATATATATATATATATATATATATATATATAACTATATATATATATATATATATATATATGTGTGTTTTCTGCGGAAATGTACGAAGTATTTCACAAAATTTGAAGATGCTACTACTAATTTTGTTCACCAGAGTTATAAGTTGCAGACTTGACTTGAAAGTTATGTACTGTATGCATAGTTTACCAAAAGATAGATCTTACCAAAATGTTATCTTTTCTCCCATTTAAAGATCTAGAGCAAGAAGAAAGCCTGACTGACACGTCTTTGATGTAAATATCATTAGTAAACTTCTGAAGAAACTATTTAGAATTTAAAGTGTTTGGTCGAAAGCGGCAAGATTTTTTATCTTCATAAAGTCAACAACCTCTAAAACACTTTTTTGGTTTTCGTTAATTACAATTTGTAGAAGAAGTTGTGAAATTATAATAACAGAGCAAAACATTGGTCTCTCGAGCAGGAGGACCAAAAATTTCGGGATTCAATGTATGTTATCACTTTCGAAGATACATTTTCGAACTTCAGAAATCATTATACATAACCGAAGTAGATAATCTCTATTTATGATTGAATCTCAATATAGACTTTAGATGGCTAAGAAGGAGTATTCGGGTCAGCGAATTGGTTTCGAAAATGTAGATTCACTCTTTTGATTTAAATGTACATTTACATATTCAAACATCTGTTGCTAACTTTAACGAAAAGTTTTAAATTAACAAACTTCTCTTCTATTAGTAATAAAGTTACAAACATTAAACTTATTCGAAATAATAAAAGTTTATTGCTTACGCAGATTGAAGAGAAGAATTATTTATCGAGTTTGTTGCATTTCTTCGTGATTTCTTGGCGAAAATTTGCTTTAAATTTTTCATCTAATAATAGCATATTATACACTCTTGCAGCGTGAAGTTTAATATTTCATGGTTGCGCATTATATAGAAACAGGAAATACTTACTCAACAAAGTTTAATTCAACAGTACAATCGGCCATTTTTGAAGAATTTGAAATATGGTTCTTGGAAATAACATAGACCTTGCACAATCGGATAGAAAGTTATATACTGATTGAAAAATTCTTGATTCAAGAAAAATAATTTTGAGCCATTAATGTATTTTTGAAGAGTTTACTTTGATCAAGAAAAACAAATTTCTTGATATAAGAAATAGTTCTTAGTTCAAATAAATTTTATTTGATTCAAAAATGTTTCTGCTTGATTTAAGATGATCAAACTTTTCAAATCGATGTTCTTGTACTCATAAAAAAATGAATTTCAACAAAAGAAAAAAATATTGAACCAAGAAGATTATTTTTACGAGTTTCATCGTCTTGAATCAAGCAGAATTGCTTGAATTCGGAATCTAAACAAAACCCAAAACCAAAAGCATTCATGAATTATAGTCTGAAGCATACAAATTCACCAAAATATCTTTATTATTCCTGGAGATAGTTATTCGTTGCAGCGAAATATTCTTCGTGTCCAAAATTAGAGTGATTCTTTTTTAGTCTGAAACTTCCCGGAAAACGAATGGAATCACCTGGAGACGTTCCAAGTTCGAAATGTTAGTGTTCTACCAAAGTGTATACTACAAGTGAATAAGTTTTAGTAACACTTTTAGAGACTGATAAGGATAAGGTAGATCCAGTGATGATTGGAGTTTGGAGTTGTTAAACTTATGCTTATGAATAACTTAAAAGTTATAACTAACAGACACTATTTACTTGGATTATTTAAAAGTTTTAGGAGCAGAAACCAGTTCTGAAGAAGTTACTACTGTAGTGTATGATCGTGACCAGAAGTCAGTCACCGGAACGGAAGTCGTGAGCGTGGGGCAGTGATGGGTTGCTTCCGGTGGTCCCTATACCATCATATCCACTATTACATGGAGACTGAATTACCAATGAGACTTGTATTTTGTCACTACTCTCCACTAAGTTGTGATATTGGACATACTTTGTGGTGTGTACTTATCAGCACGTCAGTGACAATTATTAACTACCACGTTTCATATAAAAATATTGATAACAAAAAAATTGACTTATCGACAGAATTGAATTCATGATTAGCCAGATTTAATATTACTAATAACATGCGTGACATATCCTTTTATTAATTAATTAAAACCACTATTGAATTTGTAATTGTGATGGAATGATCAAGATTCGGAAGTAATTTTGACTCGAGAAAGCGAACAAATATCATAATTCAGTATAGTAATATAAAATATTACATTTTGTATGTAGCGTGAATGTTTTATACAAATGCATGTTACACTGAATCGTGACATTATAGCGTTGAGTTATCGCTAGTCTAGTAGCACATCTATTGGAGATTCTTATCGTCAAATGGAAGGTTCACTATTTCTAAGCGATATATCATTGAAATATTTTACTCTATTCTGTGTCTAGTCAAGTTTATACTGAATTTTATTGAAACACTGTTTTTCCGGCTGATTTCGAATTATGCTACATATCGGACTTTCATTGAGTAATTTGTTTCATTTTTTTCTTAAATTTTACAATGTAAAAATGAAAATTTACATCAAAATTCACTTATCACTTTTTAAAAATCTAAAGTTTTCACTTCTAATGATTAGTTCTATACTTAATTTAAAAATCTATCAGCTCATTCTATGTAGACTTTTTGTTGTGTTACTTCAATTTCTAATTAATATTTTTTCTAATAGCAATAAGTTATGTCAAATGTATGAGTGTGGAGCATAAAGCGTTTTATTTTACTTTTGGAATCTAGAACGATACTAATTTCTTGTCTCGAGGACTTCATTTTGTTCTAAATAATATTTCATTGTGATGAAGCAAACATGATATGATTTTAAGTATCTTTGTTTTGTTTGCTTCGAATTGGGTGTTTACGAATCAGGTTACGAATTATTTGAAATGAAGATATTTCAGAAAAATTTCTGGAAAATAATACATATCCCGATGCATGGACCTTGTTTTAATATTTGTGTTATAATTTGGAAAATCATTACACTAAGTTGTGTTTGTAAGATTTGATTTTTATCAGTTCATATTTTACAGCACTTGAGTGATAAATTTTGAAACTTAATGAAATTCCGTTTGAATTGTTGCATTTTTGATTCTTTTAGTACTGAACCAGTTTTTTTTTCCTTATAAATCTCTGTATCAAATATATCTGCTATTAAATTTTTTTTTCAAGATAAACTTATAAAATCTAAAACTTGTTAGTTATCTTGTTTTGAAATAATGCAGCCGAACTGAAGCTCAAAGTTTCTAATTTAGTCTCATCAAAGTGTTTGTAGCCTGGAAAGGCCGCGATATGTCAACGACACTACAAGCTTGACGTAATCAGATGAGAGAATTTGAATATTCATAGTATGAAACGCATGTGTCGAGAGAGTTTTAAAGTAAAGAGGCTTATTAGCATAACTCGTCGCGTTATCCGTGGGCCATTATTGTGAGGCTTGAGAGCTGGGAATTGAGAACTTGAAGTGGACAAGAATGAAAATGCCGTGGCCAATTAATAACAGGAGTTGTTTTGTTCTGAAAGCAAACATAAGAATAAACATTGAGATATAGAATTGTGTTGAGGTTCTTTCTCCTACAAAGGAGCGAGAGTTCAAGATTGGGCGATATACAAAATAAGTGTAGCATTATACATGTATATAGTATTTAAGCAAAACTAAACTGAACCGAGTGCATATATTTTTGTTACATCGTGCAAGCTACGGGATTCTACGATAATCTTCAAGAGCCTTTGACTCATTCACCAGTCACGATTGTGAACTAATTAACTTTCCGTGCTGAGAGATCTGTGCTCTCTGCTGGCTATCGATGAATCTGAATGCAGTCGAGTTAAGTTTTATTTAGTACTCATATTATATGTGGATAACTCTTGATATGAGCTTGAGAGTGTTTAACTTAAGAGAAGGGAGGGCGTGGCTTTGCGTTCCCCTCCGTACCCCTTTAATTCGTAACGCTTTGAGATCACTCTCAATGACACCCCCTAACTTTATAAAACTCTCAAGGGTGACATATCACCCTAATGTCATTGACGTTTCTCCATTCAAAATCCATGGAGTCAACAAATTAGGAGCGGAAAATTTCATTTTTATTGAAAACTTCTTCACGCTGGATTCGTTAATATTGCAAGACCGAACCTATTAAAAGAAAAATTCCAGGAACTTCTGTCAAGTGATCATTTGGTTATAATTATTTATTAAAATTTTTCTTCTTTGTGATTTATTTTTTCTAACTGTTAATTTCGTCAATTCCCTGACTTGAAAAATTTTCGTGTTTTCTTCAATTTTTTTCCTATATTTGTGCAACTTCTGTCTCAAAAAAAAAAAGTGATTTCGCTTAAATTAAATTTTTTATTTTATGCCAAAGATATTTTAATATACTTTCATTAAATATATATGAAGAACCGACTACAGAAAAAAGAAGTTTTTTCCTCAGGTTAAGGTTAAACTATATAAACCACACGGCACGTGCTATCCACATGTCATTTTTCTTGCGGCCATTCATCAAAATTGTGTCGTTTTCGATTTGACGGTTGTTACTTTCTTACGACATGCAGTTATGACTTTAAATTTTTTTCTACACCACGAATCTAATGTAATAAACGTCAAACTGTACCTTGTATAAAAATACTGCTTATTAATAACCGATTTATCATCATAATACCGTCAATCAGTCAGTAATCAACCACCGCCCTAAACATTGCGATTTCGACCTAATGTTAACATATGTAAATTTATTATTTCTAAAAGTACAAAACATATCGTCCGAATAAGTAAGCGAATTTAAGCGCAATAAATATTGTAAAGAAAATACATAATGGGCTTGGAGTGAGTGTCGAAAAGTCAGAAGTGGTAGAAGAATACAAAAATGAGAATAAGAAGGCGCAGGTGGAGCTATTTGGAGAACAGCCCACTTGGGACTTGAGCTTCAACTTTTATTCCTTTTAATCTCCTTTATTCTACAATATAAACACAACTACACTCTTCTTTCTTGATCATATAATATAGTGTCTATATAGTATATTCTTTATAGTATGTTCTTCGGTTTTGGCTATACCAAGAGGCCCAATCTTCCAGGACTAAAAAACCAAGTCCTAAAGCAATTCGTATCTAAGTACGTTGGCAACATTGGTCGGTGGTTTCTTTTACTTTGGGCAAAAGTCTATAAGGAATGAGCCGTAACCATCTGGTCTCTCATCCTCAAACGTGCAAGCAGCTGCTGGTGCGATCATCCAACAATATATATAGTATATATGTATATGGTAGACCTGCAACGCCTTTTAGGCCCTCAAGGAATGGCATCAACGACAGGGATTAAAAACACGGCGACCGGAGAAACCCGAGTAGCTGGACCTGGCAATCGTACCGCTTCTTTTCTTTACGATCATATTGCCCACAATGAATATACATACCCAACCTCATACCTGTTTCTTTCTAAACTTCTTTGATATGCTTTTTTTCGGGCATTTCCAAGCTTCTTATTGAACACTTTTTGACATTTATAATTTCTAACTTAACGGATTTAACTTTTTATTAAATTACGAGATTTCATGAAAGAAAAAAAAAATTATTGAACGGTTGTAGTTTATAGTGTAGGTTTTAGTAGTTTTCAACGTTTTAAACGTAAATTGAAGGTATTTAACGTTTTGAATTTAAAATGGACGTTTCTAACGTTAAAAGCGTATTGAACGTTAAAATGCGTTACAATTGTCAAGAAAATTATCTTTTCCAGATAGTATATAGGATGCGTATAAAATTGTAAAACCAATGACTTAGTTAGCTGGTGTTAGCTTTTGGGCAAATTTCATCAAGACGCGAATGGAAAGTTCAATACTTTTCTTTCCACACGACATTACATGGTCCAAGATGATACCATATATGTAATTCTAGGAAGAACCAAAAGTCACAGAAGGCTAGAAAATTTTTTATTGTCGGTCATTATTACTCCATTTTTCATTTTTAATGTTCAATACGTTCTTAACGTTGAAAACGTTCAATTGATGTCTGATACTTTGACTCGGGTAGATTCCCGAAAAACTGGAAAAATCACAGTTTCAAAGTATAATTTTTATGAACGATGAAAAGTAGATTTTTAAATTGGATAACATATTTATTTTTTGCGCGAAGATAAGTTCTTTTAATTTTGGCGTCTCCAAAATTTTTAGAAAAATCACAAGCTAGCAATTGTTCACGCACTTTTATCATGTAAATGTATAACACTTAAAACTATATTAGACTACCATTTTGTGCAGCTTATCGAACAACGCTCTTATCATTGCACGCTTTAGCTTAGATAAGATTTTTTAATTGAATAGTATTCCTTCTGTACTGCATATTCATTTTATTTTACTTCACACTGAATTCATAAATATATTGCAATATGTTCATAAATGTACTAATGTTTATACTGCATACGTATATATATGTATAGATATAGACTTCAATATATGCACAGCTTATCATCAAATCAAGGCCTCATATTTCTACTGCTAGTGCAGCACAGTGATATATATATCCGCAGCACAAAGAATATTTTTTTAGTCATAAATTTATCACTATGCATATCTTTACAACTCAGCTTATCATATTGTAGTGTACTTTTATGTACATATACATGACAAATGTATGTATCTAACGTATGTGAGAATAATACCAAAGTATAGAGTTAATTTTTAAACTTTAAAGCAGCTTAACAATATTTCATATAAAACAACATATTGTCTCATTTTCTTAGAAAAAACAAATATTATTTTAAAAGTTATTCTTGGAACAGCTCGAAGTAAGTGGTAACCACTATCCACAATAATCTACGTTTCTTTTGCGCCGTAATTCTCTTTCAGTCGCAACAGGTGGTGTCAAATTCACTTCGTAAAAAGTTTTACTTCTATTCTATTATTCCTTTGTTTCTCCAATGCATATTGTGCTTTTAAAGTTACCAAATGTCTAAATAAAAAAAATTTTCACTGTTAAGTTTTCACGTAATTTTAATTTAAACTTTTAGCGAGATACGAAGAAATTGATAGAAACTTTTTTTATAGAAAATCTTACGTTCTACGAAGAGGATTCTTATCGATTATTCCATATCTATGATATTCAATCCAGAATTGAGCTTTGAAGTTTTGTAGATCATAAACTGAAAAAAAATTAACTTGATTCAAAAGAAAAATTCTTGAATCAAGAAAATTATTTTAAAAAGTTTCATTTTTTTAAATCAAGGTGAGTAATTCTTGAATCAAGTAAGATTTATTTGAACCGAGGAAAATTAATTCGTTTACGGATTTTTCTACTTAAATCAAAACGATGAAGCTCTCAAAAACAATTTTTTTGATTCAATAATTTTTCTCTTGAATCAACCTAATTTTTTTTCAGTGTGTGATTTCATTTCAAAATTTAAAATTTTCGCCAAGGAAGAAAAATACGGAAAAAATATGAGAAAAATCTTTTCGATTGTTCATTAAATTTCTTTCAATAAAGTTTTTTTTATCAATTTCACGATATCTTCAATATTTGACCCAGAATCGAGCTTCAAAATTTTGCCAACCATATTTTTAACCATTTAACTGTAAAGTTCGAAATATTCGCCAAAGAATTAAGCTACGCAAAAATGACAAGAATCTTTTCGATTGCTACAAAAATGCATTTACGGTTTTTGTAATTTCAAAATTATAAATTTTGTACCAAAAAAATAAACAACAACATGTTTTGATCAGTGTTTACATGTTTCTACAATTAGCCAATGGGCTTTTCCCTCGTGGCACGTACCTGCCACGAAAATTACGTCTCAGTCGGTCGATCAGTATCTATAGACTGGTGCGGCCTTGCTCGAGTCTATTACACTCATGTCGCTACTATATGTGTATAAATACATGTATGTAACATATACGTTACTAATAGTGGGAAGTGGGGGTGCATATGCGAAGCGAGAAGAATAATGACAAGGACGAAAAATATAACTCGCATGTTTTTGAATGAGAAATCCAACTTCACACGCATATATACACACATATGTAACATAACACATGAATACATATGTTATTAAGACATAAAAAAACAGTGGCACGTGTCTACGCGCTAACCTCAACCTCTGTATCCGAAAATCCTGGGTCGAGGAGTTCGACTGGTTAATATGACAATGTGTTATCATGTACAAATACAATGTAGGACTCTAAATAATGCTTTCTCTATATACGGTTCTAACTCGTTGTTCGGTGTGTGTGCTACCGAGGACAAGTGCCTCTGTGGTCTGATCACGTGGGCGTCACGTGTGTCGTCCGGAATCGATTCAGTGGTCGCCGAAGATAAAATGCCACAGAAATTGAATTTTAAATGACCATCGACGTGTTATGTTTTCTTCTCTCTAAATACATATCTATTATAAGATGTTAAAAAACATTTTTAAATTTCGGTGATGATGTATAAACACATACATATGTGTAAAAAAGTCATGTGCGTAACTAATTGAGTAAGTCATTAAAATTTTGATATATAATCATATAAATCATCGCATACTAATAAAAATCTAGAAAACTTTTTATCAAGTTAATAAATTTTAATGATTTTATAAGTGATAATGATGCCACGTGAGATGTTCCCTTGTAATTTTATTTTATTTATACTTTATTATCCGGTCGTTATTATTACTTTTCATTTATTTTGGGTTCTCGATAAGAAAAGGAATTTAAGGACCATTATTATGGAAATGCCATTATTATTGGATATTAATGATCATATACTTGGGATGACCTAATAAAACCGGGTATAAATAAATCTGATATTTATATATGTTACAGGTATTTAGTATATAATAAGTGTTTTTTAAGATTATTTTTGAAAAGTCATGAGTCACAGGTGAACTAAAAATGTAAATTTAATGATGTTTCAATTAAAACCAAATTAGAGCGCCAAAATTGTCGTAGAAAATTTCAGAATATAAATAAATATCGTTGTAGACTTCTTTTTTATTGAGTATTTTTTTTTTTTTTATTATATATTATCCTAAATTACAACCTTGTAATCTTTTACAAATTGAAAGAGATTATACTAATATTTTCACAGAAATATGATTTAGGGTGTCACTCATGCTTTTAAAGGTACTAAGATTGTACCTGGAAGCAAAAGGTTTTAAGAAAACATCCGTAATATTTTTGTCTAGTTAGAATTTTAGGTATCACTTGAAAATTTTCACTGATGATTCATACTCAATGTTGGAAAATCAGTTATTGTTTCACTTTTTTTGATCTTATGATTAATCTGTCTAATTTTTATACTTGGCAACCGAAAAAATTTGTTTGTTTCTCTTTATATCGAAGAAACTATATGGTTTTAAAATTAATAAATTTTCGTTTTCTCAAAAAAATCTTTAGAAAAAAAATGTGAGTTACACATTAAAGACTTAACTTTTTAAAGCATTTTTTGGAAAAGCTAATAGATATATATACATACACTAAAAGAGAAAAAATAAACTTTGTTTATTTAAAATAAATAACTTTTGAACTCAAAAATCATTTTAAAAAGTTTTATTTTAAATCAGGCAGAAAAGTTATCACTTGGTTCAAAACTATGAAACTCTTTAACGTCTGATCAGAACTTATTTTGCAAAATCTTTGCTTTTTATTTACTTTTTATAAAAAATTATTTAATATGTCATATATTTTATTTAAAACACATGTAATTTTTGAGTTTTAAACTAAATATTTTTAATTTTCTTAGTGGGAAATTAAAAATTTTTTCAAATGTGGTTTTTTTGGAATAACTTTTAAACGGCACTACCGATCAATTCCAAAAACTGATAAGCTCTCAATATCAAAAAACCCCGTCGATTGCCGCCAACCCGGTCGGAATCGGTTGATTTGTTCATGAGTTATCGTTGTCGAAAGAAAACCGAAAAAAGTGTTTTTTCGGATTTACTTCGAAATTTCTATTTCGATCAATTTAAACTTGAAGATTCTTTATAAGGCTTCAAAAACTGCGTCGAATGCTGCCAACTGCGTGAAAATCGGTTCATTCATTCAAAAGTTATTTCGGTTTGAAAATTCAAAAAATAGTGTTTTATTAAACTTCTGGCAGACTTTTGAGCTCGGAGAGCTCAAAATGACAAGAAAATTATATTTTTGAGCTTCAAGAGCTCAAAAACGTAATAAGTGCAATTTTGAGCGCTGAAGTATGAAATTAGCGGGAAGTTGCAAGGATGGTCTTTAAGGTCAACCGTTTTCTTAATTTTTTTTCAATGTTAATAGAATCAAAATCGCCGATTTTCGAAATATTCATGACTCGGGTCAACCGTTTTCCTAATTTTTTTTTTAAGTAACTGTATTTTTTAATTTTTTTGAAAATTTTTTTTTACAAACGCGGACTATGTATGCATTGCTATGATATTTCTTTTTGGATCAACTATTATAATAATCGTAACTGATATTACTTTTTTATTTTATATATACGTGGTAATCCGAAAAAAATGCTACGTTGTAATAGTGAATGAAAAATAAATGACACAATACACAATTAATTTTGCCTTTTACATCCCATTTAATCATTATGAATATTCTAAATCGTCCTTCCTGGTAATAACGTTGAAGTTTAAAGAAGACCAGTTGAGTAAGTTTTTTGCATTGACTCCTTTCCGATTAACTTGCTCGTCTTTTTTTGCTGTCTCCCTTCAATTTTGCTCATATATAATACCTACAAAATCAACCGATGTATGGGATTTATACAGTCGTTGACATTAATCTTAGATTCAAGGTAGTCCTTAAGCTTTTAGAACCTTCGCTGTATCCAGAGCTTATAGGAACTTGGTTTCGTTCTATGTGGGGTGTTTTTTTCAACGTAGACCCAACAGTATACCTTATACGTTATATGTGTATATACTGCATAGAGCATTTGATTACTCAAGGTGCGTCTTTGGTCTACATCTAGGATCCCTTTGTCTGTGATGGCGCGCACGCGACGTCGGTTCCCGATAGAAAGACGAATGGCTCATTCTGGCTTATATGTATAACTTATAGGAAGCATAAAGATATATCCTGTATGTGTGTGTCTAGAATAGAATGTAAATATTAGAGAGGGAAATATGTTATATGTTATGTTCAATTTATATATATTATATGTTATATATATTATATTATATACATATACCTGCATAACGATTTTGACAAGCTGTGAGCGTCGACGGCGCGTGTCACGGGGGGCAGCTGGCAAGTTCGTAGTTATTGTGCCGTGAATATAAAAAAAAAGGAAAAGGAATAAAACGAGAAAACGTTCCCCGGGGAGGCATATAATGGACAGAAATGCTCAAATTATAGATAGATATATATATATATATATATTCTGGTATACTACATTCGTAGTATTCACTTCCTTTATATGATGCTAACACACAGTACTTCGATTTATCATTTGTGTGGATATAATTCGGTTCCTGCTTATGCGTTTTTTATTTACTCGCTAAGTGTTAGTTTTAAATTGAACAAAAAAATGCCTAGGTACACTGATAGATGAATGGAGTTGATTAAAGAAAAAAAATTTGAACCAAGACCAATAAGATTATTTTAAAGGGTTTCTTGGTCTTAAATTGAGAAAAAATTGAACCGAGTAAAGTTTACTCAATCCAAGAGAAATTATTTGATTCAAAAACTTTTCTTTTCTTTAAATACTGAAACAACACATTAATTTGAATTAAGAGAAAAATTTTGGAACTAAGAAATTTATTTTATAAAATAAAAAATCGATTAATCAAGAAAAATGTTCATTTGATAGTGAGAAATTTGAGTTCTAAGTTTCCACTTACTGTACGAGTGTAAAAAAAAAGTACGGTTTCTCTCAATGAGTACAAGCAGAGAGAAATATGAGATTGGTTCTTTAGTGAAAAATGTCACTTGGTTAAGGTAGTACTACCGGTTTTGGAATTTACGTTCAGAATTTGATGAAATTTGGCATGTTGGTACTTTATAATATCATAATTAAGCAGTAAAATTTTTGGAAGCCTGACAAGTCCTGAAAAAAAGATATTAATATCTACATATTTTTGCTTTTACCATTGATCCTTATGGAGAATCACAGGCTTTATTTTATTTCACAAAACTGGACGTTCAGATTCTTATAAAAATCAAGACAACGAGAGAAAATAACATCTAAAACATATTTAATAACAATCAGTATGGTTTTCAAGAATATGAGAATATTTATTAATAAAAAACATTCAAAATTTATCTCTGTCTCTCTTTCTCCAACGTGATTTAGTATAGGGTAAATTTACTACGTTAATCAAATAAGGTTAGGTTTTGGTATTTGACTCTTGTGGTAACGGTAGTACTACCTTAAGCAAAGAATTCTACTTTCTTACGCAAAAAATGTTACACTCACATTGTAGAACAATTAATAATGAAAGATATTTTTGTGAGATTTTAAGAAATATATGCAGACTATATTTTATTGTTTGGAATAGTAGGTGTACATTTCACAAAATGTATCATGTTTAATGTATGTAATTTATTAATTTACATTAGAAAAGTTAAGATATTGAAAGACTAGTCTTGGTTTACGATGTAATTATTGCAATTTCTATATTAATCTCTTCGTGTAAAAAATAGCAAATTTTACATCACGGGAAAAAATGCAGAACAATAAGTATCGAAATTTATTAACAATTTGCGATAAAACCGGTCGGATATGTGAAATATGAAGAAATATTGATCATAATAAAAATTCCATAATGCATTAGCACAGCTTTTTCGATAATAATTTAATAACAAAGCAAGAAAAATGCATACCTTGATAATTTGATATTTGAAACTGATACGCCTTTTTAGGCGACTTTGTTATTAAAACATTACCAATAATGATTAATTTGAAGCAGGATGATTTACGAAAAAGCAGTTTCTGATTTGTGCGATTAATCTTTCGCATTCGCAGCAAAAGTAATTTTGTTTTTGTATGATTGGAGATGCGACATTAATCACAGAGATTATCACAACCTCTTGTTTAATATAAATATTAAAAATGATGATTGATTTAGACGGTATGATAGAGGAAATCACAAATCACGTTTCGAATAAGTGAATAGTCGTGTTAAGAAGCATGAATAAAAAATTAAACAAATTTAAGTTTGTAGAAAAGATGCATCATCACGATGAAGGATCTCTGAATGATTATCGATGCGGGTCTTCTTCTTTGTGTTTTTTATTTGACTCAAATATCTCTTCGCTAAGCTTGGATCTCTTTTTAGAGAGGAGATGAAAATATGAAATATCGAGAGTGGAGGATTTCAACGATAAAAAAATGCATTGATGAAGATGATAAACATTTGTGGTAAAGCTCATCTCGCATTCGCCAGATATGTTAACCGGGGGACGCCAATCGAGGGTGGAGTTCTCACCCTTACCCTCGTGGGACTAAATAAAGGGATCACCGGGCGAAACCCTAGAGCTTTTGTGTTATGCCTTTGATCCCACTGCATACTTTTACTAATAAGTATGACACATTCCGGAAGTGTAACACACAGTAAAAAATTTTGTGTAAAATCAACACAATCCTAGTGTTAGAATCCGTCGACACAATTTTAGTGTTAATTTTCAACACAAAAAATAGTGTTGAATTTTGAACACAAATATTGTGTTAAAATTAACATTAATTTTGTGTCGACTGTATCTAACACTAGAATTGTGTTGATTTTACACCAAAAAAGTGTTAACTCACTTATTATTTAAGTTTATTGAATATAAAGGTTAGGAAATCAATTAAAAATAAATAAATCTTCACGCTTATCAAGAAAATTAGTTTATTTAATTTCTTTAATTTTATATTTAGCGTTAAATACGGACATTAAGGTAATAATTAAATTTATAAATAAAATAAGAGAAAAAAATATTTGAGTAAATAAAAATGAATGAGCAAAAATAATTTGTAATTGCTCTTAATTGTAATTTTTACATAAAAGATATAAAAAAAATGACAATGAAAAAAAAATGAAATACAATAAAACTAAAATTGTACTTGTGATTAAATAATGATCAGGCTTATTTTATAATGTTAATAAATATTTAAATTAAAAGCCGATTTGATGTGGTTTAAATCACGTAGACACGCCTTAGGTACAATGAATTTTTTAATTTTATATTTAGCGTTAAATACGCACATTAAGGTAATAATTAAATTAAATTGACTGGAGAGAACGTAGTCGACCAAAATATCATCCAACCTAGCATCATCTGAATCAGTGAAATAAAACTCTGTTTCAATCAAACTGGGAAAGACTTCACGAGCTGTAATAAATAATTATTTTTTACAACATACATAAAGAATGAGTTTGATAAATAAATGTCAAAAAGTATAGAAATTAACCTTTGAAAATGAAATCATTTAATGTAACAGGTAGTTGTAATTTCGCCCAAACTTTATTATTTAGCCAATGAAAAATAAACATAATATTCCCTTGTGAACTATCTGTCATCTACAAAAAAAAAATAAAACTAGTGTCAGAAAATGTAAAGTAAAATTGCAAAAGAAAAACATAAAATCAATAAATTTGTTCATATTTTTTTTATGAATTTGTTAAACTAACAGAGAAATTGTTCAAAGTCTTTCATTTTTAATAAATATTATAAATTTTAACGTTAAATAATAATTTATGTAGCAAATTTATTATAAGAAAGTGAGGTTAGTTGAGCATTTTATATAATTATAAATATAGTAAACTTTTACTTACTTTAATTAATATCAATTTTTCTTTTTTTTAATTGTGAACAAACTGGTTTTTTTTTATCAAATATAATTAAATAAACTATTTTTCATAAAATTAGACACTATAATTTATACGCCCGAGTGGTTAAGTAGCTGTCCGGTAAAACAATGCGTTTGGCGCGTAAACTGAAGAAAGGACGCGCCAACAACACAAACTTAGTGTTAATATTTCCCGCTTGACACTAATTTTGTGTCATTTTATCTAGTAACACACAAAAAGTGTCAAATTAACACACAATTTTTTAACACAGACCGTTTTTGACGCAAATACACAATATTTTTTACTGTGCAATTACTATTTATTTTTGAGATATTTTTTATCGTATCTGATAATTAGATCGACTAAATTGATTATCTCATTTTAAAATCCATTACTGAAAAAGAAACTTTTTTTAGTTAAAGTAAATTTTACTTCATCCAAAAATTTTTAGCTTAATCCAGAATGAAGAACTTCTTCAAAATGATGTTTTTGGTTAAAGATTTTGAACTGTATTAGTTGAATTATTGATAAAAAATATTACTCTTTTTTTTTAAGGAGGTATCCAAATTTTCTCCCAAATAATAAAAAAATTTTTTGGTTGCAACTAACAAATTTTATTATTTACTCTGAAGATAATTAAAAAAAAAAAAAAAAATAAGATTCAGCGCATGTGAGTTCCCAAACACTCAGTATTTTCTTAAGTGCTCCGTCTCACCCTTCCCTTTCCTAATACTACTTCCGAGCTAATTCAGTCTAAAAATGTCCAGAAATTCGTTCACTTCAACACGTCTACCAGACCTTATCCTTCGGATGACTATAATACAAGCAATGACGGTTTCAAAAGACCGTTTTTCTAGGAATGAAAACCTACTTTTCTTTGTTGTGTATAAACATTTTCAAACATTACGCATGGGGAGTCTAACACAAAAATATATCGAACATCAACTATAATAAAAAGCTTCTGGTAACAGAAAAAAATTTAACGATCAAGGCAGTGTCCAACTTTTTATATCGCTATATTCGCTTGCTAATTGGTTGCCCGCCATTTTGGATTGAATTTTACGATCTTATATTTTAAATTACGACCGCTAGACTTTTTATTGCCTGGGAATTTTTATAACAGCCCACCAAAGATCCACGATTCCTCTCAGCCAAAACCACCATCAGAAAGTTTCATTTTAGAAAATGTAAATACCGAAAATCAGATAAACATGTATGAAATCTATAGAGAATACAAATTTGAAAATTTTCATATGACCCGAAGTTCGAAATTTGCTATACACAATTACGTTATGATAAAAAATATTTACAATAATCCAAATCGGAAATTAGCCTGAAGAAACAGAAATAAATCGAGAACTTATATTTCAAGGCCGAGAAACGTTTAGCTAAGCACGCGACGAGTTTTTGCGTGGTCTCGGAAAGAAACTAAAGAACTATGAATACAGGTGGTAAACTTTGTATTATATACCATTAACATAATACAAACCGTAAATCGTTGGCCTAAGACCAAATTATCCATAATCATGAAACTTTTGATCCGCTGTTTTGACACTGCATTAAAATTCAACCTTGTTACTAGGAGTCATGTTCATTATAATGTAAAGTATTTAATTATGTGTACTGGTGGTGATAACATCCAATGTTTCCCCTATCGATTCAACAATAAAAGAGGAGGTCCGAATATAATATATATATATATATATATATATATATATATATATATATATATATATATATATATATATATATATATATACATATACATATACATATACATATACATATGAGGTTCATGTATATAAATAAAAGGGAATCAGGGGAAGTCTTTAGTAAGCTCCACCTCCGTTTTAACCTGAGGGTAAAAGTTATATTAATACGTCAAATCAACAATTGAATCACTAGATTACTGACTATTGACTATTGATAGACTATAAGACTTAAATTAAGGTATTTGCGAGCAATGTGCTAATAGTTTATAGATTGTTAAAAGTACTCCGTGAAGAAATTTTCTTATATGATTTAAAAGGTTCAGATAGGTCCTTATATGAAAATTTGTCATATTAGACCCCATCAGGACACCTGTGGCTTAATAGCCTGATTTTTATTTTAATACTCAAGTTTGCTTTAAAATCTAACTCATTCGCGATCGTATCACAATACAAATATTCTTAGCATATTTTCCCTAATCATAGATCACATTAGTACACGGAAAAAAAAAATTGTAGAAAAAGTTACAATTGTCACGTTTTAATCCAGAACCAGACTTTCAATACTTTTATGATGTAACATTTTTACAATGTAACATCATAAATTTTTAAATCTCAAATTATGAAAATGAATATATTAGAAGTTTGGTTCTGGATGATGATGTGAATATTATGATTTTTCCTAAAATTTTTCTTCCGTTTTTAAGTTATAAAGAAAAGATAATTTTTTTTTTTTCACTATTTTAAAAAGCTTATCTAACAATAGTTTTTAGTTTAATCAACTACCAATCTAAGTTTTATCTTATACGATATGATAATTAATCTACACATTTTATAGGAATGTCTAAAAATTAAAAATTAAAAACATTTAGCTGATATGGTCTACCATAAAAATTGGTCTTATTAGTCCATACCAAAAAACTTTTTTTTACCGGAGTAAATGATAGCAATCGATGATGACGTAAAAGTATAAAGAATGGATGTTTAAAATTGTTGCCAAAACCAAAAACATAATGTTAAATTCTACGAAGTGTAACATTGAAAGCGTTTTGTTGAATTTCGACTGCGGTAGTTATGCAAATGAGAGAACTGTCACACAGCTTAGGATCGAATGACTGCATCTGTTCTTAGCACATATAGTATAGACCTTGTGCTTTTGGTCTTATACTTATCTGTCTCTTTCTACTTAACGCTCTTTCTTTGTTTGCTCATTCTCATTCCCATTCTCATTCTCATTCTCATTCTCATTCTCAATCAGGGTTCAGAAGTCTCGTCAGTCCGGTCTCGAGTAAGAGTTTTGGGACCACCTCGTACTCGACCTTCCTGTGGTGTCTTCTTTGTCCTTAACTTCTAAGGGCGTAAACCAACCCGACCCAAACCCAAAACGTT
Source organism: Cotesia glomerata (assembly GCF_020080835.1). NCBI lineage: Eukaryota > Metazoa > Arthropoda > Insecta > Hymenoptera > Braconidae > Cotesia > Cotesia glomerata. Next base: position 6,733,464 of record NC_058162.1, read on the forward strand.
GGATAATAGTGTAAGTAGTTATGCTTGTAGCCCTCTTTCCGGTCGTAACTCCATAAAAGACTCACTATAGACTATTGCCGCTGATTATCGACAATGAGATTTCACGGTTAATGTCGGCCGATTTAGATTATTGTTTAGGTTCTAGTAGAGATTTGGGTCATTAGTGAATACATTGAAAATAATTCATTTGATTCATGAAGAATATTTTTTGAAAATTTGACTTTTGCTTCGAGATATTCAGTTAAAATAAATTTAATAAATTTATTTATTTATTTATTAAGTTTAAATGCCAAATTTTATGTACAAAGTTATACTTCACATAAGTACTGTTAATACATACATATTAAAATACACTGTAAAAAAAAACCGGTGTGAGTCCATGCGGTGTACGGTGTTAAAAATTCCGGTGTTAAATTCAACACCGAAATCGGTGTAGCAGCAACACCGGTCGCGGTGTAAATATTTTTTTTTCGGTGTTAAATCGGTGTTATAAATTTTCCGGTGTTGATAATATTTTAAGTAACACAATTTTTATAATTAAACTTTTTATGTTTAATAATTAAAAATAAATAATAAAAAAAAAGTTAATACTTAATTTAGAAAGTTTAAAATAATAAAATATAAAAAAGATAAAAGTTTTTGATTAAAATAAATACACTGTAAAAAATTTCGATGTAAAAATGGACCCAGAGTACTTTACATGGCCGTGTGGTGTGAAATAATGGTGTGAAATTCTCTCGGTGTAAATTTTCGATCCGTGTTACTTTAACACCATTATTAAAGGACAATTTTAGGACATCATATAGATAATCGGAAACTCTAAAATAGTGGATTTTAGTAATTATTTCATAATTTTTAAGTATTTTTTTTAAGATTTTCGGAATACTTCTAAGATAATTTTAGAATCAATGCAATTTATTTGAAGCAATTTAGTTGAAATTTTGTCCTTAAATCTTATGTGGAACCTTTTTTGAATAATCTTAAAACATTTTTTTAACTATTTGAGAACAAATTTTGAATACATTTGAGACATTTTTCGGATATTTTTGAAACAATTTTGGAACATTTTTTGGACAGTTTTATAGTGTTTTTACAAAAAATTTGAAATATTTTTAGAGCAATTTTACAACAATTTTGAACGTTTTTTAAATGATTTTCATATAGATAATTTATTTTTGCACATCCGTAGATTTGTCATGTTTAAAACATCCATTATATTATGAGAAACATCATGGTTACGATAAAAATAATTATTATATTGTTCCTAAACATTTAATATTGTAAATACTATTCAACTTGTTGTATAACATTCATTAAATCGATTTCTGCGTAATTTTATAAGTTGAAAATTCTTAAATAAATGTTACTTGTCTCATTTTGATAAATATTGAATATTAATTGTGTTTTATGGATCATGTAATATTCATATTCTGATACGGTCTAAATTTATTCTACTGTTACACCGGTATTACACCGGTTACACTGATATTACACCGGATTTTTAACACCGCTACACCGGTGTTAACACACAGGTGTTACATAGCGGTGTTAAAATGAGTCCATTTTAACACCGTTTTTTTTACAGTGTATAAAATTTACATAATAGCTTAAGATATAAGATTTACATAATACACAAGGGAATATATTGTTTTTTAAATATTTTGGAATGATCAATTTTTACCAGCTCACTATTTTATTGTTCTTCAAGATTTTTAAGAAAATCGAATACTCTCGTCTTAAAAGATTCTAAACCAAGAGAATTTGAAATTTCTGGAGGCAAAAATCTTGCCAAAACCGTATAGCTGATATGAGAAACAAATGTTCGTAGGTTGCAGTGACAAAATTTGGTATCTTGAAAGTGATTTTGTTATTTTTGGTCGCTATTATGTGTGATCGTCTGATGATAGGGTCTTCATCAATAAATAGAACACGCAAAAATTTTGGTTCACTTGTTGACAGCAGTTTAAAAAGTATAACCTTCGTGACTTTACATTTAACCAATTTAATGACCGTCGATATGGTGTAATTCGTTCATTACGCTTCAAGTTATAAATGAATCGAATGGCATTATTTACAAGTCGCTGAAGCTTGGAATCAAGTTCATTTGATAAGTTTAGAAACACTACTGAGCAGTAGTCAATAATAGGAAGGATCGTGGCAGTAACTAATAATTTGCGGGTCTGTGTTGACAGAAAATTTTTCCTATGTTTTAAACTATTTAGTGAGCCATAAACTTTGCGTCATATCTATGAGATGTGTGTATCTTAGGAAAGATTATTTGAGAGATGGACTCCTAGATATTTAGTGGAATTCGTATTTAGTATTACATTTCCGTCTATCACATTCATCACAAATTGAATCAAGAAAATTAAACAAAGAGGATAAACAGAACCAAATTTCTTATTTTATCTATTTATTAAAGCATTTTTATATTTTCAAACAAGATATGATATGAAAACATGAAAAATTTATATCTGAGAAAAAAAACTTGGTAAGTGATAAATATATATAGCGGTAATTCAAGCTTGACAGTTTTAGTCCGTTTTCGATACCAATAATTGTTTTTTTTCATTTATGAACAGATAGATTCCACATGCACATAAATAAGATGTATATGAGAACATAAACTATATACATGTTTTAACACATATTTTTATATGTAATTTTTTCATAGAGGTTCATTCATTCAAGATATTTCCAACTTTTTTCAGCGATACTAAAAATGCTACAATTGCTCTTATTTTCGGTTGTTGGATCGAACTAATAGAAAAGTTAATTTCATTCAGGAGATTTAAGAATTTTTCTACTTGATTCAAGATGATAAACTTTTCAAAATTATATTTTTGGTTAAAGAATTTTTCTCTTGAATCAAATTAATTTTTTTATCCGTGCATATATGTATCAAGATGATTTATTTCTAACAAACAACTGTAAAAGTTTCATTTAGGTCCCAAAAAAATTCTGTGAAAGTATGAGCTTTTAATTTTGACACTAAAATACCCCTCATCGCACTGTCAATTGTTTATATTCCATAAGTGTTACCAGTTAACACTCTTTCACAAAAAAAATTTCTAAACATATTTTCGCAAGAAATTGGACGCTCTACAAAGACAAGTTCTGTATCATATTCTGGTAAGTCCACTCGTTCTAAGTTGTTGAAGGTCAAATTTTGATTTGTCGTAAATTTGACTAATTTTTGGGTATTGCAGGGAAACTATTGTATTGGTCTTATTAAACAAGTGTAAACAATTTTTCATGTTAAACTGACATGTCTTTGAATAGATGTCAATTGATACTTTGGAAATAATTGATACTGCTTCAAGATAAGGAATCTTGAACTAAAAGAACAATTTTGAAGAATTGCTTTATCTTGAATCAAAAATGTATTCTATTGTTTGTTCAATGTCGAATTTGATGGCATAATCTTTATCTTTAGGTACAGAATCTCTTTCCGCTAAGAAAACTGACTTCAAGCTGAAAAATTCATAAAGTAAGATGTAAAATTATCTTGAAAATAATTTAATTCTTGGATCAAGAATATTTTTCTTAATTTTTTTTCAGCATAGCATTTTGAATATAATAGTCGAAGCTTTTTAAACATCAAACTACACAACGTGTGTGTTAAAAATCTCAAACATTATTTTCCTTCCATTCCATTCATTTGATGCAATTAAGCGTTGGAGGAACGTTGATAATAGCAGCAAAGAGAGTCGCGTGATTTCTCGATGCCTTTGTATAAAACCGCCCGGTTAGTTCTTCACGGGAATTCATGCATCTCTTCTTATTCTCAATCTTTTTCATTCGTCTTAGCCTCTTCTTACTTCTCAAGTGACTACTGCTTGTAGTCGTTGGATAGATAGTGAGCAACAGAGATAGAGATAGAGATAAAGACAAAGACAGAGAAGGAGTGAATGAGTTCTGCGGTAGAAAGGGGCCAAGAGTGGACCATCGAGACCAAGACTGGACTCTTGTCTTCCAACTTCTAACCGTGGGTTTCGAGTAAACACTCTATAGTGCATGTACGCTGAGAAATAACGTGTGAGAGGAAGAAAGAAAATGAAATAATAAGAGAAGAAAGTTGACGCTGAGCGTCGCCAGCGGCAAGGCGGACAAACATCAGGCAAACAAGTAGGATCGTTCCTTCGAAGTAGGAGAAGAGAGGAGAAAGGAATGGGAGGAGGAGAAGGGGACCCGCTTATCGGATCGTAACATCTTAAGACTCGCACGTACGCCAACCGCACGGTCTTGGTCTTCTAACTCCAACTCTCGATGCGGTTTCGATACACGACAGAGTCGTGTCGATTCCAACTCGTTTTATTTTTTGCTTTTTTACTTTTTATTCTGGCTCAGGATACCTGATATCTACGAACTTGAATCACGAGATACTATACCGAGACGAAGACACTTTATTTAATGCTCTAGTACACACTTTTTACTTGGTAATCTAATGGTTTATTATTTAGCATAAGCTGTTATTTACATCAATCTTAATGCATTTAATTTTATCAAATTTCACGGGATTAAGATATAAGTGATCAATATTATTTTTAATTAGGGTGCACAAAAAGCCGGATAATTTTTTTTTTCCTAAATAAATACCTTGTCAAAATTTGAGCTCTTAATATCGATATTTATAGATCGCAAGTCAAAATTGACTTTTTTCAATTTGAATATTACAGGAAAAATATTTTTAAACCTTGGAATTTTACATTTCTCTTGCAAGCTAATTTTTGGGTGCGTAATATATGTCAGTAGAAAATTAAACGATCTACAAAAAAGGTTTCTTATGATTTTTCGATGAATTTACTTTTGAAAAAGTTATTCGAGATTAAAGTTTGACATATCCTAAATTGTCAGTTTGTCTTCCATTTTTTGCAAAATTATTATTGTTTAAAGTAAAATTAATCAAAAATTATCGAAAAATAATAAGAGACTTTCTTTGCACACAGTTTAATTTCCTGCATGAATATATATTAAGCAGCCACTATGTTGCTTTAAATACAAGATATAGAATTCCGTGGTTTGGAAATATTTTTTTTCCATGTTATTCATCAAGTAGAAATTTGACAATTTTGAATCACAACTTCTAAATATCAATAATAAGGGCTCAAATTTTGGTATATAGAGTCTTCATTATGCTTTTCTGATGAAATAAATTTTCTTTAAAAATTACCATTAAATCATAGTAATCGTAAGTCATTATGCATCAACGCTTGAACTTCGTATCGTTTTATTAATAAAAATTACGAAAAAGTAAGTTTATTTTATGGTCTACATTAAAATTTTACGGTTGATTCTGGTCAAATTTGTTGAAAGAACGTTAAAGACTATTTTAGTCACCAACAAACAGTAAAGCCAAGTCATGAAGTCCCACGATTACATACACTACACAGTAAAAATTTTTTCGTCATTGTGTAAAATTTAACATTCTCATGTGTTGATTTAATGATTTAACACACTAGAATGTGAAATTCTACACACAAGAGACTCTTGTATTACACTCTACACAATGACGAAAAATACTTTACTGTGTATACAGTAACTTTTCTGGTGAATTTAACAGTTAATTAAAAAAAAAAAAAATGCTTTTTGTGTAGTATGTGCGATCTTTAGCAAATTTTAATTTTTAGCGTTGTATACACTCTTACTTAAACTGATTTTGTCATTCAAATAATCCGGCGAGATTCTTTTTTTCATTCTAAAAATAATTATCCTGATAATTTATTGATACCGATTGTTCTTATGTGGGAATTAATAATCCAGCGTCTGATGTCTGATGTCTGTCTGGTATTTTGAAAATTAAATAGGAGCCCGTTATTTTGTTCTTTGAGATTGGAGAATTCTGAACATAATGACCAAGGTACGTTCAAGTACACAAAGCACTCCGCGGGTGTAGATGGCTATAAATCAACAAGTACAACAACAGTGTAGGTCTTCACAGTCTGGTGCCTCCGCATTGGTCGGCCCGTTCCGCACATCATTGAACCCACGCGCGGCATCCAACACCGCAACAGGAGGGCTAGAGTACACTCAAATGTCCCGGTTATCTCTTTTTTTGTAAATACAACTCTTTTGGACTTTTTCAATATTTAAGAATCTTTTTACTCTTTCTTATATACCTTCTCTCCCGGTTATCTCTTTTTTGTGTGTCAAATCTGAGGGTAAAAAATTTAACGTGATTCTCTTCCTTCAGAGTAAGAATCTTTGTCGATTTCTGGAAGTCATAAGCGATTGGAGATCAATTTTTTAACACATAGACTAGACACATTTTTTAGTTTTTTGAAAATTTCGAGTGAATTTTACAAACAACTAGCAGTCCACCCCGGCTTCACACGCGTATTTAACAAAAATTTCAACATTAATTATGATGTAATATAGCCTATGTCACCCGGGGATAGTGTAGCTTCCCAACAGTGAAAAAATTTTTCAAATCAGTTCACTAGTTTCGAAGTCTATTCGATGCAAACAAACAAACAAACAAACAAACAATCAAATCTTTCCTCTTTATAATATTAGTATAGATAATGAAATTTGGTAACAGTAGCAAATATTCATTTTACACTAAAAAAATAAAATATTCATGAATCGAAGAAATCATTTTGAAGAGAACCTCGATTAACGTATACATCAAAATTATCTAAATAATTTTTATGAATCCCTACATTCGCCCAAAATAATCTATAATAGTGCTCACAAATTTTTAATAATCAGAAATCTCCAATAGTGTTCAAGTAATTTCTTACAGCTGCCCAAATCCGTCTAAAATCCTTCAAAACTTTAAATAATTTTTGCGCACTAAAAAAAAACTATTTTTGATTCAAGAGATATATTCTTGTTCCAAGAACGAAATTATTTTGAAAAGAGCCGGTTATCTTCATCCAAGATTATCATCTTAGTAAGATTAGTAAAATTAATTAAAATTTGTCATCTACACGGAAAAAAGTGGCTTTAAAATCTCATCAGGTGATACAAAAATTGTATCACCTGTGAAGTCAACAGAGGTGAACCTAAATTTACATCACCCGGTGATACAATTTTTGTATCTAATGTATTTTAAATGGGACTAATTTGACGGAAATATTCGTACCCTCAAACCTTGAAATAAATTTTTCAAGACATTATTCTTTTAGCATTGAACATACAAGGTCAACTGCCATGTTATTTTCACGTTTTTTTATAACAAATTCTTAATAAATAAAAAAATACATACGACACAAAACATCAACAACAAATATAACCTATACAATATTCAGGCGCATGCGTGAAGCGCACTCAAAATTTACTTCACTGTGATGTGGAATCTATATCACGGTGATACAATATTTGTATCACCTCAAACCAAAACTAACGCCACTCGTACAGTCGGATTTTTACATCATTAGTGATGCAATTTTTAAATCATCTTTTTCCCGTGTAAGAACTAATAATATTTTTTTTAATTTCGTTCGTGAATTTTTTGAATTAATTCAAACTAAATATCTCAAAGCAAGATCGAAATTTTCTTTAATCTAGAATTTTTTTCAGTGCAAGATTAGAATATGTTCAAAATTTCGACTTAGGTATTGTATTTAAACACATAGAAAACATATTATTTATTTTCAAAATATTAGTTTTCACGAAAGAAGATAACAAAAGTAAGATAGGCTTAAAAAGAAACCCAAAATATTATTGAATCGAAGACAATCATAAGATTATGGTCTCTTAATTTAAAATAAACATGTTTAACAAGACGAAGGGAGTTTTTATTCCGAATAAGACAAGGTGATAAATAAGAAACGAATGAATTGTTTTCGGTGTATCACCCAACAAAGAGACTATAATTGTATATAGTAATCAACAAAAGGTTGAGAGTGTAAAAGCGAGAAATGACGCGTGGGCGGACCCGGAGCTTGAGATGATTTGAATGGTGGAGAAGAGTCTGGGAGTCAGGCAGTCAGGCAGTCGGAAAGACGGATTTTTATGTTGGGAATAAAAACCGACACAGCAACAGAGACGGATGTATAATACAGCAAATGAAATGAAGTGAGATAGATGCAAAGATAGAGATGGGGGCCAAGAAAGAAGTATACATAATATGTATAAGAATTCAAAAGTTAAAGAGAAGAGAAAAAAAGGAAGAAGAATATATATGAGAGTAAAGTAATATCAGGCAAAGGATGATGCTTATGCAGCCTAGTCTCTACTTTACTCTGTGCTGTATATCTGTATCTGGGTGGAGAATTATACTTGCATGAGCTAATCCTCCCTCCGGCTTGAATCGTAATTAAACCGTGCGAGACTTTCTTGTATTATGACGCCGTTTAATTCTAGTCTATATTCTATTTTATATATCCTTACAACCAATTTTTTTTACTTTTCTTCAATTTTTTAGATCTTGTATTTTGGGATAATTTTTAACTTCCCGCTAAAAAAATTTTCAAAAATCGGGAAGTTATTGTTTTCACCCCGTTTTTCGAAAATCGAGTTTTCATCAGATCTCGACGTTTTGAGGTCGTAGGAAGCTTTCCTGACTATTTCCGCGGTGATGTCACCGTGTCTGTATGTGTGTGTGTGTGTGTGTGTGTAAATCTCTCATAACTTTTGAACGGATCATCCGATTCGATCGAAATAAGCGGCGTTCTGAAGAATTCCTTCGCCCCTAGAATTCTGATACTAATTTACAAAATTTGAGTCGATCAATTTTGAGAAGTCTCAAAAATAAAATTTCCAAAAATTCGTTTTTTTGAAATATCTTTTAAACGGCTTAACCGATCAATTCCAAAAACTAATCAGCTCTTCACCTCAAAAAACCACGTCAATTGCCACCAGCCCGGTCAAAATCGGTTGATTTGTTCGTGAGATATTGTTGTCGAAAAAAATTGAAAAAAATGTTTTTTTCAGAATTTCTATAAAATTTTTAGTCTGACCAGTTTACGCTTGAAGATTTTTCAAAGAACTCCAAAACTGCGTTGTATGCCGTAAACCGCGAGAAAATCGGTTAATTCATTCAAAAGTTATTGCGGATTGAAAATTCAAAAAATAGTGTTCTATTAAACTTGCATTAGTCTTTTGAGCTCGAAGAGCTCAAAAGCACAGAACAGCGTTTTATTTGAGCTCGGAGAGCTCAAAATTACACAAAAATTATATTTTTGAGCTTGAAGAGCTTAAAAAATAAGTGAATTGTTGAGCACTTAGGTATGGAGGTAGCGGGAAGTTGCAGGGATAACCTTTAGGGTCAACCGTTTTCCTAATTTTTTTTTTATAAATCTGCCTATTGCAAAGATATTTCTATTTTCTCGAGTTGTGCCGATAAATAGAATCAGTTCGAAAGTTTATATGTAGTTATGTGTGATATAACCAGTTGTGTCTACAAGATTACAGCCGCGATTCTCGACGGACCTTGATGAAACTTATTTATTCTATAAGCAAAAATTTCAACCATGAAACAATTTTCTGATATGGCTATATATAGCTATATATATGATATGGCTATATAGCCTGATCTGATCATGTATGGTCATATCAGGTTTCATGTAAGAAAATAATAATAGTTTATGATAATTTTTCATCTTTTTAGAATTGTGTATCTCACTTTACACGTTGGATTAAATGAAAATTGGCCTAGTAGTTGATTAAACTATTAACAAATATGAAATAAGAGACTAAAAAAAGTAATTTTTACTCAATGACTCAATTTCTAAAACTTAACTCTCTTGTAAAGGGATAATTGAGCGATCATTGTGCCTTCCATCGGAAATTTTTAACACTACTTTTAAACGAAAAATCAAATTTGGGAATGATAGATTTTATCAGATTCAATATGGACATATCAAATTATGTTGAGATATTGATACTGCCATTCTAATACGTCATATCCCATAAAATTTGACAAATTGACTTTTTTTGAAAAATAGAATCATAACAATATTATGCAATTCATATTAAAAATTTAAAGGTTAAATTAAATAGTTCAATAACTATTTTTGAATAAATATTTTTATCGGTCGAATCCCATTGAATCAATGTTAAAAATGAACCCTTTTCATGAATCATTTACCCATGTCAAAATATGAAGAAAATATCTAAAATTCAAAATATTTTGAGAGAATGGTTCATATTTCCGGAAAAATAAAGTTTTTAATGCTAAAATGACCGACTTAATAGAGTTTATAAGTTTACTGATAAGATTATCTGGATGGATATGAACTTCATCTAAAACGAAAGTAACTGTTTTGTAGAGAATTTAATTTCCTACAAGCCTGTTTTCATGATTTTTTGTCCAAATTTAAATATTGTGACAAATGTTTCAAAAAATTATATAATTTTATTGAAAAATGAACTTCAATTGACCGTCGGCACGTGTTCTTTTTGTTTAAAATCAAAAAGCAAAATTTTTCCCGTAGTTTTTCGTCAAAAGGAAGGATTTTTTTGAACGCCGGAAAAAATTCAATTTTTAACGACCGCACCCTCATACATATATGTATATCAGCCTATGTTGAAAAATTTTTTCACGTAAGACTATAAGTGATTATTTAGTTTTATTAATTGTCTTAAAGTTCATATAATTATCTTCAACATTAGGTTATCTTATTTTTTTATCTGATAATTTTTTATTTTTTTTTTTTACAGTTTTTAAAATCAGCAATAATATGAAAAATACTATTATGGCATAACTTTTGGATCTAACTCATCATATCGCAATTCCATAAAATCCGTGTATAAGAACTAATCAAAAAAGTTGCAAATTCCACTATTGAATGTGTAAGTTTCCTCAAATTGTAATTTTTCTCAAATCTATTAATTAAGATGCTCAAAAGTATCATGAAAAATTTAATGTACTCAAATTAATGCTTACAATATATTATCATTTAAAATTTTAAGAAAAAAATATTTAGAACAATTAAGAAACCCACCTTTCCATTGCGGGTGTTGTCGAATGATTCTTTTTAACTTCCCGCTAAGAAAATTGAAAATTTTCAAAAATCGGGAAGTTATTGTTATTACCCCGTTTTTCGAAAATGGATTTTTTATCAGATCTCGACGTTTTGAGGTCCGAGGAAGCTTTCCTGACTATTCCCGCGATGGTGTCCGTGCGGCTGTGTGTGTGTGTGTGTGTGTGTGTGTGTGTGTGTGTGTATGTAAACCTCCTATAACTTTTGAACGGCTCAGCCGATCGGATCGAAATAGGTGGCGATCCAAAGAGTATCATTGCCATTAAATTTCGTGAAAATTTGAATCGATTCGGTTCGCTAGATTTTGAGAAATCTTAAAAATAAAATTTTGAAAAAATCGTTTTCTTGGAATAACTTCTAAGCGGCTTTACCGATCAATTCCAAAAACTAATCAGCTTTTAAGCTTAAAAAATCACGTTGATTGCTACCAGTCCCATCAAAATCGGTTGATTCGTTCGAGAGTTATCGAAAACGAAAAATTTCGAAAAAAGTGTTTTTTCACATAACTTCGAGATTTCTTTTTGGATCATTTTTGACAAAATGGAATAATTATTGGAGCCCAAAAAATCACGTCGATCGCCACCAAGAACGTGAAAACTGGTTGATCGGTTCATGAGTTATCGTTGTCGAAAAAATTCGGAAAAAGTGAATTTTTCAAATTTCTCTAAGATTTTCGGTTCGATCAGTTTGTGTTCAAAAGTATATCATAGATTCTAAAAAAGTGCGTGGAATACTGCCAACCGCGTGAAAATCGATTCATTAATTTAGAAATTATTGCAGTTTGAAAATTCAAAAAATACTGTTTTATTAAACTGCTATCAGCCTTTTGAGCTCGAAGAGCTCAAAAGCATACAAAAGCTATTTCTTTGAACTCGGAGAGCTCAAAATAACACACAAATTGTATTTTTGAGCTCGAAGAGCTCAGAAATGTCATAAGTGCAATTTCAAGCGTTTAGGTATGGAATTGGCGGGAAGTTGCAGGGATGGCCTTTAGGGTCAACCGTTTTCCAGATTTTTTTCTATTGAGGATGTGTTAAATCTAAAAAAGTATTAAGAAACATATTTATATAAAAACCGAAGAGAAAATAGAAAAAGGAGCGAAGAGAGAACAAAAGATTTAAAAAAGTAATAATTGCACGGTTATTTGGTTTCATTAGATGCGCGGGGAGATCGTCACATACATATCCGACTAATGGAATTAGCAAAGCGCTGGTGCGTGTCACTCTCCTACAGCTGTAGCTGTACATCAGAGCCCACTCGTATTATATACATAATGGCTTACACTATATACACAACCAAGAGGAAGAAGGAAGCATGTCGGAGAAGAGCGCCAAAAAGGACAGAGGAAACGAGAAGAGATGAGAACGAGCACGATAAATCTGTTTAAATAGAAACCCGCCCCATTTCATCCCTGATGCCGAGAGATGAGAGATGAGAGATGAGTGCGTGTAAGCTTCTCTCATTTCGAATCGCTTCTCCCTTCATATATGTCTAATGTTATCGTATGTCGACTCTGATTGACTCTAACTTGATTTACCAACATCACAAGAATCACAATATCATAACATATCACATCTTTGTGTAGCTTTTTTGGAAAATATTTTCAGCACGACTCATAATACGAAACATTCGGAATTACTTTATGATCGAAAAATTTTTCTCTACCATCTCTTTATGAATATTTTTATATTTATACTCTTTGTCAGTTCACGCACAAAAAAAAAATCAACTCGAATGAAGAAAAAAATTCTTGAATCAAGTAAAATTTATTTAAACCAAGAAAAATTTCTTATTTGTTCTACTCAAATCAAAATAAAGAAGTTTTTTAAAATTATTTACTTGATTCAAGTAAATTATTCTTTCTGTGCGGAACCAAAATAATTTGTGTGCAATCAAAAATACAATTAAGTGAAGATTCATTTAACAATTTCCAAAAATGTATATTGTGTAATATAGGCATGAAAAAATTGTTAAAATAAATTGACTAATTAGTTCTTCTTCAAATCAATAGAAAAATGTTCGTAGCTTGGAAACACGATAATTTTATAAAAGTTCTATTATTTACATAATTATTTTTTTAATGGACTTGTTTTGTTCATTTCAGACATTGGTACCTCAAATTGCTATTTAACTGGGTGTTGCTTAATTATTATTAATGGAAAAATAAACTGGTACTCTCTTTGTTCTTCTAAATTAAAATACATGAAAGACTTGAAGTTAGTCATAGATCGAAACTCGCAAAAAACGGGCCACGATTCATTATTGGTTAAAATTAAGGTGTGCGCGTAGCGCGCTATTCAAATTTATAGTCTTATATTAAAATATACATGGTAAATTTGGTTCTTAAAGCGCATGCGTGTTATAATAGCAGCTGGAGTCGAGTTGAGTCAGGAAAATATCGCAAAATATTTAAATTACTTCAATAATTGACAATAATTAATTTCCTTTGTTTTGCACATTGCTCTATCAATTAGCAATATAATATGTTTTTAATTAAAAATTCAATTAGCATTACGACCCGTGTCGAAATTTAAGTCGAAGATTCAACGTTTCGAACGTTCAAACCGTAAATTCGATGTATTGAACGTTAAAAACGTTAGTTGAACGTTACAAACGTTCAAGTCGTAAATTTAACGTTTTGAACGTTTAAAACTTCAGTTTAACGTATTGGACGTAAAAAATATAGATTCAACATTTTTAAAAAAGAATAAATTCAAAGATACCCTAAGTACCACTGATTTTTAATTAAACACTAGCTAGTCTTCTCAAACAGCCATATACCTTCGAAAAAAAAAAAATATTTTGGAAATCATACCACCAGTAAAAAATTCGGACTGAGTATTTTTATCGAACTGATGGTAAAATTTCAACCAAAAAACTGAAATTCTCCTTAATAGAATTGAAACATTTTTTATTGTACTTTTGTTTAAAAGCATAGTTATCTGAATAGTTTTGATATTACTTATTTTCACTCCTTATGGGTTTTATTTACACTCACAATATCTTGAAAACCTTCATCTAACGTTTTTAACATTCAATACGTTCAAATAACGATTTTAACGTCCAACACGTTGAATTTAAGATTTAAATTTTAACTCGGGAACTCAGGCGTTTTTATATTTTCAAAATTTTTATTTTTCAATTTTTCTTTTATTTGTAAACAATTTTTTTTAATCATAAAATGATTAAATTTGTTTTGAACCTTCAACATTGCTTTATAAAATTTTCACCGGTAAAAAAAATATTTAAATTTGGATTTTATTTTATAGTAAAATATTTAAATATAATATGGTCCATTAAACATAAAGTTAATCACTTAAAACATGAAATATTTTTCTGAATACTGAATGTCCACTCGAACAGTATCTGGGTCGAGAACGTGACCCTCATCTTCGACAACGAGAATTTTTTACAAGTCTGTTTCATAAATGCTTCATGTGTTCACACAGTGCACTTTACGATATATAAATACATCCATACATATCCATATAATAACAAGCATAATAATATAAGAATAAAAAGAAATTTTTTGCCATTGAAATATTGGAAATTTTAAAGACCCAACAGTTTAAAAAGTATGCGAGGTTGGGAATCGAGACCTTCGAGGGTTCCCACCCCGCACGGTTACCTTCTACCTGAAATCCTATCTACTTTGCAGAGAATCTTACTGCATTAGTTGACGTCTAGTTATATGTGAAATATATATTAGACCCGTTGTAATTAAAAAACGATATGAAAAAAATTAAATAATCATTGATTTTCAACTTATAAATCTTGAACGATATGACCACTGTTAAATAATTTACTTTTAGCAAAAATGTTTTAACAATTAAAAATAATAAAAAATTAATAATCTTACGGCTCCAACGCAATACATTTGAAATTATGGTTTATTCTTAACTTATTAACAGATGCAATTTTCTCAGCTCAATTCCACCTTCTCTGAGAGAAAGAAAAATTATTGTCATTAGTTTCAAAGAATAAATGAAGATAAGACAAATCAGCTACATTGAAATTATTATTATCATTAGAAACAATTGTATTTTAAGGTCTTAGATTTTTTTTTTTTAATTTATAACATTACTTGAATTAAAAATAAAATTACTATGTTTATCAGTGAAATAAAATTTGCTAGTTCGCGGGGTTCATAGTGAAAATCATTATTTTAACACCAGTTAATATTAAAAATATTAACGAATTAGTAAATTCCCGCGGATTTTACGGTGAAAAACCCTAGATTTGTAGAGATCGAAATTCACTGATTCAATTAGTGAAATGTTTATTTATTCATTTTGAAAAATAACTGAATTAATAGTGAAAATTGACTCATTCTTGAAATCAGTGAAAATTTCGCTATTTTATTTTTAAAGAGTACAGAAATATTTTTGCTTGGTTCTAGAATTTGTTGAAATTAACCATTTAAATTAAATCATTTTTTGACAAAATAATATTATTTTTATGCACAATATTATTAATATTTTAGACGTTAAATTTATTTACATTCAGCTATATACAGATCTTCACGTTGCCAAAACAGTTGCCTGTTTGACAAACAGTATATGTTTACCAGGAGCTATTTGCTGTATCTTCGAGTTAAGCGGAAATTTTAGAAAAAACGCTCCTCTACTCAGCATAGTTTATAATAATCTATTTTCTAACAGAGCATTTTTTTCGTAATTTTCACATAAATATTACGGTTTCTCTCGATGAGTGCAAAAAGAGAAAAGATGAGACCAATTCTTAACAGTTAGTGAAATTTCTATCAAATTTTCAGTGATAGTAGATATTAGAAATTTCAGACGTTCTCAATTTCAACTATTGTAATGTTAGAAAAAGTGAAAATTCAGATTTATTATAAAATATAAGAAAATTTTTACTAAAATTGATTAAAATTATCCATAAAACTAAAAATTAAATATTTATCGGAATCCATATAAGAAAACACGAATTATCGGGTCAAAGTTAGATGCTTAAAAAATTTTTCTCCCTTCCGGGCAGAAAGCGTAAATTTTCCGCCCGCTGCGCTAAATGAAAATGCCGCTTTCCGCCTCCGTCGAGGAGAAAAATAGTATTCTCACCACGGGCAGGAAATAAGAAAGCCTCAGATCACGTGTTTGTCGACCTCGGCTTCGCCTCGGTCAACAATTACATGTAATCTGAGACATTTCTTATTTTCCTGCCCTAGGTAAGAAATATACTATATTTATCAATTCACTTTTCTTTCACAAAGTTGTTCTATTAAGTCACTTCGAAATTCCTATGTAAATATTAATTGTACATTAAGCGGATTGTATAATAAATCTTTACTGAAATTTTCTTAAAAATACTTTAATAACAAAAATAATTTTTTGTGTACAACCAATTTATTAATTAATTTGCAATTTAAAATACATATTTTTAATTCATTTTTTAAATACATCCATGTAACTATTCTTAAATAAAAGTACTTATACTATTTTTTGTGCACATATTTATAAATCTTATTTTATTTTGCGGACACCCGTTACACAAACCAAACGATCTATTCACGTGATATTATAGTCCAGTGAACAGTAATCTAGGTTACGCCTTCCCTCCATCAATTTATGAGAACTAGGGAGTCGGAGAGAGTACATAAAACACTGTTTTTTTCATATTTGTTTCTAATTATTAGCTTGTTAAAAAATATCACATCACCCTCTTTTCTTCATGAAGAAACAAGACTTTTATTGGATTTATTAAAAAAAAGTCAATTTAATTTGAGCTGAAAAAATTTTGATAAAAATTTAATTCTTTTAGTCTCAAGTACGAATTTATTTAGATGAAAAATTCGGGAGTAATTATCCATAATTATTTTTTTTTTTGGGTAAATAAAAGTACCTTTAGTTTTTTTGTATATTTTCGAGTGTGAAGATCGCCTAGGGAAACAATTTAAATTAATTGTTATTTAATTGTGTCCTGACACCTGCTTGCTATGTGCTCGATATTAAAAACGTTTGACAAGCATAAATAAGGGAGGAAAAACTGAAAGATTAAGTTAGAGTACGAGTTTTAGAGGTTGCATTATACATCAGCAGGTCCCGGGACAACGGATTGCCCGTTTCATGCATGGCCAAGGGTGTGCAAAGGGTCTGTCTGTGTAGACATATATATATGAATATAAATATATATGTGCTAAGAATATGTATGGGGCCAAAAATCCCCCTTGGCACTGTGGGAATTTGTAATTGCGCGGCGTGGATGGAAAAAAACGAGGGGAGAATTTTTACCGAGTTTGAATGACGTGAGCATCACACGGAGAACTGATTGTCTATTTTTGAGATGCACGCTTTGTATAATCCGCTGAACTTTAAAGTATGATTCATTTTTTTTCTCATTTCGTGTTAATAACTAAGCTGGAATTTATTGAAAGTTCCGTTTTTTATTTGATTACTTTCTTTAAGTGTGTAAAATTAGAATTCAAAATTTTTTTCCATATTTTAAAACAGAAGCAGATTCTTCTTCGAAGTTAATGCACTGATAAATAATGAAATTGATTCAAGAGGAGGAACCTTCAACCAAAAAATAAATTACTAGTATTTTTTCTTCCCGTTAAAGAATCTTTAAGTATGACCGTATCAGGTTATATATTAAGATAAATCATTGACATACGATAATTTTCCATATTTTCTAGACGTGTCAATAAATTGAAATGTTTTAACAAAAAAAATTGGTTCAGTGGTTAATTAAACTAAAAACTAATGTCAGATAAGCTCCTCAGGAAAGTTCAAAGATGATTTTCATATTATAACTCAATACCCCAAAATGAACTCTCTTGTAGGGAGACAGTTCAGCAACCATGCGCCTCCTATCGAATATTTTCAATACTAGATTTGGTCGAAAAATTAAATATGGGTATATCAAGTCTGTCATGGGTATATTAAGTCACATTGGTATGCATCAAGCCAGATATGTCCTGATATGGTCATAAAGTCACATACTGGTGTCAAATTTTCTGATATAATATTAAATCAAGCCTAAAAATTCTTAAATTAAGTCAAATTTACTTAAAACTTTCATATTCTTGTTTCAAGAATTTTTTTTTTTGAATCAAGTTCATTTTTTTATCAATATGTAAATTTGAATGACCAATAACTTAAACAGTAAGAGAGTAGATTAAATAGAGATCATTTCATCGATCATTACCCCTTTATTTGCATATAGCAATGATACTATAATGACATATTACTTAAATTTCTAGTACATTGTGAATTGTAATGAACCATTTGAATACACTTATATAGGGATTAAAAACATTTGAAGGGTTAAGAAGTAAATACAATGAAAATCAGTATACACATGTGAAGAATAGGGAAATAGGCAGTGCCTATTAAGTACATTGTTTCTCGTAGTTGTAAGTTAAAATATACCGACTTTGAATAATTTATGGTAACAATCTGGTGTCGAGGGTTACCTATCATTATTCTAGAGGATAATTGCAGAAGTTTATATGTAAGTTTCTGTTCCCATATGGGAATATAAAGGATAAAATGTAATATTATATACAGGAACTTTTCAATATAATTATGGGAGTTATTTACATACTATTAAAAAAAATAAATAATATATTTCTGTTGAAATGATTCCCAGGGAAGAAATGATTTAGAATTTTACGCGGCTATAGGGAGGATAGAAAAACATGTTATAAACAATTCGGCTGCCTCATTTTAAAACACAGTAATAGAGTATTTCTTTATAATTTTTAAAAGAATTGTAATTCGATCAGGGATTGCGGAATGTTTCCCAATTACTGTAATTTCCAAGTTAATTGTTTAATAAAATTTCTTTCAGTGTGTTTTGGAATTCGACAGCCGAATAGTAATTTATACACAGAAAAAAAAATTAACTTGAATCAAGAAATTAATTCTTGAACCAAGAAAATTTTTATTGTCTTGAATGAAGAGGAAAAATTCTTGAATTAAGTAAAATTTACTTAAATTAATAAAAATTAAAAATTTTTCAACTCAAATCAAGATGATAAAGTTCTTCAAAATTAATTTCTTGATTCAAGTTAATTTTTAACTAAGAAAATCGAAGATTTTAAAAAATCGGGAAGTTATTGTTTTCACCCCGTTTTGCAAAAATCGAGTTTTCATCAGATCTCGACGTTTGAAGGTCATAGAAAGCTTCCCTGACTACTCCCACGAGGTTGTCACGGTGTGTGTGTGTGTGTGTGTGTGTGTGTGTGTGTGTGTGTGTGTGTGTGTGTGTGTGTGTGTGTGTGTGAGAGAGAGAGAGTATTTGAACCGCTTATAACTTTTGAACGGCTCATCCGATTATATCGCGGTTGGTGCTATTTGAAAGGGCTTGGCCAAACTTAGATTTTGAGTATAATTTGGACCGATTCGGATCAGTAGATTTTGAGAAATCTTAAAAAACCTAAGAAAAAAAATTTTTTCAAATGTGGTTTTTTTGGATAACTTTTAAACGGCTCTACCGATCGATTCCAAAAACTAATCAGCTCTAGACAATAAAAAACCACGTCGATCGCCACCAAGCTGGTCGAAATCGGTTAATTCGTTCGAGAGATATCGTGAACGAAAGAAAACCGAAAAAAGTGTTTTTTCGAAATTACTCCGAAATTTTTGGTTCGATCAATTAAAACCTGGAAATTTTTCATGGGGCTGATAAAACTGCGTCGAATGCCGCCAACTGCGTGAAAACCGGTTAATCCATTCTAAAAGTTATTGCGGTTTGAAAATTCCAAAAGTAATGTTCTATGAAACTTCTATCAGACTTTTGAGCTCGAAAAGCTCAAATGCATAGAAATACTATCTCTTTGAACTCAGCGAGCTCAAAATATCACATAAATTATATTTTGAGCTCAAAAATCTCAAAAATGTCATAAGTACAATTTTAAACGCCCAGGAATGGAATTAGCGGGAAGTTGCAGGGATGGCCTTTAGGGTGAACCGTTTAACTAATTTTTTTTCTGTATAAAAATATTAACCCAAATGAAAAAGTTATATATAAAAAGTTATAGTCGATAATGATATGAATAATATTTTTTTATATTTAAAAACATAAAACCAGCTTTCATCTTTTTTCCGATAGGCGCCTCATTTATATGCAAGTCTCGAGTGCAGCCTCTACTCTTGATCGTTAAATACCCGTACTATCCATGCAAAAGATTGCCAGTCACTTGAATAATCCTCGATATAATCTATCAATGTACGTACAATCGGGTATGAATAATTAATATATAACATGTAACATGTAATATATAATGTGTTTGTACACATATGTATCTTGATTCCGTGGTTATCGTCATCGCAACACCTATATTGAGGTTGTCTCGTGATAATCACGCGTTCAATCAGATAAAACTGACAATTTGCCGATTGGAATCCACGGCATAACACTAATACTACTATAGAAGACTATTTTACATTCACAATACGTTAAAACATGACGATGATGATAATCAATGACTTACATTCACGTGAATTGAATTGTTCGATGAATTACTTATGATCGACTAATTGTTTTCACTCCCCCGAGGCTATAGGCTGCACTATTAATAGTCTATTATATATCAATAAATTTTTTTATACTGTGCATATCTAAGTTTATTTATACCCCAACTGTTTTATAAGTATTTGATGTTAACATTTATTTTTAAAGAGTTTTTATGAGTTAGTAATACTTGGTGCGAAAAAAAAGTTTTACTGCAACATAGTAAAACTTATATACATTAGTGTAGAGATCGACATTTTTAGTCACGTGAAAGCGTTGAGAAAGTTTCTTCGCTGGGTTCTATATACAATGCCTGGACACTTTCGCGTGACTCGCGGATTCTTTAATATACATACAGGCTAAATATAGAAAAATTTATTAAAAATGTTCACTCACTTTTATAAAAAATTTACAAATGTTTTTTTTAATTGGATTAAAAATTTTAAAAATTATTTTGAAACATTTTTTATTATTTTAAAAATTATTCTTTTTATTCTTTATTTATAGTTATAAAATAATTATTTTTGATGATTAAAATTTTTTCGAAAAATATTGTGAGTATAGATTAAGAAAACTTTCAAAAATATTTATAGAATTTTTCCACTTTATTTAAGTCTCAAAGTTTCTCATTAATTTTTCACACTCTAAAAGCCAGCCCCACTTTTTTCTGAACCGTGCGAAGCATCCGTATATTATAAAAGTAGAAATAGACGTACACAATATGGACAATATAGGACCATGAGTATATATATAGAAACATCTATCACAATAGACCCCTCGGAAGGTGATACATTTTTGACAGACGTTAGTCACACCCGAACATTTATAGTAGTTTTTTATAGTTTTTTCATACATCATCATTTGCAATCGATTAAAAATTACTAACAATTGGGATCAATAAAAATATTTTGCCTTTTAAAGTCATATTATCACTAAGAAACAATTTAACAATAGAAACATAGATCATGTATGATTCCAAGTCAATCATTTGTAAATTTCTAAATATAATTGTGTTTAATCTTATTATCTATAGTGATATACTAAGTAATCTTAATAAATTTTTCTTTGTATTGAGGATTGTATTCTATGTAGAGCAAATTAACTATTATTATAAAAATTGGGACCAATAAAATGAGATATCAATAACGATAACATTGACGAGGGTTTCTTAACGCAATCACGTACGATATTTGAAGGTCAAAATTTTAACTGGAAAATTCGTATTTATAACTATTAATGCATAACCAAAAAAAAAAAATAAAATAAAATCAATAATAATTAGTGTAGTAGGTATTTGACAAAATGC
Source organism: Cotesia glomerata (assembly GCF_020080835.1). Classification (NCBI taxonomy): domain Eukaryota; kingdom Metazoa; phylum Arthropoda; class Insecta; order Hymenoptera; family Braconidae; genus Cotesia; species Cotesia glomerata. Next base: position 6,755,175 of record NC_058162.1, read on the forward strand.
AATTGGTAAATGTTATTTTTAAAGAACTGTTAATTTTTTATAAGTCACTTCTGTCAGTTTTTCTTAAAATAAATTTTAGATGTGATAACTTATTAAGTAAGCTTCATTTTTCATAAATTATTATTTCTTAGACAGATAATTACCTATTTATCTCATATTACTTGATAAAATTTTGCTATTGCATTTGTTTTTATGATTCTGCAATTTCTGCGTAACTTCGAAAAATCTACTTCCATTTTAGTTACTGAATGGTCTATTTTCTGTGTACGAAGTTGCGCTCGTAACACTTCGATATTACAGATATTACATATTCATAATTAAATTTTACATAATTAGCGTTCTATTTTTTATATCATGGATCAGCAAACTCAAACAATACTCCAAGGCTTTACTCGCATCAGATCTAAAAAGACGGTGATTTATCTGTCGTGTCACCTTGATTATATCTCTCATCGACAGGAGTCGACAAGTGTCAAGCTTAACAATTATTTCATTTCTGGTATGCGATTGTGATATGTACAGAGTAGAAACATTTTATTTTAAAAAAGGTATGAGTCAACAGGTTATGGGCCCTGGATTCTTTGTTGGTGCAATTGTTTGTGTTAGATTTTCGTTTTCTCTATAATTTGGTATAACATTTTCCAAAACAAATTTTCAAATCTGAGTTCTATGAACTGAAAAAATATATCCGATGATATCAAAGTTTTATATAGATTTTAGCAATAGTTTATTTCCTATATATTAAAATTGATGGTTGATTGAAGTTAGCTTAGTATCGAAATAACTCAAAAACATGGACCCTGATTCCTTATTGGTTCAGGATTAGAGCGCGCGCGTATCCGCGCAATTTGAATTCTTAGTATTATAATAAATGATAAGTTTTCGGAGTAGTTTTAAATGGATTAGAATTTTTAGCTACATAAAATTTGTTTCTTTATTTATTTTGTTTTATACATGTCAAATATAAATCCATGTATTGAAGAAAACCAAGAAGATTTTATTAGCGCATTTTTATTTCTAAAGGAATTTTTATAGTTAAATTTGATATTATCAGAAAGTTCTTAACGTAAATTTGTGCTTTTTCACGAATTTATATTTTTTTTGTGATAGTCAATTTTTGAAATTAAATTTTAAAAGAAGTTTTGAAAAGTTTGTTGGTCTCATAAGTTTATTATTTGACATTTGTCCGTTACATTGTTGATGAAGAATCCCGTTATAGCAATATTCTTTTTTAAAATGATCTATAAAGTACCCAAACTACATATATTGTGATTAAAAATTAAAAAAAATCATTCAGATAAAGTTCTTTTATTGACAATTCGTAATTCTCGGCAGTTACATATTACTGAAGGTTGCTACTGGGTTTAAATTAAAAGTCTAACATTTTAAACTTACCCAGAACATATATCATATACATTTTGATTTGTCTGTTTGCATGCAATGATTCGGTCGCGTGTCTTGGGTACCGCACTCACGTCCTCTACTCGCCTCAACTCCCACAATAAAATCACCGTGGGGGCAAAGAAAGAGAGTGTAGCGCACGCGATTCTGCACGTACACTACCCGGATTTTCTGTTACTCTGCTCCTTATTCGAGGACTCCATTGTCCTACGCGCCTCAAAGGCTACGGTTGGCGCCACCGCTAGTCCTTGTCGTCCTGAAAACGTGTTCTCCCCACTTGTTGATATTTAACATTATCTCCGTAGAATTAAACACCACTCGAGCATCAAGCTTGAACATCCTTCTCACTCAAGGATGTCCTTCTGCACATACTTTCCTGGTATATCCTGGCGCTCGAGTTCCCGAGAAACAGGTATGTTACCAAGTACTTCAAAGTCCTGGTACTCTCTCTCAAATCGCACCAATGTCGACTCTGCTTTTTTTCTGCTCTAGCATTTAACATTTCTGATGACATCGATTTACTGCTTGCTTTACATTTTATTTTATTCCATTTTATAAATTAAAAAAAAAATAAATTATCATATTATTAAGCATTTCATCAGTGCAAATGTGTGTATGTATCAAGAATGCTGCGGGCAGAACACATCACACACCCCCGCAGCGCTTGATGTCATTAGGCTTCACGGGGGTGACAAGTTTTTTCATTTCATAAGCGAACAAGTCGAGGGGAGTAAGTCAGGCGACTGCAGTCGATTGTGTAAAAGGGGGTTCCAAGTGTTTATCGACTGTCTATACATATAATATAGCTATATAATATATATATATATACTCTCTATACTCTCTTTACTCCAATTGGCGCCGGCGCTTGTTTCAACGGCCACCCTTACATATTATCGCATTAAATGATAATGAAAATCGACAATTCTTCTTCGATTTTCTCGAATTATTCGTTTGAGTTAAAGTTACATTTAAAGATTTCACATAATGGTTTTTTTAAGTAGTATAAGTCCTTGAAGAATAACTAAAAAAAAAAAATTAACTTCAGTAAAGAGAAAAAATCTTGAACTAAAAAAATTATTCTGAAGAAGTACTTTGTTGTGAATTAAAAAAAGAAAATTTCGAGTCAAGTAAAATTACTTAAATTACACTGAAAAAAAAGTTTTCTGCTCGGCACCATATACTCTATAGTAAAGAGTGAATCGTTACCGGTCCAATCTGTACAGCTACGAGTAGCAGTCTGAATAGTGACCGTAAGGACCCATTCGGGTGTCATTCACGATACTATTGCTTCCGTTAGTGTAGTTTTCCTAACCTCACTCTCTTCTAGATAGTAAACGTGTAAATCGTGACAGTAGTGATCTCGTATAGTGCAGAGCAGAAAACTTTTTTTCAGTGTAAGAAAAATTTCATGGTTAAAAAACTTTTTTGCTAGATTAAAGACATATAAAGCCAAAATATAATTTTTTTGACCAAAGCTAGTGTTAGAAATCTCGGATAGATGGCATATGATCGGGAAATTGTCTCCCTACAAAAGACAACCCTGACTGGTTAAGTTCTAAAATAAAACTTATGTTATTAACGAAACTAAAATACACATCATTAGGTTTTGTAAATTTTTCTTGTTTTCAATGAATCCATGTTATTTTTCATTAAATAAAAGTAATAAATCATAATAAAAAGAATGTAATGTAAATGTGAGTTCAGTCCTTAGAGCAGGAATCACAATAATATAATATTATTGTAAAATTATATCTATATATGATGAAAATGTGAAAAATGGATATTAATAAATGAAAATAATTTGAAAACGAAAATTTTGTTGACTCTTCTTAGGAGCTTATCTGATGTGATTTTTAGTTTAATTAATGACTAAACCAATTTTGTCTGTTAAAACATGTTAACTGAACTAATGCACATTTTTAGATGAAACAAAAAATTATAATAAATTACTTTTTTATTTTTGTACATAGCCCAATATGGCTATGGCTGTATATGACTAAATCACGCCATATATATGAACATGTATGAACAAATTTTTACGGGTTATCATCCGACTGCATTAAATTAAGTTTTAGTTATTAAATTTTTTTAAATGTTCAATTTAATTTTTTTTATTGTAAGAGTAGCTTTTTTTTGCAAACATTAAAAAAAAAATATCCTTGAATAGGAATTAACATAAAAACTCTTTGATTAAATTGGATATTTTTCATTTTATCACAAATATCTTTTAACCTACCTACATAGTTACCTGTCAGTATCCTATATATAGTTAAATTTAAATCATATAAATATATCGACTCGTCCACATCTTACTTATATCGATGTATCACACGATTTAAGATTTAAGTTATTTATTCACCTATACGATTTGTTCCCACGCTTTTACTGATTTCAACTCATCCTATTTCTTTACATCATTAGAATTTTATATTCTTACTGGTATTAAAATGTTTTAACTTTTAAATACGTTTTTAAGCTTTGTCTTTATTTATAATAATAATATACTGTGCATTATGTTTAGCAAGCTTAGATGTTTATGTTTTTGTCCATATTGGACATTAGATGTGATAATAATATTATAAATATTTTAATGTATATCCCGAGGAATAAAAGCGTTAATATATGGTTTATTTTAGTAAATCATTTGAAAAAGCCTCCAAGGTCTACCAAGTAACGCGCGCGCAGCTCTCGCATAAAATAAATCACGAAGCTATTTTGGTGACTGCCTACTCGGCCAACTACTATTATCTTACGTGCCATATTGCATCCTACTAAATTTTAAATTCATTGTATGTATCATTTATTTAGTGCCACGATTTCTTCGCAACTATGCACATTATGTAAAAAAAAATTAGTAAAACGGTTGACCTTACAAGTGATCCCTGCAACTTGCTAATTTCAAATGCAAAGCACTCCAAATTTAACCTGTTACGACGTTTTTGAACTCTTAGAGCTCAAACGTCTAGTTTGTATTTAATGAAACACTTTTTTCAAAGTATTCAAGCTACACAGAGAAAAAAAAAAAATACTACTCTTGACAAAATTTTCTTGTCACAAGAATATATATTTTTGATAATTTTCAAGAATATATTTTCTTGTTTCAAGAATTGGTCGAATTAATCAAATTATTTTTTGTTTAATTCAAGTGAACGTATTCGTTTGTTAATTTATCAAAATTAATGCCAATATTTTATTATCATGATAGATATTGATATTCTTTTGTCAAAAAACGAAAATTTCTTTTAAACGATTCTTAAGTCAAGATGATAAAATTCAAGACAAAAAATTGTTAAAACAAAACAACTAGCTGTCTTTAAAATAATTTTCTTCGAGCCAGATTATCTCTTTAAAATACAAAAAAATTTCTTAATTATCTTGACAAAGTACAATAAAAATAAGCTTTTTGCAGGGCCAGTGCAATTTAATTAAGAACATTAAATGTTCTCAATTAAAGTATATGAACTAGGTCCAATAATTAAATTGCACTGGCCCTGCAAAAAGCTTATTTTTATTGTACTTTGTCAAGATTATCAAGAAATTTTCTTGTATTTTAAAGAGATAATCTGGATCGAAGAAAATTATTCAGAAGACAGCTAGTTTTTTTGTTTCAACAATTTTTTGCCTTGAATTTTATCATCTTAAGCCAAGAAATTTTTTTCTGGACAAAAATTTTTTTTTTTTTCTCAGTGTACAATAACTTTCGGACAAATTATCTGATTTCAGAATACTTAGCGGCATTTAGCGTGGTTAAGAGAGCTTTACTAAAATTCTTAGAAAAAAATTAGAAAAACGGTTCACCCTAAAGGCCATCCCTGCAACTTCCCGCTAATTCCATTCCTGGGCGCTTAAAATTGTACTTATGACATTTTTGAGATTTTTGAGCTCAAAATATGATTAATGTGATATTTTGAGCTCGCTGAGTTCGAAGAAATAATATTTCTATGCATTTGAGCTCTCCCAGCTTAAAAGTCTGATAGAAGTTTCGTAGAACACTATTTTTGGAATTTTCAAACCGCAATAACTTTTGAATGGATCAACCAATTTTTACGCGATTGGCGGCATTCGATGCAATTTTATCACCCTCATAAGTTATTTTTAGGTTTTAATTGATCGAACCAAAAATTTCGGAGTAATCTCGAAAAAACAATTTTTTCGGTTTTCTTTCGTTCACGATATCTCTCGAACGAATCAACCGATTTCGACCAGCTCGGTGGCGATCGACGTGGTTTTTCGAGCTTAAGGGCGGATTCGTTTTTGAAGTTGATCGATGAAGCCGTTTAAAAGTTATTCCAAAAAAACCACTTTCAAAAAAAATTTTTTTCTTATTTTTGTTGAGATTTTTCAAAACTTCTCAAAATCTATCGTTCCGAATCGGTTCAAACTCACAGGAATTCTAAGTTTGAGGGAACTCTTTAGAACGCCGTTTATTAGATTCCGATCGGTTTAGTCGTTCAAAAGTTATAAGCGAGTCACACACACACACACACACAGACACACACACACACACACACACATGCAGACATAGTGACAACATCGCGGGAGTAGTCAGGGAAGCTTCCTATGACCTTAAAACGTCGAAATCTGATGAAAACTCGATTTTTGCAAAACGGGGTGAAAACAATAACTTCCCGATTTTTGAAAATCTTCGATTTTCTTAGTGGGAAGTTAAAAATCCGTTCTGACAAATAATTAAAAAATTATATTGAAAAACCATGTTTTGTTGATTTGAAAAAAATGAAATATTTCTCGAAAAAATGAATCGATTTTGATGCGGTTTGCGGCAATTAACACCGTTTTCTAAGCTTAATAAAGAAATATGACGAAAAAATTAATTGAACATTTTAAGTAAATTTTTCAAGTTATTTTGAAAAAACACTTTCTTGAGATTTCTTTCGACAACAATGTCTTTATTGCACGAATCAACCGACTTTGATGCGTTTCACGGCAATCGACGTCATTTTTTGACGGTTAAAACTCGAATTTTTGAGGTTTTCTCAGAATTTACCGTGCCAATATAAGTTCAGCAAGTCTTTCTCAGATGCCGTGAACCACTTTTCAGTCGGATACAAAGTAAGTTAAAAATAACGATAATTTATTTAAATTATTCTTGATAGATAATCCCAAAATGTGTTACATAGGAAATAAATTGTTCAAGTGATTTGTCCTTTGAATAAACCTACCGGAAATGAGTCAAAAGATGCGTTTATTAAAGCTTAAAGATCACTATTATATACAATATATTTGTATGTACCTCTCAAGATTCTAAGATGAGAAAGGGAAAAATAAAAATGAGTGCTGAGGAATAATTAACCGTTAAATCCCCTTAGTAGGCGATGAATTTATTCATGAATTTTTATGTTACTACACAATTGTAAATCTATTATTATTATTATTTTTAGATGTTAATGTAGTGATTTACAATTAATAGATTTCCGTCATTGTATTAAAAAAATTTTATATTCAATATTTAACACATTCGTGCGTTATTTTGATATAATTGTTTTAAATCAACGCAAAAGTGTTGAATATTAACCATAAACATTTTTTACACAAGTTTTTTTTAATTCATATGTTGACGGAAAATTTTCTACTTTTTTGAGTCAGGTTATTATTTTACTCGGCTTAAAAATATATCTATATATTTTTTATTATTAACCTTTAATATAAATTATTAACCTCTAATAATAAATCTCTACATCTAGTCATTATTTATTATATTAAAATTTAATTTAATAAAAATTGTAAAAATAATTAAACGCGTCTTTTACGCGTCTTTAAACGCGTCAAGAATAAAAACTTAAAATTACTACTGGAAAAAAAAAAATTTACCAATGTCATTAGTAATTTAGCTGTCGTTTGCTAACACCCTTTCTAATATTCAAATCTTAAAGCTTATACGATTGAAGCAAGAATTCAGAAACCAAAAACAATGTATGAATCCATTTATATATCTAGTTTCAATGTATTTTCGTCGAAAATGTTTTTTTTATTCTCAGTAGTAAAGTCTACATTTTTAACTCTAAATTTTCACGTCGCAAGACTGCAACTTAATTATTACTACCTTAGATTAAAAAAAAAAAAAAAAAAAAACCAAAAATCTATGCAAACATAAAAAGAAAGAAGAAATATGTGTATTGTAAATGATACCAGTTCATCTTCAAATGTTCGTATATATGTAATGGAGGTTAGTTGTGTCCCATGTCGGCGTCGATTGAGATTTCGAAAAGAGTAGTAGCAAGCAGGTGGTTCCACATAATAAATCGTATTGTAAGCAGTTCTCAAGGGCCATAGTAGCCACCTGCGAATCGATATCTCAAGCTACTGGTTTACTTGTATATACACTCAAATATGGTTAAAAATTAACAATAAAAAAAAAGTAAAAAAGTTTTGTTCTGTAACATCTCTTCTTTTGAATTTAGAATTTAGAGCTATCAAAACATCTAAATTCTAATAATTGTGGTAAGATATCTTCATCTATGAAGGTTAAGTATTGACAGATTTATGGATTTTGACGATATTCCAGAACGTAATCACTTGGAAAGACTCACTTTGGATGACATCCAATTTTAAATGGTATCCTACAAAATACGGTTCGATTACCATGTCGTATTTCTGGAAGTTAACTACCAAAAATAGTAGTTTTAATAAAATAAATTTAGCTTGTAGAACAAATCTCTTTATTATAAAATTGTTGAAGGATTTTAATCACAATTTTAACTTACGACACTGATAAAAAAGACTAATTTGACTCAAGAAAAATCTTAAACCAATAATATTATTTTGAAGCTTGATGATTTATTGTTAAAGATTATTTTGATGACTTTAAGAATTTTTCTGCTTGATTTATGACGATCAAGTCTTCAAAATGATGTTCTTGGTTCGAGATATTTTCTCTTGAATCAAGTTAATTTTTTTATCATTTTACTTTCGACGATGAAGTATCAAAATGAAAACAATGATATATCCCAGTGATTATGTCCACTCAGAAAAAACTAAATAGTAAAATTTACTCAAATTCCGATTATACTTTCTCGTGTTTCAAATGGTAAATCGAACGCCAGGGTGGTATAATATTGATTATTATCAAATTTACTGTGAAAAAGGATAAAAATTTATAATCTAATATTGAAAAAAGTGATTTGTAGCGGTTACTATAGTAAATAACGACTTATTATTCAAAAATTATCGTTTCAAACGGTTAAAAGCGCAAGGTCAGTAATTATAGTTTCGATTTTATCGGTGGGTTTAAAATTTATTGTTTTACTTTTCTTTTTAATGTAACTTTTCTTGATATTTTTCTACTTATTATGATTAACATTGAAGTTGAATTTATTAATTATTGTACTTAAACTTTTTAGCCATTTATATAGCTGTTATTACTGTTTGAAGTTATCTTTTTTTATATAATTATTAAATTATAACATTATTTGTATAATAAATATCATAAATTAACTTTTAAAATTACAATTTTACTGTTTAAAATAATATTTATTATCGATTATTATTTTTTATGTATCTATTATTATTTTTCATAGTTTAGTTTTTTCCGTGTGTGTATAATGAGGGTGTATTCCTTACAGTATCTACTATGAATGCGAAGAATTCAGAAGGAATGTTATTTGCTGTTTGAGCTCATTGCTTCTTGAATCAAATGAAGATAACAGATTTCTTGTAATTATACTGTTTACTTTGCAATAAATCACTGAAATAAAATTAACTTAATTCGAGACGAGAATTCTTTAGCTGAGAAATTTTTTTTGATTTTAATACATTTTACTTAATTTTTAAGGATCAAGTAAATGTTTTTTGTCAATGCAGGATGTAATTTGTTTTAAAAAATTTGTATAGTTAAACTTTAGTTAAATTTCTATTTAACTATGACTTTACTTTACGATCCGAAAAATGCACTTTGTAATTGTCTTTTTGAGTTGAAATTCGAGCAATAAAACTCTTTATATCTCGAAATTTATTATTATTTAGTACTATTTACTATAAAACCATCATTATTTGTTATACTTTTGTTTTTCCCATGCATGAATGTAATGTAGCCACATTTTTTGGCCATTTTTTTCGATAGAAATTAATTATTTTGTTCTATAAATACAATACAACATTAAATTGACGAATTGAAAATCAATTACCACAATAAAATTTACTTAAATATAATTTCCAGAATGCAAGCTTGCACTTGACGAGAACGAGAAGCAAGCGTTTTTTCTCAAATAGACAAATCGATATTCCATCAGACCGGGCCTTGGTTTCCCTCTACAAACTTCTATATATCTGCTATCCAGAGTTCACTGACATCCGCTGAGAATCCCGCGGCGTACCGCGGAGAACTCACGATTATCTACCCGCACGTGGTTTCTCAGAGTGTATTCATGAATCGTGACTTAACTCGAGTTCTCATTTTCATCTTTAGCAGCACAATCTAAGAGAAAACGTTAAATATCATTAAAATAAAAACCCGATCCAATATACAATATTCTCTCGCTACAACAAAATAAAAACAACAAAACAGCAATAAATAACAGTAATCATAGTTAGTTGTATTAACTAAATTGTCCTTGAATAAAATCGTGGGTTCTATGAGATTAAATTGCTATATCAATTCGTTTAAATTGAAAAGACAACTTTCTCATCGTCATGATACCCGAGTACTTACGAAGCCTTCTCCTCGTTTCTTCCATAAATGGCTTGCGGATCTCTCCTTTGCACCCAACTGTCGCTTCTCACGAGAATTCACCGTCTCTCCATGTACTAAAAAAAAAAAATATACATATATATATATCCATACATATATACTTAAAGAATGGTTGGAGTGGATACGAGTCGCTCCCAGTACAAAAAAAAAAGAAACCCGAGGATAGAAAAGGACAAAATAAACCGTACAGCGGATTAACAAAGTGACGTTATATATAGTATAATTCAAGTAACATAAGCGTACAGACGAAACTGTACAAAAATATCCAGCGAAGATAGTTTGAAACACTGCCGCCACCTGCGCCCCTCAAGTCGCATCACAGAAGTATCATGTTGTCCTGGTTACATGGGCGGCGAGACGCAGACGTGCAAGATGGCGCGTCGTTTTACAACAAATGACTAACGCAGACGCCGTCTGTTGCCGTTGTTTGTATGTTCCCCGCTTAAGTATCAAGGCCCCACGGTTTTAATCCCTCCTAATATAGGAGGTATCACCCAACTCTTGCTTTTATTCCATTCTGTAAAACACATTCTATGCTCTGTCTTTGATTTCCCCGGAGAATGTATCAGGGCATTCTGTTTCAAGCCCAATATTCTGTTCTATGTTTTCTGCAATGATATACGCTCTACTGGAGACCTCCCGCTAAAAAACCGCATAGAAGTATCAGGAACCGTGTCTGACATCAAAAGACACTGTCTTTTGATAGAAAACAGTTTCTTGTGAAGCAATCATTAATGATGATGATGACAATCAATATTTAAATCCTAATGATTTGATGCTTCTGTTAATTCAGGCAGAGTTTTCTAGGCCTAATTGGGCTCCAATTAACCGATTTGCGCCTCAGATTCGTAATTCAGTCAGCCAAAGGTTTAATTTGTCGGATATCCAGCGAATCGAAAGTTATTAAGCGGCACCAGGAGCTGGATACCTCTTTGTTGGAACGATATTGGATGAAATAGGGGAACTTTTGCCGAGGGGAGAAGAACCAGGAGATTCGAGGGCGGGGACCCAAATTTACCTCTTCAGAAATACCTCCTTTGATAATCGACGAGTTTTATGTCAAAATTTATTATTTTTTGGTTGCTATGAATATTTCATTATCGCAAATCTTTTTCTGGCAGTTTGATAGTCATTATTCCTGTAAATCGCCTTCAGAAGAAGTTTGGTGATCAAGCTTACTAGAATTTGGACGGAATTCATCAGAAAATCTTAGGCTTGATTGATGGATCATCAGAAATGATAAGGATCATTGTGCTTGATGATAAATGATCAGGCTTGAAATGTCTCTAAGCTTGCGTATAGCAGAGACGCCATTTCTACGGGTATCAGGAGCTGTTAGAGAAGGTGGACGGAGCTTCTCGAACATTCTAAACCTGCATTAATGTCTGGAATTCCAAGTCCAGACTGTGTTAGAAGCTAGAGACTGAACTGGGGTGAACTTTGAAGAGACATAGGTGTATTTTGTAATGTATAAACAAATTAAGTGATTCATGAGATTGAAATGTGTGCGATAGTTTTATTGAACAATGGAAATGGACAATGCCTCATGAGTGATGGGAGATAGAAGATAACAGATAGGCGTAATGAAGATTGATTGTTTTAATTCACCGAATGGAAAACGGAAATAGATAACAGTTTTATGGAACATTGGAGAAAAAAGGGCCACGATGATCGAACAAAGAGTCGAGGCGACGCAAGCACAGTTGCCATCTTCCGTCGAGCTTGCGAACCTGGATCTGATTTCTGATGGAATCGCGCAGGTCAAAATCATTAAACCGCCCACATACATGCTTCCGTTTCACTTCAGCAAACTATAACTATCCTTATCACACGCTACTTGCGTTTTCCCTCACCCTTACAGACGCTCAGCGCTGAAGGTTGGTAATTCAACGTCACGGAGTGTGATTTTATCGGCTGCAAAGCTTTATTATCTGCATGTCTTCCCTTTCAGGCTGTTCTCTGTTGCCAATATTTCACGGAAGGGTTACCAACGCTCTGCTTTGCTGTCAATGATAATGATATCGTTATCACTTTTTAAACTACTCTGTACTAATCATCAGTTATTTATCGTTAATGGTCATCAATAGATGTCAAGTGATGATTATGATAATCGAAATATACGTTGTTGCAGTCATTTTTTACTTTATTAAGGTAGACGGTGTGGTATATATATATATATATATATATATATATATATATTATATATATATATATATAGTATGGGCAGAAAATTCACTATTGTCGTTATTGAAGAGAATCGGCTTCACGATACTATCAAATATTTTTAGTAAGGTGGCGCAAAAAAAAAGAGTATTTTTGTTTTTCGTGTCTATGAGAATGTGTTAGTATATCATGTTCTAACAGCCCTTTTCAAAAATCAGTTCGATAAGAAATTTTTTAGGGGTCGCTCAAGATTATTAAAACTTTTTAAGTAGAGTACTTAAAATCCATTCGAGTGATTTTTGAATATTAGTATACGAACTTCAAATTTTTTTTATCAATTTGATACACTCCAGAATTTAAATAAACAACTTTGACATTAATAACAGTCAGACAAAACAATTATTACTACATTATTTTAATAAACAGATATTTATCCGGCATCTAAAGAAAATTTTTAAAATTCTCAGCGACCTATATAAATAAACTTCTATGTTAAATTTTCAATTTACATAATTTTGAATCTGGAAAATAATAGCATGACGAGAAAAAATATTTATTCAAAAGAAAATTCAATATCTGTCGATTTGAGAAATTTTTTTTAAATCTTCAGCCACCTCTAAAAAATTTTTATCGATCTGATTTATGAAGAAGGCTTTTAAAACATATTAAACTAACATATTTTCATAAGAAACTTGAATAGTTGGTTTTCTTGTACCTCCCTAATTTATAGTTCTTATAAAAGGTTTATGTTCCTGCTCTTTATTCTAGATTAGAAACAAAACAATGAAGCATAACTTTTTTTTCTCATTTATTTTTAATAAATCCTTTTCTACTACTACTTTCTATTTAATGCTGCCGAGTCATTTTTATAAGATAGTCGAGAATAGTTAAGCGGGCATAGAGTTTTACATGCTTCAAATAGGAAATGGTTCAAAAAATTGCCAACTTTGTAATTAATAATCTTGTATACTTAGAGTTAAAAAATTCTGAAATAAAATTTATGATAAAATCTTATTTTTATTCCGTGAAAAAAAAAATCTTTCGATTGAAAAAAAAAGTTACATAATTTCTCATGAAAATTATTGAATTGTTAGAGGTCAATTTTAACGAATAATTCATAACCTCTAGTAAATTTCTCCGTAAGAATTAATCTTAAAAAATAATTGAAATTCAAACGAAGAAAATAAATTTCCCGCCCATGGAACACGTGCGCAATTGGTGACGGAATAAATGACGCAACAAACGGTGACGCAGGAGCCGGACTATCGAGTTATACTATGACTAGATGGTTAAGGTTTCGCGGATTCTGCGCATGCCTGCAATTCGTCCTTCGCGGATTGTGTGAATATAGAGATAGAATAAGCCGCAAGCTTCAGTAGCACGAAAGCTTATTTTATAGAAATAAATATATTAAATATCTGGGGAACTAAACAAAGACATGCTTCTCAGCTATTGTTACTCGATAAGCTCCTTACTTATTATTGAAGGGTTCGCTTCCTTCGCTGTGATATTTATTCAGATTTAGTTTAGCAGTACATTCTTCTATTAATTTAAAGTAACATTGCAGTCAAGTGTACGTATATTGTGAGTGGGTTTGGTGTCACGTGACCGACATAGGAGAAAGAGACGGAAGGCAACCTCGACCTATATTTTCTGTACTCCGAATTCCATAGAACGGTATATTTAGGTAAATATTTTTATCCCATTTAAAACCTATCTAAATTATGAAAATTGCCTTCAAGTTTTGCGGTTGAGTAGATTTGTGGTTTTCTCAATTACTATTATCATTTATTACTTTGTAAGCATAGAGGTTAAAAATGTATTACAAAATAATAAAAAAAAACCAAATTAGTTATTAATTTTCATTTTTTAATTTGTGAGATTTTTTTTTATTTTATTTTTATTAACATGAATTGTACATTTTATTATACGAATGACATTGAGAGAGGCGCGGTGTGTAGTATACGTTGGTACACTGGATATGGAAGGAAAAAAGAAAAAACAGAGAATTCCATCGATCCAATTTCGCGCTGATGAGCTTGCCGACCGAGTTTTATTGGATCAACGTGGTAGACTAATAAACCGCATGCTTGCGGTTTAAAATACTGTTTGAGGGTAGATAATTTCATGTCCTATTAGTTTAGCTTTTTGTATAAATGCTAATGATCGTTTTAACTGACTTGTTGACTTGTAGACTGATTAAAAAATTAATTTTATATAAAAAGATCATTTTGAAGAACTATATGAAGGAAAAAAATTAGGAAAACGGTTAACCCTAATGGCCATCCCTGCAACTTCCCGCTAATTCCATACACAGTGAAAAATTTTTCGTCATTGTGTAAAAGTGTACAAATTTTTGTGTAGAATATTACACTTTAGTGTGTATAGTTTTACATTCTTATGTATTGATTTAACACACTAGAATGTGGAATTAACATTAGTTTGTGCACTGATAGAAGGATTTATTTGTATTAAAAAATATTTGTTAACAGTTAACAAATCATTTATTAGAGACCACTTTTTAGTATTAAATATTTCTTAGTATTTAAAATGATTTGTTTATATTTAATAAATCTGATATTCAATTATTAAATATTAATAAATCTTTTTAAATACTAAGAAATATTTGTTGACTAAAAAGTGGTCTCTCATAAATGATTTGTTAAATATTAATAAATATTTTTAACTATAAACAAATCTTTCTGTCAATGTGTAAAAACAGTTAGTAATACAAATATTTGTGTTAAATTTGACGAAAATTTTTTTACTGTGTACTCTGAGAAAAAAAAATATTTTCATTAAGAAAATTTTCTTGATACAAGAATTTATGTTCTTGAAAATTTTCAAGACTATATATTCTTAGTTCAAGAAATTGTTAAATTGATTGAAATAATTTTTACTTAATTTAAATAAAGCTATTCTTTTGTTTAATTACTATCCAAAGATAGATATTGATGTTCTTCTCTTCAGAAATTAATAATTAATAATAATAGAATATTTGATCGTCAGCGAGTTTCTTGAGCCAAGAAATTGTTAATTGTGCAATAGTATATTACACACCTAGGGAAGTAAAGTAAGAAATGTCTCAGATCGTATGTTTGTTGACCTCGGTTTCGCCTCGGCCAACAATTACATGTGATCTAAGGCTTTTCTTATTTTCCTTCCCAAGGGGTGTAATATACTATTTTCTCAGTGTACCTAAACGCTTAAAATTGCATTTGTGACGTTTTTGAGCTCTTCAAAAATATTTTTTAAGCTCAAGATATAATTTATGTATTATTTTGAGCTCTCCACATTGATAGAAGGATTTCTTAGCATTTAAGAAGATTTCTTTGTATTTAAAAGAAGGGTTTATATTTTTCCTCTCTCTCGCCCTCTATTGGACAAACGAAAGTATCTCTGTCATACTTGTACAACAAATGGAATCTTAAAACGCATTTTATGCATAAATAAATGAAAATTTTCCAAAAAAGCGCTTCGCTCTTCGATAGATAATTTAATTATCTATCGAAGAGCGAAGCGTTTTTTTTCGAAATTTTATCACATACATGAGAAAAACACGTTTGAAAATCAACTATAAACCGCTCTTAAGAAATCATTTCTTAGTATATAAAAAATATTTCTTAGTGTTTACAAAATATTTCTTCGTATTTAAGAAATATTTCTTAAATATTAAGAAATATTTTTTAAATACTACACAGAAAAAAAAATTTAGTTGAATCAAGCAAATAATTTTGAAGAATTTCATCTTCTTAAATTGAGTAGAAAAATTCTTAAACCAAGAAATTTTTCTTGACTTAAGAAAATCTTACTTGATTGAAGAATTTTTCGTCTTGATTGAAGACAATGAAACTCTTCAAAATCATTTTCTTGGTTCAAGAATTTTCATCTTGATTCAAATTAAATTTTTTTTCAGTATAAGAAATGATGTTCAAGAAATGATTTCTTAGATACAAAGAAATCTTCATAAATAATAAGAAATCCCTCTTTCATTGCAAGCTCAAAGAGTTAGCTATTCTATGCTTTTGAGCTCTTCATTACCTTGGCCAGTAAAAAGTAAAGCCTCAGACCACACGTTTGTCAACCTCGGCTTCGCCTCGGCCAACAATTACATCGACGGTCTAATTTAGCAATTGATCTAATTCCTAATTTTTTAGAGAGTGATTTTTAACATTTTGATGTAGCAATAGTCCAATTATAAATTATTTGAACGATCCAAACCAAAATATTATACCTCTATAAGATATTAAATTGTTTTTTAAAGTGATAATAAATTTTGAACTAATTGTTTTTTCGTACAAGTGAAAGATTCTATAAAATGGAGTTAGACAATTTGCTAATTAGAACGTCGATATGTGATCTGAGACTTTTTTTTTTATTTTACTGGCCTAAGTATGCAATATACTACATCGTCATAGAATTTTACTAAAATTTTTTATTAGAAAAAATCCCTATCTATAAACAGAAATTATCAATGAATTTATTAGATGTTAATAATTACCTGAAATAATCTGAATATTATATATAATAGCCCGTGAACATCATCACACAAAACACTCGTGGTAATCGTGAATAATCTTGTAATCCAAAATCAGAATATTGAATAGAATAGAATCATGTGAATCTGTTGAGCTTTGACATAGAATATTAATCCAATATATGCACGGATTATTCCTGTATGAATTGGGTGTATGGTACCGCCATAGTCGAGATTAGTGGCTCAAATAGAATAATTGATTCAATTTTAATTAGTAGCGACTATATGATTTATATTGAAAGCCAAATTGGGTTGTACATTGTCGCGCAAATGAAACAGATTTTAATTTTTATTATTAAGGATTATGTTTATGGTTTGATGACAATCGACATATGTAATATTCATTAGAGGGTTATGATCACCAACTAATGGGTGGATAATTAATTGAAACTAAACAGTCTTGTTAATTATTTATTATTATTATTATTATTATTATAACACAGCTTATAGTTTATGATAAATTAATTCCAAAATGTTCGACATGGAAGTTGTAATTATTAATATAATATAAAATAAAAATGTATGTATCTTTGTAATAAATTATTAAACATTATGTAGGTAAAATATTCCTATTAACGCAATTAAAATTTAATTTCCATTAAATTTCAAATTTTTATTCCTTCTCACATTATAATTTAGTAATAAATAATATTATGTTATCCCGGATTCCGATGTATCATTTAAAACACTAAAAAGTAACCAGTGAGTTAATTTCATTATTAAGTTTTTTTTTCATAGAAGACGATTTTTTTGATTCAATAATGTTAACATAATAAGGAAAATATAAATTTCTTTTGGCTGAAGTAAATTTTTCTTGCGAGCTATCAAAATTTTCTTATCTTGACAAAATTTCTTTCAGCTCAAAAACAGCTTAGGTCTTCCAAAAAAATTTCAATAGATAAAATCAGTTCTGTGATTTTATATTTCACAGAACGAATAACAATATGTCACTTATATTCATTGGCTGCGAATGATATCACGTTAACTATTCAGAAGCTTATATCATCGAAATGTCACATGTGATATATGATATGGATATACATATACATCAACAAAACTAAAATGAAATCTCATAATCCGAGTTTATATGTGCGGGTTGAAAAGTTATACCTCCGTGGTTCAAGCATTCGCGATTGGCTTTTTGACAGGCTGCATGCATATTTTAATTTCGAATATCGAAACGAAAGAGCTATCGTTCAACGCCAATGATACTTCAAGCACACATTTGTTCATTTAGTTTATTTTATCTAATATGTGTAAAAAAAAATAACTCTGATTTTCAATATCAGATTATAACGTCAATATCGATAAATATTTTTTTGAATCAAGTACTTTTTTTTTCCAGTGCAACATTATTGCTTTAAATAAATTTATACATTTTACAGACATACACGTATCTGTATGTATATATGTGGATATACGAATGTGTGTATGTATGTTGAAAGATCAATGACAAAAAAGGCTAACGAGCTTCGAATGCATGACTGCAACATGAAGCGGTAACATAAAGCTTCAGTTGAGTCCAGTGTACATACACATATATAACTACCAGCATAGCCACAGACGTTATAGTATAGCACATAGCATAGAGTCTCTTCCTTTCCGCTTTCGTCTCTTGCAAGCGCATGGAGCTCGCCATCAAAGCGCTCTCTATATTTAGCCGAGTCGCCCGCCCACGAGCATCAACCAAGCAGGCAACCACTAACACTATTTTATATACCAATGCATCGATACAATGCTATGCACCCATCATACTGTGCTCATGTTTAATGTAAGTGTCCGTGTAAGTCTCCAATACGTGTCATAGGAACACGTAGACCTCCACTTTGTACAAAAATTTATTTCTCTTTTACTTTTTGGACATTACTAAATTTTTATTGTTTACCCGAGTCAAAATATTGGACCTAAATTTAACGTTAAAAATAAAAAACGAAGTCAATATGACCGTTAATAAAAATTTTCTATTCTTCTGTGACCTTCAATTCTTCTTATAAACACATAAATGGCATTTTGGACTATATAATGTCACGTTGAAGGACAATTGGGCTGCTAGTCGCGTCTTGATTGGACTAAGACCTAACAGCAACTAACTTAGTCTCGGTTTTCCAATTTTAATCCACGACGCACCCTATACAAGCTTTTTAAAAATTTTTACTATGTACGATATTTTCCGGCCCCAAAACATCCAAGTTATCACTTTTTCAATGTTACTTAAACACAGAGCTGCGTTACTTCATTGTTACCCATGGATTGTGTTGAATTAACATGAAATTTGTGTAAAAAAAAATCATCAACACAACTTTTGGTTTTAAATTTGACTAAAAATTGATCACTGCAAAATGTTATGAATTTTCTAAACATTATTTTATTTATTTATTGGATTTATATGCCAAGGCTTAGCCGGGTGGCAAATTGTACAATGTCTAGTATAATTAATGAAATAATGAGTAATAACTAAGAGGTGTAATTGAGTAATAAAACAGAAACAGTATAATAAGATGCGATACAATAACTTATATGAGTAACATATTAGTAACTTAAAATAAGCCAAATTGGAAAAAATTTAATAGAATTACAAACTGCTTGATACTTCAAGATTCGGAAAAAATTCAAACGCTTTATTTTTGAAGCTTTCAAGGGAATAGAACTTAATAATATCACTTTTGGTAATTTTTGCTATAAACGAATACTGGATACAATAAAAGAGTGCTCAAAGGTGGCAGTGGCGAAATTAGGCATTTTGAAAGAGATGTAATTGTTCTTAGCTGCAAGCCGATCAGACCGTCTAATATCAGAATCTTAATTTATGAACATGCAGCGAAGGAATTTCGGTTCTCCGGTCTCCAGTAATTTGTAGATGAGCATGCTAGAAGCATTATAAAAAATTTATAATAGTTAAAAAATTCTAGAATTTGTTTTTAACATTCGAAAAAATATTACCCTGAAAAAAAAAAATACTTCCCTTAAAAATTTATGTTCTTGACACGGAACGTATATTCGTGAAAATGATTATAAAAACCATTTCCATAATGTATATGTATAGGAAAAGTTTCTATATTTTTTTTCCACGTAGAGACTGCAATGTAAAGCAATAATTTATTTATAAACTTAAAACTCATGATAGATTTCCCTCATCTCTAAATAACAACAATAAAATTTAATTTGATCTAGGGTTATTTTATGAGGGAACAATAAACTAGGTCGAAGGTGACCGAAGGCCAAAGAAAATGAAAAAGACTAATTGAACAAGGAATTACACCGGTTGTTTCATTTTTTTCATGGGTCCTCTGTTGTCCGTTTTTCGACGTTGTATTTTAACTTGTTTTTTTCTTTTTATCTCCTCTATAGCCTTTGTCCCTTTAGAATTTATCCCATCATGCCGAGTGAGCTAGTACAGAAGAGAGTGAACGCAGCCCGGAAATGCCGATAATCCTGGATACCAACAGGCGGTCGATTCCGTCCAAGATCCGAGATATATCCGAATATCCGAATATCCGACCCCAGTGAATATCGACGGGTTTTGGATAAACGTTTCTGACGTTCATAAACGTGATATTACTCGATGTATTTTGTGGCTCCCTTTGTAGTTTACGATATATCGGTTATCAAATGATCGATTAATTAAATTCACTTTACTTATTTTTACTTGCACTGGGTCAGTATTTTCATCAACAGATATTTTCAGTTTTTTATTCATCAGTAGTAATTCATACTTTTTATCCTTTAAATTGACTTAGTTAATGTTTTAATTTAATATAGGCTGTAAATTGAACCTTTTCATTTCAAATACCTTTTTTGTAAAAAATTTTTGTGTGTAGCATGACGACTATATATTTTTGTATAGTTTATTGATAAACGCTTACTGATGTATTAATAGACACAAAAAAAAATTCATGCACAAATTTTTTTTGACGCACTGACGGAAAATTTTTTACTATAAAAATCATATTTATTTTCGAAAATTAACTAATAATAAGGAATTTCTATAATATTGACAACATTTATCCTTACCAATAAAAAATTAAAAACGTTTACAAAAGCCCTTAAGAATGCAATTGCAGGCAAATGCTGATGTAAGTTTAAAAAAAAATTAATTAATTCTGTCTAAAATAAAAGTTTAACCATTATCATTGAGTTTTTTCTTCATTGATATTTCATTTTTTCTCTCAAATTAAATTTACCTCGATCTCGCAAAAAAATGAATGATATTTATAAAAAACATTATCGCAAACCCTCGAACAATTTACATATTGGTTTATTATACGTATAAAATTAACTGACATTCAAAAAAAAAAAAAAATTTATTTCGAATCGCATTATTTAATGTTAATGATAATAATAAAATAACATTTAGCGATGCGGAAAATTTGCCATAGAATATTACGTCATAATATTGACAAAAGCGTAATATGAAATAAACATATATGTTTAAAAAAAATATATATTTGCTTGTCTTTTTCCATTCATCTCTTGTGAATAAATTCCCAATCCATCGATCTTTGTATTCCTCACGGATGTATAAAATGAATTTATGTTACATACATTATATATTATGCATCAAATAAAGTATTGTCGCAAATACATCCATTGAGAGATATTTAGATTTTTCAATCACGTACTTCGTATTGAGGTTCTATTTTCAGCATAATTTATCGCGAATAAAAAAATCGTGCACTTGCGATTGTTCAGAAGCTCCAACCAGCTATGCAGTGGCTTGAAAAGAAAAAAATAAAAAAAATACATAATTACAAGTGAGAGAAATTTTTTTGAACAGTTAATTGGAGGTTGGAGGAATGCCCTCCGTCGTTAATTGACTTTTATTGTTAGGCCAGGAGAGTGCAATTGAGAAATAAATGTGAGAGCGACTATAGTATACTCGAGGTTTTATATTTTTAGAGAGGTGGGGCCACCCCTGTATTTTCCCCGGGGTTTTATGGGGCGGTCTGAAGGGCGAAATGAAATGGAGGGCGGTGGCGTGCTGTATCTCAGATTTCGTATAAAGACTAAATAAGTCATCTTTCTTTTTTTCACACTTTTAAGAAGCAAATCTTTTGTTCACACTGAAGGATCGGTTTCGCCGGCTGATAGATACTTAAAAATTATTTGCATGTCTCAAACTTAAAGCTTTACTTTTAGTTAAAAATCTAAAAAAATCCGTTCATTTAAAGAACGATAAACGGATTATGTATTCTCGAGAAAAGTTGTTAAAAATTCAATGATTTTAATGTATAAATATAAATATGAGAGAGAGTTTTTTCATTAAGGGGTTACATGGGTTTCCTCCCGGAAAAAATGGCCTATTTTCAACAATTTTTTTTTAATAGAAAAAATGAATTATTCTATTCGAACTTTTTACTATCTTGAAGATACATGTTTAATAAGAAATTACTGAAATTTTGAAAAAAAAATATTAAAAACTCTGTTAATGTGACGTCATTTCCGGCGAACCTTCGGAAAAAATATGCTTTCGCGTGATCAGTAGAACTCTTAGTAGGATCATCTAAAGTGCAAAAAAAATATATATGCTTTTCGTGGGGGTACTACCTTAAGACTTCAAACTAGGTCTTGAATGGAAGAAAAAAAAATGAAAATTGGATTTTTGGCAGAGGTTTTTACAAAAAAATTGAAAATTTGGCTAAAATTTCGCGGAATTTTTTTTTTTTTTAATAGTTGTAATTGAAAAAAAAAATCTTCCGTTCAAGACCTTGTAAATTATATTTCGAAGACCTGTCTAAAATTTCATCAAGATCAGTTGAGTAGTTCTCGAGGAATCGTGGGTACCGTTTTTGAAAACATAGTTTTGAGAAAAACGCGTTTAAAGTTTTGAGTGACAATACAATAGCGCCTTGAGGGCGCAACTTTTCAAAATTGTATCTTCGAAACTATTATTCAGATCGATTTGAAATTTTAGGACAATATTCTAGAGATGTTGTAGAATTTAATAAGACAAAAAAAGTCGATTTTTTGAAACCGTGAAACCCATGTAACCCCTTAATGAAACTTATAAGATACATTAAAAACAAATTTATAAGCCTTTCAATAGGTTACGAGCCCAGCATGCTTTTATTGGATAAATTTTTATAGATAAAAATTATTATTGACATGGTAAAAAGCTATTTCAAATCAAATTTTGGCAGGAATAATACCTCTCATATGTAGAAATCAGCTAAAAATGGATTTTATGAAATCTGACTTCAAAAAAAATTGCGAGGATATCAGTTATGAAAAATTTAATTTTGTAAACTAAAATTTCTACAGATTAAAAGTTTTAATGAATTTTTTTTTGATACCTTCTCATCTGCAGATAAAGAAATTTTTTATCTAAATTTCATGAACTTTTTCCTTAATATGCGAAGCTGTAGATGAAAAAATTTTTTTCAAATCTCATGAATATTTTATTAATTCCTCTATCCACAAATGAATGAAGTTTGTTCTTTATAGTTTTTTTCCTCAATATATTCTTATCTGCAGATGGAAAAATTTGAATTTACGTTTCCATAAAATTTGTAAAAGAACTTATTCATTAAAAGAAATATTTCAAGTCTAGATTTTAAAATTCAATTTTATAATGCATTCAGCGGATAAGTCGGCGAGAATCATCTAGTTGTACATAAAATCTTTGCCTTATTGAAAATACTATAGAACTATGTATGAAAATGGCGTTCTATAGGTTAAAAGAGAGCTTTGTTTACTTTTTTAAATAAAACATTAGAAAGTATAAAAAATTACGCGGTACAATTAATATTTTTACTTCTTCAGATTATGGAAATAAAATTGAGTTATGGAGATCTCCGAATTGATCAAAAAATTTGTATGCAATGATTAAACTATACGGTGACGGGAAAATATATGTTTTATGATCGTATATTTTTTGTCGGTTGTACTTATATATTTATATAGATTCTGGAAAGACGTTGAATAAATCCAGTGTAATCTGTCGAAAAAGAAAAATGCAAAATCCAGAGAACAATCTAAGTCTGTACTGAGGAAAAAAGTTTATCGGTTTATGCATTCAACATTCTGGCTCTTCACATCCTATGCAAAGCTCCTTATATTATTCCCATTTTTCTCGATATGATCATACAAACATATACGGATATATCCATCATTATTTCAAAAGCTTAAATAACGAAAATACGAAGTTTATCGTTTTTTCAAGGACCAACTTTCCCTTGTCCTGCATCGTGAAAAATACCAACTGATATTTTGTATCTTTCTCTTTCTGTTTATAAAAATAGATCATGACTCAGGATATCACCGACGAAGTGCTGGAAATGGATGAATCAAACGCACATTCTTTGAATCCGAGAGACCAGCTCCCCGAAGCAACGCCATCTCCAACAGGGTACAGAGATTACAAGCCCCCTGCTGAGGTTCTGAGTGGTGGTTATCAGAGAAACATTGGTTTTACGAAAAATATCAGTCCTAGACGTGAATTTGGCAGAGATATTGAAGATATTGCACACAAGGTATTTAATGAATCATCCAAATTTTTTTTTACTTTCACAAATATTGAAAATTTTCATTCGATTTTATGTAAATGTACAAAAAATTTGCTAATGTCATAAAACAGCTAACTCATAAACAGGTCTGTCAAGCTAGCATGGACTCGTCCATCATGGATTGATATTATTATTGATTTCTCGGAATCTAAACAAGCAACAAAATTCTAAATGGAGCAACTAATTAGCAATAAAAAAGCAACAAATTTATCACCATAAATAAATTTTGTTGCTTGAATAATAAGTCAATGTATGATGAACGAGTCCATACTAGCTTGAAAGACCTCTCATAAACATGTGATCGAAAATAAGTGATTAGTAGCTGTCACTGTAGTAAATAACGACTCTCCCATCCTAAAAAATTACAGTTTTAAACAGTAAAAATTGTCATTTCAATATATTGTCCATACTATGAGGAGAAGGGGAACTCAGATGAGGAGAAGGGGGTCTCACTCTGGGAGAATTTAACATTTGAAACAGTAAAAATTCTACTTTTAAAATATACATTTTACCAGTCCCAGCAAGTCAATAATTATAGTTTCATTTTTAGCGTTGCGTTTAAAATTTACCGTTTTACTTTGTAAATATTGACGTTGCTTGTATGAGAAAATTAGTAACTTTATTTTATACTTTTTACATATCATGCGATCATTTTTTAGGTACGAAATGATAAATATTGAAGTCAAAATTCTTAGTTTGAAACGGTAATTTTTAGCAGTTGATCACTACTTATAAATCGACTATTATTTATTACAGTTTACTTTTTTCCTCATGAGAATATGTACGACTTTATCGTTGCAAGTTTATCGAAAAATTATAAGAGACTTTTTTTGCAGATTATTCAATTTTTAATAAAAATTTTGCATACTTATCACGGTATGTTGCTTGTGGAAAGAGATATAAATTGTCAATGTTTGAAAAAAATTTTTTCCCATGTCATTTTATTAGGAAATGAAAATTCGGCTTCGCGACCTCTACATAAAATATTATGAATAAAATAATATATAGTGACACAAAAAAGTGTTAAAACGGTGACAACACCTCGTTAAAAATACACAAATACAATTTTTACACCAGAAAAATTTCATACCGCCAATTTAAATGACCGTGTTGTTTTCGAGAATAATGTTTACAGTGTATTAATTAAATTATATTGATAAAAAATATTTTTCCTTTTGATTTTATTTAATTTTTGGAAAATAAATTTGTTATTTTACTTTTTCAAGGAATATCTTATTTCTTCCGCAAGAAATAAAAAAAATTTTTTGGCAGCAATTGAAAGTTTTTATTATTTACTCTGGAGATAATTAAAAAAAAAAGAAGATTTAGCGCATTTCTTAAAAACTTTTTCCAAGTTTTCAAAAACTTAGTACTTTCTTCAGTACCCCGTTTTACCTCACCCTCCCCTATGTAGAAAATGAAGAATGAAGCTATTTGTAGAATAGGGATAAGTTGGATTGTTATAAGTATTCTTCTCACCGAAAATTATAATTGCCACTTTGGGATTTTAATGACAGAAATTTCAAGGGAAAGGTTAAAAATATCCAGCTAATGAATTTTTATTTTAACGAGATTTTCGAGATACAAAGAATTTAAAGAGTAAATTCTAAGAAACAATGTTAATATTAGATAATAACGTTTATAATATAAATGATGTTTATAAATATTTTTTAAAATAAAATTTATCAACTCCTATATTAATATCAAAGATTTTAAATTTGACTATCCATACAGTTGGTAGATACTTTAAATCACATTGTTTATTTTATATCCTAAGAATTATTCATTTCTATTGAACAAAATAAAATGAACTTTACAATAAGTAGATGATAATTATTGCTATTTAATTTTCTCTGTGTATTAATGATAACAATTTTAAACACTGTTAAAAAAATTAACTTGATATAAGAGCAAAAATTTCAAACCCAGAAAAAATATATCATTTTTAATCAAGAAAAATTCTTTGATCAAGTAAAATTTACTTCAACCAAAAAAAATTCTTAGTTAAAGAACTTCCTTACTTAATTTAAAATAACCAAACTCTTTAAAATAATGTTCTTGATTCAAGATTTTTCTTTTTAAATCAAGTTTACTTCTTTATCAGTAAACATTCGAAAGATAACGATTCTTTTTTCGCTGTGTAATTTGGAATATCGTATTGAAGATTATGTTATCATCGATGTGAAATTAATATGAAAGGAAGAATATTCCGCGTAAGATCTTGAAGCGAATGAAATAAAAATAAAACAAAGACTTGATGTACGAAAATTCTTGCAGCTTAGCATTTTTTGTTGTTCTCCGAGCTTTCAAGGTTATTCCCTCTGGTGTTATAGAGCGAAACAAGTGGAATAATGATCGCGAATACTTGGCATGATCGTCCGGTACGGCCCCTAAGTTGTTTCTTCTCCCTTGTGTTGCTTCTTTCTCATTCTTTTTCTTGAATTCCCTTCACATATACTTGAACTTCTGTATAAATGTGTGTATGTATAATTCCTACTCCACACTTAGAATCTCTGTCCTTGTCGGTCCTTAGCCTCGCCTTTCGCCTTGTTGTCTGACAACGCAGCACGTTTCCACGGTAAACGATTTCTTCTTCTTCGTCTTCTTCTTCTTCTTTTTCCATTCTTCACTCTTTATCTTATTTTTCATTTATTTTCTTACTTTACCATATATACATACATACATACCTTTTTCTTGGCTTGTCGTCTATAATTTCATCGAGATTATGTACTGCTCCCTTGGCCTTCCTCGGCAAGGGGCGCCGCTCGGTCGGTTCCTCTTTACTACGATATTTTAAAAACACACGCATGTTCATTTTTTATCCAGTGTGTGTTTGTACCAGCGAACGATCGAGCGAGCAAAGGATCTCAACTTTCAACTAATACAACATATACAACATACAAATACGGACCGAGAAATAAAGCAGATAAAAAGAGAGGCGAGAGGCGTAAGCCGCTAAATCCTGACTTCTTCGGAACGATCCAAAGTGGGTACCTGGCGCATAGAACCGGTAGGGGGTCCCTTATCGTCACGAGCCGGTTTTTACTAAGCTTTCTTTCATTTGCTCTTCTTTGATCCTTAGTACTCACTCTCTCCCAGTAACAGATTACCAGTATTGAATATAGTACTTTTATACTTATAACAAGGCTTGCTCTTTTGCTCGCTGACTGCCCATATAATTCCAATCGTCCAATCCTGTATTCCTTATTGGCTAGATACAGAAAACTGGGTATTACACCGATGTTTTATAAGCAGTAATTGCGTACTTGGCTGCTCGACTTAATATATCTGAGGTTTTGATCATTTACATATTAATAAGACAGATTCATATGTGATAATTAATCGCTGGTAGATTATTATTATTATTTATTATAAGGAATGTTTTTTTTTTATAGTTTGGAGTTATTAATTTTTTGGTCGTGTAACTGAAGATCTCGTGAAAAAATATTGTTTTAAAAAAATATACTTCAAAATAATTTTGATACGGATATTTTTAAAATGATATTTTTGAAATATTTCTAAAATAATATTTTTGACTGAATATTATTGATATATTTTTGGCAACATATTATTAATATTATATTTTTGGCAACATATTTTTAATATGATATTTTCAGCAAATTTTTTTCTAAAATGATATTTTCGGTAAAATATAACTGCAATGATATATTTGATAAGATAATTTTAATATGATATTTTTGTTACGATATACTTGATAAAGTATTTTTCATATTATATTTTTAAAATGATATTTTTGAAATATTCCTAAAATAATATTATTGATATGATATTTTTGGCAACATATTATTAATATTATATTTTTGATATAATATTTTCAGCAAATTTTTTTTTAAAATGATATTTTCAGTAAAATATAACTGCAATGATATATTTGATAAGATAATTTTAATATGATATTTTTGTTATGATATACTTGATAATGTATTTTTCATATTATATTTTTAAAATGATATTTTTGAAATATTCCTAAAATAATATTTTTGACTGAATATTATTGATATGATAGTTTTGGCAACATATTATTGATATGATATTTTCAGGAAAATTTTTTTTGAAATGATATTTTCGGTAAAATACACCTGCAATAATATATTTGATAGGATAATTTTAGTATGATATTTTTGTTATGATTTTTTTGATAAAGTATTTTTCATATCATATTTTCAAAATGATATTTTTGACTGAATATGATTGATATGATATTTTTGGCAACATATTTCTGATGTGATATTTTCAGCAAAATTTTTTCTAAAATGATATTATTTTCGGTAAAATATAACTGCAATGATATAATTTGATAGGATAATTTTAATACGATATTTTTGTTATGATATATTTGATAAAGTATTTTTCATATTATATTTTTAAAATGATATTTCAGAAATGATATTTTTAACAAAATATTTGCTGTCCAAACTTTCCTATCATATTACGAAATGTACAAACTTCAAACCCATCAAATTTTCTCCCTAACTCAATTGCTGATACCAATTCAAAGAATGACAACTATTCTTCAACAGCTGAGTATAAAGAGGTGATAAACACACGGGTGTTAAGCAGGCTATAACGCCCAATACCTCCATTGGAATCTGATTATGGTCATCAAACGTTTCTGTTAACTGCAAAATATCTTTGATGATGGCCTATATCACTGTAATATAATAGTATGTACTCTACCTCCGCTCAATCTATATAACCTCATGTCAGCCTATTACCGTATTCCCGATATTCCAGACGGTTTACCTCCAATAAGTCTATTTGCATTTGATAAGTCCGTAGGTTGAGCGCTGATCATCAATATTAATACACATTAGTTTAGCCCCATTGTTCTTCAGACGCACCGAATATGAAACAAGAAACATCAGAATATGAAACATCATTTGATAGCAACTTATTATCTATATCTCCATTCTAAATTAATATTCATAACACGTAATTCAATTTTAGTTAATGGAACTACTTGTTTCTTCTGTAAGGATCATTGAATTTAAGATCCACATTACTTTTAGTTTATTAACTTCTTTTAAACTTCCGCAAGTTTATCTATAAAAAACATTGTATTTTACTTAAGTTTCTTTCTAATAAAAAAAATAATTAATTACATTCAAGTATTGATTATCTTGAATATTAATCTTATTATCATCTAACTAAAATTTTCAAAATCCATTATCGAGGCATTGTTATAATAGAATAATCCATTATACATCAAGTAACATTTTGTAAAGGTGTACCGTGTATTTACACACATATACACTCGTATATATATCGTATATCGGTTCGAGCAAGGCTGTCTGGTTTTAAGCAAGCATCTGGCAGAGTTGCATACCCGCATACAAATTGAGTTAGCGTCCTCGTCATAATGTCCAAAGGAAAGATCACTCTACTATATATACTTTTAATCATTTATTATATTTGTTGGTAGCTTCTTCCTCCACCTCCTCCTCCTCCTCTTTCTTTTTTTTTTTCTAAAATTAACCTTTTGTTTTACCTACATACACTCATAAAATAAATAAAAAAAAAAATAATAATAATAATAATAATAATAATAATAAATATTAATATTTATAGTGTCATAACTCTATTTTAAATCCAACAGATTTTTTTTCAGTTCAAAAATTATTTCTACGCAATAATATTGCCATAAATTACAGAGTTATTATTATTATTTTTTAATCTTTCGTACAAACAGTGAGTATATATCCACACTCTGATAGGAAAACACTCATTTAATAGATAATACAACCGTATATATTTTATATTTTATCTTTCTACTCATATCAGTTACACAATTAAATTCATAATGTTATTTTTGTCTTTGATAAAGTTTTGTAAGTAATAAAAGTAAAACAAAATAAAACATTGATTATCATTATTATATATTTACCGCATGAATATTTTAAAAGCTTTATTTTTCAAACATTTACGCGCGTGGATCAAAACTTGGTAGTTGCGATTAGCATACAAATTATCACGGCCTTGTATAAAGTATACAGGATGTCTCTTGTCTTGTAATGTTGTTGCATATCTAGTTTTCTCAATAGTTTATTCTTTTATTTTTTGTTTTTACCATTACAATAAACATAAGATATTATGTTTATTAATTAATTAACAAAACATAAATAAAAGTACTTTATTTGTAATGTAACCTGAGACGGAATAACAAAGTTTGTTTATAATAAAATAATCTTATCTTAAGCTTTCAAATTGTACTAATTGACAGGAAGACAACAAGACTTAGTTATATAAACAATATTTTTGATAAAATGAAAAATATCCAATTTAATCAACACGTTTTCATTTCAATGATTATTCAAGTAAATTTTCTTTTAAAAACACTACACGGAGAAAAATTTATAGGAACCTTTCCAAAAATTATGGGAATGGTTCCTATAATAAAATGATCATTATAGGTATCAATCCTATGCTCATTATGAGAACCATACCCATAGTTTATTGGAAATATTCCTATACAATAATGGAATAGCTTCAATATATTATGGGAATGGTTCCTATAATATTATAGGAATGGTCCCTATAATATTATAGGAATGGTTCCTATAATATTATGGGAATGACGCACATAATAATAGAAAAATGTTTATGTTCATAATAATGAAGCAATCACATCAAAAATATAAAGTATAATTATTATATATTTTTTTGCTAATAAATTTTTTTTTTGTAAATAAAAATTGATCTTTCACTAGAGTGAAAAAATTTCTTTTTTATAATTTTTATTCACGTGTGTACTTAATCTTAAATTGTTTATTCCAACTCAGTTATTATCGTGTTAGATAATATTGAAAAATATTGTAGCAATTCTAAAGTTTCTCTATAATAAAAGGGATATTTTCTCACTATACAATTAGAGGAGCAAAGTAGATATGGAAATTCATTGTTTATTTTTACAATTTCATTTGATTTTTAAAACAAATTATTTATTTACAATACATACGTTGAATATTTATTAAACCCACCTTTTGGGCATGTAACTTTTATTATTTATATATGAACAATATTACTTATTTTACATTTTTCAAATGATGTTATTGGGAAGCAAGTAAAATTATCGAAATTATTAATAATTTCAAATGCTTCAAAGTGGTCATTGAAGTCACAAATAACTTGAGTTATAATGATAAATATCTCAATATTATTATGGGTACAATTATTAGGGTACAATTATTATGGGTACAATTCCCACAATTTAAGTAATCGCTCCTAAAATGGTATAGAAAAACATTTCATTAAAATTATAGGAATGATTTCCATATTTTTCTCTCCATGTAGACATTATTGACTATTGCTCATTAGTGTTTCTCAACTTACCGAATGAACTTGACTGCAAATTGCAGCAACTTGTTAACAATGCTATTCGATTTATTTATAATCTAAGGCGAGGTGAACACATCACACCATATCGACGGTCATTAAATTAGTTCGATGTAAAGTCAAGAAGGCTATACTTTTTAGCCTGATTATTCTTTAAACTGCTGTCAACAGGTGAACCAAAATTTTTGTGGGGTCTATTTATTGAAGAAGACCCTACCATCAGACGATCGCACAGAATTGCAAACAAAAATAACAACATCACTTTCAAAATATCAAACTTTGTCACTACAACCTACGAGCATTCATTTGTTATATGCTATACGGTTTTGGCAAGATTTACCTCCTGAAATTTCAAATTCTTTTGGTTTAGAATCTTTTAAGATAAGAGTATTCGATTTTCTTATAAATCTCAAATAATAGAAAAATAGTGAGCTGGTTAAAATGATTACTTTATAATATCTAAAAACATTACGTCCATTGAAATATTATGTAAATTTTATATTTTAAGTTATCATGTAAATTCTATATTATTAATATGTGTGTATGTATGTATTGGCTGTACTTACAGTACAATTGTGAATTGTAATTTTATATATATCATTTTTGCCATTCGGCTTCGTGCCGTGGCATTTAAATCTAATAAATAAATAAATAAAAACATATCATGCTCGGTTCGCTCGCCATCATTTTTTCAAAAATCTTGCGATTATCTCAGTTGACCAATCAACAACCAGGTAAAAAAGGTCCAGAAGTGACGTAAAACGGCTTAATATTCGCAGTCAACTTTTTAGAAAAGGAAATAAAAATTGGTTAATTTTTCCATAAATAAAAATATAATTAAATCAATTTGTTATAATTTATTCTTAGAAAAGAAAAATGGCGTTAATGTAAAAAAAAATTAGGAAAACGGTTGACCCTAAAGGCCATCCCTGCAACTTCCCGCTAATTTCGTTAATACCTGGGCGCTTAAAATTGCACGTACGAAATTTCTGAGCTCTTCGAGCTCAAAAATACAATCTATGTGTTGTTTTGAGCTCTCCGAGCTCAAAAAGATACCTTTTCTATGCTTTTGAGCTCTTTGAGCTCAAAAGTCTGATGGAGGTTTCATAGAACACTATTTTTTCAAACCGCAATAACTTTTGAATAAATGAACCGATTTTTACGCGGTTAGCAGCATTCTACGCAGTTTTTTAAGCCTCATAAAGAATTTTAAAGTTTCAATTGGTCAAATTGGAAATTTCGGAGTAACTCCGAAAAAACACTTTTTTCGGTTTTCTTTCGTTCACGATCTCTCTCGAACAAATCAACCGATTTTGACCGGATTGGCGGCGATCGACGTGGTTTTTTAAGGTTGAGAACTGATTAGTTTTTGGAATCGATCGGTAAAGCCGTTTAAAAGTTATCCCAAAAAAACCACTTTTGAAAAAATTTTTTTTCCTATTTTTTTTTAGATTTCTCTAAATTTCTCAAAATCTATCGGTCCGAATCGATTCAAATTCACAGAAAATCTAAGTTTGGCGAAGCCCTTTCGAATGGCACCAACCGCGATGAAATCGGTTCAACCGTTCAAAAGTTATGAGGTTTACATACTTACACACACACACACACACACACACACACACACACACACACACACACACACACACACACACACACACACACACACACACACACACACACACGCACGCATGCACACACACACACACACACACACACTCACACACACACACTCACACACACACACTCACACACACACACACATAGTGACACCCTCGCGGAAATAGTCAGGAAAGCTTCCTTGGACCTCAAAACGTCGAGATCTGATAAAAACTCGATTTTCGGAAAACGGGCTAAATCCAATTACTTCCCGATTTTTGAAAATTTTCAATTTTCTTAGCGGGAAGTTAAAAAGGTATTTTTTTGCGTCCTATTTTCAACTTTGGGAATTTTTTTAAAACAGTAAAAAAAATAATCTTAAATGTTTATTCGTAGAATATGTTCTAGAATATAAAATAGAAAATGTCATTAAGAGCCGGTCCCTATGATTGCAGCTTTTCATTTCTCGTCTAAACAAAGAAGATTTTCGAAAAAAACGCTCAGCTACGTAATAGATTTTTTAATTATCTATTTTATAGCTGAGCGTTTTTTTCGAAATTCTCATTTGTTTAAGAGAAAAACATAAAACTGCAATTAGCTTTATCATCACGAGTGCAACAAGGATAGTACCGTTTCTCGCCATAAGTGCGATGCGAGAAAAAGACGGGATCGGCACTTAAATAATTCTGAAGACACTATTAAAAAAATTAATCAAATTTTAGTGAAAAATTCTTGAACCAAGATTATCATTTTGGAGGGCTTGATCGTCTTGAATCAAGAAAAAAAATTTTTAAATCATGAATAATTTCTAGAATTTCTCTTGTAAATGAATTAAATATTTTTATTAGCGAGTCTTGATAAATTTTTTCGTTTTTTTAACTTCCCGCTAAGAAAATCGAAGATTTTCAAAAATCGGGAAGTTATTGTTTTCATCCCGTTTTGCAAAAATCGAGTTTTCATCAGATCTCGACGTTTGAAGGTCACAGGAAGCTTCCCTGACTATCCCCACGAGGTTGTCACTATGT
Organism: Cotesia glomerata; assembly: GCF_020080835.1. NCBI lineage: Eukaryota > Metazoa > Arthropoda > Insecta > Hymenoptera > Braconidae > Cotesia > Cotesia glomerata. The sequence goes on from NC_058162.1 coordinate 6,789,456, forward strand.
CTGTGTGTGTGTGTGTTTTTTTTTAAGGGGGGGGGAATCCTTTTTACGGATTCTAGGCATAGCTGTTTGGCCTGGATATGTGGCGACTCGACGCAGTGTCATACTAAAACACGACGCTAGCGCCCTTACCCACTAAACCCTAAACCCCTTTTCCTCTTTCCCCTAATCCCTCATGGAAACCGCCGTCAAGCATTACTTCGTGAGGGGAGGATCTAGCTACTGCTCTTTCTTCTGGTGGCTAAGGTGTTATTCTTTCCTCCTTCTAATTGGCGTCATTCGTTCTTCTTCTTTCTATGGACCGCAGATCTGAGAGGACTCCCATGACAAACGTGTTTGTGGCGTTCCAGGCAGCCTCTGATGACAGCATTGCTTCTACTATTGTCTCTGGTTGGATTTTACTCTTCAGGATATTCTCCAGCTCATCTCGCTGTGGATAAAATCGTGGGCACTCAAAGAAGACGTGCTCTGCATCTTCATTGACTCCTAGGCAGGACGGGCACTCTGGGGAATTATCATGCTTAAAGCGGTGGAGATACGCCCGGAAACAGCCGTATCCTGATAATATCTGCGTAAGATAATAGTTGACCTCACCGTGACTCCGGTTTAGCCAAACGTTGATCCTTGATATGAGACGATGCGTCCACCTACCCTTCACTATGGCATCCCACTGTAGTTGCCATCGACTTATGCTCTTCTGCCGTTCTTTTGTTCTAAGCTCCTCAGCGCTTAGTGTGGTTGACTTCTTTCGTTGGTAAAGGATCCGTCTTTCCTCAGCTGAGACTCTGAGAGACAAAGTTCCAGAAATTACACACACTGCTTCCATAGATATTGTGCGGAAGGCGCTTGCTACTCTTAAGGCTCTCAGACGGTAGACTGGTCTAGCCTTTCTCCATGATTCTTGCTTCTCTAGTGCGTCCGCCCAGATAGATATTCCGTAAGTGAGCATTGATGTGACTACAGATGATAGCAGTAGTCTTCTGCTCTGCTTTGGGCCTCCGACGTTTGGCATCAGTCGTGCCAAGCTAGCTACCACTGCTGATGCTTTTGCACTCACGTGTTCGACTTGCTGCTTAAAGTTGAGTCGGGCAACAAGCATCACTCCCAGATATCGGATATATGGTTGTGATGTGATTTCTTGGTATCCGACTTTCAGCTTTATGGTCTCTATCACTTTTCTGCTGGTAATAAGCACAGCCTCAGTCTTCTGTTTAGCCAGTTGTAGATTCATTGAGTCCATCCACCGGTTAACTTTCTCAAAGGTGATACCGAATATGTGGTTTATCTCATCTAGGTGTTTAGCAACGGTTACGACAGCTACATCATCTGCATATGCAACAAGCTTGACACTTCTTGGAAGAGAGTCTCAGCAGGCCATCATACATGACATTCCACAGAAGTGGACTCAGAACGGAACCATGGGGTACACTTCCGGTAATATCATACTCTTTTGGACCATTCTTCGTGTCGTATCTCAGGATTCTGTCCGTGAAGTAGCTAGCCACTATCCTACGTAGGTATCCTGGTACGTTTTTCTCTTCAAGGGCTTGCATAATGCAGTCCCAGTTGGCGGAGTTGAAGGCATTTTTGATGTCCAAAGTGGCCACCAGGCAGTACTTCTTCGCTCCACCCTTCCATCTGATCCCTTCGATTGCCTCCTTGGCCGTTGCAACAACCAGATTGATTGTGTCCAGAGTTGATCGTCCTTTTCGAAAACCATACTGGTTATCTGCCAGGAGTGGATCGACAACTGCTTCTATTCTTTGGTGGATTATACGCTCAAATATCTTACCTGCCGTGTCTAACATACAAAGTGGTCGATAAGATGACGGTTCTTCTGGTGGCTTTTTCCCTTTTGGAAGTAGTACTAGTTGTTGCTGCTTCCACTTCCGAGGGAAAATCCCTTTCTTGAGACATGTGTCATAGATGTCCAGGAACAATGATGGCACTGCTTTTATAGTTGTTTTTAAAGCAATATTGGGGACCCCGTCCAATCCCGGCGCTTTATTGTTCCCTACACGATTACAAGCCTCCATCAGTTCTTCCTCCGTGACAGATGGAATGTCATCCATTTCATTCTGCGCTAATAGGTAGTTAAACTCGCTTTGTTCGGGGAACAACGCGTTTACGATCTTCTGTAGGAGTTGAGGACACGTGGGTGATGGCATTAGCTGGTTTTTCAGATGGGTCATGACCACCTTATACGGCCTACCCCACAGATCTCTGTCCACCTCGTTGATGAGCTCCTTGCAGCATTTTCTTTTGCTATCTTTGATGGCTTTGTTCAGGGATCGACGGGCTTTTTTGTACTCTGCGACCAGCTCCGCAGGGTTAGGTCGTCGGTAGCCACGCTGAGATATTCTTCTCTTCTGATGACACTCTTTACGAAGGGCGCTGATGTGGTCGTTCCACCAGTGAACGGAAGGTCTTGTGTTCATGCCACGTCTACGAGACATACTGGCGTCACAAGCCTGGGTCACTCTTTTCATCAGGTCCTTGGTCTTCTCTTCTGCGCAGCCCGCGATAATCTGGTCACTATTGAGAGCTACTAACAATGCACTTGGGTCAAGAGTTTTTACCTTCCAACCAATGGTGTTAAGTTGCTTTTTAGGTCTTCTCGGGCTCTGGATGTTTGATATTTCCCAGAGAATCGCATTTTCGTCGCTGGCTGTGTAGATATCCATCACCTTCCAGTTGATATTACCTCTGGTGAGGCTGCTACTGACGAAAGTGAGATCTACAATAGAACTTGCGTCTCCTTTGGTGTAGGTTGGTGTATCACCACTGTTGAGCAGTACTACATCTAATGTAGAAAAGGCTTCTAGTAGTTCCTTTCCTCGCGCGTTTGTATGCTTGCTGCCCCAGTCTACTGCCCAGGCGTTGAAGTCCCCGGCTATTGCCACTGGGTGGTAATGCTTCGCGTCCTCGGTAAGTCGATCCAGAAATGCGGTGAATTCGACAGTAGAGAGGCTAGGTGGTGCGTAACAGCTATAGAAGCGGATGCCCTCTACTGATACTGCTACAAAGCCGGCATTGCTGTTGTCAAATGCATTTTGGAAAGGGAGCTTGCCACATGACCAGATGACAGCTTTGGATGTGCTGTCAGATTCCCAGGGTTGGGTACTCAGGTGTTTATATGGCTCTGCTATCAGTACCAAGTCAAGCTCTAGTTCTCGCACGGATTGCATGAGCAGGTCATGCGCTGCCTCACAATGGTTGAGATTGAGCTGCAGTATCCTCATGTTTGTTTGTTCGTCAACTTCTGGAGTGCCTCCTGAAATAACGGGCACTTATAAGTACCGGCATGGTGGGCAACATTCTCTGCACTTTCAATCTCAGCATATAATGCACATTTGGCTGGATTTTTACAATCAGCAATCTTGTGCCCTTCTTGTCCGTACCTGATGCAAAGCTTCGACCGGTCCACCTTGCTTCTGCACTGGGATCCATGATGTCCGAAATGCCAGAATTTAAAGCATTGAATAGGTCTCTTCGTTGCCCTTATTCGGCAATGAACCCAACCAATCCGGATTTTGCTACTTCCATCCAGTAGTTTCTGTGCTGTTACTGCTGGTAGAATTACTGTGGCAATTTGAGTACCTCTATAGGCCTTACGGATCTTGATTGCCTCTAGTGGTATCTCACAGCCATCTCCAGCTTCCTTTTGTAGTGCACCCTGGATGTCGTCCTTCGTTGTGTCATCATCGACGTCTCGGATCTCAATTACCTCCTGTGGTCCTTTGCAGGTTACTCTTGCGTCTTCTTTCAGTATGTCTGCAATGGTCTTTCTCAATGTTTGGCCTTTGTCGGTGTTCTTCCTCGAAAGAGTTATCAGCATATCTCCAGCATTGGTCTTATGGATCTTCTCTACCGTACTGCGGACCTGATCATCAGGGACGTCCTGTTTTATTCGGCGCAGGATCTCAGCGTACTTTGCTTTCTCTGTCAGCCGGATGATGAGGGCATCCGGTCTGATCCCTTTCCGCGGTTTCTTTCGCTTGGGTTCAGATCGGGGCTCCTTTGTCATCTGTTTTGAGAGCACCTCTTTCTTCTGTCGCTTTAGCTCTTTCTTGGACTGAACTTTTTGCCAAACCGACGCTTTTTCCTGTTCGTCGCTTCGTACTGCCGCTCCTTGCGGAGGGCTTTTCTTCAAATCCTTTTTCTTCACGACTTGGCTGATTGCTGGGTCAGGAGAAGGTTGTGTGTGTGTGACTATGTGACTCGCTTATAACTTTTGAATGACTGAACCGATCGGAACCAACCAAACGGCGTTCTAAAGAGTTCCCTCAAACTTGATTTTCCTGTGAATTTGAACCGATTCGGACCGATAGAATTTGAGAAATTTTGAAAAATCTCAAAAAAATAAGAAAAAAATTTTTTTTTTAAGTGGTTTTTTTGGAACAACTTTTAAACGGCTTTATCGATCAACTTTAAAAACTTATCCGCCCTTAAGCTTGAAAAACCACATGGATCGCCGGTAATTCGGTCAAAATCGGTTAATTCGTTCGAGAGATATCGTGAACGAAAGAAAATCGAGAAAATTGTTTTTTTGACATATATTCGACATTTATTATCGGATCGTTTTTGATGACAGAATAATTTTTGGAGCTCAAAAAATTGCGTTGATCGCCGTCAAGAACGTGAAAATCGGTTGATTGGTTCGAGAGATATCCTCGACGAAATATTTGGAAACAAGTGTTTTTTCAACATAACTCCGACATTTTTTGGAATAACTTTTAAACGCCTCTACTGATCAATTCCAAAAATTAATTAGCTCTCAACATAAAAAAAACCACGTCTATCGCCGCCAACCGTGTAAAAATCGGTTCATTCATTCAAAAGTTATTGCGGTTTGAAAATTTGAAAAATTGTGTTTCATCAAATTTCTATCAGATTTTTGAGCTCGGAGAGCTCAAAAGCATAAAAAAGTTATCTCTTTAAACTCAGAGAGCTCTAAATAACACAGAAATGGTATTTTTGAGCTCGGAGAGCTCAAAAACATCATTAGTGCAATTTTAAGCACCTAGGTATGAAATGAGCGGGGAGTTGCACGGATGGCCTTCAGGGTCTACCGTTTTTCTAATTTTTTTTTTTTTTTATTATTACAAATATTTCTTCACTAGAGCTTGATTACCCATGGGTACCTTATACTGCTTTTTTTTAATAAAATAAAAAAAATTACCGATAAAAGATCGTCTCGCGACCAAACTGCCACAAAGTACGATTTTGAATGATATATACAAGATAAAAATGTCATATATCACATATTTCCATAGAATACAGAGTTTGCGACTTCCTGGTACGCGGTTAGTGACCTCGTTGGCATTACATATTACGCGTCGCGCGACGATAAAACCGGAAGTCAACGGTCTTTTCGCTGCTCCCGCACGTCCCTCGAAATGAGAACTAAAAGACGATGAATTCCACAAACTTCCCACTAAATTTTCATTTATCTATTGTCGTTTTAGAACCATCGATTTACAGTTAATTTTGAAACGTAAACAAACTTAGCAAACAAAACTCTTAATCAAGGAATAGAAGAAAAACTTTAGTTTACTCTTAGTGTTGAGTCTCTAGTGAGCAGTGAGCCGTACTATTAACTGGTAAAGTAGATTGAGCTTTAACCTACTCTAACCTTGACGGGTACGAATACCGTCAATTCATCTGTATCGGGGCAATCGACAGTACTTATTCTTTAAGACTGATTGGGTAATTTAAACCCCGAGAAAATGAGATCTCGTTCTTTTTGTTTTTATTTCTTTCGTCCGAACACTAAAACTCTTATGTACTATTTTATGTTTGTTTTTCACTATGTACGTCTATAAATTTGTTGTTTTTACAAACAGAGCGCACCTGCCGTATGAGGTTTTCTTTGTTTCATTCTATCTACTGTCTATTATCACTGGTCGTATGTTCAGTTTTCAGTTACTCAGATAATTAATCAGATTCAAATTTGAGTTCATTTAAAAATATTCTTCATTTCCAGACCATACTTCTCGGGGATAGTGGTGTAGGAAAAACATCGCTGCTAGTTCAATTCGACACTGGAAGTTTCTCGGGGAATTTCGCTGCTACAGTTGGGATCGGATTCACGGTGAGTACATTTTATTATTTTATTTGCTTTTATATATTTTCCATCAATAATAGATCAAGATAATGAAATTTTTAATGGAAAACGAACAAATTAAAGTTAATGTTTAATACGAACAAATTAAAGTTAATGTTTAATACGAACAAATTAAAGTTAATGTTTAATACGAACAAATTAAAGTTAATGTTTAATAAAAATATAATTACATTACAAAATTTATTTTTATGAGCAAATGCATTAATTTTTAGTGAGTTAATGCATTTATTTTTTATTAAAAAAATGAATTTAATAATTAATGAAACAGAATGATCCACTGAACAATTTAATTTAATAATTAGTAAAAATACTAATGCAGAGTAATTCATTATTCAAAACTCTGTAATAAATAAACATTAGGGTGGCGCAAAAAATAGGACTATTTTTATTTTTTATGTATTCTATTAAAATATGGTAGTTTATCATATTTTAAGCTTGATGAAAAATTTATAGGGGTCGTTTTAAATTTTTATACTTTTAAAAGTTAAGTGCTTACAACTCTTTCAAGCGACTTTTTAATATTAATATCAACGAACTCAAAATTATTTATCAAGTTGACACACTTATAAAAGTCAGACAAAACAATTATCACTATTGTACTTTAACCAACAAATATTTATCCGGCATCTGAAAAAAATCGTTTAAAGTTTGAGCGACTTCTATAAACAAAATTTTCAGCTTGAAATTTTCAGAGTGCACATAATTTTTAACCTATAAAAAAATAGAATTCCGATAGACAAAATTAAAAGAAAATTCAATTTCTGACGATTTTATAAATTTAAAAAAACTGGAGCGACCCCTAATAAAGTTTTTATTGATTTGATTTTTACAGAGAGATTTTTAAATATTTATAACGAAAATATTTTCACTGTAGACTCGGAAAATAAACATAGTCGGATTTTTTTTCGCAACCCTCGTATAACAAATATTCGTCATTTACATTGAAATTTTTGGTCATTTTTATCATAATACAAAAATGTGAGCAATGCATTTATGAAATTTTCGACCAATTTAATAAAAAAATATTTCGTAATATTATAAATAAATTTTATGTATCTTTGCTTTAAAAAAATTTTTTTAAATCAATTAAATTTTTCCATCAGTGGAAAAAAATTAATAAAAGAGCAATCTCTAAAGAAGATATCTGAACGTTAATTACATTTTTTCAATACCGCATCGAGCATCGAACATCGAACGAAAATCGATTCCTCAAGTTTTAATACATCTTTCCTTAGGATTGACAATATAAGGTATGGTCGTGTGGAGGATAGAGAAGAAAGAGACATGTTGAGATCTTCGAAAGAAAAATAGAGGTACAAAAGCAAAAAGGGCGCGATGGGTAATAAATCAAGTTGAGTCTGACAGTAGCAAGTGGACTAGTGGCTAGCAGGCTTCTTTTCACCTTTTTTATAATATTTTTTTCTTTATATATCTTTCCTCCAAGATAATAAGACCCGAGATTCAATCATCATTATTTCGAATGAAAATCTTCCATTAAAATAATACCTACATTTTTTATTCATTTTTTTCATAAAACTGATGAATAAATTTCTGTTTCTAGAGGAAAATCTTGAAAAACTGTTAATCCTCTCGAAAATTTACTAATTACACGAAAAACAACCCATAATTTATAATTGCTTAAGATTGTTTGCATTGGCAATCCTACACTAAAACACTATAAAACATAATACTTATGTCTAGTATATACTTATATACAGAGTCGTCAATATTTCGCACCCATAATAAAATTTTCAGCTATATCTATTATTTAAAAAAACAAAGAAAAATTTCTACAGGTTGAGATTAAAGAAAATTCTTTGAATAATAAAAAATCTAAATTTAAAGATTTAAATTTAAGCCTAGAGCTGATCATAAAAGCGACGACAGAAAAATTTGTGTGATTTAGTGAAGAAAAATGAGGAGAAATAAGACGATGTAAATGATTCTATGAAAAATATTTTTTTATTCAACAAAAATGATCCCACTATATCCCAAAATATAAATAATATAGAACTAAAAATGTAATTAAAAATACTTCTAAAGTAAAAATAAAAATAACGGATTACAATTTTATAACTTGATTTTGTCAGAATAAAAACCACTCGTTTAACGAAAACTCTCTATAATGTATAGAAATACTGATGTCTCTTCAATTTCGCTGTACACACGCATAAAAATGATTTTGTTGAAATAACAAAAGACGGGATAACTAAAAAATATGTTCTGGTAACAAATGAGTTTAGTTATAGTAACAAATCCATTAATCGCATTAACAAAATGTTTCAAGTTGTACTAACAAACCAGTCTGTTAAATTACCAAATCAATTTGTTGTCCTAACGAAATCATTTTATTGCAATAACAAAACTAATTTGTTGCTAAAATATTTTCCAAATCAGATATCACTGATTATAGCATATTCTTAAATCATGGATTCTTATAAAATTTAATGTAACATTTAATGTAAATTTATTTGTTATTTTAATAGAATAATTTTGCTGTTTCAACAAAAAAATTTGTTATACTAACTGAATTATTTGGTCGAATCTACTTAAAGATTTTGCTATAGTAACCAAATTGTTTTGTTGTTATAACATATTAATAACTTGCTATAATCTAAATTTTGTTATTTTAACATATAATTTGTTATCCCTATGTTAACAAATGCATTTGTTACTAGAACATATCTTAAGTTATTTTAACAAAATTTTTTTCTGCGTGCAGAGTTTAAACTGTAGTTAATTTTTGAGCGCTTACACAGAAAAAAAATTATTGAGTCGAGGGTAAATTTTCTTGTGTTAAGAAAATATTAAGGAAGATTAAATATTTCTTGAATAAAGTCAAATTTTCTTGACCCAAAAAAATTTGTTTTTACTCAAAAATAACTTTAGTCTTCCCAAAATTTTTTTTGCCACACGTTCATTTTTTCTGTGAAAAAAAGCTAAAAAATCTAAACATGGTACTTTCTTAATCAATAACTTGATTAAAATCAATAACTTTTTATTTTAAATAATTGAATTCTTAAATTTTGAATGTTAGTTAAAAAATTTTTTTGCTTGATTCAAAATGATCAAATTCTTAAAAATATTTTTTTTTTTCTGGTCAAGTTAATTTCTTCAACAGTCTTTATAAATGAATGCGTTTATATTAAACCATCAAGTGAATTAATTTGCTAGATTGTACTGGTTAAGTCGATCGGAATGCCTCTGCGTACGACTTAATTAAACGGACGTTGATTAAATACATCGCGAGTGCCTATATACTTGAATGAAATTTTTCTGGATATTTCTCTAGTTAATTAGTAGAACAGGACGAGAGAGTCAAAGCATATATCGCATAATACATTATACATATTATATATATGGAGTGAAATATTCGTATTTCTATGATTTCTCTTTGCACGTACATTATTATTTATATGTATTTAGTTTATATTCTGAATTGAAATCTCTTTTCACTATTATGCATTCATGCTTTGAACATTTTCCTCTTATCTTTTGGTATGGCGCCATACATTAATCCTTAGCCGCTTTATCTTATTCAATCCCATGTACATATCCTAGAATTATGAATTATAAATTATATTTACAAATAAGACTCCCTTCTCCAAAATTTTTTTATTTTATTGGGAGGCATTTAATTTTATTAAATATATTTGTCGTTTATATATTCGTAAATATTCCCGGTAAACTTTTTTTTTATGCTCGGAATTTTGAAGAACTAATGAGCTATCAGCATCGTCATATTTTCGATATTCTTTAGGAAAAATGGAATTGAAGCTTCAATATTAAATAAAAGTTGAAATTTTAGGCAACCAAGTCGTTAAAAGTCCTCTCGTTGCCAAAACTCTACGAATAAAAAAAACTGTTGAAATTTCTATCAAATAAATACTTAAGTTCTACTCAATTCTACTTATTTTTAATTATATAAAAATGAAATTCAAAGCTTCAATATTTAATGAAAAGTGAAAATTTTCGATAACTCAACAGTTGTGAGCTCGCATAAAGTTATCACGTTACATAATTCTTTGCAAATTCCATCTAAATATCTGAAAAGAAAACTTTTTTTAAATTTCTATCAAATAAATGGGATTGAGTATAAAATATCTAGTTTCTCACACTGATAAAAAAGTTAATTTGAGTATAGCTAGAAAATTTTGGAGCCAAGAAATGTCTCTTAATTAATAGTAATTTATGTCATATGGCTGCAAAGTGACGATTTTCTGACAACGACGATGTTGCGATATGAGCTTAAGGTTCGTGGTGGGAATGTACGAAAACGGGCGTAATTTTAACGGAAATTTTCGCTCGTTTTCGTACATTCGCGTCACAAACTTTAAAGTGAATATCGTAAAATCGTCGTTGTCAAAATCACCACTTAGTGGCCAAATGACATACAATATTTTTTGTTATTATTGCTCCATAAGTTTAACTTTTGAGGGATAGGAGGCAAATAATAACGTATTCAAATTTTATGAAGTTTCACAAGGGCAAAAAAACTTAATTTTATTTTAATTGTCTTTTTATTAATATTGAATTACGGCGTGGTTGTTATTTTATTAACATTAGGTCCGCTTCGTAATAAACTGCCAGCAGAGAAATAATTAGCGCCACTCAATAGTAACTAAGTTTAAAATTTACTCAAAATCATCGGTCGGTATACTAGAATTTGATTTATTTCATTCTAAAGTTCATCCGATTGCACAAGGACAGTACGGAAAAAAAGGGGGAAGTAAACTTTGCGGCCTAGGCCGCGGAAAAAAGGCGGCATGGTAGAGTCTCTAGAAATGAGTATCTTTTCGGATGCCACCCAGCGCTCAAAAGTTGAACTTTTGGAGCGAGTATAACAAAAAGTGAATTTTACTTGAGTGAAAAATTTTTCTACTTTATCTAAGATCATCAATTTCTTGAAAAAATTTTTTTCTCTCAGTCGACTTAAATTTTTTATCAGTGCAAAAAAAAATAAACTTCGAAATATGATAAAAAATTGAATTTTGGTCAATCAAAACATCAACCACACCGTTCGGAATCTAGTTGTATTGAGGGTTGAATATTACATAACCTAATCGAAATCCATCGAATAACCTCGTGCAAAAAAATTCAATTTTAAACAATCACAAGATAAACTAGATGAATCTTGAATGTATAGATGGATCTCTATTGTCAACTTGAGCGCCAATGTGGTGTTAATGGATTAATTCGAGCGTAAAAGGGTTGTTTGACGTTCGGATGAATCACAGACTCGATAACTTTCCTAATGCAATATGCAATATATAGAGCAGAGGGTTTCAGCTAATAAACTCAGTTCCGGGCTCCAGGGTCCGTTTATTATCGAACTACATATGTTGTGTAGGTCTTTCATGTGGATTACACTTTGCACTCATTTCTACAGATATGCGCTGTATTGTTCGATTTATGTTCTCTAAGTAACAAGTAGCAGCAACTTTGGAAGTTAGCTTAAAGTTATTAAAAGTTATCATTGAGTATACGGAAAAAAATTTCTGGGAAAATTTACGATACTATTGTAAAGCTGGACTATACTTTTATTACTATTAATTTTCAAATATTTTAGAAGAAAAAATACTATTTATTCATGAAAAAATACGATATTACTATTGTAAAAAGTAAGAGATGAAAATTTCCAGTGCTGCCTCTGTATCTATCCAATAGAGCTTTAGCAAATTTTACAATAGTCGAATTGGAATGTTTCTTAATTAGTGTGAGTGATGGCCGTGCACAGCGCTAGACTCCGAGCTTATGTAAATGTTAGAGGATGTGGGTTTTAGTTTACATCGGATAGCGTAGAGGGAGAGTCTCTGGCTCCCAACACAGAGTTCTGGGTTCGATTCCCAGATAGCACGAAAAAGTCGGCTTCTTTTTTCGATTACTGTTCAGGTACCAATTAGTCCAACCTTCTATCTCTCTCCCTCCCTAATATTTCTTTTAAAAAAAACCAACTGTGAATTTTTACAATAGTTGAATTGTAAAGTTCACAAACACATATTGTATAATTTGCTCTATAGTATTCGACTTTTTAAGACTCTTGCTAGTCTAGAAGTATAGTCCACCGTTACTATTTTATTTAGTAAAAATTACAATAGTAAAATAGTAAAAACTCCTTCAGTTTTCTTTCCGTGTACAATCGACTGATATGTTATATGTTACATATATCCATATGTGTGTGAGTATGTGATGGATGGAGCTCGGTGCATAAAAGTTGGTATGAACAAGAAATACGCTAAGAAAGTTGAGTTTTAAAGAGAATTAGAAATAAGAAACGTGTTTAATATTTAATATGTATATGTTCTAAAATATATATTCTAATTGTAGTGAACAATCCACACGCGATACTGCCGTTATGCTACATGTTATTACTTTGATGATTATGACTTATGTCATAAGTGCTTATATTTTGCAGGAAAAAATAGTATGTACTGAGTAGACTAGAGCGAAAAAGTCATAACTGATAAGACTTAAGTTTTAATTTTATATGTTGGGTTAATCGATGGGTAGTTAATAATATGCATGATGAGTAAATGATTACAGTGATGTGAAAATTTCATCAAAAAATCGAAACTTTGATGGCGACAGCCAATTTTGGTACGAGGTCATTAATTAAATGTCATTTGAACACCATTGTACAGAATGTAATTTTCCAAACTACAACATTACTAACTCTCGTGAAGTTATAGAGAATATAATATCTTTGACATATATTCAGTCGTTTGTCAAAGCGAAACTTGTGCGAATGTAATTAAATATATGTCAGATAAAGTACCTTTCTCGTGCTTCTTCAAATTTTCCATCTCTATCTTTGTTCAAAGTACAAGTAGACTTTAAATTTCTGAGTTGATAATTCATTAGAATACAAAATCTGGTACTGAATAAAAAAATTACTTGATTTAAGAAAAAAAATTTTTTCAAAATTTATTTTTTGCTTCGAGATATTTAATTCAAATTGATTCAAGAAATTTATTAATTTAATCGAAAAAATTAATCTAAAAAATAAAATGAAAAAAGTCCTTAGTTTTTAATTTTTATTAATTAAAACAGCCACTAAACATTTTGACTTTTTATAAATTTTAAACATTGGGGATTCAATTTCAATGAAAAAATAATTAACATTGTTTTGTTAAGTCAAGACAATTAGTTCTTTATAATGAATCAATAATATTTCTTTTTAATTAACTAATTATTATTCACTGTAAATTAAGAAAAAAAAAAAAATAAACAAATATCTCTTTGTTGATGAATTTGTAAATTAGGAACTTGGATGACAAAAATATTTCGTTGTTCTGAGAATGTTAAACGTCGACTATAATTAATGATTATAATTAGTATATACTTTAACATAGAAACAAGCATAATTTCCAAAAGTATATCGTATGTCTCTTTGTGTGCTACTTCATAATTACCGCACAGTTATTCCGTTTTGTTCTTTGTTTAAAACTACAACTTCAAAGCTCTTAATTTACTCTACACGTTACACGTGTTACATACTGTTATTCCTCATTATAAAGTCATATGTTCTCGTACTAGTAAGTACCCTTTGATAAAACATTTACAAATAATATTTTATTAATAAAAGCGTTGCTAAATTTTTCGCGCATATAAAAAAATACAGAGTTGTATTTTTAAATTTTTCAGTGCACTATTATTTTTATTAACTAGTTTTTTTAGCTCGATTGGAAAAAAGTTCAATTTATGTTTTTTGAGAACCAATATAGCGCAGATTAACGGTTCATAAATTCTCTCAATATATAAACGGTGCATTTTAAAAATTTTTTAACTTTTATTAATTGTTTCGCAGGAAATTTCTTTCTCCAAAGTTTTTAACTTCCCGCTAAAAAAAAAATTGAAATTCTTTTTTTTTATTTTTTATACTGCAAATATCAACCCTTATTAACAGAAACTTGTCGAGAAATTTATAGATGGGTTTCGAAGGTTAAAAAAAAACATATTTTTATCAATCTTTTTTCTATTGTATTGAACGAAACGTTTTAATCAAACTATTTAGCATATGAAAAATACATACTCGACAGGTAATTTGTAAAATTTTTATTTAAAAACTTTGAGAATTCACCAATTGGGATTTCATTCCCCTGGAACCTTCAAAAGAAAGTTTTCTTGACGTTGTCAAGATTTCATGATGGATTTGTATGTAAGTAAAAAACTAAATCTTATCTTTTAGTCCATATGTGTATAGTAGGTATAGTAGGGTGGCCCAAAAAAACCGACTATTTTTTTTTTATTCTTGAGTGAAAAAATTTTAGTTTTTGATGTTTTAAGAACCCTCTCCAAAAGACAGCTTAAAAAAACATTTTTAAGAGATCACTCCAAATTTTTTAAAATTTCAAAAATCGTCAAAAATCAAACTTTTTTTTTTTAATTTTTTTTCTCGTTATGGTATAATTTTATAGACTAAGAAAAAATAAGTTTCTGAAAATTTCAGTTCAAAATTTTAATTTTGAAAGGTTGCTCATAATTTTTTTCAATTTATTAGTGCATTAGTTTAGATTTTTTCGAGCGACCTTTTACTATTCAAATTAAAATTCTATGCATTTTTTTTTTTTTTGATTAGTACAATAATCGATAAAAATACACTATGAGATAAACTAAAAATCAAGCACACACGGAGAAAAAAGTATTGCTATTATAGCGATCCAGAATCTTGAAAAACTCGTATCGTTTTTTGAAGGTCTAGTAAAGAAACAAATCTTCCTATGTTAACTGTGTTAATTTTTAATGCTGTGTCCGTTGTTATTGTATATAATTCTACTGCGTTGATAAAGAAAAACAATGAACATTATATATTGTATTAAATAAATAACATTTGTGTTTTCGTAAAAGGTCTTTTTAGCATAAATAATTTGATCCTATACTACTTTACGCAAAAATATGTTATTTTTTTTATAAAGTACATGGAGTAATAAAGAAGTAAAAATTCCATTAAAAAATATTTTTCTTATGATAAAAATAATTGCGTATTTTTAATGAATATATCAATAATACAAATTTCTAGGCTAATATTTTTAAAAATCAAAAAAAAAAGTCATATAAAATAAATTCCAACTGCTGTCAGGCATTATTTAAACATTTTTAAACCTAACCTAATTCTTGACTGTAATATAAACTACACAAAAATTTTTAACTAATCAAGCTATACAAGGAATTCGTATTTATGTTTATAACAATAATATACGAAAAAACTAAAAAAAAAAATCATCTGCAATAACATATAATTAACATTTAATCAAAAACAACTAATAATCATCTATAAACCGTAGTAATATAGACATTCGATATCCGAATCCATGTGGATCGTGATAATTACGATCCACTAGATTGGACATATGCGCATCTAAAGTATAGTCATACGTGGATCGTGATCATCACTATACTGTATCGTGATAATAGCAACACTTTTTTCTCCGTGCAATATAGAAAAAATAATTTATGAGCGACCTTTCAAAATTTAAATTTTGAACTGAAACTTTCAGAAACTTATTTTTCTTTAGTCTATAAAATTATACCGTAACAAGAAAAAAAATTAAAAAAAAAAAAATTCGATTTTTGATGATTTTTGAAATTTAAAAAAATTTGGAGTGACCTCTTAAAAATTTTTTTTTAAGCTGTCCTTTGGAGAGGGCTCTTAAAACATAAAAAACTAACATTTTTTCACTCGAGACTAAAAAAAAATAGTCAGTTTTTTGGGCCACCCTAATGTATAGTTTATGTTTGGACGAAGGAAAAAAAATAGAAATTTGAATTTTTGGCTGAGTTGTGAACAAAAAGCCCCATTTTTTTAGTAAGATTTGCATCACTGCCTTGTAAAATTACTTGTGATGAAAAAAAAATCTTTTATTCAAGTACAAGATATGTTATGTTGAAGAAGTCGATAAAATTTCAATAAGATCGGTTTATTTTTGAGAAATTCTGACAATAATATCACATCATTATTTTATCATCTATAACAACACTCATGAAAAAAGACTAATTCTAATAAGCCGTCTTAAGGAATTTCCTCCCTTGAGATTTTCTGTATACTATAGTGTCTCACCAGAAATCTTTTTCTCGAGTCTTTTTAATATTTCCATACTCCACAAGATGTATTCACTTTATTGACAGAGAAAGAATGGTCTTTTGTTTTTATAAAACAATATAAATATAATAACAGTATTGGTAATCGATCATATATTGAACAAAAGAAGAATAATTTATTAAACAATTATATTTTCACCTTACAAAGATGACAGAAATAATTATCGAAAAAAGACAGATATTATTCGAAATAATGGACATGCGCGAGTAAGTTGGCACGCGCGGATTTTCATGGCATTAATTGCCGCTTCGAGAACGCAGGCGAGATGGAATACCCTGCAGAAGTGTGCGATTTTATATATAGCAGACGCGGAGGGTTGTTATGTGGTAGTATATAGTACAGTAATAGTCGAGATCCCCTGGTGCTACTGCTGCTGCTTTGCTTTCAGGTAGAGCAGTGAGTCGGGGGTTGGAAAACACTCTCATCGCTCTCGTCACGCAGTCTCAACCGTTTCTCCGAACCGCGTGCTTCATACTAACCACATAGTGTTTGAATTAATATCTTGTCTTTCAGTATATTACTTTCCTTTTAACGCGGAACATTTTTTTCTTTTACTGCATGAAAAAGTTTTTCCTTTCATAGAAATTTTTAGTGATGAACTAAGTGGATATTAATTTTTTATAAAAGTGAAATTTTAGGAAAAAAATTTTTTTTATTAAAAAATTGTTAAAATTTTAGTTATTTATTTAATTTTAAATGACAATTTTGTCAAAAAATTTTTGAATTTTTACTAATTTTATTTTCTAGTGAAATTTTTGTCAAAAAAATTTTTTTTGAGTCAAATAATTTAAGAGTATTAAAAAAATTTTTTTTTTCAATTCATTAATTTATTTAAAAAATAATAATAATAAATACATAAAAATAATACTTGATCTGTAAAATACATCACCTCTAATTGCAATCAATTATTTATAATTGCGTATCAATTAATTCGTGCCAATGGATGAGAGGTAATGAAATAATTAAAAGGTTACGATATTAATTCCCAAATAAATACAATATTCACAAGTGCATATTTCCAATAATCATAATAATAATAACAACAATTAGCAAACGTTTTGATAAATTTTTCTACAAAATAATTTCCAATAAAAATTGCAAATATCCAGTGTAAGCATGTTTGTGCACCCGTTCGATAGTTAGGGTATCATTCTTCGCACGTCGTAAAGTTTGACCTTCCTTTATATTACTTGAGTAAGTAAAGATAAGACCGACGACCTTTGATCGTTATATATAACTATCTAAAACAGCTCTGAACTTAGTATCTGGTTTATGAAATTTAAACGGCCTAAAGTATTATCTCGAACCACCCTCGGGGCACGCTCTCACCCTCAAATCATTCCTTTTTTTTCATATCAGTGCCTTAATATAATATGTACTTTATCCTTCATTTCTTTATCCTTTCCTTAATCCTAATATTGAAAAATACAAGCATAAGTTATCATACAAAAAAATTTTTTGTTAAGGTACTTCTTTTATTTTAGACAAATATTTTCAAAATTTTTCACTGCGTTACATTTAATAAAATTTTGAAAAAACATCAATAAGTTCAAAAAACATATAAGTTCAAAATAAAAATATTAATTTTTCCGTACATAATGATATTTAATACATTCCCTTGCACGATTCATAAGTACACAAATATTCCTTAGAACATCTCGAATGGAACACTAAATTTTCGCAATCTTTATTCAGACGGCATGCTTTTCCAAGAGGGTCTGAAATGATAAAGTTTTTAAAAATTATATATTTTATTGTGTAGGCTAAAAATTTATAGCACTCACAAGGTCCACATCTGTCGTTAGATAAAGGTATATTATCATGTCCACATTGGCAAACATTATTCACACAAACAGAATCTTTAACTGCACACTGGTTATCATCTTCGCAGAACCAGCCCAATAATGAGTGACACGTTGAGTTATTTGTTAAAACAGTGTATTTAACTCATCCAGTCTATTTCCGAACATTTTACATGCATCGGATTCCCGTAATCTTCGTCGTGCTCGCAAGATTTTTTTAAAAACTCTTTAAAAACAATAAAATTACATGCATTAATACACTGAGAAAAAAAATACTATTAAGAAAATTTTCTTGACACATAAACATATTATATTATTAAAAATTATTGAGAATATTTATCTATACAAGGAAAGAGAAATATTTTGGTAAAATGACCACTCAACGGAACCTAAAATAACATTTCGTCAAAATAACAATCCGGTTATCTGAATTAATGACTCATTTGTTTAAATCAACATATAGCGAATAGCTCTTGTCAGCATATGCACTGATAAAAAAAATCAATCTCGATTCAAGAGAAAATTTTAAACCCAGAAACTAATTTTGAAAAATTTTATTGTTTTAATGCAAGCAGAAATGTTAGAAGTTTCTCTTGATTTAAATAAAATTTACTTAGTTCAAAAATTTTTATGCTTGACTTAAAACATTAAATTTCTACAAAATCTCTTCGCGCATCATAAGGAAGAAAAATATTTCATAATAAAGATATTAATATTTTTTTGTTAAAAAAATTAATTAATTTTAATAGTTCATTTCAATAAATTCTTGAACCAAGTAGAAATCTTTCTCTTGGCAATAATTTTTCTTTCTCTCAGTGAAGATGGAATTGCGCTAAGAAAATTGCTCTCCCTTGACAAAATGAAAATAAAGCACAATTTCAAATGCTTCGCGCTGGAGTGCAAAAATTATTAATTCATATAATTAATTAAAAGACTAAGGAAAATTTCTTGACTGGCATATCCTTATTATAAAATGGGTTTCTATTGTGAAATTTGATACCATCGGAAGATCGTAATCCGAATCAATGTCTTTGCACGGCTTGATATTTTTTTAGGTGATAATCAATTTATCATCAAATAATTAAGAGAATAATCAAAACTTTATTACGGGTATATTTTTATGCTTAAGTATAAGATTTTATTATAAAAGAAACAAGTCAATGTACTTACTGGAAATACATTGATTGTTAGACAACGGTTGGAAGCCTTCAGCGCATTTACATTCGAAATTAATACATGCAGAATTATCAACTTTGCAATGGATGTCTATAGAGCAATGTGCGCCCAAATACAGCGACGAACACAGTATCTCATAGGATCGAGTGTAACCATTTTTACATTGGCATGTTTTGTTTCTACTGCAATATGCGTAGTCGGGTTCCAAGCAATCTTGGTTGTCTATACATTCCTCTCCAAGATATGCTGAAACTTTAAGTAAATTAAATATCATTATAAATACTCTTTAATTAGAAAAATTTCTAGAACCAAGAAAAATTTCTTAGGTTAAGACTTTTTTGTCTTGATTCAAAGTAATTAATATCTTCTCAATAATGTTCTACATTCAAGATTTTTTTTTTCCAAGTCAAGTTAACTTTTTCATGAGAATAGAAAATACCTTTCTTTAAACATATTGTGAGAGATTTAGTTTCATTGATAATTGGTCTGCATTCGTATCCACTACAACATTGGTTATCAAACGTAACATCACACTGAAAAAAAATTAAGATTTAGAAAATAATGAAAAAAAATTATAAGTAATTAGAAAAATAATTATAAAAATGATTTATTAGTCAATATTTTTGAGAAAAAATAAACTGTACACAAATAAAAAAATAATAATTTTTATTTTTGATGCATGTATTAGGTCTTATATTTTTTAAATACATATTTTCTAAAGTTTTAAAATATTTATTAATATAAAAATATTATACTTACGAAATCCAAATGAGTAATACATCGGTCGATACCATGTAACACATTAGCATGACTTAAACCAAAAATTACAAATAACAATATCATTATACTCGACATTTTTGTCAAATTTTTTACAATATGTCGATTCGTATAAATTTTTTAATCGAAATGAATTTTATAAAAAATTATATGTAGGTTTGGTACCGTATAACTATCGAACAAAAAAAACTTATTTCAATCATTATAATAGTATACTGATAAATTTAATGACACTTAAGTAGAACAGAACGACCAGAGATAATTTTACCATTATACCTTTATTAGTTTACAATTTCATCGTGTTTTTCAAAATCAGTAGAAGTTTCTTAACAATTAATAATTAACAATTAAGTTTTTTATGTGTGAAATTAATTTTTGATGATAACATTTACATTCAATTGGAAAAAAAAATTTTTTCGGCTTCAAATAATCTATACTGAAAAAAACTACTTGATTAAAAAAAAAATTCTCTTTAAAATTTAACTTTTCTTTCGAGATAATCAGTTATAATAAATTCAAAAAATTTGTTTATTGTATATACACAGATAAAAAAATTACATTAAATCAAGAGAAAAATTCTTGAATTAAGTAAAATTTACTTAAATTAAGAAAAATTTCTTAGATAAAGAATTTTTCTACTCAAATCAAGAAGATAAAGTTCTTCAAAATTATTTACTTGATTCAAGTAAGTTTTTTTTTCTGTGTATTTATGAGATCTACAGATCAAGAAAATAAAACTCTTGAATAAAGAGAAAAACTTCTTAATTCAAGAATTTTTGAAATTCAATCAACCACTTAATTATTTTCAAACAAAATATGATAAATTTCACTAAAGAATTTCGTTCTCTCAAATTAAGTTAGGCAGTAATATTGATTCAAAATGTAACCGACTTATTTCAAGTCTATACAACCAAAAATACTCGGATTCATGATGTTTTTTTATATCTTTATATGGATTTCGAATTTCTTCGCTAAAAATCAAGAATATTTCCCATTATTTAAAAAGTTTTTTTTTCTGTAGTGGACTAAATTTCTCGTAATAAGTTTAAGAATTTACCTGAAAGACAGGATTATATTCTAACTATTTCAAGCACACTGATTATTCCTTTTATTTTATACAACCACTTGAGAAACGTAAATGTTGGAATAGTCATGTCATTACATAGTTAAACGTATAGTGGGTGCCCAGAGATTACCTACTTTTGTAATTTTTATAATTTTTCTACAAAGTTTGGATAAACATAAATGTAACATATGCAAAACCTTTATTTCATATGTCCACTAATTCCCTCTGGTAGAGCGTATTTTTTTTTTTTAATAAAACAAAAAATGATAACTCAGTAAAATTTGTCTTTTAACTCGTCGAATAATCTAATAAATTAATGTTGTTGGTAAAAAATTTTTTTTTTAGTTTAATTAAAATTTATTTTACATAAATTTTTCAGTCATAAAATTATTTTTGTGCAAGAATTTCATTCCAGAATAAATAATAAATTATTTTATAATTTTTATGTTATACAAGCTTCGCTCTAAATATAATATGGTTTGGACTGTATGTTGGATGTTGGATGTTGGATGGCAATGTGTAATTCGTTACACTCGACAATTCTCTCACTAGAATAACTGTATCCTATGCTATTATACATACAGAGCATATACCATTTAGAAACACTCTGTGAATCCCCATATAATTTGTAATTTATGACACTTTCTCGGGTTATTGTTTCCGGAGGTAATTTGTGTGGATATGAAGCTTTTACGACAATTGACTAGTGACTATAGCGATTGTTTAATACGAATTCGCAAGATGTTCATAAAAATTTCTGATACACAGAAAAAACAGGTTCATTTGAGCGAAAAAAATTGATAAGTAACATCAAAATAGTTTTAGTGCAAGTAAAACTTTTCTCGACAAAAAAAAAAAAAATTCGACTCTATCTAAAATAATTCTTATCTTTATAAAAATTTTCTTGAACCAAGAAATTTTTTTTCTATACTTAAGAATTATTTTTTTGGTGTTGAGATTATTTAAAAAAATTTGGAAATTCCAAAAGTACATGACTCATAATGCTTAATTAATTATGAAATAATAAAATAAAATTTTCCATCGTAATACTCCGCATCATAAGTCGTGCAAAAGCGAATGTGAAAAAAAAATATGAAACAGTTGAAATAAGACGATAATGCGCAAGCTCTTCTAGTGAAATAAATGTACACAATATTTATAGATATACACAGAAAAAAAAAAACTTGAATCAAGTAAGTAATTTTATAGAATTTCATCTTCTTGTTTTGAGTAGAAAAATTCTTAAACTAAGAATGGTGTAAGTAAATTTTATTTAATTCAAGAATTTTTCGTCTTGATTCAAGACAATGAAACTCTTTAAAATTATTTTCTTGGTTCAAAAATGTTTCTCTTGATTCAAGTTAATTTCTTTTTCAGTGCAGTCTTTTGGTTTTTTTTTTTTTAATTTCATTAATTGCAAATAAACGACTCTGAGTTACCTAACCATTCGCATACGGTGACCTACAATACTTTCAAAGAATTAAAAAAAAAAAAATTTGACTCAATCCATGGATTTTTTCGTAAGTTACAGGATTTCATACATGACGGACAGGATAATTTTTTAAACTATTTTGATGTTTTTTTTTTCGTTTTTATTGTACTTAATAAATTTTTATTATGAAATTAATCTCCATTAAATTATTTTGATAATAGTATGCAAAATATCTTGATTCCGTGAACTAACAAGGCTATAATAATAAAAATAGTTGTCGAAATGAGGCGAAAAAAATTTTTCGATCGTAAAGCACTCTCTGATGCTTCGCATCATGAGTCGTGCAAAATTTACTATTTTAAATCAAGCAAAATTTACTTAAACAAAGAAAATTAATGTAGTTGATAAATATTCTCATAATGTCTATAGACGCGAAAAAAAAAATTTTTTTACAGTCTCCTATTATAATACACAGTCCGATAATTTGTCTCTTGAATTTAACAGAAAATTTTTTTCTATGTAAAAACTGACGCGATAGTTGTTTTTATTATGTTA
Organism: Cotesia glomerata; assembly: GCF_020080835.1. NCBI lineage: Eukaryota > Metazoa > Arthropoda > Insecta > Hymenoptera > Braconidae > Cotesia > Cotesia glomerata. The sequence goes on from NC_058162.1 coordinate 6,812,487, forward strand.
ATATTGAATATGTAATATTGATAATAATTTATACTTTACTAACTATATTAAAAGTATATTACACCCTAGGGAAGTAAAGTAAGAAATGTCTCAGATCACATGTAATTGTCGGCCGAAGGCGAAGCCGAGTTGACTCATGTGATCTGAGGCTTTTACTTCCCGTGGAGTGTATACTATTTTGCTCGACGAAGGCGGAAAGCGGCAACTTTGTTTAGCGCAGCGGGACGAAAGTTGCCACTTTCCGCCCGGGCTAAAAGTTTAAGTTTATTCTTCTCCGCTCAAAACTAATTAATTTTATTTCTTCTGTACACACACAACGAATACAAACTTCCGGCTCATCGTTATCGCTACTTCCTTCGTAAACTTTACAACCTTATTTTGTTTAATGTAAACGATATAACTCGAGCCCGAGCGCGAGTGAATGTTGGACAACAGTCGACAAATTGTTAAATTATTTCATTTGTTAATAATTGAAAACAACTATAATTATAATTAACAACAAACAAAACATTAATTTACTTAATTAAAATTTAGTAAAAAAGTGAAATGTGTAATTATGTGAAATTTAATTTTTGATGGGGTAAATTATATATAAATCATATAACTAATTTTGTTTTTTATTCAAGCTTAAATTTCAAAGTCGCTAAAATTTTAATTAAAAATTGATAAATAATTCATACATTATTAATTTTTTTTTTCACTCATCTCCAGCCTTTTATTTCATAAATTCTTGACACAAAAAGTGATCTTTCATTTATATAATACAATTTCCACGTGACCGCCTTTGGGAATTGCATTTTTCTTCACTCGAACGAAACCAGCGATACTCGTATTTCCTATTATCTTCACCGATTTCATATTAAACATTCTTTTGTACACATTATAAAAGTTATATTTGGATGTATGGGAATGTTCGACCAATATTGAAAATTTTTTTCACGTACATCCAAACTATAGATCACCTGACTTCTGTGAAAAACTTTTTAAACTTTATTTTGACATTTTTCAATTTTATAATTTGACGTTTCTGGTCACATTTTATTAGTGTTTTATCACAATAATAAAAAATAATTTGTATAATTAAGAGAACTCTGAAAATTTTGTCTCCGAAATATTTATGTAATTAAATCGTTTTTTTTTTTTTTTTTTTTTTCTAATTAAATTTAGTATCATTGTAAAGGTGTTGATCGGAATTTGTGCTTTTTCAAGGTTTTATATGTTTTTCACCTATAGTTAATTTATTATAATAAACTTTTGAAATAGTTATAAATTGATTTGAATTTTACACCAGATAAAATTTATTTATTTTTAAAATTATAACAGAAATGCAGACATATACAATAAAATTTTTATTTTTCATACGGAAAGAAATTTTCTTTAAAAATTACCGTTAAATTCACTGCAATTGTCGGACATAATGTGGCCCTTTCATTTATTACCATTTTTGAAATAAAAATTACGATAAAATTTATTTATTTTATGGTGGATCATAAAATTGATCGAAAACCTAATAAAATTTACAACAGACTACGGTAAAATTTGTTGAAAAAAATTTTAAAATTATCTCACTTACCGACAAATCATTAGGTCGTGCTATCCGTCCCACAATTACCGTAAATTTAACGGTAATTTTGAAAGAAAATTTCTTTTAGTGCAGTATATCTTTATTTAAACTTCACTTATCTAAACTTCAGCACAATAAACATTAAATTGTAATACACTCTGCAAATCAATGCAAGGTACACGAAATTTGTTAAAATTCATTATTAATAATAAATTTTTTCAATCAAAATAACTCACTCAATATTTTTCCCAACGTAGTTTCTATATACAACAGTTACACATGAAGTATTATTTATTTTGCTTTGTACATGTCAATTTCGTTGTATGTCAAATATTAATATCAATTAATTCACATAATCAATAGAGTAAGTAAAATTTTGCAACGGGCATATTTTTATTTTGAAAGAAATTTTTACATTTAAATTTGCTATTATAAGAAAGGTCATGACATGAATTTGTACTTTTTTCCGATTATATTTTTTTTTTGTAATAGTTAATTTTTTATATCAAGTTTTTGGAGTTTTTGATAATTTTGTGGTTCTATAAGTTTGTTCTGTCGTATTTTTAATTATTGGTAAATGTATCAGTTATATCATTATTATTTTAAAAATTTATTTTCCAAGTATCCAAATTATGTATACTGTTATTGAAAATATCGAGAAATCGATAAGCAAAAGTTTGTTATTCATAATTTACTATTCTGGGTAGTTATATGGTTACTGCAGGTTGTTACTTAAAATAAATTTTATATAATTTAATGGAATTAAGAACAGAACAAGAGCTTATCTTATATTATGAATAGCTTCCAATTATAAATTTACGTTAATAACATTATTTTTCCTTACATGAATTATCGTTGTCCCGCGGTAACCGTTGATGTGCAAACTTTTCGTGATAGACACGTATTTCACGCAATATACTACCACGGTTCGCTACACGTTGCGTGAGGGGAAAGCTTATACATGTGAAAATAAATTTAGTTGAACTCTGAACATTAATAACTAATTTTTAAAAAATTATATATGAAAATTGATTCAATATTAGAAATTTTTAACTCGTTAAATAATTAAAATTTTAATGTTATTTCTCTATTTTGAACTTTTTTTCTTTATTATTTGACGTACAAGACTAATATTTATTTATCATATATCATGTAGATGCTCTGACAATTTTAATAAAAAAAATTGTACTAATTGCTTCAAATACCCGAAGGTAAAATAAAAAAAATCTCGCTCCCGTGTACAATGAAATGAGTAAATATTTATGTTCATCATCGATATTTTCTATTTGAACGGATATTTGTAAATAAATATGAATATTTATATTTATCTCTACTGATGAGAAATATAATAATAACAACGAATACATTTTTTGTCAGAAGCTAACTTTTTTTTAACTTTTTTGATTGTTATATATTAGAGTACATTTGATAATACCAGTATTCTGTAATATAAACCCTTCCCCTTGTCTATATATACATATATACATATAATATCCCCTAAGGGTGAATATCGCCCTTTATCATTTATTTATAGAGGGTGGAACGTTTCTCGCATCATAAGAGATTAAAGAAAAAAAAAACGTTTAAAAAAATCTATCGTGAATATTATAACTTTATACATTTTATACACTGCAAAATAAATGGGTGTTTATGATACATAATATAGTCAAACAGTGCGGAAATAAATTGACATATAAAATATATTATTATATTATAAATGCAAAGCTAGTTTTTACTGTTTTTAATTATTTTATTATTATGATAAGAAAACTATTGTTTTTAAGTATTATTTTAAGCATCAATAGGGGACGTGCAGTCTTATTTGTTTGCTTAATATCTACATAGAAAGAAAAATTTCTTGACTGGAGAACAAAATTCTTGGCTCAAGAAAATTTTTGGGTGCCTGAAGGAAGACCGAAGTTGTGTTGGCTGAAGTAAAAATTTTTCTTAAAATTCTATTCTTGGTGGAAGTAATTTTTTCTTAATTCAAATTATCATAAATACTTCACGGAAAAAAAGACTGTCAAAATTACAGAAAAAACTGTCAAATTTACAGATTTACCGCTGTCAACCCAAAAATGTCAATTTTACAAAGTTAAAAATGTTATTTTCACATTGTGAAAACTGTCAATCTAAAAATGTTAATTTTACAGTTTTTCAATGTAATAATGACATTAAAAAAATGTGAAATTCACTTAAAAAAAAAAAAAAAGTGAAATTTATGTTAAAACAATAATTGAACTTGTTAGTTATGAGTAAGAATTTCTTATTTCGTGAAATGTAAACAATAAACAAATAAATATTCTAAAAATTAAAGTTTTAACTGAAAAAATTAGGTAAAAAAATTAAGTCACATAAAATAATTGTTCGATTCTGCAAACCATAGAAAGTAAAAAGCATTGAGATACATATAACTATAATAATGAATATTAGATTTATTTCTAATATTAGATTAGACATATTCACACTAACATTAATTTTATAATTGTCAAATATTGCTTGTAGTTGTTAGATAACAGGCAAAAGTTTGTCTTAAATAAACCTTACGGTTTTTTTAATTGCGTAGAGTAATTATTTGAGTAAGTGTAAATGAAATAATTAGTACGTGTGCGTATTTTATGATTAAAAATTCTATTCACGTGGTATTTAGTTATTCTATTTCAACATCTAAACAAATAGTCAAATATACTTTGGTATGTAATTTTAATAATCTAGAAACGGTTGTATAAAGTTACATCAGAAAATATTTAATGTTGCTAAACATTCTGTTATCAAAAAATTTTTTTATATTGTAAAAGAGGTCGTTGTCATTTTTTATTCAAACACAATTAATAATATTTATGTATACATATGTTAATGATTAAATTTTTATTATTTCTCAAAAATGATAGTCGAATTATCTATATTTTTAAGAGAATAAGCAAAATTTTGTGGCCAGTGTATTTATATGATAAAATGGGTTTTTATGATTAAATTTGGTATCGTTGGAAAAGTCTTGACCTGGAGTTGGGCCTTTTCATGGTTTCATATCATTCTCACCAATAGTCAATTTATGATGATAAGTACTTAGGGTGCATTCAAAAATGCTCTATCCCTAGATACATAATTAAGAAATGACCTTGTATCTTGTAAATTTTCTTGGATCAAGATACGTATTTCTTAAAGCAAGAGAATTAATTTTGTTGAAATAAGTGAAATTTCTTATGTCAAAAAAAATATTTTTTTTTTCGCCCAAAAAAATAATTAGGAAGAAAAATATTTTCTTGGCTCAAGTGAACCCTTTTTTCTGTGTAAAGATTTAAGTGAGGCGCTTCTAAAGCTTGACATATATGTTTATATTTAAAACAAGTGCGTAAATATTCTTATTATTATTATTGCATTGTAAAAAGTTTGCGAATTAAATACAAAGTGGATAATTTTTAATTGTTTCAATCCTTTTGAAGTGAAATTTATTTCAAGAAGGATTTTATTTTATTATTAATAAAAACAAACGGCCCTGAGTGAATTCTTTATTGTTTTTTTTTTTGCATAAAATTAAAAAAATAAGTTTTATTCGTTTAAAAATTACAAAATGCATAATTAGAAATTTAAAAATTAATACAATTTGTTTTAACAAATGAATTTTAATATTTAAATTAAATTAAATACTATTTTTTCTAATTTCTGCAAGTAGCATTTTTGAATTTTCTCTACAACAATTTATAAGAAATCATAAACTTCACCATATGTCGGTTAATTTTTGTATAATTAAGTTAATTCATTTTATTTAATCAAACGTAGTAATGATAATAATTGATAATTTTTTACTTTTTTGCATTAAGATTTATCAGTAAGTCTCAAAAATAAAATAATCTTTATGAAAATTTCGTACAATTTTTTTAAAAAGTCAAATTTTAAGAAAAATATAATTAACATTCACACGCTTAAACTTGAAATAAATTGATTGAAGTATTTGTTAGCAATTTGTTATATAAAACTTATTTCAGCTAAATTTAATAAAATTTATTTGAGTGTTTTTCGGATGAAAATCCATATTCACTCCGTAATCACTCAGATTAAGAACAACTCTAGATTTACTTTGTACGCGGAATGTTTGATTTTTTTCACTCCGATACTTCAAGTGATGTGAGTGAAAATTCTCTCCGAATTCACTCCCAATTTTTTAGAATTAATAAAGCTGCATGTCATATTATTGTACATAAAAAGTAAAACTTCTTTTGAAGTCGTTATAATGTTTATATTTATAAATTTATGAAACGAATGAACACATAATTTTTTCATCCAATAAAATATAAAAAATTTTACTTAAGCAAATATGAGAATCTTTTTGATCATGCTTCTTTGAAATATTACTAAAATATTTATAAATAAAAATCTTACTTATCAAATTTGCATTTCAAGTTATCTTTATATTATATTTGTATTTATTTTTAATGTAAATTTTTACATTAACTTCGAATTGACTTAAAAAAAAATTTTACATGCGTATATACACATCTAGTATATAATTCTTCTAAGAATGTCAATAGAATAAGATAAAATAATAATAATTGGAAAGAAATTAATTTAAATAATCCATTCGATCGAATGTTATAAAAAAATAAAATCGCATTGATTTTTTTGTAATTAAATTTTACCCAATCAGCCGTCAGAAATTTTTTTACGTTAATTAAATTCTCTTATCAAGCTAAAGATCAATTATAAAACATTCATTTAAAAATACTTGTTTCTTTTTTAACTTTAAATACAAACGCGAATTATTTTTTATGATATATTTATTTATAAAAATATTAAATATTAAATAAACAAATTATTAATTGAGAAAATTTTTAATTAACTTATTTAAAGGCGTTTTGATTAAAAAACTGTATTAACAATGAATAGAAGCGAAAAAAAGTGAACACTTGAAGTAAATTATTTATTAAAACGTCTCTACAAAAATATACATCAAAGTTCGTTAGTATACTTTCAGTATTTAATTAAATTATAAGGCTGTTTACAATCAAAATTTAATAAACTCTTTCACTTCTTTTAACGGTGAAAGAGTTCTATGAAAATCTACTCTGAAAATTTAAATTAGTGAGTGTTATACTCAATAAATTGTTTAAAATTTTTATTTATTTTTTAAAACAATTTAAAATTAAATTTTCGATTGCATGCAAAATTTGTTCTAAAGCAATGAGTGTATTCTGATATTTTACTATATTATATACTTGGGTATATTATTTTAAATTTATACAGCTATCTTCAAGAGTTGGTTGGCGCAACAACCGGAGCGTTGGTATTTGAAACCACACAGCTCTCCAGCGTGGGTTCGAATCCCACCGCAGACTACTATTTGTTGACATTTATTTTTTCACACGATGATGATTTAATAACATCGCGGAGGTTAACACCAAATGATTCCAATCGTTCTGATTGAATCTAGTTGATCTATGAAACTGCTTTGTCATAGTTACTCTGAGTGTGGAATTATTTTTCATGATTATCTCGATCAGAAGCATGTTAATTTACTATTGCCGTTATATACGTAGAATTAAATTGATTAGAAGGCAGAAGACAAGACATTGTAAGGAATATAGTATATGCATGCCCTACAAATAGATTGCCACGGTTCAAACTAGACTAATATGTATAGACAATGTGTCGACTTTGCGGTACAATCACGCGTTAATTAGTACGTTGATTATCAACTCATATATATTGAAGAGAATTCTACTGTGTACAATGATGTTAATATTGTTACAAACTCTATACAAACTTATTGTGTTGCATGCAATTGTCATACTATGATGTATATTGTAAATATGCAAGCATATATATTTCACGATCTACGTATAAAATATATATGTGAAATTTATTGCATAATAATATATATGGCGAATTTAATTACATCACTCACACATTACATATATTTAACATTACATGTGTAAAATATGTAATATTACAATTATGACAGTGTATTATTCACAAATAATGTATTACATTTTATATAAAGTTGGGGTTATTGATTTGTTGGCAATCAGTTGGCAATTATTCGGTCGAAATGAAAAAGTTTGGATTCTGATAACTCACTAAAAATTTTACTAAATAATATTTTCAGAACTTATGAAATTTAGACGTAACTAGACAGAAAAAAATTTTTCGTTAAATTTAACACAAAAATTTATTTTGATGATTTTTTAAACACAAAAGTCGTGTTGAGATAGTTGGGTCGTGCGAGCAAAATTTCAAGGAACCTTCCAAATTTATAATATATAAATAATTAAATGCATAATGCACATGCTGTTAAAATTTGGAGATGATTTACCACTTCTAACCAAAGATAATTGCAATTGAAAATGACATTTTTTATACAGTCGGTATGGGAAAAGAGATAGAAAACCGCGAAGTTTTATTATTTTTTTATTGAATAAATTTTAAGAATTTAACGAAAAACTAATATTACTTAGATTAATACATGTTTAATTACCTTAAAAAATTCTGGAATTCTTTACCACATAGTTTTTGAGAAAACTATTTATCATTGATAAACTAGTAAAGTAAACAAATAAAGTCATACGAGGAAGTAAATGAGCGATAGCCTGTAAGATAAGCGACACTAGCGAATAAAAAAGACAGCAGTAGCATAAACTATAGGTTGGGAAAGAACTACCTTAATTCAACACAATACATAAAGTTACACAGCTCTATATTAAGATTAACACATTAAATTCTGTGTTAAAGTAACATTTGAATAATTTTATTCCCTAAAAAAAAAAAAAAAAAAAAAAAAAAAAAAACAATTTTTTTTAAACTTCTAACTCTGTTTAGTTACTGATTCTAAAACGTTTGATATAGAACAAAAGTAATACTTAACAAACACTTGTTATATTTTAATTTCAAAGATACAAATTCATAATATGAAAAATACTGAATATTTAAAAATTAATGTAAACTCACTCATTTTTATAAAAATTTATATTTGCACTTAAATAAATGACGAAATTCAAAAATCATGACGAGTCTTAATTCAATTAAGGCAATTCTAATTAAAGATATTAAAATTATTCGAAACATTAAATTAGGAATAATTGTGAATAATTAAAGTTATAACAAATAAGCGTCGTTTAATATAGACAAAAAAATTGAGAAATCTCTCAAATTAAAAATCTTTCAACAATGATTACACAGTAAAAAATTTTTCGTCATTGTGTAAAGTGTAAAAATGTTAGTGTAGAATTTAACATTTTATTGTGTAGAATTTAACATTTTAGTATGTTGTTTCAACACAAATTGTGTAAAAAAAGTCATCGACACAAATTTTTGTGTTAAACTTGAAGAAAAATTTTTTACTGTGTCGTTAAAAAAACAATATCTTGATACTCATAGACATATAAAAAATACATCCAAGTATGGCTGTATAATATGCACACATGTGTTACATTGTATGAATATAGGATTCATGTGTAATTTTTCGTACCGTATCATGTATAATATCAGATATGTACAACACGTAATATATTACACATATTAAAAATATCATTAAAAGCTATCTTCAAATTAATTGTATGTTACATTCAATCATCATACACTTATAATATCCACCTATAACATATAATAAATAACACACATGTAATTTAATACATGCAAGTAAGTTGAGTGTCGGATGGCGAAACAATCTTGTTTCAGACGGACTCGATATTTAGTCCATATACGTCGCACTTCTGTACATATTTCAAGGCAGTTTCGGGCAACCGTGTGTGTACTCAACACCACTCTATACATGTATCCTTTCATTGTCGTTGCATCTCATCGTCCGTCAGAATAAGTACTTATGGAGACGAGAGACGAGTCCCCGTCCAGGCTGGTTGTATATACATATATATACACTTGTACGTATACATATAGCTTTGCCATTCATGGTATTGTTAATGACCTAACTTTGATGCGTGTATAACAACCAATAGCGGGCTTTGAAAGGGCGTGATTAATTTTCATAATGGCGGACACACGTTTGTAATTAGTGGTTAATTTACTTATCCGATTAATTCCGGTCTCGGGCTTCGAAAGTCGCAACTCCTTTATCCTTGAAGGGACTTTTGTACAAAATACAGAACTAAAAGTCAATTTAAAGTTTCTTCATCTTTGTTTCGCAATTGCAATTGAAAATAAACTTTCGATTTAAAATAACATACAATTGATTTATATACTTTTATACGAATTTAAAATATCACCTATAATAATAACAAAGTTTACATCAAATAAAACTAACAATATCAACAAAACAATTTGATTAACCAAGATTATTCCATATGGAAATATATATAAGCGAAATATCTATGTGGCATTTATAGTAAATAATATACTTGCAAAATAAATATATGCCCCAATATATTTTCCGATAAAAGTAAAAATATCGACGGTTTAATTAGCAATTGGTCTAACTCCTTATTTTTTAGAGAATGATTTTTTAACATTTTGATGTAGCAATAGTCTAATCCCCTATGAAAAAAAAATATAAAAAAAAATATATGTCGAAATACATAAAAAATATATTTAAAATCTATAAAAAATATATAAATATATATAAATTATGTGTAGTGAATATATTTTTATTAACTAACTTTTGGCCGATTTTCATATATATTTTATATATTTCAAATATATTTTAGATATATTCAAAATATATTTTTTTATATTATTAGCTATGTATTTTTTATGTATTTTAAGATATATCTCGAATATATCTAAAACATTTAAAATATATAAAATATATATGAAAATCGGCCAAAAGTTAGTTATTAAAAATATATTTACCTTACATATTTTTTATAGATTTTTAATATATTTAAAATATATTTTTTATATATTTCGACATATATTTTTTTTTTTCATGGGGGATTATAAATTATTTGAATGATCCAAACTAAAATATTACACCTCTATCAGATATTAAATGGTTTTTTAAAGTGATAATAAATTTTAAACTAATTATTTTTTCGTACAAATGGAAAATTCTTTAAAATGAATCGTTAGACAATTTGCTAATTAGATCGTCGATTTATCTTTGAATAGATTCTAACATATATGTGCGCGTATGCAATACAAATGCTTATATAGATATAAACTTATATACCAGCATATATTTCGAAACAATAAATATTTTGTGTAAAAAAAATTTATTTCAGCATATATATTTTCATATATAAATTTTTTTCTATGTGGTAAAAAAAATTCAGGGGCAAAATATCAAAATGATCGATGAAAACTGTTTTATTTAATTAACATAAATAAAAATTCCATCGATCTTATAAAATTACTGAAAAGAAGTACAAAAAATCAATAGCCTAAAATATATAAAAAAGTGAAAAAAAAAAAACTTAAAAGAATTCCCTTTGCAAGAACAAGAGACAAGAAAACAAAAAAGGTGAGAGTGGTATACTCCGATCGGTATATTTTTCAGCGTGTGACGTAACAGCACGTTCTTACAGGCATGAATCACGTGATAAGATGGTGTCAGTGCCCGAGTACAAAGCCCTCGACATAAAAAGTCCTGTACGAAAACGTTGGGTCAGGGCGCCACTAGTCGGGTCGCTTCTTCGTCAATTCTCTTTTTTGGTTATATCATTATATTGTACCACTACTATAGTATCTTATATACCTTACAGTTTACACTCTACAGTCTAGTACTATAATACTTGCTACAGTAGCATCCACTCAACACTGATCTTTAAAAAATCTTCCAACAACCTCTTTCAGCCTTTCTCCGTGAGTTTGTCACGTGGGTGGACCCAAAATCGCCGGGTTAGTCCCGCCTTGAATCCCTAAAATTAACCTATCCTGCTTGTTATCACGTTGACTTCCGCTTTTTTTGTCATTTTTCTTCCATAAATTTTAAAATTAAATATATGATCTGAGGGTGGCGCAAAAAAAAGGAATATTTTTATTTTCTGACTTTCCTATGAAAGTAGGGCAGTTTATCGTGGTTTAAAAGCCAACAAAAATCAACGCGTTAAAAATTTTTTTTTGTGTCGTTCAAAGTTTTAAAAACTTTCAAAGTAGAGAACTCAAAATTCTTTTGAGCGACTTTTAAATATCAATACTAACAAATTTTTTAATTTTTTTTCTACCAGGACACCCCTAATTAATTCAAGAGCTTTTGTGCTTGATTTAAAATTACTTTTTAGATTAGTAAAATTTTTTCTTGAACCGTTAATTGTTTTTTGTGTCGTTTATCATGATGCTTTAGGGGTCATCTACAAAAATAAGCTCGATAAAAAAATTTTTACCGGTCGCTCGAAATTTTAAAAACTTTCTTCAGATATGCCGAATAAATAGTTGTTAATTTAAATATAGTTATAATAATTGTTTTGTCTGACTTTAATGAATATCAAAGTCGCTTATATTTTTTTTTTGATTAAAATAAATTTTACTTGACTTTAAAAAAGTACAAGATGATTTTTTTGGCTTAAAATTATTTATTGAATGAAATTAGTTATTTTACAGTGTAATTTTAATAGGAGACTAAAAAAACAAGAATAATTATTTTTTTTGCTCTACTCTGCTCTAACATTTCACTTCAGACATAAAATGATAATTCTAATTATTGCATTCGTTAGTCAGTTAAATTAAAATTGATTTATTTAACTAATTAGTTGCATCACAAAATATTCCATCAGTTTTCCAAACGAGCGTCTTAAAACAAGTCAAGTTACTAATCACTTCCGTTAATAAATTAATTCTCCAGCGTTTAGCCGATTTCCCCGACTTTCGAATCATTAATATGTTTGCAGCATTCCCCCAGTAATTGTCTCATTATTAACAAAATCACAAATTTATTTGTAAATAGAAGACTTTATTTTTTTGATGCTCCCAAATATTATAAATTAAAACTCACCGTTTGAAAAAAAAAAAATTTTTTTTTTATCCTTAAATGTAATAAGATTGACATGGTTTGAACTGTAAGTAGCTTGGAGTTGATTGACCCCGAGCAAAAGCGGTAAAGAAGCACAACGACAACGGCGGCGACGAGGAGTGGCCAAGAAGAAGAAGAGCAAATTGGTGCTCCTGGTAGCAGGGACTCATGAGTCGAATGGAGGACTCGAGTCGCGGCTCACGGTCCCGCGGCTTAACAGGAGCTTCTTCTGATTGGTCGTCTACAGAGACCCAGTCGGCCTCACAGGGCCCAGGAACCCCCACCGCTATCGCTCCGGGAGTGGGGGCTCGCGGGTCAGTGCATAGACAGGCATCTACCGTCGACGATGGGCCCAATTCGTCACAGGCCCAACCCGAGACAACGCATGAGCTTCACTTCAAGGTCTCTCTTCACTCCTGATATTCCTTTCTAATTTTGCGAGACGTTTTATTTATCGTTACTTTTTAAAGAATAAAGGTTTTAAGTCAACTATATTATGCTGAGACTTTAAATATACTTTTAAGAAGAATTTATGATTTATTGTGATCGATCTGTTAGGATATGTCTTTTTCCTTTTGATTATTTTTTACGTTTAATAAGGATGGATTAGTAAAAGTTTATTGGAGACATTTATAAGTGGGAATAACTTATCCGCTCTACGATGATCCTTTCTCAGAAAAGGCTTTAAGAGTTACCGCGAGATTTATAAGTCTTTTGCATCGCCTATCTTTCTTAACTCAATCGCGATATTATGTCAGAGTTTTAACTCATTTATATAACTCAAGGAATTATTTTTTTTATCTCTATCACTGCGTTGAATTATGTTTTTATATTTATTTATTTGATATAAAAAAAAAATTAGTTGATTCAAGAAAATTTTACTCTTGCTTCGAGATATTCAGTTTAGATTGACATTTGTGATGAAAATAAAATTATTTATTGATTTAGATGTCAAGAATTATTTGGAGATATGTTATTAAAATATTGGAAAAAAAATGATCATTTTTACTATGAACAAAAATAAAATAAAACATTTTAGAGGAAGATTATGATAACTGCGGCGCCAATAGGCCAATATAGGCATCGTGTTGCGCCCTTTTAACATGGTTTGAATGTGTTTTTATACATTTTTTAAACTAAGCGAGATATCGAAAAATTTTTTTTTTTTTTTTTCGTTTTCTTTCGTCAAGATCTATAAGATTCCGCTTTCAAATCGTGGTGTCGTAGTTATCGTAATCTTCCCTATTTTAAGTGTAGTGGGGTAGTAAAACTTTTGAGTTTAACATTGAATTCCAAAAAAAAATTCAAGCAAAATATTACGATGGTCTAATTAGCAATTGGTCTAACTCCTTATTTTTTAGAGGATGATTTTTTAACTTTTTAATGTAGCAATAGTCCAATTTTTAATTATTTGAATGATCCAAACCAACATATTATACCTCTATTAGATATTAAATTATTTTTTAAAGTGATAATAAATCTTGAACTAATTGTTTTTTTGTACAAATGGAAGATTCTCTAAAGTGGAGTTAAACAATTTGCTAATTAGAACGTCGATTAGCTTTTAAATTTGAAACTTTTTTTGAGATACAGTGGATTCTCGGTAACTCGAACCTTGTTAAGTCGAAATCCTCAGTAACTCGAAAAAAATTTGTATTCTCTTCTGCTGAACTCTTAAATACGCGATAACTCGAATTATTTAGACTCTGTAACTCGAACTTAGTATCGTTTCCCTTCCAGTATCGATAAAGGATATTTATACTCTATAATTCAAATTTTACAAGTGAAACTATAAGTCGAAGTTAGTAAAATATAAAGACGTTCTTCTCCGAATTGTCCAAGCTTATAGCAATCAAATCTGAATTCCTGTAAGAATTTTCAATGCTTCTTATATTCTTGTTTGTAATGTATATTTTCTCTCTAAGCTATTTTCTTGCAAATCAAGTGTTTTTTTAATTTTTTTGATCTACTTGCAAATTTTGAACATCTTGTTAAGTCGAAAGCTCGTTAATTCGAAGTTTTTATCACTTCCCTTGAAGTTCGAGTTATCAAGAGTCCACTGTATTTAGTTTGAATTGATTCAAGAAATTTACGAGCCGAATCAAGAAGAGAAAATATAGTTGCACGGAAAAAAAATACAAAAATTACATTTTTTTACGGTTTGTTAAAATTATAATCTAAAACTAACTTTTTTTTTTTTTTTTATGAAGCTCCATGGTACAATGTTAATGTAATTTTTGCATTTTTTTTATGGGATAAAAAAAAAGTTCCATATTCAATAATTTTACCAAACAATAAATTAATTATTTTTTTAAATCCAACTATTCTTTTTTACTCGTGGACGTGAAATTAAGTAATAGCGAAAATTATTGATCCATACCTCATATTCTTTAATGTAATAAACATTAATTTAATTATAATTACAATAGATAATGCTATTGGGCGATAGCGGAGTCGGTAAAACATGCCTACTTACACAATTTCGAGACGGTCGTTTTCTATCTGGAAATCACATTAGTACCGTTGGAATTGATTTCAGGGTAAGATCTATATTTTACGAAATTTAAATGCATTGCTCACTAATTTATGTCAGGTACATATTATGTGTACATACTAAATTTTGATTAATTGTAAAATATTACAGCGCATAATATGATGATTTATAGTTGTAATTAATAAATATTAATGTGCGCGATGTATTGACTTATGAAAACATAATTACAGAATAAAGTGGTTAACGTGGGTGATACGAGAATAAAACTACAGATATGGGACACTGCAGGCCAGGAAAGATTCCGAAGCGTCACCCACGCGTATTATCGAGACGCCCATGGTAAGATACTTTTTTTTATCATTTATTTGTTTATTTATATACATTTGCATGGATCATAGAAAACAATGCAATGTATATTGTACTGAATTTTGAGTTGAATTTTAAAATTCTACACTGAAAAAAAAATTAACTTGATTCAAGAGAAAAATTCTTGAATCAAGTAAAATTTGCTTAAATCAAGAATATCAAGTTCTTCAAAATTATATACTTGATTCAAGAACACTTTTTTTCCTGTGTACTTAAAAATTAAACCTGTAGTGTAAATATTTATAATAAATCAGGATCTGAATTTTAAAAGGGCAAAAAATGCAATCACATAGATAAAATATTATGATTTGAGCAAAATAGTTTTAAATTTCAAATATAATATTTTTTTATGTCAAGTTTGTTTAATTTTGAATATATCTTTCGAGATTTAGACCCTAATAAGTTCTAAAAAATTTTTGAATTGATAAAACAATAAATTAGATTCAAGAAAAAAAATTACGAATCAAGAACCGTATTTTAAAGAGTTTCCTTATCTTCAATGGTCAAAAATTATTGATTCAAGTAAAATTTACTACAAGAATTATTTTTCTTGAATCATTAATTTTTTTCAGTGTGCAGTAGATATTCTTTTAAATATTTAAAGGTAATTATTAACTAAATTTTAGAGAGCTTTCAGAAATTTTTTGGTAGCATATAAAATACTTTTTTAGTAATTTCAAACATTTTTTTTAATAATTATATCCATCGATAAAAAATTAATTTATTTTAAAAGCGAAAATTTTGAATCAAGAAAATAATTTTTAAGAATTTGATCATTTAGAATCAAGCAGAAAAATTCTTGAAGAAAAAAAATTTTCTTGGTTTGAATACATTTCTTAATTCAAAATTTTTTTTTAATTCAAGATCAAATTCCTTATAATGATTTTTTTAGTTCAAAAACTTTTTACTTGAGTCAATTTTTTTTATCTATGTATAAAAGAAATTCTTTAGGAGTTTCAAAGTTTCAAGGAATTTTTTGGTTGTAAAATACTTTCTTTGCCCAGAATTTTATATCCGAGATTTATTAATTCATAAAAATTTTGATAATTCCTTGAAAGATATACTCTTGATATTCAGTCTTATAAATAGTAACGCAAAAGAAAATTAATAAATACAAATTTGAACAATCAATAAATATGACGATAAATTATTGATGATTGATGATTGATGATTTTCCAGCATTACTTTTGCTCTATGACGTGACGAACAAGACCAGCTACGATAACATCAGAGCCTGGCTTGGCGAGATCCGGGAGTACGCTCAGAATGACGTTGTCATAATGCTCCTCGGTTAGTGCGTTGGCTTAAATTATAGTAATATCATAACTAAGTAGTATAAAGTTCATAAGTACGGTCCATGTACTTGGTAATGTTATCCCCGAGAACTTTAATTTAATTACACATGTTAAAGTTTAAATTTCATTCCAACTAGAGTTAAGTATTCAATTGCATGGTCAAACAGCTATTCCCGTTATGTTACTTAAACTTTATTTAAAAGCATAATTTTGTGAGCAAGTTATTTATTTTAAAAATATTTAGGTAATAAGTCAGATTGCGGTAATGAACGTGTAATCAAGATTGAGGATGGCAAGCGGCTAGCGGACGAGTATCAAGTTCCATTCATGGAAACTTCTGCCAAGACTGGCCTCAATGTCGAGTTGGCTTTTCTTGCTATTGCTAAGTAATTTCATTATTATTATTATTATTTATTTATTTATTTATTTATTAATTACTCAATCTAAAGGAGATAAAGCTTAGAATAAATTTTTTTATTTGTGTAATTGATCAAACAAATGAAATTCACATTTCAGTTCATTTTTCTTTTAATTTTTTTTTAAATAATAAATTAAAAAATTTTTTGATTAATTAAGTTGAAAATTCAATTTTTGGATGTAATAAGTCTAAATATTGATTCTAAATAATTATTTAATACTGTCAACAATTTAACTATCAAGTTTATTTTGTTGTAAAATAAAAATTTTGTAAAAAATCAAGAAAAAATTTATTGGTTAAAAAAAATTCTGAATATTTTAAATTAATTTTTCATTAGAAAAAGAAATTAAAAAAATCTAAAATGTTTTTTAATTAAAATAAAAAAAAAAATTTTTTTTTGAACCACAAAAAAATTTTTCATCAATATTTAATAATTTAAAAATTTTTTTTCTGATTTCCGCCTATGAGATGTTTTGTAAATTTTGTGACACTTATCAATATCAACCGATCAACTGCCAGATAATTTATCACAATTCTCTATTATTGACAACAAAAGTAACTCAAACACAGCAAAAATATACAACAAAACATTTATCTAATGTTCTAGGCAATTAAAAGCCCGCAAAAGTGGTAATCCAGACGACAGTAAATTCAATGTACGTGATTATGTACGACAGGAATCGCAACAAAAAAGAAGTACCTGCTTCAGTTCAAATTGCCAGACGACCTGAATTATTTCATTCTCTATATATATATATATATATATATATATATATATATATATATATATATGAACACATATGTAATAAAGAATGGTGCTTACATCCGCGCGAACAATAGCATTGCAATTCTGCGCTTCAATACCCGACATCCAATTTTAAACTGTTGAACATTTATCAAAAGAAAAAAAAATTATTAGTTATAAATATATAAGGAACCGAGGAATCACGTATTAGTATTCATTGGCTTGTAATGAATATAACACTCCAAGACTTTAATTGTATATGTATATACACATAAATTTACAAGGTGCAGGATGCCTATATATGAATATATATACAAATATATATTAAATTATATTATATACTCAACATTATTCAAATTATACGGAGGCTAAATCTGGGACAGGTTCTTGGATTTATATATATATATGTAATAATTAAAATTAATAATATAATTATTATTAACTATAAAAATAGAAATATATAAATCATAATAAGTAAATTTTAGTTTTAGTTAATATCAAATTATGAAAATATATATCTCATGAGCTTTTTAGTTTTCATTTCACATTTTTTTCTTTGAACAAGAGATGCGTACAAGGTTCTCATTATAATTTATAATAAAATTTATATAATTGTTTTAAATGATCACAATTGTCACAGTCATGAGATATTAGATATGTTAAAAATATAATAATTATAATAATAATAATTATTATTATTATTATTATAGATGATAAAGTAATACAATACGTAGCGTACAAAAGAAACGACAAACAAAGCACACATATTTAATTTAATAATATATATTTATATTTGACATAATAAATGGACGTTTTATTATGTTGTTAACAAATTTATATTTTATCACTCTGTTATTCAACTATTTTGTTGAATTCGAGGAATTATATCAAACATATTCCGATAAATGGAGATAATTTTTATTAAAAATTAATTAAATTACTGATTTATAATTAGATTAATGGGATTCTAATGATTTGCTGTACTTTAATTGAAGTTAATTTCACGTGAATTAATAATTAGTAAAATATACTTTATTACTTCAATAATTTGTGATTTAAAATTTTGTGAAAAATTGTCTTAATTTTTCAATTTAAAATTGTTAGTTACTAATTATAAATTTATTCACTTAAGTTTAAGTATAATGAAGTAACTTTGTTTATTTTTCCACAAATTGTAATTAATTATAACTTATAATAATTTTATCTTGTTACCACTAATAAAAGCAACAAAAGTTTTAAACAGAATTATATAACTTTAGAAAAAAGAATATATGTATGTTGTAGTTTTATCTCAAAATGAATATTAAAAAATAAAAAATGAGCTTTAAATATAATAAAATATAAATAAGATTATTGTTTAATTCAATTTTTTTATCAAATCAAATAATTTTGTAATTTAATTTACCGAAATGTTTATATTGAAAATATCAATAAAGAAATTTGTTTCAATTAATTTTTTTCGTACAATTTATTGTTTTTTAAAATAATTATTTTAAATTATATTTTTTATGTTGTACCTTATAATATTATTTGTTGTTTAATCATTATGATGTATCAAAGTTCTAATAAGCAAATTGTTTTTTGATTTCAGCAGATCTTTCATTTCTGCGAGAAAAAGGAAATTATGTACAATATTTTTTTTCTAGATTTTTCGAATAATATTTTTTTGGATTACTATCTAAAAAATTTCAAAGAATAACTTCCTAAAAAATATAGTCAGATAATTTGCTAATTAGATGATTAGAACTTTGATAAATAAATCATCATTTATAAAATAAATTTTAATACTTTTGATAGTTAATTTTAAAACAAAAGTCTTAAATAAAAAAAAAAAAAAAAAACAATATATTTCTGAGAATTCCATCCCCTGATTAAGAAATCTAATTTGAAATGATTTAAAAGCATCGGATTTTAATACTATATAGATATACAATTAACAAGACGGTAATCATTTCGAATTATCTTTCTGAATCAGGGTCTTCTTAAATCGAGAAGAACAATTATTGCATCAAGAGGAATTTACTTACACTAAGAAAAATTACTGAATTAAAAAAATTTTTTTCTTGATTCAAGACGGCGAAACTCAAAAAAAATGATTCTTATTGTAATAAAAATCATAGAAATAATTAATACAAGAAGTCATAATTAATGCTCTGACAAAAAATTTAACTTGATAAGTACTCAGAAGAAAAAAACTTTTTTGTCTTTTCAATCAAGCAGAAAAGTTTTTGGACTAAGTAAAGTTTACTTTAACAAAAAAAAAAAATTAAAAATGAAAAAATTTTCCATGATTCTCTTAATCCAAGATGTTTTTTCATTAATCAAGTCCATTTTTCTTTTATTATACAAAAGAATTATTCAAAAATTCTGTTGTTATAGTAACTAATTAGTTTTCAGTTAAAAAATTCTAATTTAATCTGATCTTTAAAATTTTTTTTTTGCCCTCCGGGCGGAAAGTGGCAACTTTCGTCCCGCTGCGCTAAACTAAGTTGCCGCTTTCCGCCTTCGTTGGACAAAAAAATAGTATACACTCCTCGGGAAGTAAATAAGAAAGCCTCAGATCACATGTTTGTTGACCTCGGCTTCGCCTCGGCCAACAATTACATGTGATCTGAGACATTTCTTACTTTACTTCTCTAGGTGTGTATTATACTATTATTATGTATTTTTAATAAATCATTTTTTTAAATCTGACATGAGTTTTTAATTGTCACATATTTCTCGAATCCAAGCCAAGCAGCTTGCGCCATCTAACTGCAAGAATTAAAAATAAGCATTATTACTTGTCGGTAAAGACGTAGCACTAAATTTCTATGACGTTAAAGTTAGCACTTGATAATTTTTTAATTTTATTTAACAAATTTATCCCAAAAAATCAATTAAAAAAAATTGCATTTTTAATTTTTTTAAATTTCTACAAGTCAATTTTTTTTTGTTATAATTTGTTTATTAAAAAAATACTTAGAATGATCAAATATCTGCTAAATTAATTTTCATTAAATTTCTTGATTTTTATCATTTCTTCATCATAATAAAAACCACAATAATAAATAAAAATACAATTAAAATTAAGTTAGCCGACGTTTTTAATTTTTTGATTTTTATTCAATAATTAAATTAATACAAAAAAATATTTTTTAAAAATTGTACTTACAAATTTTCAAGTTTTTTACAAATGAAAATTTTTTTTTATTTTTTTATAATTTTTTCATTAAAAAAAAAAAAAATTCTAAAAATTTTTAAAAAATAAAATATTTCTTCTTTATTAAAATTAGAATTATTAAAATTTAAAAATTTCCCGCGTTTTTTCAAAGCTAAACTTGGTACCTCCAAACATGGATAGAGGCGCTCAAATTAGTTCTAAACCCGGAATAGTGTGAAAGAGAACCATTGGTCCATCATGTCGCTTTTAAACACAAATTGTAGCTAAAGCTGTCGGCTCGGCAAATGTCGGCCTGCAAACAAAACGTTGCGTCCCTAACCTGCCGCCAATATCTGCTTCCAAGTGTTGCTAAAGCTCCCGGTTGTTGTTATTGTTATTGTTGCTGTATGTAATTATTTAACAGTAGTTAGACTAAAAAAATAGTTAACTAAGTTGACGTAACAACAGTACCTGGTAAAGTAAACTGATAATATTAATAAAACAATATTAAAACCGTAGATCGTGGTGGTCTGATCATCCACAATGGATGATGATGTGGTCGAGCTGAATAACGTTGAAAATCTCTGCAGACTATGTCTATCATCAGACGACCCCAAGTCTCCGATATTCGGGCTCCAGGAGTCGTCGGTCCCACTGGCGGATAAAATTCAAGCATGTCTATCAATCGAGGTAACTTTTAAAGTCTATTCAAGTGTAATAAGTATTATTTTCTTTAGTACTTTTTGATCCGGTACTGAACGTGAGTATTGAGTCTAGTCTCGAGTGGTGTGCTGTAACCTATAGTCTCACCTTCAATTACAAAATGAAGTCCGACCATCGTTTTTTTTTTTTATTTGAGTTATCAAACATTTTAAATTTACAGATTTTGTTGACTGACAAATTCTCAAAGCTGATTTGCCTTAAGTGTCTCAAAAGCGTCAATCAGTGGCATAATTATAAGGAATCATGTCTCAAGTCCCAGGAAAAGCTGCAAAGGTGGCTTGTCAAGCAAGCAGAAGTTACTGTCGCTGTAAGTTTATTTTTGTTATTTATTGTTTTTATGATGAAAAAGTTGCAGAAGTTTGATCATTTTATTTTTAAAAATTAGTGAAAAAAAAATTTTGAAAAGTGTGTTTATGATTTTTAAATATTTCCACGCGTGAATTTTTTTTTATTAAATTTCATTTATTGGTTCATTAAATTATTTAAAAAATTTTTAAATGAGTAAATAATTGTGAAAAAAATTTTTTTTATAATTTTCATAATTTTTTACTCTAAAAATGTTTTATAAAAATTAATTTGAAAAAAAATTTCATTTCAATTTTTTAAAAATTTTATTTCAATAATATTGACATTTTAGAAGTTGAAAAAATTATGTTTTAATAATGGAAGTTTATTTAGAAATTTAAAAATTAATGGTAGGGTAAACCTACCAGTGAATGACCGATTTGTTGCCGGTACTGATAATTTAGCTTATTGTAGTCATAATTAACTTCAAAACTTAACTTGATCGTTTTAATTGTATTCATAAATTATTTTTATTTCGATTTTTATAATAATATTGTCTTCTTTGTCTTCGTATATTTTACGAATTTAATAAAATGAGTCTGATTATACAAAACCCAGTGAATGACCAGGCTCAATCCAGTGAATGACCAATGTGCAAATTTGTAAATTACAACTTTAAAATTATTTTTCATAGGGATTTGTTTAACATGAATGATAAACTAATGATTGTTTATAAAACAATAAAATTTGTATTTATTTAGTACAATTAAAATAAATCAAGCACATTCAACATATTTACTTTAAATTAAAGTATCCATAAACTTAACATATAATTGACGTTTAAAAGGTTTACATATATATGAATGATCGATGCGTAATGAACAAAATTTTTTATCAAATTTGCAAATTATTAATTATCGATATACGCTGATAGAAAGATTTATTAACTATTAACAAATTAATTTATTCGAAGACAATTATTTAATTTATTAAATTTAAATAAATATTTTTTAACATTCAATAAATATTTATTTGGAAGGAAAGTATATTTATTAAAATAGTTTATAAGTATTTATTAATAGTTAACAAATATAGTTATATCTGGCCAAATATAATAAAATCTTCTTTTGTCTGATGTGTTTTTCAACGCAGATGTAGTTATATTTGTTTAGATCTGATCATATATGGCTAGATCTGATCATGTCTGATGTATTTTTCAACTCAGATATAGTTATATCTGTTTAGATCTGATCAGATATGACCAAATCTGATCATGCCTGATGTATTTTTCAACTCAGGTATAGTTATACCTGTTTAGATCTGATCAGATATGACTAGATCTGATTATGTCTCAAATCCCATATCTGGTCAGATCTAAACCTTTTTTCCCGGGTAGTTGACTTAATTCATCGTCATCGATATTTAAGACAATTGCATCACTTTCAGGATCTAACGTTCCTTTTGGGATTTGATACAAAACTGAAGCTCTATTCGCACTCAACTCTTTACTCATCACTTTGGCAATAGCTTCTTTCAATGCATCAATAGTGTATGCAAATCTCGTGTATTTTCTTCTAGAATTGTTCACAGAGTTTCGTTTTTTCACTTTATTTTTCCTTAAATCGGTTTTATTAGCAATTTTTTTATTTTTTATAGCAGAAAGTTTTAACTTTGCCATTTTCCTAACCTCGACACTTAAGACGATACAGTAAAATAAACGTACGGTCATTCACACTTATCAAATAAGCCAGTGAATGATCGACGTCAAATTAATATTAATAAATTTTTAAGTTGAATTATATCGATCATAGGTCAATTTTAATATTAGTTTATCAACACAAATATCTATAAATTTTGTATTTTGGACAAAAAGTAATTATTTATAATTAAAATTCATAGTTTTCTAAGCAGCCGTTTTCACAAACTTTAGTTAAAATTTTATGGTTTTGTAGAAATTCTCGGATTCTCGATATAATTTTGATGAATTTTGAAAATACACTTTTAAATTATTTTAATTCGTGGTAATTAAATATTGAAAAATATACGTAAGATTACAATTATGATTGAGCATTGACTGTTAACTAAATTTTTGGATTTCTATAATCATTATTTTCATTACCGGTCATTCATTGGTGGGCGGTCACGGACTGGACGGTTTACCCTACTGAAAATAAACGCTTGAATAGTTTTCAGATTTTTTGAAAAATAAATTATTGTAAAAAAGAAGTTGAAGAAAAAATTCTATGAGTAGAAATTTTAAATAATTATAAGTGTCAATTTTTTTTTTTTTCAACCAATTTTTGGTATCAATTAATTTTTTTAATGAAACAATAATAAAGTTAGGTATTTATAAAATAAAATAAAACAAAATAAATTGATTTTAGTGTCATAAAAATTTATATTAAATTTACCTAACTTCAAAATAATTTTTGGGGGTTTTTTTGCAAATAATGCATAAAGAAAGTTTCAAGGTATTTTTTTTTAATAATTGATATTTATGAAATAAATATAATAATATGCTATTTATGAAAATAGATGCCAGCAATAAAGAACGAGCCACTGGACATAGAAATATACGAAGACAATATCGAGATCGTTGAAATGTCCGAAGATGAATTAAACCACGAACTACCAAATGATAATATTAATCCATCGGAAATTGCCACCCGTGCGAGCAACCGGATGGACATTAGTTTACACAACAACGCAGGTATAAAACGAAACAATAATTATGTAAAATTACTTCTTAACTCTTAAATTTTTATGAAATATTTGAATTTCAATACAGTTCTATAATTTACAAGTATAACTGTAGATTAAAAATTCAGTACTGATTTTTTATTCGTTGAAGAGTTATAGGCACTAATATTAGGATTTTTAAAAAATCAATTAGTTTTTTTTTGGAAGCCAAAAAATTTTTAATACGTTCTTGTGGCTGTAGAAAAATTTTTTTTTTGTTCCAATCAACTTAAAAATGTGTGTAATGAATAAATCTGTGGGGAAAAAAAAAAAAAAAAGGTCTAAAACAAATTTAGTTTTATGTTCTGTTTTTCTGCTTCAAAAATTGAACGTCTGGCTATAGAGATTGGAAATTTTTTTAAATTCGAAAAATTGCTGAATTCAGTCAAATTTTTATAAATAAATTTTTTTAATATTGACGTTCTTGTGTCCTAAGAGTAATTTTTTTTTATTTTCAATTTTCATAGCTAGAAGTTCGATATATTAAATTTTTAAAAAAGAAAGTTAGAAAATGATATTAAAAATTTTTATGTACACTTTTTTGGTCTCAAAAAAATTTTATATCTTATGTTTTCAGTAAATTTTTACATTGCTAAAATTATTAGAGTGATTAGAGCAAAAAAAATTCTTACCCTCTTATTTCTGTAGAGATCGTTCACAGGAGTTGAAAAAATTATTATTTGCAAAAAAAAAACTTATTAATAAGCTTAAAATTCTTTAGTATCTATCTAAGGTAAAAGACCCAGTTATTGACACTGTCCCAGTTGTTTGACACTTGCAATTTTATTCTAGTTAGAAAAATAAAATGTTCTCAAAAAAACAATTATCAATCAAAAATTATATTTATTAATTTATTAGATTTGATTTCTTTTTTTTTTAATTAAAATAAAATTGCAAATCTCAATAACTAGGCCAGTGTCAATAACTGGGTCTTTTACCTTATCAATTTTCGTATTAATCAATTAAAAAGCCTCTCCAAAAAAATAATTTAAAATTCTAACAATAAATCTTTAAAAAACAGCAGAACCAACCGACGACGAGGAGGACCTGGATTGTAACATTGACGTGGAATCAATAAACGAGAACGAGACCGAGAGTGAACTGTTACTGAACCCAATGGCCCTGGGGGCGAACAAGAACATGGAACCCGACTCTACCCAAAAATTCAACGTCCGCGCAGTCAGAAAAAAAGTACGCCGCGGTCCCCACACCCACTTCCGCGGTCCACGAACCTTCAAGCGTCGTTGTCCCGACTGCCAGCACATTCTCCACTCAAAATCCTCCTACGCCCGGCATATAAACCGGTACCACCGCGATGGACCCACAGCAGAGCTCTCTAATTCTATCCCTAACTCCCAGCACAATGGCGTCCCCTACCCGAGCGAAGACGCGCAGTCAGCAGCTGAAGAAATCGAGGACGTCGAAGACGAGCTGGTCAGTCTCGAAAAAGACGCTCCTCTCACCCAGGTCCAGGAGTCGATTATCAGCCAGCTTAAGACCTTTTCCTGCTACGCCTGTCAGCAGTCCTTCAACGACCGTCGCAGCACTTTGAACCACATCCGCCAGCACATGCCCGACCTCAGACCCTACACCTGCATTGCCTGTCTTACCGAGTTCCCCGATCGTTCCATTTACAAGCTCCACTGCGGCGCTTCCTTCGAATGTGCCATGAAGATCGCCCTGGTGGTTCCCAAGCACGGAACAGAGAAGTACTTCACCTGCAACATGTGCTTGAGACCTATGCCGAACCGCAAGGAGCTGATTGCTCACTTGTCCAAGCATTCGGATCGCCAGTACGAGCAGTTGACCGCACCCGGTAAGAAACCTCCCAAGTTGAAGCCAGTCAGTTCCAATTCTGCTGGTCAACTTCCAGCAAAGTCTACTACTTCTAGCGCTGTTTCTACCACAATTGGACCCTACCGGAATGGGGACCCAGCTCATAACCACACCTGCGATTTCTGTGGGATGATTTACCGCTACAAGCCAAATATGATAAAGCACCAGGACCTTTGCAAGCGATTGCCTCCAGAGGAACGAACCTCCTACCGTTGCGTTCACTGCGGTATGACTTTCCTGGTTTTTAAGAAGTTCCAGTCTCATATTGCTGCGGAACACAATAAAAAAGAGCTCATTTGCTTCGTTTGTAACAGCAAATTTCGGTACGCAAATGAGTTTTTAATTCACCATCAGAAGCATCGGATGATAAACAAAACCGCAGAAACCCATGCGATGAACCACTGGAACAAAACTGTTACCATGAAATACGGCTGCGCCGTTTGTCCGGAGCAGTTTGATACTAAAGCTGAGTTGGCTGATCATCGCACGACTCACTTGAAGGTTAAGATCTTCTCCTGTAGCATTTGCCGAAGAATGTTTGGTAATTCTCAGGCGCTTAAGGAACACATGAGCGAGGACCATTCTCCGGAATTGGACCCTAATATTTCGGCGTTGGACTTCCTGGACCAGAGTAATGAACTTCCAAACACCAGTAACTGGTCGGTTAACACAGATCCTGGAGCTCGAAGTACCGAGTGCACTGTTTGCGGAAAAGTATTCGCGAATTATCCGAATCTCCGGAGACACATCAGATCGGTTCATGCTGGTGATGATAGATTCAATTGTTCCAAGTGTTCCAAGACGTTTACCAGCGAAGCGGAACTTGCTGAACACAATGAGAACGCGCATACTGAGGCTACCCATCGTTGCAAGTTCTGTAAAAAGAAGTTCTCCAATAATCGTGCTCTGGAGTCGCATCAGCAGACCGCCCATGGGGTCAATGATATTAATTTGGCTTGCGATATTTGTGGCAAGCAATTTGGAAATGAAACTTCGTTGAAAATTCATCGAGGACATCATTTCCGGCGCGACTCAAGGCTCAGTATTCGGAACATGCCGCATCCTATGGATCAAGTTCAGGTTGAGATGAACGAGTCAGTGGAGATAGCTTCACCCAGATCTGGTCGGAAGAAATCTACTCACCGAAGGTCGTCTTCGCCGAAGACTTCGGAATTAAAGTGTCAGGTTTGCGATGATAAGTTCTCGGATGTTCATGATTTAAGGAAGCATTTGTGGGATGTACATTGTGCGAAGAACAAATCTGAGAAATCTTTTATGGAAGAAAATTCACTGCAGTGCGAACTTTGCACCAACGTTTTACCGGATGAAAAGAGTCTAGAGGAACACATGAAGTGGCACAAAGACAATCCTATTTTGTCGGATGGATTGCCGAGGGCTGTAGATATTTCTTGCGATGTTTGTGGGAAATTTTACAGCTCGATGAAAGCATTGTGGAAGCACAAGAAGCTGCACAGTAAAACTGGAGTTACTATGAAGTTTTCTTCGGTTAAAAAAGCTGCGCTTTCGCAGTTCCCTTGTCCAGTTTGCAGGAAAGTATTCGGGAACGAAACTTCAATGAAGAAACACAAAGCGGCTGCGCATTACGCGCGGCGCACCATTGCTGCGCCTATTGTTACGACAAAGGTGGCGCGAAAGTCGATTAATCAAGGTGAAGTTAAGCCCAAGAGACCTAAATTAGATTTTGATATTATTCGCAAGGCTTACAATCTTGAGCCAAGTAGTTACGCCGCTGGTGGAAGTAATAGTAATAATAATAGTAATAGTACTAGTAATAGTAATAAAAAACCGGTTACTTGTGGAATTTGCAAAAAATTATTACCAAGTATGAGCTCGCTGTACAAACATCGGCAAAACGTCCATAAAAATTTTGACAAATCGTTGGAGAACAACGAAGATAACAGCAGGAACGACTCTATTTCTAGGAACGAGGAAGAAAATCCCGGAAAATCTCGGGTTCCTTGTACCGAGTGTGACAAAGAATTTTCTACCCTGTCGAACATGAAGCAGCATTTGACTAAAGTTCACGGTAATGGGAACAAGTACCACTGCAGCGCTGACGGGTGTAATCAGTACTTCAATTCGCCCTTGGCTAAGCAGTTACATGAAAAAGCGCACATGAATGTTCTATACAGGTGCGTTATCTGTGCGCGTCATATGTTCCAGCGCAGTGCGATGATTCAGCACCTTGCTACTGAGCATAAAGGTCAATACTCGTCTAGTGTTGAAAAAAGCCTTTATAAAAAAACTGACTTGAGCAATTATCAAGTTCACGGAGCTGAAGGACGTGTCTGTCCAGTTTGTAATGTTACTTACCCTAATATTAAAGCCATGAAGATTCACTACGTTAAAATTCATGAAAATAGTTAAAAGTTTGACTTAATGATTTTTATTTTTCACCGTGAATTATTGATGGGACTAATGAAAAACAGTGACCAAATTTTTAGTCACTTTATTCTTAAGTCTTTGAAATATAAATTATGCAGATAGTTTTTTATTTTAAAATATTTGTTATTGACTAAATATTAAGTGTAAATACTGACATTCATTATATATTGATATATCTTCCTAATTATAAAAAAAAAAAACATTTATAAATATATATATAAAAATATTTATATATACACACATATAGATAAAATTAATATATGTGTGTATATATATTTTTTTTAACTTAGATCAGTTGAGTGATGATTTTCTTTGATATCTTCCGATTTATTGAGTGACTTCACTTTTTTTAATTAATATGATTAATATTAGTATCATTATGTTATAATTAATATTAATTAACTAACGATAAGTATTGATAAGGACAATTGTAAATCTCCATATGCGAGACAATAACGGATGTAATTTTTTTTTTATTTTTGTTTTATAAAAATAATTAATGATAATTAATTTTTATAACTTTATTATATTATTTAATGTATTATTATATTATAATTAATCAGGTTTGATGTCACATAATTTTGAGTCTAAAAACAAAATAAATATAGTGTAATTTAATTGAAATAAATAATAAATTACTGAATAATTTTTGATTCCAATAATTTTTTTTTTTTCATTCAATCGGTTCTTGTTTTAAGGATATTTAATATTTGATGTTTATTTAATTTTCATACAACGTTTTACCGCTTTTGCAGCTTCCTCAGGTACTACAACAGACGGTAATAATAATTACAATTTAATTATATATAGAGATATGAATAATTAGTAATAATTTAATTAACAGACCAAATTAAACTAATTTAAATACGCTGATAAAATTACCTCAATGACAAACATCAATGGTTAAATTTACGTATAATAATTTCGGCATTCATATGATTTATAATTTCCTCTGTTTCTAGTATTATTTCAATAGTTAAAATAAGATAAAATTATCAATTATCTATATATATATAAGCGAAATACCACTCACTCATCACGAGATCTCCGAAACTATTCGCCCGATTGACTTGAAATTTAGCATAGTTACTCCATTCGTGATGTAGACGCTCACTAAGAACGGATTTTACGCAATTCCTAGCCAAAATGAATTTTTCGTCTACCATCACATATGCCCTCCCCTCCCCTCCCTCTCATTCTTCTCCTCCCCTCCCGTGCCCTATAATCTTTCCCCTTCCCTATATCTCTCTCTTTTTTTGGGAGCGAAATATCATTTTGACCCTCTAATCTAAGAAACCATCAGTGGCACCCGTAAATTATCGAACTCAACCCCCCTACAACCACCCACGCTAATCAACCGTTGCCATGGTTACCATTGTCATGGTTATCGTTGCCATGGTTACCGTTGCTATGGTTACCGTTGCCGTGGTTACCGTTGCCATGGTTACCGTTACCATGGTTGCCGTTACCATGGTTACCGTTATCATGGTTACCGTTGCTATAATAACTGTCAAAATGATTGATTTTAAATTTTATCGATTGACTGTTGGGACAGTAGGAATTCATAATCATACGTTTTTAAGAAAGAATAGCTAAATCATTAATAACTGAAATAACTTATATGTATTGGAATAATCATGAAGGATGAACTCGATTATATCATAACACAGATAAATTAAACATAAATATTATCAAGTTGATATTGTTAAATGATTATACTGATTTTAATGATTAAAATTAAAATGGTAAATTGTGTCTGATGCGTCTTCTCTAAAATTTTACAACGATATCGTTAAATTATTATAAAAACGGTCGATTTAAGATAATCTATATATATATAAGCGAAATACCACTCACTCATCACGAGATCTCGAAACTATTCGCCCGATTGACTTGAAATTTAGCATAGTTACTCCATTCGTGATGTAGACGCTCACTAAGAACGGATTTTACGCAATTCCTAGCCAAAATGAATTTTTCGTCTACCATCACATATGCCCTCCCTCCCCTCCCTCTCATTCTTCTCCTCCCTCCGTGCCCTATAATCTTTCCCCTTCCCTATATCTCTCTCTTTTTTGGGAGCGAAATATCATTTTGACCCTCTAATCTAAGAAACCATCAGTGGCACCCGTAAATTATCGAACTCAACCCCCCTACAACCACCCACGCTAATCAACCGTTGCCATGGTTACCATTGTCATGGTTATCGTTGCCATGGTTACCGTTGCTATGGTTACCGTTGCCGTGGTTACCGTTGCCATGGTTACCGTTACCATGGTTGCCGTTACCATGGTTACCGTTATCATGGTTACCGTTGCTATAATAACTGTCAAAATGATTGATTTTAAATTTTATCGATTGACTGTTGGGACAGTAGGAATTCATAATCATACGTTTTTAAGAAAGAATAGCTAAATCATTAATAACTGAAATAACTTATATGTATTGGAATAATCATGAAGGATGAACTCGATTATATCATAACACAGATAAATTAAACATAAATATTATCAAGTTGATATTGTTAAATGATTATACTGATTTTAATGATTAAAATTAAAATGGTAAATTGTGTCTGATGCGTCTTCTCTAAAATTTTACAACGATATCGTTAAATTATTATAAAAACGGTCGATTTAAGATAATTTCTAATAAAATGAGTAATAATAAATATATTTTTAATACCACTTAATTTGTTATGAATTTATTAATAACTAGCTGATACCCGCCCGCTTCGATAGGAATACAATAAATTTTTATGGTGTAACCTAGATGAAAAATATAAACAAAATGGTTAATTTCAAAAAGATAATGAATATAAATTTTGAATTAGAGAAAAGTGATTGTTTGTGATGACCGGTGTTAGCGAGTATTAAATATATGAGAAAAGTATTTTATTATTAACATTTTTTAAAATTAAAAAATTATTGACATTTTTAAAATTAAATAATACTATGAAGCGGAAAAGAATAGGAGTTACGGATAATTATTACGTGAATCGTTCCAACATTCACGTAACAGAATAATTGGAGGAGGAAGAGATTGAGAAAGAAATAGGAAGGACCTTCTTAATAAGAGTTTACAGAATATGCGAGAAAAAATTCAGATAGCTCGGACAGGGATTCGAACCCAGAACCTTCCGGTGACATGTCGGCTACTCTACCATTTGACCTATCCGGTCTAGACTAAATGTTTAGGATAACATTATTATAATGGGAACGCATCTCACTACACAGTACGTCATGGGTGATGCGGAAATCTGTCTAATGACAGATTTACTGACTAACTGACCCATTGATTGATTGATTATTAATAATAAAATACTTTTCTCATATATTTAATACTCGCTAACACCGGTTATCATAAACAATCACTTTTCTCTAATTCAAAATTTATATTAATTATCTTTTTGAAATTAATCATTTTGTTTATATTTTTCATCTAGGTTACAACATAAAATTTTATTGTATGCCCAGCGAAGCGGGTGGGTATCAGCTAGTTAAATTAATAAAATATAAAAAAAGTTTAGAAAATCCAAAAGTGAACGACTCATCATGCTCATTTAATTATGAAATATTAATAAAATAAAAAGTGTGAAAGAAAATATATAAAACAGCTAAAATAGCGCGATAATGCACAATCGCCTCTAGTGGGATAAATGTACACAATATATGTAAATATACAGTCTTCTGGTTTTTATTTTATTTTATTAAGGGGGGAAATACGTGTACAGGCTTAAAAAAATTCTTTTTTTTTTATAAATCGCTTGTAAAACTATTCAAAAATATAGATTTTTAATTTCAAGTCAAAATTCCTATTCGTTCAAAAGTTATAAGCGATTTAGTAATTACTTTAATACTATTTTACATTAACTTTTTCTGTCACTTTTTTTTCAAACGCGTTTTTCTCGAAACGAGTTTTTTCAAAACTGTGTGCAGTCTAGCTCAAAGAGTTTTAAGCCAATCATCTTGCAATATGGTTTATAATTTTTTTTATACAATTGCCTTGAGTATGAACCTCAATCGAAAGCGATATTTTTATTTAAACTATTTTTTTTTTTAATAAACAATGTATGAAAAAGTGATAAAAAATCACGACTTGATTTTACAGCCCTCTAAAAAATGTAAGTTTTTACTTGTTTATCTTCCCGCTAAGAAAATCGAAGATTTTCAAAAATCGGGAAGTTATTGTTTTCACCCCGTTTTGCAAAAATCGAGTTCTCATCAGATCTCGACGTTTGAAGGTCATAGGAAGCTTCCCTGACTACTCCCGCGAGGTTGTCACTGTATGTATGTGTGTGTGAAAGTATGTGAATCGCTTATAACTTTTGAACGGCTCATCCGATTTTATCGCGGTTGGTGCCATTTGAAAGGGCTTGGCCAAACTTAGATTTTGAGTGTAATTTGGACCGATTCGAATCAGTAGATTTTGAGAAATCTTAAAAAAGCTAAGAAAAAAAAATTTTTTAAATGTGG
The DNA here is from genome assembly GCF_020080835.1 of Cotesia glomerata. Taxonomy (NCBI): domain Eukaryota; kingdom Metazoa; phylum Arthropoda; class Insecta; order Hymenoptera; family Braconidae; genus Cotesia; species Cotesia glomerata. Next base: position 6,845,872 of record NC_058162.1, read on the forward strand.
TTTTTTTTGGATAATTTTTAAACGGCTCCACCGATCGATTTCAAAAACTAATCAGCTCTAGACAGTAAAAAACCACGTCGATCGCCACCAAGCTGGTCGAAATCGGTGAATTTGTTCGAGAGATATCGTGAACGAAAGAAAACCGAAAAAAGTGTTTTTTCGAAATTACTCCGAAATTTTTGGTTCGATCAATTAAAACCTGAAAATAACTTATGAGGATGATAAAACTGCGTCGAATGCCGCCAACTGCGTGAAAACCGGTTAATCCATTCAAAAGTTATTGCGGTTTGAAAATTCCAAAAGTAGTGTTCTATGAAACTTCTATCAGACTTTTGAGCTCGAAGAGCTCAAATGCATAGAAATACTACCTCCTTGAGATTAGCGAGCTAAAAATATCACATAAATTATATTTTGAGCTCAAAAATCTCAAAAACGTCATAAGTACAATTTTAAGCGTCCAGGTATGGAATTAGCGGGAAGTTGCAGGGATGGCCTTTAGGGTGAACCGTTTTAATAATTTTTTTTTTTGGAATTGAGGTTCATTTGGAAGATAAACATATAAATGAAGTAACTTTTCTGTGCCATTGATTTCAAATAAAAATTGTGGCTTCCATACTGCACACAGACTGCTAAGTCGGATGACAACCTACGATGTGTATCAGCTGATTTTTTCGCTATTTGTTAACTTATATTGTTGTTTAATACGAAAAAATAGTCATAAAATAACCTGATAGTTTCAATAAATAATATTAATTTTTTATACCTTAAAAAAATTAATGAAAACGGCCTTCTACACGTATTTCCCCCCTTAACTGTACATAAACGACACTGAATTATCTAGCCATTTGCATTCGGTGACCTACAATTCTTTCAAAGAATTAAAAAAAAAAAATTTTTATTCAATTAATGCATTTTTTCACAAGTTACAGTGTTTCCGGAGTTTCATACATGACGGACAGGAAAAATTTTTGACCTATTTTGATGTTTTTTTCCATTTCTATTGCACTAAATCAATTTTTAAAAAATGTCAAATTAATCTCCATTAAATTATCTTGACGATAGTATGCAAAATATCTTGATTCCGTGAACTAAAAAGACTATAATAATAATAGTTGCCGAAATGAGGCAAAAAAAATTTTTCGATCGTAAAGCACTCTCTAATGCTTCGCATCATGAGTTGTCCAATATAACTTTTAATAATTCAAAACAATTTTCACAACGTCTAATTTTTTTTTTTTTTATTTATTTAAAATATAATTATATAAAAAACTATCTATCTATGCATTATTTTTTTACAAGATTCAAGAGTTACAAAAATAATCCAAAGGTGGCAAAGAAACACTAGAATGACCCAAAATGGGATAAGGTAACGAAGCCACACCTTTGATCCACTTGTTACGTCTGCAGCAAAAACACTCGACGGACTTCAATGTTTTCATGTGAACTGTGGTAACGCCGCCAATAACAAGCAGCTGGTTATCTAGGTATTGATTATCAAAAAAATATGTTAACTGACTACAAAAATTTATTTTATCTTTTATCGGATAGCAGAATCAAGAATTAAAGAGACGAAAAAAATAAATTAATATGTACTAACCGATTGAACTGACTGAGTGGTTGTGCCTAGCGGTGGACATTTTGCTAATTTGTTGCCAATTTCGGGAGCTAGGCACCCATATGTCAACTGTCTGGATACTTTCCGTCATGTTGTCATCAGTTGAAGATTTTCCGGCTCCCCCAACTAGGAACAAATTGTCAGATATTACGCACAGACATGCGTAACATCTTGCTGATGGTATATTCTCTATTTTTGTCCATCTAGAATAAAAAAAATTTTTTAAGCCATTCAGTTTTTATAGTATAATAAATTTAGTTATTTGCTTACGATTTTTTGCAGGGATCATAGCATTCAACTTCTTTCAACAGAGGATCTGTGATTGAATTACTTATTCCTCCAGCGACCCAAATTAAATTCTCGAACGTCGTAGCAGCTAGTCCAAAACGTGCGATGTTCATCGGTTGCATTTTTTTCCAAACTTTTTTTGCTGGGTCAAAAGCCTCTACACTTCTCAAAGTGCTAAAAAAATTTTTTATGATTATATGCACTTTAAATTTTTAAATATCTATTTTCTTAAGTTAATTTCTGTAATGTATATTACAGATATATCTTTAGATATATACACTACAGTGATTCAAAAAAATATATCATTCTTATATTTTTAATTCCTTATAAAAATATGTTAGTCTATCATGTTTCAAAAACCCTCTTCATAAACTAGATCGATAAGAAATTTTTTAGATTACGTTCAAGATTTTTTTTTTTTTTTTTTTATTTTAGTTTATTTAACAGTCGCATAAACAGCATGATCATGAGCGACTTCAAGATTATAAACAATGTTAAATAATTATAAATAATATTTCAAAAACACATAGAAAATAATAAAATGAATATTTAGGCGATTATACATGCATGACAATTTTGAACCATAATAACTGGTGAAACAATATAATAGCTAAATATTTGGACTGCAATTTAGAAATTAAGACTAGATTATATTTTTGTGAGAATTTTTAGCGATTTTAATGTTTTTATCACTTCCTGGAGGTTCTTCTCATCGCTCAGGCACTGCTCAAGATTTAAAAAAATTTTTCAAATCATCAGATAGGATAGAAGTACCGTTTCTGGCCACTGTACCGTTTATGGCTATTTATTGTTCAAATAAACGATATAAATTAATTTATATTAATAATCCATCACAAACTCAATTTGTTTTAATATAAATTTTTTATAACTCAACAAAAATATGGTTATAATATTATAACTTTTTATAAATTAATTCAAATGTTAACTGGCCAAAAACGGTACTTCTACCCTATTGAATTTTTAGTAGATTTCATGAAAATCTAACTATTGCAGTCGTCTTCATGGCGCAACTTTTGAAAAATTCAGCCATTTTTTGACTCAGCTCGACAAACTGAGTCAGAAAATATTGTTCGTTCAAAAGTTTATATATCTATATATATGTAGGGAAAGTGGGTTTCGTAGACCGTCAATCACGCAAAAACTACTGAACATATTGACATGGGACTAGGACCATTCGACGCGGAATGAATTGTAGATGGTTATAGGCTACTTATTTTTCAAATTCCATCAATCCTTCACCATTTTATTTCTATTTAACTTTAATAAACATTTTTTCCCGCCGATAAAAACAAAAGACAAGCATTTTTCTTCAATTCATTTGTTTATTTATCAGCATAAAAGGAAATAATTTGTATTACGTTTCTTTTTTTAGAATTAAGTTTGATCTACCCACGCATGGGCAGACGCGTGGGTGGAAAATATACACATATAAGCAAAATAGGGTTCCTTTGACTAAAGTTAACGTCAAAACTACTGAAGCTATCGGGATGGGACTGCTACCATTCGACGCAGAATTTTTCATAGATGATTATAGGCTACTTATTTTTGGATTTTATCAACCCTTTCTCATTTTTTTTACGATTAATTTTTGTATACATTTTTTCCCACTAATAAAAACTAATGACTCATTTTTCATTCATTTGTTTTTAATACGATTTTCTTTTGTTTTTATTACATAACCTTAATATTTGATTGATCTAATGTCATTAAAAAAAAGTTGAAGAAAGAAGCTAATTATTGTCTGGTGAACTAAGTGTTGAAAATTTATATTTATATGCTGATCGTGTGTTTGGTTATAATAATTGGTTCCATGAAATAACAGTGAGATTTCTATGAAATCTACTAAAAACATTATCTATATATATATAGGAGACTTTCTATAGATATAGATAGTCACTCATCACGATATCTCTGGAACTATAAGACCTAGAGACTTGAAATTTGGCAGGAATATTCCTTTTGCCAAGTAGAGGTCAGCTAAGAACGGATTTCACGAAATTCCACCCACAAGGGGGGCTGCGGGGGCGTTGACAATGAAAAATTCCCATTTTTAACCTATAGATCCTATCTACTCTAAATTTAGTAGGAATCTCCTATATGTGATGTACAAATGATCTATGAGCGGATTTTATGATCCCCAATGAAGATTGCGGGGTAGGGGTTAACAATGAAAATTTTAAATTTCCAAGCTATAGGTCCTAAATGCTCCAAATTCAATAGCTATCTTCTATATGTGATGTAGAAATAATTCATGAACGAATTTTACGATATCCCACCCCGATAAAGATTGCGGGGGCGTTAACAATGAAAAATTCCCGATTTTAAACTATAGCTCTATAGGCTCCTGATTGGGTAGAAATTTTCTGTGAGAAAGTTACAATAAAGTTGCACATTGAAAGTTACAATAAAGTTGCACATTGAAAGTTACAATAAATATTAGCTAGAATAATGACATAAATAAAAGGTACAGGCCAATCCGATGGAATTTGAAATATGTGTAAGTCAAAACAATAGGGGACGGACGGGCAAGACGGAGAGGGCGGGTAAAATGAATAATCGTTTTAAATCGCTGGTCGGTCGATAGAAACATTTTAGACAGCAATCTATCAATCTATTATGTAACAACACATACCGTTATCGATAAAGCATTGGTTTTGCATACTTGTGGGAATTTTTTTTATAAATATTGAAATTTAGGAAAAAAAAAAAATTTTAAATCGTAAGTATACAGTACTTAGTTTAATGTTGTTAAGGACGATGCAGATTTGATTTTTTTTCTTCATATTCAGGACGCGGTTGATATTTTTGCGACGATTGTTTTGATTGAAATGTATTTTCCAATCAGTATTCGTTTTACGCGACCTGAGTATTCATTTTGCCCGCCCTGGTAGGGCAAAACGGATAATGTTGACTTTTTAATTTCGAAGAAGAATTTCTTTGTTATTATTTTTATTTTACTTTAATTATAAACTTCAATTACCCAAAAAATTATTAGCCAAAGTTAAGAATGGATATGATTGTAATATATATTTGTTATTTCATTTTCAAATTAACATATCCGTTTTGCCCGTCCTTCCCCTACTCCAATTAAATTACAAGTCTAGATCTAAAAATACAATTCTATTCAATTCTCTGCCCAGCGGAGCGGGCGGGTAACAGCTAGTTGTGTATAAACTAGGACTTTTTGAAAGATCAAATTTAGGTCATATTTATTGAGTTTCAATAACATTTACTAAAAATTTCCTTACAACAAACGGCTCTTTAGCAGCGGGAAAAAAGTCATTGTAAGTTTTCTAAAACTTAACATTACATGTAGTAATTCAGTCAAAGGACTAAGAATTTTACATACATGCTATTTTTGCTGATTACATGACTTATAAATTGTTCTTATTGCGGGATCGTGGGATTGTAACAGATTAAAATGAATGCATTTTCCAAAAACTAGATATGTGAAAAATAAATTTGGCTACTTATTGGAATAGAATTCGTAAAAAACATGTTAAATTGATTTTTTATGAAAAATTGATGTCATGGAGAAAATTTTAGTTAACAGAAAATTTGTCGCCCTTTAAGCTAAGCAGATTTCAACTTCACTTATGAGACCTGCAATTACTTAAACTAAAACTTTAATGCTCATTTCAACTTTTTTTCTTCGTATCAATGATTATTAAATTTTGTAAGAAAGCCACGGAAATATTATAGTCATTGCACATCGAAAGTTACAATGAATATTAGCTAGAAAAATCAAATGGACAACAGGAACTGGCTAATTCGATGGAATTTGGAATCTGTGCAAGTCAAAACAGTATCGATGCTTACAATTCTATCCACGGGGCATATTTATGTTCATACAAAAATAAAAAAAAAAAAAGGATAATAATAAAAATTTAAATAAATAAAAATAAAAATGAAATATAAAATTTAATTGATTTCCTTTTATAATTCGCCCAGCGAAGCGGGCGGGCAGAAACGGCTAGTGTATACATATACGATATAACGCGGCTTGTCAGCACGATAGGTGCTTACAATTTTTAACCGATTCTACTCAAACTCAAAATGTTTTATCTATCGATAAAGACCAAAGTTAAGTTCGAAGATGAGCTTAATCGGGCGAGTAGTTTGGAAATGTCAGGATTTTGAAATTTTGAAAATCATAAAAATTTATCTTTTTACTACTTCAACTTGGTGTAATTATTGAACTAGACAAGATATTCAAATTCGGTAAATTACATCGTAAAGCTCTATTATTAAGCTTCAATTTTTACATCGTAGAAGTAGTAATAGCCTCAATATTATTCATTTTAGAGTTCGTTCAAGGAAACAGTTTTACTGTTGCAGCCGTTTTAGAATTATTTGAGAAATCTACTTCCATTTCGGCGGCCGTTTTTTTTTTGGTCTCAATATTTTTTCTCGTCATTATTTTATTTTCTCGGTTGAAAATTATGTATACTGAAAATTTAAAGTAAAGATTTTTATTTATAGAAATAATTATTAAGTCTGACTCTTATTAATGTCAAAGTAGTCTATTTATATTCTTAAGTATGTCATCTTGATAGCAAAAAATTTTAAGTTTGATGATATTAATATTCAAAAGTCACTCGAAAGGATTTTAAAAACTCTACTTTAAAAGTTTTAAAAATCTTGAGCAACCCCTAAAATTTTTTTTTATCGAGCTGATTTTTGCACAGGTTCTTAAAACATGATGAACTAACCGATAAGTCGTCTCGGAGCGTGCCGCACTTCAATGTGGTCACTACTATCAGTACATTCATTTTTGTATTAATCAATTAAAAAGCCTCTTCAGAAAAATTATTTAAAAAAAAACTTTTTTTCGTTTCGTATTGTGAGAACGTTTGTTTTCTTAATTAAAAATACTTACACTTCATTATTATCTTCACCGCCGACAGCGAAAATTTTACCGTCGCAGACAACAAGCCCAAAATTTTTCCTCGGAGTTAGCATTGCCGGTTCAGTGAACCATTTCTTGGAGGCGGGATCATAACTCCAAACAGTTCCGACAACTGAATTTTTCCTTTGAAGTGAATTTTCACGTGGGTCAGCACCGCCTTCGACAAAGAATAAATTATTTCACGACCGGCATACAGTGAAATAAAAAATAAAAAATAAAAGATGAAAATATATATATATTATATTATTATTATTATTATTATTATTATTATTATTATTATTATCATACCAGCAACATAAAGACGTCCTTTGAAATAAACAACGGAATGATGATGCCGTGGTTCTGGCATTTCGCCAACAAACTCCCAAATATTTTCCAATGGTTTTAATCGGTAAATATTTTTACCCGTATTGCCAGCTACTCCGTATTCCTGGTGTGGATCTATTCCACCGAAAACTATGACAGTTGGTTGTTCGTTTAAAAACAATGATTCGTTGGGACAAATTAATTTTTTATTCATTGTTACTTTTGTTTCTTTGGTAATATTGTTGTTATTGTTAATAGTTAAATTTTTATGATTGTTGGGTGAATATGAATCATCGATGTCCGTTGAACTGTATGACACGGATATTGAGCCAGTTTTATCGTCAGAGTTGTACAAAAAATTCGGCGGTTTTATCATTTCGATTGGCTTACATGCATCAATATGATTTATTGCATTGTTTGCTATTGACACGCAGTATGACTTGGCTATTTTCTCTCCATCAGACGTAGATTGAAGTGTCTCCATCATGTCCAACTGAAATATAACACCGCTATAAATAATACGCACTCTGTTCATGGTCATCATCATTTTTAATCTAAACCTTCATGCATTATAAAAAAGTTCTAATTTTAATTCTTTAAAAAAAAAAATTTAATTAAAAATTTTTTTCTTTAATTATAGTTATTAAATTAAAAACTAATTTTTCAACTTATAACTTGAATATTTAAATTAAAAACTAATTCTCCAATTTATGATCCCAACAATAAAATAAAAAATTTCTAATCCCAGCATTTGAATTTAAGTATTGATAACTTTATAAAATGATTGGTTAAGAATTTCGAATTTTTGTCAATATATGATAATTTAATTTAACTTAATAAAATTTTAATAGTTTCAAATTTTTTATATCATAAATTTTATGCATAAACATCTATAATGTATCAATAAGATGAAAATAATTATTTAGCAATAACATGCTTAAAAAATATAAAGAACATTTTCAATTGAAAATTTTTTAGGATTCAAGGAAGTTTTTTTTTCATCTCAATTCAAATAATTTCAAAGATTTAATTTTTTGTATTTTAGATAAAATTGAAATAAAATAAAAAATTCAAAAATTGATCTTTTTGAATATTTTTTATCGAAATTGTTCTTTACAGCGGACTTATGATAAAAATGATAAAATTTATGAAAATTAAATATCTTAATGATTTTTTTTGTTTTTTTTTTTTTTTGAAAGTTAAAAAATTTACAATTTTTCAAATTTTAAAATTATGATATTTTGAATTTTTTTTTTTTTTAATTTATTCTATTTTTATCGCTCTTGAAGAAAAAAAAATTTCAATAATCGTAAAAAATAGCATCGTCACCATTTTATTGAAAAACACCTAAAATCTAAATTTTGAATTTTTAAATGAAAAAAAAAACATCAAAATATTTCATATTCATACTTTTTATCATTTTTATCATAAATACGCCGTGAAGAAGAACAATTTGGAAAAAAAAAAATTCAAAAAGATCAATTTTTCGATTTTTTCTATTCAAAAATAGATGGAGTCCCATTTCTGCATAATTACCTTTTTTTTCATGAAAAAAATGATTAATTTTAAATATTTAGAATGACATACAATTTTTTTTTAACCAAAATATCTTTTCTCAATTTTAGAAGAAATTTTTATTCTAGAACAAAATAAATTTGATTGTTATAAATATTTTTTTTGACAAAAATTAATTTCACAAAAAATTTCTGCATGTAAAAATCATTTGAAGAATTCAATAATTTTTTAGAATCAATGTTTAGATTTATATTCAAAATTTAATTTCTAACTTAGTCAATCACAAATTTTTTTATTATTATAAAAAATAAATATTAGATTTTACTATAAATTAAATCTTATTCAGATTTATAAATAATAAGAATAATAAAATTGATTATACTTTTTTCTTATTAAACTCCGAACTCACCATCTTTTTATTATCAATTTCATGGCGAGTAACTTTTTTGCTTCCTTGTAAATCAATCTTCGGATTAAGTTTCCTATATGTGTTTACACAAGTGACATTTTTATCGTCAGAGTCATTAGAGGACAGGCCAAAAGTATTTTTTTGATCAGCAGATAAAAGTTGAGCTACTTTAATGCGTTCATTTTGGCCAATGGAGTCCGGTTTCCCCCGAATTTGATTATCACCAGACGCCAAGCAGTAGTTGGTCGGATAGGACAGTTTTTTGGGCGGCAAACTATTCGGCTCGCACAAGCTTGTCAAACACTGTTGAATCTGAATTTGCTGGTTTTGGTAATTCACTTGAGACATCTTGAGCTCATCATTGCGCCGAATGTCCAAGTTTACTGCTGCATTGCCGATTTCACGAATTTTTTTTTCTTGTTCGTTATCCTTCGGCTGAGCAGCATCCTGAAAGCACATCGAAGTTGGCAAACTTAGCGAGATCGATCGCAACTGCATTTAAACTCACCTAAATTGGATTTCACCCAACGAAAAGCTTGTGCTTTTTTCCCCCAGTTGTTTCTCGATTTATCGGTATATTATATATTATATATGTAATATGCTTTTATATATATGTGTTATTACTAGTTCTTAAAACTCCATAGTACAAATAAAATATAAGTATGAGTATAAGTTTGTATATACATTCAAAGTTAATATTTGTTCGAGAAATAAACGGGAAAAAACAAACCTTGCTTTTTTCTTTTTTTGCAATCAGAGTTTTTCCAATCCTATCGCGAATTGCGAAGCTTTCATTACTTTTAAACAAAACAGCTGCCTTTCAATTTTTAATAAAATTCCTTTTTCATTAAGGAAATTCAATTTACGGGCTGTAAAGTTTCAAGAATAAAACTTTATAGTTCGATAAAAATAAGTTTACCTTAAGTATGAAATGAAAATTTATAACATTAAAACATTTCATCAATATTTATCAGCAGCTGTCCTGTACTTTATTTATTATAATTATAAATCTTTATTTTATTTACCTATAATTAAATTCAAAAATTAGAAAATTTTATTAACGACACAGAAAAAATTAAATATGAAAGAAAAAAAAATTTTTTGACTTGTAAGAAAATATTTATGAAGATAATAATTATTTGGGGTGAAGAAAATTTTCTTATTTAAAGAACAATTTTACTTTGGCTGGAACTATTTTGATTTTCACAATTTATTTTTTTGGATTCGATAAACTACACTGTAAAAAATTTGCGGAGTGAATGAAGAGTGAATGATTTTTAATTGATTCACTCCGAGAAGGAGTTAATTTTTATTAATAATAAAATTCACTCCGCATTCACTCCCAAAATAAATGAATTTAGAAATAAATAAATTTTAGTAAAGAAAATATTTTTATAAACCCTTTTTATATTCAATTATTAAAAATTTAATTTATTATTTTTAATAATATTTCATTTTAATTATTATTATAATGTTTTTATTTATTTTTTTTTATAAATTAATTATAATTAAAAATTGTCAAAAATATATATATATTAGGGTGGCCCAAAAAAACCGACTATTTTTTTTTTTTGAGTCTCGAGTGAAAAAATGTTAGTTTTTGATGTTTTAAGAGCCCTCTCCAAAAGACAGCTCAAAAAAAAATTTTTACGAGGTCACTCCAAATTTTTTAAAATTTCAAAAATCGTCAAAAATCGAATTTTTTTTTTTTTTAATTTTTTTTCTCGTAACGGTATAATTTTATAGACTAAAAAAAAATGAGATTCTGAAAATTTCAGTTCAAAATTTAAATTTTGAAAGGTTGCTCATAATTTTTTTCAATTTATTAGTACATTAGTTTAGATTTTTTCGAGCGACCTTTTACTATTTAAATTAAAATTCTATGAATTTTTTTTTTTTTTTATTTAGTACCATAATCGATAAAAATACATCACGAGATCAACTAAAAATCAAGCACAATATCGAAAAAATAATTTTTTTTAATTTAATAATTTTATTTAATAAACTTCCAAGCGTGAATTCGAATCCCAAGCTGGTCTTAGAAACCAGCTTGGTTGAGATTTGACCCTTGCCGCGTAGGTTGAGATTTTACAAACCAAAAACCCCACCGTACCACTCCCAACAGTTAAAGTCGGCGATATGACTAATTAAAGAAAAATAAAAAAATTATGAGCGACCTTTCGAAATTTAAATTTTGAACTGAAATTTTCAGAATCTCATTTCTTTTTAGTCTATAAAATTATACCGTAACGAGAAAAAAATTAAAAAAAAAGTTCGATTTTTGACGATTTTTGAAATTTTAAAAATTTGGAGTGACCTCTGAAAAATTTTTTTTTTAAGCTGTCTCTTTGGAGAGGGCTCTTAAAACATCAAAAACTAACATTTTTTCACTCGAGACCAAAAAAAAAAATAGTCGGTTTTTTTGAGCTACCTAATATATATATATATATATATATATATATATATATATATATATATATATATATATATATATATATATATATATATATATATATAGCATATATATATATATATATATATATATATATATTTATATATTTATATATATATATATATACTAGCGGACCCGACAGACGTTGTCATGTACACACGTCTTAAATTTAGAAATTTTAGGAATGAGCTTGTATAGTTAAAAACATCATTAGTTAACAATATGCAATGGGCATTCTTCAATAATTAACATTTTCGTAAATATAAGCCCATTCTGATTTTATACTCATCAAGAGCTTTCATTTGAGTACCCACATGCATTTTTGATATATTTTATATATTTATATATTTCACAAATAACATATATATAAAATATATAAAAAATGTTATGTGGATACTCAAATGAAAGAACTCGATGAGTATAATAACATCGGGATGAGCTTATATCTTTAAAAACTTCAATATTCAATTTTAATTTAATAAATCAATTTTTCATATATTTTATATATTTATATATATGTATATATGAAAAATATATCAAAAATGCATGTGGGTACTCAAATGAAAGCTCTTGATGAGTGTAACATCGGAATGAGCTTATATCGTTAAAAACATCATTAGTTAACAAAATACATTATCATTCGTTAATTATTAATATTTTCATAAATATAAGTCCATTATGATTTTATACTCATCGAGACCTTTCATTCGAGTACCCACATGAATTTTTTCATATATCTTATACATATGATATTTATAAAATATATGAAAAGTGCATGTGGGTAGTCAAGGTCAACAACAATTTATAAATAAAAAATCTATTAAATAAACATTTTCCCGTGGACATCCACCGGAAGACATACAAAAAATTTCATTAAAATCGGTCCAGCCGTTTAGGAGGAGTTCAGTGACAAACACACGCACAGAAGAAATATATATATAAAGATTAATTTTGAGATTTTTTTTGTAGAACGAAAATTCATCCTTATTTTATTTATTTTAAAAACTCCGAACGCGGATGTTTTTCGGAGTGAAATTCGAAATCACTCCGCAAATAAAAACTCCGGATTCACTCCCTACGCGGAGTGATTAATTACTTCACTCCAGAACTCCGAGTGATGGGAGTGAAATTCACTCCGGATTTTTTACAGTGTATTTTCTGTGAATTTCAAATTAATACTTATTTCAAATTTTTCAAAAAAAGTCTATTAAATTTTATGTAGTTTTATATATTTCAAAACTTTAGCTTTAATTATTTATATAGACTTATGCATAAAAAATTATAAAAAAATTTTTAACTGTAATAACTTCATTCAAAATCATTTTAATTAAAGTTATAAAATTTCATTTGAACTTAAACAATTTAAAAATAATTTTTATTACTAACGATTAAAATTAATAATAAATATATTTTTTTAATTAAAAAAAAAAGATCAATTTTTTGTATTAAAATTTAAAGCATTTATTTAAATTTCCGAACTTGTAAATAAAAATTAAAAACAGGGAAATATAATAACTTAATAATAACGAAAGCTAAAATAAAAATTTTAATATAGTTACTGCCTGCAACTAATGCCAAATTCGCGTGACATTTGCGTGCGTAAAGTTAAGTTAAGCCAAAAACGATCGCGTGAATAAAATGAAAATCTACATCAGTGTGACATTAAAATCCTAATTGCCACAATAATCTCAACCGCAACTTTATATCTACTGCGCCATCATTAAATTAGAATAAAGTGGTCAGTTCATTAATTCAACAGTTTTGTTAAATTTAAAGCCCAACTCGTTTTAATGATCATGGGTTAAGGTGGCGCAAAAAATCAATTATTTTTAATTTTTTAGTCTCCTAAAAATATGCTGACATATCAAATTTTAAGAGCCCTCTCCAAAAATCAGTTCGATAAGAAATTTTGTAGGATTTTCTCAAGATTTTTTAGAAATTTCTAAAATCGTTAGATACTGAATTTTTTTTTCTTAAAGATAGTACCCTTGGTTATAGAATTACCGTTTAGAATTTAATGAAGCTTGGCATATGAGTACATTAAAATAAAATAATAAATTTTTAAAGAGCTATAGAGAACCAAAAAAAAGATATTAATATCAAAAAATTTTCGCCTTTACTATTGATCCTTATGAGAAATCACAGATTTTATTTTATTTTACAAAAAGTACCGTTTATTTTAATAAAAATTTAGGTAATGAAAAATAATAACATATTGAATATTTTGTATAAATAAGAGTAGAGATTCAGAGCATCTGATAGTAATAATTAATGATGAATTATCTTCGTCTATTATAGAATTTGTGTTCATTAGTTTATATAATGCTATAATCCAAGAATTATATACCATAAAATACCATTTTAAACAGTAAACAGTTATGTAAATTTAAAAAAGAATTAAAATCCCTCCCCGAAGTCTGAATTACTTTTTAAAGCATTAAAAATTGACAAAAGTTTGAGCATATTTTATATTAATATTTTTAGGAAATTCTGTTTGACATTTTCAATCAAATTTTCCGTTTGAAGTGGAAAAAAAAAATAAATAAATACTAAGAAATTTTTATAAGAGATTTCAAAAAATAAAAATATTGAATTTTTTGTACCGCTCATATTAATCATAGAACTTAATATTCTTACAAAGCGAATTTATAAATAAACACTCAATAAAAATAAATGTGACTTTGAATTTAAATAAGATCGCTAAATCAAGCCTATTGTCAAGCTTAAACTCACCACTTTAGTATGATTGCCATCAAGCCTGCTCAAGTACTTGTTGAGAAATTCCGGAGCTTCCGAACCAATACGTTCCGAGATTGGTGGTGGTGGCATCTTTTTAAACTTCCAAGATCTGCTTCCGTTGTTTGGCGCAGGAACCACTTGACCTGCATCGACAATCAAGTTTGATTTGGCTCTAACTTACTTACTCACTAAATAATAGGAATAAGAATAAGAATAAGCAATTAACATAAATTACCGTTAGTGGTTTCTACTCCGAGATTCTGGTTCTGATAATAATTGACCCAAGTTTTTGCCTCGGAACATTCGCTCTTCTGATTAGTATTAGTCGAAGTATTACTATTACCTTTGCCCTTGCGCGACTTTAATTCCAGCATCATGCTTCTCTGATAATCTTCGAGGTAGAGGAGAAATTCCTGGTAAGTAACATAATTCTTGTCCTCGCCGGCCCAGTTACGGCTTGTTGGTTCTGTTAAGCCCAGAAGATCGATCCACCGGTAGTAATCCTCCGTCTGGTTCCCATACCAGTGTTTTATTATCACGAATCTGATGATGATGATGATAGTAAAAAAATAATTACAATAGTTTTTTTTTACCAGTTGAGTTATTTAATTGAAGATGTTTCTTACGCCAATCCATCGTCGACCATCTTCTGGACCTCAGGATTGGACATCAGCTCCATGAATTCTGGGTTCTCGGGATTGCGTTTCACCTCAACTAATTGCCAAGGAGCAATCAAACCAAATCGCACACATTTTAGCACACTCAGCATGTACTGACGTCTGGTTTCCCAGTCGTGCATTAACCATCTGACTGCCGACATCAAAACCTCCATTTCGCTTAAATGACAATATTAATTAATATTGCGTTTAAATTGTTAAAAATTATTATCTATATTATTAAGAGAATAAGCAAAATTTTGTGACCAGTGTATTTAAATGATAAAATGGGTTTTTATGGTTAAATTTGGTATCGTTGCACGGAAAGATTAAAACGGGTAGTCTGGGGCAAAACACGACTCACTCTGGTGCGCAAACGACTCAGTCGGTTGATGCACCAGAATCCGTGCAAAGTAACCCGCACACGACTGAGTCTGGTGCAGAACACGAACCAGTCGGGTTCTAATCTTTCCGTGTGGAAAAGTCTTGACCTGGAATTGTGCCTTTTCAAAGTTTCATATCATTCGCACCGTCAATTTATAATGATAAGTATTTAGGCTGAATTCAAAAATGCTCTATCTCTAGATACATAATTAAGAAATGACTTTGTATCTTGTAAACTATTGACATTTTTAAAGATATAAGCTCATCCCGATGTTACACTCATCAAGACCTTTCATTTAAGTACCCACACGGAGAAAAATTAATTATACTACCTACTAATAATAATTGTAATTATTATAAATTATAACTCTTACAATCAAAGATGGTAACTGTAACCATCTAAGATTGTAAAAATTTTGAAAGAAAAAATAATATAAATTTACTTAATAAAATCCTTTATTTACATTCATATTTTAGCTAATGTACATTTTTTTCTTTGAAATATTAATAGTATATTACACCCCTTAGGGAAGTAAAGTAAGAAATGTCTTACTTACTTAGATCACAGGTAATTGTTGGCCGAGGCGAAGCCGAGGTCAACAAACATGTGATCTGAGGCTTTCTTATTTACTTCCCGAGGAGTGTATACTATTTTTTTCCCCGACGAAGGCGGAAAGCGGCAACTTCGTTTCGCACAGCGGGGCTAAAGTTGGCGCTTTACGCCCGGAGGGGAAAAAAATATTTTAAATTCCCTTCAAAATTTTTTTTTGAAAATTTGATTTTTTTGAAGATTTAAAATTTTTTTTTTGAAATTTCAATTTTTTTTGAAATTTGAATTTTATTGAAAATTTTGATTTTTTTGGAAATTTCAAATTCTTTTTGAAAAATTTGGCGTTGAAACTTGTTTTAGACAAATAAAAATTTTTAAAGATTATTTCAATCTGAATTTAATCCCGATTTTTTGTGCACTACACTGCTCTACAGCTGCTTTTAGTTTATTCAGAAATGCATCCACGGTAACGCAGATTCTTAATTTTTTAAATATTTTTTACTAGCTTAGATAGTAGTTATTATTATTACTGATGGTAACTGCAACCATCAGGTTATATTAGGAATTACAATTTTGATAATAGTAGTAACTAATTAAAATAATAAAAGTTATTATTACTGACTACCATCATAATAGTAGTAGCTACCATCAGGATGGTTTATTTAATTATTTAAATAATATTTACTACTATCGAATTCAGTTAATAGATTTTAACATAACTAGATAATAAACTCTACTATAAAATTTTCTTCGTGCACATCAATTTTTCATATATTTATATGAATAGTTATATATATTATGTATATGTATATATGAAAAATATATCAAAATGCATGTGGGTACTCAAATGAAAGCTCTTGATGATTGTAACATCGGGATGAGCTTATATCTTTAAAAACGTCAATAGTTAAAAAAGTACAGTGCAATTTAACAAAAGTCATTATTTAATAAAGCAAAATTTTATTTATTTATAGTTCACAAGTCACGGCAGTCACATAGTGACTGCAAAGTTGCTAGTTACTATTATTCCGTAAAAAATTTTTTTTTGCCATTCAACTCAAAATTGTTGGAACGATAAAAAAATCAGTAGAAGAAAATGCTTTTAATTATTAATGTCAAAAGGGCGTATCTCAAGATGGCTTGAAAAATTTTTTTCTTTTAATTTTTAAGCTTAGAATATGTTGGCAAAAAAGTGGTTAGTAAAAAAAATTTTTAATATGTCTTTTTGACATTTGTTATACGATGTGACTGCCGATAATTATGGATTATAAATAAAAAAAAATCTTTGCGGAATGATTTTTCGATATTTTCAATGATTTCGCGCGTTTTCAGCCCCCGACAAAATCTCCTTCAGATAGAATATCTCTTGAGAAAATAATCCTTTCCCGCGTGATTGTTATGAGTAATTATTTTTTACTTATATTAGCTACTACGATCATTATTTCATTATTTATTGAAGCGTGGTTTTGTGTGTGTTTATCTAAAAATACGCCAAAACATATACTTGTTACCGTATAGTGCCCTTTTATTATGGATTTTGTTTGTGTTTATTCGACAGTAGACTAACACATAATCTTGTTATCGTGCTGTGCCTTTTTTGTCTGCGGTGGGTATTTTAAATAGTATTATGATGATTAAAAGCTCCTTACTTAATCTCTTTTGTATTCTCCCTTATACTGGGGAATATTTTGTCAGAGGATATTATGATCGAGTGATATTTTGTCCTTGGGATATCTTGTCCTTTGAATATTTTGTCGGGGGCTGAAAATGTGCAGTACCATTTTCAATTACAATACACATAGTTTGGGTACTTTTTAAATAAATTTTAGTGATAATATTGCTAACAATCAATTAACAATAATATAATCAAAAATGTGATGAAAAAAACATAAAACCAACGAATTATTTTAAATTCCTCCAAAAACTTAACGTTAGAAATTGGCTATCGCCAAAAAATATGTATAAACGTAGAAAAGCATAAATTTATATCGAGGTCTTTTTGACAATACCAACTTAACTATAAAAATCTCTGGTTATTATTTACAAGTGGGATCAACCCCATTTTGGACCATAACTAGGTGAAAAATTAATGTTTTAAAATTTTTTTTTTATTCTACTTGTTTATACGGCACATTTATGATAAAGAATATCTTGAAAGGAAAAAATAAAGATTTCGATAGCTCTTATGCCTTTAAAAGTTGGAAAACAAATTGGCTTTCATGTTTTTGGATAAAATTTCTATTTTATCTTTTTTTCATATTTTTTTATATATTTTTTTTTTAAGTACATTAAAAAACGAACAATTAAAAAAAAATATTGATCAATTTGATAAAAAAAAAAAAAATTAACATGGCCCAGTATGAGTTGACCCCACTTGTAAATAAATTAATTACCAAATCTCTTTCAAAATAAAAATATGCTTCTCGAGAAATTTTCTTTAATCTTCTAATTTTTTAGACGATAAATTGATCATCGCTAAAAAAATATCAGTCTGTAAAAAGAAACAAATTCAGGTTACGATTTTTTTGATGGTACTAAATTTTACTGTAAAAACCTATTATTTAATAAAGATATGCCAGCCACAAAGTTTTTAACTTCCCGCTATGAAAACGCTGACTTTGTCAATTACACTTAAATTTAATTATAATACTTTATTTTACCATAAAAGTACACCAGAGACAAATTTTTCCTTATTCTCTTAATTATATGAATTATTATTATAGTTTAAAATATTTACCTGTTGACACAAATGTAATTCGAGCGAAGCAGTAGACAGAGTTCTTCTACTTGAAGTTCGAGAAAGTCCTTGGTACTTACAAGCAACAGAAAAAACTTCATTATCCTCGGTACCATCAATTCCATTACTGGTGTATTCCCGAGCTTCCGAGCTTCTACGTACAATAAAAACGCAGTATCTTCCGAAAATAAATCATTGTTATCGATAAACGCCCAACACTGTTCCTCTAATTCTGGAGAAAATATAAATTTAAACGAATTTACACATTATTTTTTAGTTCTCATTGTAAACATTATGATTAACGTTAATGCAACAACCGTTAATAAAAATTTAACGACGAGTGTTTTAGTTGTTAGCGTTCAAATTTATTGTTGGATTTTCAAGCATAATACTATTTTAGATGACGCGTAAATTATAAAAAGACAGGATTATTTTTATCGTGAGATTAACGCACGAATGAGAGGACATTTTTATATCAAATTCTGTGTCCGCGAACCCGTTAAAACAAGGTGATTGAAACAAAGCTCCAGTGAATGACACGGCAGTAAAAAATTATACTTTTTTGTGTCAGAAATTTTCAAGGTTGTAATGAAATAAACAATGGTTTAAGATACTAAAAAAAAAATAATTTAATAGAAAATTAAACTAAAAAGTATAAATTAATTTTCAATTCATTTAAAATTAAAATTTATAAACGAAAAAATGCATTTTAATGTCAACAAAAAGAGGGTTACTAATGAATATCATGTAAATATTTGTAAAATTATTACAAAAATAACTTTAGAACCATCCCACGCTTATAATAAGAAAAATTTTTTGTTGATTGCTTTGTTTTTATTTTAAATTATTTGAAAATTATTTTCTACTTTTTAATTGAGTTTGTTGTTAAGCCGTTTTTTTGTTACTTTTTTGAACTATAGTTTATTTAAAAATTTTTTAGTATAATTGAAAATAAGAAACACTTTTGTGTACTTTGATAATTCTGATTAGGACAGTAGAATAAATTTACCAAATTATTAAACTGTTATCGTTCCTTAGTACGTGTGAAAAATAAAAATTTATCAGAAATCTGTTAGATTTTTACAAATAAAGTTTTTTTTTTTTTTTTAAATTCGATGTTTTGGCGTCCCAGGAGTCTTTTTTTTCAATTTTTATGTTGGGTATATTTAATAAAAAATTTTTTTATCTTATTTTTCCAGTGAATTTCCACATTTCTAACATTCCCAGGGTGATTGGAGCAAAAAAAGTTTTTTATACGCCCTTTTGGCATTAGTAACTTGACATATAGGTCAAGTTAATAATAAAAAAAATAAATTAAAAAAAAAACTGTTATACTGTTAAATAATTTCGAATCTAAATAATCAATTTACTAAAATTTATTAAAATAATTCAAAATAAAAATAATAAAATTACTCAGAAAAATAATTCGCAATTTACGCGTTTTAATTACTTATTGTATCTTGTTAACTAATGATATTTTCAATGATATAAGCTCATCTCGATATTAAACTCATTGAAAACTTTTTATTTGAGTACCCACTTAAATTTCTAGTATATTTTATATATTATATATAAGGTACCGGCGGGTAATAAGGCCTAGGCTAAGGGAGATTTTGAAAAAAATCGAAAATATTGCATTTAACTATTGAAATGTAACATTAATTTTTATATTAATACATTAGCCACAAAATATAATGGAGTAATGGTAATTTTCACCATAAACAAACACAAAATTAAATTTTTTTAAAACCTTCCGAATAGGCCTTATTTTACTACCGTAGGGTAATAAGGCCTACGGGTTAAACATACTGGAAATAGTTATACTATACTTAATAAAATTGGTATTAGAGATCAATCATCACTTAAATTCAGCAACAATCCTTTTTAAGATGTTGATAAAAATTAGAACAATGATTTTAAATAATTAAATATAAAATTATAAAAAATGCTTACCATTTGCTCAAACCATTTTTTAGGAATTCTTCTGCGCTACTTTAGCATATGACGGATGATGAAATATAGAAGATAGGGATTATTGTATCGGGACTCTATAAGCTTGTCGCGACATTTCTATGCTAGACGCTTCTACTAGAGAAGCCTTTAGCGGAAGCGGTTACTTTAAATATCATTTCTATCACTTAGGCCTTATTACCCGCGGGTATCTTATTTCACAAATACCACATCTATAAAATATACAAAAAATGCCATTTGGGTACTCGAGTGATAGGTCTCGATGAGCGTAACATCGAAACTAGTTTATATCTTAAAAAATATCAATAATTAAAAAGTGTTAAGTACTGATCATTTAAATACTTGAAACTGTAAAATATAAATACATTAATTTAGTCTATAATGAAAATTTTTTTCTTCTGGTCACTGATTAAAATACTCGGTAAAAATAGTACAAATTAAATTTTTGATGCACAAAAAATTATTCGATACAAAAATCAAATTCAATCAATATCAGTGGGACTAATTTTCTAATGAATTAGTAAATGATGCAACAATCAAACCTTTAATCCCGAGAAACTGCGCAGCCATAAATATTTCTAAAATATTATCACGCCTCAGCAGTTGACAACTTTCATTACTCTCACTGATCATCCAGTCATATATAATTGAAAATGCCTTTGAAGTAACACTGCTCTAAAAAAACATAATAATAATTATTATTATTATTCTTGTTCTGTTGTAAATATTTATCATACATATCATTAGTAATAAAAGACATCATCATCATTATTTTTACCACGCACTTTATCAAGGTAGGTTTTTACTTAATTTATCAACCGAGCCCACGAAATCAATATCCATGATTTTTACTCCGTCATAAGAAAAAAAAAATAAAAAAAAAACAGACATGTGTTAGTTTATCGAGTGACGACAGCGGCTTTCAATGCTGCCTATTTTCCATCAACATTTACACGAAGATAAGGGTCAAGTGGTAAAAAGATAAAAAGAAGAGAAGAGTATAGTGTAGTCCATAGCACGCTGTCTACCCGAAGGTCGATTAGCTTCACGTGACGGAGGGTCAAAAAATATCCATGCTGACTAGATGGATATTGTTCTCCAAGCTTGATCGTTTGACCCAACAGTTTTTCTATTGACTTTGTCCGGAAATGTGTATCACATTTCATCTCTCGTCTATCATCAGCATCACTACACTCCTTTTTATCCGTCTCGAACAAAATAACAAAAGACCTTATCAAGGACAAAGAAAACCACATCCTAGTCTTTGTGGAGCAATCTTTTCTATTCACAGATCCCACCTTTCAACAGTTTTAATTTACCGTGAATTTTATTCCCGTATTGGAATTATTTCAATCAAAGTAATGGAATTATTATTTGACAAGGGAAATTCTTTCTTTAGAAAGCTAAGTTATATTGAAATTTTAATTTTTGAAGAAACAGAAAGTGCTGAAATTTAATTTGACTTTCTCCAAAATAAACCTTAATGATCAATTGAGTCGCGATGAAAAACTGAGTATTTTTATTTTTCGAGTCTCCTATAAATTAGTTTATTATAATTTAAGAGCTTTTCAAAAAACAAGCTTGATAAAAAAATTTTTAGAAGTCGCTCAAGATTTTTGAAAGTTTTGAAATACACAGAAAAAATAATTGCGCCAAGAAAATTTATCCTTGAGTCAAGAATTTTTTTTTCTGTGTAAAGTACTTGAAATCCTTTCTACACTGATGGAAGAATTTGTTTATAGTTAAAAATATTTGTTAATATTTAATAAATCATTTATTAGAGACCACTTTTTAGTCCTTAATAAATATTTCCTAGTATTTAAAAAGATTTAATAAATGAATATCAGATTTATTAAATACAAACAAATCATTTCTGATGATTTAAAAAATTTTTCAAAATTCTGCGTGACCCCTAAAAATTTTTTATCAACCTAATTTATAAAGAGGGCTTTTAAAACATGAAAAGTTTACATATCTTCATAAGAGACTCGAAAAATAAAAGTCGTCTTGATAACACCGGCCCACAAAAAAAAAATACTCTGTACTTTTGACCAGACCTACCTGTCTTTATGTATTTCGACGTGCTGAATCCGAATCTGAAGTCAGTTTTGCCCATACACCCTCAAAATTTTGAGTAAAATGCAAAAAACCCAAAAAAAAGGCAAAAAATTGCGAAAAACTGCAGTAACAGCAATGAAAAAATTTTTTTGGACCTAGATTACGTATGATTTTTATGTATTTCAATTCACAGAATCTAAATCTAAACGTTTAGTAGCTCCTCCTCGAGCCGTCAAAATTTGAAAAAAATTGCAAAAAACCCAAAAAAAATTGCAAGAAATCATAAAAATCGAAATTATCGAGATTAAAAAAATTTTTTGGATTCAGATTGAGTATGATTTTTATGTACTTTGTTCCACTGAATTTGAATCTGAAGTTTTTTTGTCCCATTGACGTTTTAAAATTTTTAAAAATCTCAAAAAATCAAAAAAATCGAGAAAATTGCAATTATAAATATGAGAAAAAAATCTATTAAACACGATCGTTAATGACTTAGGTGTATTTTCATGGATGGAATATGATCTTAGAATTGAAAAACTGACAAAATTTTAAAATCTGTAAAAAATAGCATGTAAGGAGAAAGTACAGAACAATGTTTTCGAATTTCGGACTGCAGTCCTTCGTTTGTATCGAACTTTTTTAGCTTCAAATGAGCTACGCAGAGGATTCTTCTCTTACCTTTTCTGTTTTCTTCTGGTATTTCTTTTTTTAGCATCCAGCAAAATATTGATTGAACTTGATTAAATTTATTTCTATCGAAAAATCTTTTTAAAAACCATGCGAAGATAAGGAACGATCTTTTTGATTTTAAGCTGTTCTTCGCTTGTGTCGAACCCTTTTATCTTCGAATGACCTACGCAAAGGGTTTCTTTTTCGCTTTCTATTTTCATCGAGTTCATCTTGATTTTGACTAACATCGGGCAAGTATTCTTCGTCCTCAGAACTGTTTTCCTCATAGACGTCGTCAACTTGCATTCCTTCTTCGCTCTCATCCATCGGCTCAAGAGTAGCAGTTTCTTGAGGTTCGACACAAGTGAAGAACAGCTTAAAATCAGAAAGATTGTTCCTTATCTTCGCATGGTTTTTAAAAAGATTTTTCGATAGAAATTAATTTAATCAAGTTCAATCAATATTTTGCTGGATGCTAAAAAAAGAAATACCAGAAGAAAACAGAAAAGGTAAGAGAGGAACCCTCTGCGTAGCTCATTTGAAGCTAAAAAAGTTCGATACAAACGAAGGACAGTCCGAAATTCGAAAACATTGTTCTGTACTTTCTCCTTACATGCTATTTTTTACAGATTTTAAAATTTTGTCAATTTTTCAATTCTAAGATCATATTCCATCCATGAAAATACACCTAAGTCATTAACGATCGTGTTTAATAGATTTTTTCCTCATATTTATAATTGCAATTTTCTCGATTTTTTTGATTTTTTGAAATTTTTAAAAATTTTAAAACGTCAATGGGACAAAAAAACTTCAGATTCAAATTCAGTGGAACAAAATACATAAAAATCATACTCAATCTGAATCCAAAAAATTTTTTTAATCTCGATAATTTCGATTTTTTATGATTTTTTTTGGGTTTTTTGCAATTTTTTCAAATTTTGACGGTTCGGGGAGCTAATAAACGTTTAGATTCAGATTCTGTGAATTGAAATACATAAAAGTCATACGTAATCTAGGTCCAAAAAAATTTTTTCATTCATGTTGCTGCAGTTTTTCGCAATTTTTTGCCTTTTTTTGGGTTTTTTGCATTTTACTTAAAATTTTGAGGGTGTATGGGCAAAACTGACTTCAGATTCGGATTCAGCGCGTCGAAATATATAAAAATAGGTAGGTCCGATCAAAAGTACAGAGCACTTTTTTTTTGTGGGCCGGTGTAATTATCGAAAATATATTTTCTTTCCAGAAAAATTGATCAAAATAATTTTTATTTGATTCAAAGCCTTACTATATCTTGCCAATAATTTTGCTTTCTCTCAGTGCAATAATCAATGATTGACAATATACGCATGCCAATTAGTCAACCATAATCATCTTGTTATACAACTGCATCCCTTGAGGACATTGAATGCTGAAGGGTTTTATGCATCCAGAATTCAGACTGGAATGCTCTTGAGTACCAAGCTAATTCGTACAACTGGCATGATTATGACTGCTCCATGCGTGAAGTGACCTCTGATAATATCCAGCCAGATCACTTTAGTCTTCGATAGCCATTCCGTGATCCTCCACACACACGCGCACACTATTTTAACGACATAACATTCAGGATCCTCGTTGAATCGTTCATCGTGGGAGCCAACTGCCGCTCGTATAAACCCGGCTTACGTCACTTGTCCCGAAGGGTCAATTTATGGATTTTTCCCCGACATAAACGATAAATATTGCAAGGGATAAAATGGCCTTCTTCATTCTACTTCACCAGATTATGGGCCCAGTTTCTGATGGTCATTTAAAGAAATGGTACTTACTTCAGTAAGATCAATATTCTTGGAGTTTTTCTCATCGAAAAATGTGCTGTAGCTCTGCAGAACCAGCAAGTGGCAGTGAAATTCGTCATTCCCGATCTTGATTGCGCAATCTGCGTTCTTGTAGTTAGTGATACGATTGGATAGTTCGCAATACAGATCGCTTTTTTCCGGCAAGGTTATATTATCCCAATTGATCGGTTGATCTGCTGTAAAACCCAATCTATGGAAGTTAAAAGAGGGTAAATTTTTTTAGGAATTTCAAAAAATTAATTATTGATTATATACTAAAATAAAACTAACTTGATTTAAAAAAAATTCTTGAATCAAGAAAATCATTTTGAAATGTTTCATTGTCTTGATTTAAATAAAAAAATTTTTGAACAGAGAAATTTTTTTTTTATTTTAGTAAATTTTACCTTATCTAAGACTTTTTTGTATTGATTCAAGACAATAATGTTCTTCCAAATGATTTTCTTGGTTCAAAAATTTTTCTCTTGAATCAAGTAAATTTTTTTTTTTCAGTATATCTATTGTTTAATAATAAACTGCTCGTTCTATAACTCAAAAAGTTATTGATCGATTTGGCTGAAAAATTTTAAAAATTTATTTTAAATGAATTACTTTTTTGGAATGAATAAATGTTGAACAAAATTTGAATTTTCTTTTAAATTTTATACTTTTTTATTACTTTAAAAACGTATCCTTGCTATGCATATGTTAGAAATAGAAAGCTTTTTTATTATTTGACATCAATAGAAGAAGAGCCATATCAAAGCAAATTTTAAGGGAGTTGGGAAAGAACGGATAGGGGAAAGGGGGGGACCTACTCAGTGGGAATTTTTTTCCGTAATTGAAAAAATAATCAGACAGCCCAGACTGGGAATCGAACCCAGATCTCTCGGTTACGCGCCAAGGGCTCTGCCAGTTAAGCTATCCGAGACAAGTACTGACTACTTTATTCAGTCACGTATATAAGACCCACCGAGCAAACAACAACAACGCCACCGTCCATCTTACGGTAAAGAGCCATATCAAAGCAAATTTTAAGGGAGTTGGGAAAGAACGGATAGGGGAAAGGGGGGGACCTACTCAGTGGGAATTTTTTTCCATAATTGAAAAAATAATCAGACAGCCCAGACTGGGAATCGAACCCAGATCTCTCGGTTACGCGACAAGTGCAGTACTTTTAGAGCTTGCGCCAAAGCAGTCAGAAAAAAAATTTTACTGAGCCACCATTTAATGAAGAAAAAAAAGTTCGACAGTCTTCAAAGTTCAATTAAAATTATGTTAAAACTTTAAAATAATAAGATTATTTTATCGTTTAAAAAACACTGATTAAAAATAAGTTTAAACCCAAAATAAAGGGAAAAAACAAAACTATTCTTACGACGCAAGAGGAACTTGATTGAGATTTTCATGATTAATTCTCGACTGATGCTGAGTTCCATTTCGATTGTTGAGGTCCATTTCAGGACACCGATGCTTTCCTCTGTACGGCTGGGTGCGTGGAATGTACTCAGAACTGACCTGAGATGATTTCGCTTGCTGCAAGAAATTTCCAGGTTCAAATTCTTGAGATTGCTTGATTGATTGGGATTGCAAATCTTGATGAAAGGAAGGGTCAGATTTGGTCAGCTCAGCTTTCACGTTTACTTTAGTGTGTTTTGGATCGGCGACCAGCACGCTCACCCTGTTAGTTTCGAACACCACTTGATTGGGAATGACTTTGAGATTCCCGCTAGGGGTTGGCCTGAATGGGAACACCCGCTTGGTGTCGTCTAATTTGCGACTGGACTTCTGGTTGATTGGTTGATGATGCAGGGCCATTTGATTCGACGCCGGGTCATTTGGGTTTGATTTACATGACCGGCATTCCGGGGTCTGCTGGATTATGTTCACGTTCAGTGGTTCGTATTTTACTGTAGACCGGCGACGAGTTTTCCGACGGCGGGGTAGTCGTGGTCTTGGGGATGGGTCTGTACTTTCTTTTCTGAAAGTTATTTTGGAAATTAGTAGAAAATTTGGAAAATTCAAAACTGTATAGTTTGACGTTATGTTCGAAAAATCATCCAAAATTAAACAGTATAAGAGATTGATCAGAGGTATTTGGACCAAGAATATCTACAACTATCAAGTTGCGTTACAGATGCCATAAGGGAGTATAAATAATTTTTTTTTTCAAATCGACGTAATCATGAGCTAAAAGTACAATACTGCAAGGAAAATTTTTTTCACTTATATAATAAAGATATTTTTGAAAATTAAATTTTTATTAAATTTTTTTTTTTATTAATTGCACGCCTCATAAACGAAGCGTTGAGGTAGTGCTCTACTCTCGACACTTCAAAAAAAGCAGTCTTCTCGAAATTGAAATTGATTTTTTTTATTTATATCGCACTTACAGGTTAATATGAGTGTACTAATATCAAGTCAAATAATTTGTCATGCACATAAAATATATTTCAATAACAATTATAAATAATAACATTAAAAATAATCTTTTCTGGACGTCCGTGTGTCTGTGTTTATGGATTGGTGTATACGGCAGGGAAATTGGTCGAAAAATTGATCGTGCCGGAATAATTTTTTTTTTATTATCTAAAGTAACACACGACGGACTTTCTCAATTAATATGAGCGTTCAATTCACTGTCGTTAAATTATTGTTTATAAAAACTAATATATGACTGTGAATTTTTTTGTATATCTATCTATACATTTTATTATAGTATTTTTTTTCCTCACTTTAGAGTTATGGCGCCACTAAACCATAGCAGAGTTTTCTGTTTTTTATTATTTTGCTTTTTATATTTTATTTTAATCAATTTTATTGTGAAAAATGAGATTAAGAGGTGTACACTTTTGGATTTTCCAAGCTTTCTTTATTTATAGTCGGTTTCAACTGCTGTATTCAGATCGCCGACTTTAACTGTTGGGAGTGGTACGTTAGGGTCGTTTTGGGTTGTGAAAATCTTAAAAAAAAAAAAATTGTTTTTTCAAAAATTTTAATTTTTTGGGTTCTATGAAGGTGGATAAAAATTTTAATTTAATTAAAAAAAAATCCCTATTTTATCACTATTATACTTTTAGAATAAAAATATGTTAATTCCCGAAAAAAAAATTTTTTACAAACTCTTATAATGCCTTTTCAATGGTATATTTTATCAGATACGTCCTTATGATATCTGTAACACGATGTAATTTTTTTTAACGATGTTACGACTGCATTATTTTACGTTACTAATACCAAAATATCATATTACCAATTTATATGTTTTTTTGGCTTTGTAAAACTATTTTGAAAAAAAATTTTTCAAAATGATTTTCTTCGTTCAAGAATTTTGTTCTTGAATCAAGTTAATTTTTCTTTTAGTATAGAAACATACACAAATATTCGAGGCGTTGTCAGTCTATGAGGAGGTAAAGGTTCCGTAACAGTAGTCTGTTCTGATTTGGAAACTCTGACGTAATTTTTCCCCGGCTTACAGGATAAATTGAAGAGAGAGAGTTCTTGTTCTTGTTCTTGCTCCTGGTGTTGGTCTTTATCGTGATGTAGCAGAACGACACTACTCTTGCTTTTATCTTCTTCCAGACACACTGATGGAGATTTGTCTCGATCTTTAAATTTATCTTTATAATCGCCTGGAAATAATGAAAATTTACCGCTGTTAAAAATAATTGTCTTTAGGTCGTAAAAATAAACCTACAACCTTTATAACTGTGTCGTCTTATCACTCTCAGTATCCGGGGTGTTCCGTTTTTTTCTTCTTTTCTGTCATTAAAGCAGTTAAAAAAAAAATACTTTTTATCAGAAAAACTTTTATTCCTGTCTATGTAAGAGCCAATGCAACCAACCCGGATTATTTTTAATTACCCAAGTTTCCACTCGGACCTTCTGATGATATTACCACTTTGGTAGGTGCTTCTACGACCATCACCGTTACCACTCCCGCTTCTGCTTCCTCTGAGATACTTTTTTGCTGGGAAAGTTACCTGACTCGAAAAAATTAGTGACGCCAGTTCAAGTTACGAGTGATATATTAAAATACAACTTCAAACCTCATTTTTGTTGAGGAAACTCTTCGTTTCGCTTTGATTTAATTCTTCAACTTCTGAAAGAAAAATTAATTAAAATTAGTTTGAAAAGTGGCGAGCTTTAGATTTTTTTTTGATAATTTGAAAAAAATATTGATGATTTGAAATAGAATTTAGAAACTTTTGGTTTCTAAATTTTTTAGACGAAACTCGGAAAAAGATAAAATCTGACAGGATGTAACAGGTAATGTAAGGTACTGATGTTTGTAATAGAATGAAAATGTTCAGTTTAATAAACGAGTATTTTCATGTTGATAATTATTCAAGAAAATTTTCTTTAAAGTATTAACAAAAGATATTTACTTTCATAATTAACAAAAAAAAAATTAAAGATTTTTAAAAATCTTAAAAATTAGGACATATTTTAATAATGTCGGCCTACTTTAATATAATTAATTAGTTAAGAGATTATAGGTATTAAAAATCAGTAATTAATTATTTTGAAAGTAACATTATTATTTACCTCAATTGTATTAACAATTAGGGTAGCACAAAAAATCGGTCAATATTATTTTTTGAATCTTCTATAAAAAATATGTTAGTATTTCATGTTTGAAGCCAGTCCAAAAAGCAGCTTGATTAAAATTCTTTCAGAGGTCGCTCAAAATTTTAAAAGCTTTCAAATTAAAGTATTAAAATTTTTTTCGAGCAACTTTTGAATATTAACGAGCTTTAAATTTTTTTTATCAAGTTGACACACTCAAGAATATAAATAAAACACTTTGAAATTAATAAAAGTCAAACTAAATAATTATTACTGCTGTATTTTAATTAAAAAATATTTATCCGGCATCTGAAGAAAGTTTTTGAAATCTTGAGCGATTTCTACAAATAAAAATTTCGACATAACTTTTTTGTGTCACCTTAATATAATAATTACAAATTTTAAAAGTTCCGAGTCAACTTATCAAGAAATTAATTTTTATAACTACATTACATAAAAAAATTTTTTCATAACCAAAAAAATGTTTATAATCATTAACGTCTCAATCAAAAATACCACTTCAAAAAATGAAAAAACTTACATTTACTTACGTAATTTTGATTGCGATTTCTTATGTGAATTTTTATTCTGAGCTTGCTTACAAATTTTAGACTTTAATGAATTAACGTCAAAGTGAGTGCACAAATCGTTCAAGCTATTTAAACTTGTCTGAAAAAAATAAACAAACAGTAAAGTAAAGCTCGAACAAAATATTAAGTAAGATAATGGAATAAAATTACGTCATGTCGAGGTGGACCTTTTTGCATGATACAATTACCATGAGGATTAATTTAAAATTCTGGTTCGACAGAAAGACACAAGCTTATCGCTGGTTAAAACAGATAAACAGATGACCCAAACATTTATAAAAATAATTATGCATAAATATATATACATATAAGGCCTTGAATATCAAAAGACGTGCGATATTAAAGTGAAGTTAGAGACAAATGAAGTTGGCTAAATGTTTTAGTCCCGCGAGAGAAAGAGCGAGAGAAACATTAACTAACAATAATTAAACTAGAATTGGTAATTATGTTTCAGTAGTACATTTACTGGGGCGAACTTTGTCAGCATTAAATTTCTTGTTTTCGTAAAGTGCCTAGGGGTTAAGTTAAGTAGACATTGTCTTTCTAATTTGTCTACCCTTAATTTCTCTTAATACATTTTTTTATTTACTACATTCCTTTTCTTTAGATTGACAAAATTTCTAGATTTATTTTCCGGTTTCAGAGCAAATAAATAAAATAATTAATAAAACATTTAAGGGCTTATACTCATATAGAATTTTTTAAATTTTATTTTTGTAATGCAAATATATTTTAGGATATCTTTTCTACATGATTAGGATAATTATTAATAAAAGTATATGATCGGTTAAGCCATTTTTAATTTTTTACAAGGTTGATATACATAGGAACACCTATAGACGCCATTGTGAAAACAGTCAGAAGAGCTTTCTAGAACTTCAAAACGTAGAAATTTGATAAAAACTCGATTTTTAAAAATCGGTCTGAAAACTTTGATTTCTCAACTGTTGAAAATTTTGTATTATACCAGTAATCAATGTACGAAGTTTTTTGTTTTTTTTTTTCTTATTTCTTTATATTATTATTATTATTATTATTATTATTTTATTATATATTATATATTATATGCTAAGCTGTATCTTATGTCATGTAATATAATAAAAAAATGATTTTTTTTTGATTTTATGAACGTGTCACTTTATAAGATTTTTTAATCTAAGTGTAAATTATATTAAGTAATTTTTATTATTATTATTTTTCTTTCATTTATTCTTTATGAACTTGCAACTTTCGTGAGACTGCGTAATTTAAGTACAAATTATAACAAGTGGCATCTATAATTATGAAAACACTATAATATTTCATAGTCTCCATTATATATACTGTTTATAAGTTTTATGATGATTGTAAATGACCCTGTTATTGGCCGGTAGGCTGTTGGGTCTAAGTTAAATAAAGAAATAAATAAATTATGGTATCAAAATATTAAAAAAAAGACAAATTGTACTAACATTTTTGTAAAATGGTTCTGTCACTTTATACTAAAAAAAATTTGTTTAGTTACTTTTGAATGCTAAATTTATGTTTTGCATGAAATTTCGGGTACAATTTTTGAAAAAAAAGAAAAACTGACAGTTCAATTTAAATTCCCAAAAATCGGCCAAATTCGCGGTGAGTTGAACGTTGGTTTTGAGTAACTTTTGAATCAGTAAGGTTAGCAAAAAATCATCAGAGAGCTTTTTTTTATAGAGCGTTTATTTTCTTACACTAGTATGCTAACATATTTTGATATGATTTCATGGTTGGTTGGTTAAGTTATAAAATCAGAAGGAGCAGAAAAATTTTACACGGGAAAAAAGAAAAATTGAAAAATTACAGTTGAAAGCTCAATTTATAAAAACTAGTTACCTAAATAAAAAGAAAAAACGGAAAAATTACAGTTTGAAAATTGAATTTTTATAAACTCGGTAAAAAGTAAATTAAAAAATTTTTAAATCTTATTCGAAAATAAAAAATTACATTTGAACTGTAAAAATCAATACTTAAAATTTTCTTTTTTGAAAAATGTCATTTGAAATATAATTATTTGCAAAAATAAAAACAACTTATGAACTAACTTTGAATTCACTACTGGCAGTGTATAAATTTTCATATTAACCAATTAAAAAGATTCTTTACAAAAAATAATCGAAATTGCCACCTAAATTACCTGATGAATGATAGAACAAAATGATAAAATATGGAGATTAAATTAAAACAAAAAAGGCATTTGTCAGTCAGCAAAATAGGATTGAATGTACAAGTAGAGTGTAGGTAGAGCCGCCGTAATTTACATAGCAGAATTCCGGGCTGGGTGTTGTTGTGTCCGCGATAGGATTTGCAAAGGCCGTGGTAGTTAGTTGTAGATACAATAGTAGTTTAACTCAACACATACATCATCAACATATACCCACATCTTCTACATTGTTACATAGGTAGCATACATGCGGGTGCTGGTGGTGATACCCCGCTCGGTATGATAAAGTGAAGGGAGACGTTACCGACGTCACTTACTATACACAGAGAGAAACATTCTCTGTGGATTGGATACAATGTGAAGATAAGGTTGGAGGGAGTTTATGTGGAAGAGTGGGAGCGAGTGAGGAGACACTACTATACCGACATTCAGGTCTAGTCTCACAATCAACAACATAATACCAATATATATGTATATGTTGGGGCTTAAATGGTTGTGTGCTGTTGGCAGGCTACATCGATCGTCTCCGCGTCCTGGTGACCTCGACCTAATGCCACCCTCTTCCACTCTCATACTCTATCTGACTCTATACATCCCCAACCCTTACTCCAACCCTCAACCCCTTTTTTATTTTTCTTACTACGACTATAGACTATATCTATGACTATGATTATGGGTATACGTAATCAGCGATTTATTTATAGTTATTATATTTTATATATAGGTGGATCTATATATATATATATATATATATATAATAGGGAACTCACCGGTTAGGCACCAATGAGGTCAGCCAGCAACCCCGTCAAAACAACACTCAAGTTCACCCCTCATGGATATTTTAGTAAGTGATTATAATCTTTATGGAAAGAGATATATTATCTGTTTTGTGTTTCTTCGGCAGACTACTGCGTAGTTTATTTTTAGATTACTTGCTTTTTTTATCGGTAGAATGATTAATCGAAATACTTCGGTCTTTTGGTTGAATTCTTGAAATAGAAAAATTGTGGCTGTGTGATTGTTGTATTTTTTGTAAGGGTTATTGCGTAGTATTTCTAAGAAGTTTAATAAGAATATTAGAAAGGAGTAATATTATTAGTATTATTTGACGGAGTCAGGAGTATTTTGAATCTAACCCTGTAAATAAATTGTTGGGTGTAATATACACTGATAGAAGGATTTATTAACTATTAATAATTTAATTTATTTGAAGACAATTATTTCATTTATTAAATTTTAATAAATATTTTTTAACATTCAATAAATATTTATTTGGGAGGAAAATACATTTATTAATAGTTAATAAGTATTTATTAATAGTTAACAAATATTTATTAACAGTTAATAAATATTTTGTTGAGTGAATTTGTTTCGCTTGCAATGTCATATGATATCAAGATTGCTTATAAACAAAAATCATCTTTATAAATTATTTGCATTAATTATATTACATTATAATAACATTTATTGTAAAATACCAAGTTTTATCACAGCTCATAATTATCTTTTATATTTTTCAATATTAAAAAGGTTAATTTATTTAGTGAATATAATTATTATCATGTATTTCAGCTAGGGTTATAAAAAGTGTCACAAGAAAATAGCTATTTTTGCTTTTTATTTTAAATAAATATTTATTAACAGTTAACAAATATTCATTAACCATTAATAAATATTTATTAACAGTTAGTAAATTGTACTTAATAAATTACTTATTAACTGTTCATAAATATTTGTTAACTGTTAACAAATATTTATTAACGTTTAATAAATCGTATTTAATAAATAATTTATTAAATGTTAATAAATATTTATCAAATCCTATGATGTTAAAAAATCATTTATCTACAGTAAATAAAGCTTATTAAATATAAACAAATTCTTCTATCAGTGTATTGTATCTTGTTTGGGAAAAAGAAAATTGATTGGTTTAATTGATAAAATTAAAAAATGGTGAACTTTTTCTCTGTCTCTTAATTAGCGAATTTCTTTATCTAATTCGAACTAATCCAAACAGAATTCAAAAATTTCAAAAATCAAAAAAATTCATAATCATAAATCAAAATTTATATTTAAATACTATAATTAATTATTCGATTGAATATATTCTTGTACCTTTATATACTTTTAAGTAATCATTGTAATAACTTGATGTATACTTATATTCATACACATTTCAAATGTAATTTAAATACCTTGCCATTTGGCCT
Organism: Cotesia glomerata; assembly: GCF_020080835.1. Taxonomy (NCBI): domain Eukaryota; kingdom Metazoa; phylum Arthropoda; class Insecta; order Hymenoptera; family Braconidae; genus Cotesia; species Cotesia glomerata. The sequence goes on from NC_058162.1 coordinate 6,880,513, forward strand.
GTGTCTTGGCATTTATTATTAATAAATAAAATAAAAAATAAACATTTCGAAGCAAGATTCAAATTTTCAAGATAATTTTCTAATTCAATATTTAATTAAGTTTTTTTGTCAGGGTTAGTAAGAGAATCGAAAGATTCATGGTAAACTGTGACTCTAAACTCTTTTCATTCTACCCGTGCTATACTTGTTACCAAAATTGGACGTCCAAGAGTAGAATATATTTCACCCATCCTGAGCCAGTTTTATAAAAAACAACTTATTTTCGCTCAAAATAGTTATCTATGTACATATGTGTTCCAATTCCTGACAAAGATGTCCCTATAAAAATTCTGCAAATTCTTAAATTACTTCAAGCTGAATACCTTGTCGAATTTTTCAAAGAATATTTTACTTTTTTTTTATTGTATTAAAATTTTCACTAAATAAAGCACAATATTTAATTAATGAAATAAATTTTCTCTACTTTCATAAATATGTATCCCATTTTTACGTACCACTCATCTCTATACAGTCCGTATAGGGTACATTTGTAATGAGAATGAGTGTAACCAGCAATTATTCATGAATTTCCATGAGCGTGTCCGGCACTTTGGCGGGTACACGGAATTGCAAATGACTTTTCGGTCAACATCACTCGGTAAAAAGGACGTGTGTTACACATGTAGTGGCCAAAAGATAGAGAAAAAGGTCCATCGAGTTTCAGTATTATCCACTCCATATATATATGTATCATCCCGGCAATATATTTTACCGAGAATTTCATTTTAACCAACCGGCAAGCGCCACACTTGCGGTCTAGGGTAGAGGAACAAACCTAAAAAACAAAATAAAAAAAAAACAGTAGAGGGAACAAACAAACAAACAAACAAATACACAAAAAGAGTTAAATAATAACAAACAGAAAGAGGAGATGAGATGAGGAATTGAGAGTAAAAAACAAAGTAGAGATAGAGTGAAAATGTACACTTTTAAACGAACGCGTTCTACTTTTGGTCGATTTGTGTCAGGGGCGGGAGAGTCGGGAAACGAGTGCGAGTCTGAGGGGAAAAACTGGGAAGAGGAAGGGCTTCAGTATGGAGGAAAATAGGAAAAAAGTAAGAGTTAGGAAGAAAGAACTGAGGAAAAAATTTGCTAGAGATGGAAAAGAGAAAGAGGAAGGAGTTGAATTTGCAAACGTCGGTTCGAGTCTAGATACGGGATCGAGTGATGGAGTTTCAGGGGTAGTAGTAGCAGGAGTAGTAATAGTAATAGTAGTAGTATGAGTAGTAGTAGTAGTGAGGAAGCGGGTAAAGAGGAAGAAATGGATTAGACTAGTGCAGAGCAAAGCGAGGGGTGAAAAGCGAGGAGGGGGTGCTCGCGAGTTGCCAAGGTTACACCCGCGCGGTGACCACCCTGCGGGCGTTCCACTAACCGCCGTTCGCCCAAGTCACCCCTCTGGACCGTTTCCCAGCCCCTCTCGAGCCGAACCGGTCTCCCTACTCTTTAAATTTAATACTCCTGCGTCCTGGGCTTAATACTGACACACCCCATCGTGTGTCTCCAGCCTCCGTGTTAGTCTTGCTCGTTTCTGGTGCCAGAGCAGGATAGGGTGTTCTTTCTCTGTCGCCCTTCTGGTCCAGCTATTAAACCTTCTTACAAGTTCCAAGATAAATCTGGAGCTGCCTGCTTCTATTCGCTTACCTTTTCTCACTTTGTTTTTAGGATGTATGATGAAAAAATTACTTGCTTGCAGAGAAATATTATCTCAAAAATTTTGGTCTTGCTTTGAGATATTCGCGGCGAATTAAGTTGAGAAATTCATGAGCTTGAGTAAGAAAAGAGAATGAAGAGAAAAAGTTTGCTATTCAAGAATTTTATCATTTCAATAAAGGATTTTTTTATTTTTTCAAATGAAGTACATAAATATTCTTTATGAGAATATATTTAGGAGAAAAAGTACTTCAAGACGAGAAATTCGTGAATCAAGACATATGAAATTCTTTTCAAAATAATTTTGTTCTTGGATTTCAATTGAATATTGTTAATTTCTGTCGCTATTAATTTTAGATAATAATAAAAGTTCAGCAAAATTGATGAAGTTTCTTTTATCGAGTTATAACTTTACATAATCTCAATATTTGATCTAAAAATTCGAATTTTTTTTTAATTTTACATTTTCGAAAGCTAACACAATTATGCCACCTAGCCTTTTAGTGGCATCCTTCATGAACCAAAAACTTTCAATGAATAAAATTTCTCTTCACAAAAAAAACGAGTTTAAAGGCCAGGAATTTTTTAATTAAGTCATAACATTTCCCTCAAAATAATTTTATTTTTTATCAAAAATATTTCACTTTAAATAGACAGTTTTTTTTAGTGTATACTACTTCAATTGAATATTTTTTTTTCTCTAAAAATTCTAGATAAGTAAGAAAAGTACAACAAAATTGACAAGATTTCTTTTATCAAGTTATAATTTCACATAATCCTAATAATAAATTCAAAATTTCAAATTTTTTCAGGCTTTGTCACTTTAAAAGCGAGCATAACTACGCCACCTATCCATCTAGCAGTTACCTCACGAACTAAAAATTTCAAAGAAGTATGATTTCTCTTCACAAAAAAAAAAGAAGTTTAAAGACGAGAAATTTTTTTATCAATACAATTTTTTTTTTTGAAAATAATTTTGTTCTTATATCAAGAAAAGTTTTGTCAAATTAAGTAATTTTTTTTTTTTTTCAATGTTTACAATTGGGGATCTGCAGAATTAAAAATATCGAATTAGTCTACACTAATAAAAAAATTAACTCGATTAAAGAAGATGAAACTCTTCAAAATTATTTTCTTAGATCAAGAATATTTTTGTTCAATCAAGACTTTTTTTATTTCTGTAAAATTTTTGATCTAAACATCTAAATGATATTGAACTTAAAGAAGGCTTAAAAAAAGATTTGATCCATAACTTTTTCTACAAAAGTCAGTTGATTTTAGCTTCATCGATTTCTGGTTGCAATTTTAATTTAAAATTTCATCTTCTACACATTTCATTTAGAAAGCTAGTCTTGAAAAGAATGGAAAGCATCAATATCTGACTGTGAAGTCTCGTGCGAAGAAAAGGAGTTTTCTGCAAATATGAAAATGGAATACCATAAAAAATATTTAAAAAATTTAAACATACATCAACAGATAAAAAACGATGCATCATTTCCTTTTATCCATCGGAGGCTCCAGCCATAAATTTATGATCGTGTGTACAAAATAGAGTACATACCTTGATTGATTGATACAAGATTATGTACTATACATTACATTATACATTATATATTGTGAATAAATTTAACCGTATTTACGAAGTAATAGAAATCAAATTAGCCGATTAAATCGATTTTACTGCATCTCTGATCTCTCCCCGAAGAAGTTTTTGTATATTAATCATACGTATTATAAAAAAAAATGCGGGGTTTAATTCGTTCCGTATCAAAGATATACAATATATAGTGAAGTCGAAGGATATTTCATCAATAATATATTGTATATCATAAAAAAAAGCTTCGTGATGCTCTCAATACATAATCTACTTTAGTAAAAATAAAGTAAATTCTCATTTCTTGTATACGCTAGCAAAATTATCTGAGGAATTTATCCTCGTCATGTTTTATAGTTATTCTAAGGGTATACTACTGACTTTTCTCCAAAAAAAAAAAAAAATAGATAAAATCGTTATACATTTTATATATACTCTGAGCTTTATTGTTGTAAAATAACAATACAAATCCTCTTTGTCTGTACTTATTAAATTTTTTTTTCAGGTAAAATATTTTCCCTGCTTAAAGTTTTAAATCTTATTATTCAAAGGGTCGGTTTGAAAAAAAAAAGAAATTATAAGATACGAGCTAAATAATTCTAAAACAAAAATATAAATTTTTTTTATCTTAAAATGTCTCCACAATTATTTATTAATGAAAATATTTTCTTAATTTTTGAAATTAATTATCATTAGTAAGAATGATTAAAGGTCTAATTGTTCATAAAAAGGGCTTAATTTGTCTTTAGTAATAAACCAACTTTAAAATTAATTATTTATTGAGCATAAATTCGATGATGTTTGAAGTTGAAACTAATAAATAAATATTATTTGTATTGGAATGTTATTATAAAGTTAAAATTTCTGTTAGCACGCGATTGTAATAATCTAGTGCATCGTTAGGTAACATATTTGGATGATTCGGAACATAAATATGGTTGAATATACGGTTTCAACCCTATAACTAGTACGCCATTAATTCATCGATCGCTTAAACTCTCGCTTGAAGTTATGTAATTTTGAGATAAATATCGTTTGATTTACTCGTTGAATATTCAAATATGTTCGTTTTATTACTGACAAACGCGTCTGCACACTCCCATATGATTCAATTTCTGCTGAGCTAATAACTTTTTTATTTCTGCCTCCTTTTTTTTTTTTTTTTTTTTATTGATAAAGATTTTCAATCAAGTTACTTGTAACTTTGATAATTGATTTAAATATGCAGAGTATTTTGACGTTTGTGAATATTGGTTTTATTTTACATATTTTTAATAAAATACAAATTTATTTTCAGTTTCAGGATGTAATTTCTGTGGTGTATAATTGTGTATAATATTTACATACGAATTAAATTTTGCATACCAAAAAATTTTAAATGTTAAAACAAAAATTCAAGAGTTTATAAAGTGTTAGTAAATTTATGTATTGAATTTTAAAAAATGCATGAATTATTTTAATTATGAAATTACTTGATAAATTATGCATACTATCAAGTCATCGCATGCGTAACATTTTCATTTATTTAGTGATAAGTAATTAAAATATTGTGCTTAATTATATCGCATCGATTAAATATTTTTCATCAGTATCGTAATTAATAAAAAAAAAAAAAAGTAAACAATAATAATAATCATATTCTAAAAATTAAATAGTTAATTATTTTATAAATTTAAAATATTTAGAACGACTGATGTAATTTTTTGAACCAATGATTCTTTTCTTGAATTTAGAAGAAATTTTTATCTTTCAACAAAATTGAGTCACAAATATTTTTTTTTTTTTTAATTTAAGAAAATTAATTCTACAAAAAAAATCGACCTGTAAAATTGTTAGAAGTATTCATTTTTTAAAATCTATAAAAAATAAATAAATAAATAGATTAGATTAGATTAGATTAATATTGTTATGCCAAAGCCAATTTGGCCAAATGGCAATATTCAGAAATTAAGTACATAAATTTGTTTAACAGTTAATTATACAATGATTATTTGCTATACCTAAATAATAACAAAATTGATATAATAAGTATTTATAAATATTAACGATTTTACATATTAAGTAACAATGTTAAAAATAAGAGTTTAATTCTGATAATAGTAAACAAATAAAACGATTTAACCAATTATAGTAAATAAGACAATAGAGATTAAATATCCAGATTAAATAAGTAATCGAACAGTTTATTCTTGAAGATTTCTAGGCTAGATGAGTTAACAATGTCTACTTGAAGTTCATCCCAAAGACGTATGACCGTTACAACAAAAGAATATTCATAATGAGTTGTAGCAAAGTTCGGCATTTTGAAACTACTGTTTTTGTTTGCTGCTAATCTTTCAGAGTGCCTAACAGTAAGATCTTCACAGAATAAATCTCGCAAGTAACAAGGTTTTTCTATGTCTAAAAGTTTATAAAAATAGCAAGCAACATAATAAATACGGCGACTTTTAATAGATAGATAGATCAGTTAAGATGATAAATGCAACTATCCGGCGATTGTAATTAGTACAATCAGTATATATTAATTCCCACAATTATGATGATACGGTTTATCATCTAGATGGTAACTTTTATCATCAGAGATAGTTAAAATCATCATGATTGCAATCATAAAAAAAATAAACAGGAAGTATAAAAGACTAAATTTTTTCGATTTTAGAGTCAGAATATAATAACATTCTAATGGTTGACATAAAAGTGAGTATTGAAAAAAAGTATATCTATATTATTAAGAGAATAACAAAAATTTTGTCTCCAGGATAGTCATATGATAAAATCGGTTTTTTTTTTTTGTGAAATTCAGTGTCATTGCAAAGGTCTTGACTTGAATTTCCGCCTTTTCAAGGTTTCATATCATTCTCATCGATAGTAAATTTATCATGATAAGTATTTAAGCTGCATTCGAAAATGCTCCATTTCTAGACACATAATTAAGAAATGATCTTTTATCTTGTTAACTATTGAAATTTTTAAAGATATAAGCTCATCCTGACATTACACTCATCGAGACCTTTCATTTGAGTACCCACATCAATTTTTCATATATTTTATATATTTATATATACATATTATATATATGTATAAATGAAAAATATATCAAAAATGCATGTGTGTACTCAAATGAAAGCTCTTGATGAGTGTGGCATCAGGATGAGCTTACATCTTTAAAAATATCAATAATTAAGAAATGACCTTGTATCTTGTAAACTATTGACATTTTTAAAGATATAAATTCACCCAGACATTACACTCATCGAGACCTTTCATTTGAGTACCCACATCAATTTTTCATATATTTTATATACTTATATATATTATATATAAATATATAAAATATATGCTTATATCTTCAAAAATGTCAATATTTAAGAAAATACAGTGCAATTTAACAAAAGTCATTACTTAATAAAGCGAAATTTTTGTTTATTTATAATTCACAAGTCACGGTAGTCACATAGTGACTAATCATATTACTAGCTGTGATGGTAATAATTACCATCATGATTGTAGAATTTACAATCAACATGATTTTAGCGGTTAACATATATTATGATTAAGTTTACCATCTTTAAGTTACCAGCCAGATGGTAATAATTATTATCCAGATGGTAAATGTAACTATCTGGATGGTTCAGTTAACAATTTGGATAGTTTTTGCAATCATTCATACTAAGAAGCCTGTTTTTACAATACTCGGATAGTTGTATTTACCATTAAATTTTCTTCGTGTAGTCATACATAACTCCGGCTCACAAAAAAAAAAAATAGTGGTATGTACTTTGGACCGGACCTACCTATTGAAATGAATATTGACCCACTGAATCCGAATTTCAAGTCCGTTTGACCCGGTCACCCTCCAATTTTGAGCATAATGCAAAAAACCCCAAAAAATTGCAAAAAACTACAGTCACAGCGATAAAAAAATTCTTGTGGACCCGGATCAAGTATGATTCTTGTGTATTTCAATTTACTGAATCTAAATCTGAACGTTAATTAGCCCAGTGCCACGTTAAAGTTTTAAAATTAAAAAAATCTCAAAAAACCAAAAAAATCAGGAAAATTGCAGTTACAAATATGAAAAAACAATCTATAAAACATGATTAAATACTTTTCTTGTATTTTTTCACGCATGAAATACAAGAGATAATAACAAACGGAAGAAAAATTTACTGCGTAGATCGTTTGAGAACAAAAGAGTTCGATATCAATGAAGAACAGTTTGAAATTCGAGAAAATCGTTCTCTTTATTCTAGTTATACGTCATTTTTTATAGATATTAAAATTTTTTATATTTTTAGATTCCTAATTTGTATTTTATGCAATTTAACAATAATCATTATTTAATAAAGCTTAATTTTATGAATTTATGGTTCACAAGTCACATAGTGACTGCAAGGTTACTAGTAATTTTTTACTTTTTTTATTTATTTAGTTTTAATGCCAAGGCGTTGAGCCGAATGGCAAATTTTATATACATAGATAGTGTTCAAATAAGTACAATAAATTTTGAAGTATTACTAAAATATATAAAACAAATTTCATATAAAAACAAGAATTTACATCATATTATTATATACATGACGTTATTATATTATTTTCCAGCATACTAATTTCCAACTATTCATTACTTAATAAAAAATCAAATAATTTAGTTTTGAAAGTCTCTAAACTAAGAACATTTATAATCCCAGGAGGTAAGTCCTTCCAAAACCGGATAGCCGATACTACAAATGAATGCTCATATGTCGTAGTAGCAAAATTGAAGTAGTAATGGTTATTAAATTTGCAAAGTTATAAATAATAACACGGAATAGTGTAAAACAGTAAATTACACCGTGTTAATTTTACACGAGTGACTATAGTTAATCAAAAATTTTTCTAGTATTATTGGTCATAAAATTCATTAAGAGAAAAATACGCAAAACTGTGAATTATATTTTATTTTATTTTATTTATTTACTTCTGGTAAAACATTCTATAGAGGTGCAAGAAGCACCTGTGCATAGACACCAGAAAAATATAATACATTTATAAAAATTAATACATAATATTAAATTAACTAAGTAGGTAGTGTACAGAGTATATTAAGAATAATTTTACAAAATTTTTACATAAATACAATTTATCATGAATTAAAGTATTATTGATCTTATCCACCTCACAATATGCTTTCTTAACCATTTATTATAATTTAGCTCTTTCAGATTACTAGGAAGTGAATTGAAGTATTTAATTGCAATATAAATTGCACTTTTAGTACTTATTGTTCTATTAATTTTTGGTAATGTTAACTGTCTAGATCTTGTATTGATTACTCTATCAGAGTACAAAGTTTTACATTCACAAAAATAATAGGTTAAGGCTTGTACAACGAAAGATTGTTTAATCTTCAATGGTCCTAACATATCATCAGAATTTGTTATTTTGCTTAACATTTTATTTTGTAGATTTACAATAGGTTTTAATGTGTTATCATATGCACCTCCCCAGGCTATAATTCCATAGTTTATAACACTTTCAAATAGACCATGATGAATGATTTTCTTTTAACTTGTAAAAGAGGAAGGTAAAGTACTTGAGTTTTTTCATTAGTTCTGAAATATGTTTGTTCCATTTCATGTGGCAATCAAAAACTACTCCCAGATATTTACAACTTTCAACTCTTTTCAACTCTCTATCTTTAATGTACAAATAAAAATTAGTAGGCACACTGTCAGTATAACAACCAAAAGTAATAAATGTCGATTTATCAACATTTAGCGTTAACTGATTGACTTTTAACCATTGATCTAGCTTATTCAACCAATCAGACAAACAATCAGAGACTACTAACCAATTAGTTCCACTATTTGTATAAAAATTAATATTTTTTAATTAATTAATAATGATAGTAATAATAATAATCTATAAAATCAGGGTTATAGTAAAATTTTATAACTTATAACATACATAAATTTGTAGAATATTATAACATGAGTAACATATGTAGGTGTATAACGTCGCGACGTCGTTATTCGATGTACGACGCCTAGGCTACTAATTAAGCAATTAATTAGCCTTTTGCTAACTGAACGGAGAGAGTGTCGTCATCATTCATGTCGCGTTGATTCTATACTTAACTCTACTCTACTGGAGCTTCCTCTTCACTACAGCTAGGGGCTCACATCCACATGCTTACCCCTTCTCTTACTCAACATATAATATATAATGTATAAGTGCAGTACAGTTTGCACACCACTACGCTTCCACGTGTACCCTTTTGCGTAACGTCAACACCCTTTGTAATTTCAATATAACGTACTGTGCGCAACAATGGATCTTGTTTGCCAACCCGTTGTCAGTCTGTGATCAACGTCATGTCTTTTAAATTATTAATTACACCAGCAATTCGCTATCAAGCTTCGTTAATTCTCCGTTGTGTGAGATATTGATAATCATAATAATGTTACAATAAATATGAAGATTGTATGTTGTATACGAGAATTGAAAGTATTGAGAAAAAGTTCTTGTTTGATTTGACCCGGTGAACTCTGACCTTCGTGTATCGCGTGGGCATGTAATCTCGGTGAGTGTGTTCCGCTAGATTTTGAAAGGTCAATCTGTAGTGCTGTAGGACGCTGAAAGCTTTACTTTGGTTGTTGTAATTTCTGTTGACCTCTCACACTGCCGATAGATGCTCATGCTCACGATTTTCCTCTTCTTGGATAATTTTTAGCCTGGCTGCCTGCACTTTGCCAGCTTTTACAGCGCTACTTACTGAAGATAGATTTAACATGATCTTTTGTGGGTACCCGAGGTGAATTATTGCCGAATATTATTCAAATATTGTTTTATTAAAGATAATTTTCATGTCAAAGCTTTATCGTGGTGAACGTATTGATTTATTGCTTATCAATAATGCTTTTATTTTGTCAATTATTCCCTTATAAAAGTTAGTTTTTCGAGTAATTTTAAAATTTGCTACCAATAAATTCAATTTTTATTGGTTAATCATATTTAATCAACTTTAAAAAAGTTCTACACAGAAAAAAAATGTTCTTGAATCAAGTATATAATTTTGAAGAACTTAATTTTTTTGATTTGAGTAGAAAAATTCTTGAAATAATATATTTTTTCTTGATTTAAGGAAATTTTACTTGATTCAATAATTTTTCGTCCTGATTCAAGACATTTACCCTCTTCAAAATTATTTTCTTGGTTCAAGAATTTTTCTCTCAAATTGAGTTAATTTTTTTTCAGTGTAGAATTTGACTCACAATAATTGAATATTATATGGACCGATAAAAAATAACTTGATTTAAAAGAAAAAAAACTTAAACCAAATAATTTCTAACTAAGCAGAAAAATTTTTGAAGCAAACATTTTTTATTTATTCAAAATAATTTTATTTGATTCAAGAATTTTTCTGCTTGATTCGAAATTATTTTCTTAGTTAAAAATTTTTATTTGATTCTAATTAGTTATTTATTTAGTAAAATATTAATCAAAAAATAAATTTTTATTTATTTCCCTACAAATAATAAAATTTTCTCAACAAATTTCACAATAAAAAAAGTAAACAAAGTTTCAAAATGTCAATTTTTGGCAGATTATGAGTTCTCAAAGTTTTGAATTAAAAATTTGAATTTTGTATCAATCCATCTTGAAATTCAAATAATTATAAAATTAAAATTTTTTCAAAAAACGTTACTTTTAAAGAATTCAAAAGTAATAATAATCTCAATAGTTTGAAAACTAAATTCAGCAGAAAATTGTTTTCAGCAAATTGAAAAAAAAAATTTTTTTTTAATCATAATGGAAAAAAAAAATTAACACTCCAATTTCCCCAAAAACTCAAAATATATTCAAATGCATAAAATTCAGTCAAAGAAAAATGAATTTAAGGAAGTCCTTTCGCTCCAGTTGAGTCACAACAACTGTAGTAGTCAATATTTGATAAATTAAAATAAAAAACCCATAAAAATTCCTAAAATCAAAAAATAAATAGTATATGAGGCATTAATCGTTGAAATTTTGAAAATTAAAAAAAAAATAGTTAAATACAAAAATTAATTTGACTCTTGTAAATCAGCTGTTAGTAACCTGTCCGTAATTTGGCAACGCTTTATTTCGGTTGTTTACATTTTTATTTGCACAGTATAACCTTAATAGCTCAAATGGTAGAGTAGCCGACATGTCTTCGGAAGGTTCTGGGTTCGAATCCCAGTCCGAGCTATCTAATAATTTTTTCTCGCATATTCTATAAACTCACATTAAGATGATCCTCTCCACATTCCTTTCTCAATCCTTTCCTACCAATATCCTGTTACGTGAACGTGGAACGCTTCACGTAATAATTACCGTATCTCCTATTCTTTCCCGCTTCACATCATTATTTATATTTATAAATATAACCATGTTTAACTTTTTGCAGTCAATGTAAATAAATAAATTAATTAAAAATGTTTAGTCATAAAACCATAACATTCTAATATCTCATGGCAGGAATGCTATAGTATTTTTTAATTATTGTTTTATTTTTCAATTATGAATTATGAAAATTTTTTAACAATAAATTAACTAATAAGTATGTATGAAAAACATAAGCGCGTTAACCCTTCGTAGGTCGCATAATGAGCGCGGCGCCGCTTTTTTTGCATTTTTTTTTCTCAAAATTCAGTTCATTAATTATTTTGAAAAAAATTAAGTGCATTCTTTTAACCTTTTTGAAAATTGTGACGTTATTAATAAGCATAAAAATATGTACAAAGTAATTTAAAAAAGTAATTTTCAGAACCGGGCGGCGCTATGCCGCCCGGTGCGAGTGAGCCTCCGGGAGATTTTCTAACTGCTCTGTTGCCAAATGTCGTTACCGCCACTATTTCAGTCTGTTTTACCGCATGTGAGGTACAAAAATAAAGTAACGGTTGAGGTTAGTTTTTAATGTTTATATTATAACTTATGTGATTTGTTTAAAATAATGTAATAATTACACTCGTATTCAATATTATTTATATAAAAACAATAATAAAAATACAATTGATAAGTAAATTATTTTATAATATATCATACTAAAATTAACAGATGTCTGGCTTTATATATTACTAATTATTTAAATAAAAAAATTTTCAGATAAACAAATTAAAAAAAAAAACAATGAGTGCCAATTTAAAAATTTTTTTTTTTTTAATAAGAATTAATTATTACATGTGATAAATTTTAATCAAAGATTGAATTTAATTATAATTTTATAATCTGGTCCTAGATGTTAAATTTAATAATGTCGGAAATACTTTAATGTTGGAAATACTATTAGTTTACATTTGGCAACAGCGCGTACGTTTTAACATGGCGGCGGAGTGCTCACCATGGGACCGACTTAGTTCGGAAAAGACACGCTACCTACGAAGGGTTAAAGTTTAGTTTGAATTTATTGGTCTGAAGCTAGCGCGCTACACAACGTTGCCAAATGTTCTGACGCCATTTAAATGTAGGTTACTTAAAAATTTTCTGTGATTTTATAATTATAATTTCTCCATAAATTCCACGGCAACCTATATATTTTATTGCAAAAAATCGAAAAGCTTATTTTGAGTTTTTTTTTACCCCATCTAATCGGTAGTTAATGCCATAATTCGAGAAAGTTGTTAAGGTCTGACTTTCTCGTAAGACTCGGAAAAAATACTAACATTTTTAGAAATTTTTTTTTCAAAAATTTCCACGGTGAAGAATAAATTAAACTTCACTAGTAGATAGATAAGGACTTTAACTATTAGATAAAAATTAATTTTATGCATGATCTAATATTTTTTATTTAACATTGATGGCGAAAGGACCTCGTTAACTTCAACTTCAATAAATCCATTAGAGATGGAAGATGTGACCTACAAGCTTAACCTTTTCTTTTTTTTTTTTAGTTTCAGTATGCTACACAAATTTATTTATTATTAAAATGTTAATTTTAAATCCGTAAAATCTCCCAAGAGAATATTATACGTATACTTAAACTCAGTATAAGGCAAACAAAAAAAATCACTAAAGCCCATTATATTATATCTCTTGGTAGATAAAAAAAGCACATTTCCTCATTACTCTAGCGAAGTATTTATAAAAGCATATTTTTTGCATCAGTCTCCATAAAATAATCTCCAACTCATTAAGCTCAAGCTTTGTATCCTGGATAAATTAAATCTGGGAAATTTCCCACCAGATCCGCACATCGGATACTTTTAAATCCTTACATTATACATATATTATATTACATCCTTATTTTAAGCTCACATTGATGTAATATTTAACCGAAGTTCAGCGGTGGAAATAATACAAGTTTAATCTCACGAGCAATCACCTTATTGTAGTTCAGACCCACTTTACTTATAAAAAATCTCTAATCAATAAATTTCATTTAACTGCGCAACTTTTTATTGAGAAAAAAAAAAGCTGCATTTACGGACATGACAATTTAAAGGCTTTAACGAGCCGTAAAATTGCAATTTTCTCAACATCGACGTCATCAAAGTACACCTGGGACATCGTTAAATGGAAAAATATAATAATAAAAAAATAACAATAAAATATAAAAATAATGCGATACTGGATAGAACGTTCAGCTCATCATTTCTCCAGCATTGATTAATCGAAAGACATCAAGTTTGACCTGATAACACAAGATAAATGATCCAGATGGATCCGACGGCTAGTGGAGTTCCGATAGTCTGACATGATAAACGAGTCGATGTTCAGTGTTGTTTAGAAAAAATCTGAATAAATCAACTATTTTTATCTGATAGTGATAAAAAGTTTTTAATGCACAGTCTATATTGTCTAATGTAACAAACAGTTGGGTTCGTCTTGTTAGGTAGAATTTGTAGGAATTTACACCGGAGAAAAGGTTCATTTGAGCCAAAAAAATTTTTTTCTTTCTAATTATTTTCTTGAGCGAAAAAAAATTTTTTTTTTGATACAAGAAATTTCACTTATTCCAACAAAATTAATTCTCTTGCTTTAAGAAATACGTATCTTGATCTAAGAAGATTTATTTAAGTCAAGAAAATCTTCTTGTTTTGAAAAAATTTAGCCTCTTGCTCCAAAAAATTTAATTTTTGATAGAAGTAAACTTTCTTGTCTTGAGAAAATTTCTCTCTTGCTCCAAAAAATTAAATTTCTCGATAGAAGTAAATTTTCATTCATATTTTTATTGATTAACATGTCAAATGGGAAGATCAAATAATATTGAAAATTTTTTTTTCATTCAATGAAACACAACTTCGGTCTTCCTTCAGGCACCCGAAAATTTTCTTGAGCCAAGTTATTCGTTCTTCAGTCAAGAAATTTTTCTTTCTGTGTATTTATTACATTGGTCCTCATGTTTAAATTTTATCATACTATCTCTTCAATAGTTGAGAACGCCTCAGAAAAAACAGTGGTTAATAATTTTTGTGTATTTAAATATTTATAATTTAATATTTTTTTCGAAGTGTACAATACTTCAGTCAGGTATTTTGAATTTTTTTTCTGAAAATTTCCGATAAGTCAATAAAAGTACAAAAAAATTGATAAAATTTCTCTTATAAAATTATAATTTTACAAATATTTCCAATAGTTTATTAAAAATATCGAATTTTTTCAGGCCTTACAACTCCAAAAACGAACACACTTACGCCACCTGGCCATCTAGCGGTATTTTTATGAACAAAAACAAGTAGAATTTCTTTTTATCAAGAGAACTAGCTTCAAGAAGAGAAATTCGTAAATCAAGACAACTCTTTTCGAAATAATTTCGTTCTTATATCAAGAATATTTCTCTTGAAGCAAATAGCTTTGTTTTAGCATCCAATACTTCAATTGGATATTTTTAATTTTTGTCTTTAAAAATTTTAAATATGTCAAAAAAAGATAACAAATTTCATAAAGTTTCTTTTACAAAATTATAATATTCCATTTTCACAATAGTTGATCCAAAATCTCGAATTTTTCAAGCTACAACTCTGACAGCGAGCCCACTTACGCCACCTGGCCATCTAGCGGTAGTCTTACGAATCAAAACTTAAAAAAGAGAATTTTTCTTTTCTAAAACATTTTATTCTGGTATCAACAATTTATCTCTTCAATCAACTAGTTTTCTTTATTGTACTTTTATTTGAAAGAATAAAAAATACAAATGAAGTAATGATCGGTAGTAATATCTTGAACAGCTGACACACTGGTTCTTCTATTTTGTGTATACAATATAAACCCTCATGATGGAGTCCTCGATTCTTTTCCTGCAGCTATACTAGTAAACATAGGTGGGCGTACCCTCGTAAACTTCCGAGGTTTACTGTTTCTCTGACCTTTCTAAACCAAATAAAACGAATGACTGTAGTGTCTGCCAAAAAGCACTTGACTCCCATCCGAGAAAGTTAACTCAAAAGTTCAAATGTCGCAGTGTAATTAAAACGCTTTATTCGTTAGCAGTCGGTACTCTAATATTTTTATTGAATTAAAATATATTCTGATTAAAAATTGAGCGAAAAATAAAAGTAAGAGGCTTGCCATTATATTTGAATTTGCTAAGTAAATTTTATGTTCTCCAGAAGTATGCTTAGTTTTGTCTTTTTAGTTAAATTAATAGTGTCTACACGGGTATTAATTATCTGTAGACACTTGAGTTTACATTTATTCGAAAGTACTTGTCGGTAAATTATTAGGCACAAAATTGTACGAGGAACTTACATGAGACATTTGAAAGTAGGACGTTGAGGGTAAATTTAAGTTAGAGTGATGATCGTCGAAGTTGAATAGAGGAAGGGAAGAGAAAATACAGAAGGTAAAAAGAGGTGAAGAAATTCAGAGCTTGGTATTGATGGAAGGAAGTGATGGGTAAGATTATTTTGAAGCTGATGGAGAAGACTGGTATTGATTTTAAAGGAGTTAAAAAAAAAAATTTGGTATTGATGATTATTATTTTAATTTTCATAGTGAGAAAGTGATACTTTCATAAAAAAATTTATAAATAAAAATAACACTTAAAATATTTTTTAGAAAAAAAAAAAAAATTAAAAATATCATCAGGATTTATGAATAATTTACAGTTATATATGGGTGAGTCTCTGTAAGGACGTCTTAAATCTGTACAAAATTGTCCGACCAAATTATTTTTGATTTTATTAGAAAAAAAAATTAGGAAAACGGTTGACCCTGAAGGCGATCCCTGCAACTTCCCGCTACTTTCGTAATTAAGCGCTCAAAATTGCACTTATTACGTTTTTGAGCTCTTCAAGCTCAAAAATATAATTTTCGTGTAGTTTTGAGCTCTCCGAGCTCAAAAGTCTGAAAGAAGTTGCAACAAAACACTATTTTTTGGATTTTCAAACCGCTATAACTTTTGAATGAATTAACCGATTTTCACGCGGTTGGCGGCATTCGACGCAGTTTTTCAAATTCTATGATACATTTTTAAACATAAATTGATAAGACTGGAAGTTTTGGTGTAATTCGAAAAAATCGCTTTTTTTTCAATTTCTTTCGTCAACGATAACTCACGAACGAATCAACCGATTTTGACCAGATTGGTGGCGATTGACGTGGTTTTTTGATGTTAAGAGCTGATTAGTTTGTAAAATTGATCGGTCTAGCCGTTTGAAAGTTATTGAAAAAAAACCACATTTGGAAAAAAATTTTTTCGCAGTTTTTTTAAGATTTCTCAAAATCTATCGGTCGGAATCGATCCAACTTGTATTCAAAATCTAAGTTTAGCTGAACCCTTTCGAATGGCGCCAACCGTGATCAAATCGGTTAAGCCGTTTAAAAGTTATGAGAGGTTTACATACATACACACACACACACACACATACACACATACAGATACCATCGCGGGAATAGTCAGGGAAGCTTCCTAGGACCTCAAAACGTCAAGATCTCATAAAAACTCGATTTTCGAAAAACGGGGTGAAAACAATAACTTCCCGATTTTTAAAAATCTTCGATTTTCTTAGCGGGAAGTTAAAAATTAACAAGCGCTACAAAACTATCACGTTAACCATAATAAATAAACAGCCGATTTAATTTTTGCTTTTTCGATATTTGTGTATCTTTTGCCATATAACATGACAGGGGACTGTTTTTTTTTTTTTTTTTTTTTATCAAATTGAGAAAAATCAAGCAAAATATTTCAATGAATTCAACTTTTCAAGTTCTCAATGAATGTTTACATTAATTAGAATAATATTAAGACTTATGGATCCAACTTTATAAATAAATTATAAATAAAAATAGTTGCCAGGGGACTGAGTTTTGAAGTGGCCCAGACACATATTTCCAGCACAAATGGTGTTTTGACACTAAATAAATTGGCGTTAAAGCGCTAACAGCCCTATGGTTATTAACTCAAGGCTAGTTAGATCCTTATAAACCTTACAAAAGGTAAAATAACACACTGGATTTTTTTTGGCTTTGAACTTCTGGCAGGGGACTGTTCTTAAAATGCCTGGGACAAACTTTGTTTTAATGAATTTAATGAAACAAATTAATTTTCGGTACTTTTTATTGAAGAAGATTGTTAGTTAACTAATAAAGTTTATAAACATTATGGACCAAATTATATATTATGGACGAATAACTTAAAATTTAATCTTAAAGTTTTAATTTTGGGAATGGGACAGCCCAGGGGACTGATATTTTGGTAGTTTACAAATTTATAGCAAAAAAACCAAAATTTATTTCATTTTAGTTTTCAATGCTCCAAATAGAAATGTTTTTTTACTTTCGTAATAAAATTTTTTTAGTAACAAAATAACAATTTTTCTAATAAAAAAATGCCTGGGACAGCAAAAAAAATCCTTACAGAGAATCATCCATATAAAATTTGTATAAAAAGTATATATTAAAAAATATCATTAATTTCGATAAATTTCAATAATTTTTTCGATAAAAAATAAATATTTACGATATAGAATGTCAAAGTATTTTATTAAGCGAAAAAAGGGGATCAAAAGCGAGAAAATGGAAAATTATTATAAGTATCGCTTTTACCTGAAATAACTTTTGAAGAAAGCAATTTATCGAAAAATGTTATGAGATTTTTTTTTTTTTTTAAGAATTCAATTGCCTTAGATAATATGTATTTATTATTTCTGACCATCGAGTATTTTATTAGTTAGAAAGTTTGTAAGTTAAAAAATTGTAATGATCATACTTTTATGATATCTTTTTTTGCGTCATTCTAAATAATAGCTTTAGTATTTTTTTAGAAAAAAAAATTAGTAGATTATTTTGGTCCAGTTAATTAATACATTTTTTATATTTTAATTTTAATTTTTAAAAGGGATAAAAGCTTTAGTTATGATTTTAAAGAAATAAAAATATATTATGTTGTTAATGAAAAAGAAAAAAAGGAAAATTTTAATAAAAATTTTTATCAAAGAATCGTTACAAGAAAATTTTAATTTTTGATATTGAGGAAGGAGACGAAAAAAAGAAGGAGAAACTTTTTATAATAGTTTTGAAAAGAAAGATGCATGAGAAAAAGAAAATTATTTTGATAAGATAGCAGAAATCTAAAATTTTGATCTTGTTCTTAAGGAAAAAAAAAGTATGACATTGATTAAGAAGAAAAATTAAAAGGAAATTTTTATATTAATTTTGAAAAAGAAGATTCATGAAAAATAAGCCTGTGATTTTGATGATAAAGAAGAAATACAAAATTCGGATTTTGTATTAAAGATAAGAAAGAAAAAAATCTTGGCATTGATCATGAAGACATAAATACAGAAGACTTAGCTAACGATGATACTCAAGGAACGAACATTGAATATTAATGATAACGAAGTAAGGAAAGAAGAAAACTTCAATATTCATGAAGACGATGAAAGGAAGAAGGAACTTCTAATATTAATGAAAATTAAGCGAGAGAAAACTAGCAAAAAACGAGAAAAGGAGCAGAGACAAAAAAGAAAGGACATTGATATTAATGGTGAGGAAACAAGTAAGAAGAATAGAATGAAACTTTGCTATTGATGATGAAGAACAAGAAGAAAAAAGAGCAAGAAGAAGAAGAAGAGTTGATTGTGTTATTTAATAATTAGAAGTCTGAGGGCTTGAGGGTTTGGTTCTGTTTTGGATAGAAAGTATGTCAGTAGTTCCATTGTTAAGTCGATCTCGACGGGGCGAAGCTCACGATGATGTTAGAGAAAGTAAGCTCCCGAGGAACTTGAATTGAGAATAAAGAAAGAGGGTTTAGTTGTACCGCGTCGACGTTGTGCGCCGTTATTGACGAGGCGCTATGACCCGTATTTGGTAACTGCGCGGATGTCTCTCATGTTTCTCTTGTATTTCTCTCTCTGTAAATATAGACCGAAGTATAGTCACAGATATTCATTTATATACTCGATGTACGTGTACATAATGGTGTGCAGTTATAGAGTACACAAGTGTAGTTTAACTACCAGCCGTTACTATCGCATCTATGGCATTCAAACACTTACGGGATTACCTCTCATTTTATATAAATGTATATAGATATAAATTTTATGCAGTGAGAAATTTTGATAAACACATGGTTGAGAAACACTGGCAGTACCAACTGGGATTCAGATAATGCATTTAGATAAATTCTGTACAACTATTTCCTCGCATGTGTATGTGTATCGAATTTTCATGGATACATTAAATCATTTTTTAAATTTATGCGACCCACTTTTTTCGTTTACGTTTTGATAAATTAATAATTCATGATAATTTTAGCTTATTACTTATTATGTTACTTTGCTAAATTTTTTAGAATTAATCATTTTAACATTTTGACAGTTGATTAATCAATATCACGAGGTTTTAAATTTTCTGACGGCTGACGGCTCTAATTTTTTTATGATAATTTGGACTAAGACGGTGGAGTTTTTTTTTGGTTTAACTCTTTCGAAACTTTTTAAGAAGGATCATTTATTTGTTCTACATAAGCGAAAAAATTTAATGAAGATTTTAAAATTAGGATTTATCATCTCGCATTAAAAATTTTTGACTGATTGGAAAATTAAATAATTGACATTTTAATATTTGTCAAATTTCAATTCTTGCATTTGAACAATTTTGAAAAATTAGAGAGTTAAGTTCTGTTACTTTCTTTAGTTAAAAAAATTTTTCTTTATTTTTTGACAAAAAACTTTCTGCTTAATTTAGTTTTCAAAATATTAAAATAATTAAAATTTTTGAACTTTTTAAAAGTAATGTCTTGAGAAAATTAAAATTTTGTCATTATTTTAATTTAATAAATCGTTAATTTAAAATTAAAATTTTTGGGTCCAAATTTAAAGAACTTCAAATCATAATTAGCAAAGAATTTTTATTTAAAAATTTGGTAATTTTTTTATTTAAATATTGAAATTTTTTGTGAAATTTAACAAACTACGTTATTGAATTGTTACCAGTAAATTAAAGAAAATTTTAAAAACTATTTTTTGGTAAAAGGTATACTAATGAAATGATTGACTTGATTCAAAAGATAAAATTTTGAACCAGAGCATAATTTTAAAGAATTTGGTTTTATAAAACGATTTTATAAAATAAAGCCAATATATTATATAACTAAGAAATTTTTTTCGGTTGAGATAAATTTAACTTAATTCAAAATTTTTTTATTGAGTCAAGAAATTTTTTTTATGTATAGTGTTTCAAAAATTGATTATTTTCATAAAAGCTTAAAATAAATCAAAGAAATAAGAAATTATTGTTAATAAAGAAAAAAATGTTTTTACATTAACGCAAATAATGAAAAATAAAAAAATAAAAATTTGTAAAGAAATAAAATTTAAAGCGCTTTCAAGCATACTGTATTTGAAATAGTACATCATTCTTGCATTAACGCTCATTTTTCTCTTGTTACTTTAAATTCATTCTGCTGCACAAGTCTTTTACTTTTTACTGTAAAATCCATTTTTTTAGATATATTTATGATGATGAAAGATAGACTATGGCGTCAAAGTGACGGGAGTTGTCTTCTGCAGATAAAAATGAAATAGAAACGTTGAATTACTGATTATATCAAGCGAAAGCGATTTAATACTTCACTTAGCAATTTATGCTATATTAATTGAATTAATTAAATCATCATTTTGATTGGAGTGTATTAAATTTAAACTGATTCATTTATATCATTGTCTCATAAATCAATAGTTCCGCCCTATATTTTATCTTCAACAGTAAATGTCGCGTGAATTACAACCGTTGCCTACTGATACATTTTAATTTAATACTCTGAAAGTTATAAACTTTATTTTCAGTTCTCGAGTATTTTGTTAAATTAATAGAGGTATGATATGACTTTGTTTTATAAAATATTAATTTAAGTAGTAAAGTCATCATCATATTACGTGAGTGTTATTAACATAGAAGGGGTGAGATTGTAATTATATTTGTTTTAATTAACACAATTACTCTGGTGTCATAATTTAATTTCCGAGGTGATAATTGAAATCGCTCATGCGTCTAATGGGAGGAGCACGGATTATTTTGAAAAAAAATAATAATAATAATAATAAAATTAGTTAGTAACATCAAGAAAATAAAATTTATTCAAGAGAATACCGACTTTTTTTAACAACCGATCTCCTTTTTTTTTCACGACGCACTCACTGCGAGAAACGGTACTATTCTTGTTGCGCTCATAATTATAAAGCTATTGCTTTATATTTATATTTATAATGTTTGTGAAACATTTAAAATATGTAGAAAATTCATGTGGGTACTCAAATGAAAGGTCACAGTGAGTGTAATATCGAGATGAGCTTATATCTTGAAAAATATCATTAGAAGACAAGATTCAATGTAATTTCTAAATTATTGACATTTTATAAGATATAAGCTTATTTCGATGTTACATTTATCGAGACCTTTTTTTTGAGTACCCACATGAATTTTTCATTTGACTTATATTTGTGAAATATATAAAATAAAATAGAATCAAAACTGGAAAAAATCAAAATTTTGAAAAAATTCAAAATTAAAAAATTTGTTTTCGAGAAAAAAATTTTTTTCGATTAGTAAAAAAAATGTTTGTTTAATAATCCGAATGTAAGAAAAAACATTTTTGAAAAAATAATATTTTTTTGATTTGTATAAATAAATATTTGAATTTTGAATTTTGACAGAAATTAAAAAACGGTTTAATAATTGTAATTTGTAAAATCTCTAAATACGCATTTTATAATTTTTAAACGAGTCAAAACTATTTTTTTATTTTTGTTCAAAAAAAAGAGATAAAAAATTTAGTCCGTGTAGTGAAATCTATTAATAATATAATTTAAATCTATCTCGAAGTGAATTTCACTCCGAGAGGGAGTAAATCAATTGAAAATCATTTACTCCGTATTCACTACCAAAATTTTTTACAGTATAGATTATATATTGAGTCAAAACTTATACTTTTAAAGCAAGCATAAACAGATTTTAAAGTAAGAATTTAGAATCTACACTGAAAAAAAAATTAACTTGATTCAAGAGAAAAATTCTTGAACCAAGAAAATAATTTTGAAGAGGGAAATTGTCATGAATCAAGACGAAAAATTTTTGCATCAAGTAAAATTTCCTTAAATTAAGAAAAATTTATTTAGTTCAAGAATTTTTCTACTTAAATCAAGAAGATTTTCTTCACAATTATATACTTGATTCAAGAACATTTTTTTTTCTGTGTAGGAAAAAAAATTCTCGAAGCAATAAAATCGGTTTTCTTCCTACGACTTTTCTTAGTCTAAGAATATTTTTCTTAAATTAAATTTATTTTCTTACTGCGTATAATACTTTCATTAATTAAATATTTTTATGCTTGAAAAAACTTCAATTCAAACAGAGATGCAAAAAATCATGATAAAAAAATTCTATAAAAAAAAGATCCTTTTCACAAGAGAACGTATTCTAAAAATAAAAATTCTAGGCCTTTTATTAAAAATAATTTCAGCATCCATGAATATGCAATGCACATATTAAAACGTATCCTATTTTGGTCAAGTATATGATCAACACTGTAGAGTTCGTACCAAAAGAGTTAGTAATGTTGATGTTCATATTCGCTGTTCGCTAGTGCAGAAAACGGTTCCCGACCTTGACCTTTAATCACTGCCAGCGAGATCTTGCGTTTCAGGAGGTGACCTGAGGGTGGTAGTGACTCCGGACTTACTCTCAACCCCGTTCTATATCGATTCCGCTTTTTTAATACCGCGCGCGCATCTTTATAGTTATTATGCAGCTTTGCAATTTTCTTAATCTCCAAAAATTAGAAACGGCCTCCAGGGAGCTTTGATGACATTGAGATGAGATATTGGAAAATTTAGGAAAAAACATATCTATACTTATAAATAGAGAGCCGGTTTTTTTGTCCGGTTATACTGCGAAAACTATTGAACCGATCAGAATAATACTTATACCATAAGATGCAGTGTGTTTTTATTTAAAAATAATGAATTTTTATTGTAACTAAATTTATTCTATTCGATTGTCATTTGTTTAAAATAAAATTTTTTAATCTATTGGTTATGTTTATATACACAAAAACAAATGTTCTTGAATCAAGTATGTAATTTTGAAGAATTTAATATTTTTGGTTTTAGTAAAAAAATTCTTGATTAAAGGAAATTTTATTTGATTCAAGAATTTTTCGTCTTGATTCAAGACAATAACCCTCTTCAAAATTATATTCTTGGTTCAAGAATTTTTATTTTTGAATCGTTAATTTTTTTTTCAGTGTACTAGACAGATTTCTTCACTTATGAGACCTGCAAGTTATTTAACTGAAACTTTCAATGTTCATTACAAATTTTTAACTTCCCCCTAAGAAAATCGAAGATTTTTAAAAATCGGGAAGTTATTGTTTTCACTCCGTTTTGCAAAAATCGAGTTTTCATCAGATCTCGACGTTTGAAGGTCATAGGAAGCTTCCCTGACTACTCCCGCGAGGTTGTCACTGTGTCTGTATGTATGCATGTGTGTGTGTGTGTGTGTGTGTGTGTGTGTGTGTGTGTGTGTGTGTGTGTGTGTGTGTGTGTGTGTGTGTGTGAAATTATGTGAACCGCTTATAACTTTTGAACGGCTTGACCGATTTCATCGGGGTTGGTGCCATTCGAAAGGGCTTGACCAAACTTAGATTTTGAGAAATATATGTTGAGAAATCTTCGGAAAACTGAAAAAAATTTTTTTTTCAAATGCGGTTTTTTTGGAAAAACTTTTAAACGGCTCAATGGTTCAACTCCAAAAACTAATCAGCTCTTAATCTCAAAAAACCACGTCGATCGCCACTAGTCCGGTTAAAGTCGGTTGATTCGTTCGAGAGATATCGTGAACGACAGAAAACCGAAAAAAGTGTTTTTTTGGAATAACTCCGAAATTTCTAGCGCGATCAATTTAAACTGAGATTCTTTGTGAGGCTTGAAAAACTGCGTCAAATTCTGCCAACCGCGTGAAAATCGGTTTATTCATTCAAAAGTTATTGCGGTTTAAAAATTCAAAAAACAGTGTCTTATCAAATCTCTAACAGACTTTTGAGCTCGAAGAGCTCAAAAGCATAGGAAAGAAATATCTTTGAGCTCGGAGAGCTCAAAATAACTCACAAATTGTATTTTTGAGCTCGAAGAGCTCAAAAACGTCATTGGTGCAATTTCAAGCGCCTAAGTATGGAATTAGCGGGAAGTTACAGACATACCGACATCATCGTGAAAATAGTCAGGAAAGCTTCCTAGGACCTCGAAACGTCGAGATCCGATGAAAACTCGATTTTCGAAAAACGGGGTAAAACCAATAACTTCCCGATTTTTGAAAATTTTTAATTTTCTTTGCGGGAAGTTAAAAAAATACATAAACTAGGCTACTGATATGAAATACGGACCCAGTTCATCGCATTTTTAAACTAATAAAAAAGGTCCGGTCTTGAAATATCAATTTGTTCGGGAATAATCGTTGGTACATCCAAAATGGGGTGACATCCGGACATCCACGAAAAATTTTTTTCAAAACGTTTTTTTTTTTTTTAAAATAGCTACATGAAATGATTTTAGAAAGTAAAAGATGGCTTAATTTAAGTATTTCCTCGGTTTACATCTACTTGTATTATTGTTTAAGTGTAATATGGTTGTGATAGAGACATTTAAAGATCCCAAAATTACTTGACCTTGACGAGTCGAGTATAAAGCACAACCTCACGCGCTTCGCGCTATAAGGCGTGCAAAATATAATTCTATAAAGCGCCCAGCGGAGATGGCGAGTAATAGCTAGTATATAATAAGTCAGTCTCAAATCAATAATTTGATTTTCAATTTAAAAAAATTTCCAAGTCTTTAACTTCGCTAGAAGTTGATCAAAAAAATCACGAGGACGAATGTGACAATTCATAACATGTGTCTATATCTGGACTGCATGGCCACTTTTCTGGCAACTAAAGTGTCATTGTTCTTGGTTTAATGGGTCGCGTTGTAGTGTCACGTCGTGTCGTTACCGTTAATGGAGTGGCAGGTGGCATTTACTGTGAACCACGCTTCTCGTAAATCACCGTCGAACCGCCACTTTCGTTATTTTCATTTTCTGTCTTTATTTCTTGTTAATCTATGTGTCTGTGTGTGAGGGAAAAAGTAATGCCTTCAATAAGAGAATCGATGCACGAGGTGTACGATGTAAGTTGATTACCGCTCTCGACTAGCTATTTAATTATCACTGAAAAATTTTCTTTTATCCTTGAGCGAGGAATTTATTTACAGCTATCAATTATTGTAAGTAATAGTCAGCCTTTGACATTAATACAACGAGAACGTTAACGATCGAAATTTTTTTTTCAATTATCCCTTTTTGCGGCGATCTATTTTAATAGAAGGATGCTGTAATTATTTTTTTTTATGGAAAGGTGAGACATTTTTTTTTTTTCATTAAAATTTTTTTCTGGAAAATTATTAATGTTCATTTTTTTTTACGTTTGGAACTATGAGGATAATTTTTATGAAAGTAATTGTGGTCATATTATTTAGTTTTACAGTCACTTGTTTTTTTTGGCATAAAAATCAAAAAATTAATTTTTCTTAATTATTTTGAGTGTAAAAAAAAAAAAATTTTTTTTAAATTTACTTTAATGGAAAAATTGACATTTTTTGTTTTGAATTATTTCATTTTTGATGAAATATTATGTTGTAAATGGTGAAACTAAAAAATTAGCTGCAAAAAATAAATAATGTGAGTATTTTCTTGTAATCTACAAAAAAAAAAGGTGATAAATACTGTAAAGATAATTTTTTTTCAGAAGGACGAAAGTTAGCAGAATAAATAAGAACTCAACGGAAATGATTCGGGAGGGTGGATGGCAAAGTCTGAAATTGACAGTAACGAGACTCAATTGTCCGTCAGACGCAGGAGATATTGGAGATGTTGTCGACATATAGGGTCTACATTAAAGTCTGAGGGTATACTCCGTTCCCACTAGTTCCTGACACTGTCATTCGCATCCACATTGCATCCTTGTGAATGTGAAACCACCCAATTGTTTTGCAACAAACTTTTCTGTAATGCTCAAAGATGCTGAAAAAACTCGAATATTAACATAAACTTTTGTATACAAAATGTATACGTTTAAAAAAGGAACAATAATTTAAAGTTGTCATAAACACTAATTCTATGTTACACTGATAGACGGATTTATTTGTATCAAAAAATATTTGTTAATAGTTAACAAATAATTTATTAGAGACCACTTTTTTGTATTAAACAAATATTTCTTAGTATTTAAAACGATTTGTTTGTATTTAATAAATCTGACATTCATTTATTAAATATTAATAAATCTTTTTAAATACTAAGAAATATTTGTTAAAGACAAAAAAGTGGTCTCTAATAAATGATTTGTTAAATATTAACAAATATTTTTAACTATAAACAAATCCTTCTATCAGTGTAATAACGAAATTTTTTATTAATTTCAATTGTTATGAAAAGTTTTTGGTTTAAACTTAATTTTTTATAAAACCTACAAAACATTTTCTATAACTAGCAACCTTCAACTGCTATATAACTACCGATAATTATAAATTGTGAGTAAAACAAACTTTTTCTGAGTGATTTTTTGATATTTTTAACTACAATGCACGTATTTTAGGTACTTTTTGAATAAATTTCAATATAATATTGCTATATGTATATGACCAGATCAATTACTTATAATTTGATAACCCAGAAGTTAGCCGCAGCCCGGAATTTTTTTCATAAAATACTTTGTAGTTATAAATTAATTAGAACACCGAATAATTTTTCAAAAAATTTCAATTTTAAAAATTTGTAAAAAATAATCGTGTTGATTTTTTTTTTATTTTCTTCATCAGTATTTTGAAATGTATTTTATCCCAATTGAAAATTTTATATTTCTGCAAATAATTGTGTATTTTAATTATTTAAATTTATTAATATTATAGAAAAAACTTGAATTCTCGGTAATTATTAAAAAGAATCAAAATTTTCAAAGTTATCAAAATTACTCGCGTAAATTTTTTATTCTCTCATTTTTTCATTTTTTATACTTCTGATGATTATATATGCTCACATGGAATTTTTTGACCAAAAGTAATGTTTAAAATTTCCAACAGATGGCGTATGATCGTTGAATCGTCTCCTTACAAGAGAGTTTTATCTGAGGTCTTATTACGAAACTAAATTTTTTTTATCGACAGCCGATCCCCTCTTTTTCTTGCGTCGCATTCATTGCGAGAAACGATACTATCTTTGTTGCACTCATGATTATAAAGCTATTGCAGTTTTATGTTTTTCTTTTCAACAAATGAGAATTTCGAAAAAAACGCTCTGCTACGAAATAAATAATTAAGAAATCTATTATATAGCAGAGCGTTTTTTTCAAAATTCTTCTTTGTTTAGGAAAGAAATATTAAAGCTGCAATCGCAAGGATCAGCTGTTAAGGTCCTTACCTGATATGGGTTTTTATTGAATAGGAGATGTTAATTTACGTTCTTACAAAAAAATCAAAATAAAAATAAAAAATTGAAAAACGATATTAAATTATTTTTTTTATTTTAATACATAGCTTGACATGGTCATAAATGTAAAAATTATCTACGGATGATCATAAGTACAAATTTTTTCATGAGCATCGATAATTCTAAAAATAAAATAAGACAATCGTGCGTTTAAAATATGCTTAAAAAAATTCTAAAGTCAATGTGAAAAAATAAATACTGTTTGATTAAGTGTACTCATAAAGAAACTCCTTCATAACTTATAACAACTTACACACATGAAATGGTGAGGGTAAAAAGATACCAAAAAAAAAAGCTAAAAATGTGTATGACGTACTTTGAACGTTAATCAGATTCGTCGAGAGCCAAGAATATAAATCTACGGTTAGTATGCAAGATATTATGCAAAGTTGTTTAATATAAAGCTTTTGAGAGTCGTTATACTTAAACTACATAATAAACTTTATAAACCTTTTGAAAAGTTGTCGCACATTATCACTTAATGCATGTTGGGAAATAAATTATTCAACGTCTGCACACTTTAATAAATTATAATACTTCTGCTAATTTCTTGGTGTTGCATTTTAAATTAATTTCTTCAGCATAAACCAAAAAAAAAATAATTTCAATACCTTTTTGCTTTAAATTTTCTTGAATAATGGACGAGAGCTGGAGATTCCATAGATCCAATAACTCGATTTAACAAGTCCGGGTATAATTCAAATAAGAAGAGAGAGCCTTTAGAGTTTGTCTTCCCTTCGACTCGTACCCCTACTCCAGTTCACATCGCCACAAATTCTCAATAAAGTTTGATCAAGTTCTAACTTTCCCATATAATACCAGTCTACTCGTTTAAATGTCTAACCACCCAATATAACTTATTCATATAATATAGAATAGAATATTCGAGTTATTACCATGGTAAAATTACCCGCGGGTGATGAAAAAAATGAAAGGGAAATTAATAAAAAAGTTTTAGTTTATGAAATCGATATTTTTCTTTTTCTTATTTTAATTAATAGATAATGGTTTTTTAAAACAAAGAAAAAAAAATTTATTTAAATCAAGAACATTTAGCTCTTCTAAAATTTATTCTTGGACTAAAAAAGCTCTTTTTCTTGATTTAAAAAAAAAAATTATTTACATATTAGAAGCATTGAAAAACTTTAATTAAGAAAATATCTTTTCCATTTTAAAAAATAATTTTTTTTTTTTTTAATTAAGATTGAAAAAATATTTTCATTCAAACATACAACACGGGAAAAAATTTACTGTTGCTAAAACAGGAGGCAGCCACGTCTGAAGTCAGTTTTGCTCGTACACCCTCAAAATTTTAAGTAAAATGCAACCCCCCCCCCCACCTCCCCCCAAAAAAAAACGCAAAAAATTGCGAAAAACTGCAGTCACAGTGATGAATAAATTTTTGTGGACTCAGATCAAGTATGATTTTTATGTATTTCAATTCACTGAATCTGAATCTGTTAAGTAGCCTCTTGAGGCGGCAAAATTTGAAAAAATAGCAAAAAACCCAAAAAAATTGCAAGACATCATGACAAATTGAAATTATCGAGATGAAAAATATTTTTTTGATTTAGATTGAGTATGATTTTTATTTACTTTGTTCATCTGAATTTGAATCTGAAGTTTTCTTGATGCCACTTTGTTAGTATGAAAAAAATTCAACTCTTGAAAAAAAAATTTTGTTCTTCTTTAATTGATTAAAAGAAAAATTTATTTGAACTTTTCATTTTATCATTCGTAAAAGTCATTTTTATTTATATGATGATATTTTTATATTTCATTGAAACTAGTTTTAAACAGCGCTAACTCGCCATCGAAATGACGACCAATAATTGGCAACTGCCCGATGATGTTGACTGTAACTTAAATTACTTGACATATATAGAATTATTCTTGGGTAGTCGGTAGTCGGTAGTAGTGTTTGTGACCTACTTGTAGACTTGTTTAGCTTCCCTTAACGTTGTATTACATTTAAAGTAAATACACAATTTAAAAGGATTTATCGATACATAAAACGATTTTAAAACTCAATATCCAACCATTTAATTGGAATTCTTTACAAACTTTCATTTTGTTTGATACAACCTTTACTTTTTTCTCTTGCTACTGTAAACTTAATCGAATATTGGCGTATTTACAGTGTCCAAGTTTAAAATGTTATTTGAAAGCATTTATTTTTATAAGGTAGAT
The DNA here is from genome assembly GCF_020080835.1 of Cotesia glomerata. Classification (NCBI taxonomy): domain Eukaryota; kingdom Metazoa; phylum Arthropoda; class Insecta; order Hymenoptera; family Braconidae; genus Cotesia; species Cotesia glomerata. Next base: position 6,910,949 of record NC_058162.1, read on the forward strand.
ATTTACTTTATGGAGGGAATATGTTTGTAAAGCTTTAATTTATAAATATCATACAGAATTAAAAAAAAAATTTTTTAATACTTCATAGTCTGAATTTGAATTGATATTTTGTCAAAAAAATTTGTTGACACAACAATGATTGTTAATTCAAAAAAGCAGAAATACGGGTAACATTTCAGAAATTTTACTTTGACAATCCACATCAGTTACTTCCGAAAAGACAGAGCTCATTAGTCTTGGACTTAAGTTAAGTTTAGCTAAAATTATAGTGGGAAGTTCCACAACAATTATGCAATAAGAGGAACACAAAATATCGTTCAATTAGAAATTTAATCACCCGGTTATTTAACAAATATTTTAATTTTGGTTCGTACATTTCAAAGAAAAACATAAAAAAAATACTGAGTCTGGTTTAAAATTTCGAATCGAAATATTTTTTCAGATCAAAAGTGCGTGAAATTGTAAAAAAAAAATATAAAAAACCTCAATATCAAAAAAAGTTATTTGTAGCGGTTAATATAGCCAATAACGACGATTTAAAAAAATCTAAAAAATGTCAGTTACTGCGTTCCATAGTGAGGCAGCCGTTTTTTTATGATTTTTTCTAGTCTATATATTTTTAAATTATCCATAATTTAAGGGGTTATACGCAGTTGCAAGGCTAAAAAAACAACATTTTTTTATGAATTTTTATAGACACAGTTTTATTTATCAATTACAAATGATGGTTATGTAAATAGAGCCTTCTTTCAAAAATACAATAACGCGTCAATCATGTAAAAATATAAATGTGAACCCCTCCTGTAGAAGATGTTCCAAACGACCTCTAAAAAAAAGACGCTTGGCGGTGATCTCCGTTTCGGCGGTTTGGATTATCTGAAATCAAAAAATATGGTAAATTCTTTTGAAGGATAGATTAATGCAGGTATTGGACGAAGAAATAAAAAAAATTTTGATTTTTGACAAAACGGCGTCTATTTGTAAAAAATTTTTCGTTTTTGTCAAAAAACAATTTTCCAAATTGTTAAAAAAAAAAATAGTAATAATTTTTTTTAATCTTATTTCTTTGTCCAATACCTGCATTAATGTATCTTTCAAAAGAATCCAAAACGCCAATCCAAACAACAAAAAATATTGTTTTTTTAGCCTTGCAACTGCGTATAACCTCTTAAACTTTCTCGTAATTTTGATGGTAAATTCTATGAAAAAAAAGCTTAAATTTCCAAATAAAAATAAACGGTTTATTTTCCAAAAAATCTAACAATGGGGTATAGAATATCTACTTTCATGACCTTGTGTCTTTGATCAGAAAATACCTACTACTGACAAAAAATGATGGTTTACGTTTCACCGAGCGTAATCAGTTGAGCATACCCTCATTCCTTTTATTCGATATATACCTTGTAACTTGCTTGTTTCGCTCGATAACTTTGTTACGAAAATATTTCATAGAGTTTTTCATAAAAATATCTTCTGGGACGTGAAAGTTTCAACTAATTTTTTTGCATTGAGAGCAACTTAATTGATACAAGTCAGCTTTGATCTTTTAAGAGTAATATGCTTCATAATTAACTATGAAATGATTATTATTTTTTTATAGAAATAATGATAACAATAATAATTATAATTAGGAAAAGAGTGACCTTATTTCGCGATCATTATTTTAAATTATAGTAATAATTTAATGAGATTGAATTTTTAATAAAACAGCTTATTGAGTGGCCACTCCAATAATTAATTATTCAACAAGTTACTTTGAATACGTTAATAATTAAAACCTTATACTTCTTATTAAATATTGTGATTAAATCGGTATAAAAGTTAAAATAATTATTTAAATTAAAAAAACGGTAAAAGAAAAAATTTTTGAGGACAGACACGTGTCATACACTTGGGGTAGTGGTTGCATCCCAGTGACGTCACATCTGACGTCATACAAGCGGTTGCATAGCAACGTAGCTGCAAATCCCGGAACGACAGCGGAGAAAAGCACCAGCAGAAGCAGAAGCAAAAGCAGGAGCACGCGTTCTGCCCGGGCCATCCCGGCTAAACTACCCCTACTGTTGTCTCTTGTTCTCGTTTCAACTTCCTACTCCCTCTATATCTCCCTCTCCCTTATCCTAGCACTCACTCTCATTCGTTTACTATATATATATTCCCGTTTTTATTAACTTTTGGTTTTTAAGCTCTCATTGGATCAAATATCGAGTGTGCACTCTCCCTGCCATTCATTTCTATATCGAAAAATTTATATTAATTAATATCCGCTTCCAGTTTTATTTTTAATTATGTTAAATAATATTTGATTTCATATTTCGTTCGATAATCAATTATCGATTTTATAAACCGTTTTAACAATACAATTTTCATTGTATTGTTATATATAAATTTTTTTTTTATTTTTTTCTGTTTTGATTGAAAGAGTAGATTTTGTTTTTAGGCATGGAAGGTAATTGATTTTATGGAATTCAAAATTAATCAATAAATCGATATTTCGAAAAAATTTACATATAATTGTATATAATTAAGTTGCCTGAGGGTAATAAGGCCTAGTTAATAACTTAAGGGAAATTTGTAATGAAAAGAAAACAATCCGAAAATTGTGACGTTAATCATTATTTAAAATTATTTTTTTTTTAAAACATAAAGAAAAATGGTTATTTTTACTTTAAATAACAATAGAATTAGCTATTTTAGGTGTAGTAGGGTGATCGAAGTAGTATCACGGAGAAAAAAATTTTGCTATAGGAACTCTATAGTAGTTAGTTAGTTGTAAAAAGTTCCAGCAGGTTAACGTATTCTTATGGTAACAATACCGTTTGGCTCCTGCAACTCTACATCGTTGAGCTCTGAGAGCTAAACGTTATTTACCTCTCACAACTCTACAGGATCGTTCTGAGACTATAACAAATTTTTGACAGTCTGTTTAATAATTTTTTTTTACGATTTAGCATTGATAATTTAATAAATAAATGCGGTAGAACGAATTTATATTGCCAACAATAATTGTATGTGACAAATAAGAATAGTGTAATAATAGAAATAAAATAATGATAAAACTTATATTACAAATAAAAATTATTTGTAAAATAAAAATATGTTCGTCACAAAATTATCTTATTTTCTTAATTATATCAATAAATATTGGACATAAAATCACTACCGTATATGCACAAGAAAAGGTAAATAAACGAAAAAAAATTTTATTTTGTGTTAAATGGGGTCTTTTTAATGTATTCCGATAACTTATTACTTATCGCAATATATTCAGCTAATAAATTAAATTAACAGTCACTGCAAATGAACCTTGAAAAACCATAAATACAAAACTGTTCTAACGAAATTCAATTTGACAAAAAAAAAAAACCTATTTCCTTAAATAAATAAACTGGAAACTTAATTGTCCTCATATATCCACTCTTATAATTTAGATGAAAAATATGAAAATATATCATGTAAGCAAACTATTCGTAACGTGATTGGTCAAATATATCATAAGCATGGAAATATAGATAATTCCATACCAACATTCACACGCGCGCTTGCGCGCGCAATGTATACTAGTTTTTAATAATATGGATGAGTAACAAAATAATTCTGTTTGTCATTTTAGAAGGTTATGAAATATGTCAGCGCACTCCACTAATGCGCAACGTAGAGCGCTCCCAACTATACCGTTTGGCTCTGAGAACAATCCCGTGAGCTCTGAGAGCTCAACAACTTTGAGTTATCAGAACTAAATAACATTTTGTTACTGTAACTCTACAACGAACAGTAAACTGTGTATAGTTGTGGTAACTCTACAGTTAGGTTACCAGAAAGAAATTTTTTTTTTCCGTGTATGTTTAGCATATTTATTAGGATGGCACGAAGAAAGCCGACTATTTTAATTTTTTAAGTCTTCTATTAAAATATGTTACTACATAATGATTTAAGAGCCCTCTCCAAAGATTATCTGGATAAAAACTTTTTTAAGGTTCGCTCAAGAGTATCAATAATTTTTCAAATTATCAGAAATTAAATTTTCTTCTAATTCTATTATTTTAAAGTTAAAATTATAAACGAAATTTAGTCGAAATTTTTATTTATAAAATTCACATTTTTTCTAGTTAATAAGAAAACTATCAAAAATTATCCCTGTCTCTCTTTCTCTAATACATGACTAAATCTATTATGTAAAATATTTGATTTTTGCACGGAAAAAAAATATTGTTAAAATGACTATCCAAGGTATCCTCAAATGACGTTTCCTTAAAATAACGATTCGGATTTCTGATTTAAGGATTCATTTGTTTGACTTAAGCATACAGAGAATAGCTCATGTAAATATATGTAGTTTCGTCAAAACAGGCAACTGTTTTGTTAAAGTGAAGATCTGTATAGTTGAATTAACTAAATGTTACGCTAAAATAATGATATGGATCGTAATTTTGATGATCCGCTGTATAGCTGAATTGGCTATACAGCGTATATCTCTAAAAAAAATGACTATACGGCGTATACAGTCGACGCTCTCTGTATTGGACCTCTCTGTATTTGACCGTTCTCTGTATTTAACCACATTCTTCCTCTGTATTTGACGATTTTACACAGCTCTTATGGACAAGGACGAGTCAAATACAGAGAATGGTCCTGTACGGGCGAGTCAAATACAAAGAGCGTTGACTGTAGTCAGAATAACGTTAAGTATCCTTATTTTAACGATATTTTTTTCTCCGTGTGGGTTGCTTATTCTACAAATTATTATCTACAGGTGAACCTAAATTTCTGAGAAATCTATTTGTGGATGAAGACCCAGAAATTAGATGATCAAATAGATTAGCAGCAAAAAATAACATCATATTCAGTACTATTTATGAATATTCGTTTGTTGTTTCGGCTATCAGGTTCTGGCAAGATTTGCCACCTGAAGTCCCAAATTCTCTTAGCTTAGAATCATTTAAATCCAAGCTATTCGATTTTCTTTTAGGTTTAGATTAGTTAGATTTCTATTAAAATCGATTAGAAAAAACTGGTAGTGTAAAAATTTATATATTAATATATTTAAAATTGTAAACATGCTACTCCTTCTGAATGTACTAAATTTTTTATACTTAAGCTAATACTTCTAATCATAATTTTATTACTTATGTGAAACAAAATTCTATGTATCTATTCCTTGCTATTTGGCTTTATGCCGTGGCATTTAAATTCAATAAATAAATTAATAAAAAATAAAATTACGAATTTAATAACAATAATTAGAATGAACATAAATACTTACATACAAATGAACAAAACGTTTTATCATATTAAATAACATTAACAAATAAATAAATCATCCTCGCATGAATGTGTAATCATACGAACGTTAAGTGGAGTCTTTTGGGAACTAGAATCGCGTGTAATACGCATATGCACGAAAAACGATGGATTTCACATTCACATTGAGCATTATACATTACACATTGCACAGGAAGTATTACACTTGAAATGGAGTTAACTCTCCAAAGAATAAAGCTCTTGGCAAACTGCATTAAAGCTCTGTTATAATTATAATTATAGTTATAGTTATACATAATAGCATGAGCCTTGAACCGTGATATTATTCGGGACGGAACTCAGAGTGAATACGATCCGGGTCTGCATAGAGATATATTTTTATTTATAAATTTCACATTTTACACTTAGGTTCTTTTGGGATCTTTTGATCCATACGTTCAATCCTCGATTTATTATTATAAATTCAGCCGTCTAGTCTGTCATGTGGATAAATAAACCGATGTAAAGAGCATACACAGAAAAAAAATAACATGAGTCAAGTGAATATTTTTCTTAAAACTTTCAGTCTTGTTTCAAAGTTTGCATCTTTTTATGAGAGAATATTACTACTCTTGAATAGAGATAGAAAAAATCTTTATTCGAGAATTTAATACTTCGAGTATTTTATTGTTTTTAAAAAAAGTATATATATTTTCATCATAGTATTTTTCTCTCTTGGTTTGAGGCAGGTAAAATTGATTCAAGATATAATACCGTCTTCTCTTAAAAATGCCACATCTTTACAATCAAGTTACTATTTTATTTTTTCTTCAAAAATATATCTATATATTTTTTAATTAACAAGTGAATTTCTACAATATGCTCATGTCAAATCCTGATTATAAAATCAAATACACACAGAAAAAAAAATGTCCTTGAATCAAGTATATAATTTTGAAGAACTTAATATTCTTGATTTAAGTAGAAAAATTCTTGATTTAAGGAAATTTTACTTGATTCAAGAATTTTTCGTCTTGATTCAAGATAATTACCCTCTTCAAAATTATATTCTTGGTTCAAGAGTTTTTTTCTTGAATCAAGTTAATTTTTTTTTAGTGCATTTTTTTTTATAAAAATTTTTTTTTACAGATATTAAAGATTGCATGCTGTTACAATTATACACTGTAGATTATATTTCTTACATAAAAATAATTTTCCTGTGATGATATCAGGATCATTTTATTTAACGGACATTTTTTCAATTATAAGAAACTAGTTATTGTTTGATATCTTGAATATTTTATGATTAAATTATAAACGATAAATACTTTTAGGTGATAAAGTGAATAAAAATTTTCAATTATATACGTTCATTTCAATCTCTAATTTCAAAGAATTGAGAAGGGAAAATAATTGTTAGTTATCCCGAAAAAACTAATTTTTTTCAAAAAAGTAAAAAAAAATACAACATATCTATAGGTAATTTCTTTGTATGTTTTTTTTTGTAGATTTTTTTTCTTGAATCAACTTAATCTTCTTATCAGTGAATTTACTGAAATGTTAAAACCGAAGTTTCAGAATATTTTATTCTCTTCCATTCAAAAATTGACCCACTTGAAAACAGACTGTAACAACTTAAAAATTCGCTTTCTAATCGTTGAAATAAAATTTTATGTCTCTAGAGTAAAAATTTAAGTTTTCTGAGAAAACTTTAAATGTTAGATAAATATAAAATATGTAGTCTGTAAAATTAATATTGAATATACGCCAAAAGCATTTTATTAAAAAGCAATAGACGTTTATATAAAAATGAACGTAATCGTAAATTAGGATGATAATTGGATAGATATTGAATAAGGAAACAAATGTATTGTTTTAGCGTGCTCAAATAAATATCATTATTTAACTTTTTATTCACAGACCGGAAACATGGTACAAGGATCGACTTGTATTCACGTTCATACACCGCGTCGTGCCCAATTTCCATATGCAAAACGATGCCGTCGTCGTAGCCGTGTATAGTAGTTGCAGTCGTTATATTCGTTGGTAGCGGGATAGGACGCAAGATATATGTATATATGTATAAAGTAGATAGTAGCGTATAGTTAGACCAACTTGTTTCGATCGTACAAAGTAGACCGGATATGGATATATGTATACGCGACTACGATATTTTGCATGTAAGATATGTTTTACTTTAAGGAAGCTATATAAGATCACACTGGAAAAGAATCTAGTGTATATATAGAAGAGTTGCTATAGATATACTTGGTATATATTTATATTATTGTATGTATATGTTTAAAAAAAAAAGGTGATACATCAAACTTGGAGAGATGTTGCATAAGTAAAGTTAGAAAGAATTCAATTCTTAAGTTTTGTTTCAAATAATTTTTTTTCTTTTTAATCTTACTGTTGTTATTATTAGTTTATAAAACAAATTATAAGTTGAGTTCACGGTACAAAAAAAGTCATTTTACTCATGTGGATAAAATTACAGCTTAACGATGAGTACTTTTCTTAGTTGACTCTTCAGAACTACTACTTCACTTTTTTTGTACACGGAAAAAAAAATTTCGTTCTGGTAACCTAACTGTAGAGTTACCACAACTATACACAGTTTACTGTTCGTTGTAGAGTTACAGTAACAAAATGTTATTTAGTTCTGATAACTCAATGTTGTTGAGCTCTCAGAGCTCTACGGGATTGTTCTCAGAGCTAAACGGTATAGTTGGGAGCGCTCTACGTTGCGCAGTAGTCGAGTGCGCTTGACATATTTCATAACTTTCTAAAATGACAAACAGAATTATTTTGTTACACATCCATATTATTAAAAATATATGAGGACAATTAAGTTTCCAGTTTATTTATTTAAGGAAATAGGTTTTTTTTTTTTTTTGTCAAATTGAATTTCGTTAGAACAGTTTTGTATTTATGATTTTTCAAGGTTCGTTAGCAGTGACTGTTAATTTAACTTATTAGTTGAATATATTGTGATAAGTAATAAGTTATCGGAATACATTTAAAAGACCCCATTTAACACAAAATAAAATTTATTTTCGTTTATTTATCTTTTCTTGTGCATATACGGTAGTGATTTTATGTTCAATATTTATTGATATAATTAAGAAAATAAGATAATTTTGTGACGACCATATTTTTATTTTACAAATAATTTTTATTTGTAATATCAGTTCTATTATTATTTTATTTCTATTATAATACTATTCTTATTTGTCATATACAATTATTGTTGGCAGTATAAATTCATTCTGCCGCATTTATTATTTATTAAATTATCAATGCTAAATCGTAAAAAAAATTATTAAACAGACTGCCAAAAATTTGTTATAGTCTCAGAACGATCCTGTAGAGTTGTGAGAGGTAAATAACGTTTAGCTCTCAGAGCTCAACGATGTAGAGTTGCAGGAGCCAAACGGTATTGTTACCATAAGAAAAAGTTAACCTACTGGAACTTTTTACAACTAACTAACTACTATAGAGTTCCTATAGCAAAATTTTTTTCTCCGTGTACTATAAAAAATTAAAAAATTTAGATAGCAAATTTTTTTTCTATTTTTTGAAGATGATAAATGTTTTTTTTTTTCTCAAAGTTTATAAGATATAATAAAATATTTTTGATGATTAATTAGAAAATGATGAAAAATATAATATGACCTTCAAATGATATTTTTTGTTTTCCTTAACAGTTATTTATAACCAGTAAAAAAATTTGTGATACGGCGAAAATAATTTCCAACAATTAAAAACTTAAAAAAGCGGCATGATGGCCGAGCGGACTAAGTCATTATCCCGTTAGTTCGTTCGTGCATCATGTCGTGAGGCGAGGGTTCGAGCCCCGACGGTTGTTCGAATAGTTCCAACACCAACCGTCGGGGGTCGCTCCGGTAGCCAAACTGTACTGGCATGGGTTTTCTCTGTGGTTTCACCATCGCCACTATTCCAACACCGATAGAAAGGGGTGAGGAATAGGGTGAATACAGTACAGAAAGCACAAGTCGGTCCACAGCCGCATTGAGAATAAAGTTATGTGCGAAATTATATGTTGATTATAAAAAGTGGAGAACATGTTGTTGATTATAAAAAGAGTGGAGAATATGTTGATAATAAAAGAGTTAAAAGATTGTGTTGATAATATAGAGCGGAGCATATATTGATAATAAAGAGTTGAAAAAGAGACTACATGCGGAGATGCTGAGACAATTAGCCTTGTAAAAACCATAAATCGGTATACAAGTAAAACTCATAATAATAATAAAAACTTAAAAAAAAAACCGTCGATTGGCGAGCTCGCGCGAGTCCCGGTAAAGGGCTACAAAGGAAAAACTTCTCACGTTTACGCAGGTTCATATCACTGTTAAGTTCCGTCAGAAAAACCCCGGTAGTCAACAGTAATACGTGCAAAACTTATCATAATAAGCTTCAAATATTACAGAACAAATCTCTAAAAATGATCAAATATATTGAACCTAGAATTAAAACTTTAGGCTTAAATAAAATGTATTCTATTCCTACGCTAAGCGAATATATCAAAGATATGTCAATTGAATTTTATAATACTAAATTTGACCAATTAGAAATACTTAAGGATGTGTGTAAAATCAAAAAAGCACACTCCTTCCTCAAATATAAAATGCCGCAAAAATTGTGCATTATCTAGTCATAAGTAGGTTAAGTTTAGGCAAAGTCAAACATTACATAGGGTTTTTTTATCTTTCTTTTTCCCTAAAGAAAACATTCCACCTTCTAGTCAAACTACTTAATTATATTTAATATAAATAAATATATTATCCAGTGGGTTATGTTGCATAAACGGGAACCAAAATTTATTATAAATATTGCATACAATGCACAATTAAATTGTAACTTGAAAATTATGTATATCAAATAAAGATTTTTAAACTAAAAACTAACCCGGTAGTCAACCTTTCTCTGGATGAATTTCTCGACCGGAGACTTCTATCCGAGAAATTTAAAAAGGTCCACCCTACCTGGTGCGTATTACGACGCAAGTGAGTGAATATTTTCACTCACGTGGAAAAGGTGATTCCCCACCTGGGTATCACCCCTTGGGTATCGCGGATTAGGGCCTGCGGGGCGGCACTAGCTATCCGTCAGGGATTGGGAAATAGAGAATCGGTCAAAATTAGCCACGCAAATTGCAAAATCGACGAGAGAATGATTTTATTCACGACTGTGAAAAAAATGTATACGCCGTGTATGTGTGGGTTTTATTAATCGCCGTTTTGTAAAACGTATAGAATTATGATTTGTTTATTAGAATAAAGAGGTTCTATTTTTATTGTTAATAATCTAAAGTTGACTTGATTTAAATTTACCCTGGTGAGAATCCTGGACTCCGGCGAGCTTTACATCGAGCCGGTGGTAAAAGTAGTCAAAAGTACCCGTTACATTGTCAGTAAATAAAGTGAGAAACAGGGGTCGGAATTTATGCTATGGGGTGTGGTGGACTTGGTTGGAAATTCTAGCGAACGCTAGGTCAGGGTAAAACAAAACATTATACGCATGCCCATTCGCCTGATCGTTTTTTGTTTATTTTTCGCAATACCCAATTGCATGGCGTTTGAAAGAGAGAACTTGATAACGGCGCAATGTAAATTTAATTAAATAAAATTTTCATTTTTACCCTCCAGCTCGTTTTATTTTAGTTATTAAATTTTATAATGAAAAAAAAAACCATAGTGTCTTCAGTATTGGTTGTTTTCACCTTTTTGGACATTACTGCGTTAGCTAGTTTCCCTTTAACAACAATTGCTGACGCAGATCGGTAATTGAGACCATCCCAGTAATTGCATTTGCTAGACTCCCTCGCGTCAGGCACGTACTCGTTGTTCTCTATACCGGAATACCAATGAATGTGTTCTCGTTACGCTTAGATATATATCCATATCTATATCTATATAAATATACATAACATATAATACATATAATACGCTGATATAACTGAAATTATTCGTTATTGGAAATAGTATGTAAAGATGCAAATTAGTATTCTATTCAATCATGTATTTAAATTACTTATTCACAATACATCTTTTTGCTTTAATTTTTCATTTTTACATATTTTACTGAATTCATGAGCGCAACATATGCTTCGGCAATGTAATTTAATATTATAATTTAGGAGCTTAAATTATTTGCTACCATTTTAAATTTTCCGATACTGTGTTCAGAACATTAATTAAATTTTTTTTTTATTCTATTTTTTGAGGCAGTGAAGTAAAATTATAATATTTAAAAATTTTTGTGTTATATTCGCTCAGTAAGTTGAATTTTCAAGCACTGGGTGGATTTTCTAGAGATCCTACTTCACTGTCTATTTTTTTCGATCTATTCATGTACTTTTCTTATACAACCGAACGGAATTGAGAGGAACTGTACACAAAAAAAACAATTTACTTTAACCAAGTAAATAATTTTGAAATTCATCTTTTTAATTTAAGTAGAAAAATTCTTAAACTAAGAAATTTTTTTTAGTTTAAATAAATTTTACTTGATTCAAGAATTTTTTGTCTTGATTCAAAGCAATGAAACTCTTCAAAAGTATTTTATTGGTTTAAGAATTGTTTTCTTAATTCAAATTAATTTTTTTTCTGCTCAACGGAGGCGAAAAGTGGCACTTTCGTATAGCGTAGTGGGACGAAAGTTGACACTTTCCAACCGGAGGGAAAAAAAATAGTATGCATGGCATGAGCAGTAAATAAGAAAGCCTCAGATCCCGTCACTGATAAAAAAAATTGGGAAAAAATCATGGATACCTTTTTCAAAGAGTATAAGAAAATTTCAACTAAATCGGCGTTACAAAATCCAACCGTAGAATGATTGTTCATGGAATGCTTCATATTTTTTTGGATTGTACATTGTTGATAGAAATAGGTGAAATTTCACTTCTATATGTGCACAATATCTCAAACTTTTATAAACATTAATGTATCAAACACAAAAGCATTGAAGCCGATTCCTCATTTTAAGTTTATAATGAACGACTTCGACTAAAAAACAGCCTCCAGCAATCAAATTTCCAAACAGATAAATCAAGAAAACCCCGTGCAAATGGTCCATCCCAATATTACTACTGAGCGGTTTGTTTGGCTGTATTTTCAAATTTTTTTTCACGTCGTCATTGTACCACTTTTTCATGATACCCTTTTCAACAAGCCTTATCGCAGCTTTGTTCATTTTGGCCAAATAAGGAGAGTCTTTTTTGACAGCATAAGTCTTCCAAAAACTGACCAGAGGCTGATCCAAAAAGTGAAAATTCGCTTTTTTTGAAGCATTGTAGTTCTCATTAGAAGCTTCAAGGGTATTTTGACTTTTGATGAATTTTGCATAACTACCATCAATAGTGCAAGCAACATTTCGAAACTTCTCCATCAATGACATGCATCTTCTGAAATCGACTTCAACCACAGCTTGATCCAACAACCGCCTTTTGGACTTCAGTTTCGAGCTGTTCAAAGTTTCCCACTCCCACTGTTTGGTCATCAGTGTAAGATTACTTTTGTCTAATTCATCCAAAGAGTCAATTTCGTCAAAGAACTCCGGAGCGCTTAGATCATTGATCAATTGGCTCTGAAAAATAGTCACGAGCAGAAACGCCCAATAGATCAAGGATATCCAAAAAATTCTAGCAGAGCTCTTTTTGCCAATTCGATCCACAATCTGAAAGAGCAGAAGCTTCAGAATTTTCATCATAATGTCATCTTCTTTACGGATCATTAAGAATAGAGTGAGCGCAATAATCGCGACAAGAATTAGAATCAAAGTCAGCCCCGAGTTCGAGTGCAAAATGGTGACAATTCCTGGAATAGGATCGTCGTTGCTTGGAGCGACGACAACTATTTTTGACCTCCAATGCGGATAAACAATATCCACGACAGCGGTATTTATTATTTCCCAATGAACCGCATTGCCAATAAAAATGGAACGATTTGTTATTATGTCACCGATAACATTAACGCGGGTTTTATTTGGTAGATTTACAATGTAATTGATAAGCGGTACTTCTGCGGTCTTTAATTCTATAGAGAAGTTCATCCATTGTGATAAAAAACGGCAATAATTAACGTCTTTACCATCTGCTAATTCTATTGAATCGTTGTTCAGTCGTGCATGCGGTTGATGTTGGTAAAGCGAAATAGGAATTGAATAACCATTCAGGTTTTTTAGCTTGTCCGGAAACAATGTCACTTCTTTGCCAGTTATTTTATACAATTTGCCCCGTTCTTGATTTCCAAACTTTTTCTTCACTTTAAATGCAAACGGATCATAAGTGTAAGCAATTGTTTTGTTTTTTAACTTATCTAAGACCAGCAAGACGACGTTGATGCTGTTGTTATTCCAGAATTCAACCAGCAGTTGTTCGAGATCGTTGAGATCAGCAAAGTGGGTTATCCAAATGGCTATTGGGGCTGCTGAATTCCAGCAGTTACTCCCGTAAAACGATCGCCATTGAGACGGTTGAATACCCCGTGTTTCCCGGAAAATTCCTATGATGTTATGCATTTTGTAGCAGTTTTTGATGTTTGATTGGAAATTTAGTAACTCGTGTTGGTGGCTTGGCGAAGTTATGATTACTGGATGATAACTTTTGTATACTTTTAGAATTACTTCTGAGTCTGCTGGTTCAATCTGAAATATTACTTCAAAAGAGTGTTGGAGGAATTGAAATTTAAAATATCTTATTTTTTTACCTGTTGGTCCAAAATGATATCAATGTGTCGCTTGAATTTGAGGCTGTTGAAGTATTTAACAACAAACTTATCAACATCCTGTGAGTACTTCAAGTCATCGATAATTGCGCAGCCAATAAACACATTAGCGAAGCACCCGAGCGTCACAAATGCAACACCAATCGTGGCCATGACTGCTCAGATTATTTTTCTATCTCAAGACACCAAGCTCAGTTAAGCCACTGTCTGCTGTCGCTCCAATATGTGACCTCATTCGGCATACAATAACCACCAACTTTGAGTGATTTACGGCTAACGTATGGCACAATGTGATTTGTCATTTCACTTTGGTGATGTTATCGAGCCAGCTTGGCCATCACTGCTCGATTAATGCCATACCAAAGCTCATAGTCGGTTATCTGCAGAGTGATCTATTGTTGTTTAGATAAATCACCCAAGTTTTAGTTTTAATACATTTTTGACTTGTTAAAAAAATTTTAGGTTAATGGAATCATGGGAGATTTTTCGTAACGAAAAAAAGTATTTCTACTGATGAAACAAATTTTTCATCAATTCACAAGTCATGTTTAGCAAAATTTGGTTTAGTAGGTGATCGAACTAAAAGTTAATGGCAGGTAAGATCTTTAGAAGAATAAAAATAGTTTTTGATTTTGATATACTTTATTGACATTTTAAAATGCATTTTTTCAAATTACAATATTTGTTTTTATTAATTAATTTCATGATTTTTGTCCGTCAAGCTTTCAATAAAATTTTTAGTAAGTAAATTTTATGTGACAAAAATTATTTTTATTTTATAAGTTAATTTCTCAAACTTAAATCTCTTGTAGTGAGACAATTCAGCGATCATGCGTTCTCTGTCGAAAATTTTCAGCGTTAACTTTTATCAAAAAATTATATATTGGCATATCAAACCAGATATATTCTAATATGGCCAATTTTTTACGACAGGACATAAAAAATTATCTATGACTATACCAAAAATTCGTTCACTGATGAATCTCATCACTGAGAGATTTTTAGATCATTTTATATTTAATATAACTGACAACAATTTCTCCAATAAAAGCACCAATTGCTAAGCTTATTCCAACTCCAAAAATTATAAAAATCCCCTCAAAGTGTATCAAATTAAGTGGGCCAAAATAGTTCGTCTTAGGTTTAAAAACTTTTCCAATATCATGGGTCCACTTAAAAATCAGCCCAAACTCAACAATATTCTGATAAGCTTTATCAAATTTATCTAAAAAAGGGAACCCTTTCCTAACAACCAAGGTCTTCCAAAAAGTAGACACAGGACTTTTAACGATATGTGCCTTTTTTTTGGTACTGATCTTCTTTTTTCCAATTTTTCGATTCAAAGAAAACACCTGGTACCTGATGATCGACTTTTCCGTAACACAAGCGACCCGTTCACTGATAGAAAGCCTGATCAGGCAAGAGTCAAAATTGGTTCCTTGTTCAGCCTTTTCTATCAATTTTCTGTTCAATGATTGTTCTGAGTGGTTCAAAGATCTGTAGACAATAGGATCAAGAATAACCGTCAGATCACTCTTTACGAGCTCGTCAAGAGTGTTGATGTTCGGATAAAAAGGTGGATCAGTTAGCGCCTTCATCAAGTGGACTTGTCCCGCAGAGGCCAAAATGAAGGCCCATATGATCCAGCTCATCATGAAAATGCGCTCCGAAACTCTGTTGCTTATTTCATGGCATTGCTGTTGGATGACAATCCTCGCTGTTTCAAGCAGCGGATTGCGTTTTTTGATTATCAACAAACACAGCATCAAAACCACGTATGCTCCCAACATAGACATAGTCAAATCATGGTCAACTGTTCGGAACAATCTTAAAACTCCCGGCATGTAGCTGGATGTGGGAACGGCAATCATCATCAAAGACCGACCAAACGGTCTCAAGAACTCCAAATCTCTGTCCAGAACTGTATTTACTATCTGAGGATTTCCCAAAATTTCTGAGCGGTTCGAGATGATGTCTCCGATTGGGCCAATCACTGTTCCATCTGGCAAGTTGTATGAGTAACCTGACAAAGAGATGAATGCGCTTTTGAGAACCACGGAGAAGTTAATCGAGGTTGAGATGTATCTCATGGCTTCGACGTCTACTCCTCGAGCCCCGATTAATGACGTGAAATTCGATAGATTCACAGAGATAGGTTTCGCCTGATACATCGATACAGCAATTGGATACTCCCGGAGATTCTTCGTCTTATCGGTAAAGAACGGCTCCATTGGATCAATAGAAACAACGCTCCCTTTGTTTATAGTAAAAGGATCATAAGTGAATGCTGCGAATGAAGAATTCTGATTTATCATCAGAACTACGTTGAGGCAATCCAGGGCCCAAAAATCAGTCATAATTCCTTCAATTTTTTTATCTTTTTGGTTCGGTGGTAATTCTTGTTCTTGTTCTTCTTCTATGGAGTTTTCAAGGATCCATAGTAGGAAATTGGCACGTGAGTTCCAGGAATGATTGAATAAATTTTTAAGCCCGCTGGGCTTAACGTTGTTAATGCTGCTATAAACTGCTACAACATGCCGGATTTTAATGTTTGTGTTTTCAATAAACATCGAGGTAGAATCGTTATCGGCCAGTAAGAAAGTCGCCCGTTTTATGACGTAGTTCATTAGCAGGGTGTTCCTGACAGCCGGATTAATCTGAAAGTAAAGTAGGTATAAAAGTGGCTATAAAAAGGAAAATAATTATTAAGATTAATGGAGAGTGGGTATTTTTTTGACGTTGTTATTTACTGAAACTTGGGAATGTAGGTAATAAATTTTTTTAAGGGTGGAAAAATTTGGGTTGTAAAATTGTAACAAAATTTGTATATTGTTTTAGGAAGTCTAATTTTAAAGAATCAAGCTATTTAATTAACAATTTTTCATGATAATTATTATACAATTACATTTTTTAATAAATATGAAAAATATTGAAAGTAGAGGAAAGTTCAATTTCTGAAGATTTGAAAAATTTTTTCAAGTCTTGAGCGATCGTTAAAAAATTTTTTATCGAGCCAATCTTTGGAGAGGACTCTTTAATGATGGTATAGTACAATATTTTTATAGGAGTTTAAATAAAAATAAATAAATAAAAATTAGTGTATGTGTTTTTTTCCATTACAAATATAATTCACCCTTATGAACTTCAATTACGCCATTGAAATTGTTAAAAATAAACCTCCGTATATAATTAAACTCCAAATTTTATAAAAATTATATTTACCTCATCGTCTAAAACGACATAAACCGATGACGAATCGTCGACTTGTTTGAGATGTTTCTCGACCAACTTTATCATCAGTTCATCAAAACTCTCGTCGGCGGTTATAGCATTATTAATAATATCCTCGGCGAAGGCTAATGATGATAATGATAATATAGTGACTATCACTATCGTTATCCCTATCCCTACCACTGTCACCGGGAAACAAACGACCCGAGTTATTATGTTGAAATTCATTTTACGACTGTTCTCTCCTTGAGAACAAAGCACTAATATTGTTAACATCGTAACTCGCAATAATATAAAAAGCCAGCGAGACAATTAGTACAACGATTAAAAGTATTTGCTTAATTTTTTAGGGTTTTTTTTTCACCATTTTTAATGGCCTAGTCAGATTATATCTTGTCATAATTTCCGCCGCGCGTTTAAAAAAAAAATAAAAAGTCCGCTAAAAGCAATCGCTTAATTTTATTGACTCACTGTTTGATGTCAACGTAGAATGTCAACGACAATGAATTACATTAATAAAATACTTATAAGTATTAAAGAAGGAGAAGGAAAAGGAAAAATAAAATTTACGTGTACTTAGTAGCATTTGGACGATTGCTGAGTGTCTAATGTATAAGAGGAACAAATGGAGGGTAGCAAAATGATTCAAGTTTAAGTAATTAGCTTTGCCAAAGTAAAGAGTCTCGAGTCTCAAGTCTCAAATCTCGAGTATTAAATAAGAGAGGAAGATAAGAAATATTCACAAAAGATTTTTTACTTTTTTGCTATTTTTAGCGACGGCTGAACTAAACCTCCAATCGTCTATTTAATTTCCTGAATATTCGAACAATGCATAAGTTTTCTTATTACGAAAGTTCGTTCAATAGATTTTTCATGATAAAAGGTAACGTAGTAGGGTGACTTGAGAATAATAAATCGAATTGAATTGAATAATAATATGATTATTATTATTATATGTACATTGATAAAACTATGATGAGGATGAGGATGAGCTTCATTAAAGATATGAGCATATACTTTCAGATTTGTTTGTTATTGTTATTACTTTTCACCCGTTGGTTGACTGCCAGTCTGAGTTTTAAACTGCCAGAAGCAACCACAAAGAATATTGTTCAATGCCGAGCGCCAAATCTAATGATCCACACAGAGCTAAGTGAAGAAATTTAATGAATTCGTTGGCGCAATAATCTTCATTTCGAAATCATTATTTATTGTCTTTGTGTTATTGTTACATTGCTATGAGCAAAGCTCCTATTAAATTCCCGGGATAAATTAGTTTGAAAAATCTGGTTCTATGTTTAATTGACAGCATAAGATGTCGTGAATAGTCTGAAATGTAAAAAATTTTTGGACTCGGTTCGGTGTAAATGACTCAACGGAAAGAAATTTTATTTAAAAATTACCGTGAAAATTACAATAATTGTGAGACATCCGGCAATTTCTATAACTTTTTTGATAATTATTCATAAATAAAATGTAAAAAAAACAAAGAAAAGTACCATTTATTTTTACTGTAATGTACCAGTGAAAAATGATAAAAGTAAATAAGAATAATAATTATTTGTTATTATTTTCACCCCGTCACCTTTTCTACATTTGATTTTTTTTTCTTAACAATGATTCATAAGAAAGTTTTAAAAAAAATTCAATTCCTTCTTTAAAACATTTTCAAAATTTTAGTAAAATAAATAAGTCTCAAAATATTTTTAAAAAATATAAGAAATTGAGTTTTCAACGTCCTAAATTCAGAAATTGAGAATTCCAAAAGCTTAGACCTTCAACTGTGCAAATTTCAGAAATTCCCCCTAACATACGTCCAAATATATTAGTATTGATGATTTGATATTAATTTATGGAATTTCATTATTTGAATATCTTAAAATTATATTTTTTTGTTTAAGGGAATATTCTGGTCTAGAAATTTTAAAAAATCGATTTTTTTTACTTCCCGCTAAGAAAATAGAAAATTTTCAAAAATCGGGAACTTATTGGTTTTATCCCGTTTTGCAAAAATTGAATTCTCATCAGATCTCGACGTTCTGAGGTCCTAAGAAGCTTCCCTGTGTGTGTGTGTGTGTGTGTGTGTGTGTGTGTGTGTGTGTGTGTGTGTGTGTGTGTTTGTTGGTGCCATTTGAAAGGGCTTGGCCCAACTGCCCCTACGGAAAAATTATATATCCTAGAATATATACTAGGAATATATCCTAGAATATACTCTAGAATATATGCTGGGATATACGAAAATTCGCAAAAAAATATATGCTACGATATATGTGCTAGTATATATTCCAGTATATATCCCGGATATATCCATGGATATATATACTTGCGCTCGTATGTGTCCCGTTGTACGTAAAATTTTTTTAAGATCTATAGTCTGGTTCATAATCAATGGACGTAACACATACATATATATCTTAGAATATATTATAGGATATATTCTAGGATATATTCTAAGATATATTCTAGGATATATACTAGAATATATCCTAGAATATATTTTAGGATATATCGGAGGATATATTTTAGAATATATCCTAAGATATATTTTTCGGCGAATTTTCTTATACTCAGCATATATCCTTGAATATATACTAGGATATATTCCCAGCATATATTCTAGGATACATAATTTTTCCGTGGGGGTGAGATATTGAATACAATTTGGATCGATTCAGAACGGTAGATTTTCAGAAATCTCAAAAAAACTACAAAAAATTTTTTTTTCAAATGCGGTTTTTTTGGAACAACTTTGAAACGGCTTTACTGATCAACTCCAAAAACTAATCGACAGAAAATAGACAAAATAGAATTACAAAAAAAGCAATCTAGTCCTAAGGCGAGGATACAAAAACATTGATTATTACACTGGAGCTTAATTTCTTATCTGTACTAATCTTGAAACTAAAATTAGCTTTTAAGGATCAAAGCCAATCATCTCACTTACTTAATTTCTTTTATAATTGAAGTCAATTGAAATTATTTTATTATTTACAAATTATATCAGCAGCTATGCAGTTATACTTATTTATTTAATTAAATACAGCTCAACAGCTCGGACAGATAACAGACCGAGTTATCAAAAGCGTCACTCTTATTTAAAAAAAAAAATAATAATAATAAAAATGAAATAATTTATCGGAGCTTTCAAGTGCTGACTGATGGTTAATTATTTCATTCCATTATAAAAAAAAGTCTGCTGACTGAAAAGCTGATGCTTCATTAGTGGTCCTGGTTGTCTGCTTTTTTTCTCTTGACTCCCAGGTCCACAATTTTGTATACAATTTATAATTTTATTTATTCACATTTTATAAAGTATAAATATATTTACTTTTTTTTTAGAACGAATTCGCCCGGAGCGAAACAAGTAAAACAAGTTTACAAGTAACTTCATACGTAGATGCACCATTCACTGGTGTTTTTTACGCTTTACCTTTTTGTCATATACGTATAAAACAGTCTACAAAACAGCAGACTTGTTTCATATTATTTTATTTATTTTTATTTTTTAGTATTCAGCCGGTCATACTATTTTTTATTTTAATATATCAAGCTTTGTTTTCTGCTGAACGCCACGGAGCGTATTCGAGAAGTAATTTAGTTCCCAGCTAACAGCTCACTAAGAGAAACGCCC
Source organism: Cotesia glomerata (assembly GCF_020080835.1). Classification (NCBI taxonomy): domain Eukaryota; kingdom Metazoa; phylum Arthropoda; class Insecta; order Hymenoptera; family Braconidae; genus Cotesia; species Cotesia glomerata. The sequence continues at coordinate 6,931,805 of NC_058162.1, forward strand.
GCGAGTACTCATTTTCTATTAACTTTTTTTTTTACACTATCTTTTTATTTTTTCGTGATAATTATTCTCAATTAAACTTTTAATTTTTACCCGTCGCTTCAAGCTCCACCCGTTACGTTATTATTATTATTATTTTCATCTTACTCACTGCTACGCTCATTACATCGGTTTATTTTCCACATGACAGACTAGACGAATGTGACGCACTTTGGGACCAAGAAAATTCATCCTTGGTGAGGTCCAAGAGCAAAGTCCCAGAAAACAATATTTGATAACGCTTAGAAAAAAATATTTAATAAGTTTAACCCTCGGAGTACATACCTTCGAACCAAACTTTAGAGTACACACGGGGTCAAATGGACCCTACTTGACTTTCGAAGAATTATATCAGAAACTATGCATTTTATCGGAATTTAGATTATTACATTTTTGGTAGGTAAAACAATTCTCTTTTGAATACAATCATTATTATTCTAAATTAAATAGTTTTTAATGTTGAAAAAATTAATTAAAAACGAATCTATTTTCGAGAAATATTTTAGGATAAAAAAAAATTCTGGGGTCAAAATGATCCCCACACAGTAAAAAATTTTTCGTCATTGTGTAGAGTGTTAAAATTTGTGTGTTGAATATTACACTCTAGTGTGTAGAATTTAACATTCTAGTATGTTAAATCATTAAATCAACGAATGAGAGTGTTAAATTCTACACACTAGAGTCTAATATTCAACACACAAAAATAAAAGTTATTTTCCTGTAAAAAATATCTTTAAGAACGGGCGAGACTTCAACTATTTTTTTCAAAATTTTCAAAATTAATGATTTGCGCTTCTATTCTGTTTATTTATTTATTTTATAGTATTCTGAAAGAATTCAGATTAAAAAGTGGTCGATTTAGCGTGGGATTCCCCATATTTTCTTCGATCAGTACAATAAAATTCAAAATCACAATTATCGAAAATTAACAACAACTTCATTTTCTTGTAAAAATGTTATATTCTCGGCTTAAGAACAAATTCTTTCAGTGAAAATACAAATTAATTACATTCCTAAAATTTTTAAATGCAGAAGTTCATCTTCTTACCCTCTTTGTTTCATCTTCTTAGTTCTAGTCGTGAATTTCTCGAATTAGTTCGAACAAAATATCTTTTAACAAGATTAAGGTTAAATTTTCAATAGCATCAAAATTATCGTTTCCATTTTGAATTTATTCATAATCTTTAATTATCCCAAAAATATTAAAAATTTGAACTGAAGAATAAACAAAAACATATGTTAAATTTTAAAAACCTAGTTAATTATTCTCACCTTCTTCAGACAATATTTGGGATTCAAATTCTAATGAAGAATGACAAAGTTAAAAAAACTAAATAATAAATCAAATGATCGAGAGTCATTTTGTTGCTAAATTTAAAAAATTCAACATCTGTTCATTTTCCGGTTCAAGTTCCCAATATTTTTTTTAAATAATTTCAAGCGAATATTTTTCTTGAACCAAGTTTTATCAGTGTATAAAAACAGACACTAAATAAATAATTAATAAATTTGTCGCAATTAATGATCTTTCCCTACATAGTTATACCCTCTCAGTTATATTTTATTCCTCTTAATCTGGGTAATAGTAGTAACGAGGATTAAGAAGGATGATACTATCAACATAATCTCAAATTAGGTCTATGATATTGGGATAATAAAAACGGTAATTTATTTACCAACTTTCATGGGATTCAACTAAAACTATAATCAAAATATACATAAATTTGATTAATTAAATATGATCCGGAAAATTTAATCAAAATTATTAAAGTGATCATCAGAAGGTTCGATAAAATTTTTCTATCTGTTGATACGGTAACTTTGGATGCTAAATATACCAATTTCGAATCTGGGTCAAGGCCATCTTTTAAACATTTGGACAAGCAGAAGACAAAACGCTCTCACGATTATTTACCTTAAGATTATTTCGATATTTGCTCTTGTATTTGTCAACAAATATGTCAAAGTTTAAAAGTAAACCCTTCTCTGAGAATAAGCTTTAAGCTCGATTTCATTCCCTCAGCCTTTACTTTGAGTTTCGGTGCTCTTGAGTCCCGGCGTGACGCTACTCGACTAGACTCAAGAGAGACGCTAAGCCGAGGGATAAAGTGTTTCAGGGTGATAAATTGCCCTTTTTAGATTTACACAAGAAGTTTTTTTTTAAAACTGGAATACATTTTTATAGTATTAGTGCTATCAATTTCGTACATTTGTTGTATGAAGATACAAAATCTAGAAATTTGAAAAAATTGATTTTTTTTTCATATTTTCAAAATTTAGACCTTTCGAAATAAGCCTCTGAATGGATTTTTTAAAATTTAAATTATTATTAAAGTTACTCTTATTTTTTTGACGCCCGCCGGACTAAACTCGAAGCGAGAATCTAAACTTTAAAAGCGTTTTTCTCGTAACTATTTTTTTTGATACGGTTGACATGATATCTCAAGTTCCAATGTATCAATATAGTTGAAATTTAATATAAATTTTTTTGATACTTTCAAAACTGCTCTGACGCAAGAATTTATGGAAAAAATGTTTTTTACTGCTTTTAAAAATTCTCAAACTTGAAAAAATGAAAAAAAAAAGATAAAATTTTGCGAAAAATTTTTTTTCAAATCGATCAAGTTTAATCAATTATAAATCTTTTTTTTTTTTTTTTTAAGAATTTACAAAAAATTTATGAATCTGATCACCGGAAGAGTTGAAATCACGTTTTTATTGAGTCCCTAGCCTCTAACAATTTCAATTTTGTTTTTTTTCTTTTTAATAAGATAATTAATAAAAAAAATATATACTTTTTTTTTTATAGCATCTGTACAATCGCCTTAAAATCGAACCTCTCGACCAGAATACTCTCTCAATGCAGAGAAAAAATTGCTAATTCGAGAATTGTAAGGCTCTTAGTCAAAAACATTAAAATAGAAACAATTATTTATAATTTATAAGTTATAAATAATTCAAGATATTCCAAGAGCTTTTTAAAAGTGTAAAAATATTGAATTATTCCAAACTGAATAGTTTACTACTGTTTCCCGTAGTGGATGAATATTCAAGTACCTTCGGAATAATTTATCCTATAGGATTAAAAATTGAAGAAAGCTTGAATAAAATGGATTAATTCTCAGATGTATTTGTTATGTTACACGATTATTTTAATTATCAATTTCAAATAATTTTATTTCTGTGCTTTATATTCATTATAATGTATAATTGAGGATATATCTATTCATACGTCAAAAAATCCTGATAAAAATACGCTTGCGAATTTTAAGATGGGCAAAAAAATTACATTTTTTATTTTGTGAGTCTCCTTCAAAAATATTTTAGTTTATCATGTTTAAGAAGCATAAAAAAGTGAATTTCTTGCGATTTTATAAATTTTTTTTAATTTTGAGCGATCCTTGAACATTTTATTCTGAAAAAATAGAATTGACATTCTTAATAAAAGTTTTTGTCTACATGTCTTTTTCGTTTATTTTTCTTGCAGAAATTTGAAACAAAATTCTTGAAAGTGGTAGACTTGTGTGGATAGATATTATTGAAGGTTCTCGCTTGGCTTAAAATTTTTATTCATATTATAAGAGCTTTAAAATTGATTAAAAAATTTATTTTCACAAATTTTCATGATTATTGGCGTACATAGAAAAATTTGAAAAAAAAAAAATGTTTTAAAATATAAATCCATCGATTTTTTGTTTAAAAAAATAGTAATTTTATAACTATCTTAGAATAAGAAAAAAATCTTTCATCGGAATAATTTGAGCAGCAAAAATATTTTCCGTGTGATTATCGGAACCGAAGTAACTAGATATTCAAAATTGAAGCTTTTAATATATCGCAGCAATCTAATGTAGGTTATCAACGTCATTACTTAAGCTAATTACCATTCAGCGTCTATCGATCAGTTATAATTGATCGATTTATTGACGGAAATTAATAATTAGTGAGGAGTATTGCAGCATTAATTGGTGCATAATTTCCAGAAATCGTTTTAACAATATAACCATCTATTATTACATTTATCGTTCGATCAAAAAAGTTTTTCACCTAATTTTACTGTTCTAGTTGAAAAGTGTTCCATTATTTGCCATCGATCTAAGCCTTGTCGATCAATTATTTCAAATCTTGACAATAACTCACCCTCAAAAAAACTTTAAATGGATTTTTTTTCCCCAATGGAAACTAAATTTCTACACAACTGAACCCAGCGACACTAAATCATTTATAGAGCGCCCTCGAAATAGCTTTTGACACTCGCAAGTCACCTCTATAGCGTTTGAAATTGATACTTGTTGCTATTCTTTTGGTAGGAAAGAAAATTGCGAGGAAAAGCAGTTGAGTTGGATCTTTTTTGTTCACCGACGAGTCAAAAAAGTCCAATTATTCGAGAAATTTATTGCAGTAAGGTGTAAAGTAGTTTATAAACAAATTGGGGCGGTTTCATTGATACACTCACGCATGCTCAAAGTATGCACTTGTTTTGCTCTCTTCGTAGCGTGCATTGATTTCCTTGACTTTGTCCTGGTTATTCCCGAGCGATAAAACTCCTGGAGATTTCATTTAGATTATCATAGGGGGAATAAAACTTAAGGGACCCCTCTGCTTTGCTTTGCTTTCAAAGTGATATTTACATTTTTTCATTTTTTTATTTTATCTACACAATGGAAAAGCGTTATTCTGTCATGCATACTAATTTTAATTACATTAGTTATCTTGCAAAAAGAGACCATTATTAAATTACATTTTGCTCCATTTTAAAACATCCGACAGGTCAGCTGAATGTTTTCACTATAGTGAAACAAGATATTGTTATCATTCTTAGCATTTGGTGTCATCCGATATTAATAATATTTTATTATTATTTCGATAGAAAAATTGTCCGATTAATTAATATATGTGGCCACATCAGAAATTTGAATATGCCTATTTCAGATTTTTTTTTGTCCTGATGTGACTTCAGATACCTATATCAGACCTAATATAGTCATATATATCCACATATAATTGTTTAACCAAATATAGTTCTAAAAATTTCCGACAGAGGACGAACGGTCGCTGAGTTGTCTCCCTACAAGAGAGTTAAGTTAGAGAAAGTAAGTTTTAAAATAAAAATAGTTTTCTTCCAAAAATTTTTTGCTTAAATAAGCTCAACAATGTCGAAAACAAAAGTAAAAAAAAAAATAAATCTACATTTAAAACGATTTAGGTAAATGAGAAATTATCAACTAACATTTCATCAAATGATTAAAAATTTTTTGAACGAATTAAAAATGTAAAAAATTAAAACTATCAATAAAATTGTTAAAAAATATTAGGAAAACGGTTGACCCTGAAGGCCATCCCTGCAACTTCCCGCCAATTCTATACCTAAACGCTTGAAATTGCATTTATGACGTTTTTGAGCTGTTCGAGCTCATAAATACAATTTGTGTGTTATTTTGAGCTCACCGAGCTCAAAAAATAGCTTTTGTATGCTTTTGAGCTCTTCGAGCTCAAAAGTTTGATAGAAGTTCGATAAAAAACTATTTTTTAAATTTTCAAATCGCAATAACTTTTGAATGAATGAACCGATTTTCACGCGGTAGGTGGCATTCGACGCAGTTTTTTAAGCTTCATGAAGAATCTTCAAGTTTAAATTGATAGAGCGATAAATTTCGAAGTAATTCCGAAAAAACACTTTTTTCGGTTTTCTTTCGTCAACGATAACTCACGAACGAATCAACCGATTTTGACCGGACTGGCGGCAATCGACGTGGTTTTTTGATGTTAAGAACTAATTAGTTTTTGGAATTGATCGGTAAAGCCGTTTAAAAGTTATTCCAAAAAAACCATTTTTAAAAAAATTTTCAACTTCTCGCTAAGAAATTCAAAGATTTTCAAAAATCGGGAAGTTATTGTTTTCACCCCGTTTTGCAAAAATCGAGTTTTCATCAATCTCGACGTTTGAAGGTCACAGGAAGCTTCCCTGACTATCCCCGCGAGGTTGTCACTATGTGTGCGTGTGCGTGTGCGTGTGCGTGTGCGTGTGCGTGTGCGTGCGTGTGTGCGTGTGTGTGTGTGTGTGTGTGTGTGTGTGCGTGTGCGTGTGCGTGTGCGTGCGTGTGTGCGTGTGTGTGTGTGTGTGTGTGTGTGTGTGTGCGTGTGTGTGTGTGTGACTATGTGACTCGCTTATAACTTTTGAACGACTGAACCGATCGGAACGTACCAAATGGCGTTATAAAGAGTTCCCTCAAACTTAGATTTCCTAAAAATTTGAACCGATCCAAACCGATAGATTTTGAGAAATTTTGAAAAATCTCAAAAAAAATAAGAAAAAAACCATTTTTGAAAGTGGTTTTTTTGGAATATCTTTTAAACGACTCTATCGATCAACTTAAAAAACGAATCCGCCCTTAAGCTTGAAAAACCACGCCGATCGTCGCTAATCCGGCCAAAATCGGTTGATTCGTTCGAGAGATATCGTGAACGAAAGAAAACCGAAAAAAGTGTTTTTTTGACATAACTTCGTCATTTCTTCTCGGATCATTTTTGATAATGTAGAATAATTTCAGAACTTAGAAAACCGCGTCGATCGCCGCCAAAAACGTGGAAATTGGTTGTTTGGTTCGAGAGATATCCTCGATAAAATATTTGGAAACAAGTGTTTTTTTAACATAACTCCGACATTTTTTGGAATAACTTTTAAACGGGTGCACTGATCGATTTCAAAAACTAATCAGCTATTAGCATGAAAAAATTACGTCGATCGCCGTCAAGCCGGTCAAAATTGGTCAATTCGTCCAAGAAATATCATGAACGAATGAAAACCAAAAAAAATGTTTTTTTGGAATTACTCCAAATTTCCTAGTTTTATCAATTCAAACTTGAAGATTCTTCATGAAACTAAAAAAATTGCGTCAAATACTGCCAACCGCGTAAAAATCGGTTGATTCATTTGAAAGTTAGTGCGGTTAGTGCGGTTTGAAAATTAAAAAAATATTATTCTATGATACTTCTATCAGACTTTTGAGCTCAACGAGCTTAAAATAACACATAAATTGTATTTTTGAGCTCGATGGAATTAGCGGGAATTTGCACGGATGGCCTTCAGGGTCTACCGTTTTTCTAATTTTTTTTTGTAGTTTTTTTGCGATTTCTCAAAATCTACTGGTCCGAATCGTTCCAAATTATGGTCAAAATCTAAGTTTGGCCAAGCCCTTTCGAATGGCACCAACCGCAATCAAATCGGTCTAGCCGTTCAAAAGTTATGAGAGGTTTAAACACACGCACACACACACACACACACACACACACACATACAGACATACAGACACCATCGCGGGGATAGTCAGGGAAGCTTCCTAGGACCTTGAAACGTCGAGATTCGATGAAAACTCGATTTTCGTAAAACGGGGTGAAAACAATAACTTCTCGATTTTTGAAAATTTTCGATTTTCCTAGCGGGAAGTTAAAAATTTTTTTGTTACCCTTAAAAGGATAAATTTAACTATGATTCAATCAGGATATATATTGCCGTATCAGGCCATCTATGGTCAGATATAAAAATTGGCCATGTATTGTCATGTCAGAAATTTCAGTCATACGTTTTTATTATAACTGTTTTTTTTTTTTTTTTTTTTTTTTTTTTTTTTTTTCTCATTATCATTGCTAATAACATTATTAAAAATTTCAAATCTATGCCATAATTGTAATTATAATATCCTAGATAGTGGACTTTAGTGATAATTTATGATAATGAGATTTAGCATTGAAATTTTCGGTAGAATGAAAAATAAATTACAGAACATTATTGGTATTTTAAAATTGATGGGCCACCGTGACATCAATTAAGGATGTGGATTGATCGTAATGTTAATTCCCATTTGGGTCAAACGACGAATGGCCAATTAGTTACCACCGATGACCGTCATTTTATTCGTAAGCGGCTATTATATTAAACCCTTGAATATTCGGAAGTAATATCGATTTCACTGTAATATAATAGATGAGAAGCATTATGACTTTGATAATTTAACTAAAAACACGAGAAATTAATAATTAGGCAATGATAGTAGATATTTGATTTTGTATCAAAAATTATTTTTAATTTTTAATAAAAAGAATAAAAAAACTGCAATCGATAATCACAATTAAAAAAAAGTTTTTTTAAACTAATGTTGTGAAACATGAATAATAATAGACTGAAAAAAAAACTATTCCTAGACAAGGATTTCTTAACTCAAAAATTTATTAAAATTAAAAATTTGATATTTAAATTTTGTGACAGACAAAAAGCTTCACTTGAATCAAATAAAAATTATTTTAATCAATTCAACTAATTCTTCAGACAAAAAATTACAGTCTTGAAAATTATATCCTCTAATTTGTGTAAAATTTTTGAAGTTTTCGAACAACTTCCGAGAAAAGTTCTTCTTCTAATTGATATAAATCTTAACAAACAAGTTTAACTTAGACGATACTACTTAAAAAGATATCACGAGGAAAATATTATTTGAAACAACCTTGTAAGCTTTTAACTAGCAATGAACGAGATCTTCTAACCCTTCAAGGAAAGCAAGGAAGGAAGTTGATTAAAAGTAATTTAGCTTGGCTGGCTGCGAACTTGGCCGGAGTTTTGGTGCCAGCAACTTTCCGTCATTGACGAACTGACATATATAGACTTACAGAAGATACTGCGCTATCGGTAGCTCTTGAGCCAGGCGACATTAATCTGCCCTAGGTCGATGATTAATGTTCACAAAATTCTCGTTTAATCTTGTTCATTGTACAATTTAAATTAAGTTTCATCTTTTCTTTCCTATATCATGTATCAACTTTTTAAATTAAACACTCAAAAGCTTCATCTTCAAAAGCTCATCATTTCTCAGCCCTTGCTCCCGCCTCAAATATATATTCTACAATAATATCCACCTGAAAACATTAGCCCTGTATCTGGTGGGCCTCATTTTGGGATCCACCTCACATGTAATTTTCCCGAGGATATATTGCCCGAGGGTAAACCTTGGAGTGCAATAAGTTGTCGGGGAAAATAAACCGCTGGCTACTGTAGATATACATATATACTATGTATGTATATATATGAATTACTCGGTGTTATGCAGTTGTATTCCAAAGATGAGGATACCGTGTGTAGTATGCTATTCGCTTATACAGATATATACCTACGAGAGAACATTGGGCCACTGGTGCATCGCCCTATACCTTTATCGCTAAGTGTATAACACATGTTATGAATGCCATACATACTTAGTCCATAATACATATTAGCATTCCGGAAGGATAAATAAACCCGTGGGGGTTTTTAATATTTCAAGAAATTATTTTTTTTTAGAATAGTATAGGAGGCTCTTTTATTCTGGAATGCAATATCTTCAGAATCCAACTATCGGATATCAATAAAAATAGTTAAATTAGTAAACAGCCCACATGCATTCCACTTGATAGTTTCGAAACTCACGGGAATTTAAACGCCCGAAATAATTTGAAAAGTTTGTAACATTGCATTGTTCAATTCCCCGGCTTTTTTGAATACTTTATCAGAGTATCAGAAAAAAAAGATAAATTATATACACGTGAAAAAAATTTCTGAGTCAATATTAACGTTGATTAAATAAAAACCAATGTTAGATAAGCTTCCCATGAGAGATATAATAATTAATTTTATTTTAGAACTCAATTTCTCAAACTTAAATCTCTTATAGGGAGACAATTTAGCGACTATACGCCATCTGGCGAAAACTTTCATCACTAATGTTGGTCAAAAAATGTTATATGGACATACATAACCATATTAAACTTGACAGGGGCATCTCAGACCATATCAGGTCTTATATAGACATATCGAGTCATATATGTCTATATATGGACATATCAGGCCATATGTGGAGATATCAAGGCATAAGTGGAGATATCAAATCTGATATGACTATATCTATATAGGTATATCAGGACATTAAAAATTATATATGAACATATCAGATCATATAATAATAGTGTAATCCATACATGCTTGTAAACTAAAAATATATATAAATATATAAAAATATTCGGCCATCCTATATATTACAATTGATTGTTAGTTGAAGTTAGCTTAGTATCGAAATAACTCGAAAACATGGACCCTGATTCCTTATTGGTTAAGATTAAGGCTCGCGCGTAACGCGCTATTCAAATTTCTGGTATATGTATAAATCAGATTGTATGAAGTTCTTCATAAACACATCAGGTCAGATATGGTCATAGTTGGGCTTATCAGAACATCAAAAATAATATATAGATACATATCAGATCATATCACGCCAAATATAGACGTGTGGACCTATGAGGCAACATTAAAAAATTTTTTCAACAGCTTTTTGAAATGAAATATATCAACATATCAGATCTTTTCAGGCCAGATATAAATGCATCAATTTGTTAATATGGTCATATATGAACATATAAGAAAATTTTTTCACAAGGATGGTGAAAAATATTAAGGGTTTACTTATTATTAAATTGGTATGTTGGGAGATCAAAAACAAGTGGATGTGATAAAAAATGAAAATGCATTTGAGTTTATCCTACTTGGGAAATTGTTTTTCTTCAATCCCCAATACGTTTTCCGAAGATAAGTTGAACTTGTATACAAAACACACACCATACGTCTATAGTCAAGTATCGAAAATTTATTGAAATACTCAGGGGATTTTGTGCGGAAGAATTTAGGTCAAGGGGATATACATGAAAGCACATACATGAAAGTCTCGAGAGGTGATCAAGAGTTTAGCCCTTGGGATTTCATTGCACTCAACGGGCTCAGCAATATTTAACAAGCTTCCTCAATTTTCCTCTTATTCAAATCTTAAAGCTCGGAGGCTATTAAAATCTGGTGTTTACCAATTACCCAAAATCTCGTCAATTATTCATACTTACATTGTAAATTATTAATTATCATTTCTACTTTATTCAATAATGATTTTTTAATGAAAAAAATTCATCTAAATAAATAAAAAAAACAGTTCTTATTAACAAACTGCAATGTTTTTATTTTTTATGTCATATTTAGATTTTTTTTTTTTTTGAGTCATACATTTGCTAAAGTAAACCGAGTACTGTTCTAAGCTTGATTTATAACTTATGATAATAAATTCCCGAGAATAAATTAAAATAAAAAATTTAAACATTTAGTATTTGTCAAAAGCAATAAAACAAATTATTTATTAACAATAAAAATCAAGTGAAATAATGAGATTACGCAAACATTGAGCCTAAAAGTGACGTTTAAAATATAAAATACCTACAACAATCACCTACTATGACAATCACCGCTTAACCACTCACAGACGTAAAAAAAAAAAATGAACAATATAATACGAATGTTTATCTGACAAACATCTGTCACATTGTTTAATTTATTTTTAATATTGTTAACGAATTAACATGTACTAATATATATCTATATATATCTATATCCATTTATAATATGTACACACACGATCCAAAAATAAATCGTCAAGATGAGTGTTAATACGGGTGAGTTGGCGTTCTTTCCACGCAATACGCAAATGTTGCGTAATAACTAATTATATTCTCGAGTGTATTAAATTTGAGTCAACAGGAAAAAAATTATGTACTTTTAAGTCATTGATAAAAATTAAAGATTTTGAGATTAAAAGTGAGACTTTGATGCGCTTGAAACAATATCCAATTAAAGTTGAATTATATTTTAGTTTATGGTCAAAGTTAATGTTATTTGTTTATATTTTAGACAAAATATATTTAGATAATTATCAACATTATAAATTGTTGATTAAATAGAATATTTTTCATTCTATTTCCCAGAAAATTGTTTTATATCTGGCGAATTTTCATACGTGGCTCGATAGACTGTAAAAAAGTTGCGGAGTGGAGGATTTTTCATTGATTTAACCCCTCCAAAGTAAAATTGATTTCAAAAAAGATTTTATTTGTTTCAATAATAAAAAAATTAGTAAAACGGTTCACCCTAAAGGCCATCCCTGCAACTTCCCGTTAATTCCATACCTGGGTGCTTAAAATTGTACTTATGACGTTTTTGAGATTTTTCAGCTCAAAATATAATATATGTGATATTTTAAGCTCGATGAGCTCAAAAAGATAGTATTTCTATGCATTTGAACTCTTCGAGCTCAAAAGTCTGATAGAAGTTTCATAGAACACTGTTTTTGGAATTTTCAAACCGCAACAACTTTTGAATGGATCAACTGATTTTCACGCGGTTGGCGGCATTCGACGCAGTTTTATCAGCCTTATAACGAATTTTCAGGTTTTAATTGATCGAACCAAAAATTTCAGAGTAATTCCGAAAAAACACTTTTTTCGCTTATCTTTCGTTCACGATATCTCTCGAACGAATCAACCGATTTCAACCAGCTTGGTGGTGATCGACGTGGTTTTTTATTGCCTAGAGCTGATTAGTTTTTGGAATCGGTTGGTGGAGCCGTTTAAAAGTTATCTAAAAAAAACCACATTTGAAAAAATTTTTTTTCTTAGTTTTTTTAAGATTTCTCAAAATTTACTGATCCGAATCGGTCCAAATTATACTCAAAATCTAAGTTTAGCCAAGCCCTTTCAAATGGCACCAACCGCGATAAAATCGAATGAGCGGTTCACACACTTTCACACACACACACACACACACACACACACACACACACACACACACATAGTGACAACCTCGCGGAAGTAGTCAGGGAAGTTTCCTGTAACCTTCAAACGTCAAAATCTGATAAAAACTCGATTTTTGCAAAATGGGGTAAAACCAATAACTTCCCGATTTTTGAAATTCTTCGATTTTCTTAGCGAGAAGTTAAAAAAGCTTCGTGAGGTGAATTCTTTTTTTTTTAAAGAAAAATAAAAAATAGTTTTTATTACTTTAAAAATTAATGACATTACTTTATATCAAAGATTTTAAAAATCGTTTTAACCCTTTTTCTTAGATTGATATAACAAGTAAATTTTAATATTTAAAAAAAAATGTATCAAAATTTTTCTTAATGTTTACAAGTAGTATTATATTACTTTACTTGTTTTCTTAATGTTGTTATTATTATTTATTTAAATATCGAAAAGAAAGACTTCTGTAAAAAATTATTAATCATTCAGTTATGATCCATATTGGAGGTTTCGTAAACTTTCTTTTAACCACATCATAATGAACTATAGGCCTCTATTTGAACGTAAATGTTTTTATTAAAATATTTTGGTTATTCTATATTTACATTTACATTGCGCGGGTAAATACGATAATTAAGTAAAACTATATCAACGTCAATTAAGCTTCTGTGAATGTAATCGCAGCTAAATACTCAGTAATTGTCTCCACTAATATGATGTTAATTGAATGACGTTACTTAATCAAATTCAATAAATTAATTAAGAGAACGTGAGCGAGTTAATTATTCTAATGCTTTCCAATAAGCTTTCGACAAACTTTATAATTACATTAACACATTATCATATCGTTCATCATTTCATCAATTTTTCAAACACTTTGCTGATCGCTTTGATACCAAGGTAAAATATTAATAAATAAATTGACGCGTTAATTAAGTATCAAATTATAAAGTGTCGTTAATATCTCTCAAGTCCCTTCCTAAAATCGACAGAGAAACATATAAAGGAAAGGAAGAAAATTACAAAGCGAAGTAGTACCGGTGATCGTTTTCCAGCCACAAAGTGGACCAATTACCGGGTGAAACGATCGTAGAATCGCGCGCTCGATCGACCCGATGTCTGTTCAAAAGCGAGGGGGGGTCACCAACTTGGTAATACTGCAATGCAGTTCTCCATTCTCTCTGTCAATCCATTCATTTCATTTTATTCCCTTTTTACCTTTTTGCGCTTTCCACCCTCCAGCCTACCCTCATTGCCTACACGCTTGTATTTACTTTATTTTTTCTCTTTAACTCCATCTCCATCTGAATCTACATCTCGCGCCCTTTTAACTTCTCGTCACCTGAACTATTAACCCTCCTGCCGACTTTTTATTCTTTCTCCCTCAACGGGGACCATTCAACCATCATTTAAGACGCTTTACTTATCCATCTCTCAGCTCTAATTTAGCTTTTTATCTAACTATTTATCATTCACTTTTAAATTTTCTTATAAAAATTTTTTATTAATTAATGTTATGACATACACGCTTCATCTGGAAGTAAAATAGAACGAAATGAAATGATGAAAAAATTCACTTGGATTTTGTACGATTTTAAATTAAAAATGTTGTTGATATAAGAAGAAAACTGTTTTAAAGAAAAATCTTAAATTAAGTCAAATATACTCAAGTCAAGAAAGATTTTTTTTAAATTACGAAAATTTTATGCCTGATTTAAGAAAATTGATTATTTACGTTCAAGATGTTTTTTCTGGAATCTACTTAATTTTTTATCAGTCTAAGTACGTTAAGCCCATTCTATCTTTATGGCCCTACTGTACTTAAAATGTTTAATTGTATTTTATTTTATATAAAGTAAAAATAATTTTTATATAATGTTCTTCAATAATCCCGCATGGAAAAATATATATGCGGAAAATATATGCAAATATATATTTTCACATATATTTTTTTTGCGTTAAATATATGTCGGCATATATGTTCACATATATGCGTGGATATATGTTCACATATATACGTGCATATATGTTCACATATATGCGCGCATATAAATGCAATATATATGTCTAAAGATACACAGAAAAAAATTTAACTTGAATCAAGTAAATAATTTTGAAGAATTTAATTTTCATGATTTGAGTAAAAAAATTCTCAAACTGAAAAATTTTTTTTTCAGTGTATGCTTACATATATGTCTACATATATTTTGACATATATCTCTGCATATATGTCAGCATCTATGTGAAAAATATATGTTGATATATTTTTTTTTTGCGTAAATATATGCGGCATATATATTATATATGCGACATATATTTTTGACATATATATTTCTCCATGCGGGATGATTAACATCAAAAGTTATTGATATTTTTTTTATGAAAAATATTTTTTAAGTAGACCTTATAGACCCTCGACTTCCTGATAAATATGGATGTGGATATGGAGAAAAATGTGATGATAATATCAAAGAATGTGTTTATGACGTAGTGAAAAACACGCGATGAAACTGCGTAGGAATTATTGCGTGTCGCATTTTCTCGGAGCCGACTCATCCATTTATAAATAGCGGTACGAAAATTCCCCTCAACAAAATATGTGTACAAACGCCCGTAAACGCACTGCCAGTTTTATATTTGTGTGGATCTACTTGTTTAGTCAACGGCAATAGCAATGACTCGGTTAGAAGCAATCATTTTATTTTAAGGAGTATAAAAAATGACTGCTGTTATATTATCTGAATCATAAATATAAGATGAAATTACTTTTATGTTTATGATTATATTTGTATTTATATTTTATAAAGGAATAAGGCTTCTTTTGTGTGATAGAAACCAAGTGGAACAATGCATAAAAGTCCCGTGAATAAGTACAAATATCACTTTGAATTTCACTCCTTGAATTATTTCAAAACGTCTTTTAGGGATTCAAGCGCCGCCAGACAAATTCAATGATCTCGAGCTTTATTGTCCGATTATTTTTTATTCTTCTTACTATAAACTACTCTGTCTTTATGGTATTGGAATTCAATAGCCGTTGAATTAAGTATGCATACATTGATAGAAAAAAAAATAAACTTGATTTTATAAAAATTTTTATTAATGTTAAAATTATTTCTCCGTCTAAGTTCATCAAAATGGTGATTGAAAAATTTTATCCTTCTAAAATATTAAATAATATTCAAGGACGTTATAGATGAGTATACACAGAAAAAAATTAACTTAATTTTAAAAAAAATATTTTTGAACTAACAAAACTCGAATGAAGGAAGCTGATTTAAATTAATTTAATAAATTTTTTTTGTTTCTAAATTCTTGCGTAAAAATCTATTTATGCTCGATCTTAAAGTATAAATTTTGAACTTAACATAATCTAATTCTTAAACCAACATAATTTTTTAAGATAAATAAAAATTTTAACACCACCTAGCGCCGCAGCAATCAACAGCTGTACTACTGATGACATTTATCATTTTTTCTTTTCGGTTAGTTGCAAGTTTTCATTTTTTATATTAGAAGACTGCCTTCGCGTATAATTATTATTGTTATGCATAAATACATAAAATTTTCATTAGAACAAAGTTTAATATATTGAATAATTACTGGATGTAGAAATTTATTAAACGAACGTATGTCATTGAAGATTTTCATTTACTCGATAACTTAAATGTGTCTGTCGTTAATAATTTAGTGATAAAATATTCAAGATATTAAAAAATAACTCGTTTCTTATAATTGCAGAATTGTTGATTAAATAAAATGATCCTGACATCATCATAGAAAAATTATTTTTATATGAAAAAAATAATTTACAGTGTATAATTGTAACTACATTTAATCTCTAATATTTGTAGAAATTTTTATAAATAAAAAAATGTATCTAATTTTATAATCAGGATTTAATATCTAAAAAATAGGGGAACCTGGGGCACGAAGGCCCCCTTGGGGCACAACGGCCCCCCTCAAAAATTTGGTAAAAATTTTTTTTTTCAATTTCTGTCAAGTTATGACCTCTATAATCTTTTTATGATATTTCGGGCCAATATGCGATATGTGGGGCATAATGTACCACTCGACAAAAAAATTGTAACGAAATAGTACATTACGTGCCTAGGGAGGAAAGTAGGACATTTCAACCCGCGTAATATTGTCACCCGAGCCGAAGGCGAGGGTGACAAAAGCGGGGGTTGAAAATGTTCTACTATCCTCCCGTGGCGCGTATACTATTTTTCATTATACCAGGACCGAAAGTTCGATAATAATTCTACAAAATAAATAAAGACAAATGAGGTTAAAATAAATATATAAATTCACATAAAGTTCAATTTTTTATATATAACATACTTACTGAAGTAAATCTTAAATTAATATTGAGATGCAGGGATAGAGTCTCGATGGGGTCCAGGGGCGAAGCCCCGGCGGAGCCCCCCCAGTCATAAAAAAACAATTTTTTTAATTTTTAAAATAAATTAAAAAAAAAAAAACAAAAATCAACCTTCCAGACAAAACAAAAAAAGTTGATAATTTTCAATTGTAATATGACCATTTTAAACGATTCACAGAATTATACTTCAAATAATAATACTTATTAGTAAAGAGAATAGGATGTATATTGAACGTTTGAAACATTGAATATTATAATTGATACAATAATTAGTAGAACTTAATTATCAAAACAGTAAATAAAATTGAATTTAATGCAATCAAATAGTAATTAATTTTCTTTGTCTTCATGATAGTGAAAATGAAATTCAAATTTGATATTTGCATTTTCCGGAATACTTTTTAAAATATTTTGGATGTCATCATTCTTTAGAGAAATTTTTTTCCTCCGCTTCGCATCAAGCAGTCCACTATTGAGAGAGTGAGTATTCTTCTTGAGTGCTCAGTCTTTTTTTCCTCGATTGGAGCTGAGAAATCATCATTGAAATAGTCCATTACCAAATCATGATCCATTTCAAGTGGTGATGATATATCTTCTGATGATGCTCTGGATGTATTATTTAAAACTGTTGAATTTATTGGATTAGTAGATGATGTTATTGTTGTTGTTGTTGTTGTTGTGTGAGCTGTTGTTGTTGATGTAATTTTATGTGTAATGGGTGATGCAATTGTCTTTGGAGTATCAGCTATTGATGACGATGTAACTGTATTTGTAACAGCTGATGATGTTATAGGTGTTGAATAAATTTTAGGAGCTTCTGTCATTGGATGAGCTGTCAATTGCAAGTTTGGTGCTGTTTGAATTGTCGAAGTTAATGTATGTGTCACTGTAGCCGAAGATTGACTAATATTCATAATTTGATCATAAATTTTTTTTTGTTCCGGATCGAATTTTCAATATATCCACTGGCTACCGCATCTGATCTCCAACCTCCGTGTTGCTTGATTGTCGTCATTGAAGCTCCAGAATCAGCCAACAACGTTGTTGACATACGCCGAAAACTGTGACCGGTATATTTCTCGTGTTCGGGTAAATTCAAATATGTAGCAATTTTTTTAGGGACTTTTCCGAATATATTTTTACCGATGACTTGACGTACACATCGACCCTTCTGAAAGTGTTAAAAAAAAACTATCCGTATTGGAGTTCTTAGGTCGTAGAGCTTTGTACTGCAAAATTTTATTGCGGTATTCTGCGCCAATTACAAAAGTGCGAGGAGTGTCTGTTTTTGTCTTCAAGATGGTAACAATCAGCTGACTGCCGGTATCTTCGACGTCTTGTACTTGTAATTCAGGAAATTCTCCACCTCTCATTGCTCCAGCAATACCAAAAATCGCAACAACCTGGAATGAAGTTTTTATAAATACATGTAAATAAACCTATCTTATAAATAAATAAATAAATATGTACATAAATGACGATTTTAGGCACAAAAATTAGTATGTAATAATTGTTACTTACTTTTTCAATTAAATAACTATCATCCGGTGCCTCATCGATGAACTTCTTTATCTCATTCCATGAGAATACTTTTGCCTTCTTCTGACGATGACCTTGAGCATTATTTTTAATTAGTGTCTTTAATCTATTGTAATTTTTAATCTCGATGCTATGATTAATACTAGTCATGGTTCTTAGCATCGACCAGCGACTCCAAATTGTCGGGGTTGCCGACGTTTTAAATAAATCTTTAAAATATACTAATAAAACATCTTCATTGATTAAATTAATACAATTTGAAGCCTTCCGACTGATAAATTGATCATAGCAATTTCTGTAGCGTTGCACAGATTTTGAGGGTGCTAAATTTTGGACAATTTCAGCAGCTTCCGCAGCAATATTTCGTCGTACTTCTTCAGCTTCGGATTCTTCAGACGAACACTCCGACGAACTCATTATTTATTTTTTTTATACACCAGTTTGTTTATTTAGTGATATTTTTAATTAAATTCTCGTAAAAATCACAAAAAACTTGAAACTTATATAAATAATTTTAATTTTTTATTATATTAAGGTAAAAGCCCCAATAGATGATCATGTACCAGTAAATGATCACTCCATGTATTTGTATACCTTTATTTGTGAATATGGATATACAAATACATGGAGTAATCATATACTAGTACGTGATCATCTATTGGAGCTTTTACCTTATTTCATTTATTATTTTTATTATATTTTATTTAATTATTCTGTTTATATAAGTCAACAAATTTTATTATTTTAAACTATACATATAATTAAATTATAATTTTATT
This sequence comes from Cotesia glomerata, assembly GCF_020080835.1. NCBI lineage: Eukaryota > Metazoa > Arthropoda > Insecta > Hymenoptera > Braconidae > Cotesia > Cotesia glomerata. The sequence goes on from NC_058162.1 coordinate 6,951,179, forward strand.
GCCGCGTATATAATCGTGTTGACATTAATGTCACGGGAGGAAAAATAAAACAAAAAAATACAGTAATTGAAACTGTCACTAATTGTGAGCAGTCTGAAATGAGTAAATTTCTTCATGCAAGAAAACAGAAGAAAATCGAACTTTCGGCCTCGGAATGATGAAAAAATTATTTTTTTTTTTCGAATTGTGATAAATTTAAAGAATTCATTATTTTAGGCTTTTTCAGGTCAATGGTATTTATCTTGGGTAAAATGAATAAAATGGGAAAAAATGTGGTATTCTTAAAAAAAGGTATTATCTTGAATTAATTTTATCAACTTCAAACCAAGAGAAAAAAAATACTTAGGACAAACATATATGTACTTCATCTTAAAAAAATGAAACAGTAGTTGTAAATTTTTTGAAATGAGATTAAAATTTTGAATAACAATATTTACTTGAACCACACGGAAAAAAGAAAAACAGAAAAATTACATTATATAATGTAACGTGGCGCTCCATGATGAAAACTGGAAAAATTAGTTTCAGATTACAGATTTTATAAGAATTACATTGTAGAATGTAATATTTAGATTGAAAGCTCTGAAAATTAACATTCAAAGTTTGAATTTAGAAAAATGTTATTTCGAACTATAATTTTTCTAGTTTTGAATACGACATGACACGTTACTATTTATAATGTAATTTTTCAAGTTTTCTTTTTTCCTTGCAGGTTATTTTTTTCTGTGTACCAATTATAGGGGAAGGTGGCCCAAAGCGGGTACCCCGCCTAAAGCGGGTAGGCACTTGTGCGCCGACGCATGAAACGCAAGGGACAAGGTATGTACATGTCGGGGTTACCCGAGAACTTCCGAGTTTCGCTTAGTCCCAAATGAGCCTTAATGATGTGGTATGGCGTAATTACACGCAATTAAAAAAAAATTAGTAATTTCTTAAGAAAATTAAAGGTGTGTATTTTCTGATTATTCAAAAACGAAAACACTTATTATATCCTTTATAATTTTCTATTAATTTGAGCCTATTGAAGTTCGAATTAAGAGAAAAATATTAGTGTTTTGTTTTGAATTATTTGAGGTTAGCATCACTTGAATAAGAAACTTATTTTCGGGCAAAGCGGGTAGGGCAAAACGGGTTGTAGAGTTGATAACCGCTGTGCACTGATATTGTTTTATACTTATTTTTTTGAGTGGTGAGTAAATATAAAAGTAAAATAGACGAAGCAACCTGGACGGCAACGACATTTTTTACTATTTTTAATTTTTGACTTCATAATTTGTCATTTTAAAAGAATTTAGTTACAAGTTACCGATTTAATAGTCATTTATATTGAAGTATTGCTATATTTAATAAGTTAATCTTTTAAATTGTTGAAGACTGATTAAATGAAACTAAAATTATTATTTAAATATCTAAGATAAGCATTTTTCCCTTAATTGTAGTGCCAACCCGCTTTGCCCCAACGGATTACCCGTTTTAGGCCCCCCTCTAGGGCAAAGCGGTTTTTGGGAGTGTTTTTTAATTTTAATAATAAATTATAAATCAATTCAAATTTATACAATATTGCTTATTAATTTTAAAGTTCGATAAATCCTCTATCAAAAAAAAAAAAACATCATGATATTTATAACATCATGATATTTATAACATCATTATAACACAATAAAGCATCTTGGGGTCCATCTATCTGCAAATCTTTCCTGGGACTTTCATATTGCGCAAGTATCTCGAAAAATCTTTGCTTCACTAAATAGCTTAAATCGTAGGAAAAATATCCTGTCTCCTTCTTCGCGCAAGTTAATTGTCTCTGCCACGATACTGCCTATTATTGATTATTGTTCAGTTGTGCTGGTAGATTTATCTAAAAGACTTGAAAGCAAATTACAGAGATCGGTAAATACCCGCATGAAAAAACTATATATGGCTGAACATATATGGAAAGTTATATGGGGAATATGTGATCATATATAGCGGCAAAATTATATATATGAAATAATAAATGTTTTGTTAATATAATGAAGATTTATTTGATTCAATATAAGTTTAAATATATTAGTGCCGTATATTCCTTAGTATATGTTATCAAATATACTATTATTATATAAAAATTACTTATATAGAAAACTATATAATAGATAAATATATTTTTCGTAAAATATATGTTGAGATAGATTATTACTGTATACTTTCATTTATAAAATTTCAATTATATGGCAATATATATTATTTTATTATAAAATACCATACATAATACCAGATATTTATGATATGTCGAAATAGGTCAAAACGGAAAGATTAATAAAAAAAAAAAAAAAATTAATAGTTTGTCGTATATCTTAAGTTTCAAGAGCAACTTGAATCCTGAATTTCAGTAAATTAGTAACACATCACGAAATATTTTCTTTTTTTTTATAACTTTTTTTCAGAGAATTATTTGGCCTCAGCATTCTATTGTAATTTTGGTACCAATGCCAATATAAAAATTATATTGAACATATAATTTAAAGTATATTTTAAATTATACTGAAAAATACATTGTTCTTATACTATTTATAATATAGTGTTGATTATAATATGTACGATATATTTAATCATATATAGCTGAAAATATAATTGAAATATATGTTATGAGTATAACATCAATACATAATACTACATATATCATTATTGTATATATGAAACGGCAAAATTTTGCATATGGGTCCTTATATAATCACATATATTTTTATATATGTAAAATATAATTTTTTGTATATGATGAAGGATATATAGCTTTTTCATACGGGTAGTACCATTCGGTTCATTTATAATTTGAGACGTGATGAACATATCACACCATATCGACGTTCACTAAATTGGCTGAATATAAAGTCACGAAGACTTTATTATCTGGCTTGTTTATTTTTCAAATTAATAACGACGGATCAACCGAAGTTTCTACGTAGATTATTCACAGAAGAAGATCCTGAAATTAGGCGATCAAATAGGCTGGCAGCTAAAAATAATATTTCCTTCAAGATGCCAAATTTTGCTACTACGACCTATGAGGATTCATTTGTAGTAACAGCTATCCGGTTTTGGAAGGACTTACCTCCTGAGATTCTAAATGTTCTTAGTTTAGAGACTTTCAAAATTAAATTGTTCGATTTTCTACTAAGTAATGAATAGTTGGAAATTAGTATGCTGGAAAACAACATAAGAACGTGATGTATATAATAATAGGATTTACATTCTTGTTTTAATTGCAATTTGTTTTATATATTCTATTAATACTTCAAAATTTATTGTACTTATTTGAACACTATCTATGTATATAAAATTTGCCATTCGGCTTAACACCTTGGCATTAAAACTAAATAAATAGATAAATAAATTATTGTTATCATACAAATACTAAATTTTCTCGGCTTTTAACGTTAACATACCTGCTTTAGGCCACCTTCCCCTACGCTCTTATTGCATCTATTACGCGATTTAACGTTATTTAATTCTTATGCGTGGAAAAAATTACTATTCTGACATTATGGAAAATTTATATGAAATTACTTCTTAAGTTCTTAATGCTGTAAGTGGATATCATAGTAATTCCCGAGATTATACTACGACTAATCAAAAAAATTTTATTAGCATTCTACGCGAGCTAATGAATTTAAGTTTTAAAAGTTACTAAAAAAGTGTTGTTGTTTATTTGAAATTTATAATCTAAATAGTTAAGTCAAGTTAAGTTAGTTAAATATAGTAATTATAGTTACTATCATGATATAATTTAGAGTTTATATAAATTTAATTGGATTATTAAATATAACATAATTAATCTGGGTATAATTATAGCGAAACTTTTAAAAACTCTTTCGTATAAAAACTAAAAGTTTCAATTTATGTGTTGCATGCTCTCGTTAAAAAAGAATATACTTACATATTGTATGAAACTTATTCTCAGCAGTCGAGAGTTTTTTCAGGGTTTCATTTTTTTTTAATTCTGCTTTTATATGACAGTTTTAAAAGTAATAACTAAGCTATTATACTCAAAGAAAAAAACATAAAGAAAATTAAGTGAAATTATTTTTGGGTTTATGTGCAAATTTGTAGTATATACATTCGAGCATTCTGCTAAATTTCAGATAAATATTTCTCACATTGTCACATTAAATAGGGGTTGGTTCTTTTTCAAGAGAAATTCAACTTCATTTTATTTTTAAAAAATTCTTATAATTTTTTATCTCGACTATTATTCAGAGCTGAGTTATATCGACACACATTAAGCTTAAAATATATAATAATAATAAAATCGAAGCGCATTTGGATGCTCGCCAGTGTGAAAATAGACCGCGAGCTTTTTTGTACTTTTTTCACACTTATTGTCCTACTTGTTTGCATTCGAGAGATAATTACCGATAAATAACCAAACATTATACTGATGCTCTGGAAAGATACTCAGGAATAAATTTATGTTGTGTGAATTGTCCAATATTTTTTTTTCTATAACAATGGTTAACTTTTGATATTTTAAATTTTAGAATCAATATTAAAAGTATAATATTATTTTTACTAAAAAAATTTGTTGGTAAAAAAAATTTTTTTTTCGACTGAAACTGATGGTGACTATTAAACTGTCAAGTAGACTGGTAATTTTTTCACCTTCATTGAAAATCCTCGTTTTTTTATGCACTGAAATTCAAAGTGTACAAATATGCAGAAATGTCTATGGAGAGAAAAATGCGTAACATGTAAAGTGGTTGTCAAATCAAATGACACACGCGCTTCGTCGGATATTTAATATTTACTATTTACCATTTCTTGCTTAATGCACTTCCATCCTGTTGGCAAATACATATGACTTATTTTATTGATATAAATGAACGTTGTAACTATCTTTATATACATGCATGTATTGTACGTTAACTCGTGTACCTACCATCGCAAGTAAAGTATTTTTTGCAATACTAATATAAGCATGTATTGCAGTAATTTTGTCGTAGAATGTCATCGAAATTTAAATATTTACAAGATATGTTTCATTAGTTCATAAATATCAATGCATGTACATTTTCATTGTAAAAATTTCATAATAATAATAATAATAATAATAATAATAATAATAATAATAATAATAATAATAATAATAATAATAATAATAATAATAATAATAATAATAATAATGCGGTGCTTGCTACGTGGCCTCAAGCGGCGCATCGCGGGAAACGCAGACCATAACACCAGGTCTGTAGGCGAACGACGTAGCCGATGCAGTGGGCCAACTACCCACTGCATTGAAATACTGAGTTACAACAAGGCGTAATCTCAGAAGTGCTCCCCACAACCGGTCCTTTTCGGATGAGGACCATTCATCAGGTGGGAGGAGCACGCCGGACCCGATGAACGATGACGACCCTGGCGCTTTAAGGACTTTCTTTAAGTGGACGGAGGAACTACGAGTCGACCTCTTGGTGTGCTACCAACGTAGCGAGCCGGGGGTGAGCGGTTATATGGCCCGGATGCACACTCTTTGGAGTGATATGCATCCGGAGCTAGAGCATTTTACGCCTAAACACCTGCGTAATTATGCCGCTTATCTTCGGCGTAATAGAAGATCGCTTGTGCCGGATAGAAGGCAGTCTAATAGACTTTCCTTTCCGGCGCAATTACACCAAGAGCGACGCCGTTCCTCCTTGGATGACAACAATCCCTTTATAGGACGGCAAGTAAGTATATCTAAAAAGATAACTTACTCCCAACAACAGCTAGAAGCGGTAAATGAAGATCTCCGTGCAAACATCCTGGAGGATTCCACCCTGCTCACTTTGAACCAGGTTGTGTATGGTGCAGCAGTTTCGGCTTTTCCGAGAGAGAGACATTGTCTCTCGATCGAGGCAAGGTTGAGACAGCGCATCTCACAACTTGGACTCAAAATTGACAGATCCCGGAAACAGGTCTCCCGCATTCAGTGTGTGATTGAGTTTGAAACAACTCAAAGAGCATACACGCCCCGAATTCGGCGCATTGCTGCTGAACTTCGGTGGCGTCATCACACACTGAATAAGAGTACTCTTCTTGTCATCAAGGAAGAGTCTCTCAATAAATTGCGGGCTCTAGTGACTGCCAAAAAGTCACTAGAGAAAAGGCTGAAGCGGTTGGTCGACAACTCGTTGTTTCGATCCAGCCCTTCACGCTTTCTGACATCAAAGACCGATGTTACCGGGAATTATCCAACACCTGAGCGGGTGGAAGCTTTTTGGACTGAGTTGTATGGAGATCAACCAAACGTGAACGCCAATACTCCAGCTCTGCACGACTTTAAAAGCATTCTGTCGGGAACACCGTAGACAGAATGCTGATGAAGAGAGCCCTGCAGTCAGTGTGAATGAAGTTCGTTCAGCTCTAAATGGCAGCAAAATTGGGCTGCCCGGGACCAGATGGCATAAATGTCTTTTGGTGGAAGAAGTTTACTTCCACCCACCTCCATCTGGCCCGTATATTTACATCGTACATCAGAGCTGACGAACCGATTCCAGACTGGCTCGTGGAAGGGCGAACCGTACTGATACCAAAAAGGTGACTTGTCTGACCCAAAGAATTACAGGCCTATCACCTGCTTGAATGCGGTTTATAAAATTTTTACAAAAATTTTAAACAACCGTATTTTGCATGAGATAGAACCTGTATGGCAACAGATATATGAACAGCGTGGCAGCAAAAGAGGCCTGTCAGGTTGCAAAGAGAACTTGATAGTTGATCGATGTGTTACACAAGATGCGATCTACTATCAACGCAACCTGTCAATGGCCTGGATCGACTATCGCAAGGCATTTGACTCAACTTCTCATGAGTTGATTTTATATCTCCTCAAATGCCTGGGGGTCAATCCTGAAATAGTGGAATGCATTCGGCGTACAATGCAGCTTTGGCGAACGCGTTTTCACATTGGAAGTGGAAACGCATTGCACATAACCGGAGTTGTAGAGTACAAACGAGGGGTCTTCCAAGGTGATTCCTTGAGCCCTCTGCTGTTTTGCATCTCACTGCTGCCTATATCTGTTGCTCTCCGTAAAACTCGTGGGTACTCTGTGGGGCCTCCGGGTGATCGAAAATACTCGATTACCCATCTGCTTTATATGGATGACCTGAAGCTGTATAGTGCTGATGAAGATCATCTACAGGCGGCTCTTAACATCGTAGCAGAGTACACGCGGGATGCCGGAATGTCTTTTGGGTTGGACAAGTGTGCGGTCGTACATCTGGCGAGGGGTAAGTGCTCTGTTACGGGTGATGATGTCGAGTTGGTAGATGGGAGCGTTTTAAGACAATTAGACGCCGGAGAGTTGTATAGATATCTAGGAATGGAAGAGCACCGCATGCATGCGGTCTCCGAAGTCCAAGCAACTCTCCGTAGCGAGTATGTTAGGAGACTCCGGAAAATTTGGTCCTCCGAACTTTCCGGCAAAAATAAAGTCTCCGCTACTAACACGCTCGCTGTCCCAGTCTTACTATACTCTTTCGGTGTCTTAAAATGGGCCCGAAAGGATCTGCGAGATCTCGACATCAAAACCCGTAAGACTATCAACATGAACCGGAGCATGCACCCCAATTCATCAGTCGCCAGATTATACCTCTCCCGGTCCATCGGTGGGAGAGGTCTGCAGAGTTTGGAGCGGCTGCATGATCGTTTGGTCCTGGGTTTAACACACGAAGTTGTCAATTTCACTGCAGACGAGGATGACTTTCTTATGCAAATTGTTCATAAACATGAGAATGCGCATAAGGGGTCGTTCTTGTATAAGGCAGCTATATATGCAGCAAGAACCCTTGGTCTTGGAGAGATAAACGCTCTTATGGAACTCCGAAAGGAGGAATTCAAGAGCGTCATCAGGAACGCCGAGGAAAAACTACTCCAGGCGAACTGATGGACAAGTCCATGCACAGCGTGTTCTTCAAACACGTGCGTGATCATGGCTTGTCCACCCAGCTGACGTTTTCCTTCTTAAAGTCAGCTGGCCTGATGTCCAGACTGAAGGGTTCATATTTGCTTGCCAAGATGGTGTCATTAACACTCTAGAATACCGAAGCAAGGTGCTCCAGGTGCAGCTTCTGGACACGTCATGTAGGATGTGTAAACAACACCCGGAGACGCTCATGCACCTTTTGTCAGCATGTCCTGTGCTGGCGAGAGGTGCATATATCCATCGTCACAACGCTGCCCTGAGAGTACTGTACTACTATCTTCGTCACCGCTACGGTATTGACGTGACACCGGTGCTGCCTTATCTGCCAGGAGATATTCCCCAGGTTGTTGAGAATGACAGTTGCAAAATTTATTGGAACATGCCGTTTGCAACAACTCGGCGGATAGATCACAACAAACCTGATATTGTGCTCTTCGACAAGGCTACTCGTGACATTTATGTCATTGAGTTCTCGGCCCCGGCTGAATACAACATCTCAGCCAAAGAAGAGCACAAAAAACAAATATATCAGGATCTCCTGTTTGAAATTGGCAAACTTTACCCAGGTTACCGTGTCAAGCTCGTCGTCCTGATTGTTGGCGTCCTCGGAGGGATGAAACAGTCTTTTGTATCCTCACTTGCCAGAGTTCCAGCTTGCTCATCAAAAGCTGAATTCTTGGCGGTCAGGATGCAGAAGGCTGTCATACTAGGTTCCCTCCGTCTACTTAGGAAAATGACTTTGGCCTGCTGTGATCACTAACCGCCTTGTTGTGCGGAGTGGTCCAGCAGTAATGGATGGAGCTCAGGCTGGGCCCTCGGAGAATCGGACTCCGGGGACAACCCCCCCTGAGCATTTAATAACATTTAATAATAATAATAATAATAATAATAATAATAATAATAATAATAATAATAATAATTATTATTATTATTATTATTATTATTATTATTATTATTATTATTATTATAATGCGGATTAACTAAAGTAATTCATTAATTACTTATGCGTTGAATACTTAACTCATTTATCGATAAAATACTTTAATGTAATTTAGGTTACACAGAGTCGAGGCAGTTTGGTATAGTATTGGTAACTGAATTAGTCTGAATAGACAGAATTTACAATTGATTGGAATGAAATGGAAGCGATGAGGAGTTGGGGATTTCCAATAATAAATAATCGGCAACTAAATTTGTGTGACGTTCATGATGATAAATTCATTATTCCCATTTAAAATTAGTGATTTCGTGCCTATATAAATTTATAATTTTTCGAGCGGATTTATTCAAATAATTCTCAACTGAGAGGATTTCCAATCAAACGTTTTTAGATTTATAATATTATTTTTTATTATATTTTCATCGGCAAATAGGTTATTACTTATTAGTTATCATTTATTAGTTTTTCATGGTTGGATAGTTAATTATTTTAATTACTCGATCGCATGAACATGCTTATTGATATTAAAACACAGTCACGCGAATTTTATTACCCTATATTTTTACGTTATATCATATTGTATATTGATTAAAAATTTAAAAACTGTTGTTACATTGTTAATTGTTATTTAGGGGAACCTGGGGCACGAAGGCCCTCCTCAAAAATTAGGGAAAAATTTTTTTTTTTAATTTCCCTCAAGTTACGACCTCTGTAATGTTTTTATGATATTTTGGGCCAATATGTGATATGTGGGGCATAATGGACCACTCGAAAAAAAAATTGTAACGAAAAAAAATTTTTTTTTTTTAAATTGTGATAAATTTGTGGTAAAATGAATCAGAAAAAATTTAATTGAACTGAAAAATTTTACAAAAAAATTGAGTCATACAAGGGAGAGTGGTACACAACAGTCCCTGGCGTAACGGCCCCTCTCATAAATTAGGTAAAAATTTTTTTTTCCATTTTCCGTCAAATTATGACCTTTATGATGTTTTTATGATATTTCGGGCCAGTCTGTGATACGTGGGGCATAATGGATCACTCGAAAAAAGAAGGACAAATTTTAAGAATTCATTATTTTAGGCCTTTTCAGGTCAATGAATCAGAATGAATTTAATTAAACTGAAAAATTTAATGAAAAGTTGAATTATATAGCTTATAAAAAATTGAAAACACAAATTTGTGAAATTAAAATAGTAATAATTATATTATTAATTATTGATCACGGTATCCTCTGCATCAGACAGAAACCTAATTTCAAAAATTTATTTGAATTCCTCCAAGGATGTCTTATTTTACGCAATTCAATTTCTAATTTTGACTTGACAAAAATATAAAAAAAAGGTCTGGTTCAAGATATTATGTATTTTAAAAGCTCAACCTGAAAACTCAACCTGTGATTTCAATCAATGTAAACTAATGTAACTAATTCATTGCTAAATAACATCTATATTTTTTCTTGTACGTGGGTTCAAAACCTCTGAGTGCAATAAAAGAAATTAATTATATTTTTAACTATTATCTATTTAAAACTAATTAACAGCTTAAAAATGAAATTTATAATAATTTTTTAAGACATTAACAAAAATTAAACTTTGAATAAAACATGAAATATAAATGTTCGATAGTTAGGAAATCACATCGAGATATTTTAATGAATATACGATTATTCGTAATGATCACAGACATATTCGTCAGAATAATCTTCGCCAATACCTGCGCAAAAATCATAAGACCATTTATTACAATTTTTACATTGAATCCATGACTCCGAGGACTCTGAGGAAAGTCCATAGCAATAAAGACAATGGCAATCATGATTTTTATATTTTAATAGTATATTACACATCTAGGGCAGTAAAATAATAAATGTCTCAGATCACATGTAATTGTTGTCCGAGGCGAAGCCGAGGTCAATAAACATGTGATCTGAGGCTTTCTTATTTACTGCCCGTGGTGTGTATACTATTTTTCTCCTCGACGGAGGCGGAAAGCGGCATTTTCATTTAGCGCAGCGGGAGGAAAATTGACGCTTTCCGCCCGGAGGTGAGAAAATGTTTTTTTATTTTTTTCAAATTTTTTTAGTTTGATCTTGTTTTATTTTTTTTTTTTTTTTTTTTTGTTTAATTAAAGTCTTTTTTTTTTGCTTCATGTTGTTTTTTTTTTCTGCGAGTTCTCGGTGATACTCAAGACTCATAAGAATCGTGGTTTTCCCTCGACGCCGTTTTCTGGGAGGAGAATCTCTAGATTTTGATGGTAATAGCTTTAGTAAAAAAAAAAATTTTTTTTTCGATTTTTTGCGAAATATCAACTGATTCGTTCGAAATAGATGGAAAATAAATAAATTTGATAGTTAAAAGCCACAAAAAGAAAAAATCGGCTTAAGGGGGCCGTCGTGCCCCAGGCTCCCCTACATGAGTGAATATTATCTAATGGATTAATAATCATAGGTAGTTATTATAGATCTATTTTTAATTTAAAAAAGTGCATTCAGTAGCCAAAATGAAAGTAGATTTTTCAGAGCTACAAAAAACTTGGAAAATCGTTAAAATCGATTCAACAATATAATTCCATCAAATAAATGGAAAAATAAGTAAGTTTAGGTCTTGAGAACTGAGTAATCATATAAATTGAAGCTTACTAAATAAGCTGTCAGATGCATTTCATAAAATTAATTTTATAATAATAAATAAGTAATAAGTTAGTATAGATAACTTACTTTTTCTTTAATTTTTAAACAAACTGAAACTTAATTTTAAAAAAAATTAGGAAAACGGTTGACCCTAAAGGCCATCCCTGCAACTTCCCGCTACCTCCATACCTAAGTGCTCAACAATTCACTTATTTTTTAAGCTCTTCAAGCTCAAAAATGTAATTTTTGTGTAATTTTGAGCTCTCCGAGCTCAAATAAAACGCTGTTCTGTTCTTTTGAGCTGTTCGAGCTCAACAGGCTAATGCAAGTTTTATAGAACACTATTTATTGAATTTTCAATCCGCAATAACTTTTGAATGAATTAACCGATTTTCTCGCGATTTACGGCATTCAACGCAGTTTTTTGAGTTCTTTGAAAAATCTTCAAGCGTAAACTGGTCAGACTAAAAATTTTATAGAAATTCTGAAAAAAACATTTTTTTCAATTTTTTTCGACAACGATATCTCACGAAAAAATCAACCGATTTTGACCGGGCTGGTGGCAATCGACGTAGTTTTTTTAGGTTAAGAGCTGATTAATTTTTGGAATTGATCGGTTAAGTCGTTTAAAAAATATTTCAAAAAATCGAATTTTTGAAAATTTTATTTTTGAGATTTCTCAAAATTGATCGACTCAAATTTTATAAATTAGTATCAGAATTCTAGGGGCAAAGGAACTCTTCAGAACGCCGCTTATTTCGATCGAATCGGATGATCCTTTCAAAAGTTATGAGAGATTTACATACACACACACACACACACACACACACACACACACAGACACGGTGACATCACCGCGGAAATAGTCAGGAAAGCTTCCTAGGACCTCAAAACGTCGAGATCTGATGAAAACTCGATTTTCGAAAAACGGGGTGAAAACAATAACTTCCCGATTTTTGAAAATTTTCAATTTTCTTAGCGGGAAGTTAAAAAGTATTGAAGTTAAAAAGTATTGCTACTGTTGGAAGATGTTTTGCTGTAGTAATGATCTAGTAAATGGCTCAGTAGAAATATTTTTTTTTTCGTGTACCGAAATTCGATAAGTTATCGCGTTCAGAAATTTTTTTAAGAAGAATCATTGAAAATGTGATAATTTGCAGTCTCTTTTTTATATTATTAATTACTGTCGTTTCTGAATTATTCGATTCGATAAGAATTTTAGACACTATCATCGCTATAAATCTCGCTGTTATATATACTATTAAAGTATCATGTTTTAAAAACCCTCCAAAAATTAGTTCGATAAAGGATTGTTACGGTTCGCTTAAGATCTGTAAAACTTTTAAAGTTAAGTACTTAAAATCTTTTCTAGTGCTGCATATTTCGATAAAATCTACTGAAAAATTTAAAAACAAGTCGAAGTAAGAACAGGAGCATTCACTCCCACAGATTCCAATAATTTACGTCAGTTTAATCCCACCCTCTATCGATCTGGCTGATGTAAGTTTGTCAACTGCAACGTTTCTTTGCAATAAAATAGTTATTTACGTCATTAGTTCGCAAAGGGGTAATTTCCGACAACTTCGATGTTGCGATATGAACACCTTAAGTTTGTGGTACGAATTTTCACTCGATTTCGTGAATTCGCGTCACAAACTTTAAAGCGAATATCGTAAAATAGCCATTATCGAAATTGTCACTGCGCGGTCGAATGACGTACAATATTTTTTTGTCATTATAGCTCAAAAAAATTTAATTTGACAAGGATTCGAACCTACTAATTACTTGCTTACACTTCAATCAAATTTCCGTATGTAATTATTGAATTGTTCATGAAAATTCTATAAAAGAAAAAGGAATTTAGTTTTATAGAAATTATCAATTTATTCTTTATCACTTGCAGAAAAATATAAATTATTTAATAAATTCAGGTAAAGTTTTTTTAATAAATTCAAGTAAAGTAGGTTCGCTAGAAATCAGTATCTTTGCGGACGCTGCCCAGTGCTCGAAAATTCAACTCACTAAGCGAGTATGATAAAAAAAAAGCTTTTCCACTTCTTGACACTGATGGGAAAAATCATTATTTTTATCGGAGAAAATTAATTTAAAATGTGATCAATGCTTACCGAAATTGCCACAACTATATGACCTCAATCGGAATTCGATTTTTGTGGATTCAAATTGAATGTGTTTACTGTTATTATCTGACAAATTCCCCGAATCTCGTATAAAATTCCATCGAAAGACTTTATCTTTAAGAGTTAAATAAAGTCTCCGTAAAAAGAGAATAATAAAAATAGAAAAAAATAAAAAAAAAAAGAAAACAATACCGAGCCGGTGAAAGCGTTGTCACCGCAAAGAATCGAGAATAACAAAGAGATAAAAAATAAATAAATAAAGTAATGTAAAGGGAAAGAGACAAGATGGAGGCTGGATGGTTGCCTGCCTGAAGTTTCTAGATATATAAAACGAAGTAGAGTCTGAGCAGAGTGTGGTGTCTGAAAGGAAGATTGGAAGGCGTTACAGAAGCTCGGAGATGTTATCGAGATGATGAAAGAGCCGCTTGCGGGCTAGCTACGGTTTGCGGATAATTGAAAGTTATGATTGCTAGCTGCTTTTGCGTGAATACCATTCTGTCCCGACTCAGATGTTTCTTCCTTGATGCTCGTCTTTCCTCTGCATCTCTATCACTCTCCATCACTATTACTCTGCTTCCTCGATGTATTAATGTATAAATGTGTGTACTTGTATTATCATTCTCCGTACTCTGTAGTCAGATCTTCTCCTATTCTCCAGATCCAGAGGCTAGGTAACTCGAAGACCAAGACATTAAATCTCCGTAGTTTGTAACTCGGGAATCACTGACACAAGATGTATAATTTCAACGAAATAACGCTTGTTTATATTATTATTATTATTATTATTATTATTATTATTATTTTTACATCCATTTCGCGTGACTAGACCCGATAATCTTATTAACGGTGTCGCTTCATTGCTTCCGGGCTTTTACTTATTAACTTTTATAAGATTTTATATAATATGATATTTATGGTTTTGATAAAATTTGTTGTGGGTTCAGGGTTTCAATCTTCAGAGATTAGTTTTTTTGTAAGAGTCGCAATATTGCACGCACTGAAAAAAAAAACTACTTGATTCGAAAAGAATATTTTCTCCGAACCCCCATGAAAAAAAAAATATATAGATATATAAAAAATATGTATAGTAAATATATTTTTAATAACTAATTTTTGGCCGATTTTCAGATATATTTTAAATATATTTTAGATATATTCAAAATACATCTTAAAATACATAAAAAATATATAGCTAAAAATATAAAAAAAATATATTTTGAATATATCTAAAATATATTTGAAATATATAAAATACTAGCAGTCCGCCCCGGCTTCGCACGGCTATTTAACAAAAATTACAACATTAATTATGATGTTATATAGCCTATGTCACCCGGGAATAGTGTATCTTCCCAACAGTGAAAGAATTTTTCAAATCGGTTCAGTAGTTTCGGAGCCTATTCGATGCAAACAAACAAACAATCAAATCTTTCCTCTTTATAATATTAGTATAGATATGTCAAAATCGGCCAAAATTTAGTTATTAAAAATATTTTTACTATACATAATTTATATATTTTTTATAGATTTTTAATACATTTAAAATATTTTTTTTATGTAATTCGACATATATTTTTTTTTCATGGGGGAAATTTCATTCTTTTTTGAAAATATTTAGATCGAATTAATTGAAAAAAAAAAAGTACAAAAGGAATCGCTAAATTAATACGCGAAGATCAGTGCACGGAGAAAAAAATATTGTTAGAATAAGGATACGTATCGTTAAGGATACGTATACGCCGTATAGTCATTTTTTTTTAGAGATATACGCTGTATAGCCAATTCAGCTATACTGTGGATCTTCAAAATGACGATCCATATCATTATTTTAGCGTTACATTTAGTTAATTCAACTATACAGATCCTCACATTAACGAAACAGTTGCCTATTTTGACGAAACTACATATATTTTACAAGAGCTATTCTCTGTATGCTTTTAAGTCAAACAAATGAATCTTTAAATCAGAAATCCAGATCGTTATTTTAAGCAAACGTCATTTGATGATACGTTGGATAGTCATTTTAACAATATTTTTTTTTTTCCGTGTGATAGAGAGCTCTTTAGAAGAATTTTGCTTTGAAGAAGCATTTTGATGGTTTCAAAATGATTTTCGAGGATAAAAATAGTTTTTTTATTATGAATGTTTATCTCACAAGCTAAATGAAAATCTAATTCTTTGATTCAATAAAAATATCTTGGAAATTTCACTCATTATTTTTACTGATTTAATTTTTAAGTTAATCTAAAAAATCAACGAGCTTAATCAAGAAAATAAAATATAAAGAATAAAGAAATAGTTTTTAATTCAAGACTTTTATCAATTCAATAAACTATTTTCAAACAAGATTTTTTTTTATTAAATTGTTTTGAATCTAAAAGCAAATATTTTTATTTAAGCCCAAAAAATTTACAAGTACACTGAAAAAAAAGTTTCCTACGCTTCAGGATACAGTATCGCTACTGTCACTATACGCACGTTACGAAACACTGGATCGCTATGGTCACTATCCGTTTTGCTAATTTAGCGATCTATTGAATACACTTAGCGGTGACGGAGAAACTGACTGCATAATTTATTATTAATGTTTCAAATAATGATTTATATGATCGAAGCCAAGTTTTAAATATTTTATCCAGTAATAATAATTACGACAATAATCACCATGCACTTAAGTTAATAATTGTCGATAAACAATGACAAATGAGGTTAGGAACTTACGCCGAAGACACTGGCGCTTCGAGCTTAGATCGCGACCATCAGGATCCGTTCCCTGATTATAGCGATATGCCGTTCACGATACAACGGCTAGTGAAGCGTAGAAAACTTTTTTTTCAGTGTACTAGTAAAATCACTAAATAAGTATATTTATATAAAATCAAGCCCAATAAAGCTTCCGTAAATAATTAAATATCAATTATTTAATCGTAATTGTCATTGGAAATAAAATGAGTTAATATTTGTGTATTTAAGATATATATTTAATAAAAAATGAATGTGAGCACATGTGTAACCAGAATCGATAAGTATGAACCTTGAGGAAAGTAAACAAACAATAAAATTAATTCAATGAAAATTTATTTTGTCGCCCATTCAATTTAGATTAATGACATTGACGTAATCGAATGAAAAATTACCACATAGAAAAAAAAATTTCGTTCTGGTAACCTAACTGTCGAGTTACCACAACTATACACAGTTTACTATTCGTTGTAGAGTTACAGTAACATAATGTTATTTAGCTCTGATAACTCAATGTTGTTCTCTCAGAGTTCTACGGGATTGTTCTCAGAGCCAAACGGTATAGTTGGGAGCGCCCTACGTTGCGCAGTAGTGGAGTGCGCTGACATATTTCATAACCTTCTAAAATGACAAACAGAATTATTTTGTTACTCATCCATATTATTAAAAATATATGAGGACAATTAAGTTTCCAGTTTATTTAT
The DNA here is from genome assembly GCF_020080835.1 of Cotesia glomerata. Taxonomy (NCBI): domain Eukaryota; kingdom Metazoa; phylum Arthropoda; class Insecta; order Hymenoptera; family Braconidae; genus Cotesia; species Cotesia glomerata. Next base: position 6,968,272 of record NC_058162.1, read on the forward strand.
TTAAGGAAATAGGTTTTTTTTTGTCAAATTGAATTTCGTTAGAACAGTTTTGTATTTGTCGTTTTTCAAGGTTCATTTGCAGTGACTGTTAATTTAATTTATTAGTTGAATATATTGTGATAAGTAATAAGTTATCGGAATACATTAAAAAGACCCCATTTAACACAAGATAAAATTTGTTTTCGTTTATTAATCTTTTCTTGTGCATATTCGGTAGTGATTTTATGTCCAATATTTATTGATATAATTAAAAAAATAAGATAATTTTGTGACGATCATATTTTTATTTTACAAATAATTTTTATTTGTAATATAAGTTCTATTATTATGAGGTTATAATTGAGGATGGTTTTACTTGTATCACTGTAGAGTGTTTTACAAGGGACGGTGGGGAATTATTGTCTCTCCACTTTTTTCTCCGCAATATAATCTCTCAACCCCGTCATTATAACTCTCAACCACTTTTTCGTCCCCACCCCCCTGCATGTTGGGATTTTTTCTTTCATGCCCGACACACATGTGCTGCGACTGTGGCCGACTTACGCGTTATAATCAGTACCTGCATTTGCATTACGGTCTTAAATAGTATGGAGGTACTTCTATAATGACATTTTACCTCCATAACTATATGGGAAAACCACAGAAAACCCGACCGGTACAGAGGCTGGCAATGAAACGCACATATTCTTAGTTTATAATCATTGAAAAATATTGGTGCGCGCCGGAATCGAACCCTGGTCCCACTCTTTCGAAATGCAGGTACCGAGCCGACTAGGCTATTGCCAACCTTAAGTTCTATTATTATTTTATTTCTATTATAATACTATTCTTATTTGTCATATACAATTATTGTTGGCAATATAAATTCATTCTGCCGCATTTATTTATTAAATTATCGATGCTAAATCGTAAAAAAAATTACTAAGCAGACTGCCAAAAATTTGTTATAGTCTCAGAACGATCCTGTAGAGTTGTAAAAGGGAAATAACGTTTAGCTCAGAGCTCAACGATGTAGAGTTGCAGGAGCCAAACGGTATTGTTACCATAAGAATACGTTAACCTACTGGAACTTTTTACAACTAACTAACTACTATAGAGTTCCTATAGCAAAATTTTTTTCTCCGTGCACGTAAATATTGTCAAGCTACAATATTTATAAGTTGTCATTTGTTTATTGCGTGTGCGCATATATTTTATTTATTTGTTAAAAAGTTTTTGTAATCATTTTGCGTTACAAATGCCGTAAAAAAATTTTTTTTCTTAATCAACGTAATTATGATCTAAAAAAATAAAAAAATTGGAGAAAAATTTTTATTTGTAAGTATGAAAGAAATTTTAATAGAAAAAATGTTTTTTTATACGCTCTTATAGTTCTGGGGTGACATAAAGGTATACAATAATTATATGCTCTGATGAAATCTGTTACGCGATTTATTTATTTTTTTTCCAAAATCTTCAAATGCATGTCTTATGCATAAAGTAACGAAACTAGAAATTTTTGCCAAAACTGCCATACGATCGCAATAAAAATCGGTGCAATAAAGAACGTGTTAACTTTTTTCGAATTGTTATCTGCAATAAAAAGTAACGAGCATAGAGAGCATGAGCGTGAAATTGACGTGAAAAGCCGTAGTCGGTAACATTAATAGTGATTATTGTACGACCAGTCTATAAGCCTATAAATGTTTTATTCCTATATAAGTATATATCACATGTAACAAATGTATACAGATACTTATATACCATTGCAACAAATGATCAACGAGCCTTAATGGTAATTTTCCGATATAATAATTCCAAGTTATCTTAGACCAATTACTTCCGGCTTTTTATGTCTTTATTCAACTTACTTCCATGATATGTATTTATAAACATAAGCATAAGCATAAGCATGAGATATGTATATATTATGCTTTGTTTCGGTTGTACTTTCACGGAAAGCATTATTCGTGTTTTTATTTAAATTTAAAAAGCATTTTCAGAGCTTTTCTTATGTTTTCCGGTTATATCTTTCGACGATTTAAAAGGTTATGAAAAGATTCTGAATAATGAATAATAAATAAATAACTTAAGAGAGACGTAATTTTTTTCAGAATGTAAAAGTGTCATGGTTTAAAAATTGATGGAATTAATTTTTATTAACCAGTCAGCACTCACGTTATGAGCATTTTGCTCACGCTCGATTTAAAACAATGAAAACTTTTTTTTTTCAAATAGAAAGGGTAGATGAAATTTTTTCTATTTTCGAGTAATTTTACCTATTTTCAAATTATGAACTTTTGAAATGCTTTAATATCATATATATTTCTTAAAAAAATATTTTTCCCATGCGCGTCGGAAATTGTGAGCATTCTTCTCATCACGAGATTATAGGTGTAACAAAAAAAAATTTACTTTCGGTAACGTTCGGGCTAGTTCGTGTATCTTCGTAACTGTATAGCTGCCCGGCCGCATGCAGATTAAACGTGAGCAAATCTCTCATCACGAGAGTAAAGATTACCGAAAAGTTCACGTGAGTGCTGACGGGTTAAAAAATATAAAAGCCTGTAACAATGTAGTAAATTGTTTCGTTTCATAGTCACTTGAGTTTTTGGTTAAAAAAATTCAAAAAATAATATTTTTAAACAAACTTTTTTTTTTTCGAAAAATTGATACTGAAAAAACTTTTTTTACTTAATCATTTAATTTTTATGAACTCTAAAAAAATTATGTGATTATTAAGAACAAATTCAAATGTTATCATTATTATTATTGAGGGTTTAAAAATTTTAGACCGTGAAACTAAAAAATGACTAAATCAATTTTTTGTCAACAATGAAAATTATAGTTGTTCTTTTTTTGGGAGTGTACGCTGACTATGCATATACAGTTATAAAAAAAAAAAACATTTTAATAGAAAGTTCATGGCGATTAATTCAAACGAGACAATTTATAGTATAATCAACAACAGACTATAGGATTTAAATCCTCTTGGAATTGTTTCGAATGCTGCGTTATATTGAATTTATTGCTTACGATGTGTATTTACAAACAAGAGAAATTATTTGACCAGTAACTCATGCGTCTGATTTAAACTTTTACGTGAACGTATAAATTAATACATGAATACATAAATACATAAATGATATTTATAGCAATATTCGTTTTTCAATTTCGGGTATCAAACAGTTATATTTTCCAACTACCTTTAATATATTCATCAATATAATATTTCCATTGTACATTGTAAATTGATAATTGATAAATTGATCTCCGATTACGATGAAAGTTAAATTGAATTTCAAAAATTGAAATTAAAAAGTTGTTTTGTTGATTTTTTTAAGCCAAATTTTTGAAACTTTCTATGGTAATAAATTTAACCCCAATTTACCTGTCACAGATATTTAACTTAAGTGATGACAATAAAAAATTACATTTATAAAGAACGTACGGCAGTCACGCAAAGTTACATTCGTACACCTACTACGTATATAAATATTGATATTAATGTATAAATATAAGTATAAGTAAGCATAGACGTAGACGTAGATCCAATTATAAGGAAGAATTTTTCATCGGCTTAATACACTGAAGACCTATATATTTGAACTCACTCGTATGCATAATTACCAAAGTTACTCAAGCAACTATACCGTTCCACTTGTCGTAGAAACATACATATATTTTTGTCATCTTCACTGCGCATTACAATCGTACAATAAAATTAATAACAATAGTTAAAAAACGAAAAACACGTTTTTGTAGAAAACCAAACTGAAAAGTAAAAAAATAATTTTTACTAAATTTAAAATAAGGATCGAGTGATTAACAGAAAAATTGATTGTACTTTTATTGTAAAAAAGCTTAGGGTGCTTTTTAAGATATTTTCATAATTAATTTACTTTTTCCAATATTTTTCCAATCTGTCAATAAAATATTTACGGTAATTGAAATTACCCGGGTCAAAAAATTTAGTCTGTTTTATGATTAATAAAAATTTTTAATATTTTTCATTCAATTTAATTTTATTATGTGTATCTATTTTATATAAGAATTTAATCTGTTTTTGCCCGTACTATTCCCAATTCAAACACAGATCAATAAGTTCAAATGAAGATCATTTAGCTTAAAATCAGTTTAAATTTTTCGACCCGGGTAAACACCCTTTACACTGAAAAAAAAAAAAATCCTTTTATTAAGAAAATTTTCTTGATACAAGAATTCATGTTCTTGAAAATTTTCAAGAATATACAGGGTGTCCCAGAAGTAACGGACGCCATTGTAGCATCTGATGAAAAAAATAATTCTGAGACGAAAAGTACTCAGCCATTTTTTAATTAACCTCATAGATAATTAATTATTAATTAAAAATAACGTCTCTTTATTTGTTAGAGAAAGAGCGCCAGTGTCCAGTAAAGTACGTGCCAAACAAAGACACAACTAACTGTATGACTAACTAGCTTCTATAGCTAACGTAGTCACACATATTTACTTACACATTCACACGTGCAAGCGTCTTCGTTTTGAACGCACTTGACTGGACACTAGTGCTCTCTCTCTAACGCATAAAAAGACGTTATTTTAATTAATAATTAATTATCTATGCGTCTGATTGAAAAATAGCTAAGGATTTTTCGTCTCAGAATTATTTTGTTTATCAGATGCTACAATGGCGTCCGTTACTTCTGGGACACCCTGTATATTCTTAGCTCAAGAACTTGTTAAATTGATTGAAATAATTTTTACTTAATTTAAATAAAGCTATTCTATTATTTATCTATTATCCAAAGATAAATATTGATGCTCTTCTCTTCAAAAATTAATAATAATAAAATATTTGATCGTCATCGGATTTCTTGAACCAAGAAATTGTTAATTGAGTAAAAGTATTTTTTTTCTCAGTGTACGGAAAAATTATATATCTTAGGATGTGTTCAAATTTTTTCTAAATTATATATACGCATCGTACACTGATAAAAAGAAAGTATTATTGGTTCAAGAATTTTTTTTTCTTGAATCAGGATAATTTTTTTATCCGTGCATATATATTCAGAAATATGTACGGGAATATAAAAATTGAAGTAATCTTCATCTTCATTCGGTTGGGAATATACGACGTCTAAAATAACTTTGTATTCAGAAACGAATTTTACGTACATACGCCCTCTGCCAGAATTTCTAGTTATTGTGAGTGTGTATCTGAATAAATATTTTTGGGCAAATTTGAATATATCCCAGGATATATTGCCAGTATATATTTACGATTATATTATTTTTTCTTGGGTGAGTCCACGGTTTTTTACGATAAAATGAATTGTTTTGGTAATCATTCTATTCTTATTTTAAACTAACTGAAAATTATTTTCTACTTTTTAGTTTGATTTTTTAATAACATGTGTTTTTTAGTTTCAAACAATAATTTTTTTTAAGTGTAAGACGTACGAAACTTCTTAGTTGATCCTTCCAGTAGTAACATGCTTGTCTCAAAGATTAAGCGATGCATGTCTCAGTAAACGTCTTAGTACTTAGCGCAAGACACTACCGTGTCTTTGGATATGAAAAACCGCTAATCTTGAAGACCTTGGTCAGGATAATAAGAGAAATTGAATTATTTTATTGTAATAAATTCAGCGTTCTAGTGGCCAAAAATTTAGTTCAAAGATACCGTCACATACATAGATACACAGATACAGGCTGAGCTAATAAAAAGCGTGCTAATGAAATGCGTCATATTGTGTTTACATTTAATTTTTAGTGTGTAAAATTTATTCTATATTTATATATTATTTATTTGAACATACGTGCCTAGTTATTTTATTTTTGGATCAATTAATATTTTTATGGATGTTTGCGATTTATGTACACAAATATATCTATGTAGGTATCACATATTACTCATGTATATTTACATAATAGACTCATGTTGTCAACACACATTGATATGTAGATTGCGTCGTCAAAGTAAGGCTGATAGATTTGTGAGTTAGCAGAAACTAGGCAAGAAACTCAAGTAAATTTAAACTATTTGATGTACTAGCAGGTCACCACGGCTTCGCACGGGTATTTAACAAAAATATTTAAATTAATTATGATGCAATATAGCCCATGTCGCCCGGGGATAGTGTAGCTTCCTAACGGTGAAAAAATTTTTTAAACCGGTTCAGTAGTTTTGGAGACTATTCAATGTAAACAAACAAACAAACAATCAAATTTTTCCGCGTTATGATATTAGTATATGGTAAAAGACCCCATTAGTGGCGGGGACCCCATTACTGACACTTTCTTTGATTTTGGTACTTATTCAATTAATGAAATCATCAATTTCAATGATGAATATATTCTTTCTAACCTTTAAGACCTTTAGATCGAAAAAATTTTTAATTTTTATTCGAAGTAGAACATTTTTTCATTGAAAGAATTAGTGCCACTAAAAGGGGTTAAAGTGCCACTAATAGGGTCTTTTACCTTAGATTATTTTTAATTTAATTTTTTTATTTTAAAATTAATGGTTTTAAGTTTTAGTATTACGGTGAAGATATTGGGCTTAGAAAAAAAAGTAGGAGTATGTAAATATTCGAACTATTTGAATATTCGATTCGGATTTCACACTAATTCGCTCAAATTCAGGCACAGAAGCATCTAACGTTGAAAATCATAAATCGACTCTCTGAGTTTTTTAAAACCTGATTCACACTAATTCGCCCAAATTCTCTCAAATTCAGGCACAGAAGAATCTAACGTTGAAAATTATAAATGAACTCTTCGAGAGTTTTAATACCTGATTCACACTAATTCGCCCAAATTCGCTCAAATACGGACACTGAAGAATATATCGTTGAAAATTATAAATTAACTCTTTGAACACTTATACAAAATTACTACCAAATTTGGAGTCTGTAGGAACTACAGTGTGAAATTTAAAAATTTTCATTGTTAATGTCCAACTCCACAACCTCCTTTGGGGTGATCTATCGTCAACTATTTCTACATCTCTTACAGAAAATTCCTATTAAATTTGGAGTCGATAGGAGCTATGTTTTAAAAACGGGAATTTTTTATTGTTAACGCCCCCGAAAACCCCTTTAGGGGAGGAATTTCTTAAAATCCGTTCTTAGCTGACCTCTACATAGCAAAAGTAATATCCCGACCAAATTTCAAATTTCTAGGTCTGATGGTTCCCGAGATGTCGTGATGAGTGACTATATAGATAGGAATATCTTATAATAATATAGATTAATATTAATGTACATTATAATTAGAATAAATTTTTTTCAGAGAAGAGTTTCATGAGAAAGATTTATTTTCTTATCTGTATTGAAAAATAACTCTTAATAATTTTAATTACATTGAATTTCTTATTGATGTTAAAAATTTATACAGAAGTCGGTTTAAGTTTATAGAAATTACAAATTACAGAGTAAAATAAATTATTTTTTCAGTAAATATTTATTGGGTAGATTTCATTTTAATTTAGGAAATATTTTTTAATTAATGATTATGATGATAATAATAATAAGTAGCTTATATTAATAGACCAATGATATTTGATGTCGTTTACAAAACTATGACGTCTTCAAAACGCCAACGTTGTTGTCAAAGTCTGAGTCAGTTGATTCATCGAAGTATAAGACTGTGCCAAGGGACGTCCTAAGAATAACGTCATGAAATACGGAATAACGAATATAAGCCAAGTATGTATTATTATTAATATTATTATTTTCAATTTTGTTACCCTCATTTCTTAATATCAAATGCCTTCCCAACCCGTTTATTTAACGTCATGTTTATTGGAAAACTCAATAAGAACATTTTAACAACAATTATATCCATTTTGTGTAGTTATAATTTAAATTCATTAAAAAGGGCAAAAATAGCAAAATTATAAGACTCAAACAATAGAGATCCAGGTTTGACTCCTGGGTTGGTCTGATTTCATTATTTTTAAAGAATTAACATCACAACTTTCATTGTTAAATTAACAAAAATCATAAAAATGGCTAAAATTGTTAGCAAAATTTTTACACTGAAAAAAAAATTAACTTGAGTCAAGAGAAAAATTCTTGAACCAAGAATATAATTTTGAAGAGGGTAATTTCCTTAAATTTCCTCAAATCAAGAATTTTTCTACTCAAATCAAGAATATTAACTTCTTCAAAATTATATACTTGATTCAAGAATATTTTTTTTCTGTGTAGTAATTAATAACGTCAAATTAAATCAAGGATTCAAAAGCTTTTAAGAAATTATTACTCATACTACTATCATTTAAAATACGCTCAAATAATAATTGAAAATGACTGGAATTCAGAAAAATAAATATTTAGATACATTGCGAATAAAATGATAACGACAGTGTTTATTTGTTCCTTTGAGTTCAATTTGTCACACACGACGGCTTTGAATATTTTAAAAGCACGAATAAATACCTCAAGTACGTTTCTATGTGTAACATATACACGTTTAAGTCTCATCCACGTGATTCGATAGTTGTCAGACATATGTGACAAATAAAGAAATAAAATGAATTATTATTATTGTTGTTGTTGTTATTTTCCATTTTTACAATACGGAGCTATTTCAAACTGACAATATTATTTATATCGCTATTGGAATGTCTCCTACCGCGTGATCTGGCGCACCCAATTAAACTGGATGTCACGCAAAGTTTTGATTTTTTTGCTACCAAATATAATAAATGCAATTCAATATCAACTCGTCAAATCTGTTTTTATATTATACCTCTGCTGAAAATTGGAACATAAAAACGCAAACAAAAAATGATAAACAGTTCCAACGATTTAAATTAGCATTGATGTTAAATAATTGTTTTGCGCTCTGTATTCTGTATTGAAATTCATCTTAAACATTTTTTTTTATTCAGGTTATTGTTATCATCATTATCATGAATTTAAATAAAAATATAAAGGTAGCAAACAAACACTTATTTAAAGGCTACCTCGCTTTGCGAGGGTCTGATTATCAAAACGATGTTAACGGAGCGGGCAATTTGAAAGCATTTGTCTGAAAAAGTCACGACAGTGTGACCTCGAGACATCGTAAAACATTACCGAGATCTAATCATCTAAATATACGCTGTGATATACGACTAACACTAACACTATTTAATTATTTGTATGTAAGAGTTGCTGTATAAAGTGAGCTTACTTATATATATCTTACGTATATATACCCCAGTTTCGTTATTACGTTGATAAACAGGTGACCATTTCTGGAGTAATTAACACTTTGTTCAGGGTCTGATGTCGTTGCATTCAGAGCTCTAAGCAGTTTATTTTTATAATTATAATATTATTAATTTATTTAAAGATTTAGATAAATATATGCGGTTTATTCTTGTAACTATTTATTTTTAAGCAAATATTTGGTTGTATATAAATATAAACTTGGAGTTTTTCATGACTCAAGGAGATTGTTGTAATTATTTGAAAGTCGGGTGAACTTTATTTTTGACGATAATAAAACAAAAAAGTCTGAAAAAAGATATTTTTAGAATTTTTAATTTTATAAATATCTTGTTTTTATTACACTTCAAGGAAAATCTAGCGGTAACAAGAGTGTACACGGAACGAAATTTTTTCTGAAAACTACTGAGCAAATTACAGTAATTGTGGGAGGTTTCGCAACTCCTGATCTAATTACAATTTTTTTAATAATTAAAGTTCCATTTATTTTTACTATAGTGTACCGGTAAAAAATAATAAACCTGAAAAATTAACCAGATGAATAATTATTTTTTACTATTTTAATCGAATTTTTTTATTGAAATTACTACACTGAGAGACAACTTTATTTAATAGTAATAAAATTTTATTACTATTTAATAAAACGTTTATTTGGCTAATAAAGGGGAAGGGGAAGTAAACAAGTAAGTTAGGTTAGGATGTCTCGTTGAAAAATCTTTATACTATTTATTCATTGAGATATTTATTAAAAGATTTTACTGTGAAAATATATTTGAATATATTATAATTAATTGATGAATATTAATTTTTTTTTTAATTAGATTTGTTTCAATGACTTAATATTCGTATAAATGAAAGCGACACTCGTGGCTATTTTAATAAACATATATTAGTATTTAATTTATTAAATACTAATAAAATTTTATTCATATGAAATATAATTTTATTAATATTAACTAAGTTTTTTTTTCAAGTCCAAATAAACTTTTTTATTACTATTAAATAAAATTGTCTCTCAGTGTACAAAATTTACTGGGCTCTTTGGTGAAAATTAATCTAAGTAACCGTATTATCCACCGATTTTGAGGAGGCGCTGCAATCGCTCTCGACTTATGAGCTGTATAAAAAATTATACGTAACACAGTGACCAGTTGTTATTTAATTACACTTAATTCTAACAGAGTTTTATTCAAATATTATTCTAATAAAATTTTATACAATTAGTTAAATATTATATGTAAAACTGTACTTTAATGACATTCGTTATTTTTTTTTTACTATAAGCTATGATTCAAACTGAATATTAAAATTTTCCATGATTCTGGAATTCAATAATAGCACCATTTTCCGAATCTTCATTTTTTTTAGTTCACATAATTATAACATAAATCTTTTAAAAATTACATTATACAACACGCAACTGTAAATTTAAATAACAGAAAAAAAAAAATTTTTTTTTCAAAGCTTTCTTGCTCATAATTTTCTTCATAAAAGGTAAAACTGTCTCTATGCTGGTAAACTGTTGTAAGCTATAAAAAGCAATATAAATACAGCAAGCACCCACATTACGCAATGCTAATACGATTCAAAGAAGAATAAGAATTCATGCGAAGTCAAAAAAAAAATAACAAAAAACTCGTTATATTGTTTGTCCGACAAAACGTCAACATATTGTTGAATTGATATTGATGTAATACACGTAATAACACCCGACTCTTCTTTATAAGAGCGTTTGTACATTAAGTCGAGGTCACAAGTGTTTTCGCAACATTTTTTGGATGAAGATGAATTGTTATTTTTTTTTATAATTATCTGATAATATGTAATTGATATAAAATTATAGTAAATAAATTAATTTTGACAAAATAAAATAATGTTCATGTATTTGAAATCAAATATTAATGCTTAGAGGTTTAATGTGAATGAATAGAATGGCGTAATTCGATGCCATGGCCGGCAGCTAGTTGACCTGGAGGTGAAAGGTGTTCACTTTTGCTCACTACAATAAATTTATAAATTAATCTTTTTACCTGAATATTGCCTCTATTTCGTTTGAAATTGAATCTGTTTTGTGTATTTATCAGTCGTTAATTAATTGTGATGTCTTAATTTAATTTTATTTTAATTAATTAATTAACCATCCTTTGATGGTTTTTTAAAAATATATTTTTCGTTATAAATTTTTCTTTTTTAGTCAATTGATTTTTAATTTGTTAGGATTGATTATTTATTAGCTTAAAAGTTATATAAATGACAGCAATAGAAAAAATTTGAATCGTTTCACTATTTTCAAGTTTAAAAATTCGAACATTGTTTTAAAATAGTTCTCCAATACTTTTGAGTATCGTAAAACTACGATTTCTTTTGAACGCGTTGTTCAATTTTATTTTCATTTTTTGACGGTGTTTCATACACTTCATTAAGCACAAAAAAAATTTGTAAGGTATAAAAAACCGATTGGACTAGTAATTTAAAAGTTCATCTCAAAATAACTTAAGAAATTTTTAACTTCCCGCTAAGAAAATTGAAAATTTTCAAAAATCGGGAAGTTATTGGTTTCACCCCGTTTTTCGAAAATCGAGTTTTCAACGGATGTTGACGTTTTAAGGTCCTATGAAGCCTCTCCGAATGTTTCCGCGATGATGTCCGTACGTCTGTATGTGTGTGTGTGTCTGTGTGTGTGTGTGTACGGCCATATGTAAACCTCTCATAACTTTTGAACGGCTTGACTGATTTTATCGCAGTTGGCACTATTCGAAAGGGCTTGACTAAACTTAGATTTTGATAATTTGGATCGATTCGAACCAGTAGATTTTGAGAAATCTCAAAAAAACTGCAAAAAAAAATTTTTTCGAATGTGGTTTTTTTGGAATAACTTTTAAAAGGCTTGACCAATCAATTCCAAAAACTAATCAGCTCTTAACGTAAAAAAACACGTCGATTGCCACCAGCCGGTCGAAATCGGTTAATTCGATCGTGAGTTATCGTTAACGAAAAAAATCGAAAAATCGTTTTTTGGGAATTACTTTGAAATTCCTTGTTCGATCAATTTAAACTTAAAAGTTCTTTATGAAGCTTTAAAAACTGAGTTAAATGCCACCAATCACGTAAAAATCGGTTCATTCATTCAAAAGTTATTGCAGTTTAAAAATTCGAAAAATAGTGTTTTATTCAACTTATAGCAGATTTTTAAGCTCGGAGAGCTCAAAATGATACGAAAATTATATTTTTGAGCTCGATGAGCTCAAAAACGTAATAAGTGTAGGTTTGTGCACTTAAGTATGAAATGAGCGGGAAGTTGCAGGGATGGCCTTTAGGGTCAACCGTTTTTCTAATTTTTTTTTTGGTATTTATATTTCTTGAATGTCTTCGAAACGTTTCAGTACACAGAAAAAAAAATGTCTTACACCAAGAAAATTTTAAGCAAGACAACAGTTATTTTGGAGCAAGACGAAATTTTGTTAGCTCAAGGAACTTTAACTTTATTCAAGAATTTTTCAATCTTCCTTAATATTTTCTTGAGCCAAGAAAATTTGCCCTCCAGTCAAGAATTTTTAACTTCCCGCTAAGAAAATTGAAAATTTTCAAAAATCGGGAAGTTATTGGTTTTACCCCATTTTTCGAAAATCAAGTTTCCATCAGATTTCGACGTTTTGAGGTCCTAGGAATCAACTCCAAAAACTTATCAGCTCTTAATATAAAAAAATCACGTCGATCACTGCTAATCCTGTCAAAATCGGTTGATTTGTTCGAGAGATATCGTGCAGGAAAGAAAACCCAAGAAAGTGTTTTTTTGGAATTACTCCGAAATTTTTAGTTTGACCAATTTAAACTTGAAGATTCTTCATGAAGCTTAAGAAACTGCGTCGAATGCCACCGACCGCATGAAAATCGGTTCATTGATTCAAAAGTTATTGCGATTTGAAAATTCAAAAAATAGTAATTTATCAAACTGCTATCAAATTTTTGAACTCAAAGAGCTCAATAGCATACAAAAGCTATTTTTTGAGCTCGGAGAGCTCAAAATAACATACAAATTATATTTATGAGCTCGAAGAGCTCAAAAACGTCATAAGTGCAATTTCAAGCGTTTAGGTATAGAGTTGGCGGGAAGTTGCAGGGATGGCCTTCAGGGTCAACCGTTTTCCTATTTTTTGTTTTCAATTTTCTACTCCGTTGATTGCGTTTAAAATTAAATAACATATAAATTTCAATAAATTTTATTAAATGTCATGTTGTGTGTTTCGATCGGTTGTAAACTCAATAATTTTCTATTTTTCAAAATTATTAATTTTTAAAACAAAAAATATTAAAAATCAACACTAAAATGCTTTTTATTAATTGATAATAAGAAGCATCAAAACCGATAACAAAGTCTCGCCATTTTTCCGTCAACTGACGGTGGCGTCATTTACTAAAAGAAAAAAGGCGGTAAATTTTAGAAGTTTAAAAAAATTAAATTTGTTATTTTTTAGTTATGAATCGATAAAATCTGACTATTAGAAATGAACGATTTAAATTCTTGTTAAGGTGATTAAAAATATTAATTTATTAAATTAATAATTCGACGATAAAATCATACAGTGAAATATCAGTTACTAATTAAAATTTTCAATACACAGTTATAATTACGATGAAAATTAAATTGAAATATTATTGCATGAAGATGAAATTTATTAATAATTAAATTATACAGCAGATTGTTAAAAATTATTGAGAGTATATAAATTAAAAATAATTATCAGAAAGGTATAATTATAATGATAATAGTAGTTATTGATTTAACAGCTTACCGTAGTTAGTTTACGTGTAATAATTCATGTTTTATTAACCCGTTAAGTTTATAAAGTCGTTTAATATTAATAAACGTACAGAAGATATTTTGTAACATTAGTACGCAATGATATAATTTTATGAGTCATTAATATTTAAGTAAGAAATACAAAATACACATAATAACAGGGAACTTATTATTACAGGCATCAATAGGTACGACATGAATTTTTAATTTTTAAATAAAGTACTTGAAAGTTTTAGCGATAAAAAGTTATGTAAAAGTTAAGAAAGATATAAAATAAAGCATACAAGCGTCAGTAAGAAATCTGATTACAAAATCTTGAAAAATGCAACGGAAACTATCTTGTGAAAAGTTTATTCGAGAAACGGGAATAAATTATTGGTATAGATAACTTGGATTGTCGATCTGGATATTATATATCTTCAAGGAAACATAAATAAATATAACTTCATTCTCTGGATATACTGGACTGAAATTGTCCGATAAGAAAATAATCCCACTTTTTTTCACACTTGAAAAAAAAAATTTTGCTTATAAAATATTCTTGACTTCAATTTTTTCTATACATTTTTTTTTATCAAAAAATGACTACCAATTTATCGAAAAAGGTGAATAAAAATCTCGTTATTTAATCATTTTAAAAAAATAATAATGATAAATAAATACAAATATAAATATGAATATAAATACAAATAAGCGGATTATACTGGGGTTTTATACAAAATATATAGCGTAAGCTAAATTCGATTTCCGTGGTTGCCCACTGTCGTATCGAATCGAAATGCCGCGAATCATCCGATAGTATGATATCGAGATCGCATATCGCGTGACCTGAAACCGTGACGCGTAAATACGAGCATCCGTCGTATAGCCGATTGAATTATTATTTCGGATCGATGGAACATGTATCTATATGTGAATGTTGTCCCTCTTCATCCCAACCCCTTAAACCAGGAAACAATGCAAAAACTCTTCGGCTATTCAGTTTCAAAGCTGAATCGCGTGTCCTGGAAATATAGTAAACGTTATTAGATTTCAAAGATTGTTAGCGTTTAGCTTTTTAATAATTAGTTATTGATTATTATTAGTATTTTTATTATTTTTTTTAGTATTAAATCCTTCTCAATTCTTTAATTTAACGTTATCTTTATTCGAAATTTTAATAAGATCATTTTAGCAAAAATTTTTGCAATATTTGGGATTTCTGTTAAATTAACGATAAAAGTTAAAATGTAAATTCACTGAAAAGTACAAAAAAACTTTCATAAAATATTGAAATTGCCGCTAAAAAATTGTTATTAAAATTTTCAATAAAAGTAACGTCTAATTATTGGCTTGCGAAGTCTATAATATTACAAAATTATGATTTAATATTTAAAGTTTACCAACCTTGAGAATAATAACAAATACTTAAATTAAAAAAAAAAAAAACAAAAAAAACAATGTAAATTAAATTTAGCAAAAATAATATTTACATTTACCCGGTAAGCATACACTCGTAAATTACCGTGACGACAACCCTCATCTGCTTACGTCAGCGTGAAACATATAACAATGATTAACGATGGGCCTTCGCTAATTACGTTCCGCGATATAGCAACATACATTTAGAGTTTAGTCGACAGATATGATACAAATGATGCAAAATGCATCTTGCATTAAACGGGCGCTGCAGCGCTGGGTAATATTTGCCGAAAATACCATTTGATAATTCCAGTCTATTGTATTGTAATTATTTAGATTGAAATGTCTGTACTCGGTTCTAAATTGTTGTGTGTTGGTATCAAAATGCAAATAATTTCTCGTAATGTATAATATGTTTTAATCACTAATAATTTGTATTTAAGTAAATTTTATTTGATTCAAGAATTTTTCTCTTAATTCAAGTTAATTTTTAACTTCCCGCTACGAAAATCGAAGATTTTCAAAAATCGGGAAGATATTGTTTTCACCCCGTTTTGCAAAAACCGAGTTTTCATCAGATCTCGACGTTTGAAGGTCACAGGAAGCTTCCCTGACTATCCCTGCGAGGTTGTCACGGTGTGTGTGTGTGTGTGTGTGTGTGTGTGTGTGTGTGTGTGTGTGTGTGTGTGTGTGTGTGTGTGTGTGTGTGTGTGTGTGTGTGTGTGTGAAGTATGTGAACCGCTTATAACTTTTGAACGGCTTGACCGATTTCATCGCGGTTGGTGCCATTCGAAAGGGCTTGACCAAACTTAGATTTTGAATACTATTTAGACCGATTCAGATCAATAGATTTTGATAAATCTTAAAAAAACTGAAAAAAAAAATTTTTTCAAATGTGGTTTTTTTGGAATAACTTTTAAACGGCTTGATGGTTCAATTCCAAAAACTAATCAGCTCTTAACCTCAAAAAACCACGTCGATCGCCACCAGTCCGGTCAAAATCGGTTGATTCGTTCGAGAGATATCGTGAACGAAAGAAAACCGAAAAAAGTGTTTTTCCGGAATAACTCCGAAATTTCTAGCGCGATCAATTCAAAATTTGAGATTCTTCGTGAGGCTTGAAAAACTGCGTCAAATGCTACCAACCGCGTGAAAATCGGTTTATTGATTCAAAAGTTATTGCGGTTTAAAAATTCAAAAAATAGTGTCATCAAATCCCTATCAGACTTTTGAGCTCGAAGAGCTCAAAAGCATAGGAAAACAATCTCTTTGAGCTTGGAGAGCTCAAAATAACCCATAAATCGTATTTTTGAGCTTGAAGAGCTCAAAAACGTCATTGGTGCAATTTTAAGCGCCTAAGTATGGAATTAGCGGGAAGTAGCAGGGATGGCCTTCAGGGTCAACCGTTTTCCTAATTTTTTTTCTGTGTAATAATAAAAAAATAATAATAATGAACGTACTAAAATTATTTATATAGTAATTAAATAAATTTTTTTAATTAAACAGAGTTGTCTCTAAAAATATAAAAATCAAATAATAATATTTTAGTCGTAAATTGGATGTTTCATTTCACGTGAAATTCACGTTTGAAAAAAGTTGAAATGCGAAAATAAAATGAAATAATTCCCATCAACTTGATATGAAAAATTATATGAGGATATAAAGTAATATTCTTAGGCTCAAGCTGCTCTGTTGGATTTATTCAAAGATCCGAGATCCTAGAGGGAAAAGTGAATGATAAAGTTGTCTTGTTGGAAAGCATGTGCCGAGAAATTCATAAAGAATTTATTTTCTGACCCTTATGTTACGGCGGATGACAGGAGAATTCTGTCAGCAGTTTTATGTCTGGCTTTAACTGGACATCATGCTTTTCAAGATATAAATGTCTTTAATATTAACATAAGCTTAAATATTTATAAAATTTTTTTCTTGGAAGATTACAAAAAGCGCCACACCCAACATAGATTGGTCAATTCCTTAGTAAAATTTTTGCTTACAATTATTATAGATTGCATGTAATTAAAATGATATACTGTACATTATTTTTTACTTTTAGGTTATTTAATAATTATTTATTATATTGGAATTTTTTCTAATAAAAATTGTTTTTATTTACGCTTTACAGTAATACTTAAACGCAACGATGATCTTCTGATGCTAGAAATGAAAACTTACAACTAACAGAAAAAAAATAACATCTTCAGTAATACCGCTGTTGTTTGTTAACGCGCCATCTGGAGTTTAAATTTTAATTTATCTGAAGAAAACATGTTTGTTGTTTATAAAATTAAATTGGACTGACTTGAAACCTCATACTTTTGAATAGAGCGTAACCAAAAAAGCTAGAATTGAAAAACAAAGAAAATAAAAATTTCGCAGCAATAAAGTCGGCTTTCTTTCTGCGAGTTTTCTTGGTTCAAAAATACTTTCCTTGAATTAAGTTAATTTTTTTTTCTGTATGTAGGTAAAAAAATAAGAAAAATTTTGTTATATCGCATTTATATCATAAAATACATCTAAATTTGTGACTTTTAATTTAAATTTAAAATTTATTTCACAAGCTTCCACTTATAATGATTAAAAATATCAAAAAGTCATAAAAAAAAAGTTTTTTATTCATAATTCGTAATTATTAACAACCACATAGTCACTGCAGGTTGCTAATCTAAATTAATTCAATTGTTACTATCAATTTCAATAACTCCACACTGCTACGAATCCTTTAATCAACCCTCTTATTGTTTCATCAAAGTATCTATTATACCGGAAAGTATTTTCTCCGGAATTTAATCGTTGTCATTAATTCGAATCATCGAGACTTTTCTTTCAATATCGCTAATTCGATTATGCAATTAAATAACTCAATAATACTTCCCCCAATAAAGACAGAAGAAAATTTAATTAATCGATAGTGTTTATTGTTAAGTTGCCTCAAAAATATTTATAAAAAATTCACAGGATGTAATTTGTTAGTGAAGTTATTGATCGAAGTGTGTTCGTCCCATTCCCATCCGATACCCGAAAAAAAAAAAAAAAAAAAACACTAAAATAAAACGCAGTAAATAATAAATAATTCTCACCATAAATATTCTCGGGGCTTTTAGGGCTCGGTTATTAATTGTATCTGTGTCGAATTAATATAACTCCAATCGATAGAATGTTCCTAACACTATTTTTTTAAGAACATATAATGTCATATTAGAGTGTATAAAAAAAAACCTACAATTTTTTTTTCTTCTTATTTTTTCAAATAATTTCAAAACTTTGTAAGGATGTCAAAAGAACAGGAGAAATATTTCTAAAATAGAAAATTTATATCTTATTCTACAAACGCTTATGGTGATACGAATTCTGAAAATTTTTGTGAAAAATTAAACGATCTACAAAAAAATTTTCTTATGATTTTTCGATAAATTTTTTTTTTGAAATTTACTCAAGGTTAAAGTTGAACAAATCCTAAATTTTCAGATTTTCTTTTATTTTTAGTGAAATTATTATTTTTGCACGACTCATGATGCGAAGCATCAGAGAGTGCTTTACGATCGAAAAATTTATCATTTTTATTATCGATAAAAATTTCTCATTTATAGTCAAAAATATTTAATTTTGACTTAAGAAAAAAACTCTGGAATTGCGTACCAAGTTTTCAATAAAATAGTGTAATAATCTTGAAAATTATAACCATTTAAAGCCTTACAAAATTTTTTAAGCATTGAAAAAAATAAATTTGTTTCTTTCAATTTTTTCCTTTGAAAATTTAATATAATTTTACGATCTCATAAATAATTTAATTTGAATATTTTGGGTATAAAAACAAAAACAAAAAATAAAATACGAAAAAAATTTTTCAATAATAAACAAATTCTCCAATAATTTTCAGCTGTATCGTAACTGAATTAATATTCCAAAGTATTCGTTAAATTAAATTAAATTTTCCAAGCGAGCAACGCACTTCAAAGAAAACCAGACTTTGGAGTCTGGTCCGACAATTACCGTAGCAAAAACTCATTATCGTTCTCCTCTAATGGTCTGCAATAAAAAAACTTTAAGTATTATTGTATTGCGCTTAATATTAAAAAAAGTGTAAAGTGTATTGTCATAAAAGATAAAAATAAAAAGAATATCTAAAGTTAAAAGACACTTGTCTTTATCAATTATCTAAAAGTTTACACGAGCTGACAAACTCTTTGTCCCAGATATTAACAAAACGACAACTACATACTGTTAGATGTAATCACCTTGACACATACACGCCGACTGCACAAACGTAAACGGACTCATGGATATATCGTCGTTCTGCAGCACAGTCATGTCATGTGCGATGTGCGATGTGCGATGCACGGAACCCAGCCTCCGGCCACTACTGGCAACTGATAATAAAAATTCAGGTTACCTATCTATTCTAACGTTACTCTACTCTGCTCTGAATAACAAATTTGCCTCCAGCTTTTATTTGCTAAATTACTACCGCCACGTTTTGTTTTTGCCGAAAGGATCTTGTACGATGCACATGCTACAACTAACACGGCATGAGACCGAAAAATTTACATTTTCCAATTATTTAAAACCTAAGTAGAAACAATTAACATCTCAAAAGTTAATTTGTTCAATTATTTGAAGCCGTTGTTTCGTTCAAATTTTTGTAGTTGTTAGTTATCGCATTACCGTTCATTTTTAAAATAAAAAAATAACCATTTTTCATAACCGAAAATATTGAAGAGCAAAGAAAAAATAAATTGTTTTACTGACTTTCAAAATCAAGTGGAAAAAGAAATAAAAATAGTTGAAAATCTATAAGTGCACGCCTTATAAATTTTATTTAAATTTAGAGAAAAAAATAAGTCATATTATTCACTTATTTGTATTACGTGGACAATTTAACAAATTGTGCTTTAAATTTAGATTGAAAAGTATTTTTGAGAAATTATCGCGCAAATTTTTATAGAACACAATTCAGTTGTCCTATTTCAAAATACAGTAACTTCAAAATTTTTTGTTCTTTCCGGTATTGTTGCAGTTTTTATTACATTTAGGTAAACAATTTTGTTTGGTTTATTTTTTTAGGGTAACTTTTACGTGTAAAACAAATTTTCTATAATTTTGGAGTGTTAACTTTTTCTCTGTAAGGCAGATTTGAGAAAGTCGCGCCAATGTCATTAACTATATTTGAAAATAGAACTTAATTGACAAAATGGTTTCTAGAGTTCTGATATCTTCTTAGAAACAGTAAAAAATTTTCTGATGGACACATGTGGACATACAGTAGCGCTCAAAAGTATTTTGACATTATGCGTTAGTTTTTTTCAACAATGTCAAAATACTTTGGAGCTACCAGTTTCCTAATATTTTAAAAATTAAACTTTCTTTTGTTATGAATAAGAACCATTTTGACACTATTCTGTAGATTATTCAAAAAATGTTAAAAAAATAAATGAATGATTATTGTATTTCATATTTATTTTTAATTAAACCATTAAATATATTTGTCAAAACACTTTAAAGCGCTACTGTATATGGACATATTAGAAAATTTAATATATATCCATAAATGATTTTCGAGCAAAAGTATTGTCAAAAATATCCAACAGAGGGCACATGGGCACATAAAAAAATTAGTAAAACGGTTCACCCTAAAGGCTATCCCTGCAACTTCCTGCTAATTCCATACCTGCACTGTAAATCCAAGTGTTTTAACAAAACACACATAAAGTTTTTTGTTCCTATCTTGAAGCATTGTAGTCACTTTTAAAACACTTCCACGTGTTTTAATTTCCTATGTTAAGTGCCCATTTGTAGTCACTTTTAAAACACTTGGATTTACAGTGTGGACACTTAAAATTGTGCTTATGACGTTTTTGAGATTTTTGAGCTCAAAATATAATTTATGTGATATTTTGAGCTCGCTGAGCTCAAAAAGATAGTATTTCTATGCATTTGAACTCTTCGAGCTCAAAAGTCTGATAGAAGTTTTATAGAACACTGTTTTTGGAATTTTCAAATCGCAATAACTTTTGAATGGATCAACCGATTTTCACGCGGTTGACGGCATTCGACGCAGTTTTATCAGCCTCATAAAGAATTTTCAGGTTTTAATTGATCGAACCAAAAATTTTGGAGTAATTCCGGAAAAACACTTTCTTCGGTTATCTTTCGTTCACGATATCTCTCGAACAAATCAACCGATTTCAACCAGCTTGGTGGCGATCGACGTGGTTTTTTATTGTCTAGAGCTGATTAGGTTTTTAAATCGATCGGTAAAGCCGTTGAAAAGTTATCCAAAAAAAACCACATTTGAAAAATTTTTTTTTTTTAGTTTTTTTAAGATTTCTCAAAATCTACTGATCCGAATCGGTCCAAATTATACTTGAAATCTAAGTTTAGCCAAGCCCTTTCAAATGGCACCAACCGCGATAAAATCGAATGAGCACGGAAAGATTAGAACCCGACTGGTTCGTGTTTTGCACCAGACTCACTCGTGTGCGGCGTCAGAGTGGTTATTATGCACGGATTCTGGTGCAGCACCTGACTGAGTCTGGTGCAGAACACCACTGGTAAGTGAGTCGTGTGCGCACACGACTCTTTCTGGTGCGCACACGACTCAGTCTGGTGTAAACTAATTTTTCTTCCATTTTTTCTTGCGCATGACTGAGTCTGGTGCAGAACACGAACCAGTCGGGTTCTAATCTTTCCGTGAGTCGTTCAAAAGTTATAAGCGGTTCACATACTTTCACACACACACACACACATACACACACACACACACACACACACACACACACACACATACCTGCAGCAGAGGAGAAACTGCTACCAGGCGCGTCTCCCCGTAGTGGATGGGAGAACGCTCGTTGTCTTTGGATGACGCTAAGTCTCTTAGTTGATGAGGTACAGAGGGTAGGAGCCAAATAAAATACGCTCCCGTGGACAAAACTCCCTTATAATGGGTTGGTCACACTAACTGACCTAGCAAGACGATCGTTCCCTGCTGTAACTCACTGGGAGTGTCCGGAACCCGTGTCGGTTATTTCCGACGATGCTGGCCACGGCTGATGTGAGCTTGCTCTGCCGAGGTGTAAGTTGCAGCAGTGGATCAGGAGCCAGCCACTTCGGGCTTTGATCAAGAAGTACGCAGTGAGTGTTAGAGATCGGAATCTTCACCGCCCCGAGCGAGTCTAGTCCGTCCGTGTATTCCGGGACTGGCTAAGTGTCGACTAGGCCTCAAGGAACTGGGGTAGGAGTACTATCTCCGAGGGTACACCCGTTCCTAGTTATGACAACCCGCTCCACTCCGTGCGATGCGCTGGTAAATAAAAAAAGTATGAGTAATTTACAGGAAACAGACAAGAGTGGAAACGGACTTCATGCCCAACAAGCAGCGATTGAAGCAAGCGCTGAAATGAAGAGAACGCAAGCGCTGGAGCGCCTTGAAAAGCTGACCATTGAGCTGCAAGAGTTTGTCCAAACAAAGGTCAATATCCACAAGGAGATAAAGACCAAGACAACCGGTGTAGTCAATGCTCTTGGAAGATTCAATAAACTGGACGAGGAATGGCAGTCATCACGACGACGCATTCAAAGTGAAGTTGAGACTGAAGAAGCAATGGACAGAAGAATATATGGCGAGGCTTTCGCCTACCTCCGAAGAGGCCGTTTCCTGGGCTCAAAAGAGCTATACACGCACGTATATTTGTCCTACCCTCACCATAACGAAAACACAGCCAAGATCGCGGACAAGGAAAAACCGTTGCTCTTGTGTTTATACACATTCATTGAACAGCTGCAAGAGTTGCGTACAATTGTAAGTGTGTGCAACTTTCATCGACTCCTCTGGCAATTCATTCCCTGTGGGTACATCGAGATGTACCCACAGAATATGAGCAGTATCCAGCGGGGACCACGGGGAGGCGGAGTCGATAGAAGACCATGTTGTTTGTGTAATATATTGTGTGTAAAATATGATTCTACGTGTAAGTGTTTGCGTGTGTGGGGTGCCCGGGCACTTGTGTTGTTTGTGGTCATTTTCCCTATCTTATTCTACGGCAGTCATCCAAAGCTTTATACTGTCCTCACAATTGTGTGGAGCATATCGCTTGTGCCTAGGCGCTCCGACTCTACCTAGGTGGATGTCTGTTGAGGCTCGTCCCTAGTCGCGTTTTCGTTAGCTAGTTGGGTTTGGAGTTTGCAGCATATTACTACTTTACCACATTCACCCCATATGTCCTTGAGCACCTCGCGTTGAGGCTCGTACTCATGGCATTCGAGCATTAAGTGCTCCACGTTGTCGACCCTCTCTCCTAACCCATTCTCCCTACACTCGTCGCAGAATTTACTATCCGTATGTTCGTACTTGAATTGGTATTCTCTAAAGCAACCGTGGCCGGTTAGGATTTGGGTCAGCCAGAAGTTAGGACTGATCCATTTGTTTGTTAGACGCTCTGCTACGTCTGGGAAGAAGACTTTAGTTTCGCGGCCGTTCTCTGATATATCTCATTGTTCTTGCCACCGACGTATGGTTTCAGTTCTAAGGGTTACAAGGCGATCCTCCGCATCTGGCTGCACGGTGACGTTTCCAAGGGTAGCCTGTTTGCCAATACGGAGGTTGTATCGCGCGCACCGTTCGTCTATTACGAGCTGAATGAGAACTGCACCCGCACTTTGAGGCCCTCGTCGAAGTGTACCCCTAAGTATCTAACGCTTGATTTGAATTTGACTTTGGAGTCTCCTATCATTATTTTTGGCGGTTTGTTATCGTACTTGGGCTTTCTCTGTCGTCCTTTTGCTTCATAGGGGTACGGGATCTTTTTGTCCTTACGCGGACCGCGATGCACAAATTCGTTCTTGAGGAAGATGGCTTCAGTCTTCGACTTCGACAGCTCGAGCTTTGCGGAACAGCACCATTCCAGTATCTTATCTACTACTACTTGACTATTACGCTCTATTTCTTTCCTTGAAGAGCCCTCTACTAAAACGAGCAAATCGTCAGCAAACGCAACAAATTTATTCCCGTGTTCTGTCAGTTCGAGTCTCTTGAGGAGATCGTCGAACATGATGTTCCAAAATAATGGTCCTAGCACTGATCCTTGAGGGCACCCTCGCGTCGGCGTTTTCGATTCGCTACCAAAGCCCCATGACAGCGCGACCGATCTGTCCTCAAAATAATTCCGAATTACCGCGTAAATGTTGCTAGGGCAGCCTCTGGCCTTGAGGCCCTCGAGTACTAACGGCCACTACACGTTGTCAAAAGCGCCAGAGATATTGAAGAGAAGTCCGACCACCAGTCTCTTCTCTGAAGAGTCTACAAATCGGCGCATCTCCACAATTGCATCTTCCGTCGACTTTTTGGCTGCGAAACCAAACTGTCGGCTCAAAATGTTCCCCTCCGCTAAGACTGTGGTAGTAAGTCGCTCTTTGATGAGCTTCTCGAACACCTTACCTAAACCCGAAAGGAGGCAAATTGGCCAATAAGATTTAGGGTCATTTGTGTTTTTGTCGGTGCTTTTAACTAACATTATAACTATGGGAATTATCACTATGGGAATTAATACTATGGGAATTATCAACTGGCCAGAATCTAACAAGAGACAACAGGAGCGCTAGCGCGGTTGGGTGGAAAGTTAAATCTCTCGACCTCACTGCTTTAATAGTAGCCCTAGAGTCCGATCCGATCATCGTAGAAACTGCTGAAGAGAAGACCAAGGACCTAATGAGAAGAGTCACCCCGGCTTGCGACGCCAGTATGTCTCGGAAATGTGGCATGAATTCAAGACCTTCGGTGCAGTGGTGGAACGATCGCATTAGCATTCTACGTTCAGAGTGTCTTAAAAAAAGAAGAAAGTCTCAGCGTGGCTACAGACGACCTAACTCCGCAGAGCTGTTGGCAGAGTATAAAAAGGCCCGTCGAGAACTGAACAGAGCCATCAAAGAAAGCAACAGACGCTGCTGGAAGGAACTGGTCGCAGAAGTAGAGAAAGATCCATGGGGCAGACCGTATAAGGTGGTTATGACCCACCTGAAATGCCAGCCAATGCAATCACCTACGTGTCCACAGCTCATAGAGAAGACTGTTACTGCGATGTTTCCCCAACAGCCGGTATTCACCTACAAGTTGGAGCAGCTCAACCCTGAAGACATCCCAACTATCACGTTGGACGAGTTGGTAGAGGCAGGCAATCAAGTAGGGAATATTAAGGCGCCGGGATTGGACGGAATCCCTAATATTGTCCTGAAATCAATCCTTAAGGCAGCACCGACATTATTCCTGGACGTTTACGATACATGCCTGAAGGAAGGGACTTTTCCCCAGAAGTGGAAACAGCAACAGCTAGTACTACTTCCGAAGGGGAAAAAGCCGCCGGAAGAACAGTCATCCTACCGACCACTCTGCATGTTAGACACGGTCGGCAAGATATTCGAGCGCATGATTCATCAGAGAATAGAGGCTTTAGTCGATCCACTCCTGGCAGAGAACCAGTTTAGTTTCCGAAAAGGACGGTCAACTCTGGATGCGATCAAATTGGTTGTTGATATAGCCAAGGATGCAATCGCCGGAACGAGATAGAAGGGTGGAAAGAAGAGTTACTGCTTGGTGACTGCTTTGGACATCAAGAATGCCTTCAACTCCGCTAACTGGGACTGCGTTATGCGGGCTCTAGAAGAAAAAAACGTACCAGGATACCTTCGCAGAATCGTAGCGAGCTACTTCACGAATAGGGTCCTGAAATATGACACGAAGAACGGTACGGAAGTGTACGAAATCACCGGAGGAGTGCCACAGGGATCAGTCTTAGGTCCTCTGCTATGGAACATCATGTATGATGGCCTCCTGAGAATAGCATTGCCTACGGGAGTCAAACTTGTAGCATATGCGGATGACGTAGCTGTCGTGATCGTCGCAAAGCACCTCGAAGAGATAGAAATGGCATTTGATATTACATTCAGACGAGTCAATTTGTGGATGGACATGGTGAACTTGCAACTAGCCAAGCATAAAACCGAGGCAGTGCTCATCACCAGTAGAAAAACGGTAGAAACTATCAAGTTGAGAGTTGGAGAACAAGAAATCACATCACAACCATTTATCCGTTATCTGGGAGTGATGCTGGATGCCCGACTCAACTTCAAGCAGCAGGTGGAACACGTCAGTGCCAAAGCGTCAGTAGTGAGGGCTAGTCTCGCACGGCTGATGCCTAACATCGGAGGCCCAATGCAGAGCAGAAGGCTACTATTGTCATCAGTAGTCACATCAGTGCTCACTTACGGAATATCCATTTGGGCTGATGCACTGGAAACCCAAGTATCATGGAGAAAAGCTGGACCAGTATATCGACTGAGTGCCCTGCGAGTAGCTAGTGCTTTCCTCACTATATCAGAAGAAGCAGTGTGCGTCATTGCCGGAACCCTACCTCTTAGAGTTCTAGCCGAGGAAAGACGAGCCCTTTACCAACGAAAAAGGTCAACTGCACTGAGCCCTGAAGAACTTAGAATTGAAGAACGGCAGAACAGCATAGGCCGATGGCAACTACAATGGGATGCTGCAGAGAAGGGTAGGTGGACGCACCGCCTTATACCTCGGATCGACATTTGGCTTAACCGGAATCACGGCGAGGTCAATTACTATCTTACGCAGATGTTGTCGGGACACGGGTGTTTTCGAGAGTATCTACACCGCTTTAAGCACGATGACTCTTCGGAGTGCCCGTTCTGCCTAGGAGTTGCTGAAGATGCGGAGCACGTCTTCTTTGTATGTCCTCGTTTCGATCCACAGCGTGAAGAGTTGGAGAGGATCCTGAATCAGAGAATGCAACCAGATTCACTAGTGGAAGCAATGTTGTCATCAGAAGCTGCCTGAAACCCTACCAACCCGTTTGCAACAGAAGTCCTCAAAGACTTGCGTTCCACCGAAAGAAGAAGAGCAATTAGAAGATAGAAGGAAGGAAGTTAACACCTTAGCTACCAGAAGAAAGAGCAGTAGCTAGTTCCTCCCCTCACGAAGTAATGCTTGACGGCGGTTCTCATGAGGAATTAAAGGAAAGAAGAAAAGGGGTTTAGGGTTTAGTGAGTAGGGGCGTTAACGTCGAGTTTTAGTATGATGCTGCGTCGAGTCGTCACATATCCAGGCGAAACAGCTATGCCTAGAATCCGTAAAAAGGATTCCCCCGCCTCTAAAAAAAAAAAAAAAAAAAAACACACACACACACACACACAATCGCGTGCATTAATTCAGGCAGGTTTCTATGTTTACAGTTTTTTTGCCACTTCTAAATTTGGCCGTTTCTAAACTCTAAACTTTGAAATCTGTAAATTTAGCGAAACGTAAAAAACGATATCACTAAAATGAGAAAAATATAAATAATTTCAAAGATAATTTATGCCTATAATAAAATTTGACAAAAGAAAAAACGTCTACGTAAAAAAAATAAAATTCCTAAATAAAGCCGTTTGTAAAATCAGCGAGTTAAAAACTTGGAATTATTAAAATAACGCTAGCTTTAAAATAGCCGAATTAAAAAAAAAAAGAATTATTAAAATTCTTTCATATTAAAATGTAAACAGTTGAAAAAAAAAAAAATATTTAAAAAAATGAAATTAAAAAATTGAAAAATAATAAATTTAGCCGATTGAAAACCTCGCCACGTGAATTTAGCCGATTCTAAATTTGGAAATTAAAAAAATTAGCCGATTCTAAACTTGGAAATTAATAAAATAAAATTAATGCGTTAAATTAATTAATATACTTATAAGTATATGAAATAGAAAATAAAACTAATAAAGACATGTAAAAAAAAGTGTGTCTTTATATTTTTAACGCAAACTTGTTTAAATGGATTATTTGTAGCTTCTAGAAGCCTCACTAACCAGAACGTGACTTTGATTATTTACGACAGACGCGATTAAAAAAACACGTGGAAAAAATCTAGGACAATTTTTTTATTTTTTAAAAATATGTTCATTGCATTTTTTTGTATATTTTTTTAAAATTTTTTATCAAGAATAAAATTTTCGGTCGCTGAAGACAATTTGATCTCAAATTCATTTTATTAACAATGTAAATTAAGTTGAATTCAATTAAATAGTTAGCCAGCAAAAAAATTAACAAATTCATATATAATTAAAAATCATTGATGAAGGAAGTATTTTAGCAATAAAAATATAATTGAATAATTTACGTGTGATTTACTCTACTAAGTATTGTTATAAGCCTGTCGCATGATAACGATAACTCGGGAATAGGAAGCGAAGAACTTACATACGTAAACATTACCATATATGTATGTTCATTTTTACGTCGTTACATATAATTTGTATTGTTTTACTCGGATTGCGTAACTCCCAGGCGGAAGAATATTGATGATATAATAAGAACTAAAAGATTTAATAATTAATGATTAACAATGCATATTAGAAAATCGGGAGTGAGCTCGGGGTCAAAGAAATAAAATACTTTGCGGCTAAAATGAACTTTAATTAGCTAAAACAAGTTTCATACACCAAATTACTCAAAAATACCTCAAACAATTAATCTCAAGTCTAAATTTGTAATATTACAATAAAAAATGATGTAAAAGTCACATCATTTAGTACTACAACAAATGTATCTAATGTATTTTTAAATGGACCAACTGGACGGCTTCTATTTTCTAGCCTCGGTTACAATAAGTAGAGAATACGCGAAAATAGAAAATTTTGAACAGTATTTCTAAAGAACATTCTTTCAATTTTAAATGCAAAAAGCCATAGGTTCGATATTTCTTATGTATTTATTATTATTTGAATAATTATGAGAATTATAAATGTAAGTAACGTAGAACTTAACTTGTACTAGGACTTACAAGTGTAATTAATTTGCGCATGCGCTAAAAACTGATATAAAATTCACACTACAGAGATACAATACTTGTATCACCTGTAATTCTAAAATTAAAACGTTCTTAAGATGCAATTGTTGCGTCATTTATAGAGTACATTTTAGACCAATATTTTTCTTGGTGTAATTGAATTTTTACAATAAGTTTTACTTCTTTAGAACAAAATTTCTATAAAGAATATTTTGTTTCAGTCTTATTGATAACTCCTTCTATAAAAAGTAAAAAATCATAACTTATTTTTATGATTTTCGAGAGTTCAAAATGTTGAATCTATAAAAATTTTTGATGAACTTCTGCCTCGTACATCCAAAATGATTCCTCTAGATGTATTTAACAAATTTTCATACACCCGTTATAGAAGTTTAAATGGAATTTCCTCAGGTCGCACGTTTTTGTGCTGAAACTTGGTAGTTTTCGAAGTTTGTTATTATAACTTCTTTTAATTTAATATAATTAATTACTTTTATGATATTGAAATTAGCTTTTATATGGGTAGTTTCAGGGTTCTTTAACATATGAATTATTATAGCGAAAATTTATCAAAAAATGCTACTTGAACAATTTAAAAAAAATGTTGATGCAATTTATTTTTTTCATCTACATTGAAAAAAAAAATTTTTGACTGGAGAGTAAATTTTCTTGGCTCAAGAAAATATTAAGGAAGATTGAACATTTCTTGAATGAAGTCAAAGTTTCTTGAGCCAAGAAAATTTCTTTTTGTTCCAAAATAACTTTTGTCCTCCTTAAAATTTTCTTGGTGCAAAAAGTTTTTTTTTCTGTGTATGCATTTGTATTAATTTTTGAACGAATAACTATTTTTTGATATCCAATGAAAAGAAATAAAGAATTAACTCCACGGGTTTTTTTTTTCGTTTATAATATAAATAAGAGCTAAATTTTTACCATATACAATGTACACAATAAACATTAAATAAATGACAGCAATATATGGGGCTGATGAGATTTGTATAACTAATTTGTATAACTGTATAACTATTTGTATAACTGTATCTAACGCCCGGATCCCCTCGACCTATTTCTGAAAATGGGTCGAGGTGAATCGATCCACCGAAATTGGGTTACGTAGAATAAAATGTTAAATCATACACCTCAAATCAGATATTAATCTCGTATTATTTTTATTATTATTTTCATTATTTAATTATGTTATTAATTTTCATTGGTCGGAAAATTTGTTCGATAGAAATAAAATTATCATACTATAGTTGCACGAACGTGTCGTACTGAAATTGTTGTAAGTGAGTTGCATTTATTTACAAAAATTTTTTCACCGATTGTGAGGTAGGAAATAAACCTATATAACTACATGACAGTGGTAGCGCGTGCAAGGCCACTGGTCAGAGTTTATAGCCAGCCAAACGACTTCTTATACATCCATAAAGTCTGATAAGTGTTGGTCAATTACGAATTCACGTCAGCACATATATATGTATGTATATTATATGTGAAAATAGTCTAGTGTAGTGTAGTGGATAAAATAAACCGAAAAATGAAAAGGATGAAATAAAACAAAAGTAATAAAAAGCTGACTGATCGTGTGCTGTGGTTTCATTTTCTCTCGTAAAAAACTTCCACACATTTTATCCGGATTTCTGTCAGAGTACTTCTCGGATGAAAACTGGGGCATTGCTATATGCACTGGCTTTAACTATAAAGTGTGATTTTTTAACGGGGAATCACGATTCATTGTTTTCTTTTTGTTAGGTTTGATTTTTATATTTTTAAAGTCAAATGTTATTTGTTTAATCGAAAGAAAGATTTTCAATCAATCACTAAATAAATCATTTTTGTATGTATATTATTATTATTTTTTGTGTTTAATTCAATTAGTAATTCAGTCTTTTTTTTTAAGTAAACTAAATAATTTTGTATTACGATCGATAACTTGCAATGTGACAATGATGACAACGACAAATTGCAATTTCATTTTTATTTATTAAAAGCAAAGATTATCTTGAGAAAATGTGAAGATTAACACCCAGATGATCTTTATTTTCAATGAGTAAAAAGGTTTTCTAATTTCCTATTATCATGACTATCACGTTCCAAGTAATGGATTTCGGTATAGAACTAGTTGATTTATTTATAAAAATGGAATGAATTGCCACTTAAATCATAAAGTATAAATATAGATTTTAAGATAGTCAAAATAATGTCGAAAGTTCTCAACTTGTTAAATATTATTTTTATTTTTTTATTATCATTATAAAAAATTAGTTTTCAGTACGACATATAAACACTGGATAAAGATGCACTATTTTTCAAAATATGTCATGTTTATATTTTATATGTCTTGGGAAGGTCAGATATACTGATTGAAGTGACTTTATTTAATAAAATTTTCTAAAAAATGAGCATATTTTTCTGTCCACATTCTTATAAATTTTACGATTATTTTATGAATAAATGTAAACTGTAATTTGGATTATCATTAATTATTAAGAAAAAAAATTAACATGGAAAATTTTACTAACTCATATCATAATTATTTACCATAATTTTTTTGATGATAAGTTAAATCATGTTTATAAATTAATTCCAAGTTTTTTATTTTATAAATTTTTAGAGTAAAAAAATTATTACATTTTTGGACATTGTGTTGCTATTTTTAAAAATATCGAAGATAATAAAGCAGAATTATTTTTTTAATAAATAACTAAAAAAAAAAAAAAAAATGTAATTTCTGCCAATATTCGATTGTTTAAATAAAACAATGATATTACATTATATTCATTCATAAATTAAATAAATTAATTGTGTTGTTTATAATTAAATTTTAAGATCTATTTTTAATCTGTAAATTTATAAATCGAACTTTCGCTTTTTGATTAAAAAATCCTCAAACAAATCCGAAAGAAAAATGAAAATAAGGCAAAAAATAAACAATGAAAAAAAAGTAAAAAAAAAAGTCGTTGCATTATTTGAAGAGTAATTAAACGAACGAGTCGATGAGTTAAGAATATAAAAGCGTGAGATAAAAATAACTTGTACGTGACATTTTACCCGGACTGGTTTAAAAGTAGGGTGTATGTATATAGATATATAAATATAAATATAGAAGGGATGATAGAAGGCGGCTGGGAGGGTTGATTCTATCCGAGTCCTGGGACATTTCTGGGATTTCCAGTCGATGTTGCGCGGAGTTGCCTGTGACGTCACAGGAACTCGCTTTTCTGGTTTCATCGTGACGCCCACGTGTTGACGCAGGCGCGGTTAACTACTGGGTTAATAGGTTACAATATCGATTAGGTGAGTTTAGCTGTTACGCCGGGCGTCTCGACATTTCTATCATCATCCATTCCCTACATCCCCTTCCCTTATAGTCCGCTCTTTAACATCCTTTCAACATAATTCAATCTCAACAGCATCAGACTATGTCTAATATCCACGAAACCCTCAGTGACAGATCCAAATTCGTATCAACAAAAATTTATCCTCACTCCTCATTCCTTACGTATGCACTTGCGTGCAACCACACCAATGTTTTCTTTCCATTTCACTTTTTATTAATGATTTTAGTTTAATTTATACAGCCACCCTTTATTATTTTTTCCGCAGCGTAGTGAGGTAAAACGTTATTATAATTATTATTATTACATTTATTAAAAAAATATCACTCATTTTTATTTTGTTTAAGAGGTTGGACGCACTTGGAATTAAAAAAAAAAATCAATATTTATACTTGAAAATTTAAATAGATAAAAAAAATTAAATGTCTGTTGGAACATTATTTTCAAAGTTATACTCCTAGTATATTTGTAAAAAAAGCCGCTTTGGAGCATATCGCTCTTTAATAGGGTTGAAGCTGAACAACTCTAAACGCCTTTTTCTTAAAACGGTATTTTCAAAATTGGTGAACAAGATTTATCAAAAACAGCTGATGAGATTCTTTAATTTTTACACTATTTTCTTAACTATATTTTTCAGCAATTGATCAAAGGATTAATGATTCCAAAAAATATTTCATGTCACATGACAAATAGTAAAAGAGTGTATCACAGCAATTATATGGAGTTTTGTGCTAACAGGATGGATGAAAAAATTTTTTTTGCCATGCAACTCAAAATCGTTCAAAAAGTCAAGATTATAGTTGAAAAAATTTTTTGAATAACACCAAAATTTTGATAAAAAGCTCTGAGCCAAAAAGGCATATAATTTGAGACTTACGTTTTTTCTGGTATTTGAGCATTTTTTTTTCCAAAATTACCATAATGAGATTAATTAAAAAAAAAAAAAAAAAATTTTATCAAAAAAAACCACAAACTATAATGTCATCGTTTCTTCGGAAACTTGAGATAAAAAATAATATCCTGTTTTATAACACTATCGATTTCATATACGGAAAATATCACATTGTCAAGGACAACGCCGTATAATTATCTCCCATATCAAATACTACAATCTAGTCAATTTTTCTTACAAAAAATAAAATAAAATTAAAATCTCGAGACCTTAAAAGCGATTTTTATATCAAATTTTCGATGAATTTAAAACTAAAACGTAATAGTTAATAAAATTATTGCACCGAGGAAGAAATATGAAAATGTCATTTAAAGGAATTGAAGTCGAAATGTCAATAAAATATAGGATACGTTTATGACGCGTGACATTTAATATCTTGGGTGATATAATATTGACTATTTTCTTTCGAATATATCGATGGTTTTTTTTTTTTCTGTATTTTGTTCAAACTCAAGACCGGACGTTCTCAATCCTTTTCTCAAGAATCCAATAATAATGTCGGGAAGCTTTGAACACGTCCTAGACCGTGGAAAAGTTCAAAGCATCTGCAGATGGTCATCCTGCACGCCGTCTGCGGTGACAAGTAAACTAATAACTGGCATAGAGATTTTAGATTTCATTTTTATAAGTTTATTTTGTCCAGACCCGAAACTTCCGACTTCGCGATTCAAAATATTAGATTAAATATTATTGAAAATGTGTTTATTGGAGCTGAGTTAAACTTTATTGATGAAAGCAAAGTTGCAATTAATAGTTTAAATTTATCTTTACTTGTTGAAAAATAATAACCGTGATTAATGAACAGTAACACGTGCGATCGTATACTACCGCTGAAACTATAAATTACCGATACTAAAAAAATAATAGTGCATGTACATTGAAGAGAAAATTCGATTAAGAGGCAGCAATAAATTTACTTTATCCTTACAACAAGATATTATCACTAAAAGTATTGTTTTGTGATGATAATAATAAGCATCAGTTTTAATTATTTACTCATATTAAATTTATTGCACTGCTACTAATAATAATAATATATACAGAGTGTCCCAGAAGTAACGGACGCCATTGTAGCATCTGATAAACAAAATAATTCTGAGACGTAAAGTCCTTAGCCATTTTTTAATCAGACGCATAGATAATTAATTATTAATTAAAATATTAATTGAAAAATGTCTAAGGACTTCTCGTCTCAGAATTATTTTTTTCATCAGATGCTACAATGGCGTCCGTGACTTTTGGGACACCCTGTATAATTAAGAAGATAAGGAAAATTTTGCGATGAGCAAATCGTGTTTCCAAAGCAAAAGATCGTATGAAAATAGTAGTTTATGTCATATGGCCGCAAAGTGGCGATTTTCTGACAAAGACGATGTTGCGATACACGGAGAAAATAAAACAGCAATGATTACTGTTTCGTACAAATATTAAAAAAATGTTCATAGTCAGTACGTGCTGTACGAAACACGACTGGTTAGTGCCAGAACACGACTCAGTAATGTGCAGACAATAGTCAGTAGTTTTTATGTAGCGCTCTCTACTGTCCCAAACATTCTAACCTCATTTTCTTCCAAAGCAGTACTGAGTACTGCACAAAATAGTAATCAGTGTTGTTTTTTTTTCTCCGTGTATGAGCTTAAAGTTCGTGGCGGGAATATACGAAAACGGGCGCAATTTTAACGTCCGAGGCGAAGCCGAGGACGGAAATTCACGCTCGTTTTCGTACATTCGCGTCACAAACTTTAAAGCGAATATCGTAAAACGTCGTTGTCAAAATCACCACTTAGTGGCCAAATGACATACAATAATTTTTGTTATTATCGCTACATAAGTTTAACTTTTGAGGGATAGGAGGCAACTAATGACATATTCAAATTTTATGAAGTTTCACAAGAGCAAAAAAACTTAATTTTATGTTAATTATCTTTTTATTAATATTTATTTATAACGTGGTTGTTATTTTATTAACATTAGGTCCGCTTCGTAATAAACTGCCAGTAGAGAAAGAATTAACGCCACTTCATAGTAACTAAGTTTAAAATTGACTCAAAATCCATCGGTCGGTACACTAGAATTTGATTTATTTCGTTCTAAATTTCATCTGATTGCACTAGGACAGTACGAAAAAAGGGGGAAAGTAATATTACTTTCCCCTTCCCCTTCCCCTTTATAAACTTTATAAACTTTGCGGCCTAGGCCGCGGAAAAAAGGCGGTATGGTAGAGTCTCTAGAAATGAGTATCTTTTCGGACGCCAACCAGCGCTCAAAAGTTGAACTTTCGGAGCGAGTATAACAAAAAAATTTTTTTAGCTCCGATCAACTCACTGATAAAAGGATTTCTTAGTATTTAAAAAGATTTCTTTGTATTAAAGATATATTTCTTAAATACTAAGAAATATTTTTTAAATACTAAGAAATGATGTTTAAGAAATGATTTCTTAAATACAAAGAAATCTTAAATGCTAAGAAACCCTTCTATCAGTGCAGAATGATGAAAAATTGACTGAAAAATATCATTTTTTTAAAATACGCCCTTTTTACTTCATGAACTTTTTTTCTGAAAGTAGAACGGGCGTATACTAAAAAAAAAAAATTAGGAAAACAGTTGACCCTAAAGGCCATCCCTGCAACTTCCCGCTTATTTCATACTTAAGCGCACAAACCTACATTTATTACGTTTTTGAGCTCTTCGAGCTCAAAAATATTATTTTCGTATCATTTTCAGCTCTCCGAGCTCAAAAATCTGCTAGAAGTTGAATAAAACATTGTTTTTCGAATTTTTAAACTGCAATAACTTTTGAATGAATGAACCGATTTTTACGTGGTTGGTGGCATTTAACTCAGTTTTTAAAGCTTCATAAAGAACTTTTAAGTTTAAATTGATCGAACAAGGAATTTCAAAGTAATTCCCAAAAAACGATTTTTCGATTTTTTTCGTTAACGATAACTCACGATCGAATTAACCGATTTCGACCGGCTGGTGGCAATCGACGTGTTTTTTTACGTTAAGAGCTGATTAGTTTTTGGAATTGATTGGTCAAGCCTTTTAAAAGTTATTCCAAAAAAACCACATTCGAAAAAATTTTTTTTTGCAGTTTTTTTGAGATTTCTCAAAATCTACTGGTTCGAATCGATCCAAATTATGGTCAAAATCTAAGTTTAGTCAAGCCCTTTCGAATAGTGCCAACCGCGATAAAATCAGTCAAGCCGTTCAAAAGTTATGAGAGGTTTACATATGGCCGTACACACACACACACAGACACACACACACAGACACACACACACATACAGACGTACGGACATCATCGCGGAAACATTCGGAGAGGCTTCATAGGACCTTAAAACGTCAACATCCGTTGAAAACTCGATTTTCGAAAAACGGGGTGAAACCAATAACTTCCCGATTTTTGAAAATTTTCAATTTTCTTAGCGGGAAGTTAAAAATTATTTTTCATTTTTACAGTAAATTTTCATATTTCTAACATTTTTCAGTTGATCAAAACAAAAAAAATTCATTTCATACGCCTTTTTTACTTTAGGACCACGATATCATTATTATAAAATGGGTGTATCGTCCTATAATAAAATTGAGATGAAATGTATGTGGCATCAATTTATTCGTGATGTAATTGGTCGAATATATAATAAGCATGAAAATATATAGGGGAGGGGGGGGGGCAAAATGGGGTAGGGGTGGCAAAATGGGGTACCCCCAAAATTTCGTAAGAAAATTTTTTTTTCCAAAAAGCTCTTTCAGCTTCCTCAAATATATTTTAACGTTATTTCCTACAATTTAAAAGAAAAAAAAATTTTTTAATTCAAAAAACAAAAAAAATTTTTTTTTTCTAACTTTTCTTACAGTAATTTTTATCGTTATTGTGCATCGTAATAAATTTTTTTTCACATCTACGATTCCTTTTTCTAAATTTTTAAGTTCTCGCTTTACAAATGAATGATTAAAAAAAAAAAAAATCGGGGAGTCATTGGTTCCATGCCAGTTTTCGAAAATCAAGTTCTAATCTGATCTTCTCATTGATCTTCTCAAGGTCCTAGGAACTATATATCCTTAACTATATATTC
Source organism: Cotesia glomerata (assembly GCF_020080835.1). Taxonomy (NCBI): domain Eukaryota; kingdom Metazoa; phylum Arthropoda; class Insecta; order Hymenoptera; family Braconidae; genus Cotesia; species Cotesia glomerata. The sequence continues at coordinate 7,005,864 of NC_058162.1, forward strand.
TTAATATTCCTACGAGGATATCTGTCGGCGTGTGTATATGTGAGTGTAGACCTCTAATGTGTCGATGAAAAATCTTACACAGAAAGAAAAATTTCTTGACTGGAGAACAAAATTCTTGGCTCAAGAAAATTTTCAGGTGCCTGAAGGAAGACTGAAGTTGTGTTGGCCGAAGTAAAAATTTTTCTTGAAATTCTATTCTTCGTGGAAGTAATTTTTTCTTAATTCAAATTATCATAAATACTTGATGCAATAAATTTTTACATTTGATCAAGATTTTTAGATACTTTAGGGAAGCAGTGCCACCTACTTCAGCTGAGAAAAAAATTTTCTCACCTTGAGAAAATTTTTCTCTTGAATATTTGATACCCATTTTATATTATTTTAGCGTGCAATTATACATATTGAATGAAAAAAAATGATTCAATATTATTTGATCTTCCCATTTGATATGTTAATCAATAAAAATATTAATGAAAATTTACTTCTATCTTTATATTGAATTTTTTGGAGCAAGAGGCTGAATTTTCTCAAAACAAGAAGATTTTCTTGATTTAAATAAATTTTCTTGGTTTAAGATACATATTTCTTAAAACAAGAGAGTTAATTTTGTTGGAATAAGTAAAATTTCTTGTGTCAAAAAGAAAATTTTTTTTTCGCTCAAGAAAATAATTAGGAAGAAAAATATTTTCTTGGCTCAAGTGAACCTTTCTTTCTGTGTAAACTAACCATTCTAAAAAAATGTCTTTTTCAAATAACTTCGAAATTTATTCTCGGATAATTTTTGATGTAATAATTTAACTATGCTCAGAATCAGATCAATGCTCAGAAAACTGTGTCAGAGGCCGCCAATTTCTTCAAAATCATTTGGTGGGCTTGTGAGATATTTAATTTAAAAAGTAAGATCTTCAGGCCTACAAGATCATTCAACCTGAAAAAATTTTCCTGAATCCCTAAACCAAGAAAGAGAGTGCAAAAAAATTACGAATGTTTTTTTTCGTGCTATTGCTTGGAATTGCGTGAGAACTATGTCTAAAAAATTTTTCACCGGGAGATCCAAAAATTAGAATCTTTTCAAGGGAACTCTTTTTTTTATCTTAATATTATTTTTACTCAAGCGAAACCCGTCAAAAATTACTACAAAATTAAAAAATTTTTATTGCTACCTCAATTTTTGTTAGGAGTATATTGCGTCAACTATAACAATGTTTCTTTTTTGGGTGATTTGTTCATCTCTCTGGGTTCTTTCGTAGACATCGATAAGAAAATGTTATTTTTTTAACGACATTTCATTTTCGGATAATGAAATTTTTCTTCACTTTCTCAGGGGGTACCCCATTTTGCCCGCAAAAAAAAAATTTTTTCTACGGCAACTTGAAATTTGATTATTTTCCTTCAATTACGACTGAAAACGAGAAAAATCAGCATAGTTCAGCATATAAGTCCTTAAAATCATAACGGTTTCTTAAGTACCCCATTTTGCCCCCCCCCCCTGCCCCTACAAACTCCATATTCAGGCGCAAATTAAATTTTACCATTATTATATTTGGTACCATCAAAAGATTCTTGACGTGAATTTATATCTTTTTATATTTTTTAGAACTAATTAATTTTTTGTCAAATTTTTCGGAGGAGTTTTTAATAGTTTGTTAATTCTATAAGTATTTTTTCGTCACATTATTTGTTCATTAAAATATTTATGATTGATCCTGTAATAGCAATATTATTTTTAAAGTTTATTTTTAATGCAGTCAAACTACATATATTGTGATTAGAAATGTCAAAGATTCATTTCACTAAAGTTCTGTACTTTATAATTTATAATTGTCGGCCCTCACACGCTGTTTGTAATAATATAACAATGATAATAATATAAATTTTAGAAATTATAAATTTCATCACTTGAACAATGATATATTTTAACAACAACACATCCATAAAGTAAAAAACTAAAAGAAAACATAAAAGCCATTTAGTAGCAGTTAAAATTGCATATGATGACAATCTTCAATCTCACGTATTGAAGATTAAAGCTGATAAATATAACATTTAAGATATACAAACATGCACGTCATATACGTCACATTACATTACATTACTTACGAGTCACATGCATATGTAAAACAAACACATTATTTGTTGATGTGTTGTTATATCAGCGTTTTATACTCGAGTAAAGTGTGCAAAAAAGAACACATGTGTTCGCTAAAGTACGTAGTCATCGTCTGCAAATGACAACTGTTGCTTATTGAAGTTACATTTTTTATCTTTTTATTGTACTCGAGGGATTTAATGGTATGAGCTGTTAAGGAAAATATTATTATTATTTTATGATTTTGAACCTTTTGATTTGAAAAAATTTTTCTAAAATAGAAAATTATTGATTTCTTTCATAATAAAAAAAAAAAAAAATATATATATATTTCTCCATCACTGAGAATAAGTATTTAATATTAAGAATGTAATGTTAAAAACGGCACTTCATTCATCGGTTTGCAGCGTGATAATAGTCGACTATTGTTCCACTCGATGTATCAGCACCGTCCCAAACGACACAACATTTTTCACCGCTATAAAACCTTTCTTATCAGACTAGACCAGCAACTCTTCTTTACTCACCAGTAAATATCATCATTTTATTTTAATTCTCCGTTTAGTATTTAGTTATACTGTGTGACTGCCAAGAACTACAAAACTTTTGCTTAGTAATTGTTTGATATTTTTGATCACAATATACGTAATTTGGATATTCTTGAAATAAATTATAAAATTATGTTGATATTAGAGGATTAATTACCAATCATTTAATAGAAAATGAAAGGTTGTTTTATGAATAAAAATTTTTTCCATTAAAATTTTAAAGAAAGCTGTCAAAAAAACATTTTTTTTTTAATTTTAAAATAATTTACAAAAAGCATATATATTTATTGGTAGATTCAGTAATTTCATTTATAATAAATGTGTTTGCTTTATATTTACTGCATTCTTCCTATAAAAAGTCCGATTTTTAACAATTAATTACTCAAAAAATATTCGTCAGATTTTTTTCAAAAAATGATTTCATACTTATTTAAAATCAATTAACCACATATAAAAATTTAGCTATTTGTCTACATTACATTAATCTCCGATCTACTTTAATATAAAAAATCAGTAAAACGGTTCACCCTAAAGGCCATCCCTGCAACTTCCCGCTAATTCTATACCTGGGCGCTTAAAATTGTACTTATGACGTTTTTGAGATTTTTGAGCTCAAAATATAATTTATGTGATATTTTTAACTCGCTGAGCTCAAAGAGATAGTATTTCTATGCATTTGAGCTCTTCGAGCTCAAAAGTCTCATAGAAGTTTCATAGAACACTACTTTTGGAATTTTCAAACCGCAATAACTTTTGAATGGATCAACCGATTTTCACGCGGTTGGCGGCATTCGACGCAGTTTTATCGGCCTTATAAAGAATTTTCAGGTTTTAATTGATCGAACCAGAAATTTCGGAGTAATTTCGAAAAAACACTTTTTTCGGTGTTCTTTCGTTCACGATATCTCTCGAACGAATTAACCGATTTCAACCAGCTTGGTGGCGATAGACGTGGTTTTTTATTGTCTAGAGCTGATTAGTTTTTGGAATCGATCGGTGGAGCCGTTTAAAAGTTATCGAAAAAAAACCACATTTGAAAAAAATTTGTTTCTTAGTTTTTTTAAGATTTCTCAAAATCTACTGATTCGAATCGGTCCAAATTGTACTCAAAATCTAAGTTTGGCCACGCCCTTTCAAATGGCATCAACCGCGATAAAATCGGATGAGCCGTTCAAAAGTTATAAGCGGTTCACATACTTTCACACACACACACACACACACACACACAGTGACAACCTCGCGGGAGTAGTCAGGAAAGCTTCCTATGACTTTCAAACGTCGAGATCTGATGAAAACTCGATTTTTGCAAAACGGGGTGAAAACAATTACTTCCCGATTTTTGAAAATCTTCGATTTTCTTAGTGGGAAGTTAAAAAATAATTTAATCAAATTAAAATATTTATCGTTTTTATTCAAATATTCGTAAGCCAACAATATTTTCATGAATCAAATTAGCGAGTGAGTAAAACAAGTAAAGAAAAACTAAACGGATTTCACCACCCCACCCCCTTTTTTTATATTATATTATAGTTATTCGATTTGAATCATATTTAACTCATTTCTTTTCTATCATTATTTATAAATTCCATATATTTTTATCATAACCTTTTATGAATATTTATTACAAAAAAACAAAATAAATAAACGACCTCCTCTCAAAGTAAAGCGGCTTTTTCATCTAAACATACACGAGATAAATTCAACAGGAAAAATCTGCTCTACTCGTGACTACTATTTACAGACTGAATTTATATTTCATTTATATCTATATTTCTCTATTCCACTCGGAAAAATTCTCACTAAATTTTTCTACTCTTCTCGTATTAGTATTTTCTTTATTTATTTTACCGTCAGTCGGAAAAATAAAATTATAAAATTAGCAAAAAAAAAAAACATTTATAATTCCATCATTTTATAATTTTATTTGCTAATATTTTATTCCATAGACTGAACAAACCGTCGGGAAACAACAAAAAGTTATAAAACTTATCAAGTTGTAAGTTAAAATGGGGTGGAGTTTCCATCGATATTCAACTCCCGCTTCAGCTCAACAGTTTTTCAGGTCCCAAGTGTTTTTATTCACTGTAAAGAATTATACCGTCATTTCTTCTACTCGCTTGCTCATGATAATGATAAAAGAAAAGGTTTTGTTTGAACGAATTTTTAAATATTTTATTGTTTGCTAACACTCAAAAATTTATCTACAAATACTTATTCTTATTACATATATATTATAAAAATTATTCGACACCTGAATCCTGAAGTCTTACTAAAGACAAATAAAATGGTTAACACATTCTTATCGAAGTAACAAATAACAAACCGGTTTACACTTCACTGACTCAATCATTCTCCAAGCCTTTTTATTTTATTAAATTTATTGTGGCAATAAATGCTTCAATTTTTTACTAGCCATTCAAATTGAAAAAAATTCAGATCGCTCCCATCAATCAATTTCTGATAGATGCATACATATGCAAGAGGCGAAACAATATAAAAATTCATTTGATTGTAAAAGTATTAAAAAATTTTTATTGATAGTTTTTTCACAATTGGGAAATATTATTTATTTAGAAAAAAATATAAATATTCTTTATTATCATTACGGTAATTATACCAAATAAAATACAATAAGAAAATTTTGTACGACTCATTAGGCAGAGGATTAAAGAATGAAAAATTGAAAAAATTTTTTGGCCTTATTTTAGAAACTATTTTTATTGTGATACTCTTTTTAATTCACGGACATCAACATAATTTTTTTATTATCAAACAGATGATTCAATAAAGATTAACCTGTATAGGTCACACTTGTGACCTCTACGAAAAAATTGTTGCTACTAGCGTTCTTTTCAATATTTTCACTCGAGCCGTACATGAGAATAATTCTTAACACTTTCGTTGAATACCTCAATCGTTTTTTAATTTTTTTTAATTGTTTAATTATAAAAAAAAATACGAGAAAGTCAAATTTCGAAAAATTTGACTTTTTTTTACTAAAAACTTCATTTTTTAAGATAAATGAAAATGACCTCCGGATTTCTACTCCGGATATCGCATACTTTGAAAAAAAAAGTGGTGTCATGTCGAGCTTTTAAAAAAGTATATTGATTTGTGCAATTGAAATTGTAAATTTCCATGAATCTCAAAAAATTTTTAATCAATAATAGATGGTACCACAGACATCATTTTGAATGATATCTTTGAAGCAAGAGCAACTCAAAAATTGCCTCGGATAATCTAGGCCCATAATGACCACTACGGGTTAATTTTGAAATTTGAGAAAATTTATCTATGAAAATGTAGACAGTATTATAAAAAATGCATTTTTACCGACAGCGATTACTGTCATTTTCATGAAGTGATCTTTTAAAAAAAATTTAATTCCATGGCCACATCAAAAAAATTTTTAAAGAGTTAATGAATAATAATGAAGTGATAAACATTGTAATTATTTGCTTGGTTTATTATGATTCTCTGATTTTTATTTTACTAACGTATCGACTTTTATAATTTATTATTTACAATATTAATATTAATGGTAATAGTAATAATAAAATAAAATAGCCATGGAGTTCAAGTATCGACCTCAAGAAATGCGGATAGATCCAATTTCCCAGATAACAAGACACACAAATGCCCTGGAGAAAAGACTAAATCGATTTCCGATAATATCTACCATTGGTGTGATATCCCAGTTGGGATGCCAATTTCTCACACTATTTAATCAACTCTGCCATCCTGATCGCAACGAGGTGAATTTAACAGAAGTAATGTTCGATGTACAGTGTAAAATGCATAATGTACAATATTACATGTACATCCACCATGTGTGCAACGTAATCCAAAAACTACAAGTACCACGTTCACTACTTTTGTTTTTTTTTATTGTGTTGCTATTACAACTACACTGGTAAGTTTTTACCATTTAAATGAGCCATATATATTTTTCATACACGAGCGTTAATAATTCTTCTAAAAAAAAAAAAAAAAACTTTTATTTTTTGCTCTAATACATAACTTGTCGTCCTTATCCTCAGCGTGACCTAATTCCTGGGCCGCCATTTCTATCGCTTGGTTGTGTTGTGGCTCGCGGCAATGTCATTTTCATTCAAAGGGATGGTTATAAACGAGCCAGAGAAGGGATGTCTGTCGCTTGTTTCAGGAGAAACCAGACAAAAGTACCATAAAAAAATTTATAAATAAATAACTGGAGAAAAAAGGTTGAATAAATAAAAAAATAAAAGGACCTTAATAATACTTTCAAAAATACGAATCCCCAGGTTTGTTAGGAAATTTATCTTTACGTATTTTATATTTATATAAATCTGTAGAAACATGCTGACTACAAAATATAAAAATATAATAACAATAACAATAATATTTTTAATTTTTAACTTATAAGATAATCGCAATGATAAAAAAATGAGAATATGTGAGTAAAAAGAACGTAAAAAAAAAAAAAAAAAAAAACCGGCAGTGAATGTGAATAGAATAATGTATTAGTGATAATCTTCTTTAAAATTACTGCATAAATGGATTAACGTAGATTAATATTCTCTGTTATATTACAAGAAAAGAGATTCAAGTGGACTTACATTTTTTAAATAAATTAATTTTTTTAGTTCGAATAAATTTTAATTAAAAATTATCGTGGGAATGTGAGCTTCTTCACTCAACCAAATCAATAAATTATAACTCAGAAGATAAAATTGATAAATTATTAGTTTTATATAGAGCTATAAATTATAACTTCTGTGGTGTGTACACTCGAGAAATTTCGACAGAAGAAAAATGCTACAGAAATAAAATAATAATTATAAATATTTGTTTACTTCCTTTGTTGGGACGTTTGATTATTAACGAGCCTAAATAATATAATTGCCGGAGAAGATAGCCGTAGATTGGAGTGATCTAATCAGTAACCGGGAACAATTTAATCCCACTATCAATATAAATAAATAAAAAAACAACTTCTAGATAATACTGGAAATAATTAGTCCGATTATAAATTATTAAGAGCAGAGTGGAGCTGGACTGGAGTCCGAAAGCCCAAAGGCATCGCGCGTGAGATTATGTCAGCGGAAAATAACCTTGGACCGTTCCGTCAATTACCGCACGCAGCCGGAATAACGAATCACACAGATAGAAGTTTATGTTATGTTACTATCCAGCCAATAAGTCATCCATGTCATTGCTATAGTAGTATAGTGCCTTGACCCGGTAATATAATTCTTGTCGATACAACAAACTGACTAACCGGTTGGCATGTTCGCGATCTCGTTCGCCACCAGATCAAAGGCCATTACGTTCATGAATAACCAATTTATCTACACCGTGTTGAATACAATTTCATTCTTATTTCTATACTATGTCTTTCGGAATTTGACAAGCTAAAAAAAAAAAAATTGGAATTCAGAATTCACTTTTTAAGTAGAAAATGAAATAAATTTTTCCAATCAATGTTCTGCTCTACACGGAGAAAAATTAATTATATACTACCTAATATACAAAAATAGTAACTCCTACTATCTAAAATGGTAATAAAATAAATTAGTAACAAAATAATAGGTGGTATCATTGACAATTGTAATAGTTACTATTAATAATGGTAACGATTACTATTGAAAATAATAATTGTAATTATTATAAATTATAACTGTTACAACCAAAGATGGTAACTGTAACCATCTCAGATTGTAAAAATTCAGAAAGAAAAAATAATATAAATTTACTTAATTAAATCCTTTATTTACATTCATATTTTAGCTAACGTACATTTTTTTCTTTAAAATATTAAAATATTTTAATTTCCCTTCAAAATTTTTTTTTGAAAATTTGATTTTTTTTATTTAAAATTTTTTTTTTTTAATTTTAATTTTATTGAAAATTTTGATTCTTTTGGAAATTTCAAATTCTTTTTGAAAAATTTGGCGTTGAAACTTCTTTTAGACAAATAAAAATTTATAAATATAATTTCAATCCGAATTTAATCCCGATTTTTTGTGCACTACACTGCACTACAGCTGCTTTTAGTTTATTCAGAAATGCATCCACGGTAACGCAGATTCTTAATTTTTTTAATATTTTCTACTAGCTTAAATAGTAGTTATTATTATTACTGATGGTAACTGCAACCATCAGGTTATATTAGGAATTATGATTTTGATAATAGTAGTAACTAATTAAAATAATAACAGTTATTATTACTGATCACCATCATAATAGTAGTAGTTACCATCAGGATGGTAAATACTACAATTCAGATGGTTTATTTAAGTATTTAAATAATATTTACTACTATCGAATTCAGTTAATAAATTTTAACATAACTAGATAATAAACTCTATTATAAAATTTTCTCCGTTTATCTGCCATGAGAAAAATTTTTGGAAATTGAAGAGTTGTTTTGAAATTATTTTACTAACAGAAATTTTTTGGAAGGAAACAACCCCATTGATCTAAAAGCAATATCAAAATTTATCCTGAAAAAAAAAAAATCATTTTCTTGACAGATTAATATGAAAAATTTGTATAAACTAGAAATTCAAATTGCACGCGCTCTAATCCTAAACCAATAAGGAATCAGGGGCCACGTTTTTGATAAGTATCGATATAATTTCAATACTAAACTAACTTCATTCTACGATCAATTTTATATTATAAGATTTACATGGTCAGTATAAGCTATTAATAATTTAAGGAAACTTACGATTGCTTTTCATGTTACCGAACTATTATACTATTTTAATAATTTTCTCGATCTAAATAAACAATTAATGTACAATTTTAAGTTCGAAATAGAAAAAATCAGTAAATATATTCTTCTACAGCAATTAATGTATCAAGTATGAGAAAAACCATTTTAATTTTGAAATTTTATAATTTCATATTTTTATCAAAAATATTCTCGATTTCCTCTGAATATTTAAATTTTCAATTTTTTTTTTATTTTCGTCATTGTCATTAATACATATTGAAAATTAAAAAGGTACTTAAAGGCCATTCATTAATCACGTAAGGACAATTTTGGTGACTTTTGACCCCCTCTATCCCCACGTAAGCATATGTAACATTTTTTGAACTCCCCCTCCGCTTTCTTACGTAAAATTTTATCTTGATCTTCCAAATAATAAACTGTTATTTTAGGAAAGGATCAGTTTCACTAAAACTTACAGGTCAACGTGGATCCATCATTTTTATTCTTTAACAAATAATGTTTTTTATCAAAAAATGTTTGTTATTTTTTAAATAATAAAAATACGATAATTCACGGAAAAATGTACTACAATTTTTTCTATAGAGCCAAATATGGATAACAATAAAAATATATTAAATTTTAATAAGTTATTTTTTTTCCAATAGCAACAAAAATTATTTAAATAAAATAAAAATTTGATTGTACTCTTTAAAATTATGAAAACTATTTGGAATCCAAAATGGGATTAGATTTTTAATATTGAATTTTGATTCACGAAATATTACGTAATAATGAATTTCGCCCCCCCCCTTCCCCCCAACATAAGAACATGTAAAGATTTTCATAACCCCCCGCCCCCTCAATACCCTTACGTAATTAATGAATGGCCCCTTAAGGCTCATATCACGACATCGAGGTTATCGAAAAATCTTAATGACGTAAATAACTATTTTCTTCCAATAATTTATTTTTAATTTCCCGCTAAGAAAATCGAAGATTTTCAAAAATCGAAAAGTTATTGTTTCACTTCTATTCTAGTATAATTTTTCAATAAAATAATTTTTAGAATCAATCCAAAACTTTCTGAAAAAAAAATGACATCTTTCCACAAAAAAATTTTTCTCATCAAAAAGCCCTTCGGCACTATAAAACCTTCACCTCTAAAATTAAAAACTATGGAGTAGAATTACATCCGTAATAATAATACCTGCCTCAGCAAGTGAATTGTAAAAAAAATCAGTGCAAGCGCATCGAGCATCAAGTTCGGTTAAAAAAGTAACGTTGAAATACCCCAGGGAGTGACTTCCGTGTCCCAGTCTCGCTAATGACCCTCAATGTCTTCCCCAGAAACCCTTTGAATATCCTTGGTTCTTCATCCACAGATTACGTCATACCTCAGAGCCCCTGACGGCCTCACGCATTGGCCCCTCTCTTGATCTCCGTACAACTGGATTTTAAGCAACCCTCATCCCTCATTCTTCATCCTTGTAGCCCCTTCCTCGGGGTTCCAGCCCCCACCCGACCCTTATCAGGCTACCCTTTGCCCCTCCACCGGTCCACTATCTCGGGCGTACTATCCGGGAGCTTCAGTCTCTGCTGGTACACCGAACTAAGTACAACTATTTCTCATTTCACTTCGCGACGTATCTACACGCGTTTGCATGTTTACAATTGCATCACACATAAACAAATACATATATTAAATATTAGATATTAAATATCCACATACCTGACATAACATAATTATAATTATACTTAATATTAAAATTAACATAATCGTCGCCCCAATTACCAACCTCCTCAAATATATTTTTGTGCTCTGATTATTTATATTTATTTATAAAAAATCTAACGAGTGATTGACGAGTTTTGTCTTGGACTGTTATTTTCTCCAGTGAAGATTTTCTCACGTGCCACCTTATAAAGTTATATGTTCGCTGGAAAGGTGATTACTTAGCTCCGAGGAACTTTGAGTGAGTAATTTTTTATTTTTATTGTTCCCATGTGTCGGTAGTAGTTTATGTATTTACTTTACATATTTAATTTATGTATAATGTGTGTTCGAGTTGATAAAAAAAATAAATTTTTGTTGGGGGTGTTTTGTAATTGCCCTAGATACCGGGTAGTTTACCAATAGACCAATCTCAGCTGGCTAAATTTAGATACGAGCCAATAGAGATTAAACTACTACATCCAAATAATCTATTTGATGATCGATCGCACATGTATCGGCTATTAGCTTGGTGTGTAAAGAGAATAAGGTCCAATAGATGAGACATTAATGGTTATTAGGGCTGTGAAAAATTTATGATTTATTATAGGAATTATCATGTACTGCATTAATTAAAAATTAACTTGATTGATGAGAAACATTTTTATTATTTTAAAGAATTTTATTATTTTAAATCAAGCAGAAAAATTTTTGGATTGAGAGATTTTTTTAAGGTTTGAAAAAACTTTACTTGATTCAAAAATTTTTTGTCTTGCTTAAGAAAAAATAATTTTTGAAAATGATCTTGGTTGGAAAATTTTTTTCTTGAATCCAGTTACTTTTTTTTCAGTGCGTAGATTTTATTTCTTTATTGGTACACTGATAGAAGGATTTATTTGTATTAAAAAATATTTGTTAATAGTTAAAAAATCGTTTATTAGAGACCACTTTTTAGTTTTAAACAAATATTTCTTACTATTTAAAATGATTTATTTGTATTTAATAAATCTGATATTCATTTATTAAATATTAATAAATTTTTTTAAATACTAAGAAATATTTATTAAGGACTAAAAAGTGGTCTTCAATAAATGATTTGTTAAATGTTAACAAATATTTTTAACTATAAACAAATCCTTCTATCAGTGTATATTTTATAGTGACAGCTAATTTTAAACAGAAAAAATTAACTTAATTCAGAAGAAAAATTATTGAGCAAAGAAAATAATTTTGAAAAGTTTTATGAACTTAATTTAAGTAGAAAAATTCGTGAACTGAGAAATTTTTCGTGATTTTAGTAAAGTTTACTTGATTAAAGAATTTTTCTCATTATTTCAAAACAATCAAATTCTTCAAAATGATTTTCTTCGTTCAAGAAGTTTTCTCTTTAATCAAGATCATTTTGTTTTTCACTGTAAGTATAAGTTTAAGTTATACATAAAAAGAAAAGTTTATTTAAAATAAGAAAATTTTTGGAAAACTTCAATTTTTTTCAAGCAAGAAAAAATATTCTTGAAACAAAAAAATTGACTCAATACTTCCTTGAGTAAAAAAAATTAGTTTTTTAAATAAGAACTTTTTCATGTTATGGTACAAAAATTTTTTTAGCATAATATATATGATTGTAATTTAAAAATATTCAAAAATTTTCTTACTAATAATTCACTTTTATTTGCTAGTAAGTTGTAATTTTTTTAAGTAAAATTTTTTGAAGAACTTTTCTTAAAATTCTTAGTGTAATAAATTATTTACATTAAAAAAAAGCCAGTTGTTTGATTTACATCTTAAGGAACAGGTGTGTTATGCAATGATGATATGAAATTAATTAATCGGTTATTATCTAGATTGAGTTCACGCTTCAACGTCGTCTGGCAGACTAATTGTAGTCGCAGACAGAGACGGATGGAGGATGATATAATTGATTTTTGGAGAGCCGGTGGCTTGAATTTGGGCAATCACGTGGACGTTCGAGTGAAAATGAAAGACAGTTCTAGTAGTATTAGTATTAGTATTTTATCGTATACTCTACTATATATGTATATTTGTAGTAGTAGTAATAGTACTAGTAGTAGTAGCAATAGTCGTAGTAGTATATTGTGGTAGATGAAACAGAGAAAATAGTGGGGATAGGTAACCAAACATGAAAATGTAGTCTTGTACTATCTTATTACAAGAATATGAAACTGATTAAAGCCATTCAATTGATTATTATTTATCAATTTCTATTGTTTTCATTTCACAGCTTTTTATCAATTTCGCTATTGCGTAACTTCGGTTTATAGATATTTATTTATTTGCCGGGGAGATTTCAATGAATACTTATTAGCTTTGATTGAATTGGGAGGTAACATTTTGAATGTGATTTTTTTTTAGAGAATTGAAAAAAAAATGAAATTAATTTTAATAGAATAGCAATAAAATTTTCTTTTAAAAATAAAATTATTATTATTCCTGTTAAAATTTTTTTGATTTTTATAGAAGTAACTCAATTTATTTTTATAAAATTAAAATTAAAATAAAAAATATTAAAAATATTTTTCGAAATTTTATTTAAAATATTATTGTGAAAAAACTTTAATTTTGATCATCGATTTTTTAAGAAATCTTTTTAAATTCTTCATAATTAATTATCTAAATAATATCTATTGAAATTTCCAATATCAAATTTCTTAAAGTCAAAACACAAAAAATTTTACAAAAGTTTCTTCAATATTTTGAAATTTACTCAAACTTTCCAACAAAATAAAAAATAATAATAATAAAAATGTTTACAAATTTCTCGACTTGGAAAATTTAGAATAATTTCCCGAATTTTCTTGTCATGTCCTCGAAAATCTGATACATAAAAAACAAACTAAGAAACCCGACGACCGTCCTTCTAATCCAACAACGGAATTAATTTTAGCTCCTGGCATAAAACACAGAAAGGCTTCACTCTACATCATAATTTATAATACTGTTCCTTTATAATAACTCACCGGTTTTTAACTTTCGTATTATTTTTTCTGTAAACTCCTAGACATTTAAAAATTTTAATTTTAAAAAATAACATTTTATTCATAATAAATAATAAAATCATAAATCATAATAAACATCAACGAAAAGTAGATCTGAAGTAAACAATTCATAAAAAATAACAAAATGATCTAATATAAATTAATGTGTGGCGCCACTATCGCCCGGGCGGGTCCACTAGGTCACGGGTCGATCTCGCTGTTACGTTCCAATTCACGCTTGATATTGATCTAAAGGTTTTATAAAATAGGAAACTTGTTATAATTACCGAAGCACTGCTTGAAAATAAAATTACTAATTTTTCTGCTATTTTTATAGCACCTATTTATCTTTTTCGTATTGTTGTTGTTTATTTACAAAGACAAATTTATTTATTTATTTGTGAGTAAAACAAGTAACGCATGAATAATGTCACTTGGTATTAAATTAACTTATTCAAATTGATTTAAATAAAGTTGAGATGTTTTTAGAGCAAAAAAATCGGCCGCAAGAAATATCCACAAAATTTGCTAATATCTTTAACAGATAAGAAACATTTTAACTGATGAATATTTACACTTGCGATGTAAATTACTGTATCATTTTTATTACACTAAAAAAAGTAGTTAAGAGATTGTAATTTACAATACTTTCACTGATTTTAAAACCAAACATTACATTATATTTACTTACAACATATAATAACAAGTAAATTATTAATAAAAAAAAAAAAAAAAAAACAATTAGTTTTATCTTACATAAATTCTTTCAACCGTTGAATTATAGATATCCGTGTCTAATAGATTTTTTTTTGTTTAGTAATTACGAGTAATGACATTTACAAAAAAAAAATAAATCTGTATGGAGTTGTTGAGTTATTTTTATCGTTTTTTATTCTGAAATAATACGACTTTGCGCTAATGAGTCACTATAAGTTATTAGGGAATTTTAATTGTAATTTAATAATTTATCGATAATTTAGAAGCATTGAGTGTCATTATATTGATAAAATTTTTCAAGTTCAATCCTTACGATTTTTTTTTTTCATAATAAATTCAATAAAATTTTATTTTCATGACTTAAATTTTGAATAAAAAATTAAATGAAAAAAAATTAATGACTAAATTTTGAGTTTTTATTCCAAAATTCGATAAGACATTATATTTTATAAAAATAGACAATTATTTTTTACAAGAAAAATGATATGTGATAAAATATGAAGTAAAAAAATGAATATACAATGCATTTGATGTACTTTTCTTTTCCGATACACTTGATACGAGAACTTTGACCCATAGAAAACATAAAGCCTCGCTCGGGGTCGTATATTTATTAGATGACGTTTTAGCATCGATCAAATAGAGCAAGCATTAAAAAAAAATTTTGCATTTTTTCAATCGTTCAAGTATTATGTTTGCATTTGTATAGTACGGTGTTTTCCTTAGTGCATCTGTCAAGACATTAACTCAATACTAATTTTTTAAATGCAATGATTAAAAAATATTTGAACCACAGTGAAATTTATTTAAATTAAGATCATTATCTTAAATTGATCTGAATAAAAAAAAAATAATTTTTAAAAAAATTAATTTGATTTTATAAAAAATTTTTTAAGTCACAAAATTAACTTGATTCAAGAGAAAAAAATTTTGAACCAATAAAATCATAACAGAAATTTATTTAATAAAATTTTTGAGCTATGAAAAATTTTGTGAGCTTAAAAATTTTTTTTTTAGTTGATTCAAAATAATAAAAAAAGTTTTTTTGTCCTGACAAGACAAAATTATAAAAAAAAAACTTACTGTGCAGTAGAGTTAAAAAAATCAAAAACTTAAACTCGAGACTTTTACTATAAAAAATAAATATTGTTCGCTAAAAATGAATGTACATTAAAAACTTTTCTAGTTTTATAAATAAATTTAAAATTCAATCAGTAAAAATAAAAAGTTTAAAAATAATAAACGGTGTAAGCAAATATAATGGAAAATAACTTTGAATAAAATATTAATTATTTTTGAGATTTAAATTTAAAATGTCGATTGAGAGGAATTAGTGTAGTATTTTATTAGTAAATAGTTACAGTCAGACACTTACTAACTGAACTATATTTATGTATACAAACATATTATATTATACCTATACGTATAGAGGTATTTAAAATGTCGAAGAAGCGTCTTAGTCTCTATTTATAAATGTGGGTCGGCTGCAAGATTCAGTCATTTCGTCATCGCAGACATCGTGAATGTTAAGAGTTTAAACTGATGCATATCCACATACATAATAATAATAATAATAATAAAAATAATAATAATGTAACAACTAACTAAAACTAATAACTCCTCTTCACTTGTGTATTGTTATTAGTGTTTGTATTAGATATAGAGACCTCGAAACAAAATTAAATGAGCATTTAATGGTAGTTGTCAAGGAGGTTAAATGTTTAACGCTTAGTGCTTAATGCTCAAATAATAAATAAAATGTGTGAATACTAGCATCAATTTGGGCTGGGATCAGATGTTTGGTAAAATAAAAGAGATATGAGATGAGATAATTTGGGTAATAATAGACCGGACTCGGCAGAAGTGGAGTGAGTTTTAAATCTTAAGTTATCCCGATTCTTGACCCAACGCGGATGTTTTTAGTTGGCTGAACGCATTAGGAATGCGTGTGACATTTGAGGGGTGTCTTAAATTAAAACCAGCGGTGAAGATGAGCTGGCACTTATTGCAACTTATGTCTATATACATATATACTTTATACTACCTATTGCCTCATACTGTTTTGGTAACCGAGGAGAGTCGCAGTGGTGTCATTATGTCCCCGGGACATTCCCGACTCCTTTTTTTGGGCAATTAACGGCAATAACTGTAATTATATCGTGGACAAGAAACTCACTCAATTACAAAGGATTAATTTTTAAGGAAAATTATTTTTTCTTCGTTTTGATAGTCTTAAATCTATTTAATTATTTCCTTCAGTCGGTAATTGTTTATGCTGCATTATCTTCGACCGATTTCGAAATAATTTTTTTCAAAAAGAATATTTATTCTAAATCTATATAATTTTTTATTCACGCTGTATTAAAAAATTGAAAAAAAAAATAGCCGGTTCATGAGAAAGATTTTATTCAAAATAATTTTGCTTACAATAACATTTTTTATTTATGTCTCTCAAAATTGATCCGAAATCTCGAATTTTTTCAAGCCTTACAACTCCAGAAGCGAGCTCACTTATGACACATAGCCATCTAACGGCAGTTCGTGAACTAAAAATTGCAAAAAATAGAATTCCTCTCCATCTAGACAACGAGTTTCAAGACAAGGAATTCTTAAATCAAGACATAAGTTTCTCTTCAAAATAATTTTGTTCTCAGATCAACTAGTTTTTTTTTCTGATGCACTAACATTCAAAAATGACAATATAAATATATTTTTATTAAACGATTAACGGTATGTTAATTCAAATAATTAAAAATAACAGAGAGAAATTAGCGATTTAGTGATTTAAACCAGTGAATATTTTTAAATATTTTACGTGTTTTTTTTTTTAACTGACATACTTAAATATTTAAATGACACGTAACACATAAAAACAAATACTATATATTTATACGTAACATATAAATAGACTTATTACTCTAGAAAAAAGTTTCTGGGTCTTTAAATGAAAAATTGAATTTTTAAACTCGAAAAATTTTTTAGTATTTTTAGTTTCGTAATCATGACATCAGTGTAACCAATTCCAGAGATATTAATAGCCAAATAACAAATTTATTGAATTTCATTTTTCATATTTTTTTATCAAATAAAAATTTTTCCTTCTTTAAAGAAAATTCTTTAAATGCAATAAAAAAATTTAATTTTCCTTGACATTAAAACCACGCATTATACTCAATGATTTTATCTAAAAAAAAAACTAACATAATACGTAAAATGATAAAAGCAAGAACAGACAATACGTCGTAACAATTTAATCTCCCATAAAAAGTTTTTTATACTAAAGGTAAATAAAAATGTTAAATAAAAATGAAAATTTAATATTACAAATAGAAAAGTCATGGTGAGTTTATTATACGACACAATAACTCGTAAATAATAGCGTTGATAAGCTTTACTTGAGCGATTATATACCTTACGTTTAATAACCTGCGTGTTTTTCCTTCAAGGTTAATTTTGTACAGTGTCGCTAGAATTTGCAGCGCTTATATATATACAATCTTATATATTATAAAAGTGTAAATAGGAACAATAAAATGTTCGCATTTGTCACTACGCTCTTTGACGATCATTAAAAATTATAACGATTGACAATGTGAATTGTTTTTATCATATGATAGATGATCACAAATGCATTTAATCTATCTATACAATATTTCAAATGTTTCGTTTATAAACTCCGCGTGTATTTGGCAGCGTTTACTTCCTGTCTCTTACATTAATTCTCATACATATCATGCACGCGAATGTGTATAATATTTGATATAGTCACTGCCAATATACGTGTTTTTTTTTAGGCATATGATAATAGTTTCTATTTACTATTGGTTAGGTTTAGGTCAAGTTCTCTTATTCACTAGCTGAAAAAAATGAACAGAACGTGCCTATCAGCTGCCGGGAGAATCACAAAAAATTTAATCATTGTACAGTAACAGGTATATAAAAACAGGTATTGTTTTATCGCTGACGATAAGAATTAACGTCACGGTTTCCAATGAGAATTTATCGATTATTAAATTTATCATGAACGCTAGACCAAGTTGAATTTTTCATTTATTCGCTTTCGATTAATTGACTGATAAATATAGACTGACCAAACAATTGCTAAGTGTTGGTTATTGTAAAAAAAAAACTAATTAATTAATTGTTCACTTAATTAAGATTTTATTATTATTTTTAAAGGCAAGTCAAGTTAATTTTTCACACGCAAGTCCAGGCTTTAATTCCCGGGTTCAATAAAAATAACTTTTTTTTTCATTATTAAAAAAAATCAATAAATTAATTTTTATTCAAAATTTTGTTTGTAAAAGTTAATTATATTTTTTTAAACAGTAAAAAAAAATCAATACAACCGAAAAAAATAATCTAAAATAGATACGGAGCATTGGATTGCAACGCAAAAGTCCAGGGTTCGTTTCTCAGCTCGGATAAAGTAAAAATATTTTTTTTTCTCAAATTTATTAATTTATTTTCCGATTTACTTTTGAAGGTTAATTTTAATAATATAGAAAAAAATAAATTGATTAATTGAAAGGAAATTTTCTCATCCAGTACTGAAAACATTATGTCAGCATTCGAGGTATGTTTGCACAATAATTCAAATGAAATAAAAATAAATACTTAATCGATTGTCTGTAAGCCGGCGAGTCATCTGTTAAAAGTTTTCTGATAATAATTATTAAGTTGTTGCTAACATAATCATGCGGCTCTCTTGACCCACTAATAATCATCGACGTGAGACCTTGGATTCGTTGGACCCACGCTTCTTTGATCAGATGCATACAATATAATATTAATAATAATAACAACAATATACTAGGAGAATATAATACCTGAAGCCATTTTGCCATGCGATTTTTTAGTATAATGCCAGAAGGTCAATCGATTATGATACGGATTTACTTAATGACCTTTATTTACTTTTTCCGGTTTATGTATTATGTTTTATTTATTTATAATTTATTTTTTAGTATTATCATTATTATTATCTATTTACTTTAATAAATAGGTCGATTAAATTTATCAACATTAATTTATCTTTAATGTGCTACCTGTTCTGTTGAACGAAAAATTTATTACTCGTCTCTCTTTTTGTATCTTTTTTTTTATCCCAATCAATAAGCGGAATAATTTTTTTTATGGTAACTTTTCATTGTCACGTTAGTTAATAACAAGCATAATTTATTATATATTTATATATTTATAAACTTATGTTGTAAGTTGTGACTTATAAGCATTCCAGAGTTCGCGTGAGTATAATATCCGAGTACAAGTGTGAAGTGTAATGGAAAAATTTATTTACCGTATTACTTTAAGTGCTTCGTGTTAATGTTCAGTATTTAAAATATTTATCTCTTGTATAGCAACCTAAATTTAATTTCAACATGTCTAGTGTTTAAAAGTTTAAGAAATTTACAAATCTCGTTACAATTACCTACAATCATTTTATTCACTAAATAATTTCAATCAATAAGAATTATCAATAAAAAAAAAAAAAAAAAAAACATTTTCTGATTTTGTTTAAAATTATTTTATGAAATTAATAACTCTTGTTAAAAATTGATCGATAAAAATTGAGTATATGGATGTTTGCTAAATATTTTTCAAGTGTATAAAACGTCAATGAACTCTCGAAGAATTTTAAAAGCCCAAACAAATGGAGCTATTTTAGTTTACGAAAAAATCCCCCGGAAGTTTGTATCGCGGGCGTAGCTTGGATTAAGTCAATTTTAATATTCCTTACAATCGCGAAGTAATTTACATACGAAGACAGGTGCGAATAATATTTATTATTATTGTTGTTAGTATGCAAATTATCAATTCGTAATTAAAATAATAAAAATTGAAGTAAGTTTGAGTTGCAATTTATGAAAAAAAATTTATGCGTTCAGTGACTCTTAAAAAAATCAACTGTGAGTAGTTTAAACTTGGGACTACTAAATAAAACTATTCATTATAACAATAATAATACAGGTTATATCTACTGCAGATGTTAGATTGTCCTCGCAGAAAAAAGCTACATTTCTTGGTACTCTTATTTTCATGATAATTTGATTTTTTCTTAGAAATAAACAATTCCATTGTAAGTCTTAAAAAAATATAGATATCGTATGCTTAAAAGTTTTTTTTTTTCAATAATTTTTTTATAATCATTAATCTAGGAACTATCTGTCTTTATCATTATTGTATTTATCAACGTGACGAAATATTTTATTTCTTCATATCAAAAACGTCATTGTTATATTGACGAAGATAATAAAACAATTTAAATAAACTTCATAAACTTATAATTATTTAAATAACATAATATTTTTTATTTTTGATACCCTTTTTTTTTAATTACAACAACAACAATAACAACAGCAACAATAATAATATAGATTAAAAATACAAAAAAAGTTATCAAATTATCGGACACAATTTACAAAATTTATGAAAGCAATAATTTGAGAAAAAATTGGGAACAAGATTCAGTTTGCTCTCGATTGTTTCGGTAAAGGTTTGTAGACACGATAACTCTTGAAAAACAAATTTAATCAACCTAATTTTTTTTTATTATCAGTATATCACAAAGTGTAAGAACTCGACTAAACATCAGTACCTCTATCTTATTTAATTATTACTAGTTAATAAATTATTAGTATCTTTAGATTAATGTTAATAAAATATGAGTCAAAAATATATAAAATCATGTTTGTAATTATTTTCTGAAAAGTCATTAATAGCGAAATTAAGAATATTAATATAGTGGCGGTTTAATTGGTTGGATCTGTTACAATATTGGAAGCTCATATACATGGCAGATAGCTAGCAGTTAGCAGTTGCGTATTGCATAATAGCGCGTGGTATGAGCGAAGGCCTCGAGGCGACCGTGGCCGAACGGCTGCCTCTTGCTGGTTGCATTGAGTCTAGTCCAGTTGTATATTGTCATATATGTGTATATGTATATATGTATAGAACAGATATATACAACATAGTATAGTGGATAAAATATAATCCGAGTATTACAGCTTACAGCCAGAGAACTCCTCTGCTCTACTCCAGTCGCATCGGTGGTATATGGCTTATACATATATACAGCGTTAAATATCATATATAATAGTTGGAGTATGTTTGCATACTGCAGTTGACTGCTAAGTCGATTATCTTACATATACACATATGAAGTATGATAGTACTGATAAATTGTAGCAAACGTTTATTATTATTATTATTATTATTATTATTATTATTATTATTATTATTATTATTATTATCATTATTACTGTTATTATTATTAAAATTATAATTTTTTTAATATTAAAGCTTTTTAAACCCTTTAATTTAGTGTTATCTTTATTGAAAATTTTAATCAGAACATTTTATAGGAAGACTTTTTTGCAATTTTTGTGATTTTTTTCAATAAACAATAAAAGTTACAATGTAAATTCACTGCAAAGTATCAGAACTTTGTAAAAAATATTGGGATTAAGATTTAGGTTTGATTCCTGGCTTGGTACGATCTCAATATTTTTTAAAAGTTCTTCTTGTATTTTTTAGAGAATTTACATTATATATCTTTAATTGATAATTTAACAAAAATCACCGAATAGGCAAAAATTGTTGCTAAAACGTTCTGATTAAAACTTCACAGAAAAAAAAATGTTCTTGAATCAAGTATATAATTTTGAAGAACTTGATATTCTTGATTTTCAGGAAATTTTACTTGATTCAAGAATTTTTCGTCTTGATTCAAAACAATTACTCTCTTCAAAATTATATTCTTGGTTCAAGAATTTTTCTCTTGAATCAAGTTAATTTTTTTTCAATGTTAGAATATATTTACGTTAATAATTGTAGAAAATGAATTAATCTTGTAAAAGCATTTCTTATATGACCTGATCTGTTCATATATATGAATTTAACCATGTCAGGTCATATAAAGCCCATATGGGCATCAAATTTTCTAAGATGACCATACCAGAAAATTTATTCACAGGATTTTGCAAGTAATTGTACAAAATCAAATAAATTGATAATAGAGTATGAATCTGAATCAACATTGGTGATTTTATAAGAATAATAGTAAAGAAATACTTGAATTAAGTCATTACTCACATTTAGGAGCAGAGAAAAGTTATTAAGTAAAAAATAGGCAATATGAACCAATGAAATCTAGTGTAGTCTTATTGTGAAAAGTAATAACATCCAGTAGTACAAGTAATAGTTGTCAATAATAGTAGTAGTATAACTGAATGCATATCCGCCTTACTTATATTATGTTATGTGCATGTGTAATATGTAATATACAATAGGGTCGGATCAGACTTGTTTCGTTTCGTCATGAAATCGGAGCGTTCCGGCTTCACTATACGGAGGACCTTGACTACTGTGTTACAATATAGCAACACGCGTTTATTCTACAACCATGAACATGAGAAATAATTTATTAATTATTTTAATACATATATGCGTATATATGAGTTAATATAGAGAGACAGAAAACAGGAACACGATTATTATGTTATGAATGAATGAAATTTTTTTATCAACGAATTAATATAATTAACAATATATTAACTAAAAAATTTATGATTATTTATTAAATTTAGAATTAAATAAAAATTCAGTAACCATGAATGAATTCATCACAAAAACCAGATTTTTTTTTATTTTAACTATTTTTAAAGAAGACCTTGAAAATATTAAACAATGTCTTTTTTTGCAAAACGGAAATCTCATTAGATATAATCTGGTAGACTTCCCGTGGAAGCGTAATCACTTAATCAGTTTTTTAGATCTATTTTAGTCTAGAGAAAAAATAAAGAATTTACATAATTCACAAAATCTTGCTTCCTTATTCTAATGGCACTTCCGTTTGTTTGGTAGTGGGTTGCAGGATATAAAATAAAAATATAAGGAGTATAGTAAAGCACAGCATATAAACCGCCGTAGACAGTGGCTGAGTAGACAGCGAAAAAAGAGAGGGAGAGAGTGAAAGAATGCTGAAATGAAAAAAGTAAAAAATAAAAATGAATAAAAAAAATACTAGAGTGCGAAGAAGGTCATTGACTTTGTTGGCAGGATTTGTTTTGCTTCTGTAAAACGACCAGTCACCTTAAGAATTTACCACTGCAATTGAAAATTTTTTTATTCATTTTATTGGACATTGACTTTTTTAATCAACGCCGTCGTCTATTATTTAGAAATTTTTTTTGTCACGGATGCGGTTAGTTAGAATTAAATTCAATAACGATAATAACAATAAGACAATTTTTTCCGTGAAAATATAAATTCACTCGCTCGACATAAATTTATCTATAAAACAAACAAAATTAACGCCAGAGTAAATAATACCCTGACATACATTGTCAGCGTAAACAAATTTCCATTTGGCACGACAAAATATTTTTAACAACAATATGTTGTGATAAATAATGAAAAATTCTTGGCACTTATATCTCCATGCAAATTAATAAATAAATAAACAACTATACAGTGTCGAATGTATTTAATACAAACAATTGTTTACTTTCTTTCACCGAAAAAAACAACATTTAGTTTACGGTTTGTACTCATTATGCTCCGAATTATGTAACAGCTTTTCGACATCAGTGAGTTGGCACACGAGCGAGTACCAGTGATGCCATCAGACGAGTGTCAAAAGTCTCCATTCTATTGCATAAAGTATTTTTTGCAACTAATCGTAGGAAAAGTCGGTTTATAGGTAAAGTTAACAGTAAAAGAATAATATCGCTGGTAATACATTGAGTTCAGATTCTGAGATAAATATTGAAGATCCGAAGAAATGAATGAGAATGTTTTTTGTAAAAAGCCAAATTTTCTATGTCAAAGATACTTACACAGAAAAAAAGGTTCACTTGAGCGAAAAAACATTTTTTTTACGCAAGAACTTTCACTTATTCCAAAAAAATTAATTCTTTTGCTTTAAGAAAATTTGATCCAAGAAAATTTATTTAAGTCAAGAAAATCTTATTTTAAGAAAATTCAGCCTCTTGCTCCAAAAATTTTAGTTCTTGGTAGAAGTAAATTTTCTTGTCTTGAGAAAATTTCTCTCTTGCTCCAAAAAATTAAATATCTCGATAGAAGTAAATTTTCATTGATATTTTTATTGATGAACATGTCAAATGGGAAGATCAAATAATATTGAATCATTTTTTTTCATTCAATATGTATAATTTCACGCTAAAATAATATAAAATGGATATCAAATAGTCAAGAGAAAAATTTTCTCAAGGTGAGAAAATTTTTTTCTCAACTGAAGTAGGTGGCGCTGCTTCCCTAAAGTATCTAAAAATCTTGATCAAACATAAAAATTTATTGTATCAAGTATTTATAATAATTTGAATTAAGAAAAAATGACTTCCACCAAGAATAGAATTTCAAGAAAAATTTTTACTTCGGCCAACACAACTTCGGTGTTCCTTCAGGCACCCGAAAATTTTCTTGAGCCAAGAATTTTGTTCTCCAGTCAAGAAATTTTTCTTTCTGTGTATTATTATTTCCGTATCTCCAACCGTTCGGCCAAATAATCACTTTAATCTACTCTCCAATTTTACAAATCACTTGTCAAATTTTGTACTAAATATTAAAAATTAAAAAAAATTATGAGGATTTTTTTCGTAAGAAATTAAATTCTCGAGAAAGAAGGTTTTGTCATTTTTTCCGTATCTCTAACCGTATGGCCAAAAAATCAATTAAAAATTTTCCCAAATTTTACAAATGGCTTGTCAAACTTAGAGTTTAAATTCTGGGCTTAATATTGAAGACCCAAAACGTGGTAATTTTCAGTTAAACACCTCAAATTATTAACACGTCAAAAAAAAGTGTTTGAACGTCCACCCGAGTCGAAATTTAAAGCCGAAATAGAGCTTCCTAGTCCGGAATAGAACCCTTTTAGAGCCCAGTAGTCCGAATAGCACCGACATTAGACCCACAGGTCCGAATTTGAATCGAGAGGTCCGATTTTGAGCCTCGAGATCCTCTCTAGACTCCGAGAGGTCCGATTTTAAACCCCGAAGTCCGATACAGAATTGAAATCATTATTTTTACCATTTATTTATTTATCAGTGAACTTGTTAATTAATTTTTTTTTATTTAGACAACATATACGAGAGAATTTTTTTAAGTTGTGTCGTAAAGGAGAAGCTAATCAATCTAAATTTATTTATTTATTAAGATTTGTACCCGTTAATTAATGAAAATTCGTATTTTCAAACTGACAGCTCTCAGAGGTATATCAGCGAATAAATTTATTACTTATATTTTTCCAGAGACGTACATAAAATTTTTAGAAATTACATATGAAAATTCGTCATTGAAAAAAAAAAATTTATTTTCAAATTAATATTATCAATTTTAATAATATTAATAATTTTTTTATTTTTTAGTATAGGCGATCCAGTCCACAAACAAATTACTAATGAATATTATACAACACTCATGATCCTGCCGCGATAGTTGTATGCAAACCTTACAACGTTATACTTGATAGTAAAGAGATTTTAGAAAATTTTAAAAATATTTTGTAAAATTCTTTAAAGCTTTTTAAAATGTTGAAAATTTAGTAATTATATAGAAGTGGGGCTCGCATGTTTTTTGAGTATAAAAAATAGAAAAATTAATATTTTTCGGATTTTTTTTTTCTTCAAATTCTTAATCTCCGCGGCGGATTTATGATAAAAATTTAACTTTAGCTCAAAATCATCCCTTAAGCTAAGGTAATTGCATTTGAAAAGTAAAAAATAAAAATTTTGACTTTTGATCAAGAATTTGATGGTCAAACACTAAAATTTCGTTGAATTTGAACTTTGCATCTTGTTACGCATTAAAAACTAAAAAATAAAAAAAAAAAATTTCCAAAAATATTAATTTCATTTTTTTT
Organism: Cotesia glomerata; assembly: GCF_020080835.1. Lineage (NCBI taxonomy): Eukaryota > Metazoa > Arthropoda > Insecta > Hymenoptera > Braconidae > Cotesia > Cotesia glomerata. Next base: position 7,032,506 of record NC_058162.1, read on the forward strand.
TTAAATTATTCCATTTTCGATGAAATTTAAGAAAAAAAATAAATCATTTGGTTGAAAACAATTTTTTATAGTGATTTCATAATTTGAAAAAACCCGAGCCCCACTTCTATATAATTACGGAAAATTTTTGAAAATTCTTTAAAGTATTTTAAAATTTTTAAAAATTGTTTAAAACTTTAAAATTTAAGAAAATATTTTAAAATCATTTAAAATTTTTTACAGCTTTTTAAAATGTTTAAAAATTTTTGAAAATTCTTTAAACATTTTAAAAAGCCGAAAAGGTACATTTAGATTTTGTAAAAATTAATAAGTACTTACTTAAATTTTTGCGAAATATTTTTAACTTCCCGATTTTCGAAAATTTTCAATTTTTTTTAGCGGGAAGTTAAAAAAAATTCTTTTGAATTTAATTAATTATAGTACGTTTGCTAACCTAAAAAAAAACACAAGCAACTCGAAACAAACAACAAATAAATTACCAACCAAACAGCAAGTGTCAAATAGATAAAAAGTATATTATACGACAATTAATTGTCTGCTCAAGTGTCCTTGTATTTACTCCTCAACTCTGCTCCTATTCCTCATCTACGTAACATGCCTCCTCTCGTCGCCCCTCAGACGAACCCCTGCCTCTCTGAAGCTCCCACTACCTAGCCCCGCACCAGTCTCAGTGGGGGATAAATTTATTCCCCACTCGACTACGTAACACCCTCACCCTCTTTTTCCTACTCCCCACCAAAAATTTGCTCTTCTCCCACTCTCGAGGTTCCCCTCCTCGGTCGCTATGTAAGTCACCCACATGTTACCGAGCAGTTTCAGTCTCGCAGCGACAATTCGTCAGTGAAAGATCGCGGACTAAATTTTATTTAAACAAAATCAACCGTTTTTTTTTTTGTCACATTTTATTATAAATAAATTATAGATCCAAACAAGCGAAAGCTGTGAGCATCATTTATTACGATTATAATTATTAACATTATAACCCGGACAATTTACCATCTAGTCGACATTACATCTAGTATTTTCGTTCGGTTATTTTTTACCCGAGTAATATTGTTTTTTACTTTTATATTTAATTAAAAAAATCTATAATTAATTAATAAAAAAAAATAACAACGTGTGTTTTGTGGTAATTGTGTGAAACCAAAGTTATTTTATATTTTTTTACAATACCTATTTTACTTGTCAAATTAATGAAAGTTTTATCAGATAAATAATTGATTAATTATTTATTAAAATAACAGTAATATAAAGAAAGACGGAAGATAATTTTAAAAAATAATAAAAGTGTGGTTATTTGTAATTCGTGGTGTCATTTTTATGTAACTAAATTGTTTAATAATTAAATAAAATAAATAAATAAAATTACCTATCATATTGGAGTGGGATAGTTAACATGTGAGTATTTACTAAAATAGATAATTATTGTTAAATAAAATGTTAAATCGAGTGTAAAGATATCATGTTTCAGTATCTTGATTTGGTAGCGCATATGCTTAACCTTTACTACTTATTAGTATGATCTCATTTCGCGAAGATTCCCGACATTTCTACGGCCTTACTCTGACGCAGCTCATTATTAATATTCTGTGATTTTATTATATTTTTTTTTTCATATGCATATATATATATATATATATATATATATATATATATATATATATATATATATATATATATATATATATATATATATATATATATTATCAATACAGACACATAAATATAAATTGGATAGATACATTAATTGAATGATTAATGATTATTAGTGACTGTATCCTGATAGAGAGAACTCGGGTGTTAATCAGTTATTATTTATTAATTTATGATTTACAATTCATAATTACATAGAATTACTGTTGAATTTTTTGGAGCAAAATTTTATCGTGGCAAGTGTTAGTGTTCTGGGTTATCGCGGAGCAAACAAACGCGACACACATGCTGGCAATTTTGTTAAATATTTAGTTTTTTACAAAATATACATACGGGTTTGGATTATTCCCGCCGGTTAATTATTATTATAATTATGATTTCATACACTTTTTTTTTATTGTAGTAGGTAATTATTCTGGCAGTGGATTGTGATTAGCGATTCAGTGCGAGGTTCGATTATCGATTATCAGTTAATTTACGCATTAAAAATTTTTTAATAAATAACAAGCCGGGATTCGAACTCTGGACCTCTCGAAAGCGCCTGGAGCTCTTGTGCGCCGGACAAAATTTACGGATTAAAAAGTATTTATTGGTAAAATTTAATAAGATTTTTCTTTCTTTGTATTGAAGTAAATTTTATCGAGATTAAAAAAATTTGGTAATACCTAACCTAAAAAATATTCACCCGACTTGTTTGTTATTTATCCTCAATATTTATGAGTACGCTCTTTGAAACCAAAGTGGTTCGATTGGCACTTAGAAAAAGTGAATATTCACTTATTCCAGTGAATTTTCACTAATTCATGTTTAGAGAGTAAATACAAAAAAATAAATAAATAAAATAAAAGGCTGTGTTATTAATAAGCGTAAGAATAAATATTACTCGATTTATGTTGAAGCGTGCGCATCGAATTTCGTTAAACAACTGGCTAAATTTTGCTTTACGTTTACTCAATTTTTATATTTTTTTTTAAACTTAATAATTGTAAATACTGTAGAGCAATCATGAGTTTAAATTCAAGGAAATGATCGGAAAAATGTGACAGATGAGTTAGAGAGGTCTTAAGAGTTTAAATTTCAAGTCAAGAATATTTATTTAAAAATGGGAGTTGTTCATAATACAGAAATTTTTTTGTAGCAGATTTAAGATTATAAATTGAGTTTGAATTAGAACTTTCGCTTGTTTACAATCAATCAAAAACTTTCTGAAGTACAAACTTTTTTACTTTTTATTGAAGGCCAATTAAATACTCAAATTATTCGTTTTTTGTGGAAATTTTTGGCTTCTAATCGGAGGAAACACAAGCAATTTATTTTTGTACAAATTTTTACTTTATTTAGATTCTAAAAATTCAATAAACTTCAAAAACTCTAGTGCTAGTGAATTTTTATTAAAAATATCTGAATTTGAATATTTTTGCAAAATTTTGATAGTTGTATTAGCAAGACGTTTGGAAAGTGAATAAAAATTCTAAAAATCAGACTGGATTTTCAAAAACATATTTAAAAAAATAAAAAATATCCCGTGACCTAAAAATAATACAAATTTATAGCTTGATATTATCTTCAGTACGACACGATAAAAATACATGAACTCGTAGAACTGTAACCTTGATTCAGCAATCCACCATCTCTAGTTTCTCTGCTAAATCCAATATTCACGGACTTGATGGCCTTTGATTGTAATTTAATATGCAATCAATTTTTCACAATATTTACTTTGGAATTATATTATTTTATTCACTATTATTATTCTTTATAATATTATTATTATAATTTTCGCAACTGTTGATTCATTTACTAAATAATTTATGAGGCAAACAAATTTTTCACTTCATAAATTCAGCACCCAATTATTTATCACTGAACATTTAATATATTTCATTGATACATTTTCGGCAATAAATAATCTTATTTCTGTTGAATAATAAATTTTGCTTGAATTATAAATAATAATAATGATGGTAATGTAAATTTCGATGTAATAAATAGGATAGTGATTAAACACTAACATAATTCTCACAGTAAACGCCAGTTATGTACATATGTGTGTATATATGTAAGGAGGGATGTTGACGAATAGAAATAAGAAACATTATCCAATATTACTATGTACACCCTCTTGATCCCAGCTCGACCTACTACCCTATTTTCCATACCATTTGCACCCTCTTGAGCACCCAACTCACTTATAGCCTCTCCCTCTTTACTCACCCTTAATATATAAAATAGGGTTTCCAAGTTTAGCCGTGCGTAAGAATAATCGATTTCTTCATTTATTATCCACTTTATATGTAATTATTTAATTATTCTTAATGTATAAAAAACCAAAAATATTTATTATTTAATGATACCTTTTATTTTTTATAGTTAATCACCATTTTTATTTAATGTCAAATTTTCCGCTCAAATTATTTCAAAATCAACTTTTGTCAAACAAATTTGAATAAGAAAATCATTTTCTAAATTTCTCAAGAGTTTGAGTTTAAATTCTAGGTGAAAAATTGAAGATACGACAAAATTGATAAAGACCTCTTAATCTCAATTAATTTTTCGTATCTCCAATATTCAATCCAGAATCAAATAACAAATTTAATGCTCGGAAAATTGTTTCAAACTTTATTTTGGTGTAATGAATGTATAAAAGAAATCATTAATTTTCATTATTAAAAAAAATATTACGCGGTAAATTTTGATTTATAATCACCCGCGGTGATATAAAATGATCAATAAAAATATACGTCACAACCCCACCCAACCGTGCCAAAGAAATGTATCAATTTGTACAAATTAAGAGCGTTGAAAATTATTCTTGTCTGACGTCTCTTGTTCCAGTTTTCTTATTCTAGAATAATAATAATAACAATAATATTTTTAAAAAAATGTTATTGTCAGCCAACTTCTATCTGGCAGGCTGAAAAGATATACGAAAATTTATTGGCAACATTAGCCAACTATTGCATAATATATAAGAACATTATACATACTTTGACGTACGTTGTATTTTTTTCTACCTTAAGAATTTTTTTGTAAACATTTTACAGCTGCAATTTTTTATACAGCTTATTTTTTTTTATTATTTATCATCAATAAAACTTATTTATCGCTTAATAATCATCAGAAAGTTGAAATAAAAAAGTCTAAGTTATAGAAAAAAAAAGAATAAAAATATCAAATCGTTATTTGAGTAGATCTATATTTTATCTAAATATGGTTTAACTATTGAAGTATTACAAAAAATTAATAGTTTATCAATGCAATTATCGATTAATGGAATTAATGACTAAATTTAAAATGAAATGAATCAATTTTTTATCAAAATAATTTTAGAAAAAAAAAATTAAGTAATTACCGAAAGAAAACCACCCAAGTCAAAATTTTTTTGACGATACTAAGATTAACTACAGAAACCTATTTTATAGTAAATATATATCCGTAACAAAATTTTTGTTATTCACTTAATCTATATAATTAAAATAATTAAGGGAATTTTTGTTTTCGGCAATTTTAAAAGATAAAATGGGTTTTTTTAAGTTAAATTTAATGAACAAAAATATATACACATGCTCTTATTAATTTTTAATCTAAATTTTGCGCCAGATAAAATTTGTTTATTTATTTATTTCATTTTGTAAATTTGATTGTCATTATATGTCAAAAATTAATTTATAAAATTAAAACAATAAGTAAAATTTTGTGATGGGCATCGTTTATTCTAAAAGAACTTCCATTGCTAATTTTTATATCATTAAAAAGGTGTTGGCGTGAATTTGCGTCTATTCACAATTTTAAATATTTTTTAGTGATAGTCAGTTTTATCTATTAATTTTGAATAGTTGATTCTATAACTTTGTTTCGAGACATTTTTTATTTAATTATTAATAATTGATCCTATCACGCTATATTATTTTATAAGTTACGTAAAAAGTACCTAAATTACGTATATTGTGATTTAAAATATTAAAAAAGGTCCTTCGGCAGTCGAAATGGAAGTAGATTTTATGGTGAATAATAAAAATACTACTAGGGTTGCATACCAAAACAAAAATAAATTTCTGTTTGATTAAACAACAAAGACGTTAAAACGAATGCAAAAGTAAAATTTCATTAAATCTGTCTGAGAAAGCAGGTGATTTTTGGCCTAGACTGATAATGAGGTACACAAATTAAAGCTTATTTAATAAGCTTTCAGATGCCATTTATAGAATTTTGATATCGCGTTCAATTGTAATTGCACGAAAATACGGTGAAAGTGAAAATTTTTGCGATTTTTGAAAATTTTTGAATTGCTATTATTCCTAAACTATTTAATTTGGAGAAATAAATAATTACAGAAATTGAAGCTTATTAAATAAGCTTTCAAATGCAATTTACAGAAATCTGATAGGATGTCGCGTTCCATTGTTATTGCACGGAAATAAGGTAAAAGTGAAAATTTTTTGCGATTTTTGAAAATTTTTGAATTGCTCTCATTTCTAAACTAATCGACAGATTTGGCTCATCTTAGAACTTAACCTTGGAAATCGTCCTAAGAATAAGTATGTTACGTTTTATTGAGATCTGTATAGAATTACGGAAGTTAGAGAAGAGACAATGCCGATTATATCGTATATATATATTAGAGTCGTCCAAAAAACATTTTTATTTTTTTTTTCAAGTGCTGCTGTCTTAAAAACTTCTCTAAGGTATAAAAAAAATTCTCTCCAAAGCGCAGCTTGATATCTCAATTCTTCATGAAGTTCAATGAATTTTTATATATATAAATACATACTTATATAAACTTTTGAACCATATGCATTTTCTGAATCCGCTTGACGAGTTGAGTCGAAATATAGCAAAATTTTTCAAAACTTCCGTCATGAGGACCAATGCAATAGTTAGATTTCTATGAAATCTACTAAAAATTATTAAGCAAAAATTTTTATTCATTATCCGTATAATTTTCAGCAGTCTCATAGTTACTGCAAATTGCTTATTTATTTTAATTTTAGTATTTTTTAAGCAAATAAACAAACAAGCTATTGAATGAAAAATTTAAGAGAAAGCAACAGATTATTTAGAGCCAATAAAACACTAAACTGATAAAATAAACAAATAATACATATAGGTTACATACTGAAACAAAAGTACGAATGAAAATGCGTGTAACAGCGGTATGACTTGATATAACATAAGTAAAGTTGAGTTAAAATAGTAATTTTACATTACAACATACTTGTGCGTTTCTATCAGTATAATTAAAGTTGGCCATGAATCGGCAAATACAATACACTCGGCTTTAAATGTCATGTGCGCTCTACGTACTGCATGCCGCGTACCATCTTACTCGTTATTGCAAACGACGATAACTTTTATGTGCTGTTTTGTTATGTATTGAAACTATAAACTTTATAAATTATTATATTACGTTACGTATTTACTCGCCTTTACTTGGTATTAACGCATGTATGGAATATTATCTACACTTAGTGCTGTTCTTACTACATTATCTACACTGTTCTTATTGCTACACTCAGTTGATAATTCGTTGCATAAATTCGATATATGTTATGTACTATTTATAGTTAACAATTTATAATTAATAATATGGAGTTTATAATTAATTAATAGGATATTTCAAAAATAAATTTTTATATAATTAATTACTAGTTGTAAAATAGAATTAAATTATTATTATTCACGTCACGGCTCTGTAAATATATAATCAAGTATATAATGCATCTTCATGTAATCACTCTTGTAGAAAATTGTTTTTAGTTATCATTAAATTGAATTAAACAGAAAATCTATAATTATTGTTCTTGAAAATTAAATAGTTCAATTTTAAACTATATGATAAAAAATTTTTTTGGATTTTTGAGATGTACTTTAGTAATTTCTTCAATAATTAAAAACAATGAAATAAGGAAGTAAGTAACAAAGGATGAGAAATACGGGAAAATTGGTAAAGATCATTTTTATAGGAATTTTAATCGTCTGTAAAAAAGCTCTATCACTTTTGACGTATTTTCAATATTTAATCTAAAATTTGTATTCAAAACTTAACAAGCAGTTTGTAAAATGTAGCAAGAGTTAGGATTCATTTTTTGTCGAAAGGGTGAGAGATACAGAAAAATTTACGAAGGCCTTTTCTGTCGGAAATTTGATCCTTTATTAAAAAGTTTCTTGTCAATTTTTTGACATCTTTAATATTTAATCTAAAATTTGAATTCTACATTTTACACTGAGAAAAAAAAAATACTTTTATTAAGAAAATTTTCTTGATACAAGAATATATATTTTTAACTCTAAAACTTATTAAATTGATTGAAATAATTTTTACTTAATTTAAATAAAGCTATTCTCTTGTTTATCTATTGTCCAAAGATAAATATTGATGCTCTTCTCTTCCGAAATTAATAATTATTAATTATAGGGCCAGGAAGTTGGTGTTTTTTATTTATTCAAATTTCAGGTTAAACATATGAATGCTCATTTAAACAACTGCGAAAGTCCTGGCCCTAATAATTAATAATAATAAAATATTTGATCGTCATCGAATTTCTTGAACCAAGAAATTGTTAATTGAGTAAAAGTATTTTTTTTTCTCAGTATAAGGTAAAAGACCCAGTTATTGACACTTAACTAGCTATTGACACTTGCAGTTTTATTTTAATTAAATAAAACAAATTGACTCTGATAAATTAATAAATATAATTTTTGAGTTATAAATTTTAAGATAGTTGGTTATTTGAGAACAATTTATTTTTTTAATTAGAATAAAATTGCAAGTATCAATCGACCAGGCCAGTGTCAATAACTGGGTCTTTTACCTTACAAGAAATTTTAAAAATTTTGTTGGGGTTTGAATTGATTTTTAGGCGAAAAGTGAGAGACATGGAAAAATTTGTAGAAACTATTTTTATAGAAAATTCAATTCTCTACCAAAAAAAGTTCTGATCAATTTTTTGATACCTTCAATATTTAACTCAGAATTTGAAAAAGATATTAATAAAACTTGGTAGGAGTGTAAATTGATAATATGACCAAAAATATGAAAATTAAAGTTTGAAATTAGATTAAATCTTTTAATAATTAAATTCTTTATTTAACTAAAACCACAGGATGTAAACAATAATTAAGTTGTCAGTAATCTTTTTTGAATGACGCGTCCCTTTTAACCCTTCGTCGAGTATACATTGACTAATGACCCCAACCAGCTGACTTCCACCCTTCATTCAGTGACGTTGCATGTAAATTACAGATTTAAAGAATTTTTAGTGATTTATTTAGCCGATAACTATTTTTATTTTGGTAATTTATAACCGAAAAGTTCAAAGTATAAATGTAAATAAATGACTAGACAAGATTTATTTACGATTTTTAGGTTTTTATCCGGACGAGTGACTGCAGAAATTATGAATTCTTTTAAATATGATAAATTGCATTGCATAAATAAGAATTTTCAAAGGACAAATATTATTTTTAAAAATATCGCGATAAAATTATGAGTCACCAAGATTTAAACGGTTGAAAATATTTTTTAAATAAACAAATATTTATTTTTTTACTTGAAAATAAGAAACGTTATCGATAATTTGGAAATTTTATAATTAAAAAAAATGACTGAATATTGTAATGAATTTTTATATTGAGATATGATATGATCGTTGAGTTAATGATTTTTATTATTTGATAGTTAAGATACTTAAATAAATAGACTACTGAATCATCACGTGTAGGACATGTGCCAAGTGGAACGTGTGTGTGGTATGTTCGATTACTCCAACAGTACACAGTACACAGTAGCGGGTTCGACGAACGGCAGACATAGACAAACCCGTGAGAATGCCGCAATTTGAACTTTATTAATTAATGTCAAGGGCGTTTTGTTTCCATTACACCTCTGAATTTTTTCATGTGTATTATAAGAAATAAAGGATTTGATGATCATAATTCTCTCATCGGAGATATTTTTAAAGCAGTTTAAAATTTTCCATCTATTCTGTATTATACGTACTAGCAATATTATTCGTAACAAAAAATAAATTTCAATTACTTTGTTATCTTTTATATTATTACACGTTATCAAAGCGATAATAACTTTTTTGTCATTATCATTATCGTTTTTCGAGCTATTTCTTTATTTTTAAAAATATTTCATCAGTTTTTTCTTTCTTTTTTTTTTTTTTTATTATGTATTGTAAGCGGATTTCTTTCGTTCAGACATGACTTATTTTATTTATTTTTTTTTACTGATAAGAGCACCACAGTAAAAATAAATTGAGTGTTAAATTTCTATGACGAATTTTTTTATTAAATTCTGAATGTATCAATAATAATAATAATAATAATAATAATAATAATAATAATAATAATAATAATAATAATTGTAAAAAGTTTAGAAAATCCAAAAGTGCACGCCTCATAATCTCATTTTTCACAATAAAATTGATTAAAATAAATGATAAAAAGCAAAATAATAAAAAACAGATAACTCTGCTATGGTTAGTGGCGTCATAACTCTGAGGTGAGGAAAAAAAATACTATAATAAAATGTATAGATAGATATACAATAAAATCCACAGTCATAAATTAGTTTTTTATAAATAATAATTTAACGACAGTGAATTGAACACTCATATTAATTAAGAAAATCCGTCGTGTGTTACTTTAGATAATTAAAAAAAATTATTCCGGTACGATCATTTTTTCGACCAATTTCCCTCCACATACACCCATTCATACGCGGACGTCCAGAAAAGATTATGTTTAATGTTATTATTTACTATGTTAAACAAAAAAAATTGTTATTGAAATAAATTTTATGTGCCTGACAAATTATTTGACTTGATATAAGTGTACTCATATTAATCTGTAAGTGCGATATAAATAACAAAAAATCAATTTCAGTTTCGAGAAAACTGCTTTTTTAGAAATGTTGAGAGTAGAGCACAACCTCAACGCTTCGCTTATGAAGCGTGCAATATACCGGAAGCAAAATTTTCTGTAATTTTCCGTACAATGTAATTTTAACTTGAACTTCAACATCTATAAATACAAATACTAAATATATAATATAATACATATTCAAGTTTATGCATCACATACACTGTAAAAAATTTGCGGAGTGAATGAAGAGTGAATGATTTCACCGGCACACAAAAAAAAAAAAGTTGTCTGTACTTGGGACGCGCCACATATATTCCCATGTAATTTGACCCGCTGAACCCGAATTTGAGGTCCGTTTGGCCCCTACACCCTAGGATTTTGAGAAAACTGTAAAAAACCGAAAAAAAACGGGAAAATTGGGGGTTTTGGTGATTGAAAAATTTTTTTAGATTCTAACTATGCATGATTTTCATGTATTTCGATCTGCTTTATACTTATCTGAAGTGTACTCAGACCAGCAGCCATTAAAAGTCTAAGTAAATCCCGAAAACCCATGAAAATTGCGAAAAAACAAAAATTCCCAATATTGTGATAAAAAAAAATGTATTGAGCTAAATATATGATGATTTTCATGTAGGTTTATCGACGACATATAAATCTCCAACTTTTATAACTCAGACGTCTCGAAAACATCAAACAAATGTGCAAAACCCCGAAAATTGGAAAAAATCAAATGTAATATAATAAAAATCGAGTTATTATTCAAAATAAATAAAAAAAATCATATCATTCGATCTGTGGTGCATAAAAAAAAAGTATTTCGTCTTAAGACTTAAAAAAAATTAATTTTTTCGGAAAATATCATCAAAACCCTTTGGATTTGAATTTTAATTCGTTCTCCGCTTATATCTCACCCTTTTATCTTCAAACGTCCTGCATAAAGGGTTTCTCTTTCGTTTCCTCTCTTCTTCGGGTAAATCTCTCTTCAGAGTCCAACAATGATCTACCATCATATTGACATCCACTCATGTTTTGATGGAATGTTTCTTCTCTTTCTTCACTGAAATTACCAAGATTTTCAGGAAAGTGTGAAAGATGAGATTGTAAATAGTGCAATTTTGTATTCACATTCCCTAAAAATTTCGAGATACTTCCTTAAAACTTCCCCAAGCTGCTCTCTCAATCTTGTGCATCTCATACTCAAGATTAGCATCCTGGAATTGAGTCCGAATTTGGGGTACATAAAAAATTCCTTCTTTCAATTTATTGTCACTTATAGCTGGAAATTTTTCGTCCAAGTACTTAACACAGTTGCCATCTTTATCGAGAGCTTTGACAAAATGCTTCATAAGGTCAAGCTTGATATAAAGTGGTGGCAGCAAGTACTTGTAAGGATTAATGAGAGATTCTCGCATAACGTTGTGAGAACCATGATTCAAATTCTTTCTTGTTGGCCGTTCTTTTCTACTGTAGGGAATTTTCCGATCGTGACTATCCTACAAACATACAAGAAGGGATATATTGTGAACCAGATTGTTGGCTTAACTAGTGTAGCAATTTTCAGATCACCACAAACTTTTCAATGATTTTTGGTCAAATGAGCTACTGGAGTCGGTGCTTTGAGACTTCGCTTAGACAAAGCAATGAAAAACTTTCACTCCTCGTCCTGAAAGTGTTCGGCTTTAACTCATCAATCAAACTTCTTACATCTGAACAGTCCACTAATGAATTTTCGCCGTTTTAAAAATGTTATCAGATTTTTTTCCCTATCACGATAAAAATAAGCTGTTGTATTTTTAGTTAATAAATTTTGTTTTCTTTAAGCTGATGTTTCAGGGTTTTCACTTCTAGGAACTTTCTGGGCTCAGAATCGATTTCTTGCTTAAATGCTTGTGCCTGTAACCAGGGCACCTCCACGTGGTGACGGCGGGCAACAGGACCGTCTGGCATAGTCCCTGGGTTAACGGCTTGAATGCCGTCATGGCAGGCACAAGTAATAAGTGTTTTACGATGCAGGGACCCGGAATCCCAGTATCGGCGTCTGGTCAGAGTGAGAAAGCAGGCTCGCAGGCGTCGTCATCAAGTGACTGCAGCTCTTCATTAGTGGGTGACTTGGCTTCTGGAGCGGTTAATATTGCAAGCAGTGTCTCTCACATATGTAACAAAAACTCCAATTGCTTCTGTTACATATGTGGAGAATTTGAAGTAACGAAAAGTCGTAGATCTTTTTCAAACAAATTGAAAAATGTCTACGAAACCTGCTTCGGTATCCAGATTACGAACTGGGAAGCAACTTGGGTACCACATTCACTTTGCAATCGGTGTCACACGATGCTTACTCGTTGGGAGCAGACGAAAAGTAAACAGTGCTTGAAATTTTCAAAACCTGTGATTTGGTCTGCACCAACGAGTCAAAAAAACTGCTATTTTTGCACGACGGAAGTTTCAGGTTTTTCTTCGACAACCAAACATAAAATTCAATATGCCAACGTAACATCAGTTGTGCCAGCAGAAAAAAGTTTTGAATGTCGAAGAACCTGCAGCTCCTGAACCAGTGAATGAACATGAAGAGATGGAAGTTGAAGATAACTTTGAAGAAATCGATCCTGAACCCGAAGAGATCCATTCTGAGGATGAAGAATACATCCCGAGTGGTGTTCCTAGAAGTAAAGACCCTGAAGTCTTCGATCAACTTGAATTGAATGACCTTGTACGAGACTTAGGACTATCTAAGGTAAAAGCTGAACATTTAGCCTCAGCTTTAAGGAAAAAAAATTTATTAGCTAAAATACAACAGCTTATTTTTATCGTGATAGGGAAAAAGAGTTCCGGAAGTATTTTACAAAAGACAGCGAAAATTCATTTGTGTACTGTTCAGATGTAAAAGGACTGATCGATGAGTTGAAGCCAAACACTTACAAAGACGAAGAATGGAGGCTTTTTATTGACTCCTCTAGGCGAAGTCTTAAAGCTGTGCTTCTTCATAATGGAAACTTATTGGCACCGATTCCAGTAGCTCATTCGACTAAACTAAAGGAGACTTATGACAATTTACAGGTTGTATTAGATAAAATAAACTATTCAGAACATCAATGGAAGGTTTGTGGTGATCTGAAAATTGCAACAATATTGCTAGGCCAACAATCAGGGTTCACAAAGTACCCCTGCTTCTTATGTTTGTGGGATAGCCGAGACCGAAAGAATCATTACATTCAAAAGAATGGCCAACAAGAACAAATTTGAATCCTGGTTCTCACAATGTTACGCGACAATCTCTAATTGATCCTTCCAAGTACTTGCTGCCCCCACTTCATATCAAGCTTGGCCTTATGAAGCAATTTGTCAAAACTCTGGATAAAGATGGAAACTGTTTTAAGTACTTGGGCGAAAAATTTCCAGCTATAAGTGACGCTAAATTAAAAGAAGGAATTTTTGATGGACCCCAAATTCGGACTCTATTCCAGGATGCTAATCTTGAATATGAGATGAACGAGATTGAGAGAGCAGCTTGGGGAAGTTTTAAGGAAGTATCACAGCAATTTTAGGGAATACGAAAAGTGATAACTACGCAACTTTAGTTGACGAGTTGTTATACAACTATAATACTTTAGGTTGCTTAATGAATACAAAATTGCACTATTTACATTCTCATCTTTCACACTTTCCTGAAAATCTTGGTGATTTTAGTGAAGAGCAAGGTGAGAGATTCCATCAAGACATTAGTGTGATGGAAAAACGATATCAAGGAACGTGGGATGTAAATATGATGGCAGATCATTGTTGGACTCTGAAGAGATTTACCCGAAGAAGAGAGGAAACGAAAGAGAAACCCTTTATGCAGGACGTTTGAAGATAAAAGGGTGAGATATAAGCGGAGAACGAATTAAAATTCAAATCCAAAGGGTTTTGATGATATTTTCCGAAAAAATTAATTTTTTTTAAGTCTTAGGACGAAATACTTTTTTTTTATGCACCACAGATCGAATGATATGATTTTTTATTTATTTTGAATAATAACTCGATTTTTATTATATTACATTTGATTTTTTCCAATTTTCGGGGTTTTGCACATTTGTTTGATGTTTTCGAGACGTCTGAGTTATAAAAGTTGAAGATTTATATGTCGTCGATAAACCTACATGAAAATCATCATATATTTAGCTCAATACATTTTTTATCACAATATTGGGAATTTTTGTTTTTTCGCAATTTTCATGGGTTTTTCGGGATTTACTTAGACTTTTAATGGCTGCTGGTCTGAGTACACTTCAGATAAGTATAAAGCAGATCGAAATACATGAAAATCATGCATAGTTAGAATCTAAAAAAATTTTTCAATCACCAAAACCCCCAATTTTCCCGTTTTTTTTCGGTTTTTTACAGTTTTCTCAAAATCCTAGGGTGTAGGGGCCAAACGGACCTCAAATTCGGGTTCAGCGGGTCAAATTACATGGGAATATATGTGGCGCGTCCCAAGTACAGACAACTTTTTTTTTTTTGTGTGCCGGTGTTTTTAATTGATTCACTCCCAGCGGGAGTGATATTTACTCCGAGAAGGAGTTAATTTTTATTAATAATAAAATTCACTCCGCATTCACTCCCAAAATAAATGAATTTAGAAATAAATAAATTTTTGTAAAGAAAATATTTTTATAAACCCTTTTTATATTTAGTTATTAAAAATTTAATTTATTATTTTTAATAATATTTCATTTTAATTATTATTATAATGTTTTTATTTATTTTTTTTTTATAAATTAATTGTAATTAAAAATTGTCAAATTTCTCAACAATAAAATTTGAAATTTTTTTTTATATTCAATATCTCAAATAGTTAATATATATATATATATGTATATATATATATATATATATATATATATATATATATATATATATATATATATACCAGCGGACCCGATAGGTTGGCAGTGGCCTGGTCGGCTCGGTGCTCGCTTTTCGAAAGAGTGGGACCCGGGTTCGATCCCAGCACGCACCAATATTTTTCAGTGATTATAATTAAAAATATGTGCGTTACGTTACGTTGCCAGCCTCTGGAAGTGGCAGAGATAGCCGGGCAGCACACGTCTGACTTGGGCGATCACACATTTTAAGCAACAACTTGAATGGGTGACCACTCTAGTCAGCGTTGGCTAGCGCGAGGGATCTCTGCACACTAGGAGAGGGGCTTAATGCTCCAGTGGTCGATAAAGAAGAGTTTCTTATCTACTACTAACATGGGTTTTCTCTGTGGTTTTCCCATGTTACTGTTCCAATAGCCGAGTGGTGAGGATCAGGGCAAATGCGGTACAGAAGGCACAAGTCGGTCCACAGCCGCAATGATAGGGCCGAGTTAACTAAGCAGAATAATAAGGCTTAGGGTGTAAAAGGGCGTTATTACGCCTGTACACTAGAAATCCGTATATAAATATACTAGCGGACCCGACAGACGTTGTCATGAACACACGTCTCAAATTTAGAAATTTTAGGAATGAGCTTGTCTAGTTAAAAACATCATTAGTTAACAATATGCAATGGGCATTCTTCAATAATTAACATTTTCGTAAATATAAGCCTATTCTGATTTTATACTCATCAAGAGCTTTCATTTGAGTACTCACATGCATTTTTGATATATTTTATATATTTCCCAAATACCATATATATAAAATATATAAAAAATGTTATGTGGGTACTCAAATGAAAGAACTCGATGAGTGTAACAACGTCGGGATGAGCTTATATCTTTAAAAACTTCAATAATTAAGAAATGACATTGTATCTTATCAACTAATGATATTTTTAAAGATATAAGCTCATCCCGATGTTACACTCATCAAGACCTTTCATTTGAGTACCCACATCAATTTTTCATATATTTTATATATTTATATATATTATATACATGTATATATGAAAAATATATCAAAAATGCATGTGGGTACTCAAATGAAAGCTCTTGATGAGTGTAACATCAAAATGAGCTTATATCGTTAAAAACATTATTAGTTAACAAAATACATTATCATTCATTAATTATTTATATTTTCATAAATATAAGTCCATTATGATTTTATACTCATCGAGACCTTTCATTTGAGTACCCACATGAATTTTTTCATGTATCTTATATATATGATATTTATAAAATATATGAAAAGTGCATGTGGGTAGTCAAGGTCAACAACAATTTATAAATAAAAAATCTATTAAATGAACATTTTCCCGTGGACTGAATTGTGAATCTAAACCATTCTGGAATCCACCGGAAGACACACAAAAAATTTCATTAAAATCGGTCCAGCCGTTTAGGAGGAGTTCAGTGACAAACACACGCACAGAAGAAATATATATATAAAGATTAATTTTGAGATTTTTTTGTAGAACGAAAATTCATCCTTATTTTATTTATTTTAAAAACTCCGAACGCGGATGTTTTTCGGAGTGAAATTCAAAATCACTCCGAAATCACTCCGCAAATAAAAACTCCGGATTCCCTACGCGGAGTGATTAATTACTTCACTCCGGAACTCCGAGTGATGGGAGTGAAATTCACTCCGGATTTTTTACAGTGTAATATAACAGTTAGACTATAACATTATAACTATTACATAGAAGCTCGTATCAATTAATCTGGAGTCTCAATCTCAGTATAATATATAATATATGTACAATTCTTTTATTTTTTAGTAACAGAAGCATTACCTATGTACATATGTAATAAAGTAATATAATAACAAAACATTTAATTTGTCAACGGTATCTAGATGTACGTGTCACCTTTACTTTGCAAAAATTCTCACGTGCTCGAGCCCAATTGCAACTTTTAGATTCTATTTAAAAATCTAAAAAAAAATCGAAAAGATATTTAGAGATGCAATACGAGTATTTGAATTTTTAATCTCCCGCAAAGATAGGCTAAGTTAGTATTTAAAATTAGACATCCAGACGTAGATTGCCGGGGACTTGTGTCGAGAATAGATCATTGGTGTTACTCGACAACCGTTACACCTGCTTGAAACTCTTAAGTAAATATAACTATTTATTTTTAATATTACACCGTTTAAATGCATCGCTTTTTTTTTAACTCTTCGATACTTTTGATTAAAATAAATTCCGAATGTCTGGGAGGGCGTATATTTTTAAAGAGTTTGATAATATAATTTTTTTTTTATTTTACCCCACATTATCATTACTTGTATTTATTATTGAAATTAATATTAGTATTGTTTTTATGAATATTATTTACATAAGAATGTATAATAATTTTATTTTCCAATTTGAAATGAACTTTGCAATGATCGTTAATCGATTGAATAAAAATAAATTTTTTGAGTCATTAATTTGGCTATTATTTTAAAGCCATTACTCACAATTAATAATATAATTTTCAAACACTTAAAAAATGACTGTCAATAGATTTTATCGTCGAACGTAAAACACAATACACTTTGAATATTTTATACTTTTAAATTGACTTTACGTAAAAATGTTCTTTTTTTTTCCAGCAGATATCTGAAATCTAATTTCGAGTTATTTATACTTTCAAATTTATATATACGAATGTGTTTACCGGTTAAGCAAAGTAAAGATAAAATAAGTTCGAAAAAAAATAAAATAAAATAGAATAGAATAAAGGAAGAAAGGGTAGTAAAGGCGTGGTGTTAAAGGAAAGAGACGTGGAACGTACGAAAGCCATTATCCACGGAAATACGAGAGCCGTTCGTCATCCTTAGGTCTTACCAGACTTGCGGAAATGGAGCCATTATACTTTGACTCGTTTGTTCTTACGAAATACTAGATTTTTATATTATTTTTATTTTTATTATTAAACTTAACGCGGAAGCCCTTTACTTTCAAATGTTTAAATTTTTAAGGAAATTAAAATCTTACAATGACAAAGAGCTTAAGAAAAATTTTTTTTACTTAAAATCAATAGTTTTAAAAATAATTTTCATTGTATAAATAATTTATCACTTGTTATATATATTTATTAGTTGTATCAGCATCTCCCAGAAATAAAATAGAGTACGCTATCGATCCAACGCCTTTTTTTATTTTTTACTTTCGAGTTTTATTTATTCTCACTTTGCCTCGCATTAAATCACAAGCGGAATAGAGAAAAATACTGATACAATTTTTTTGAGATACTTAACTCTATAATTTGGTTGAATTTTTTTCTACTGTTTTACATAAAAGTTTTCAGCAATTTTTTTTTAGTAAAAAAAAAATACAGATTTTTTATAATAATGT
The DNA here is from genome assembly GCF_020080835.1 of Cotesia glomerata. Taxonomy (NCBI): domain Eukaryota; kingdom Metazoa; phylum Arthropoda; class Insecta; order Hymenoptera; family Braconidae; genus Cotesia; species Cotesia glomerata. Next base: position 7,051,283 of record NC_058162.1, read on the forward strand.
TCAGTATTTTCTTCTATAAATTTATAGACTTTCCATTCAAGTTTACTAAATTCGTAATATTTTGGGCTCTATCCAGAGTAGCTACATTTCTTTAGAAACTTTTAAATTTTATAAATTATTTAACTCATTGGAAGATAAGATTATCTCGGAAAAATAGGGATTGAGATCAAGCTAGGAATCGAACCCGGAGCTGTCGATTACATGTCAGCTGCTCTACACGGAATAAAATTTTTTTCAAAAATTACCGTGCAAATGACAGTAATTATGTGTAATTTCATAATTCTAGATTTAATTATAATTCTTTTAACAATTATTCACCAATACCATGTAAAAAAATATAAAAAATTACCATTAATTATTAATTTTGTGTATCGATAAGAACTCGAGTCAGAATAATGAACCTATATGAGCCTACAGGACAATTTTTAATTGTTTTGATCGATATTATTCAATTTATAAATTGCATTTTTAAGTTTTTTTATCAATAATTTTTTAGTTACTATTTAAATTTATTTGTATTGTACTATTTAATATTGGTATGAGTGTATTTTGTGAGGTTATATTGATCAATCAAAACAATTAAAGATAAAAATATCGATAAAAACAATTAAAAATTGTCCTGTAGGCTCATGTAGGTTCATTATTCTGACTCGGGAATAAACGTGAAAAATGAATAAGATTAAAAAAGAAAATTAATCAAAATAATTAATGAAACATTTGCGGTTTTTAAACGTAAATCTAGTTTTTCCACAGTATAAGACCTATAAAATTGATTTAAAATTGATTTAAAAGTGTAACACTTAAGTACTTTACTGAGAAAAAGCTTGTACGAGTTCAATGATCTTTTTTATTCTTGCCTGAGCCCATAACCTGCTAAAACTCCGAATTTCAAAGCGTAAAAAAGCGCAATACGGTCAATTCATTCTTCGACCTCCATTAGAGACTAATCGATTCTCTTCTTGAGATGAAAAATATAAAAAATGAACTTTTTAATCCCGTTTCACTGTACAGCAGGTAAAACAGCTGAAATTTTAACGTGTCTCATTTCACTCACAGACTACAATATACATGAGTGCATATGTGTAATACATAGTTTTATTTTAACAGTCTCCTAAATTCTTCTCACGTACATCCCATCAGTTGGTACAAGTCCACAGAGTACGTCTGGTCTATATACACATATAGTTAAGTCTAGTCTAGCTATCTACCGTCAGTATCCACCTACTCTGCTATATTTCATCCTAAAAGTTGATCCCGACGCTCCTATACTATCTATATGCGTTCCTTCGTTTCACTGAAATTCATTAAAACTCTTGTTAGGTATCTATTAATTACTACTTTAATTTAGCCAGAGATTACCCAACTTTTTCGTAAAACCATAAAACTACTTTATTAATTGGCTTTCCATTTTTCATTTTGCAACATGACATTTTTTTAAGTTTTGATAAAAAAAATATTATTGTAAAAGTAAGAAATGGTGTTGAAAAAAGTAAAGCACCCATTTAAAACCCTTCAATCATTCTAATTATTGATTTTAAAAAAAATTTGTTTTTCACTTCAACTTTTTAAAAAATTAATTTATCGAGATATTTGTTCTTTGGAAAATTTTTTTTGTAAAAGAACTTATAAAAAAAAAAATTTTTTAGGTGTCAAGTTCTTTAAAATTTTTATCAAACTGAAATCAGGAAATACCTGAGAATTTTTTGGATTTTTTCGAAATATCATTTTTATTATTATTAATATTAATTAATTAATTTTTATTATTATGATTTATTAATTAAACTATCGTAAACCATAAAACCAAAAAAATTCTTATTTGTACACTTTTTTGGGTAACGCAGAGTATAGACCGACTTTTTTTTTTAATTTGAAAAATAATTAATTCTCATTATATTGCATTACACTATTATTGTATTGTGATTGTGAGTTCTTTATTGTCTGGCAGCCTAGTTTTAGAGTAGGATTCGGGACAGAGTAATCATACATGCGGGTGTACACATCGTAGAAGCCATCGGTGAGATACACTTATTACTATATCAATTTTACAATTGCTATTACTATTACCATTGTTATTGTTATTTCTATATACCGAGTAACATATATAATAATGTATACAGTATGTAGTATATAGTATAGCCCATGTTGTTATCTGGAGCAACCGGCATGTGTGTCTGTTGGTGGGCTGTGTCGTATTGATCTGGCAAGTCGCCGCCTGCTCGCTGCTTTTCTGCCGTAACTGCTACATTGGTACACACCTACACCTCTAATATAATACTACTACTACTTCTACTTTTACTACTAATACTTTTTCTACTACTACTAATACTCATACAAGTATTGGTATATATGATGATATATATATTATATACACCCCAGAGAACGCAAACGAGAACGAGAACGAGATAGACAGGCTCAATAATAATAAGGATGCAGGATACTGAATAAAATGGAAGGATATATACATTTATACATCGGAGGCATCCGCCCTTTTTAATAAAATTATATTTGTATCAAAATATTCCAAAAATATGGAAATCGCGAGTGAGGGTATGGGTTTTTTATATTTTTTCATTGCAAAGATAGCAAAGAAATTTGTGACTTGGGAATACAAGGAAAAATTTTTGTTGGCTATAATATTTAACGAGTTGATCCGAGATTGTCAAATTTCATACTTGATATATTATTTTAAATATTTAAACTTTCACAAGTCCTAACTTGAAACGAATTTATATCTCTATTTGATCGGAGAATACCAAGTGACTATACAGGGTGATTCAGAATTACTGACATACACAGTCGAAAATTTTGCGTCATTTTGTACACGGATCATGTGTAACTCTACGTGATGACTTCACATTTTTGTGTAATTTATATGCAAACACTCAACGTGTACATATTGATGTATCATATTGTGAACAAAATTTTTTGACCCAATGATGGAAAATTTTTAATTGGGTATTTTTGCCACTATTTTATTAATTATCATTGTTTTTTAATTTTTAGTAGATTTCATAAAAATCTAACTATTGTATTTGTCCTCATGACGTAACTTTTCATAAATTTTGCTATATTTCGACCTAACTCGATGAACTGAGTCAGAAAATACATATGGTTCAAAAGTTTATATATGTATGTATATATATTTACGATACAACGCGGCTTGTCACGACGATAGCGTCAACAATTCTTAAGGGATCTCAATGAAACTCAACATATTTATTCTATCAACTATTAGGAAGGTCAAGTTTAAATATGAGCTTAATCGGTCAAATAGGTTAGAAATTATAGCATTTAAAAATTTTTAAATTTCGAAAATTTGATACTTTCACTACTTCTCCTTCAAATAACTTTTGAACGCGTCGAGTTATTCGATTCTTGTGAAATGCATCTGAAAGCTGAGAAATCAAGCTTCAATTTATGTGCTCACATTTTTTTCTAAAGTAAAAAATATCCATCTTAGGATCATTTTTAAGAAATTTTACCCTTGCAGTCGTTTTGTCTATACAAAACTGACTGAAAAGTACTGAAGTACAATAATTCTTCTCTTTCTTTATTGAACATTATTTATTTTTTTTTTGTATTTAATCCTGGTAGTTTTTAATTCTATTCATCATGAAATCTACTTCCGTTTCGGCTGTCGAATGGTCTTTTTTTATTTTATATTTATTATCCTAAGAGTAGTAGCTCTTACTATCGTGACAGTAACTATTGCCATAGTAAGATTTTAGTCAATAACAATGTGATACTAGTAACTATTAAAAAAGAACAATAATAATCATAATCGTTCAATTTTCTCCATGTATAGGAATAATTCCTATAATAGTATAGGCAAAATTCCGATAATAATTCAGCCATAATTCTGATAATAGTATAAGAATAACTCCAATAATATGTGTAGAAAAAGTTCCTATAACCTCCTTAGTTTAGAGAGACAAATAATAATCCAAATCAAATTACTAAATATTTAGTAAACCTAGAGGCTTTACTTTTGAATTAGCTATTTTTTTGAAAACTTATAAAGTTAGCGGATACAATTACACCACAAAATTATTATAAAAACACTTCTTTATTTGTCAATTTTCATTTTAAATTAAAAAAAAAAATTTGACTTTTTCTTACTTAAATATTTTAAAATTTATAGTGATAAAAGTTCGAATAATATAATCAAAGTTTTGAATTTTGCAGTTTCTTTTTTGGTTTGAAATATTGTTAATCTGTATAGTTGATTGCAACCTTATTTAACGAGATTAAAAATAACACGTTATCTTTAAAAAAATTACGACAATTACTACTCTGTACAATAAAACATGTAAAAGAGGGGGAAAATGATATTATATTACATTACAAGGAGTTCGGGCTGTTAAGAATAATTTAGGGGGAGAAAAAACTTAAAAAGTGTAAATAAAGAAAAAGGGTGAAGCTGGTAGTAAAATAACGAGAAAACTCGTAAGAAGTGCTTGCAAACTTGTGATAATGGAAGAGGAAGATAAAATTCTTCTTGAGAAAAAACCAGTTGTAATAACAAGTGGTTTAAGGAATAATTGTAATAGAAAAATCTAATTTACTCTTTGTGTCCCGTACTGGTAGATTTTGTTTATGCTATTGCTTTCTGTTCGCAGCTTATTGTCTTTAGCCTTATTCGTATCTTACACTATACTAGTTACTTTTAAAAACTTTAAAAGTAGATGAAATGAAGTTAAGCGCTGCGACAGCACCAATCGGATCGATAGAATCAATCAGTCCTCGTAGACGATGTGGATTGGATGATGAACGAGAGTTTCCATCAATATTAAAGTTCTACTTGTTCTTTTCATTTTGTTTGCTATTTGACTTTTTTTATTATTTAGTGATTACTTGTTAATACCAATAAAATTTTCATCAATAAAATTTGACTAGTTAAAACAAAAATTTTGTAATTCAAAATTAATGAAAAGTGGAAGGCAGTTCTCTTTTTAACTTTATATTGTATTTTATATATCTTCTATCGCTCAAGCGTATCACTTTAATTCTTTTATTCAAAGGAGCAACTTTCCTGAGGGTAAAAATGAAAAAAATTCAAATCTTTAAGAGGATTCTCAAGCCTTGAGCTGCAATCTCCTGAAGCGACTACTTTTTTACGTACACTCAATTGTGAGTTACTCCTTCTGGTTTTCTATTCTACCGATTACGATTCTCCGTTTTAAAACTTGAACAATAAAAATGTATACTGGTATACTATTGTATAAATATAAATTCTCGAGGTATTCAATTTGCCGTTTTAATGTCACAGGAGTTTATTTAAATAGATTATGTATACGATTTGAGGTCAAGCTTACTGAGGTCAATCGATTAAAGTTTAGTTATTTTATTTTATTTACTTTTTTATTTCGTTTTATTCTAGATGTGTGACCTTTATTGATTTACACCTATTTTTAATATTTTTTTTTTATTTATAAACTTGCTGGTAAATATTCTGACAACTTAAGACAAATTCTGTGGACCATTGAAACAAAAAATATTTCAATTTCTTATTTTATTATTATTATTATTATTATTACTTTAATTAAATTTGAATAATAAAAATAATTAATAATAAAATTGCAAGTAACATATTATTATTATTATTATTATTATTATTATTATTATTATTATTATTATTATTTGTAATAAAATGAACAAAACTGAATTTTCATCAAAGAAAAGAAAAATTGAATTTGCCAATACATACAATTTGGTACTTCAATTATAATGATGAAATTTATTTTTACTTTCAATCTAAAAATATGTTTTTAATTTAGCTAGTAATTATCACAATACTTTTAGCGCGTTGTATATTTATAGTTATAATCATGTACAAAGTAATTATCAAATAACATACTGCGATAGAATATCGGAAAGTATGTATAATACATAATATACATAGTACATAGTACATAGATGAGTAAAGTCCGCTTGACTAAGTATTGATCTCCCTGCGGCTTGTTGGCAAGTTTCTAAAGTTAAAAATACACGGCCTTGCAATTCACGATGTGTAAGCATCCTCTATTTTCTTACTTTTTTTTTTATTATTATTTCACTCACCCTCATCCCCATTATTTTTTGTTTTAGTCTTTTTTTTTGTCTCTATGTATATCTAGCGAATTGCATCACGCGAGGATGCATCTCTGCTCAATGGATTTTCGGGAAATAAAGAACCGCAATGAGACGAGGTCGAGTTGTCTTTGATCTTACTTCTTTATTTATTATCATCATTTTTGTTATTTTTATTTTTTTAACACTACTTTTTTCTTTGTATTCACACTTTAGTTTAGTAAATGTCAGGAATTGTTCTAACGATTCACCAATTCAATCTATTTTTAAAAATAACTATTCAAATGTCTATCACAAATAGTTCAGAATTATGATGTATTATCATCAGCGATAACATAAAAATGTTTTTTTGACTATTTGTTGATAAGTTTTTCCTTAATTACTCCGAATTACCTTAATTACTTTTTTTAACGTTAAATGCAGATTAGGAACTATGAGTTATAAATCACTGTTAATAAGCATTAGAAAAAACTTGATGGTTTACAAGTTTGTGATATAAGTAAATATTATTTTTTTTTTATATTAAGCAATTATAATTGAAAAGTTATGATTACCATTTTAAAAAAAATTTTTTTACAAATTATACTAAATTATTTTTTTAATTTCCTACAATCTTAATATGCACGGAGAAAAAAGTATTGCTATTGTAGCGATCCAGTGGATCGTGAACGTAGTATTGTGATTAGCTCAAAACAGTATTGTCATTTTCACAATATTATAAACTGATATACTCAATACTTCGGATTCTTATATTCACTTGCCGTGGTATGTGAATATGTCAAAACGTATTGTGATCATAAAGAAACGTTTCTTTACTACGGCGAAACGGATCGTGATTATCACGATCCACGACGCCTTCAGCGCCACCACGCATAACCAAGTCTGAAACTTATGAGTGGATTTGTTTACAATTTTGATGATGAAATAGTGATAATTACATAAATTAGTGAATTAATAATAATAGCGATATAGATGATTGGGTTGTTGATAAATTACTCGAGTGAAATCTTGAAAAACTTGTTTCGATTTTTGAAGGCTAGTAAAGAAATAAATCTTCCTATGTTAACTGTGTTAATGCTGTGTCCGTGGTTATTGTATATAATTCTACTGCGTTGATAAGGAAAAACAATGTACATTATATATTGTATTAAATAAATAAAATTTTTGTTTTCATAAAAGTCTTTTTTAGCATAAATAATTTGATCCCATACTGTTTTATACAAAAATATGTTATTGTATGAAATATGTACAGTAATAAAGGAGTAAAAATTCCATTAAAAATTTTTTTCTTATGATAAAAATATTTGCCTCTTTTAAATAAATACTTCGATCATACAAATTTCTAGACTAATAATAATAATATTTGTAAAAATAAAAAAAAAAGTCATATGAGATAAATTCCGACAGTACTGCTGTAAGTCATTATTTAAACATTTTTAAACCTAACCCAATTCTTGACTGTCATAATCTACACAAAAATTTTTAACTAATCAAGCTACAAAAGGAATTTGTATTTATGTTAATAACAATAATATACCAAAAAAATAATAATCTGCAATAAAATATAATTAATATTTTATTCAAGACAACTAATCATCTATAAACCATAGCAATATAGACACTCGATATCCGAATCCATGTGGATCGTGATAATCACGATCCACTAGATTGGGCATTTGCGCATCTAAAGTATAGTCATGCGGGGATCGGGATCATCACTTTACTGTATTGTGGTAATAGCAATACTTTTTTCTCCGTGTGATCATACAATTTTTGGTCCAAAAAAGTAATTCTTCAAAATGATTTTCTTGGTTCAAGACATTTTTTCTTGAATCAAGTTATTTTTTTTTCACTATTAAAAAAATAAATCTATGCATTATATTAAAAGCCGTGAAATAACGAAAAATTGTAATTATCTGTTGCAGATTGTGATAAAAAATAACCAGTTAGCAAAGGGCATTAATTGCCGAGTATTTTCTGTCAACTGATACCAAAACAGCCTGACCATTCTCTTCTCCAAGCCAAAGATGGACATAGAGGTGCAGGTGGCATTGAACTTCGTGATATCTTATCTCTACAATAAGTTACCGCGGAGACGCGTGAATATATTCGGAGAGGAGCTGGAGAAAGCGCTGAAAGACAAGTTCCAGGGGCACTGGTACCCGGAAAAACCCTTCAAGGGCTCGGCGTTCAGATGTCTGAAGACTGGGGACCCAATTGACCCGGTGCTGGAGCGTGCGGCCAAAGAGAGCGGGGTCCCGATCCAGGACATTCTGGAAAACCTTCCCACTGAGCTGGCTGTCTGGGTCGACCCTGGTGAAGTCAGCTACCGGATCGGCGAGAAGAACATGATAAAGATCCTGTACTCGGAAAGCGCAGACCTCCACGACGAGAGCTCAGCAGACCGCGAGGTCACCAAGACCTTCAACCCGGAGGCCCAATGCTTCAGACCGATTGAAGCTGTAGGGACTTCCCTGAGCGGGCTGAGTTTGAGTCCCAAGTCCACTTCACCCTTCCCGTCCTCTCTTGGCAGCAACGCCAGCAACGGCTCTTCCAACAACCAAAGCGGCCACGGCTCCGGCTCCTCATCAGCACCCTCTCCCACGCCAATTACAAACTCCTTCAAGGGATCGCCTAGTCCGGTTCCGGCTTTTATTCCTCGCTCCACCGCTCCCTTGACCTTCACTACTGCTACTTTTGCTCAGACTAAATTTGGAAGCACCAAGTTGAAAACTAGCAGCAAACGAGCAAACAGGTATTTTGATTTTTTTTTAAATATTTTTTATAGAAAAATTGATAATTTTTTTGATCCAAATTTTATGGATAAGATAAAAGTTTTTTTTTTTTTTTTTATCGTTGGCAGTCTCATTTTAAAACACAGTACAAGGAAATTTTTTTTAAGATGTTACTCTAAGAACTTGGTATCAAATTTCTAATTAAATGTTTTACAATCAAATTTTTCAAGAAAAATGTCTGATATAATTTTTTTCAGATCTTTAATATTTGACCGAAAAATTTGTTTTTTACACTGATAAAAGATTAACCTAATTCAAACAGAAAATTTCTTAAATCAAGTAAATTTTATGTAAGCCTCGTTTTTTATGATAAAAAAGCTTGAATAATCTAAGAAATTTAAATTTCTCTGATTTGAAATGGGACCGCCGAATTCATTATAAACTGATAAAAACACGACAATTTTTGGTTGTTCTTTTTTTTTTCATAAAATTTTTATCTTTTCTCTTTTTCGCAAAAATTTATTCTTGAAAGATGTTACTGGTTATAGTACAACAAAGTAACAAAGTTTATATAGTTTTAATATAATTACGATGCTAAATCAAACTGCAAATATTTTTCAATTTTCTATGCCAAAAACCACACAATAAAAAATTTTATGTCATTGCATCAAAAAACAGTGTTAAAAATTTTCGTGTTAAATATTTAACAGTTTTATGTGTAAATTTAACATTTATTATGTTAAGTCAATACGAAAAAGTGTTAAATATTTAACACAAAAATTTTTAACACCAAATTTTTTGACGCAATGACGCAAAATTTTTTACTGTGCAATTATCTTATTTTGAATCAAAATAATTATTTATTCTATAATTGCATCAATTTCGTTCCAAGATTTTTAAATAAAATCCCTGTTTATTTTTTCAAAACCCCAAAAAACATCTCTCGAGAATAAATTTTCTCCAACCGAATGGAAACCAAAAAATTAAAAAAAATAACAAAGTAAAAAACTGACTGACCTAGATCATCAACTTCCAGAATGTCACCGACCGAATTTTCAAACTACATAAAGCAGCGCGCGATGCAGCAGCAGATTCACCACCACCACCACCATCAGCACCAACAACAGCAACAACAGCAATCCGGCCTACCAGTATCTCAAAATTCACCGACGAGCCGGTCGCTCTCTCCAGGGGTAGGCTCTCCCCCACAGCCCCAGCAACCGCAGCAGCACACCGACCCCAGCGCTTACTTCTTCCCGGGGCCTTACCACCCCCAGTTCACCCACCGCAACATCTTCGACTCCTCCAGTCACGGCGGATACTTGCCTGATCTGTACGGCGCCAAGTTTCCCTCGTCCTACTTGGACCCCTCTAACATCTCGCACCAGTTCTACGGAGGCGTAGGTGGGGGAAGTTCCCCCGCCTCTAACCTCGGGCCCATCGGGTCCGCCGTAAGCAGCTCCTCCGCCAACAGTCAGCAAGAAAAAACGACCCTCGTCGACGGACTCAACAACTTCGGGCTGGGGTCCGTCACCCCCTACCCCGCCAGCCAATATCAGCACCTTCTCGTCGCGAACTAATGTCCCCCCTCCAGGATCCTCGCTTGCCCGCCACGTCCATCTTCGGTCGTCTAACATCGCGGCGCCTGATTCAAATTTAAAAACTTCGGAGATAAGAAATTAAAAAAATTTTCATTAATTATTTATTAAGAAATAATTGCTTAATTATTCACATTTTTGCAAAAAATCCCCTTTCCACTAAGCGTTTTTTTTTTTATATAAAAATTTAGCTTTCCCCCTTCTCTTTGTCACCCTCTTCGCGTTTCTGGATGCCGGCCCGATGCGATTTTGAAATGAGAAATAAAAAAAATTAAAATTAAAGCCGGAACTGTTATCAATGAATCTAACCGGTGGATTTTATAATTAGGGACAACACTAATTAATAAACACTGACAACAATAATTTAAAAAAAAAAAAAGAAAAAAGAAAATATTGATGATAATATTAATATTAATAATAATACTATAAAATAAAATAAAATAAAAATAATATGATATTTATTACCATCAATCTAAAATATAACAACAAATAATAAATTACCTTTGTGTAATAATTTATTTTTTCACTGGATTAGTCGAAGAATATTAAATATTATATCTGTAGAGCCTATGTAATTATAATTAACAATGCACTCGGGGTTATTTAATTAATGGATGACAGCACATTCTCGACCAAAACGTACTGAGAAAGATATTAAGATAAATATTCCGTCATACCATCGAAACTCGTCCTTCGGTACGATCTTACATTTTATTTTTATAATGAAGAGTATCTAATCTTATAATTATAATTACAAATAACAGAATTAATAGATGGTCGTGGCGCGTAAGTGGCTGTTTGAAAACAGAAACAAAAAACAAAAACAAAAAAAAAAGGAAAAATGTTTTTTTTATGATTATTTTATTTTTTGTTAGTTTTTTTCTATTGTAGATTTATGATTTTATAAAAATGAATTTTTTTTTTTTTAATTATAAATATCGATAATATTTAATTGTAAAAAATGAAAATTGTTTTTTTTTATTTTTTTATCCCTTTTTTAAGTATTAATTTTTATTTACTTGGCCACGTACGAGTCGACGTCAATTAGATTATTTAATCGGTGTATTAATTGTAATTAATTGGGAGGATTGAGAGGTATGGATTATTTTTTTTTAGATTGACAAATGTCGAACAAAAATAATAATAATAATTATTATTAATGAATAACAAAAAAAAAAAATAAGGTGATTATACGAGCATCGAGTGATAGAAATATTTATTTAAAAAATCGGTGTCACGAGCCGCGGGCCGGACACTTAGGTGCTAAAAGTATTACTGTTATCTTGAATCGCGGAAAATAAATGGACAATTGTGTCTTGACACTTGGTACAAGGCATTAATTTGAAAAGGAATGAATTTAATAAATAAAATAAATTGAATAATAATACGTTGACAACTTTCGGATCTAAAGAGGGTAGAACGAATTAAAAACACCAGTACCCTTTTTTTATATAAAAAATAAAAATAATAATAATGATAAAATAATAATATCTAAACTTAATTATTATTATACTATTAAACGATACGTACGACTGTGGTAGCTATGCTAGTACCTGCTATTGTTAACAAAAATAATAAATAAAAGATGAATGATGATTTAAAAAGAAATAATAACTAAAATGATTGGGAAATGAATTAAATCAGTGCGACGAAGACGAGATGAGTTTTCACATGATTGCTTTTAATGAAAAAAAACAGTCACTGAAGAATAAATAATAAATAAATAAATTCATAATAATTAATAATATATTAATTGATTCATTTGATAAATTAATAATCAATCAAGTCTTATCGTTGGCACAAATGTCAAAATTCATTAAACGCGGGTTAATTGCAATAAATCGGAAATCAAATCGATCGTTAGCGAAATTTCAATCTTGCTGATGATTAATCAAACATGATGTATACTCTGATAAAAGTAACTTTAATGAAAAAAAAAAAAAAATAATAAATAAAAACAAATATAAGATTTAATAATATTAATATTGCGAGCGAGGTTATTTATCGGTTGGGACGATTCTATTAATGGTGCAATAAAATAGTGAGATACGTATGGAAAATTTTTGGGTTATTGTAATAGGTCGGTTGGTAGTTTATTGGAAAGTCGGCGATTGTTTATAGCCAATTTTAATGAGCTTTTTCAGTAGATAAATATCTAGAAAATTTGTACAAAATTGAACGATTTGATGCAATAAAAATTTTTTTTCATAAATATCAATAATTTTTACTAGAAAAAAATCGATGATTTTATAAGAAAAATTATTAAATGAAAATTACAAAAGCCATTAATATTAATATTCGGTACAAATTATCGGTACATGTATGTGATGTTAGAAAATTACAATTGTAATTGAATAAAAATTGGCATTATATCATAGAATCGGTAGAAAAAATTAGAAAAATGAACTGTTATTAAAATTATAACTTATCGTTGTGATTACTAATTATAAATCAGTGAAAATTAACTGTGTTAATCGATTATATAGTGACCGTTAATTTATACTAATTCGATAAAAATATAAATGTTATTGATTATAAATATTTAAATATTGAATTTTAAAGTGGCCGATTTTTTAAATGAATCAATGATTGCCGATTTCGAATGAATGTTAACTTCCGATCACAAATCGATGACCTATTTTTTTCCATACAGACGCGAAAAAATGAAATTGAAGTAAAAACGATGAACAAACATTTAGAGATACATTGGATTAGAATGAAATGAAATAAAATAATTAAATATATAGTATTATAATGTTTATTGTATAACTTTATAAGTAAAATAAAAACCAATATGCTAGTTTTTCATCGCATTACTGGATAAATATGTACTCGTTATTGTAATACGCGATTTAAATGATAACGAACACGTAAATCAATACACTTATGAATAAATAAAATAACAACAAAAATAATTAAAGAAAACTCGTTCTCGCATGTATCCAAGTGGTCGATCTGTCTTTAAAAAAGTATAAAGTGTCTGTATATTTAGATAAATAAAATTTTTTAATAATCTGTGTTTACTATTTTAAATATTAATAATAATAAATATAATAAATATAATAATATTAATATTAATATTACTAATAAATAATTTAATAATTGGAAGATTTATATTTTTTTTATAATTAAATTGTTTATATCTTTTTTATTAAAAATACTTGAACAAACTTTTTTTAAATTTAAAGTTTAATAAAAAAAAAAAAAGTTTAACGTTTAGTAAATGTATTTTTAATAGGTTGATATTAACAATATTAATGTAATGAAATTTATAAAGTCGAAATTCTAATAAATTAATAATTAAAAAATTTAAAAAAAATAAAAAAAAAACGATAACCGTTTAATAATTAGTTAACTATAAAAATATATCCTCACAATATATTCTTATACTTAGCCAAGATAAAAATGAAAAAATAACAAAAAAAAATGAATAAATAAATATTTAATAATAATACTAATGTAGAGGGAGACGCAGGGTTTTCAAAAGTGACAATTTTTTAAACTTTTTGTTTTCAAATTGTCCTTTAGACCAGGCTCTATAAAACTTTTGCATGTACATAATATAGTTTACCATACAATAGCCGTCTCATCAGAATTTTTTGAAAAAAATATAAATATAAATATGTATTTGCATTTAAAGCGGGTAAAAAAAATTTTTTTTGGTACAAATTATAGCAGGATTGTGAGAAAGTTTTTTTTGAAAAAAATTTCTAAAGTTTACATCGAAAAAAAAAATTTGTAACTACAATTTATACCAAAAGAAATTTATTTTTTAAACTAGCTGCGATATGAATGTAAATATATATGTATGTAAAAACTAAAAATAATTGATAAGATTTTTTCTTGAGACATTACAATAAAAAATTTCGGATTTCTTATATACCAATCAACAAATAAACCTTTAAATTAAATAAAACTAATAAAAACAACAAAAAAACTAAAACAAAATAAATGATATATAATTAGATTTGTAATTAATTATATATATTTTTCAATACTTTAACTACTTGCTGTATGTAAAATTATTATTGTAATACACATATTTAAATAATTAATAATAATAATATTAATATTGAACAAGACAAAAAAAATTAACTAGATTAAAGTAAAAATACACCTCCATCACGTTTGGATTAAAAAACCTTGTGGCGGGTCACACAAAGAGGTTTAATTAGAAAGAAAAAATAAAACTAGCTCCTTTATTACAACCTTTAATGAAAAAATAATAATAATAAAAATATTAAAAATAATAATAATAATAAATACTACTAAATCTAGTTGATTATTTTTCATGTGACTGTCGATATGCGCGTGCGTTTAAATCAATACTAAGTATAATTAGTTTGAATATTAGTGTAAATTTTTTATCAAAGTGAAACTTAGTCTCAATTGGATTTTTTAGATAATTTTTTTCTATCCACGGTCGAAACGTCATTAGTTTTATTGATTATACCTTATATTATTGTATATCTTTCCTCCCTTATCCTTGCGTATATAAATTAATATATATATAAATTGATCAATGAATATATAAATAAATATATATATCACTTTGTTATCTTTATACTGAGTAAAATGAATGAATAGTTAAAGTTAAGTGTGTTAAAGTGGCTTTCCACAGTTTGCAATAGAAAAATTATTAAGTGAAATTTATATGACTTATTTATGAAAAAAGTAAAAAAAAAAATAATTTATTTGTAACTAAAAAATTTTGGATAAATTTTACTGCCTTGCAAAGATATAACTATCCCTACATTATTATTAATTATAATATAGCTAATTATTTATCCATGAATTTTTTGCGTTATATTTTTTGTTTCTGTATTTTTGTACACATGAAAAGTGTTTGATAATTATATTAAATAATAATATATATATTGTGTTATATTTTTTTTTATTTTTTAACCGTATAATATTAATCTTGTATAATACGGAATTTTGTTTTTTTTTTTATATATAGATTCGTGATTATTTTTTTTTATTATTATATTGCTCTTTTATGTATGTAATATTGAATACACTACAAATGATTTTCATTTTTAATTATTATTATTATAAAATAATATAAACAAAATAGTTATAAGTCATTTTTTCATAGTTTGTTATTGTTTTGTATCGTCACGTGATGCGGGTCATTGAGACAAGCATCGCGGGACAAATATATATATTTTTGTTAATACACGATTTGATAACTGCAATGCTTTTTTTTATTTACTTTGTTATTTCCATTACTTTTTTTAATGCACTTTAGCTATCTTAAAAAAATTAAATTACTTAATTTAATATTCTTTTGAGTGAGTGGATACATTTAATGTGTAGAGTTGAATTTATATTTATATTTGTATTAATATAGAGAAAAATTTGGAAGATCGGGGCAAACGCTTGATTTTGTAGAAATCGTCCGAAAATAATTAGTTATTTATTGTTTATGCTGATAATAATAATAACAATAATTATGATAGTACTAATAAATGTTTTAAATTTTTGATTATTCAGTGTCATTTTTTGTGGTCTTATTTTTGATAATGGAAAGAAAATTTTTTTGACAATAAAAATTTTAAGATATGGAAATTAATTTTTAATTTTATTAAAAAAATTATGGCACTAAATTTTGATAACTGTGAAAATTTTTTTAATATCTTGATATTTAACCCCCATGAAAAAAATTTATATCGAAAATATATTTCAAACTGGATAAAAAATATAAGTACGAAGATACATTAAAATATTATATAATTTTAAATAAATTTTTTTCTAAATTTTCATGCACGTATTTCTTATATATTTTAAATGTATTTCAATGATAACTAAAATAGACGAAAATCAGATAAAACTTAAGTATTGAAAATATATTTTATAAATTTTGAATATAAATTTTTTTCATTGGCAATTTCCACGATACGAATAATTGAACGCATAATAACAAAATAAATTATGAAAATAACAATAAAACTACAGTTAACTCTCCATGAATATGTAAATAATAAATAATGATAATTTTTTAATAAAAAAAGTGTCACATTGCCCCGATTGTCCTACTATTACTATTAAATTAAACGATAATTCCCGCCACGCGTATATCGTTACAATAAATGTATTATAATTGTAATAATTTTGTTTGTTTGATATAAATATTGCAATTTGTTAAACTTTATGCTTTTTACAGTAGTCCATTTTAAAATAGTTCAAACTATAATTAAATAAACAAATTAATTAATACTACTAATAATTACAAACTGCAATTATTAAGCAAAAAAAATCTCGAAATATTTGAGTTTAAAATTCCGAGCTTGCGTGTACAATATATTAATAATCTATGCTTATATAATTTGTAAATTATTTTTTGTATTTTTATATTGCGGCTAAAGACATCATAAAATTTTTAGTACAATGGACACTGTGAGTAGGGTGGATTATAATCGATTAAATATTGAATATGATTGTTTAGTGGATGATAACATCTTGGATTTGTTACAAAGATGACACGTCTAAATATTTCGTTGTAGTTCAATCAAACTAATACTAATTTGTCGGAAAGGCAAGAAATTTTATTTATGATTATTTAATTAATATTGTAGTTTTTAAATAAGGTCTGTCGAGTAAGAAAGCTTCTATTAAAAAATATTTGTGATGAAAAAAATAATTTAATAATTATTTAAAGAAATTTTCTATGAAATATGAACAAAAATGGTCATTTTTACTATTAACAAAAAACAAAATTACATTTTTTAGGTTTAAAAGAGTACTATAAATTTATTAAATGATCTTCATTAAATTCTTTGTAATTAATGATCATGTTAAATTCAATATAATATTTTGATTAATGATCTTAAATACTTACGATGTTTGAAATATTCAATTATGTTAAATTAGATTAAAAATATCCAAAAAGCAAAATAAACACTACACAGAAAATAAATTTTACTTTAGCTAAGAAACTTGTTAAAATAAAATTGTTTTGGAGCAAAAAGAAATTTTTTTGAGACAAAAAAAATTTATAAATTTTTTTTACCTGAGTAATTTATACGGTTTTTTAAAATGTTTAGATATATATTTTTGATGGTAAAAGTAATCATTTTTTGTTAAAATTAAAAAAAAAAAATATTTTCGAATAATGATTGACGGAAAAACTTAATTATTAAATTGAGAATTTTTGATGGTATTACAAATATTCCTTAACTAAGCTTTTATTACCTGCTAGTACCTCAGTGCTAAAAAAATCTTAGGTAAAATTTTCTATATTAGCAATTCTAAAAACCTAAATTCAACTAATATGACAAAATTAATTTAGTTCAAAATTTCTTTGCAAAAATATTTATTTTAAAGTAGACATCAATGCACTAAACATATTTAGACGTGTCATCACAATAATAACTCAACACTTGAAATATTTCGAGATTTAACGATAAATGTATGCAGTAAAATTGTACTCTCGTTTTCTTAGACTAATAAAAGAAAAATTAACTGAGAAAAAAATAAAAAAAAAAAAAATGATTTATTTACGAGAGTACAAGTCTTGTGACGTGATGTGTGTGTTTTTAGAAAGTCATGTCATGAATTGATTGAGCGTCTTGATTAAATAATAAAATAAATTAGTCGAAAAGTAGTTGTTTAGAAACTATAAATAATAATAATAAAACAAATAAATAATGTAAGACGCTCTTGAATTAGTTGTTGAAAATTTTCGTAGTCTAGATAAAACGAATAACTCTTATGTAGTTTAAATGTTGCCGTATTATTTCTAAATATTATTAATTATTATTTAATGTAATTAGCGGATTGAGCGACATTATCGGCGTGTTAATGATAATTAGTTAATTTTTTTATTGATGTAATATTTAAAAATAAAATAAAACAACACTACAATGCAAGACATGCCGATTTGTCACTAACTCGAGTCATTGAGATGGAATTCGGATTGTAATTGATTATTGATCATTATCTATGCGACGAAACTGTAAACCATCTTAATAATTAATATAAAAAGTGTCGCAATCAATGACCTTAGACTCGAGAGCGTTCGCCTCGATTTCAAAGCGTAAGCAGTAGATAATATTTAATTATATATTTATATAAATATATATATGATGGAAAAAAAAATTATAAATATTTGCCACAATATTTAATACACTATTTAAGTATAAATATATAAATAAATAAATATAAATATAATATTAATAATTAATACTATATAGTGACAAAACGATAAAAAAAAAAGAGAGTACGATGATATCATGAAAATTATTATTCTTTGTTACTTCTTTATAATTAAAAAACAATAAAAAGCTATTGAATAAGAATTTCGATTGGTATTAATTACATTGATTAGAAACAATTATCAATATTGGGTCAATGGTGAAGAGTTTTATTTTACACCTAATTATTGAATCCTTGTAGGAATCATGTTTACGTTACCTAGCTGTTTTGTTGTCTGCATTTTTAATCAATTCTTGGACATTTGTCATATCTATTTTGACTTGATGCCAGAGAAATAATTTTGAACTTTGAACATCATTCTGAAGAATTTCTTTTGCTTAAATTACGGAGAAAAAATCTTGATTCGTGTTTAGCACTTGGAGACAATTTAATATTACACAGAAGAAATTAAATGTTTATAGTTATTATCGTTATTCTATAACAGTAGTTACTATTTTTAAATGTTATTTATTAAAATTTTATTATTCAAGACACACACGAGGATTTATTAATTTGAGCCGCGAATTTTTTTTGTGAATTTACTAAACATAGAAATTAAAAGAACCTTTCATAGTTGGAGTTTGGAACGCTTTTCATCTAAAAAAAAATTGGAAAAACAAAAATTTATACAAAATAAAATATTTTTGCAAGAAATCATTCTAAATTCCGTCGGACTTTAACACGTTTAAAAAAATATTTCAGCCAAGGTTTCCTGAAATGATAATATTGAGCCTTACTTCTATGGTTTTAGATTGCTCATTTCGATGCTCGCAGTACTCTTGGATCTACCAAAGCTTTCATTTTCATAAAATAATTAATCTAATTTTTATAAAATAATTTATTAGAATAAGCTGCAAATTTTATCTACGAACTAAGTCAATTACTTCTGAAACTTCTCAATGGATTCTATTAATTTTATTCTTTCTACACTCCAAATTATTTATTTTTGGCCTTAGAGGACGTCATAGGGTAAGTTCTGGATGGAGCTCGTAAACATTTGTAGATTTTTTTCAACCGGTTGGTTGTTTTTTCAAGACGTATAAAATATCTTAGCTTTATAGAAAGCTTTAAAGGGTTTATTTTCCTTTTTTTTGACAATTTTTGAGCTTAAGGATGTTAGTCAGGATAGATCCAAGGCAGATAGGTGTCTGCTTTAAATGAAGCTCTCAAAAATTTATTCAGAATTTTTTAGTCAATTTTAAATCTTATTTTGATAAAAAAGTTAACTTGATTCAAGAAAAAAAATTTTAAGCTGAGAACATT
This sequence comes from Cotesia glomerata, assembly GCF_020080835.1. Classification (NCBI taxonomy): domain Eukaryota; kingdom Metazoa; phylum Arthropoda; class Insecta; order Hymenoptera; family Braconidae; genus Cotesia; species Cotesia glomerata. The sequence goes on from NC_058162.1 coordinate 7,071,144, forward strand.
AATTTGGAGAAATTCATAGCGTTAAATCAAGAAAAAATGTTTTAAAGCAAGATTCGAGACTGAGGAAAAATTTCCAACTAAAGAGGCAACATTTTTTTTTTATTTTTTCGTCCACGGAAAGATTAAAACCCGACTGGTTCGTGTTCTGCACCAGATTCAGTCGTGTGCGGGTTACTTTGCACGGATTCTGGTGCATCACCCGACTGAGTCTGGTGCAGAACACGACTGAGTCGTGTGTGCAAACGACTCAGTCTGGTCCGCACATGACTCACTCTGGTGCGCACACGACTCAGTCTGGTGTAAACTGATTTTTCTTTCGTTTTTTCTTGCACACGACTGAGTCTGGTGCAGAACACGAACCAGTTGGGTTTTAATCTTTCCATGTCGTAAAACATTCGAAAATTTAAGGACATCGCTGGAAGACGAAAAAAGAATTGACCGAAGTTTTTTTTAACACAAATCCTACCCTTTAGAATGAATTTAATCATTCTACAAGTAGGTACCGCCACCCGTCGAACCAGGCTTCATACGCCATCTGTATATCAAAAAATTCCCTCGTCAAACAAATTGATTTTACGACCAGTCGGTGTAGATCGCGGTTGCGAATTATAAAAGTTTGGGGAAAAGATAAATGTTACAGGTATTCGAATGTTGTTTGCAAGGTGTAAGTATTATTAAGTCGCAAGTTAAGTCGCGAGTTAACCTGTAAAATGGCTGAAACCTTAGTCGATCCGGTTGTGTCAAATAAAGTTTTAGATTGTGAGGATTTTAAATTAAAAGAAAATGTTGATGACTCCCGGGTTGTTGATAACTCTAGCGGTACGTTACCTTTATTTCTATTTTATGAATCAATTAATATCTTCTATAAATATAATGTCATTTGAATAACCCATTTCATTTGAAATATATGTTATGACCGCGACTATTTCATTGTGTGCAACAAGTGGCACAGAGCGCCCTTGCATGTGCCCACCAGTGCCGTAATTTAATTTATTGTGGTCCTTTCCAGTCTTCTAGTTTTTTTTTCTTTCTTGCCCTTCGTTTTCATTTTTTTTGTCGCTTCTTTCACTAATTTTATAACATGTTGCTCAAGGTCAGTTTCGGTCTTACATTTTTCCGATGACCTTTACGTTCAATTATTCGATTTTTATTAAGATTCTATTTGCTTATGATTTTAAGTACACAATTTATTCATTTTAATGTTAATATTTGTAGAGTTGCATTTTTAATGTTACAAAGATACTGTTCTGTTGATTTTTTTTTATATGTTACAAAAAACTTACAGGTAGCATATACTATAAATATGCAAATTTAATCTCGAAAGTAAAATTAATATACATTGTATTGCGTATACATGATATCAAGTGAAATGTATATTTTTGAATTAAAAATTTTCAACTTTAAGAGTGAAGTCATAATTAATAGCCTGAACAATTTTTCATTTTTTGAGTTAATAAACAAAGAGCTAAAAATATTATTTTATAAGAAAAACATTGTCTGATATTTCAAATTAACAAATAAGACACAACCCATAATATGATTTCAAATTCATGATAAAAAAACAATCCCGAATAAAATATTTTGTAAATTAAAATTAATCTGCTTATTAATCACAAATTATTAATATACTCAAATGATTATTTTTTTTTTTTTTTTTCAAAAATCAAGTTGTAGTAAGTAAAGGAGGAATTATAATTTTAAGTTGCTTGGAAATGGTAAGGGAGATTTTACTTTTCTCTATATCATAAGAGAATGGTAAGAATTCACAAGATAAATAAACTTTTTGACAGATAATAAAAGAATTTATGAGATTTTTCGGAACGCAACATTTTTGCTTGGTAAAAAATAAACAAAAAAAATCTAATTTTATTTTATTTTTGTAAAAAGTCTATTCGATAAAACTTTTTCTTTTGAAAAATATCTAAGGCCTTTCTTAAGCGGAATTTTTTTATTGGTAATGAAATCATGATTTTTAAATTAAAAAAAAAAAAAAAAAAAAAAACAGAATTCTTTTATTTGATCCACAAAAAAAAATACCTAAGCCCGAGTTTTGTCAATTAGCAGTAATTTTTGTTAGGATATCATTACAATTTATAATAATCAAAAATCATTAAGTTGAAGGAGTTTTTTAACTAAATAAACAGTCACAATAAATTTAATCGTTGCTTTGAACGCAACAAATTTTATTATTGATATTTGAAAAGCAATGTGAAAATAATATTCCCTCAACTTTTACGTAACTAATTTTAAATTCGTTAAGTTTAACGACTAACTTTTAATAATTAGCAAAAACTCACAAGATTTAAAAATTATGATATTAAAACTAGCAGTTACTTGACAATTTAAAAATTTTTTTTTAACAAATAAATTTGTTTTGAAAAATTACATTTTTTATTTTTTTAAATTTCTACGTCTTTTTTTTCTAATTTTTTTTGCTATTATTCATTTGTTAAAAAAAATTATTAAATATCTGCTAAGCTAATTTTCATTAAAAAATTTTTTAATTATTTTTGAGCAAAAATAAATTGACTATTACCATTAAAGAAATAAATTTTTAGATAAAATTTCATAAACATAAACATAAAAAATTAAAAAATGTTTATAATTCAAAAAAATTCAAACTCACTCCTTTTCGCGCCATTTTTCTCAGCTTGTCGAGCTCTCTTCTGTTGCCGAGAAAAAAATTCATAAAAATACCAAGAACTGCCAAAATTCTAAAATAATCGTAAATAATCAGTAACCAAGCTCAATAAATAATTTAGAGATCAATATTTGTTAAAAATTACCTGTTTAATCAGCAATCCGTTCAAATACGGAAGCAAACATTATCAACAATGCTCGAGTCTAACCGGCAAAATTTAATACGTCATAACTTTAATAAATCTCACTAACACACGTAATTTATTAACTCAAGACATTTATTAATCACCAAAGAACAATTTTAAGAACAAAATACTTTTTAAATCGACTAATTTTATTGATAAATTAGCTATTTTAGCAACAATAAACACTGAGACACACGGCCAACTATATTTCAAGCCGGCTGTTACTTTTCTGTTGCGTAGTAGAAACTTCTAGTCACTGCGCATCAGATTTTGCCTCTTTTGCGCAGGTCCGCGCAACCGTCGCTTCGAGCGCGGTCGCTTCGCCGTGCTTGCCGCGGCTGTCGCGCAACTTTCGTAACGCAGTTCGGATGATTTCGTATTCTCAAAATTAAATTTATTAATTACAGAATTATTTTTCATTGTTATTAAAAATCATTTTATTTTAATATATTCTATTAGTGGAAGAATGATTAATGTCAGTTATTTAATATTTATAACATGTAGTTTGATGATAAATACTTGAAAAATATACTTTTAATTCGCAACGTGAAATATCGTGTCCGCTGGTATTTGTTGTTCCGTCATTTGTTTCACTCGGTATCAGTGTTGTTTCAGTCTTTTTAATCAAAGTTGGATTTAAAAGTCAGTAATTCTTAATTTATTAAAGGATTCTTTACTATTTATTATTGTGTTGATAAACATTTTATTTATTTTACAGATTCCGTTGATGCCACCATTTTATATTCGTTATTTATAGAGTTTAGTTTCAGTTTTTAATGATCTGTTTATTTAAATGTAAATATTGTTTCAGCAGAAAAACCAAGATAAAAATAAAAAATGGTAAGTTTTATATCTTTACTTGATGTTTAACCATAATATTTAAAACAAAATTATTAATTTTTTCAATTTATTAATTGTTAAAATTATTGAGTGTGAATATAAAGGACATTCCATATTTTTATGGATATTAACAAGAAATTATTTTTTTTTAATGATTGAAAATGATAGAAAATGAATCTCTTGAGAGTTACATATTTTACTACAACTCTAAAATCATGAATTTTAATTTTTCACTTGATTTTTCGCAATGATACTGAAAACTAAGCTGATAATTTTTTCAACTGATTAATTTTTATAATTGTTAAGCGTAAATATAGAAAAAATTTAGTACTTTCATTAATGTTAACAGTAAACAAATTAAAAATGATAATTTATGACTTTAAATTTAAAATTCAAGGTGAAAACTTTTTAATTTAATTTTTTAAATTACATTAAACTTCGTTATAAATGAAAAATGATTCCATATCTCACTTACTCATAATTGAATAATTTTCCATCAATATAAAATAAAATAAATTTTTTTAACAAACGGCATGATTTGAATATTATAAAAAAAGTTATTAAATTTTTGCAAAATTTAAATAATTTTTATATTATTGAATTTTTTTTATTCATAAAAATACCGGAAGGAAGTTAACGTAGAATAATTTATTTTTTTAATTAAATTATATGCCAATTAATTGCTCTTTAAATGCTCTAATAGAATCCGTAATTGCTCCAGGTCTATTATTATTAGTTAATTTTTAATTAATTTTTCAAAAATTAAATTTTTGAGCAAAATTGCTCAATTGTTTGAGCAAAAAAAATTTTTGAAAAAGTGAATATTTTAGGTTTTATAGCAAAATTAAAATTTAATTTTTGAAAAATTAATTAAAAATTAACTAATAGTAATAGACCTGGAGCAATTACGGATTCTAATAGAGCATTCAAAGAGCAATTAATTGGCATATAATTTAATTAAAAAAAAATTATTCTACGCTAACTTCCTTCCGGTCATAAAAATTATCACTACTCAGTAACTTATCGATCGTAAGTATAGCGACATCCTACTGCTTATGAGATATCTCTGTTCCACCTATTTTTGTTTTACCTCACGTGTTTGTTTTGTTATTACAATAACAAACAGTAACAAGAAAACAAGTAAGTTTATTATCATTTAATAAGCGAAGTAATAATATTAACATAGTAGATGTATTATATTAAGTGTAATGTGTCAAGGAATATTTAAAAATGGTATACTTGGTAGAAGAGAGTACACTACTGAAACTGTCACCGAATCTAATAAAAATAATAGAATTTTTAAGTGAAAAAAAAACAACTCACAATGACTATCTCATTGCACTAGCGATAACTGTATTTAAGGAAGCGGATTTTATTGTCAAAAATAATGAAGACAGGTAAGTTATCCGAACATCAATTATTATGATTCATAACCAATAAAAGAACTGAGTATTAAATAAATAAAGTATCTATTCATTTTAAGAAAGTAATTATGTCAAATAACTACTTGATTTAAATTTACAGGGGCGACTATTTACCATTAGAATTGGATCCAAGACAATGGAAAATAAATGGAGCATACAGGATTAATCTTGAACATCGTTCCATACGAGAATTAAATTGTAAATTTGACGCTATTCCTGTGGGAGATCTTATCATACTAAACTTAACCTCTATTAATAATAATATCAAGACGAGATGTACTGCTGTTGAAACGTTGGAATTTGTCAATTTGCATTCCAGTGATGTTAACAGCCGCTTTATGAATTTAAAGACTTTTTCACATAGGTAATAAGATAATTTTAGTGACAATTTTTTATTCTAGTTCAAGTATATATGATTTTTATTTTATACAATACCAAAACTGATATTTGATAATTTGATGTTTGGAAAATTACATTTTAGAATGTGCGAATTTTAGTTTGATGTAAATATTTAAAAACAAGTCAACAGCCTTTGAATCTTTTTGGATTTTCGTACAATAAAATACCAGAAATTTAATTATAAATATTAATAAATAAATATTAATTATAAATATTTGTAAATTATAAATTTTATAAAATATAAAATTATTAAGATTTATATATTAGCTGACAAAGACTGATAATTTTTCAGGATTTCTTCAACAGATAATTTATTACTACATAAATATTTTAATAATTAAAAAAAAAAACGAGTATTATTTTTTAATAACGCTAAAATCATCAGATCTGAAATTTTTTTTTTTTAACAAATTTCTACTGAAAAATTACACTTATGGGGGAACACCACTGTGACGATCGAAAAAAAGAGGTGTTTTTCGGGAATTTTTTTGACAGGGTAAATAAAGGAATTTGGAGATCGGATCTTTTTTATTTTATTAAGAGTACATTAAAGATTATTACCCTAAATTTTTATTAAAAAATATTTAGTCATTACAAAGTTATTAACAATCTCGTAGAGCACTAGAAAAAATTTCACCCTCCATGGTCGGTTCGATAACTCAAAAACGGATCATCTGAAAATAAAAACCCAAATTGCTTTTTAATCAGTAAGGATGTAGTTATCGTCGCACGTAAGGAATTTTGAAAATTTTAATTTTTAAAAAAATTGCGACTGATTGAAAAATTTCTCACTAATCTTACTGTTTTTTTTTTTGTTTTAACCTGTATAAAAAAATCTTTAAAATGAAAATTTTTTAAATTCTGTACGTGCGACAATAACTACATCTTTACTGATTAAATAGCAATTTAGGTTTTTATTTTCAGATGATCCGTTTTTGAGTTATCGAACCGACCATGGAAGGGGAAATTTTTTCTACACAAAAAAAAAAGATTTCTTGACTGGAGAATAAAATTCTTGGCTCAAGTAAATTTTCGGGTGCCCGAAGGAAGACCGAAGTTGTCTTGGCCGAAGTAAAAATTTTTCTTGAAATTCTATTCTTGGTGGAAGTAATTTTTCTTAATTCAAATTATCATAAATACTTGATACAATAAATTTTTATATTGGATCAAGATTTTTAGATACTTTAGGGAAGCAGCGCCACCTACTTCAGCTGAGAACAAAATTTTCTCACCTTGAGAAAATTTTTTTCTTGGATATTTGATACCCATTTTAGATTATTTTAGCACCCAATTATACATATTGAATGAAAGAAAATGGTTCAATATTATTTGATCTTCCCATTTGACATATTCGTCAATAAAAATATTAATGAAAATTTATTATCGAGATATTTAATTTTTTGGAGCAAGAGAAAAAATCTAAAAATTGGAAATTTTGTATGAAATTTGATACTATAATTTTCTGCAATAAAATATTCTTAAAATTCATACATTCAGTTTTGTCAAAAAAAAAAAAAAAAAATATTGTATTATAATTAAAATTTTTTTTTTCAGAATAAAAAACAATTTAACCACTCCATTAAAATGTGATGTCTTGAATCATCTAGGAGTTGTAAATCCAAGTCTTCCCGGTTTGCCTGAAGAGTTAATTCTAAAAATATTAAGTATGCTTTCTGAGGTGGACCAAATAAACCTGCACAAGACTTGTCAAAAGTTCGAAAACTTGTTCAAAAGTTTGTACGAAAACAAGAGTGGTGTTAAAAAGTTTCGCGAGTATGAATCATATATGAAGTTGTTGAGACTTGGTCGTCATGACTAAAAAATGATCTGTTGACATTTATAAAATAATAAAAGTGATAAACATATTTTATTCGAATAAATATTACATATATTTTTACATAAATAACGTCAAATTATTGTCTGCATAGACTGATGATTTTCCTTCATTCAATTTTTTATTATCAATAATTTTAATAACATCTTTCAATATTGATTTTTGCAGCAGAGAGTTTAAAAGACGAGGAGATTCCAGAAAAAGTATCATCGGGCGTTGTGAGTGACAAGGAGATCGGTGAGTAACTTATAATCAAAGATGTTAACTAGTGATATAAACTAGTGAGCCGAGAAATGAGAAGTATAAATGCTTAAAGGTGATGAACATGAAACTTAATTAAGCATATCAAGTTCTCTGATCTCACCTACAAACTATCAACGTGAACTACTAACAAGTAATCTTTCAGCTTGTATAAAATGTTAGTAAGCATCTAATCTGCTCAGAGTTTGATCCCAGTACAAGGATCGTAAATTGTACGCCTTAGCATCTAGTCTGTCTGTTAGTCTTAATGCATATCCCTGACTCGTGACTTAACAGACCTAGGTCGGGTCAAGTTACTTTCAACCTTGATACTCGTTTAAATTCGTCAATAAAATTTATAATCGTCCTCCGATTCTGCATAAAATATTATGAATGAAAAAATGATTTGATTCAAGAAAAAAATTTCATTTTTGCCTTGATATATTTATTTATTTAATTCTATTATTGAGGTGTTATACACAGAATAAAAAATTTACTTGAATCAAGTAAATAATTTTGAAGAATTTAATCTTCTTGGTTTGAGTTGAAAAATTCTTCAACTGAGAAATTTTACTTGATTAAAAAATTTTTCGTCTTGATTCGAGACAATGAGCTTCTTCAAAATTATTTTCCTGGTTCAAGAATTTTACTCTTGATTCAAGTTAATTTTTTTTTTTTCAGTGTACATTAGGGTGTGCCAAAATGTAACTCCCGTGGAGATCCTTTTAAAATTGGAATTTTGAGTTCCGCTTTTAACAGGGCTTCGTTTGGGCATTTTCTGAGATATTTTGGTGTGAGACGATGTATTTAATTTTCATAGAATTTTTTAACAGAAGATTAGTTTGGGCATTTCCGGTGAAAATTCAAAATTTGGCCTGAAGTGCCCAATTAAATCTCCTGTTAAAAATCCTATAAATAATCAAATGAATCCTCTCACCCCGAAATATCTCAGGAAATGCCCAAACACAGCTGCTGTTAAAAGTGGAACAAAATTCAAATTTTAAAAGGTTCTCCACGGAAGTTACATTTTGGCACACCCTAGTATACATACTTAGAAAAAAAACAAACAATTTTTTGAATTTTATTCTCTTAACGTATATACCCAGAACATTCAACATCAATCGGTCAAGTACTTTAGATAGTAAACTTCAAATATATTTGTGAAGCCACTTCGGAGTGGGTTGTACTTCGATAGGGTCGAAGCTGAACAGCTTCAAACACTTTTGTCTCAAAACTGTCTTTTAAAAGTCTGTGAGAAAGATTGTCAAAAGTGGCTGATAAGATCAGTCTCTAATTACACGCTTTTTATTAGCTTCACCTGTATCTTTGTATGTTTGTAACCGACTCTTTTGGACTTCATTTTGACTCACTTCATTTACTTTTCAGCTTGGTTTTCTATAAAAGCGTGTTTTTCATTTTTTAAACAATTGTTATTTTTAAACAATTTTTTTAATTATTGATCTAAGGATTAATAATTCCGATAAAAAAAAATTTTTTTTTCTATAAGCAGCAATTTTTGATAAATTTTCTCTATAATAATTTGTTTGTGGAAAAATTTAAAAAATTGCGAAATAAAAATTAATTTCAGTAACATTCAAGTAATTAATTTTTTAAATTAAACTTAGTAACGCTACAAATACGCTTAAATAATAAGAAATATTTTTTAAATACTAAGAAATGATTTCTTAAATACAAAGAAATCTTCTTAAATACTAAGTAATCCTTCTATCAGTGCGGAAAAAAGAAAACTGGAAAAATTACAGTTTCAGATCGTAATTATTACAGATTTTATAAAAATTACATTGTAGAATGTAATAATTACATTGAAAGCTCTGAAAATTAAATTCAAAAATTGAATTTAAAAAAATGTTATTTCAAACTGTAATTTTTCTAGTTTTTATTACAACGGAACCGATTTTACATTTTATGCTGTAATTATTCCTATTTTCTTTTTTCCGTTTAATAATTTATTATTTTTTTACTTTTTACATTGGAATTTATCAAGACTTGAAACCAAAATATTCTTTAAAAAAATTTGGTTCAATGTTCCGAAAAATTCAAAACTTTCGAAAAAATATAATTAATATTTACAAACAAACTTGAGATAAATTGTTCCAAGTATTTGTTATTAATTTGGAATATGAAACTTGTTTCGGCTCAACAAAAATTTATTTTAGTATGAAAACTCGGACGTTTTTCAGATTGATATTCATATTCACTCCGTTGAATAATAAAATTCCGATTTAATTCGTACGCGGAGTGTTTTATTTCTTCACTCTGGTCCTCCGAGTCAATTTTGTATCATCTTTTAATTGATTAATTTTCGAAATTCATTTCTAATATAATCAATAATTAAAAACTCTCAAAATAACAGCAGAAATTTTATTTTGGATTAAGATAATTTTTTCATAATTGTATCTGAAATCGACTCCAGCCATGGTTTCCATAGCGGTCAGGAGTGGTGATAAAAATAACCCTAACACGATCAAAAGATCTGTTCTCCGTTAAGTTCCTCACTGTAAATGGTCCATGTGATTAAATTAGTAACCGGTAGATTGACAAACAAACAATCGAAGTATATAAAGAAGAAAGGTCAATTACCTTAAACCAGGTCACTTGTCTTTCCCGAGTGGCCAGTAAAGGAAGTACCAGGTCACGACTACCCTTTAGTGCCCATCGTCCGTCAGGTTAACATTAACCCATTGGTGAAGCTGAAGATAGAGTCAGGGATGCGAACCGAGATGTGATACACGTTTTTCGAGGCCTATACATCTAACTAAGCTTGCGCTGTTACGGTTTGTTCTTCATCTCGCTTCCTCTGCAGCATCCCTCGGTAGATCTGGGGGTAAATATCGCCCCTCAGTGCTCGACATATTCCTCCACCACTTCGGTGGCTTTTATTCTCCCGGTTTTGGTCCCGACTTCTCTCTCATCCCAGTGCGCGCATCGGATTCGCTCAACTAAGGTCTTTTCACGTTCCATCAGTCTTTTAAGTTACAATACTGTTTGTTATTGATACCGCCAACCAAACTATAATTAACAGTGTAAGCTTTTCAAACTATAACTATAATCGATAATTAATAATTAATAACTAGTGCCGTCCAATTGACTAATTGTTTATTGATAATCAATGCCTCTTTTGCTTACTAACTCACCGAAGTTTAATTGTTCAATGTGTATATGCTGATTATAATTACAGTCATTCAAAGTTATAAATTAAAAATCTCCGGATCGTGGTTTTAATCGAATGCCTTTGACGAAGTATTTTGCCTCAAGGAATGTTCGGAAACAAAACCCATTGTTGGTCGCTGTTTTGTCTTCTCAAAGTTTAAGTTGTTTTATATTGTCAGTGTCAGTCGACTTTTAAGTTATATTCTTACGTTTGTTTAATTGATAGCTGATAAAAAACATTAATTCAAAGTCACGGTGGTGTCTCGTGCCAACTATTCGTGCGCCAAGACAGGCACAAATGAGTTTTGAAGGTTATTTGGTAAAAATTTGAGTAACAATCGTCGTTATTTATGAAAATTATCAATAATTAATAAAAAATAAAATAAAATTTTGTTTGCTTTTTAAATTTCTACTGCTCACTGCCGCTTAATGTATAATTAATTACCTTTGTGGCAATTTACGAGTTTAAATTCACTCGTAATGATGTAATGATATTGTGCACTGCCAGAGGGTTAGTATTATAATTTAAAGAAGAAAAGATAATCCGTGTATTTATTAAGCGCAATTAACGGAATTTACCTTGATGAATAACGAGAGCACTTTTATCTAATTAAAACGTATCCAACTAAGTGGTTGGTGCTTGTATCATCGATATCAAAGACATCTGTTGATGCTGTGTTTCGCGAGAGTCTCGTGGCTTTTTTTTCATCTTTGTAATCTTTGATATTTATTTTCTTATTAATATTTATATTTTCTGAGAGAAAAAAAAATAAATTGAAGAAAAAGTTTTTTGAGATAAAAAAACGATTAAACTTTATCTCTGGGTTTTCTTAGTAGAGTATTTTATCATTTACTGACCTGCCTTTGAGTCATTTAATAAAAGGAGTATTGAAAGTACTAAAGTTCGCTGGTACGTTTGATGTGCAAAGCGTCGGTTGTTATCTTTTTTATTGTGAAAATTTACGAGCGAAAAAATTATGTAGAGTTGAGAGTGAATGGAAATTTTTTTTGAATATCGAGTGAAATCGCCAATTTCGGCTTGTACGAGAAAGAATTTTTTTTTTGTACAGACGACTCAGGAAATAGAATAAATTTAATTCGGGTTGGGGGAAAAAAAAAAAATTGAAAAAATTTAACAAAGTATCTTTACTTAGCGTTTTCTGAGCTGAAGTAAATTGCAGAACATGAACGATAAGTTACTACAATTTTCAGTTAACTTTTGATCTTGTTTCTAACTAAGAGTTTTTAACATTTAAGAGGTACTAAGAGCTCCATTGTTATTAACTTAAGCCGTTGAGTTGCGAAAATAGTAATTTAAAAATTTTGTTTTACAAATCTTAATAAATATGTGATGGTGTCCTGTTATTGAGAAAAGTTAAAAGTGCGGTAAAACAGGATTTATTTTTATTCTAAATATTGTTTTTGTAAACAAGCAGTATATGATAATTAATATATTTATACGTTGTGAAAATTAAAATAATAGTTTAAGGTTGATTAAATATTTGGTAATCCTGTGGGAAGAGAAGAAACCACCGAGCGGCACTCCGGTTGTCGTCGGAGTGTCGCTCCAAGACGTCGCAAGTTTGCTGAGTCTTACCAAAGATGACTCAATTTTAGCAAGCACTTCTCGAGAAGATCGAAAACCCCAGCGTCCACTCTGGCGTTTTTATTCCACGAGAATGCTTACTCATAGTCACAGTGATGGAGAGTTTCCAATTTATTCCCAAGGTAAAATCCCTTAGATATTATATACATATAAGAACTATATATATTTTCTTTTTTTAAATTGGATTCTCATTTTTTTATACTTGGTTTGAGTTGACCACTTTTATCGATCGAATACTTTTGACACTATAAATTGTTGAGATTCATGAATTCTCGACAGTCGTAGACAAAGTAGGGGAGGTAAAGTTGCAAACATTTCAGAAATCAAAGGAATTCTGTGGGACAATACAATCAATACGATCGAGTACTTTGAGAGAAAGAACTGAAATTACTTAAATTTGTCGAGTTTTTTAAGATTATTTCTATTGTTTACTTTGACTTGTCTTTGAAAAGTGTAAATTTATGCATTAAAATATCGAAAACCTTAGGGACATACATCAATTTACAGTTGACCTACTTCGAAAGTTGGTCGAGAATTTTTGAAACTTATTTTTCGTATTTTAAAACTTTGCGAGTCATCTAGTCTAAAAATCAAGTTAGTTTAACTTTTTAATCTCAAACTTGGTACTTTTCTTTTCTGGTAAAATAGACTACTGATTTTTTACATCATGCTATAAAAATTGGGAAGTTATTGGTTTCATTCCGATTATCAAAAATCGAGTTCGTATCATGTTTCCACGTTTTGAGATCCTATAGAAAGCTGTTCTACCTAAGTTTACGATAATGTCCTATATCTGTATGTATGTGTGTATAAAGTTCTCATAACCAAACAAATAATTTTGAAGAGTATCATCATCTTGAATTGAGTAAGAAAATTCTTTAACTGAAAAATTTTCCTTTTTTTAAGTAAATTTTACTTTATTCAAGAATGTTTCGTCATAATTCAAGACAATCGAGCTCGTTAGAATAGTTTTCTTAGTTCTAAAAAATTTCTCTAGAATCAAATCGACGATCTAATTAGCAATTGGTCTAACTCCTTATTTTGTAGACGGTGATTTTTTAACATTTTGATGAAGCAATAGTCAAATTATAAATTATTTAAATGGTTTTTTAAAGTGATAATAAATTTTTAACTAATTGTTTTTTCGAACAAATGGAAGATTTTCTAAAATGGAGTTAGATAATTTGCTAATTAGAACGTCGAAATTATTTATTTTTTCGGTGTAAGTTCTTCGAAACAATAAAATTTCTTTAACTTTGTTTATTGATAGTTATAATTATTGTTTATTGATAAATAGAATACAACTATTTAAAAATTCTACAATTTTTTTTTCTGAAAATTTAACTCTAATCCTAGCAAAGTAGTTGTAAATCAGCAAGAAAAAATAATTTTCTTTTTCTTTTAAATTACTCAGTTTTAAAAAATGTCAATCATTGAAATTTTTTTAAAATAATAATTCTACTGACAAAACAACAAATTATAATATTTAATCCTATTATTTTAGCGTCATAATTGATTGTTTGAAAAATAACGGCAATAAACCTTGAATTAATAATTACCACACCGAAAATTGTTGCCGAATTATCAATATCCAAATTAATATTCACGAGTAAATATATTTCCTCGTTCTAAACAAATACATTGAAAGTTTTATAAAGCAAAATAATTCTGGCTCACGAATAATAGTGACCTACTTCCAAAGTGATAATAATTATTATTATTACCTACTAACCAGCAGACAGACTTAATTACAGTTCTGGTAGTGTTAACTATTGGTAATAATTGTCGGAATGGAAATACAAATCGTAGATAAGTCCCATCGGAGTTCCCTACTCGTATTATCTTGTATTATAGAAAATTACAAACATAGACATCGACTGTCGAAATGCCTTGTTTGCTGCGATACACAATAATACAATGAACAATTTCATTGTTTCAGTAGCATACAATAATTAATCAATTACTGTCCAATTGCTCTAATGTACAAACGCCAAATCAATTAGTGTATCATTGTTGTTTACTTCTGTTAAAAAGCTACTACACTGTCGCAGGTTAACAATTGTTTGCTCTAAAAATATCCGCGTAAAAATATCTCACCGATATGTATAAAAAAAAAAAAAAATCTCAAACTAAAATATTACTTTTTATTCGACAGACGTGTATCAACATTTGTTTTCGAATGTAACGTGCCTACAAATTGTCATTAATCCTATGACATTCGAATGCTGAAATCAATAACCAGAAACTGGGATGTCGAAAAACGATACAAGTCCCGTATTGCACCCATCGGGATTGAATTTGTTTCGTGTATTGCATACCCAATATATGGATATCACTGTCCCTTATACATTACCAAACGGTACTCAATATTTCAGTCTTCATGGTTGCAACATGTTAGAGTCTGAATTTTCGATCCATAAATACATTTTAATAGTACAAAAAATAACATTTATCTGGCCGGCAATATACTACCCGTAATTAGTATTTTACAAAAAAACGTAATAAACTTATCTTATGAGAATAATATACTGTCGAGCGGGATTATAGGATTCAGAGGTAATTTTTATAGACTGTTATCGTAAAAAATTCCGCTGTGGAGTTAAATCATGCAGGTTTTAAAAAAAGAAAATTACTCAGGATACTAATATAAAAACGTACCCAATTAGTAAGAAATAAAATTAAATGAGAAAACTAATTCTGAAGAAACCGGTAGTTTTTCCAAAATTCATTTTCTAGATTTCGAAATTCTTGGACAAAGATATTTGTACCTGCAAACGGTAACTACGGTGACTTAAATCGAGAACATCGCTTTTCTAGTTTTTCACATGTATGTTTTAAGCATCGATTTATAGTGCCATATTATTTTTTTCCTTTAAGAGTATGAAAAACTAAACAAATTTAAAAAAAAAAAAAAAAAGTGTCATGACATCATGATTTAAATATTTTTTTTCAAATTTCAAAAAATTTATTAATTTTGATTTTCGATCAACAATTAAGAGATGATACAATAATTTCGTCATAATCCTACGTATTTTTCATATCCGAGTAAAAAATGGAATAATTAAAAAAAAAAATTGTTAATATCCCGATTTTTTGAATATTCACAATTTTGTAGAGTTAATAATACTAAACTAAATAACTTAAACAAATTTTTAATAAGTTGATTTTTTAATTTTCCATAGCCAAAAAACTTTACTAAATTTAAACAATTACTCAAATTATAACACAAAAGTTCATAGCTCAAAATCCTTGAATTTGAGATTCAAATTGAAAAAATAAAGCAATGAAACTTTCCAATACAAACCTAAAAATATTTATTAACAAAAATTTATTGTCCAAGATTCAATTTTTTTAATACTTTTGAAACTCTGTCACTAAGTTCTTCGGTAAATTTATGAGTTGTTCTGTCTATGATAGTTTCTCGTTTCCAGCATTTATCAATCTCAGTTTCACAAAATCTGTAGTGATTTGAAGTCGCAATAATAGGGTCTACTTCGACTTGTTTGTATCCTTTAAAAAAAAAAAAAAAAAAAAAAAAAAAGCTCAAACGCAGCCAATTTGATGATTATTTCTAATATCTTCAAAATGATAACTTACGAGTTCCAAATATTGACCATGTTTTTTTAGTCTTCCACGCCCGATGATTTCCTAGCTCTACAACATTTTTTCCTTGAGCAATATATTTACTGCGTTCATAAACAGGGTTAGCTTTTTTCAATCTCGTAGTTTTGTAGTGCAAAGTGAGCTTGGGTGACCCTTTAAAGTTTTCAAATATGAAATTAAATTGAACAGGTTAGTAAATTATATTTGAAGCTCGAACGCAAACCTCATGCAAGGTACGTTCCTCTGTAGAGTAATTAAAATATGTATTTTCCTAACTTTGATATATTTTAATGAGTCTTTCCGAGTAAAAACTGGGCTTTTTATTCGTCATTAAGTATTTTAATAATAAATTATAAATAAACTAAAACAAAATACCGCCGTCAAAAACTTAGAATTTCACTTAGTATTAAAAGTTCCTTCTCCTAGTTCACTAATTTAAAAGTTAAGCTTCCAATGTCACTTGAGGCAGAACTAAGTTCTAAGAGTTAGAACAAGAAATTTAAGCTTACCTCCCGGCAGAGTAACTACATCGTCGTCATACATCAAATAGTAGAAGACATTTCTAATGATCCAAACCCCTATTTCCTCGCCGGGAACCGCGTTGAGAACTTTCATCATCTCGCTGTAATTTTCATGTATTCTCGGCACGATGTACTCATCTACATCGACACCTATTACATATTCCATGGCCTCGTGAAACGTGTTCCGATACAGACAATCATTTAGTGCCGCAAAAATACCATCAGTTCTCAGCGTTTTCTGGAAGATGTAAATTTCGGGCAATTTCCATTTCAGTAGAGTAATTACCTTCTGCTTGACATAGTAGTTCAAAATTTTGTCGACATTTTCTGTTACTGAATCCCGGTAGAATGTCAAGTGATTAACTCCCATCAGCCTGTAGAATTCAATGAATGTGACTAGATCAAGCGTTTTATCGAAATTATGATGAAAAGGCTTGACGCATACCGAAAATGTTTTTGCGGGTTGAAATTCATTATGATCAATACTCGACTGACGCCATTTTTTCGGGTATCTTATTACAACAAATTCATTGCCATTAATTTGGTGATCCCTACGATCGGCCCTTGTTGACACTGTCACTCTATACGGCAACTTTATGTTCCGCGAACTCACTTCTTCCGGGTAAGCTAGAGGACAGAGGATAAAAGCAGCAGAGTAGTACATATCAAAATTTTCTGGTTTCGCGATCAACTGGGTTCTAATCGAAGCTTTTTTAATAATCAACTTTCTGAGGGGTCTGTCGGAATAGGCATACTCGTAATAGCAAGTCAAAGGAGAGTTCAAATTTACTGGGATGATCCCAATGATGCGGATCTGTAAAACAATTAGCATTTAGCGATAATTGCCATGAAATTATCAACGTATAATAATGATAATATAGAAAGTTGTCTTACAAAAGCCCACGTGGAATCGTTATAGATTAAGTAACGGTTTTCTTTAAGCACTACTTGACTCCTCGTTTCCAAGTACGCTGAATAAATTCTCGAGCCCTTTATGTCTGGTTCTTTCCATGAGTCTTCAGACTCTTCAGCGAGAGGAAGAGTTTTAACTTCTGTTATTAAATCTAATGCTCTCGAGACCGAGATGTCTTTAAGTTTTGAGAGTTTTGATATCTCCTGTACGATAATTAAAATCATCTTAAAGCTTTCTAGAGTCAGAATATGAAACGTAGATAAAACGTATTAGATATTAAAAATACGATATGACTGGATAGCTTTTTATAGATATTGCTTATTTTTTTAATTTAATTTACTGTTAGGGTGTTTCATTTGAAACGACTATTTTTTTTTCTTTGACACAGAAATATTGTTCTGGACATTGAAAAAAAATTCTCTTGAAATTTCAGCTCTTAAAGTAGTTGTCATGGTACAATAAATATTATCAGAAAATTAGAGATTATACGCGACGCAAAAGTATATGAACTTCTGGCTAAGTAATCCATAATTTTTACGCAAGGCTGTATCCGTGGAGACGTAATCTATATAGTATTCATATATATATATAGATATACACTAATATATAATTTTTCATAAATTGTTGGACTTTAATCCGTTATTCATAAATAATTAGACGGTCAAAAGTTTTTTTTAAATTTTTTTTTCAACTCACAACAAATACATTAAAAGACTGTCAGTTTTTTGAAAGTTTCTGACTGTTAGTTTTTTTTTTTTTATAACTTAGAAACTGGTACAGAACTGCAGAGAGCGTATGTAATCAATGTTAAATATCCAATTTTTAATTGAATTCATCTCGGGTTATAGGTGGTTAATCGACTTCAAATTTTTAGGGTAATTGTATCATCATGTCTTTAATAAGTATACAAAAATTTTAAATTTTCTGACGCTATGCCTTAACCACGACAACTACCTTAATTCTAATGCTAAGTACTTCTTTTTTTTATACTTAGATTCTATCATTTAAAAAAAATCGTAGAACTTCTAAAACTTTTCCCGTTTTTAAAATATCATATTGATGAAAACTGTTATTCAGAGCAAATTTAACGTTCTTCAAAAGAATCTTTAACAAGTTTACTATAACTGGATTCACGTAAATTGTAACAACTCTCAAAGTCATTTTTTCGTATATTTTTGAGATATTGAGAGAATATCTCATGTATCTTATCAAAAAAATGTAAGATGCAAATTTTTAGAAAATTTAATTTTCTATCATATTTATGCTTATAGCTAAAATGCTCAGTTTCGAAGATATGAGCAATTTAATATTTTAATATCAAGAAAAACTGTATTTTAATGTCATACGTTTTATTTATGGTCTCCAGCTCACATTTTTGATAGGTTAAGACTCAACTCAAATTTATAGTGTCTATAGATTATAATACGTTTCATATTTCAACTCAGACTGTCATAAAATTTACTTTTTTTTTGTGACAAATATTTTGAACTTGAATTGCTTATTAATTCATTGAAATTGATAAAATATATAAGATAACTTACGACTATAGCGTAAATCAGATAGAATAGACTAATCAGGACACTAAATACTATAATTTTCTTGGCATGTTTCCTAAAAAAACTGATCAGCGGCCTAAAATTTATTAACAAATGATATTTAACCATGATATATAATTTAATATGTCAAAGACTATTATACAACTTTCGACACATTTAGGATGACTTTATAACTATAACTGTTCGTTATCAGGACGTGGCTTATCAATATCAATCTTATCCAATGTTAGAAAATTGCTTATCACGTCCATAAATCTATGTTCATGCTTGACTTTGTCTTGTGCGGTGATGATAAAGTAAACTTTAATCCAATTCAGAAATGTGCTAAGTGTATATTATATCAGTAGAAAAATTTATTTTACATCCAGAAAATTACCGATCTAAAATTTTATCTGCTTACTTTTATGGACGATAAAAATAGTTCTGTGATAAATTTTGGCCCCATCAAAATCAATGAATGCATAAAGTTTACGAAATCTACACTGATAAAGTTTATACCAAAAGATGTAAAATTAAAAATCTATTTTTATTAATAAAATTGAATAAAAAAATAAAAAAATTTTTTTAAGTATATAAAAAAATTAACTCACTTTTTTCGTAACTAGATTTTTTTCAAGAGATTAAAATTACAAAAGTAAAGTCTTGGAAAAAAAATCTCGAATCCAGTCACTTGGAAAATTTTATTCCAGCAAAGAAATAACTAAATTAATTGCACAATCAGTAAATAGCATCACTAATTGACAACAGCGACAAGAAAATTCGCGACTGGATTCTTAAAAGTCCTTCCTTTCAATAAAATAGTCTTCATTAAGAATTCGCGTAAAATTCAGTGCCAAATTGTCATTGCAGATGTTAAGTTGTGTATTGCAGACTAAAAATTTTATAAAAATAGCCGAGTGAATCATACGAAATGAATAATCGCATCTCATCGATCGTTATATTACAAAATGAGGTATGAAGCTGCCAGACCGAAATTATGGTACTTTATAATAGTGAACAAACGACACAAGTTTCCTCGTGAATATTCATTTCTATTTAACTGAACTTGAATAGTATGTACTTTGGAGCTATTGAGTATGATCGAATGCAAATTCAATTAATTTCGCTGGCCTCGGTCAACTGAGAATAGCGTAGTTATGTACTTACTCTTGTACAGATTTGAATTTTCAACCGACAACTATCAACTAAATGGGTAAATTCTTGAGTTCTGAAAACTTATTCACGGCATAATAAGTTTTACAAGTCCTTCGTGCTCAAAATCTATAGCAACAATGTCAAGTAAAGTGCCAAGAAAACTCCTTCATATCCAAGTCACGATTCCGGACTATTGGTGTGGCTTTTATTTATATTCTTCCTTCTTCTTATCATCTCCTACTATTATTATATATACAACTACCAGGAAAGATACTTATTTATTGCGAGCACATGCGAGTTACTACCTTTTTTCTAGATTTCATGAATAGTTTTGAATTATTGGATGTTGTAGTAGTCAAACAAATAATGAATATATTCATATCTTTTTCCGTTTTATGAGAAAGGATTTTCCTTATTCGCTTTTTTTTGGGTGTATAACTTCATTTTCCATTCGTCAGATCAAAGTCTTATGGTAATTGTTGAAACAATAATGAAATTTTCCATTTTTGCACAACTTTTGGTACATAGCTTCGTAAAGTGCTTCACAATTAAATTTACCAAACCTTTTATGAATTTTTATCAAAAAGTTTTCTGCTGCATTGAAAAAAACTAATTAATTTAAAAGAAACAATTTTACTCCAAGAAAAAAATTTTGAAGAGAATCTTATGCCTTGATTAAAAAATTTTTTGTCTTGAAACTCGTTTTTTTTGGTGGAAAAAAATTCTATTTCTTCAAAGTTCTTAATGTACGAGGTGCACAAAAAGAAAAATTTCTTGACTGGAGAACAAAATTCTTGGCTCAAGAAAATTTTCGGGTGCCTGAAGGAAGAACGAAGTTGTGTTGGCCGAAGTAAAAATTTTTCTTGAAATTTTATTCTTCGTGGAAGTAATTTTTTCTTAATTCAAATTATCATAAATACTTGATACAATAAATTTTTATATTTTATCAAGATTTTTAGATACTTTAGGGAAGCAGCACCACCTACTTCAGCTGAGAAAAAAATTTTCTCACCTTGAGAAAATTTTTCTCTTGAATATTTGATACCCATTTTATATTATTTTAGCGTGCAATTATATATATATTGAATGAAAAAAAAATGATTCAATATTGTTTGATATGTTAATCAATAAAAATATAAATGAAAATTTACTTCTATCAAAAACTAAATTTTTTGGAGCAAGAGGCTGAATTTTCTCAAAACAAGAAGATTTTCTTGACTTAAATAAATTTTCTTGGATCAAGATACGTATTTCTTAAAGCGAGAGAATTAATTTTGTTGGAATAAGTGAAATTTCTTGTGTCAAAAGAAATTTTTTTTCGCTCAAGAAAATAATTAGGAAGAAAAAAATTTTCTTGGCTCAAGTGAATCTTTTTTTCTGTGTGACCACTAACTAGCCAGGTGACGTAAGTGTGCTCGCTTCTGAAATTACAAAGCTTAAAAAGATGTGAGATTTTAAATCTACGATTTGTATGTATAGAAAACTAGCTGTTACCCGCCCGCTCCGCTGGGCACTTAGCATTGTATTTAGAATTTAATAGAATTGTATTTTTAGATCTAGACTTGAAATTAAATTCGAGTATTGTTTTGACTTTCACAGATTCCAAATTCCATCGGATGGGCCTGTTCCTTTTATCCATGTGATTATTCTAGCTAATACTCATTGTAACTTTCAATGTGCAATCACTATAACATCCCGGGACGAAAAATTTAAACTGATTTTAAGCTAAATGATCTGCATTTGAAATTATTGATCTGTATTTGAACTTTTAAAAACATTTTCATCTATATTTGATCTACTATTCAAATTATTTTTGATCTGTTTTAAGTCTAAATAACTTTTTAGTAAAATAATTGAGCAGCTATGAATATTTTATACTGTTTCTAATCTAATGAGACTAAAAAGTTTTAAAAGTTTGATCGGTTTTTAGTCTAGTTAATTTGTAGATGGACTTTATATATGTATTGTTTTCAAATTCAATATGAAATCTTATACTGTTTTTGATCTACAATTTTCACTCTAAATGTTCGAAGGCCAAAAGTCGACTAAGATAGTGACTTATAATTTTTTGGACTCACAAGTATCTCATTAAAAATTATAAGTCGCATTTATTTAAAAAAATAAATTAATTTATAATATATTCATGCGCTCTCTTGTTTTATGAACTGAACGTCGATTATAACTTTACATCTGTCATATTTATTTGTCATAGCTTAACATTTCATGGATTATAAAAGTTTTGTAACTGCGAATGTTAGTTGCAGAGATAACTAATAAATTTGTATTAACATACGTATATAAAATAGTTCTCATCGTTTGATTATGAATCTAAATCTAGAGTTTTCTAATTATCGTTATTAACCACAATGTGAATACATCGACAAGATTAAAATGTTGACAAGATGACAAGATTAATGTTACATTTTATACTTTCACGCATCATTTAATGAGCGATATTCACTATTTGGTAGTGCGAAGAATACCGCTTGGTATACATTGCACTACGAAATAGTGAATAGTCACTATTTCAATTTCAGAGAATGAAAAGCTGTGCCCTGTAGAGAATCTTCGAGGACATGAATAAAATAATAATAAATAAATAAATAAATAAATATATTATTATTATTTTTTTTATTATTATTATTACTACCTAATTCGTAACAGATCTGCAGGCGATCAAAAACCGACTAAAAATTATGCAACGTTTTGGTCTGTTTTTGACCTTGATGCGATCAAAACCAGTTAAATGATTGTGACAAAAAAAGTCTGATTTTGGTCTTGAAACAATAGAAAACAATTCTATTATAACATTAAAAATGATCTGAAATTGGTCTGAATTGGGAATAGTACGGGCAAAAACAGATTAAATTCTTATATAAAATAGATGCACATAATAAAATTAAATTGAATGAAAAATATTAAAAATTTTTATTAATCATAATTTTATTGTACTGTTTGACTAATAAAGAATTTCGCAACAGAAATCAAAAATATATAACGTTATTTACTTATAAAAAAACTATTTGATTCAAGAAAAACGTTCTTAATTCAAGTATAAAATAATTTTGATTAAAATTTTTCGTCTTGATAAAAGAATTTTTCGTCTTGAAAGTTGATTGCTTAGCGAAAAAAAATTCTACATTAAAAAATTGAGAGTAGATTATCTTCGTAAAATATTAAAGTGGTTGGTTGAGTTGATAAAATTTTTTAATAGTAAACTCTTCTTTTATCCTTGAATTTTATTTTCTTGACTAAGCTCATGAATTTCTATTCAAATAATTTGTTCGACTGAACCGTTGTAATTCTTCAATCACAATTAAATTTAAACGACTAGAATTGAGCGTAAAATAATTTCAATTGAGAATAAAAACATGATTATCCGCTAAGCATTCCTTGTAAAAATTTTTAGTCTTATGACTATACCTATATATTTGATTAAAAACTGAAAACTTGTTATTATGCATACATAAGCTTTGAATGTCGTAGTAATCTTTTTCATTTCTTTCATTATTTTTCTTTATCATCTTCTTCTCTTACTTCTTTGATGAAATCTCACCGTTTTACCTCCAACATTGAATATTCACGAGACTCATTCACCCAGCGTTACACCGACTCTTTTTACTTCATTCTGCAGTCTCCAGTTTCCTAGTTCCTTCTATACTATGCCTAGATGAGACGAGAAAACTACTTACAATATCTTTATACCCAAGAGTAAGAAGATAATATAACGACAGCGCAGAATGATCCATGGGAGACAGATGATACGAAACACACGTAATTTTATTCTTAACTAGTAAACATTTTTCTGACATGTATTGAAAAATTTATTAAAAAAAAAAAGGAATTATTTTAAAAAAAGCATTAAAATTAACTTGATTCGAGAGGAAAATTCTTGAACCAAGAAAATAATTTTGAAGAGGGTAATTGTCTTGAATCAAGACGAAAAATTCTTGAATCAAGTAAAATTTAATTAAACCAAGTAAAAATTTCTTAGTTTAAGAATTTTTTTGCTCAAATCAAGAACATGAAGTTTTTCAAAATTATATACTTGATTCAAGAACATTTTTTTTCTGTCTGTGGGTGACAAGTTGATTTAAAATTTGCATCACTTACTTATATAAAATCTTTATCTAATGTATTTTTAAATGGAACTAAACGGCTTCTATACTCCCGCTTTGGTTACAATAAGCAGCTCATATACGTAGATTGGAATTTTCAACATATTTCTTATGTATTTATTATTAGTATCATAATAATTATAAGAATTACAAATGTAAATAACGTAGAATACTTGGACGGACAAGAGCAGTTGCCTTACGCATGCGCTCGAAATTAATATGAAATTCACACCATTAACCACGTTTAAGACCACTATTACGGTGCAAGTACCACTTATGGTGTAGTGTTTGAACCAATTTTTTTGCTGATGTATGTTAGTTAACATATGAACAAATAGAGATGGTAAACAGAATACAGCATCGATGACGTGCAAAACTATGTGATATAACTATGAAGTGTTGAGGAAAGCCGACACTTAATTAATCGATTATTGTTAATGACTGCGCAAGTTGTTTTAATATGAAAAGCTCGTATGTAACGGTACTTCATCCGATGATACTTGTGGTTTATTATCTATTAGTATCAATATGACACTTCTGGCTTAATCACGAAAGCTTTAGTATAAATAGTTGTTCTTTATTTGTTGAAGCAATACTTATTTTTTTATTGCAAAAATGAATAATAATAATGATTATCATTTATTTTAATTTTTAATTTTAAAAACTTATAAATAAATGTCTTTTAGCCACTTAAAATGGATAAAATTTATTATATACTATAAAATCTTTAATTAAAAACAAAAAAAAATATTAAATGATTTTCTAGATTCAAAAATTTTTCCCTTGAACCAAGTTAATTTTTTTTTCAGTGTTGCTATGGACAACTCAAAATACTCTTTTATAGATTTTTTTTC
The DNA here is from genome assembly GCF_020080835.1 of Cotesia glomerata. Taxonomy (NCBI): domain Eukaryota; kingdom Metazoa; phylum Arthropoda; class Insecta; order Hymenoptera; family Braconidae; genus Cotesia; species Cotesia glomerata. Next base: position 7,096,182 of record NC_058162.1, read on the forward strand.
AATAATTATTTCTTCTAAATATAATAATAATCATAATTCATAACAATAAAATTGTTTTTAGTACAATGAATTCATATGATTATATACCAACATCAACCTACGAACTAAAATATAAATTTACTTCTTTATTTTCGTTATCGGAAATACAATCAAGAAAATATAAGAGGCAGAAATTTGATAATCCAATCCACCGAGTGAAATAAATGAATTGTTCAGTGAATAGGTCATTTTGAATTTTCATCTTCTTTATGTCATATTCATCTTTATTTCCGCAATTAGTTAATTTCTCTTCTTAAGTATTTTTTCTATGTCTCGAATAATTCATCAATTAGGTCAATTTAAGAAAAACTATTATTAAAAATAATCTTATCATTCCTAATAAAAATTTACAACTGAATAATTCAAATAAAAAAACATTAATTACCTAAAAATCAATCAAGACAATAAAATTTTTATTTTTATTCCACTCAGTATCACCAATGCATACAATTAACCCATATTTAATACCACATGACATTTAAAAAAGTATCAATTATTACCGCAACACACAATAAATCTCCTACACCGTACCCCGGATGAATTGTTAATACCCGCCCACGACACGAGAAAAATGTCACCACAATATTTTTACTATACATATAATACATAATATAAATTTAAAAAGCGCCTTCTATATTTATCAATTCATTATGAGTGTCATCCAATCACCAACTAGTTACTAGTAACAATTATTCACTATTTATACCAACAAAGTAATCCTTAAAAAGTACGTCACTAAAGAATATAGGTATGAATTTTCTATATCGAACCCGATGGTGGATATGGATAGCCAATAAAACACGCTTGAGCTATCACAAAGTAGCAGTAGCCACCGGCACATCATCACTAGTATAGAACAACGATGCTATTATATGCTCAACACAAATAATATTGTATTTAATAAATAAATACTAGTAAAGTGAACCTGAACATGGATGTAAACAGAAGGAAGAAGAGGATGGAAGTAGAGTATAGTGTAGTAGTATTATTATATATCAGTATGTACTATGTAGTAGATGACTGACGTAGTGGCATACCGTGAATGTGAGTGTCGGTCAGGTCGGATTGGATCAACTGAAGCCTTAGAAGTATCATCAGTCTAGATATCTCTTTGCTGTGTAAACATTCTGCACAACCTTAGATAATCACAGTAGTATGATCAATTTTGTATACATATATACATATTTTCATTATTGTGAAGGATGATGGAGGAACCTCATTAATTAAAATGTAATTAAACGTTTATTTTATCTCGCCTCAGGCGCTGTTGTTACAAACTTTCATTGAAATAAAAACCCCGGGATATTGACCGTCAGTTTTAATTAAATAATGATAAAAAATTTAATTTTTAAAATAGATATAAATAGAGACACGACTACCTTGACATATTAGTAAATTATCGGCGCATTAAAATTTTATGATGGTGATTTAAAAATTAAATGGCTAGTAAAATTATGGATTGTTATTGAGAATCGTCGAATTAGCCTTTGACTTTACTGTGATAACGAGTTAATGTGAGTGAATTAAAATGGTCCACACCCTTATTTTTCAATGGGGTGTACACATGTTTGCATAGTTCAATGTTACGCTATTTTTAGTATTAGTATTCTTATTGAACTTGGCGGCGTGTGGTTAGGATCAAGTTCAGTGTCAAATATCGTTAACGATGAATAGTCTTTGGCGGATTTCTTCTATTGCCAGTGGTATGTTGGTTTTTGCATTTATTTTAATATCAAGGGGGGTTTATATAGAATATTTAGGGATGATTTGGTGCACCGAAAAAAAATTTTTAATTTGATGTAATCAGACCGGTAAAAAATTATTTAGACAGCTTTAAAAGATTTTTGATGAATTTAGGCAGCTGTAAAAAATTACTTGCATACTTTTGGAGATTTTTGAGTTTTGAAAAAAATATTGAGATACATTAAAACTCTTCTATTAGATTCCATTGAACAAATTTAGGTACACTGATAGAAGGATTTGTTTATAGTTAAAAATATTTGTTAATATTTAACAAATCATTTATTAGAAACCACTTTTTAGTATTAAACAAATATTTCTTAGTATTTAAAATGATTTGTTTGTATTTAATAAATCTGATATTCATTTATTAAATATTAATAAATCTTTCTAAATACGAAGTAATCTCTAATAAATGATTTGTTAAATATTAACAAATATTTTTAACTATAAGCAAATTCTTCTATCAGTGTAATAGTAAAAATTATTAAGTCAGTTTTGAATGATTGTAAAAAAGTATTAAAAGGTTTCAATTAAAAATGTTTGAAATTATATAAATCGTAATGAATTAAGTAAGAGTAAAATATGTTTCCATCTGTGTCCCATGATTAAAAATTGAATAACTTTAGCCAAACTGTATCGCAAAACAAACTGGTTCATAAATAAATCCGATTTATTAAAGATTAATTATGTATATAACCATCAGAGCTTCCATTTAGCATTTCGTTTGTCTTAAAATGAAATTTCTCTTTCTCCTGAGAAACTCTGCGGCCAATATTGTGGTTTGTATCAACTCGTTCCCTCAAGACTCGAGAACAAATTCCTGGTCGGAATTCCATCAACCTAAAGCTTTGCAAACGATTTATTTCACCGCAATTACTTTCGGTCTTCGCTCGTGATTAATCTCTCAACTTTCGCTTCTTATTCTTGTTTGTGCAAGACATCGAGTCCTGGGACTCCTAAACAAACAAATTTTCTGCAAAGTACGACACAAAGTCGCTCCTTTTTCTTTTCCCCTTTCTTTCGTTGAAGGACAAAATGTTTTAATTTCATGCTATTATATCTGTTTCAAATTAAAAATAAATTATTTAAGTCGCCGCGAATTATTTCCGAATCGATGACCCAGATTCGGCATAGAAACACTCAAGCTAAAACTTACTTCCAACAATCTTGTATTCATAGATTTTTTCAGTCGCGAATAAAATTTCATTGAAAATAGTTTGTTTTTAAAAAGTTATTTTTGAGCACATTATTATAGATATAACTTCCATTATTATTATTATTGTAAATATTATTTTTTACACCGTTGAATTTTACTTCTGCACACTTATACTTGCAAAAAATTTCAAGTATTTGAGTGAAAAGTCATCGTGCTTCTAAATAAATAAACAACTAAGAAAAAAAACAAAACTGCTTCGGTACGGGGAAAAAAGTAAATAAACACGCGAATAATAAACAAGATAAGCTTTTCCATCTTGACCGAAGTCACTTTCACATTTTTTTATTTATCATCTTTATAAAAATCTAAATAAATAATATTATTACTTTCTTGAATATTGAAGATTGAAAAATGTTTAGGGAAAAAATCTGATAGCTGGTTTTCCACCCACAAAAAATAATTCAATTTCAATAAGACAAAGTTATTTAATAAATAAAAAACATTCATTATTTAATATTGTCATGATAAGATCTTATCGACTATTGAGTCTTCATATGTCGGATGTTATAGTATATCTGTCGTATGCGGTAATTATTTTTCCTCTGATCAATTTGACCACTGGTGGTGGACTCATCGACCGGCCTTTAACGGAGTTCCAATAATAACTCAGCAATTCGCTGCAGAACGTACATGAGATAGGAGCTTACTGAGAATAATAATAAAAAAAAAAAAAAAAAAAAAAAAAGATAAAAATAATAATGAAAAACGAAGAAAAAATCTATAGTACTAGTTCGAGGACTCGTAGATACTGCAATAAAAAAATAGAAAAATTATAATTGATATTTGTGTTTTATGGGAATTCATAAATTAAAATTACGACCGCGTAAATTTGTTTTATTCCAAATTTTATTAGAATAGTTATTAGTACCTAGATGTTATTTTTATTACTTTCATTTGTAGTCTAGTCAACAAGTTCAAAAACGTGAAAAATAGAGATAAAGGTCCTAAAAATATGAGATTTTAATATTAAGATTTTCTTAGAAAAGTTTCAGTTGTGTCTCATCACCATAAATTATACCGGATTATAATTTACTTGGTGATGCCAAGCGATTGATAAAGTCTCGTCTCTGCAAGAATATTTTGGGAAATTTTAGCTTATTGTAATTTTGGTGCAATATAATAAAATTCACATTTGCAGATGGCGAGACCCTAATAAAATGTATTGTAGTAAGATTAAAAATATGTATAAGTTTGTTTGTAAGAAGCTTAAGGGTTTTCCCAAATATTTTTTATAAAAATATCCCAATAACCTACCTTTTTCTAAAAAGCAATTAAGGGATTGAAAACTCTTGTCGCCTGGCCAGCGACCGGACCCATGAGCTCAATAATTGCTCTATACCTGTACCTCTGTACCTATATCTCTCTCTTCCTCTTTTAACTATTATTTCTGTGATTTTTACATACTTTCAGAATCTATCCTATACCTAGACCTACTTGTACCTAGTTCCATACTTACGTACAACTAAGTACTCCTATCCTATATATTTTCTCAATACTTCCCTCGAGTACCCCCACCTCCTGAGAGGTCAGAGGCCGAGATGAACACTTTAAAAAAATCAGTTAGTCCTGAAAACCCATTAGCTTCACTTCGCTTTTAAGTTACACGCGTGTATTAATAGTTAGATTTATTTAAATAAAATTTATTAAACTTAAATATTTCTATTCGCTCACTCGCTAACCCGTACTTCCCAAAGTGGTGACCCCTAGTTCAAATAATAATTCGCGTGTTTTAAATTTCGACTTACAGTAAATTTATATCGCGTAGTTTATTTTTTTTTCTGGTGAAGTGTGGTTATTAGTGTGAGTAGTTCGCGTCGTGTTGTAAAATAATTTTTTTTTAAATCATGGTGAACCCTACGGTTAACAACGGTGAGGTAGTTCCGGAGGCTGAAGCGCGCATTGGTCGGATCGTAGCCCTGACGCGGTTACCAGAGTTTATTAGCGAAGACCCAGAAATGTGGTTCGTTATGGTAGAAGCGCTTTTCCAGCGATATAGTATAACCGATAAGCAGGATCGCCTAACTCATATTGTGCCAGCGTTACCTCCGCGAGTCGCGAAACAAGTGCGCGACGTCGTTATGAAAGAGCAAACCCCCGCGTTATACGATGAACTGAAGGCGCAGCTGATCAAGAGGCTCGGCATCAGTCAGGCGGAGAAAACAAACAGGCGGCTGGAAGGCGAGAAGATGGGTGACGAAAAACCATCAGAGTACCTACGCCGGCTACAAGAGATCGGAGGTGAGATCCCGGAACATCTTCTGCAGTCGATCTGGTTACGAGGTCTTCCGGATGGTTATCGGATGACGATGGCAGTGCAGCGCGGCCAGTCACTTGAAAAGATGGCTGAGGTTGCGGACAACATACACGAGACGGTACCGGCACATCAAGCCGTATTCGAGACTGCGGCGTTACGGAACACGTCAATCGCCACTGCGCTCCACAACCTTCAGCTGGAGATGGCAGAGATTAAGCGAAATATGCGCTCACCATCAGAAGGCAGACGTGGCAGATCACCGACACCGCACCGTAGTAAGCCCCAGTCCCGGTCAGGAGCACGATCACGTGGCCCTCGTCCCCAGGGAATTTGTTGGTACCATTGGATTTTCAACTGGAAGGCAGATAAGTGTACGCAACCGTGCAACTGGACCCCGGGAAATGCCCAGGGCAGTCGTTAATGACGGCCGACGACACTCGCCCGCAGACATCTAGCCATCTGTTTATCCGCGACCGTGAGTCAAATATGCATTTTCTAATTGACACCGGTGCGGATCTATGTGTAATTCCGCGAAAATATTACCTTGGACCGTGCAAAAAGGCAAACTACGAACTTTCCGCGGCTAACGGTACGCCCATATCTACATATGGTGTCACGACGCTTACACTGAACCTGGGCCTGAGGCGAAATTTCACATGGAGGTTCCTGATTGCGGATGTGTCGAAACTCATCATCGACGCCGATTTCCTATCGCATTACGGGTTGCTGATCGACCTCAAGCGCGGGAAGTTGTTAGACACAACCAGTAAGTTGTACCTAGAAGGAGAGATTGTTCAGTGCGAAGATCCAGGGATCAGGATCATTTCCGGCTCGTCTGAGTATCACAAACTACTCGAAGAATTCCCGTCGATCACACATCCAAGCGGAACTCCAGGAGAAGTGCGACATCAGACACAGCATCATATTGAGACGACTCCAGGACCACCGGTGGCGCTCAAGCCAAGAAGATTAGCCCCCGACAAGCTCAAAGCAGCCAAGAAGGAGTTTGAAGCCATGCTACGCCTAGGACTCGCACGCCCATCAAAGAGTCCTTGGGCTGCACCGCTGCACATGGTTCCCAAAAAGGGCGACGAATGGCGTCCATGCGGGGATTACAGAGGTCTCAACACCCGGGCCAAGGCGGACAAGTATGCGGTTTGACATATCCACGATTTTTCGTATATGCTGCATGGTAAGAAAGTTTTCTCCAGAGTTGATCTTGTGCGGGCGTTTAATCAAATTCCAGTTGCACCGGAGGACATTCAAAAGACAGCTATCACGACACCGTTCGGCCTGTACGAGTTTCCATTCATGACTTTTGGACTACGGAACGCAGCGCAAACGTTCCAGCGCTTCATGGATGAAGTACTTCGCGGGTTGGATTTTTGCTACGCCTACATCGACGACATCCTGATCGCCTCGACATCACCTGAAGAACACAAGAGACACCTCAGAATACTCTTCAAGAAGCTCGAGGAATATGGCGTCGTTATTAACCCCAGCAAATGCGTCTTTGGAGTTTCAGAAGTCGAGTTCCTCGGATACCTCGTCTCAGAAGCTGGAGTACAACCACTGCCTGAAAAGGTCGAAGTCATCCGGTCATTTCCAAAACCGACCACCGGCAAACAACTCCGTCAATTTCTAGGTATGGCTAACTTTTATCGCCGATTTATTCCTAGAGATGCAGGTATCCAAGCTCCACTGAACGAGCTACTCAAGGGAGACATCAAGGGACGTGCGCCGGTCAAATGGACTCCAGAAGCTGCCAAAGCATTTGAAGCTTCCAAGGAGAGCTTGGCCCAAGCGACGCTGTTATCTCATCCAAAATCCGATGCACCGCTGGCAATATTCACCGACGCATCTGACACCGCCGTTGGAGCCGTCCTACAACAGTGGGTCGACAACATGTGGCAGCCACTTAACTTCTTCTCGAAGAAGCTCAGTCCTGCCGAAGTCAACTACAGTGCGTACGATCGAGAATTACTGGCGATTTATCTGTCAGTCAAACATTTCCGTCACATGGTAGAAGGTCAAGAGTTCGCAATTTATACCGATCATAAACCAATTACGTTCGCGTTCAAATTGCGGTCAACTCAATGCTCACCCAGGCATCAACGTCACCTGGAGTTCATTGGACAATTTTCTACCGATATTAGACATGTTTCAGGTACAGATAACGTCGTCGCTGATGCCCTGTCAAGGATCGAAGAATTGGAGTCAACCATCGACTACGCATCGTTGGCAGAAGCCCAAAAGACAGATGAAGAGCTTCTGGATCTCCAACACGAAACTTCGTCACTTCAACTGCAACCAATCCCAATACTGCCATTGTTTAATGTGAAAACAGGTATAGCTAAATATTAATTGAAAAAAAAATTTTTATCAACATTTTTTAGATTTTTAAATTTTCAATAGTTATAAAAAATCATAATTAACAAAATAATAAACTTTTATGAAAATTTATCGCAGGATCTTATAAAGTACATATATCAAAAGAGCTCCACGAAGTTTAAAATTTATAGGTCAATTATTTATACCTTTCATCCTATTGTTTATGCCAATGGAGATTGGGAAAAAATTTGTTAGTTAACAATTGAATAACTTTTTGAAAAATGGTGATTAAACTTTTTTTTCTTCAGGGCTCGATTCTTTCAAGTGTTAAGAAGATACTAGAATTTTTCAAATTTTTAAAATCACATTTTATGTTATAAAAAAATTATTTTTATTGCTGAACTCTCTTTAGCGGCGGCGCGCGCATGCCGTAACAGCCGCGCGGAGCCCTATTTTCAACGTCAAATTAAAATTATAAATAGTGGAGATAGAGTTCCGGGAGTTAAGACTTTTTTATTGGAAATTTCCTCCTCTTTAACGAGCTTTTTTCAAAATTGCTTAAATGTTAATATTTTTCGAGTTATTAACAAAAAAGAAAATATCATTTTTTTTTCATCTAATTTTGTTAATAACAATTGCAATTTTTTACCTGCACCAAAATCCTTCGAAAACATTTTTCTAGAGGTGATTCCGAATCGAATGAGCCATCGCTCATATTTTTAGGACCTTTATCTCTATTTTTCACGTTTTTGAACTTGATGCCTAGACTATTGACATGCCTTTCTATATTGATATATTTCCATAGTTGATATAATTTAAAAATCAACTAATTATTAATACATTTTTTATTAATTTATAAGCAACTTACAGTGGCTTTGTGGCTGTAAAGAATAACAAAGTCTAGGTTATAATAACTAATTTACATGATGTAACAACAAAATAGTATAATCATTATAGCAGAATCTTTTAATTAATTCAACTAAATATTTTAGTAAATTACTTTGTTGATATTAATAATAATTTTGTTAGCTAAATTTTCAAAAAAACATTTTTCCAAAACAATAACTACACAGAAAAAAAACTTTTTGTACCAAGAAAATTTTAAGGAAGACATAAGTTATTTTGGAGCAAGAAGAAATTTTCTTGGCTCAAGAAACTTTGACTTCATTCAAGAAATTTTCAATTTTCCTTAATATTTTCTTGAGCCAAGAAAATTTACCCTCCAGTCAAGAATTTTTTTTTTCAGTGTAGATTTTCGAGCTACAAATTATAACTCCTCCGAAAAACTTATAATAAATTAACAATCGCTGAAAAACATGAAATTTTGATTAATTACAAATTCAGGTAAATATTTTTTTAATGATACTAAATTTAATGAAAAAATCAATTTTTCATTTTAATATGCCAGGGACAAAATTTTTCTTATTGTCTTAACCCGTTGAGGACACACATCGAAAAAATTACGTTGAGGACACACGGGGTCCAGTAGACCCCACTCAGCAAAACAGTTCTAATTCATTTTCTATGGGATGTATTGACTTATAATTGGCACCAAACTTCAATATAACATTCCCTCTAAATATCTACTAGCTATTTTTAATTTCTAATAATTTAAAAATACTAAAAAATCGTTTAGAAAAAAAAAATAAACTTTTTTTATAAAAAAAAGTCGCAGAAATTTTAATTTTTACGATATCGAAAAAAAATCGACGCCATTTTATTAGGAAAACAATATATTTTAAAGAAAAAAATCAATATTTAATGAAGTTTGAAATAAATATATTTATTCTGAAGTTTGAAGTTACGAATTTCGGTCAGTCGCTTAAAATGAGGCTAACAGCATGGAGACCTTTGTGACGTATCACAACTTATTACGTAGATTTCAACCGATAACAGATTGCACACTGACTCATTTATAAATCTACATCTAAATTTAAAATTGCCTCAAAGTTCGCCTGGGGTCCACTGGACCCCATGTGTCCTCAACGGGTTAATTATATCGATTATTACTGTTATTATTGTTGATTTATGACAAAAAAATATTTTTACAGTAACAAAAATAATTTTATAAAAATTACACACTCAATCACTATTTTTCCAACACATACTGAGGAAAAGACAAGTATTAAGTACGTTGCGTTTATCAACAACAGCAATGCAGTGAACCTTGTGAAAACAAGGGAATACTACCCTAGTTTCAAAAACACGTTGAGAGTTTATGCTGTGTATTTATTTATCTGACTGAATTTATAATATTAATATATAATATGCTCTACATATACATATATTCTATATTAACACAAAATATAACACGTCTATTATGTGCTGCGCTTGTCATTGTTGGTCCTCACTTCCGTTTTTGCGACGTTGTTCTGACAGCCGTAAAGAGAAAACTCACTCGTGTTGTCATGAAATTTTTCTCAAACTTTATCGCTTATTTCCACGTTTATTTTTATTTTTTATTTACATTTTATTTCTGTAGAAAAGCTATTTTCAGATTTGTTAAGAAAATCATTATTAGGTCACACTATTTGTTAAATTTATTTAACGTTTTAATCAATAGAAAATAAAACAAATCTTTTAAAAATTGGTTAGTTTTGCACAAGTAATTTAAATTATTATGAAAAAAAATTCCACATCTACAAAATTTTAAAAAACTATGAGTGTAATTTTTTTTTTAATTTTTTTGTGATGAATTATTTGTGAAAAAAAAAAATTTTCAATGTTTACATATTTTAATATTAAAAAATTTTATATATGAAAATTATTTACAAAACTGAAAAAAAAATTTATTTACAAAAATCTAACATTTCTGATTGGAGCAAAAGAAAATTTAAATACGCCAGGAATTAAAATTAGAGAACTCGCGTTTAGTTTTAAGAAACTAAAAATTCCGAAACTAAATCAATTAATTCTTGAACAAGCAACCGATTTCTATAAAAATAAATTAAATCAACATAAAATTTTAAAAGATGTTTGTAAAAACACTAGTTCCAACCCTTAGGCCAAACACAAATTACCTCAACAGCTATTGATTAATAGTAATAGAAATCTGCCTATAAAAAATGTAAATATTGTAAATAGATGTAAAATAAACATAGTTAATACGAAGTTGAGTTAAGTTATCCATAGTACAACGAAACCTTAATAGAGTTTTTTTACCCACTTTTCCCTAAGAAGTCACAAATATCAAATAAATACATATTGTTAACTTAATATATATATATATATAGAGATCTAAAATAAGTTAAATCCCAGCGATGGGCCAGGAGTTATGAATTAAAGATTTATAAACTGATTATAATTGAAAAATGTAATTGGAAAAAAATAGCAACATTCAATAAAATATAAATTTAAAAAAAGAATTCGCGGCGGTAGATGAGCCTCTCTACTATACTTTTCAGTGGAAAAAAGTGGGGATAAAATAGAGAGTCAAAGTTAGATAATAAAGAAGTTACGGAGACTTCACTGTATGCTGGTTGATTTTCAAAATTTATCTTTATAAAAATTATTCCACTAGATACCTGGGGGTATCATATTAAATTACAAGATTATTATCAAAAAAATAAATAAAATAAAGTGTATATTATAAATGTAAGAATTTACTGGACACTTACTACTCTAAACGTTTGTGTAACTGACTCATCTCTCTTGGCCGTAAGACACTGCGTAAGTCTAGCGCGCACAAGGTCGCTGGTTCGAATCCAGGTCCTGCAAGATTTTTTCATTTTTCCTATCAATTTTCTGCTACTGACAACAACTTCCATTCCAAAAGATGAATCCTATTTACCGACTGACTAAAAACTGACCATCATTGCGTAGCTTCAATTTCTCCTCTACCTAGGTGCTAAAACTAGAAAATCCAACTCACAACTCCTCTCTCTTTATTTCCTCTGTTACACAATGGCATTTCTACCACTAGAGAAATGTCAGTTCAACGCAGAGGTAGAGTAAAGCTTTGTCGTGCTCCACTTCGGGTTGTGTTATCACAGCAACTCGAAACTAAGGCCTTCAAACATTTTTTTTTCACACATACCTCACATCGTTAGTGTATAAACACAAACTTACTAATTTTTCATGTTTCTTTAGTTTAATTTTTCTAATTAAATTTCACTTATTTTATTCTAACTTTGATTGTAAAATTTTTTTTCCTCATGCGTTATTTAAAAAGAAAAAAAAAATTCTGGTCTAATAAATTATACCGATTTCTACTTTTGAAAGGTGAAGAATGTTTCACTTGTATTATTTCAGTTATTAGTTGTGACAGCGGATAAACTGATATGAAAAGGTAGACAGCTATATAAGTATATAAATAGGTGTAGTTTATATGTGACATTAGATAGAAGGCTCACTAGTATGTAGAAAATAGTAGTACGTAGTAAAACTACCCAAAGTCCGGGTATAGAATCACAAGTCAGTTTAAATTAGAGAGTGTCTAGACGCTTTGCGAATACCACGTGGCTCACGTCATCTCTTATTCGCATAACTAGACTTTTAAAATTATATATATTGTTATTAAAAAAACACGAGTTCAATCTTGCGGCTGTCCCATTTCAAAATACAGTGACTGCAACAATTTTTTTCAGTTTTTTTTTTTTTTAAATAATTATGCAATTTTTTAAATTAACAATCTTATTTTTAAAAAAATTTTTTTGTTAACATATTTTATTTTATATTTCTAAAAAAATTTTTTTGTCTATTAAATATAGAATTTGAAATTTTTTCTTATAAAGCAGACTTGAAAAAATCTAAAAAATGTCTATTATTAAAGGGGAACACCACTGTGACGATCGAAAAAAAGAGGTGATTTTCGGGAATTTTTTTGACAGGGAAAATAAAGGAATTCGGGGATCGGATTTTTTTTTATTTTATTAAGGATACATTAAATATTATTATCTTAGATTTTTATTAAAAAATATTTAATTATTACAAAGTTACTAACAATCTCTTAGAACACTAGAAAAAATTTCTCCTTCCATGGTCGGTTCGATAACTCAAAAACGGACCATCTGAAAATAAAAACCCAAATTGCTTTTTAATCAGTAAAGATGTAGTTATCGTCGCATGTACGGAAGTTTGAAAATTTTAATTTTTAAAAAAATGGCGACTGATTGAAAATTTTCTCACTATTCTTACTGTTTTTTTTTGTTTTAACCCGGCTAAAAAAATCTTTAAAATGAAAATTTTTTTAATTTCGTACGTTTGACGATAATTACATCCTTACTGATTAAAAAGCAATTTGGGTTTTTATTTTCAGATGATCTGTTTTTGAGTTATCGAACCGACCATGGAAGGGGAAATTTTTTCTAGTGCTCTACGAGATTGTTAATAACTTTGTAATAATTAAATATTTCTTAATAAAAATTTAAGGTAATAATCTTTAATGTACCCTTAATAAAATAAAAAAAATCCGATCCCCAAATTCCTTTATTTTCCCTGTCAAAAAAATTCCCGAAAATCACCTCTTTTTTTTCGATCATCACAGTAGTGTTCCCCCTTAATTAATGTCTAAATTAATTTTTCATTCTCCGACAGAAAATTACTAAAAATAAATTTTAAGAATATTGTACCATTAATGTAAGATTTTAATTTTGATTTTTTTTTTTACAAGTGTAAAAATACATGTAATTATCATGAGTATTCTCATTATCATTAAGGTCCTTAAAGTTTTAATTAGTATGATAATATCTCGGGTCGTAATCAATTCGATAAACATCACAAGTTATTCTGCTTAAACTTACATGGAGGTCATCATTTTATTTTATAATTACTGTCCCATAATTGGGTCTCTTACCGTATGATATATGTTTATAATAATTATGTGTGGTTACATGCATACATTGTTGTTAAAATTACAATTGTGTTTTCTCTTGGCAGCAATTTAATAATTATTTCTTAATTTTTTATGATAGGAAAAAAAATATCTAATAAAAATTTTTATTGCTGATAAAATTTTTCAGTAATTAAAATTTATTAGAAAAATATATTTATAGCATTTTAAATAGTCGAGATTTAAAAAAATTTTATCGTTATAGATATATGAATAAATTTAGATTTACGAGTGCATAAATACGATGCTTTCAGTATTTACAGCAAGTGAAAAACTTAAATAAATCATGAATAACAGAACAGTGGAGAGTGTGTATCGATAATATATAATGGTTAATATACTTGTACTGTGTACTTTAACTTGGTATTATATTATTAATATTTGAATATTTAAATGATATATTGAAAAGTTACATAAGTTATACTTTGAACGAAACTAAACAATTTTTTTTTTCGTAATTTTACATTTTATGACTTATTTAATATGAAACACTTAACAATGAATTCTTAACAATAGGGAGCAACACAATAGAATAGTTAATAGAGTGTTCAATGTATATTATTGAGGGAAAAGGGTTTATTACAGCAGCTAGAGTTTTTTAAGTAAAAATGTTTTAAAATAAAAAGAACTATTTTAATAATACAATCTAAATAAGAATTAAATTAGTTAAATTTATTTTTAATGACAATATTATTTAAAATTGAAAAAATTAAAGATAAAAATAAATTGAAAAATTTATAATCGAATGATAGTACCATTATTAATTATATAAATTAATTCTGAGCAGGAAAAATTTTTATCAATGGTTTAATATTGATATTTTTATAAAACAATAGAAAATCTTAATTATTTATTTATCATAATATGTTTCATTGACTTTGAGGTAAACAAATAAAAATTCCGATGACCTCTTCCCTTAGAAAGAAAAAAATTTTTTTATTTACACGCATTAAACATTCAAGTTTAGGATTGCGCAAAAAAATTAAATATTTCGTGTACGAAGTAAATCGGGAGTTTTTAGTAAATTGATTTCAAAGTAAATACGAATTTTAATCCGAAAATGTCAAGTATGGAGTTTTCACACTAAAATAAATTTTTATTCAGCTGAAAAAAGTTTCATATACCAAATTATTTACAAATACTTCAAACAATTTATCTCAAGTTTATGTTTGTGAATATGCATTGTATTTATCTAAAAAATTCGACTTTTTTGGAACATTAAATCTAATTTTCTTGAAGATTATTTTAATTTTGTCTTGTTAATGAATTCTAACATAAGAAGTAAAAAATAAAATTAATTACTTAAATGTTCTTAAAATTAAATTTTATATGGCAATTTTAAAAATTTCTTAGCAAAAAATTATAAAGAAAAAATATAAAACAATGCAAGTTGTAGAAAAATCTTTAAAAAATATTGACGCTATTTCCTTAAATATTAAAATTATTACAACTAAAAAAAAAAAGTTAGGTTGATTGTTAAAATTTCTAAGCACGCATTTTGCAATTTTTAAACGAATTACATCAATTTTTTATTTTCATTTAAAAAAAAATAAAGAGTTCACTCTTCGGAGTTTTTTCTTATAAACAATATAAATAAAATTTTTTTTCGGAGTGAATTTCACTCCAGAAGAATTAAATTAAAAATCCGTTCCGCAAGTTATTTACGGTTTAAAATCTATAATACTGACAACTGTCAATTTTTTTAATTTTAATAACAAATCATTTAAAATAAAAAAAAAATACTTCTAAAATTTTCTACGAATTATTTTTTTTTTAATTTTCACATTTGGAATTTTTTCAATATATTTTTTTAATTATAATTCCATTGCTTAAAAAAATTCTAATTTCGTCAACTTCAGAATCATTAAAATGTACATATATTTTATTTAAAAAATAAATCATCAAATTGGCAGACATCTGTCAATTTTTTAAATTTTCATTACAGATCAACGAAAAAAAACATATTTAAAAAAAAATTTGCACTGGTAATTTTTTTTAATTTTTAGATGTGGAATTTTTTAATTAAAATTTTTTCATCATAATTTTATCATTATAAAAGTCCAAAAAATTGACAGATATATATTAATTTCAGTATAATTTTTTCAAAGTTAATTTTCATTTAAAATTTCAAATTTTGCCACTTTTTTCACTGCAGTAAATTTTATTCAAAGTAATAACAAAAAAATTTGTAAAAATGTAATAAGTTGTCATATTAGTCATGAAAATCTCATCTTTTTTTCATTATTATTATCAATTTTATATTATTATTAATACTAATAATAATAATTACAATAAAGAAGACAATAATAATAATAATGCGCCTCGTGGTTGTAAATGCTTACAGTATTTACAGGTTGGTGGCGCAACAATCGCATGGCCGCCGTCAGTTGTCGCGAGCGAGCCTCGGTGTGTGGTTACGCTTTATACGCCGCTCCTTATTTTTTACTTAAATTTTTTACAATTGGTGACACCATAAAATAATGACCGTTATTATTATTAATAACTAAAAAATAAATATTCGTGCCAGTGAAACATAATTATTATATCCGTCTGCGACAATCCGTCCAAGCGAGTCGTGACACCAATTAAATATAAATAAATAATTAATAATAATAAGTGTGTAGTGCCAGTGTAACCGTTTGTTCTTTTTATACCTGTGAACAATAATTATTTAAAAGTTATTTAATTACAGTGTTTTTACTCCAATCATCTAGTAAATATTTATAAAATCTAAATTTTACTTGTAAGAAATAATGTGTTTCGATGCGAGATTCACAAGTGACGCGGGGCGTCGAGAGTTCGCTAGAGCTCGTTGTCGTCGTTCTCAGTCTTGAATCGCTTCTCTCTGTTTTCTGTCTGGTCTCTTCTCGAATATTATACCTATAATACCGAGAGACCGAGCATCAAGCCTTTATTTCTATATGATACACCAACACAATTTGTCTCTTTTCCTCATCATCATCCTCATCATATCAGCTAATTTTCATTTGTCACTAAATAATTACTCATTCAAGTGATTATATTTACAAATGTGATTATGTTTATAATTATACTAAAATCATCATTCATTTGATCATTTTTTGGTTTTTTTTTTTCAAGTAAATTATAAATAAAAAATTTTTTTAATTTTTATATGATATTAAAGTTAGCAGTCACTTGATAATTTTTTAATTTTATTTAATAAACAAATTATTTTTAATAAATTGCACTTATAATTTTTTTTAATTTCTACGTCAATATTTTTTTCTCATTTTTCTTGCCATAATTTATTTGTTAAAAAAAATTCTAAAAATTATTAAATATCTGCTTAATTAATTATTGTAATTTTTATATGTGGAGTTTGTTTTTTATAATTATTTTTTAAAAAATAACCTGAAAACTGTCAAATGTTTGCTAATTTCAGTATTATTATTAAAAATTGCAGACAATTTTTTTTGTTTCGGATGAATTATTTTGTGATTGAATGAACCTGTTACATTTTTTGTAATTGCCATTATTAATGCCTTGGCATATAAATTAAATAAATAATTATAAAAAATATTTTATTTGATTATTTTTGATGAAAATTAATTTAGCAGATGTTTGATAATTTCAAAAATTTTTTTAACAAATAAATTATGGCAAAAAAAAGTAGAAAAAAAAATTAACACGTAGAAATTTTAAAAAATAAAAAATGTAATTTTTTAAATGGTTAAGTAACTGCTAACTTTAATGTCATTTATTTTTGGTAAATAATTTACTGAAGAATTTTTTATATCGAAGTAGAAAAATACTAATGAAAAAAATTATATACTTGTGCCAAGTTTTTTTTCTGTAAAAATTAGCACCTACTTATATTGATAAATTTTAGAGTTTGTAATTCACCAATTTGAAAAAATTTTAAGTTAGACGTCTTTTAGTATTTTTAATAGTTTTTTTTTTAATTGCAATTTTTTAAATGATTGAAAATTTGATTTGTTTATTGAGAAAATTAAAATGAGTGTAAAATTTAACCGCGTTTTAAAAATATTTAAAAAGAATTGATTTAATTCAAATTACAAAATTGATGAGTTTTTATAATTGAAAAAATTTTTATTGTGACTAAAAAACAATTTGCACATTATTTTTTAATTTTCTTGAGCTTTTAAAATATTAAATTGTCAAATGTCTGCAATTTTACTAATCCAACTAATCATCAAACACTTTTTTCATTTTTTCAACAAGATTATTGTAAAAAAAATATTTTAAATAGTCGGAAAATTTTTTCATTTTTCAATAACTATTTTAAATGAAAATTTGTCCCTGTAAACATCAAAATTTCTGAAAATACGATTTACAAATATTTTAACAATAATAATTATTTATAAATTATTTTATAATTAATTTTCATGAAAAATAAGAGTGAGTTTTTAAAAATTTAAACTAAACACAACAAATGGACTCAAATTTATTTATTCAAACAATCAGAATAATATTAATGGTAATTTTTATATCCGGTATCTTTGGTAGATCGCGTGCTGCACAGGTGTTTCGAAATATAAAATACAACTAAACTAGTATACGAAGAAGAATGAAATAAAACTAGTAAAAATAGATAGACATAAATATATAGGATATATTTATATGATATAAAGAAAATGTAAAAAGGTTCTGAGCTGTCTGCCAAAAATATCCAATTTTGCTAAACTGACATCTCGAGACATTAATTGTTTATTGACAGATAAAGAACCACTCGGCTTTGTTAAAACTGACTTTTTTTAGTGAAGCTGGAGAAATGGTTGGCTGCTTGGCCTTGGGATAGATTAAATCCTTGAAATTGAAAATGAAAGTAAATAAAAATCGCTGGCTAGCTAGAGTTCTTATATCATACTAAAAATATTAATCAAATATTCAATGAAATTCCGAGTTTCTTAATCCTTAATGTTTACTTAATTGATATATTGTTCATTCATTTTTTTTACATTTAAAAATTATCTAGTAGCTTAGATAAATAATAATAATAATTATTATTAGAAAAAAAATTGGATTTGTAATTTTTAAAATTTATCGGTAGATTAATATTTAAATTTCATGAATTGTAGTCCTAGTTTTTTTTATCATCTATTTGTTATAACTCTCAAGAGTATTGTCAATTTTCGTGATCGCAATTGTAATAAAACAATTTCCCTCGTGGGTGATTGCTGAAAATTTTTTTGCAACTGCAGACTTTTTATAAATGTTTCATGTATAACTTGATATTAATTTTTAAATTTTTATTTTGAGAACGATTTTACGTAAAATGATTAAATTTCTTTTGGATATGAGAGGAAAAAGTTTTATTGGTCTATACTTTGATCCAGTTTCTCGGCATTCAAATGCAATCACTGGGTTATTAATTAGGTTGTAAAAGTTTTTTATATTTAAAAATCGTTTTTTATTTATAAAACGTGCTTGCGGTTGCTAGTGCAATACGAAGATTAACTTTGAGTACATAAATTTTTAAATACTCACTTAAAAGTTTCATGAAAAAAAATTTTTTTTATATTTATTTGAGGTAAGGTAAAAGCCCCAATAGATGATCATGTACCAGTATATGATCACTCCATGTATTTGTATACCTATATTTGTGAATATAGATATACAAATACATGGAGTGATCATATACTGGTACGTAATCATCTATTGGGGCTTTTACCTTAGATATTTATTAAATTGTGAATTACTTTGATGATAAAAAAGTTGTACATAGTATGAGAAAATTTACCTGAAAGCAGATATTCGATTAATTTATTTGCCAGGGTGACGACTGAACACTTCAAAATTTTAAAATTTCCTGACTTTTCCCTGACTAAAATAAAATTCCAGAACCTACAAAAAAATAATGGTTATTCAAATATTCGTTATAATTGCAAATTATTTTAAAAATAATTTTTGTATGCTAGAATTCATATATAATATTTAGAATTGAATAAAAATTTGGAATTATAAATTATGTTATACTTTTTTGCAGATTTTCAATTATTCAAAAAAGATTAGTTTCTTTCGATTAAATGTTTATAACTTTTAAAAATACAATAATTGATATTATTATCATTAATCATTGAGAAGTTATACTTCTTTTTTATTATTAATTATCCATACATTTAGTTTTTTTAATATTATTGATCACAAAAAAAAAAGAAATATAAATTAAGAAATTAAATAACATTTAATATTAAAAATTATCTAAAATAAGATTTTTAAAATGCTATAGAAATAATTTATTATTTCTACAATATTCTAGTTTATTTTTTTAAATGAACTAAAACTTCCCTGACCCAACTCAAAACTCCCTGACTTTTCACTGGCTATTCCAGAAATTTCAAATTCCCTGACATTTCCAGGTTTTCCAGGTCAATCGCCACCCTGCGATTAATTTATTTGCAAATAGATGAAATGATAATAAAGAAAAATATATATTTAGAATTGTAAAAATTGGAGTTGTACAAAAGTTAAAATTTGAATTATTGAGTTGATTATTTTTAAAAAAATTTTTTGTTTGAATTTATATAATAAAAATTTTAATTGATAATTGAATAGTTTGAACTGATTACAAATAATAATAATTATAATAATTGAATAATAATAATAATAATAATAATAATTTTAATTGATAATTATATAGTTTGAACGGATTACATACATTAGAATTTTATTAAAGAAAAATTTTTACTATTTGAAACAATAAATTTATGAGTAAAATGATTTTATTGTTTTTAGCGCTTAAAATTTTTTAAATAATTGTAAATCAAAAATTTTTTAATAATTGATAATAATAACACTAAAATTATATTATATTTAAAATTTTATTAAAATAATTATGTGTTCAAAATTCTTTCCAAAAATCAGTCTTAAAAATTTAATAATTTAATCAAATTTTATTAAAATAATTATATAAATTCACATTATGAAAAAAAAATAGTCATTAAAATTCTTTTATTTTTCTTCATAAGCTTGCAATCAATTTCATCTTTGAGTTTTCTAATTTAATTTTTATTTGTATCAATTTCCAAAAACTAGGCTCTTAAATTATTAAACAGTAAATAACTAAAACGAAAAATCAATACGATGCACATTACACATTAACTTGCTGAATCAACTAAACAAAAAGTTTTTCAGTGTCATAAATGCCAATTATGAATTAAAAATAACCAGTGACTTATAATTGAAATAAAACCGACGAATGAAATAAAATATAAATAAAAAATAATGTTTAGTGTAATTAAACGCTCTATGAATAACGAAATAATAATATAAAATATAACGTAGCAGCTATCACCGTTGATAAATCGAGAATGTAGAATCAGAATTAAGGAGGAAAAAATAACAAAAACAAAAGTGTTGATACAAATACATAAACAAAGTATCTTTAATTCCTGGAAATACAATACAATTATTAAAAAACAATAACTTGAACTTTTATTCTGCTACCTCAATAACAAACTAAGGAATATCAAGACAATGACTAAAAGCTCGACAATTAATACTCAGTCAATAGAGTAACAGCAAAAAGTGAAAATACCAAATAAAAAAAAGGGACCATAACTATAATTAACGACAATGGTGAGCCGTAAACAAGAACGGTAACCGGTTCGCTTGTCTCATAAGCGCCGGTGTTGATAAAATCAATTGTCCTAATCTCTATCCAAGAAATGTCGATTCGTTTGAGTGGTAGCTTGTTCCTAATGCCATCTTCTGGATTGCAAGATAGCAACGAGAAATCAAGTGCCAATAACTCGCCCAATTCAAACTCAATCTCAAACTCTAACTCTGGCAACAATGAACCGAACAACCAGCATTATCAGCATCAACACCATCAACAGCAGCAACACCACCAGCAGCAGCACAATCAGTATCACCATCATCAAATGATGACCAAAACGGTGACCATTGTGTCCGCTGGACCCCAACGTAGCAATAGTTTGGATTACCTAAATTTTGAGGAAAAAAGACAAATTCTTGCGTCCTCACTCTCGCTCAGTGGATATATCACTGGTCCCGCGGCTGTTACTGCCGCGGCTAAAGAAGTCGTCGCTAATACGGTTGTTATTGGTGAGTTTTTGGAAATTCTTCATGTTTTATTAAAAATGGATCGAATTTTTTTATGTTTCTGCTTGGATCTTTTTGGTTGAACTTTTAAGTAGCAAGTTTTATTTCAGGGACAAAGTTTAGGTAGCATACAAGTCTATAATAATAAACACGGAGAGGAAAGAACAAGTTAAACAAAAGAAGAGTGAAAAGTTGCTTTACTTGCTCTGATTTTTTTTTTATTACATTTTGTTTTGGTTCTTGAGTCAAAGGACTGAAGAATATAACATAAGTTAACTCTGAAGCTAAGATACATTTTTAAGGTAGTTGTTGCGTGATAGGCATTTCAACAGAAAGTCATGAAATTTTTTTTATTGAAAGATAAATATATTAATAAATCACTACCAGAATTTCAGATCAACTGACCGCACCGTTTTTGAGTAATTAATTTTCGAAATTGCATCTTTTACACGTAGAGGTATAGAGAGATGATAAAGTTAGGATAAAATCTTCCGTACCACTCGAGTGGGCCAAAGATTTCATACTAACTTTACCATCTCTCTATACCTCTACGTGTAAAAGATGCAATTTCGAAAATTAATTACTCAAAAACGGTGCGGTCAGTTGATCTGAAATTCTGGTAGTAATTTATTAATATATTTATCTTTCAATAAAAAAAATTTCATAATTTTCTGTTGAAATGTCTTTCACGCAACAACTACCTTAATGGGCTTATGATTATAACGCCTATTCTCTTGAGAATTTTTTGAATAACCGAATTTTAAAATGTGAAAAAAATTCTTGCCTTTCATGGTTATCTCTTGTTCAATTGAAAAATTTTCAGTTCTAACTACAAGTTTATGATCGACAAATTCAGGAAAATTTTTCACGCCTCCTAGGGTTCGAAGCATCTTAATTTTTTTTTAGATTCTTAGAAAGTGAATACAGAGGCTCAGAAAAATTATAAAACTTCTAGCGTGGCGTCTTTGTATTCTAAAGAGGAAAGTTGGGGTAAATTTTCATTGCAAACAAAAATAAAGAAAATAGTTTTAGTTATTTTACGAGTTCTATGAAAACCAGAGTGAAAAAAAATTTTTTAGAATAAAATAATCTTCTTGCCACAAAAACATATATTTTTGATAAAAAATTTTCTTATCGAAATAGTTCGTCGAATAGATCAAAATTATTTTTACTTAATTCAATTGAAGCTATTCATATATTTAAATATTTCATATTAAAGGCCGATATTCTTTTTATTGATGTCATTTTATCAAAAACTTAACAAATTGAATGATTCATTTAAAATTCTTTCGTCAAAAATTTTTTTTCTACACTGAAAAAAAAAATTAACTTGATTCAAGAGAAAAATTCTTGAACCAAGAAAATAATTTTGAAGAGGGTTATTGTCTTGAATCAAGTAAAATTTTCTTAAATCAAGAAGATAAGTTCTTCAAAATTATATACTTGATTCAAGAACATTTTTTTTTCTGTGTAAACAATGTTTTTTTTTCTCAATATAAATATAATTTTTTTAAAAAATATCTTTGATATTTTTCTAAAAAGAAACTTCTTGATATTTTTAGTGTACAATTATACATACGCAATTATAACTATCAACTGTTAAGTAGATTAATAGTCGATAAAAAATAATAATCGAATACCCTGAACTGACTCATCCATCCATATTAATATATAAATAAATACATAAATATGAATGTTTAATTTACTTGTAATCTCTTGAGTCATGGGAGTTTATAAAGCATCCTACTATAGGGATTGCATCACAATTGCAGTACATATAGTTATAATACATATATACAACTCCTCTACTATCCATGCAACTGTATACGCAACGTTGCCGCAACTATGGCGACCATGAGCTTTAATTGCTACACAGTTTAGTATTGGGTAAAGTAAATATCAGAAAGGTACCCACGATAATGAATAAATACAAAAGACAAATTCAAATACATACACTGAGATACTTTAATTCCTTAATTCCTTCTTTATACTTAGTAATTGTTAATACTTAATTATTAACTAACCAACCACTCGACTACTTGACTCTTAATTGCGGTTACCCAAGATTAAAACACTTTGAATAATTTGCTACATTTAATGTATGATAATAATAATAATAACTGGTGAATAGAAGTGAAGCCTCAAGGCGATAAATCTTGAGCCACTTTCTTCTTGTTACTTTTTTCTGGTGTTATTATTTTTAAAAAAATTCGCTGACCACGCGAGAGATAGCGCCGCTGGGAAAGGTCCCAGATAAATGGCAACAGCGCTGGCGGAAATCATTCATTGAGCCAGGAGCCGCCAGTCTGGACAGCATCACCATCACCCGAGCTACTCTCTGTACCCAGCCTGTATTCGATATATATATGTCATTCTCAGATAAACTGATACATTAATGTATACAATATAATACAATCATAAATATAATATGAATATTAACATGAACACATGCAATATCAGTACAGAGAATTGAATTTGTGTGTTCTGCATTGACAAAAAATTTATATCAAAATATCGCGTTACTAATGCCAAAAGGGCGTATAAAAAAATTTATTTTGTTCTAGTCACAGTAGAAACCTTAAAAATTAAGAAATTTACTGTAGAAATACGAAACTAATTTTTTTTGATACGCTCTTTTGGTTTTAAGAAAAAAAATTCTTCGAGCCAGAAATGCTTTTATACAAGAAAAATTTTTATTTTATTTTCTTTCTACATTTAAAATTTAATTTTTTAAGTTTTTGGCCATAAAAATAATAAAAAAAAAAACTGCATTCATAATATTCTAACTAAATTCAATAATTCTTTGAATTTTCGGAAATTTTCAATTTTTTTCTGAAGTTTAAAACGTTCCATTTTTGAAGCAACCAGAAAATAAAAATAATTTTTTATATATGCCTTTTTGGCTTTAAGAAAAAAAAATTATAACAAGAAATACACGTATAAAAAGATTAAAAAAATATACAGAATTTCATTTTAGAAAATATTTTTATTTTCATTTTTAAATAGCTTAAAATATTTATGCATCTTTTTTTTTTTAATGTTTTCATTCGTTTATTTCTTATATATTTTAATATATCGAGAATATTCTAACGCAATTTCGTATCTCAAAAATTGGTATACTCGAAAAGTAATGATATAAATATTTTCACTAATAATCAGATAGGTGATTTTTAAATAATTGTATTTATTATCACACTTTAAAATTATTATTCAATGTATTTAAATAAAAATTTCACTATTAAAATAAGTCACATTTTTTTTTTTTTTAATTATGAAAGCATAAAAAGTAGTCAAAAAATAGAATTACAAAGTTCCATCAGAATACTTTTGATTTTAATCATAGTTAGATTGTATAAAATATATACAAAAAACGTCCAAAAGGTAGCTATTAAAAATTTATTATTAATTGATTTAATACATTTTCTATATAAATTATTTTAACGAAGGTATGTGATGCCTCAATATGTTCAGTTGTCAAGTTTGCTATTTGTATTTATATATCAGACTAACACAATAATAATCACATGAATAAGGATTCATCACATACTTGCACTCATGTGTACGGGTATGTATGAGTGTTAGTATTACTTTACTATTATTATTTATTATATACAATAAACTGCTAAACTTGCTGGACCGTCTCCAAACTCTCAATAAACTCATTTCATTTATTCAAGGTTTCTTACTGTATTTTTTACAGTAAGACTTTGTTAAGAGCCATCCAGACCCTTCATCCCTTGTCAGTTTTTTCTACCTGCTCATTCAGAACTGCATGTTGTTAAGATCACTACACCTGTTACTGCAATAGAAATGTAAGATACGTTGAAAAAAAAAAACTTGTGTCAGTCGATTGTAGGCAAACCGTTATATTATGTTAAATAAGATTTATTAATTTTTTGTTTAAACTCAATCTTATCTCTTATCTTATCTTGTCTTTCCTTTGGGTAACTTTCCATCATATCAATAATATAGACTTTGTTTCGATATTATTTATTTATGAGTCTTTTTTTATTCTCTTAGTTGTTATTTTTAGTAATTCATTCAAATTCTTTATGTTTCCGTGTTTTGAATAACTTGTTTAAAATTGCAAACAGAGTTGTAACAATTTAAATTAAAAAAAAAAAATATGATAATTAAATAACTTAATTTAATTCAATTTTAGAAAACAATATTAAGTAATTGTTTGATTTCATTTTCATGGTCACATGATTTTTTTTCTGTTAAACAATTAAAAATTAATTTTTTTTTTTCAAATTAATTTTCCAATAAATTTTAAAGCTTTCAGTTCTAATAACATTTTTGCTTACTAAAAATCGTTAATAAAATATTTTCAGATTTTACGAGTAGAAACTAACAAAAAAAATTATTTTAATATCAATTAATTTTTTTAATAAGTATTTTTTATCAAACCATTGCCATTTTTTTTAATTTTTCTATTTTTGATATTTTGAAAAAGAACAAAAAATTGTACTATGTAAACTTATTTTTTTTTTTTTTTAATTTAGACTGATTTATTTTTAAGAAAAAAAAATTTTTTATAGGTTGTGTCGTAATTATTAAACACTATAAATGTATCATAACTTCAACTGACATTTCCTATTATTAATAAATTAAAATGATACATCGGAAATAAATCACATTTCGATATAAATTTATTGTATGTTCGGAAATATTTATAATACCAAACTGTCATTTATCTCGTAACTTTTTCATAAACCAAAAGAATTTTATTTCATTGTCATGACATTTATTATTTATTCCTGAAAATTGATTTCCATAAATATATATTTCATATTAAAGCAGCTACATATATCAAATCCTTCAAACAAAGGTCATCAGTGACAATGACTTAATACTTATCGACGAAAGAATTTTTTTTAACATTTTTTAGCAGAAAAGGAAAAAAAATTTATTCAATGAAAAAAATAATTAATTAGAACCGGATATTTCTCTATCCATTGGTATTGCACAACTTGCTCAACACCACAGTTGTGTGTAGCAGAAAAATAAAACTTTACATCACTAATCACATATAGTATATAGTAATTCTTTGTTAGGTGAGAAATTAATTATACGTCGAGTATATAAAGGAGGAATCTTCTTATTGCATTGAGTCATAAGTAAAGTATTATCCAATAATTATTGTGTATTTAATATTATACATACATGCATCGTCATTTTAAATTACTTATCAAGGAAAAAAATTTAATTACCTCTGTTACTATTAAAAACACTTTTAATCATCGTTAGCAAAATATTTTTGTTTTAAAACTTAACTTCCTTATAAGGAGACGATTCAGTAATCATGTGCTCTCTGTCGGAGATTTTTAACATTAATTTTGGTCAAAAAATTATAACTGAACAAATATGACCATATCAAGCTATATATGTCCTGATATATCTTAATATAGCCTGATAAGGCCAATTTTTATAGATTTTCATTTCAAGCCATAGGTGGGCATATCAAAAAGATTTTTCTTCCATTTAATTTGAGTTGATATTCTAGCTAAAGAGTTGAAAGATACGGGAAAATTTATGATAATCTTTTTTATAGGAAATCAAATTCTCAACAAAAAAGATCACGATCAATTTTTCCATATCTTTATTTCTTGTTTTTTCCGCATCTTCAATAATTAGCCCAGAATTTTAATTTAAAATTTTGAAACTAATATGATTAATTTATCGTGAAAATGTTTTAATTTTCTAATAAAAATGTTTAAAAAAAATCTGGAAAACGGTTGACCCTAAAGGCCATCCTTGCAACTTCCCGCCAATTCCATATCTAAACGCTTGAAATTGCACTTATGACGTTTCTGAGCTCTTCGAGCTCAAAAATACAATTTGTGTGTTATTTTGAGCTTTCCAAGCTCAAAGAAATAGCTTTTGTATGCTTTTGAGCTCTTCGAGCTCAAAAGGCTGATAGAAGTTTAATAAAACAGTATTTTTTGAATTTTCAAACTGCAATAATTTCTAAATGAATAAATCGATTTTCACGCGGTTGGCAGTATTCCACGCACTTTTTCAAAATCTATTATATACTTTTGAACACAAACTGATCGAACCGAAAATTTTAGAGAAATTTGAAAAATTCACTTTTTCCGAATTTTTTCGACAACAATAACTCACGAACCAATCAACCAATTTTCACGTTCTTGGTAGCGATCGACGTGATTTTTTGGGCTCTAATAATTATTTTGTTTCGTCAAAAATGATCCGAAAAGAAATCTCGAAGTTATGTAAAAAAAACACTTTTTTTCGAAATTTTTCGTTTTCGATAACTCGAACGAATCAACCGATTTTGATGGGATTGGTGGCAATCGACGTGGTTTTTTAAGCTCAAGAGCTGATTAGTTTTTGGAATTGATCGGCGAAGCCGTTTAGAAGTTATTCCAAAATAACGATTTTTTGAAAATTTTATTTTTGAGATTTCTCAAAATCTAGCGAACAGAATCGATTCAAATTTTCACGAAATTTAATGGCAATGATACTCTTTGGATCGCCACTTATTTCGATCCGATCGGCCGAGCCGTTCAAAAGTTATAAAAGGTTTACACACACACACACACACACACACACACACACACACACACACACACACACACACATACATACATACATACAGCGGCACGGACACCATCGCGGGAATAGTCAGAGAAGCTTCCTGTGACCTTAAAACGTCGAGATCTGATGAAAACTCGATTTTCGAAAAACGGGGTAAAACCAACAACTTCTTGATTTTTGAAAATTTTCAATTTTCTTAGCGGGAAGTTAAAAATTAAGTTGAATTTCATGATTTTTTTTTCTCGTCAAAACGAAAAATATTCTCAATTTGGTTACACAATAGAAATCGATGCAAAAAAGGGAAATAATATATGATAATCTTTTATAGAAATTATTTCCACAATTGTGCAAAATTCATATTAAACTAATAATATCATAAATATAAAAATTATATGTAAAAAATTCAACTTTGTAATATAAGTGTTGAAAAAAAAATTTTTACTTTTCAAAAAAAATTTTATATATTTTTGTAAGAAAATTGAAATGATATTTTGATGAATTCATCATTACAATGATTATATGAATCTATATTTATTGAAAAATATGAATCCATAAAGATAAAATTCACGAGACTAAAATACCTTTTTTTTTGGTCGGGCAATAAATTTTTTCAAGGTCATTTAAATTAAAAAAATGAAAGGGTTGTTTGACATAACTTCAACAGGCCCTTAATTGGTGTCATAGTATTGATATGGAATACAAATAGGCCCCTGATTGAGCAATTGAAGATATTTCACGGTATGAAAGCCATGAAAATTCGAAATGCACCTGTAAATATATTTTGAGAAGCGCAGGACAACCATTTATCGATCCTAACGCACAGCAGCTTCGTATTCGCCGTCTGTTCGTAATTTTCCATACACCCTCTGACTCGACGGTGTAGATGCGAGATGCGAGTGTTGGTGTTAGTGTTAATATATATGTATATGTACATAATAATAATATTTGTTCTCTTCGTTCCTATCCTGTTTCGTTCCTGCCAGACGCACAAGGTGTGTCATGTGCTTCTGTTAAAAAAGACTCCTTTTTTGTACGCAGATGCTATCCTTTCCCGCACTTCTCTACAAAATTATCATATTTTTATAAAATTTATAAAAAATATTTTATACTGCCTTTGGAAAAATTTACATTAAAAATATTTACGAATTGTTTTATGTAGCAACAAAATTTGGTATTAAAAATTTTTTGATTTTAGTTCGACTTGACATTTTGGCTAAAGAGTTATCGATACAGGAAAATTGATAAGGACTTTCCTGGTAGAAGATTTAATTTTCTACAGAAATAGTCTCTTGTGGTTTTTTTTGTATCTCTGATATTTAGCCCAGAATTTCGATTCCAAGGTTTTAATGCAATTTTTAAAATTTATTGGAATGAGTTTAAATCTATATTATGGTTAATATGATAATATGGTCCGCGGAGTGTATGAGGCCCACCATTGCAAGCATCGAATGTTTGAAAACGATGCTTATAATTTCTAGCAGCAGGGCATAATTATCTTCTTTAGTAGTAATACTACAGAAAATAATAATGGTACTACAAGAAAATTTCGCAATAATTTCATAATTTGAAACTAAAATAAGTAAACTATTTTTTCCGCCGAATATGATAAAACATAAGAGACACGAAACACTTGATGCATATTTTTTTTGTAGAGGGTTAAATTTCCTATAAAAAAAGGTTTATTATGATTTTTTCGTATTCTAAATACTTAGCCTAGAATTTGAGATTTGAAATTTGACAAATTATTTTATTTTTTACGTGGTCAATTATTTGAGAATTTATTAGAATTCTCCAGCAAAGTTATGTTAATAAATATTCGTCATTATTAACTAATGACCGAATTTATATTTTAATAGTTTGTATTCAATACTAAAAGTACAATAACATAAAGTTCTTTCGGAAGTGAATTGAAAGTCTTCTCGAAAAATATTTCAAAGAAAAAATTCGGCCAGCCAAAAATTTTTGGCATCTTTTCGCTCAACGGAAAATTATTAATCATGTTTAGTAGAATTTTATTAAAATTTTATTTAGTACAATTTACAATAAAAATGTATCCAGTTTTCGGTCGAGATTTCAATTATTGCCGTGCCAACATTTTTACAATTCAGATAACAACCAGTTCATTTATCAGGCAAAATATAAATCGCACAAATATTTACCAATCGTTTATTTATAAAAAACCAAAAAAAGAAAATAATAAAATTAACAAATTATTCTGTTGCCCGCAATTAAAAAATATTTGACGTTCTAATTAGCAATTAGTGGGATAAAAAATATTAAAAATAAATAGCTTTATAAAGTCTTTAATGGAAGTAGTTAATATTTTGTTCAGTTAATTATTATTAATTTTCTTAAAGTTGAGTTTATATTCTCTGTTTTTCGCTATTTTCGAGACAGGAACGTGTGTTCGTTTCATATATAATACATTTTAACTTTAAATGAAACTAGATCAAAGCGCTTAACTATCTCGCTTTTTCTCATTATTTTATTTCACTTTTACACTTTTATTTATATACATATATATTTATTTCACCTTTTATACTTAGTTTACGTACAGCGAAATTGGAAGCTGTTGAAAATAATGACAATGGTATACTCAACAAAGCTTGACGGTTCGTATTATCGCTTTTCATAATGTATTATTATCATTTATCATCAATTTTGTTCAAGTGTTTTTGAATAATAATAATAATAATAATAATAATAATAATAATTATTATTATTATTATTATTATTATTATTATTATTATTTTTTAGTCAAATTTATCTCTAATGACAAATTTAGATACGAATTTGAAAATAAATTGTCTATGTCTGGAGGGAATACAGGCTAACGAAATTATGAATAGAGAAAAAACTGTTGTATTAGACTGGATAGCCAATAAACTGAAAATTTTCAATGACTTACGCCAGAAAAATATCTATAGAAATTATTATTATTATTATTTATTAAACTTTTTTCGATTACTGAAAAAATAATTTAAGTTATTGTTTTTACCCCGTTTTTCGAAAATCGAGTTTTCATCAGATCTCGACGTTTTGAGGTCCTAGAAAGCTTCCCTGACTATTCTCGCGATGGTGTCTGTATGTATGTATGTATGTATGTGTGTGTGTGTGTGTGTGTGTGTGTGTGTGTGTGTGTGTGTGTGTGTGTGTGTGTGTGTGTGTATAAACCTCTCATAACTTTTGAACGGCTTGACCGATTTGATCGCGGTTGGTGCCATTCGAAAGGGTTTGACTAAACTTAGATTTTGAATACGTTGGACTGATTCGGACCGATAGATTTTGAGAAATCTTAAAAAAAACTGCGAAAAAAAATTTTTTTAAATGTGGTTTTTTTTTTAATAACTTTCAAACGGCTTGACCGATCAATTCCAAAAACTAATCAGCTCTTAACATCGAAAAACCATATCGATCGCCACCAAGCTGGTCAAAAACGGTTGATTCGTTCGTGAGTTATCGTTGACGGAAGAAATCGAAAAAAAGTATTTTTTTCAAATTACACCGAAATTTCCGGTCTGATCAATTTGTGTTTAAAAATGTATCATAGAATTTGAAAAAATGCGTCGAATACTGCTAACCACGTGAAAATTGGTCCATTCATTCAAAAGTTATTGCGGTTTGAAAATTCAAAAAATAGTGTTCTATTAAACTTTCATCAGACTTTTGAGCTTGGAGAGCTCAAAACTACACGAAAATTATATTTTAAAGCTGGAAGAGCTCAAAAACGTAATAAGTGCAATTTTGAGCACTTACTTACGAAAATAGCGGGAAGTTGCAGGGATGGCCTTCAGGTTCAACCGTTTTCCTAATTTTTTTTAGAATGTTTATTCATAGTAAAAAGTTTTGCGTCAATGCGCCAAAAAATTTTGTGTTAAAAATTTTTATGTTAAATATTCAACACTTTTTTGTGTCAATTTAACACTTTTTTGTATTAATTTAACACAATAAATGTTAAATTTAGATATAAATGTGTTAAATATTTAACACAAAATTTTTTGACGCAATGACGCAAAATTTTTTACTGTGTTAATATTGACTTAAAAAATTATAAGTAATTTATCACAAATAATGAAACATGAAATTTATTACTGTTGATCAATTTAAATTACTCAATAAAATTACCGATGAGGATGAATAAATATTGAAAGGTAATAAAAAAGTTATAGAACCCGATATAAAAAAAAAAAATTAGAAAACACTTTATTCGTATTCCTGTGTTTATATATTTAAATCTCCACATTGAAATGAAATGGCACGTTAAGATTGAAAGAGTGAACATGTAATTTATTTGTTGATCGCGCAAGAATGCCATCGATAAGCTATACTCCAACGTATCCTCTTGTTATACTATGTGGACGTATATGTAGACATTCTGTACACACCATGATACATAGTAGGTAAATAAAACAAAATAAAAAGAGTAAAGAGGACGATGCGTGACGCAACAAATAATTAGCTTGTGCCTGCTTGCAAGAATAGAAAAAGATGCATCGCGTGTTAGAACATAAAGCTACTTTTAATTTACGCTCAAAATACACACAAGTACAAGAGTACAGACTTTACTTTGAAGAAAAAAAAATAAAAAAAAATATCTTACAATAAACAATAATTACAAACACTCGGGCTGAGCATGCGTTGTTAAAACAATTTTTTTTATCCAATGAGTATATTTTATTGCTCTTAAACTATTACTGTACTATACTGTGCTTACATGTATGCTTTGTATATTCATATGATACATAGTAAAGCTTAATGAGTGTAAATGAGACCCAAGTGTTATTCGAGAGCCCTTTGTACATCTACAGAGCGAGAGCATTCAACTCACTTGTAATTACCCGGGAATTATAAACTATAATTTATTGATGTATTAAATTATCTATGATATTTAACTATCAAATATTAATATGGCTTATGAAATATTTTTAGAGTTTTTTGCTCGTTAAATCTTCATAGCTTGCTACAGTCATTACAATTATGTTCATTTTTTTAAATTTTTTATTTCAATATTTTATTGTGAGAATTTTTAAAAAATAATTGTAAAAATTTGTAATTACTTTATTAAGTTTTTGTAAATAGTCAGTCAACTGTAATAATTTTTTTAGTAGATTTCTAACTATTGCTTTTGTCCTCATAGTGGAACTTTCGAAAAATTTTGCTATTTTTTGACTCAGTTCGTCGAGCTGATTCAGAAAATACATATGGTTCAAAAGTTTATATATTTACGATATAACGCGCTGTTGTTCGTACTTTCGGTAATTTATTATCGTTGTTCGGACGATAGCGTCTCTAATTCGTAATGGATCTTCTCCAAACTCAACATACTTAATTTTTAGACGAATACCAAGGTCAAGTTCAAAAATGAGCTTAATTGGTCAAGTAGTTCAGAATTTACAGGGTTTCAAAATTTTCAAAATCGTAAAAATTCATATTTTGGCAGTTACTTTCGCGGATAACTTTTTCAGGTAGTACTACCGGTTTTAGAATTGACTTCAGAATTTAATGAAATTTGGCATATTGGTACTTTATAATATTATAATTAAGCAGTAAAATTTTTGGAAGCCTGTCAAGTCCTGAAAAAAATATATATTATCTGCATATTTTTGCTTTTACCATTGATCCTTATGGAGAATCACAGACTTTATTTTATTTAACAAAACTGGACGTTCAGATTCTTATAAAAATTAAGACAACGAGAGAAAATAACATCTAGAACATATTTAATAACAATCAGTATGGTTTCCAAGAATATAAGAATATTTATTAATAAAAAACATTCAAAATTTATCTCTGTCTCTCTTTCTCCAACGTGATTTAGTACAGGGAAATCTACTACGTTAATCAAATAAGGTTAGGTTTTGGGATTTGACTCTTGTGGTAACGGTAGTACTACCTTAATGAAATAACTTATCGAATTTTTGTAAGTTGCATTTTAACGCCCATTAAACGAGCTTTAATTTTTATATCATTTTATTCTCCTCAACTGAAAATAACCTATTCGTCTGAAGATATTTAATGAAATTTTACTATTGCATTCATTTTAACTTAGGAAGAAGGGATTCCATCAATGTGATTAAAGTATTTGTATTATTAGTGTTATGATTTTATTTAAGTAGAAAATCCATTTCGACTGCCGAATGGCACTTTTTTTTATTTTACTTTGAGTTGATATTTGATTAAAAGGTCAGAAATACAGAAATACGAAAAAATTGACAACAACTTTTCTTGTAGGGATTTAATTTTCTACAAAAAACTTCTCTTATAATTTTTTCGTATCTTCAATATTTAGTCCATAATTTTAAATTTAAACTTTGACAAATTATTTGCTGAAAAATATTCTATATTATAAATTAATAATCTAATTTCTATTTTTATAGTTTTGACTCAATACTAGAAGTATAATAACTCATAGTTCTGTCGAAAACGGGATAAAAGCTGTTAAGATCTGAATACTGTACGGAAAAATAAAACGTTTTCTTGAAAATTTACTTTAAAATATTCATAAAGTTCTTCCGTAGAATTTTACTGAGCTGAAATATTTTACTCTTTTCAAGAAATTTTTGAATTTAAGAACCAGTTGTCTTCAAAATACTTTTCTTGGGTCAAAATTATAAGAAAAAAAAAACTACGAACTAACAAGAGTTTAAATTAAAATTTAAATGAATGACAATAACAAAAATAAAAAGAAATGACGTAATAACTGTAAAGATAGTACGTAGACAATCGTTTGTACGTTTGTACGCATGTGTTTAGCCCTCTGTCAAGTGTAATGACCGGGAGTCATGAGCGAAAGTTTAATCTGAGGAGTATTATTATTATGAACATAGTACACAGAAGTAAAGAGAGAACAACACAAAACAGAATATTATTATAAAATCTCTCACGATATTCCTCCTGGGAAATATATTTCAAACAACTGGAGAATCTTTGTATTTTATGTATCATCTCGCTGATATTCATACCCAAGATGCGTTCTCGGCAAAGAATTTTATTTTTACTTTATCGTAAATATAATGACGCGATAAAACACTGTTTTATGCAGCAAAAAAGCAGATTTTTCATTTACAAGCCCCAGATATGTTAATTCTTTGTTTTGAAAAAGTTAACGGGGTTCTAATGTTCTGGAGTCG
This sequence comes from Cotesia glomerata, assembly GCF_020080835.1. Classification (NCBI taxonomy): domain Eukaryota; kingdom Metazoa; phylum Arthropoda; class Insecta; order Hymenoptera; family Braconidae; genus Cotesia; species Cotesia glomerata. Next base: position 7,131,332 of record NC_058162.1, read on the forward strand.
TAAAATTATGAGTTATGGTTCATGAGAACGAGGAGAAATAAAGGGGTTCTGACAAAATGTTGATGTCATTCGATATATACAAGCACTAAGTCACCCTGAATAGCCGTCAAGTGCAAATCGATCCTATTGGGGTAGGTCTTTCTCCCTTACGTGCACGAGACGAGGAAATATTTACCTCCATTCCTTCCAGACGTTATTGCGTCTAAGGTCGTCGCTTTAGACTCATTTGTCTTCAGTTATTTTGAATAAATTATGAAGAGAAAACTTTCCTTTCAAGAATCTAAGTTCAATTACTTTTCAAATAATAAAATATTTGGGAAACTATTTTGGTTTTAAATAATACAAAACTAAAATTATGAGTTTTTTTTTTATTTAATTTTTATGCAAACAAAATCAAAAATTAGAACTTTTTGGAGTTAAAAGAACATTTTTTATACAATATTATTTTAAACTATACTTTTTTTTTTTTTTTTTTTTTTTTTTTTATAGTCAAGAATGACCAATAATTGTTTTCTCTGACTTTTACCAACGTTAAAGTTGTTTGTTTATATTCTTGAATGTGTCAACTTGGTAGAAAAGAATTTAAAGTTTGTTTTCATTAATATTCAAAAGTTGCTCAAAAGGATTTTAAGAATTTTACTTTAAAAGTTTAAAATTTTTAGTGACCCCTAAAATAGTCAATTTTTTGCCCCACCTTAATAATTGAATCGTTTATTTGAGAAACCCCACAAGTCATATGGAAACCTCATATAACTTATGGGGTTTCTCAAATAAACGATTCAATTAGTCTAAATATTTTTCTGGATTTGTATAATTTACTTAAACAATTGTTGAATCTCCAGTCATCTTAATGATAAAAAAAAAGTTAAATTTGAGTACATATTTACTAAGCATTAGACTTCAATTTAATACAAATTTTAAACACAAAAAAGTAAAGTGTATAATTTGAAAAGAACTTTTAATGAATTTATTTAATAAAAACTTGATATTTTTTAATACAAGAAAAAAATTCTTTTTTGCTATTCAAGTTATTAGATTAGCTCTACAGTACTGACAGAATCGTATTACCGTTTCTTTGAAGTCTCTTTGCATTAACTCGAGGAGTAAAGACGAATAAAAAAATTTATTAAGGTAGATACATAAATATATACATGTATATACATACTCTCGACAAATATAACGATCAAATCAGTACTAATAAATGAGATAAAAAGAAATTTCTTATTTTTTATCTCGTTAAATTTAATTAATTTATAATACAGCAATATTTAATAATAAAAGTTTCAGCTGAGTCAGTCACATCGTAGATTTGTGAATAAAAACTATTTTAGCAAGGCGATTAACGCTGTGTGCGACCCACTAAGTAGATGATACAGCGTGCGACATTCCACAGTATTGTTAAGCCATTATCAAACGGAAACGAGCTGAGATCCAAGATTCAAGATCCAAGTGTGTGTAAGCTCATGGCAATTTACCAGAGAGTTTAGTTGTCGAGGTTATATTACTAATTTCTCTCTATCTCTCTCTCCCTCTTTTCAGTTCCTATTTATTAACATTTTGCAGCATCGGTTTTTTATTAATAAACGCTTTTATTCCCTCACTCTTTCTCTCTCTTCCCCTTCGGAACTTCCTTTCCTTTTCTCTGTAACCTCATTACCGTGCACTAACTTTGTATGTTCATAGGTACATACATACTTCTGCAGCAGTTCAATTTACGATCGTTGTTAACTTCCGGTTTGAATCTAGAACCCGACAGCTACCGATGTGGTTTCACCGAGCATCCCGCGATTAACGGATTTACCGCTTTAACTTTGTTCATTTATCGGTTCTGTATTGTGGAAAATGGATGTGAGTTTTCATGTTTTACTTTGACTAGATTCATTTATACACAAAAGTGTTATTTTTTTTTCCAAATTATATTGATAATTTTGTAATAGCAAGGAGGATTTAAAAAAAATCAAAAATTCAAGTTCTATAACAATGTCAATATTAATAATAATAACTAGCTGACCCGGTGAACTTCGTATCACCTACAATATATTTTATTACACCTTTTGACCAGCGATTATCAATCTTTAAACTCTAATCTACTTCGATAAAGAATAAATACTGGCTGTATGAAGTGCGGTTAGAATTTTATCAAGTTATTAAATGAAACTTGCTTTTTATTATCGCCTGAAAATCAAGATCCTAAAAAATGAACACTGAATTTATGAAATTTTCTTTTTGTCCATATATACAGAAGATAGGCGATTAACAATTTTATCTGTCGATTTCTTTAGCTGAACTTTCGGGCTTTCCAAAAATTTTATTCTTTCAAAACCGTCCCTGAACTATAGCGAACTAAACAAAAAGAAAATTGTTGAAATCGGTCCAGTCGTTTTTAAGCTTTAATAGCGAGACTAACGCTCAACTACTTATTTTTATATATATATATATATATATATAGATAATAATAATAATAATAATAATAATAATAATAATTATTATTATTATTATTATTATTTTATTTTTTTTTTTTTTTTTCGATTAAAGTTAAAGAAAATTTTACAATAGCTGCGAAATAAAAACCGGAAAAATAAAAAAACCCAAGAAATTGAATTTCGCCTTGACCGCGTCATACTTGTAGCGAGCAGGGTCGTTGATATTGCAGCAGCCTCGACGAGTGTTTACCCTGTCGACCGCAGAGACTAAAATAGATTCTGAGTCGATCCCAAGCTCGATTGCCAGTTAGTGGATTTTTGATGCTGCTACTGCAGTTTTGCCTTGACAACACACATAATACCAGACAACCCAATTCATCTATCAAGTGAATACAATACACACATCACAAATAAAACAAAATAAAATAACCGTAATAATAATAATATTGATTCTATTCCGCCATTCCTGCTCTGTATGTGCAAAGTGCATCGACATTGACGCCCCATTCTTCAGCAATTACTCAAACTTAAATTAAAACCAAGATATTCCTCCTCCTTATCCTCAGCGGTGCTCCCTGGCAATTATTTTTTCCAACTTCCACCGGAAGTCAAATTTGAGATTTTTTAATTTTGTACGAATTTATTTATCGACCCTGGCAACCTTCCAGTCATATTCATTAATTTTATCTTTCTTTTTAATCATATGAATATCTAAAAAATCTAATATACTTCTCCCATCTATTCGATAATAGTAACGACACTTTAATGAATCCCAGCATAAAATTGAGATGAAATATATGTGAAGCCAATTTATTCGTAATATGATTGGTTAAATATATTATAAGCATGAAAATATATGCAAACTCTGTATTCAGGCGCGCGCTTGCGTGCGCAAATTATATTCCAGTTAGGGGTTTATTCGGAGTGAATTTTCACTCCCGTCAGGATAAATCTCATTCAGATTAACTCTGCATTTTTTTTTTATCGATCACTTAATAAATATGGATTCTAATCCAAAAATCATCAGAGTTAAGAGTTTCTAGACTAAAATATATTTTTAATCAGCTGAAAAAAGTTTCATATGCCAAATTACTGACAAATACTTCTAACAATTTATCTCAAATTTAAATTCGACTTTTTTGGAACATTGAAACAAATTTTCATTAAGATTACTCTGTTTTCAAGTTTTGTTGATAAAAATTTCTTAATAAATAAATTACTTCGAAGGAAAGTTATCAAAAAATGCTGTCTGTAGAAAAAAAAAATATTGATGCAATTTTTTTCAAATATTAAAACTTATTCGTCATCTTAATCTAAAAAACAAAATTGCATTTATTTTCATGATCTTGAAATGCACATTTTACAATTTTTACGCGAACAACTATTTTTTTATATTTTATAAATGATGAAGAATTCACTCGGTGGAATTTTTTTTATTAGTAATATTTATTAGACTAGACCAATTAAAAATAATCCACTCCACAAATTTTTTACAGTGTAGCTTGGATGAAAAAATGACCATTTCGTAAATAATAAATCTAATAATCACGCAGACAACAGTCAGGGAGATTGAAAAGTGGGAGGGAAAGAAGAAGCAAGCGGAAATTACTCTCTGTAACGAAATAATATCTCAAGTAATTGCAAGTACTCTCGTTACATCCAGTTGTGGTTCTTTACGGCTAACTGTAGACTGCAGACTACTTCTATTACTTGATACTGGTACCCAGTACCTGGAACTGTTGAGTTTTGTTGGCACTTGTTGTATAGTTCCGCTGCTGTTCCCTGTTTAGAAGTTATAGTTATAACTCTAACATCACTACTCCAAGTGTGGAACTATCCGAGTACCGTCACATGTCAAACATTCTGCATGTAGCTGTAAAGTTTTGTCTTAAAAGATACCCGTGCTTTGATCAAATATATAATTTGATAGTCTTCCATGTCAATATTAATTTTTATGTGTCCATTTACTGCAAAAAACTTCTTAATTCAGAATAATTTCCTTGAATCATGATTGTTTTTCCATTAATGGAGTCATATAACTCGAAATTGAGCATTAGTCATTTCACATTTTTTGTTTTTCAAGTGTGGGAAGTGTGAGACTTAATTCATTTTTATTAAAAACCACGTGGGTGTTTTGTCATCTTGATGTCACCAATTCAGTAAATACTTTCTCTCCATGATAATTCTGACAATACAAGGTTACTTCTATTTGTAATTGATAAAAATTATAATATTCAATTATTTATAGACTCTTTTCTTAGTTTGAATGCAAGATAAAACTAAGAAAGAGTTTAGTCGCATTATTTTTAAAATTAGAACCAGAAAGTTGAAAAGAGAATTTTGCCTTAATAAGTAAGAAATCAAAAATTTATTCGACTAAATTCATAATATGGCCATCAGAATTATTTATTAATTAAATTTAGAAATATTTTAGACAATTTTTATCTACAGTGAAAGAAGAATTAGTTAGTTTAATAGAAATATTGTCAATTCAAAAGCAACGCTATTTTAAAGAGAATCTTATGTCTTGATTCAAGAATTTCTATTCTTGATATTCATTTTCTTAGTAAAGAAAAATTTTACTTCTTTAAAGGTTTTAGTTTCGCGAGTCTACCACGAGATGGCTAGGTGGCGCTAGTGTGCTTGTTTTTAAAATTGTAAAACTTGGACAAATTATAGATTTTGTATTAATTGTTGAAAATTTGTAAAATTATAACCTTTGATAATAAAAAATTTTTTTTTTGCTCAAGAAATTGTAAAATTGTTAGTATTTTTGAAACAAAGTTCTTACTGTGAAAGAAAATCTTTGAGTAAAATATATCTTGTTTGAAAATAGTTAAATAATTGTTTGAATTGATTAAATTCTTAAATGGATAATTTTTTCTATTTTTTTCCAAGTTTTATATTCTTAATTTTATTCCCGATTTTCAAATCAATTCGAACTGAATATCTTAATTCAAAGGTTGTTTTGAAGAAAGATTTTTTTTCAGTGTGTTCTTCATAAAATTATAAAAATTTCATATAAATTAAAATCAAAAAATTCTACCTGAAAGTTCTTTCGCTCTCTGAGCTCTCCGCGTATATATTTTAAACAATCAACCTGAAGAAGATTCTTGAATCGAAAAGGTCGTAAGTTCGTCTTCAATAATAGCAGTGGTATATATTCACATATGTACTCGTACAGTAAAGTGATCTATTCACTGCATAGCACAAATGATGTGATACAATACAGCGACAGGGTATTTGTGAGTCGTAAACCGATCATAATCGACATATCTTTCAGCACATACTGATGCGTAGTGTGTACTAATACGTCCATATGCATATGTGTACATATGAGTAAAACGTCACATAACTAACTATATTACATACCATGCAAGCATTCACTACTACGTACACAAATGCGCAACATATATGTTTATATTTGTTCATGTCATGTATCTCTTCTCGACATGCATCACACGTACCTTGACAATCCAACTGAATATCCTGTCTTGCTTAACGTCAACTACGTTGTGCATTCAATGAATCATTGATAAAATATTTTATTTTACTCTTTCCTCGATTTATCGATTATCCGGTTGATGTAATTTTAACTTGAGTTGAAAATTTGTAAATCATCGTGCTTTATTGAATCGATGTATAGACTTGCATGTAGGTGTAAGTAAGTGGTGTGTATACTTTTCATTTCATTGGTATGGAAAATAAATATTTATTTTTAATTCGCGTCGTTGAGTAATGACTTGTTGATGATAATTATTTGATTGTAAAATACAGTTGTAATTTTAAATAATAAAGTTTCTTAAGAGTTATTTATATTAGGAGTATTTGGTGTGAAATTTGATATGAAATAAATTATCGGAATTAAGGGGGGTAGACACTATGACAGCCGAAAAAAATGAGTAATTTTCGGGAAATAGTTTGATTAGGAAAATAAAGGAATGAAAGGATTATTTTCATTCATTTTATTACGTCTATATTCAATGACAGTTACATCAATTTTAATTAAAAAATATTAAATAGTCTTGATGATATGAGCGTTGTAAAATAAAAGTTCATTAAAATCTGTATGAATGCACAGAAAAAAAGGTTCACTTGAGTCAAGAAAATATTTTTCTTCCTAATTATTTTCTTGAGCGAAAAAAAATTTTTTTTTTGACACAAGAAATTTCACTTATTCCAACAAAATTAATTTTCATGCTTTAAGAAATACGTATCTTGATCCAAGAAAATTTATTTAAGTCAAGAAAATCTTCTTGTTTTAAGAAAATTCAGCCTCTTGCTCCAAAAAATTTTGTTCTTGTTAGAAGTAAATTTTCTTGCCTTGAGAAAATTTCTCTCTTGCTCCAAAAAATTAAGTATCTCGATAGTAAATTTTCATTAATATTTTAATTGACTAACATGTCAAATGGGAAGATCAAATAATATTGAATCATTTTTTTTCATTCAATATGTATAATTGCGTGCTAAAATAATCTAAAATGGGTATCAAATATTCAAGAGAAAAATTTTCTCAAGGTGAGAAAATTTTTTTCTTTGCTGAAGTAGGTAGCGCTGCTTCCCTAAAGTATCTAAAAGTCTTGATCAAATATAAAAATTTATTGTATCAAGTATTTATGATAATTTGAATTAAGAAAAAATGACTTCCACCAAGAATAGAATTTCAAGAAAAATTTTTACTTCGGCCAAGACAACTTCGATCTTCCTTCAGGCACCCGAAAATTTTCTTGAGCCAAGAATTTTGTTCTCCAGTCAAGAAATTTTTCTTTATGTGTGTAGTTATCGTTGCACGTAGCCCATTTTTTTGATAAATGAAAAAATTTTCAGTTCCCTGAAGATTTTCTTATGATAATTTTGATCAAAATCAAATCTTAATTTTGAATAAAAATTTTTAAATTATTAATGAAACTACTATAAACTACTATAAATTAATTTAATTTTCATTGAAAAAAAAATAATAATAATCAACAATTACAATATCCATATTTTAACGAGAAAATTTTTTTACTACCAGTAAAAAATATGGTGAGGTCCTAGGGCGTTTCCTCTATGAATTACTCTTTAAGAATAAGTTCAGCGTTCTTTCATTTATTAATAATGTTTTAGTTGTATATATTTATATATATATGATGCTTCTTACGCAATGGTGCGAATGAAACCCGTGGCATGTATAGTAATTCCGTGTGTGTATAAGATTTCAGTGTGTAAACCACTTTATCTGGCCACGCGGTAACACACTGCTAAATACTACACCTATATACATGCAATCCAAGAATGCACATACTTATACTCATACTTATACTTATGTTATACCGCGTACAGAGAAAGAGAGTGAAAGAGACGGTTAAAAAGCAACCACGAGGTTAACGGTGTTCGTCGTAGTATAGTATATAGTATTATATTATATGTATTATAACATATAGATATAGATACGGTAAATATCATCGGTCATATATACTATAGTCTACGTACAGTACTTACTAATATAACATATAATACATACGTACGTGCTCCTTGAACGCTAGTTACCAGTTTACGAGCGACATCTGCGTTTTCCGGAAGTTTAACTTCCTAAAACGGAAGTCACTCAACTAAGGTGGAATTAAATGTATAATTATTTACTTTTTAAATGTTAATCAAATAAGAAATTAAATTATTATTATTATTTTCATCGTTATCCCGATTATAAGTCATTAAAATAATTACAGTTTAACTCAACCTAACATTTTCATAATCGTTAAATTTTTTTAAATACTACATCAATTAAATTTTTTTGGTATAAGGTAAAAGCCCCAATATATGATCATGTACCAGTATATGATCACTCTATGTATTTGTATACCTATATTTGTGAATATAGATATACAAATACATGGAGTGATCATATACTGGTACGTGATCATCTATTGGGGCTTTTACCTTACCAATATTACTATAGAAATACAGGTCAATTATCATAAAAGTTTTTAAAATAAAAAAAAAAAAAATAAAGAATACAATTTGAACGGATTTCTTTATATAAAACATGCCAGCGGAAGTTTACATTAAAATAGTAATTTTTAAATTTCTATTAAATTACACAGGATAGAGTAGAAAATAATTCGTCTCCGGTCTTATTTCATTGGGACTAGAACGAGAAGCAGCGTATATTCCACATAAGTATAAAGAGTTGAGTGAAAATTCAAAAGCAAGATGTTTATGCACTGGCAATAAATAATAACATACCAATATGTGCAAACACATTGTAATAACAGTAATGTTTGTCGTTAAATTACAGATTTACGTTTTGCAAAGTAACATAACGATTGTACATTCCTATTCTAGTATGGCAATGCAATGGTTACCTCATGAATATATCTTCATCTCCATTTATGCATATATATATATATATATATATATATATATATATATATATATATATATATATATATATATATCTTTTCTCCATTTATGTATAAATAGTTGATCTTCAGTATAAATAAAGAGCTAGTATTTAAATTAGCGGGACTATTTTCATAAATTTTTATGGAAAATGAATCACAGAACGGCTTCATAAATTGTAGATTTGAATCAGTTCGCATCTTTTAAGAGTTATAAAAAAGAAAATAATGATAGTACACTTTATAGAATTTTTGATAAAAATGTTTTATCAATATTTCAAGAAATAGTTCATAGAACTAAGCAAAATAAATTACTTAAATCGTCAACTTGCATTTTTATTCATTAAATATTTTTTTAGAAGTATGCTAATCGATGAATTAGTCGTTTGAAAAATTTTTTTTATTAAACATTTGGTAATTCTACAAAATTGCATTGTTATAATAATTTTTTGAAGTATGAAAAATTACGCTATCAGTTTGCTAAATTTTATGAAAAATAGGTGCAATAGAATAATATAAATGCTGTAAAATAAAAAATAAAAACTAACTACAAACTCTATTAATTTTAAGAAAAAGTGTCAATAATTTATAAAAATATCGAACAATCAGGACAATTTAAATCACAAATCACAGTAATTTTTTCAGGTAAAACACATACTTTCTACCATTATAAATTTATGCATAAAAATGTGTCATCTACTTTTTTCTCGCATAGAAAATAAACATATATTATTATATTATATACATAGACATTATAAGTAATAAAAAAAAAAAACAATAAAATAAATGGCATGAAGAATTTAGAGCAAGCATTTAGCCACGGTCTATTGACAAGAAATTGTCTGGTGGAGAATAAGGCCAGCTTCACTTCATAGAGCAATGATTAAAATTATTGATGCTGTTTACTTTTTGTTCTACGAAGTCTTTCATTCTCATTCTCATTTGAAACTAAACAGTGTCAAAGACTGCTTGTACTCGACAACAGCCGTAACACCTACTCTCTTGAAAACATCATCATCAACTCCCGGCATTTAAACCGATTTTCAATGACGTTAAATAAAAAAATACACGCCGCTTTTTATTGAATATATATTCTGCAATAATTTATTTTTATTTAAATTTAAATTTAATTTAATATGATGAATGAAGAATATTTATTATTTTTATTAATATATTGACTTGAAATATTAAATCCTCGTTCAATGATTTTGCTTGATCATTTTCTCTTTTATTTTGTCGTAGAAGTAGACATCATATCAATTAACAATTGCATTAAACGGCAGTACTTAAGATAAATGGCTGTATGTAAGATAGAAAGTCCCTAAAAACGTTAGGGATAACCATCCTACAGAAATAGGGGATGGAATTCCCCTAAGTGGTACTTGAGAACTCGTAACCAGGGTAATTTATCCCCTAACTTTAACGTTTAGAAGAATCCCGGGTTTTATGGGTTCATTGACTTTTAGGTAGATGCAAACGCAACGTTTTCATCATTCTTCACTTAGGTGTTGAAATAATATTTCTATAACGCTAAAAAAAAAAATATTTGATTATTGAAAAAATATTATCTTGTAACTAATATTATCTTGTAACTTTCATTCTTACTTCGAGATATTCAGTTCGAATTAATTCAAAAAATTCACGAATAAAATCATAAAGAATAACGAGGATAAAAATAAAAAGTTACCTATTTAAGAATTTTACCATTTCAACCAACCACTTTAATATTCTCAAACGATATACCATATTTTTTATCTAACAATTACTTTCTGCGATTACTTCTAGAATGTAATGGGTTAAAGTAAAATATATGTTTTTGTTTACATTTTCGAATGAAAAAATTTTTTCTTGAACCAACAATATAAAATTGTTGAAGGAAAATAAAATTATTGTTAATTTTGGAGAGTAGTATTTTTGAAAATCGATTTAAATTACATTTCACCGAAACAATAGACGCAATCTTCAAATTTTTTTGTCTCAAGCCAAAAAAAATGAATTTCAAGACAAAAATTTTTTAAATCGAAACAAATAATTTTCTTTGAAATAATTTTGTTATTAAATTAAGAATATTTCTCTCGGATCGAATAATTTTTTTTCCAGTATCTATTTCTTCGATCGCATATTAAATATTTTTTTTAGTCAAAAAAGTACAACACAATTAAAAAAACACCTCTTGCAAAGTTAAAATTTCGTATATTCTCAACAGAGGATCAACAAAATTTTTCCTAGCCTTACACCTCGAAAAGCAAGCACACTTACGCCACCGGGCCATCTAGTGACAGCCTCACGAACTAAAACTTCGAAAGAGTAGAATCTGAAGCTAAGAAACCGAGTTTTTAGATGAAAAATTCTAGAACCAAGTAGATTTTTTCAGTACTGCCTTATAATCACTAAATTCCATCAAATTAAAAAGAAAGTAAAAATCGATCTCAATTTATTGATTGATAATAGTGTAGATGCAACACTTTTTTTGTCTGGACATCGTATTGATTGTGAATAAGGGCTTAAAGAGGTCATCGACACGGTGAAGAGCGTCTCAAGTTATTGATAAGGCTACTCGTATCGGCAATATATAAAGCATCGCCAAATTACCAGTGTGTACTCTCTTTCGTCTTAACTCTTATCAAGCATCCGAGTGAATCGATTTTTAGGAGAGTAGAAGAGGGAACTGGAGAGAACAAGGAGAGAGTAGAGAGTAGGATCTCTCTTATTCCATTATCCATTATCCATTATCCATTATAAAATATATATTGAATATGGGGTTAGCATTGGCTTTTAATATTGTGAAAGCTATTGGGTATCAAGTGAAAAATTACCTCTCATGTCCGGTGCTTGTCAATTATTTTTCCACGCTAATACTTGATTTTTTCCTTCTATTGTTTATTTATCGGCCAGATAATCGGTTTAGTACATCGAGATTAAACTATTGGGAAATAGATTTCGTGTAATGGAAAGTGATATTTTAGTTTTATCGCTAATCAGTATTGGGTGTAGTTGTGAAATAGAAAAAGGATTCTCCGGTGTAAAATCTTTTTGTAAATGTTTTTAAAAATTTATATTGATCAATACTAGAAAAATAATGGATTAAATGTTCTACTGAAAGCTAAATAATTGATTGAAACCGAAAAGTAAATAACATAGTCCTTATTTTCTCATTATTTTAAGGTTTTAACTTTATTAATGATGGGAAGTAATCTACAGAACTTACTCTAAAACCTCCTTCTGCTTTTTAGGTCAAAATGCATTATTTAACATAAAAATTATGCATAAATTGGTCTGTTAAGGTTTACTGATTTTTGAGTGGTAGAAAATCATTGTAATTTTTGTTAAATTTTGGATTTTTACAAATTGTAAAGAAAATATTATAAAAGCTCTAGTAGTTGCTTGTAAATATTTCAAAGAAATATAAGTGCAATTTTTGTAAAAAAATTTTTTAGAGCTAGTTTATTTTCTAAAAAAGACTAAAAATTGATCAAATCTCTCTTGCTTTTAGTATCATAAAATTAGGGATTATAATCAACAATATATTCTATGAAAATTATTTAATTTTCATCCCCTTGCTGTATAAAAAATTTCATATTAAATCCTTGACATCCAATACAAGTTTTTTATTTAAAAACAAAAGCTTAAAGAACTTAAAAATAAACAACTAGACCAAGCGATTATTTTTTTATGCTCTTTATAAATTATCAACTTTCCGCATAATAATAAAAATAATCCTTTCTACCCAGTAAGCAATAAAAATTAATTGATCGAATTAATTGCGCGTCGCTAATAAAAATAACGTCGTAATATCAATGAAAATGTCTCGTTGGTCGTTATTGAAGACTGCTCTCCTTGAGTTGATAAGATAGGAATCTAATGATAAAACTTTTATTACCCACTGATAACAGTTATCATTTATCATTAAACGACATTGATATTGGATAAAAATAATTATTTCTACCATTATCACACATTACCCATTATTTTTATATTCAACCAATCTAAATAAAATTTTATTTATTTTCCAGCGAAAAAACAAAATGGAGCAGCGTTACGAGCGAATAGTTTGGGGTCAGGAGCACGAACACCTCCTTTGGAAAGAAAAAGTAAATTTTCTGCACTCGGTAGATTATTCAAACCTTGGAAATGGAAACGGAAAAAGAAATCCGATAAATTTGAAGCTGCCTCACGATGTAAGCTTTTCGTTTATTAATTCATGATTTTTATTAAGTCAAAATGAAAAACTAATGATTTTTTTTCTTTTAGCTCTCGAAAGAAAAATTTCCGTTCGAGCGAATCGAGAAGAACTGGTACAAAAAGGAATTCTACTTCCTGAAAGTCCGATCGCGACGATACCAGAAAACGGTTAGTCGATAATCAACGACATCTTTATTATCAGCAGTAGCAAAATGAAATTTCTAGTAAACCGATTCTTGTTCTGAACAATTATTCTGTTTACATTTTCTTTTGAAAAATTTTATTTTATTTTTTATAATTTATTACTAACATTTCCCATTTAGAAATCAAGGATGAAAAGCTATTGTATCAGCTCATGACAGAACATTTATTAAAAGTAACTAGGTCGGTTGTCTGTAAAAAGGTCTATCATTAGGATAGTTTAAAGCAAATTTATAATACAAATATTCGTCTAGCAATGAATGTATTTTTCCCAAGAGTTTTTCATTCAAATTTTTTATTTTTCATGTTTCATATTTACTCACTTTTCTTTCTTTCAAAGTATATTTGGATATGTTTATTTTGCTCTATGATTAATAGGCTATGTTATGGAGATACAATGAAATGATAAATGGTTCAGGTACAATGCAATAATAATTTACTCGGAAACGCTGTCTGAATTTTGATAACTTTGTCAGTGAGTTATTGTTATAATTTATAATTTTAAACTAGTTTGCAGTTACTTGATTAATATTTTTCAAAAATTCTTTTTTGAGCGAAAATGAGTGCAATTATTATAATACTTGAATTTAACTAATTTATTTCGTTCAAATACAAGTTATTTAGATTAGAAGAAAAATATTTAAGAAACTTTTCATATTTTAACTGTCCATTAATTCAAATATCTCATGACTCGTACATTTATTTTGTTTATGAATATTAATAGTTCACAGAAATAACTTTTATATTTATGGTGCAAACATAACGAAGAATTAAATGTCGTTTTTCTTGTCAAAAACTGTACAAAAAAAAATTTAGTTTTATTACAAATATCATTCATAATTTTTTATTTTTAAATAAATAGGGTTTCATAATGAATTCATCATAAAAGCTATTTTGATTTTCTCACAATAATAAATAGAATTTTTTTTTGCAACAGGTACATTATAAAGTTAAATTTTCTACAAAAAAAAAATACATTTATTGCTAGATGATATTTTTATTCATCTTATCATAGATCAATATTAATTTGGCACTGATTTAAAAATTTTCTCTTGAAAAATTATCATAGATTAATAAAAATTTTTTTTTATTTTTGTCGAACCATCGAAATATTTTTTATAAAATTACATTTTTTTCAAAATACAAATTTAAGGATCAAATTCAATAAGTCAAATTTTTTTTGCAAAAAAGTTAAACAAATATCTGTTTTTAAAATCAAAAAATTTTCGTAATTGCTAAAAAAATTTTTCCAGAATTCACAATAATTATTTAAATATCTTCTAATTAGTTAATCTAACATCTAATTCAACAAATTTTCCAAAACTTGATCAATATTGTCTAAATCATATCACGATCCTTTATTTTCATAATTTATTCAATTTTTTATTCGTTCACTTTTTAAGAAAAAAAATATTATGATATTTTATAACTCAAACTTTAAAAAATATAAACAAAAATATCTATTTTTGATTTTTAAACTGCAAAAAAATATTTCAATACAAAGTTTTACAATTTTTTAAAGAAGATTAGCAAATCTTTCATAAAAAAGTAAAAAATGAAAAAAAAAAATTGTCGACAACTCAATTTTTGTATTTTTTACGTCCAAAAAAAACAGTAGAACCAATCTAAACAATTACCAAATCTCCACAAATAAATGAAAATTGAAAAACAAAAAAAATATTTTTGTGATCAACCAAATGTGAATATTGCAAAAAAATTTTCTAATTTGGCCCTGTCTAGTGAACAACCGGATTTATAGATATATTTACGTATGCATACACAAAATAGGTATTTATTTTTATACTTTTTTCCGGTTTCAACGAGCTTACGTTACTATTCAACCGTGGATTTTCTATTGAGGAACGAGATAACTTTAAAGAGCATTATCGACTTTTCTCATAAATTTTTTTTTCTTTTCTTCCGGCACAAAGAACTAGAACTTTTTTTCCTTATTAAATATTTATCCGAATACCCGTCTTTCATTTCGACATTCTGACCAACATTTATTAAATTTCTCTCTAACTTTACCTTAAAAAATTCAAAACTTTCATCCTAACTACAACTATATTTATAAAAATTAACAGTAGTTTCATTCTGTTGAAATGCTAAAAAAAATAAAATTTATATTGATAAATTCAAAAAGATCTCATTAAAAACACTCATTATATTTTATCAACAAAGCAGATCTTATTATATCATCCATTATAATTGCAGATTCTCCGAACGACTCAGGATTTATTCAAAAGCCTCCTACACCCCAGCAGCAACATAACCAACAACAGCAACAGCAGCAGCAGCAACACCAGCAATCACAGGGTGGAACGCCCGCGGCAACGCCGACTGCTCAACAAACGTCATCTCAGCCTCCAGTTTCAGGTACAAATTCAAGTACTACCAACAGTAGTAACAGTAGCAGTAACCAGAATCCTCATTCGATGGGCTCTGGGTCCAATCCTGATCAATCTTCACCTCATCTTCCTCAATATACGGGAGGAATGCTATCAGCTAATCAATTGAACGGCAACACACAAGGTAAGTTTTTTTTTTATTCAATTTATTATTTTATAAATTAAAAATGAGTAATATTTAATTTTTAATTGTTAATAATAATAGTAATCAATTTCAACGTATTTTATTTATTTATTTATTTGAAAAGAAACGCCCTCGGCAATTTACAAAGATATATTACATTTTCATGTGTAGTATGTTTAGTTAATATTTATATTCAATAAATAACATCTGTAAAGAGAAGATAGATGTAATTTAATATTGATTATAATTTAATTATTTTAATTCCAAATTTAAAAAGGAACCATTTTATAAAATATAAAATTTGCTTCTAAGATAGTGGATGAAATAAATGATTTTACAATGGACTGAATCAATTATTGATTTAGAATGATTTTGAACTTGTAAAATATTAATATATTTTGGAAACTGTTGAAATTTCAAATAATAAAATAAAAAATAAAAGAATTGAAAACTATACGAAAATTTAAAAAATGTAACCATTATTCTTTATCTTTTTAGAGCAAAGTTTTAAAAACTTTTAAAGCAAAATTTTAAAAACTATAAAAAACAAGAGGACTAAATTTTTTTTTTTTTTCTTAATTTTGTTATTATTGGTGAATTTTAAAGTATTTCATAAATCAAGACATTTGATTTTACTCATTGTTAATAAAAATTTTTATGAAAAATATCGGACAGCTCTAGCCAAAATCCGAATTCTAAACCTACTCATTACTCATCAATGAGTCGAAATAAAGGGCTAGTTTTATTTATTTTTAACAATTTTCCGAGTTGAAAAAATTAAATGAACTTAACTGCTATACTAAAATAATTGATTTAAACTCATCTACACTGAGAAAAAAAAGTACTACTCTTGAGAAAATTTTCTTGTCACAAGAATGTATATTCTTGATAATTTTCAAAAATATATTTTCTTGTCTCAAGAATTGATCGAATTATTTTTTGTTTAATTCAAGCGAACCTATTCGTTTGTTAATCTATTAAAATTAATGCTAATATTTTATTATCATGATAGATATTGATATTCTTTTGTCAAAAAACCAAAATTTATTTTAAACGATTCTTAAGCCAAGAAATTTTTTTCTGGACAAAAATTTTTTTTTTCTCAGTCTAAGTTCATTTTTTCGACTCGGATTACCAAAAAAATTAAATAGTTCCATTTCAAATTTTGTGAAAGTGAAACAATGAAATTGTCCATTTTTTTAAATTAGATTGTGTATTAACTGGTAATTATTATTATTGACAACTAAAAATAATCATTAGGGATGCACAATAATACCAGCTATTAAATTTATAGATCAGATATTTGGACATGATCTTAAAACATGATATTAAAACAAACTACCATATTTTCATAGAAGACCCTACAATAAAAAATAGTTAGTTTTTTTTTGCGCTACCCTAATAATTACTATTTTTTTTATACACATTATTATTATTTAATTAATTTCTCTGCAAGTGTATTTTATAAGAGACCTCAAGTCGATTTTATACTTCAGTGAACTTCAAACAGAGCTTTGATTAAAAATCTCATAAAAAAAATATTATATTTCATGAAAAAATATAATAAAGCTTGACATCATTATAAATTTTAAAATTGTCAAACAAAATTTTCTGAATTTATTTAAATTTCAAACAATTGTTATTTCTCGACTTAAAAACAAGATTTTATTTCATTAAAACTATAGAATTAAAAAGAGTAAAGGTATCCCGTGAATACGGCAGTAGTAGTAGACAAGGTTATTAGGTTTCTTTGGTTTAAACTGAAGCCATAAAACAAGTACACTCGGACTTACTTCTGTAACGTGATATTATGAGCATTCGGTTGAACTTTGGTCTATGCAATTTTCTTTACCTCTTTTATTTTATTTTTATTTATTTTTCCCCCTGCTTAATAACGAGTTGTTTAATCTTGTGTCTGGATTATTATAAAGCGATTACACGGTTAGATTTCGTAATAATTAATTTAGAATTCGCGAAATACTATATCCCGTAATTTACCCCTGGCAGATTTATTGGGATTGAATAACTCGGGATCATTTTTAATTTTTAATCTGTTAAATTCTTCATTGTGTAAATCATATTTTCGCTAAAATTAGTAATAGGAATATATAATAAGGACAGCTCATCAAAAGCTTGCAGGTCAGTTCTAGCGAAGTGTGATTATGAAATAGCAAGTAATTTTTGGGTGAATCTTTTTCCCTGAAAGATGATTCATTAAATTTAATTTAATATTTTTAGTATTGAGTTGTTTATTAAATATCTTACGAAATTTTGATTTATACTAATAGCTAGAATGTGATGAATGTAATGACTCATTTGAAAGTTTATTTACTGTATCAGTACAGCTGAGAATATTCTGTAAGTTTAGATGCGTCCAAAAAAAACTTTATGATATTAGATATAATACTTATATTTTTAGTACTGAATTTTTTATTATTAAAAATGATTTTTGCGGTTTTTTTTTTTTTCATCGTACTGTTATACAAAATTTTTTTTTTCAAAATACTCCAATTGTCAAAATTTAAAGAAAGTGAGGGCAATATTTTTTTTATTAAGAATAAATAATTTCAAATCAATAAAACGTTCCATTACAATTTTTTAAGACTTTCTAAAGCTCCGAAAAATAGAGAATTAATAAATAATAAATAAAACAAACATGATTTCGTTAAAATAAATGATACTTTATCATACATATTATTTCAGATCCTTTTTTACAATAAGTTAAAAAATTCTTCAAGTTAATTACCGATCAAATTATATTTTTTATTGTTAATTTTTCATTTATTCAATTTTACGACGTTTCGCTATGGTTCATGGCTTCTTTAGGCATCTGTTAAATATATAAAAATATTAATAATATAATACACAATATAAATAACAAAATTAAATAAAACAATCAATTTCTTGAAAAATTAACATAAAAAATATAATTTGATCCGTAATTAATCTTAAGAATTTTTTAACTTATAAAAGATACGATTATAGAAAAATATGTTGTATTAGCAAATAAATTTTTTTATTGTAATAAGTAGATTAGTGTTTTTTAACAAAGTATTGGATATCAAGATAACCCGTATAGTATATCTGCTCCATGTATGTGTAATACATGTGTCAAGCAAGTTCATAAACCAACCGCTACGTGGCGTGGCGTCTGACTTTTTGTCCCGACTTAGATACTTGTTCCAGAGTTGTTAAAAGCAATTTTAGAGTGGAGAAAAGCATACTTACCTGGCGCAGAGGATACCGTGATCACTAAGGCGGTTCCTCCAGGACGAGGCTCTTCCATTGCACTACGGTTGAGCTGACCCCTGCGAATATCCCTAATGTGGATATCTCGGGCGTATTATTTTTGTTAGTCGGGACTGCGTTCGCGCTATCCCGGATAATTTATATCAAACTTAAAGCATTGGCATCCTCCAATGATTTTTCTTTAAAACTGGGATTCCGGATATTTTTAATATCTAGTTCATAAATGTCGTAAATGACATGTTTGTTCAATTTTGCAGCAATGTATCAATTTCTTGACGCACGTTGAAATATCATACTCAATTAGAAATGAAAATAAAATATCTTGCTGTTGGAAAAAATATTCTGAAAAAATTAGATCCCGCTCATCTAAAAATTCGCCTTCTTGTTACAATAACAGAAAAAAATTTTTTTTATAACAGAATTTATTTAGTGTACACTGAGAGACAATTTTATTTAATAGTAATGAAATTTTATTACTATTCAATAAAACGTTTATTTAGATAATCCCAAATAAAAATTTATTAAATATTAATAAAATTTTCTTAAATACTAATTATAATTTTCTTAAATACTAATATATGTTTTATTAAATACTAACAAATATGTTTTATTAAATACTAACAAAATTTTATTAAATACTAATAGATTTTATTAAGTAGTAATAAAATTTTATCAAATACTAATAAATTTTTCTTAGTATGTAAAAGATGTTGTCTATCATAAAGACACCATAAAAGTCGGGAGTAAACAAATAGGTTAAGATATCTCGTTGAAAAATCTTAATATTATTTATTAAACGATATAACTGTGAAAATATATTTGACCTTATTATAATTAATACAAATTTATGTTATGTTATGAAACATGAATTGTGTATTGTAATTAAGTAAATTTAACTTTTATATGTTTACATACCTTAATAAATTGAATTGTTCAATATTAATTTTTTTTTTTTAAATTATTTGCTTACCGTCAAATTTTTGGAACAACTACAAACTACCCGTATTAATGACAGCAAAAGAAAGCGACGCTCTTATTTTAATAAACACATATTAGTATTTAAGAAAATTTTATTAATATGAAATATAATTTTATTAATATTAGCTAAGTTTTATTTTCAAGTCCAAATAAACTTTTTTATTACTATTAAATACAATTGTCTCTCAGTGTACTAAAAAAAATAAATTTGTTGACCCAATTAAATTTTTTTAGTAATTGGTTATTAATTAAAAATTTACAAACAGATGAAACATTTTACCAAATAGTATTAAATTCAAAGAACTCCAATTACACTACTAAAATTTTAGTATCGAGTTCACTGAATAATTTAATTGGTTTGACATTATTTATGGTAAATACCCGTGATCCTGTCCATTAATTGTATCTCGAGACAATTTCATAATTTATTTTTTTTTTAGTATTTATTAAAAATTAATTTTTAATTTTTTCGAATAAATAAAAAAAAACATAGTAACAGTTAATTAAATTTTTTGTGTTTAAAATTTGACTTTTTTTGTAAATAATTTTATTCTTAATATATATGTATGAATAATTTATTACGTTATAAAATTTAAAACTATTCTTCAGGTGAAGACTACATTGAATAATTTATTTAACATCCGACTGAGTGAATGAGCTTTAATAATTAGTGAAAATTGAAAGTAATTGCGTATAAAAGAGGGTGAGGTAAATAATGAGAATGAGACTATGCATTAAATATAAAGTAGAGAGATTAAATTTGATTTTGCAAGGTAAGGGTCAAATATAGGACGAGGGTAAAAGGATCTGTCGTCCTACGGCTGAAAGACGTCAATGAACATTCATTTAGCGATCAATCAAAATGTCTCTAAGAATGATCCTTTCCTAAGTTTTTTATGCCTTGGGTGAATTCGGGGCTTCAAGTCAAGTGAAAAAAATTAAATTAACTCGAGAAATTTGATTTACCATTAATGACCGCAATTTTTACAAAAAAAAACTCGACTGTTTGTTAAAAATTGCACTTGTAAATATCAATATTTAGTTGGATTGAAAAAAATAGTCGTTTTAAAATTTAAAAAGGTCAAGAGTTGTGACAGAAATTATTAACAAGTTATTTAAATGTCGTAGCAAGATAAATAAAAATAAAAATAAATGTTACCTTTATTTACAATTTTGAGATGAATGAAAAAAATATTCATTTAAAGATATGTATTATTTAAAAAGTTTCGTTAAGTTTTGAGTTTAATCAAAAGTTTCTCCGGCAATCTGAGATTTATTTTTTAATTTTATTTCCCCTTTTTAAAAAAGTTAATTTAAAGTTCTCGGATTTATTTTTCATTGGTTCAGATTATTTAATTCATCGAGATTTAAATTGAAATTTTATCATATATATTTATTTTTATTTTTAATTCTATAAAGAAAGTGATTGATAAGAACCAATAACGATGATACGAGTGAAGTGTAAAAATTAGATAACGTCGATCAATTTTAACGGTATTTTTTTTTACCCATAAATTCATTTTCCAACATTTTCTTTATTTTTCACCCGTAAACTACGACACTCATGCGAAGGATAAAATACGGTACTATCGAGCCCTCACTATCCATTTTGCTGTTTTATATAGTGAGAGGAGTAAAGACAGAGTAAGAGAAGCATTAAACAAACGAACGGTAAAAGAAAAAAAACTAGAACAAAAAAATCTTGACAGACGTGCTTTCTCGAGCCTGAATTTTTAATCCATCATCTTCGCTATAAAATGTACTGTAATTTTTTTAAGTCGTAAAAACGATGAAACTTGAGAAGACCGAAAATGTAGTATCTAATTTTTAGAAAAAAAAATTTTAAGTATAATTTTTATAAAAATATTTTTTAAATAATTAAGAATTGTTAGCATAACTTTAAATGAAAATTCTGAGTTAAATATTGATAATATAAAAAAACTTGATAGATATTTTTTGTAGGAAATTAAATCTTCTGTAAAAAAAGTCGTTATTAATTTTTCCGTATCTCTAACCGTTGAGCCAGAATATCAAGTTAAACGCTTAGCAAATTTAATTAGGTGTTATAAAGAATTTGCTAGGAGTTCTCGGAACAATTTGAATTTATATTTCGAATGAAACATTGAAGATACGAAAAAAAACATAGGATATCTTTTTTGTAGGGATTAAAATTCTCTACGAAAAAAATTGTCATCATTTTTCCCGCACAGAAAGAAAAATTTCTTGGCTGAAGAACAAAATTCTTGGCTTAAGAAAATTTTCGGGTGTCTGAAGGAAGACCAAAGTTGTGATGGCCGAAGTAAAAATTTTTCTTGAAATTCTATTCTTGGTGGAAGTAATTTTTTTTTAATTCAAATTATCATAAATTCTTGATATAAATTTTTATATTTGATCAAGATTTTTAGATACTTTAGGGAAGCAGCGCCACCTACTTTAGCTGAGAAAAAAATTGCTCACCTTGAGAAAATTTTTCTCTTGAATATTTGATACCCATTTTATACTATTTTAACGTGCAATTATACATATTAAATAAAAAAAAATTATAAAAACGGTAGACCCTGAAGGCCAACCGTGCAACTTCCCGCTAATTTCATACCTAGGTGCTTAAAATAACACTAATGATGTTTTTGAGCTCTCCGAGCTCAAAAATACAATTTATGTGTTGTTTTGAGCTCTCTGAGCTTAAAGGGATAGCTTTTCTATGCTTTTGAGCTTTTCGAGCTCAAAAGTCTGATAGAAGTTTGATAAAACACAATTTTTCAAATTTTCAAACTGCAATTACTTGAATAAATGAATCGATTTTTACGCGGTTGGCAGCATTCGACGCAATTTTTTAAGCCCCATGAAGAATCTGTAAGTTTAGTTTGATCGAACCAGGAATTTTGGAGTAATTCTGAAAAAACACTTTTTTCGGTTTTTTGAGCTCTAAAAATTATTCTATTTCACCAAAAACGATCCGAAAAGAAATATCGAAGTTATGTGAAAAAAACACTTTTTTCGGTTCACGCTATCTCTTGAACGAATCAACCGATTTTGACTGGATTAGCGGTGATCGACGTGGTTTTTCAAGCTCAAAAGCGGATTAGTTTTTGGAGTTGATCGATGAAGCCGTTTAAAAGTTATTCCAAAAAAACCACTTTCAAAAAAAATTTTTTTCCAATTTTTTTTTAGATTTCTCAAAATTTCTCAAAATCTAGCGGTCCGAATCGATTCAAATTTATAGGAAATCTAAGTTTGAGGGAACTCTTTAGAACGCCGTTTGGTAGATTCCGATCGGTTCAATCGTTCAAAAGTTATAAGCGTTTCACATACTTACACACACACACACACACACACACACACACACACACACACACACACACACACACACACACACACACACACACACACACACACACACACACACAAACTCGATTTTTACAAAACGGGGTGAAAACAATAACTTCCCGATTTTTGAAAATCTTCGATTTTCTTAACGGGAAGTTAAAATGATTTAATATTATTTGATCTTCCCATTTGACATGTTAATCAATAAAAATATTAATGAAAATTGACTTTTATCTTTATATTTAATTTTTTGGAGCAAGAGGCTGAATTTTCTCAAAACAACAAGATTTTCTTGACTTAAGGGGGGAACACCACTGTGGCAATCTAAAAAAAGAGGTGATTTTCGGGAATTTTTTTAACAGGAAAAATAAAGGAATTTGGGAATCGGAATTTTTTATTTTATTAAGGTAACATTGAAGATTACTAGCCTAAATTTTCATTAAAAAATATTCAAAAACGGATCATCTGAAAATAAAAACACAAATTACTTTTTAATCAGTAAGAATGTAGTTATCGTCGCACGTACGGAATTTTGAAAATTTGAATTTTTAAAAAAATGGCGACTGATTGAAAATTTTCTCACTATTCATACTGTTTTTTCTTTGTTTTAACCCGGCTAAAAAAATCTTTAAAATAAAATTTTTTTTAATTCTGTACGTGTGACGATAACTATATCCTTACTGATTAAAAAGCAATTTGAGTTTTTATTTTCAGATGATCCGTTTTTGAGTTATCGAACCGACCATGGAGGGGGAAATTTTTTCTACTGCTCTACGAGATTGTTAATAACTTTGTAATAGTTAAATATTTTTTAATAAAAATTTAGAGTAATAATCTTTAATGTACCTTTAATAAAATAACAAAATCCGATCCCCAAATTCCTTTATTTTACCTGTCAAAAAAATTCCCGAAAATCACCTCTTTTTTTCGATCGTCACAGTGGTGTTCCTCCTTAAATAAATTTTCTTGGATCGAGATACGTATTTCTTAAAGCAAGAAAATTAATTTAATTGGAATAAGTGAAATTTCTTGTGTCAAAAAAAAATTTTTTTTTCGCTTAAGAAAATAATTAAGAAGAAAAATATTTTATTGACTTAAGTAAACCTTTTTTCTGTGCGTATTTCTAACTCTTTATCCAGAATATCATTTCAAATTCGTAAAAAATTTTCCTGTATGTTGTATAATTCAGGACTCAAGATAAAAAGTTGTTTCAAATAATATTTTTCTTCAGTTAATCTTAAGAAAAATAAATTTAAAAAAAAGAAAGAAACGATTAACCGAAGTATAAGTAAATCTACCGTACAGGGTAATGCGTGTATTAAAGTATGTGAATGCATAGACCTGAAAAGCTCACGGCTAGATATCGATTTCCGATTGTTGACCGAGCAAGTGCAACGCTAAGCTTTCGTGCGCGGGAGCCGTCAGCTTACTCCTATTCCTTTTTCCTCAACCGAGTTCATTTTGATTTTGTGTAATGGAGAGGGACACAGAGTAGAGAAAAGCTTTCGTTTTCTTTGTGCTCTACTCTGTTCTATTCGGTTTATAGATATATTTATAGCCGTAGTCATAGGTCACAGTGTAGGCTACCAGATACTATTCTATTGTGCATTATATATGTACAGTCTGTAGAGTTCATACATGGATGTTACCAGTTATGATATATGTGTTTTATAGATATGCTTGAAATGGGTGAACTGAACTGAGGGCGCTGTTGCAAAATAACTTGCACAATATGAAGCTACAGGCTGCTGATGTGCCACGAATTGTTATTAGGAATAATAATAATTTTTTGATATTAAAGCCTTCTCAATCTTTTAATTTGAAACTATTTTAATTAAAAATTTGAATTAAAATAATTTAGCAACTATTTTTGTACATTTCGTACAACAATGAAAACTATAAAGTAAATTTATTAAAAAATACATAAATATATTTTTTATTCTAAAAAAATCATGAAATTGTTGCTAAAACTTTGTGTTAATAATTTCCAATTCAAATAACCTTAAATTAAAGGATTAAAAAGGCTTTAATAATAAAAAATTAATGTTACAAAACTATTATTATTATACTTATAAATAGTAGTACTTGAGGTTACAACAGACATCGACCGAGAAACAAACTCGAGGACAATGACTGACCTCGCGGTCATACTCGAGGGCAAGAACACCTTTGATCTCAACAACTGTAGTTGCGTTTTATCGAAAACTTCTAAATAAATTATTAAATCCACACTGATAGAAGGATTTGTTTATAGTTAAAAATATTTGTTAATATTTAACAAATCATTTATTAGAGACCACTTTTTAGTATTAAACAAATATTTCTTAGTATTTAAAATGATTTGTTTGTATTTAATAAATCTGATATTCTTTTATTAAATATTAATAAATCTTTTTAAATACTAAGAAATATTTGTTAGGGACTAAAAAGTGGTCTCTAATAAATGATTTGTTAAATATTAACAAATATTTTTAATTATAAACAAATCCTTCTATCAGTGCACTATATTTTACTGTATTGATATGAACATTTAATAATCAGAAAAATTCTAATCATCATCCGAGAGACGGAGAAATAATTGAAAGAACAAATATAAAACTTGATTTATTCAAAGAACAATCGAAGCTCAAGCGACGCCCTTCAGTACCAGAATAGGTTTTTAAATAAATTCCAGTGTTTACGAGCAACTTTTTCTTTGTGATATAGGCCACAGCCTTTGCTCTAGTGAGAGGATTCTTCTCTCGTAAAATAAACACGACAATCTTATATTATAAGGTAAAAGCCCCAATTATTGACGCTATAAGAGACAAAGTTATGATTTGATTTTTTTTAAGCAATCAAATATAAATATCGTTGAATTTTGTTTGTGGTAATGTCTTAAGTAATGTTTTAACTAATCAATTTCTTTTTTTAAAATGATAATCAGTGATATTTACTAATTAATTTTAAATAATTAAATGGATAATCTGGATACACCAATTATTGACGGGTTAAAAAACTGATTGATCTAAATATTGACGTACCGTAACCCCAATTATTGACGCCCCTACTGCGCATGCGTCGAATCATTTGGTTATATTTTTATTTATCAAAACTTGATATAAAGTAATCAATATTATTAAAGTTAATTAATAATAATTTCTATGAATGATTAATTATTATTAAAAATATAACAATTTATTCAAAAACTTATTTAACACCAAAACACGCCGAGTTATTTGACAGTTAAAAGCCTTGTATATAATCGCGTAACGTATTTTATACTTAAAAAAAAGGCGTCATAGCGCTGTTGACTGGCTGTCAATATGGGATTCACCATAAAAATTATGAACTAGTTATTGACTCCCATTATTTAAATATTATAAAGCATACAATTAATTTCGATTATTCAATTTTATAAATATTTCATGTACTGTTAATTAAAAAAAAAAAATAGGTCATATAATTACATGAAAAAATTAATTTAAACTCGGCAGTTAAAAAAAATGCTTTTCTAACCAAAGTTGTTAAGAAAATAGACGCTCGTAAGCTGATTTGATGAACTGGTGGTAACTTTATTTTTTTTTAATAATTAATATTTAATATTTTGAACTGAAAGTGATTTTTTTTCAATTTTTTAATTAATTAGAATTTAATAAAAATTTATTTGATTGTTATTCTTATTACAGATAATTTAATATATTTAAAGATAATTTAGGGTGTCAATATTTAGACCCCCGTCAATAATTGGGGCTTTTACCTTACAATATAAAAACTTTTTCAATGTGTCGGTAGAAGTAAAAGGAGAGCAAAAAATAAGATATCTAGACTCTAGATATTATGGATCCCGTAATTGAAGTAAATAATATCAGTCGTAAAAGGAAGTTTTTCTTACAACTCCCCAGGTACTACTATCATAAATTTTTTTCCGTACATATTTTTACAGGAAAATTAATGATAAAGTTTTCCCTGAAAATATAGCAGCGAAAGTGTTTTTGTTAACATGGAAATCACGTGAATAAATTATGGAATACTTAAATTTTTTTTGGCTGTAGAAAAGTGAGAAGTTTTTACTTCGTCAGTACTGAATGAATTTTACGAAAAATTTCTGTTATATTTTTTTTTTTCTTTTTATTATAAAACAAAAGATTTTAACAAATGAAAATGACATTAAAGCACACACTTAGCGCTCTAGATGTCCAACTTTTTTCTATTCTTTTTATTTTCACCGAGAAATCCGTGTAATACACTGACACTTGACCTCATCATTTTTCTTTTCTCCAGAAAAAAACTTCTTGGCGTGTAATTTACTTTTGAACAAATGAAATTATAAAATAAAAATCCTTGTTTTTACTTTCTACATTTTAACTACCATTCAATTTTCAATTATTTAAAAATAAAGGAAAATTTTTAAAATTTAAGAACTACCCTAACTGCGTTCAGTCAACCGGAAGTTAACAAATGACTATTTTTATTTTTCTGTCACTTGTCAAATATTTTATTGATGATTTAAAAATCAAGTTTCATTTAGAATTTTTTCGACATAACTTTACCATTTTTCAACATACATTTTTTTAGACAAGCATCCCGAGTCGAAATTCGAGTTCCGTTTTAACCGTAATTTTTTCCCATCTCAATTTTACGGTCAAAACAGACTTGGCGCTGTATTGATAGCTCATTTAAACTGAGCCTGGTTTCACCGTAACTAGTGGAGTTTTGTCCCATTCTACCACGATTACGGTCAAACCAGGCTTGAAATAATGATAATAATAATAATAATAAATAATAATAAATTAAATTTTAAAATTCTTAGGGGTCCGGGTTCAAATCCAATTGAAATCACATTTATTTATTTTTTTTTTGTTTTAATCACTGCAATAATAATTATTATTATAATTAATAATTATTATTGTTATAAGAAATAAGTAATAGTAATTAATAATAATTGTCATTAACATAAAAATTTGTAATTAACAATTATTACAATTACTACTATCAAAATCGTTTATGAGCACAAAAAAATATATAAAATTAATTTTGTAATAAAAAACAAAATGGATGATTTCCCAAATTTGAGTCTTTTTTTTACGAACAGGGGTTATTTATTGTCCAGTTTATACATATTAAGGAGTAAGGAAATAGGAGGAAAGGATTACTTATGGTAACTTAACCTAATACGCTTCGTAAATAAAGAAATAATTAAAAGTCGCTTTGCCCTAACCGAGAACCGAACTTGGAACCTATCGCTCGTCAAGACTTACGCGCTACCCGCATCGCTACACTGCCGATTGGTAAAAGGCGAATCTCAGTAGTCTCATAAACTTTTTAAATGACGCGTCTTGAAATGACTAAGTTCTGAGTGGAATCTGAAAAAGAACTTAGAAATTAAATTAAATTAAATTAAATTAAAAAAGAACGGAGAAATTAAATGAATAGTAATAATTATATTTATAGACATTCAAAATTGAAATTTAGATACCCATTCTCAATTATTAATCTTATACTTCTATTTTCAATTGTAAGATTCGGTAATTGCTTATTTTCATGGGGTGTGAAATCAACATGATTAGATTATTTTCTACTTAATAGATATTTTTTTTTTTTTTTAGAATAAATCTAAAATAGAAAAATTTTTCAAAATTTTTTTCAAAAATGTTAATTTTGGGATAAGAAAAATTATGAAACATTTCAATTTTTTAACTAAAAACAAATTATGAAAAATTTCAAATTTTGGATTAAAAAAAAGTTTTAGCAAAATATCGAAAAATCGATAATTAAAAAAATTTTT
The DNA here is from genome assembly GCF_020080835.1 of Cotesia glomerata. Lineage (NCBI taxonomy): Eukaryota > Metazoa > Arthropoda > Insecta > Hymenoptera > Braconidae > Cotesia > Cotesia glomerata. The sequence goes on from NC_058162.1 coordinate 7,160,371, forward strand.
TTTTTCTACTTGTAAAATATTGTTTTTATCAGAGTAAATCTAAAATAGAAAAATTTTTTTAATTTTTGAAAAATTTCAATTTTAGAGTAAAAAAAAATATGAAAAACGTCAGTTGTTGGATTAAAAAAAAAACTATGAAAAAATATCAAAAAATTAATTACTTTTAAAAAATGTGAAATTAAACAATTACCTGCGATTCTTATATATTTTAAAACTTTTTTCAGTGAAAATATGTGAACTAAGCTGAATTTAGAAAAGAATAATATTTTTTTTCCAAAATTCAAATTTTTGAAAGAAAAACCCTTCTCTGAGATTATTATTATTATTATTAAATTTTTAATTTTTAAATGTCAACTTTTCATGTTTTTTATTAATTTAAATTTTCGCGCCTAAGAACTACAAGATGGCAAGAGAAATAATAATAATCAACAAGATGACAAATATAGTAATAATATTTATAATGATAATATTATACTCCTGGAAATTTTTACGGTCAAAACAGACCTGCGTACGGCTGTTTTAACCATACTTATTCTCCGATACCGTCTTGTACGGTCAAAATAGACTCGATTTTTAGCGGCATATTAGACTTCAAAGAGTTGGGACATTTTTACGGTCAAAACGGGACTCGAATTTTGACTCGGGATGTCGAATAAAAACTATATCAATGAGTGACTAATAAATTGTTAAGATTAATTATCAGAATAAATTATTATTCAGTCAAAAAAAATTTTTATTTAGTTTTTTAAATGCTTATTCATCCTTTAAGAATTTATTTTTAAAAAATTACAATTAAAATCTTAGAAAAGTGTGTGTGCAGACAGAATAAATATTCATATAACAATACAGATTGTTAATTTAGAAATTTTTCTCATTACCTCTAAATCGTTGATCAGACTCAAAAATTTACAAATTTTCAAAAATTCATAAAAAATATTCAAGGGGGAACGCCACTGTGACAGTCGGAAAAAAGAGGTGATTTTCGGGAATTTTTTTGATAGGCAAAATAAAAGAATTTGGGGATCGGATTTTTTTATTTGATTAAGGGTATATTAAAGATTACTAGCCTAAATTTTTATTAAAAAATATACAAAAACGGATCATCTGAAGATAAAAACACAAATTGCTTTTTAATCAGTAAGGATGTAGTTATCGTCGCACGTACGGAATTTTGAAAATTTTATTTTTTAAAAAAGTGGCGACTGATTGAAAATTTTCTCACTATTCTTGCTGTTTTTTTTTCGTTTTAACCCGGCTAAAAAAATCTTTAAAATACAAATTTTTTAAATTCCGTACCCGCGATGATAACTACATCCTTACTGATTAAAAAGCAATTTGGGTTTTTATTTTCAGATGATCCGTTTTTGAGTTATCGAACCGACTTTAATGTTATATTCTTTAATGTACCCTTAATAAAATAAAAAAAATCCGATCCCCAAATTCCTTTATTTTCCCTGTCAGAAAAATTCCCGAAAATCATGTCTTATTTTCGATCGTCACAGTGGTGTTCCCCCTTAAATCATAGAATCATAGAAACACGTTTTTCGCATGGTGCTCCATAAATGAATGTTTTAAAAATATCAATAAAAATTAGAGAAAAAATTTATATTCTCAATTTTTATACTGAGAAAATAAATACAATACAAAATTTTGTAATTTTTTAAAAAATAATTCATGAATCCGCCTTAAATACCAATAAAAAAAAATTTTCTGTAACTAGATTTTTTTTAACAATTCCTAAAATGCACACAGAAAAAAAAATGTTCTTAAATCAAGTATATAATTTTGAAGAACTTCATCTTCTTGATTTGAGTAAAAAAATTTTTAAACTAAGAAATTTTTACTTGGTTTAAGTAAATTTTACTTGATTCAAGAATTTTTCGTCTTCAATCAAGTTCATTTTTTTTTTTCAGTGCATGTATTGATAATTAACAATATTTTAATAAATAATTGAATCAAAAAATTTTTTTTACTATCCAAAATTAAAAAAATTTTTTCTTAACTAATTCACTCATCAATATTGTTTACTCCCAAAGAAGGGACTAAGAAAAATTAATTAATAATTAACTAAAACGTAAAACACGCTAGAACAAAATTAAAAATCAACAGATGAATAAAAAATGGTAGTCGTTTAAAAACTCAAAAATGAATGTAAAATCTTGAATAATATATGTATAATACGGAAGTATCAGTAGAGCAGGTCGTTGTCGGTCAGCCACCCACATGATGGCGCGGCGTGCGTGCAAGGCCACGGAGTGGAGTAAAGTTGCGCGTACGCGTCACGTTAGTGCTTGCAGCCGCGTCGTTGGACGGTTTTGGTTGGTATTCTGTGTGTAGTATTCGTATTATTATTATTATTATCAATATTATTATTATATATCGGCTTGAGCTGTAGTATAGTACTCTTGGCTGGTACTCTCGTATTGGATAATACCTAGGGAGGTGAATAAGGATTCTGCTTAAGGTGGGGGGCGGGGGGGGGGTGGCTATAACGCCGGAGCGAAGAAGACACCCGCGAAAGCTTTCCCGGGGATGAGAGAGACCGAAATTAAATACATAGCTGCAGTAGTAGTAGTCGTAATAGTAGTAGGTAAAAGCTGTAGGTATGATAAAGGTGGCGTGGGTGTCGCGACGCCCGGAGAGTCAGTCGTCAACCGACCTCAACGTGTGTCGTGTAATCTTTCATTCTTCTCAATCCGACCGTAAAGACCTTTTTTACCCAGTTTTTTTACTCACTTTTCAATACATATTGTAGTCTATCGCTCTTCGGCTTATCGGTTCCTCCGGTTTTGTAATTTGTGAATTTTATCTACCGAGAAACGATACTGCTATCATTTACAGTGATGATTATATTTATTATTAATGTTGTTATTAGGTAGTATTGTCGTTTTTTGTTGTGATGTGTTAAAGTGGTTTTTTTTATTATTGACGTGTTTCAGGGAAAAGTTATTAAAATTTTTAATACAATAATTGACCGCTCTTATCCTTGACAAAGAAACTGAAAATAACAAATATTTGAAAATAAATTATTAGAAAGAAAAATAATTTTTTTTTTTATAGGAAAATTTTTAAAATTATCAATAGAATTTTTTAAAAATATTTTTTCAACCCTAATTTATTTTTTTGAGATTGAATGTAACAGAAGGCTCATAAAATAATTTTTTAAACCAACAAATTATTACAAAGAAAATTTTTTGTTGGGAAATTTTGAAAAACTAATAATGTAATTTTTTAAATATTTTCTTATTATTCATTTATTTTTAAAAACTCTATAAATAATAGTCAGATATTTGCTGATTTCAGTATCATTCCTTCACATTATGACTCGAGCAATTTTGCTTTGTTATTAAATGGCAAATAATTTATTTTATGGATCACTTTATAGTAAACCGAGAAATTTATCGACGTCTTATTCATAACTTCTAAATTTTATGTTACTAAAGATAATAATGTGACAATTTTTTTGTTAACTTCTACTGATAAAAGAACTCTAGATGAAACATTAAAAGTTCTATTTATAACGAAAAATTTTTGTACTAAAATAACTGACATTCAACAATTATTATTTTAAAATCAATGAACTAATTGATAAAAATCTGAAAGTGTTTATCTTTGAATTTTCTCTCTAAATTTTGCTTAATAAAAGTCAGTATTATTTTTATTCCCACACAATTTCTGTAAGTTTGTTATTTTAACTCAAGAATTTTAAATAAAATTATTTGAAATAGTTTCTCTTGTAAAAATATTCATTTTTTACTTTTTTTTTTTTTATTGAAAAAAAAGACAATTACTGCCAACTTCCGTATCATAAAATTCATCGATAATTTTTTGTGAGAAAAAAAATGTAATAAAATAATTGGAACCTCTCAATTGTACCAGAAAAAATTTATCAATATTCTGCGGAGTTAAAAAATGTCGTTTCAAAATCCCAAAAAAAAATCTAATTTTTTTGTCAATTTCGATATTTTTTTTTCTATTAAAAAAAATTCATACTTACTTTTACTTGAAAAGAAAAAAAAATTCACTACAAAAATTTATAAAGTTAAAAATTCCGGTAATTTTCTAAGTACAAAAAAAAACATTAAAATTATTTTGACAACAAAAAAAATCCAAGAACGTAAATTGTGACTGAAGTTGAATGAACGTGCATCAATGTAAGAACGTATGACCTGACGACCTTTAGTCGTGGTATGTCAGATGAGGTCACTACGGCATCAAAATGATCAATTAACTAAATATTTCAACCGCCTCAAATATTCATTTCACCTCGTAATACTAATTACACTCATTACTTATTACATAACTATTCCTTTGATACTAATTTCACCAAAATGTAATCTAAAAAAATTATATAAATCAGTGATTGCGGGATGAAAAGCAAAACAACAGAGACAAAATTATTAAATAAACTAAATTGAAAACATAAATCTGTTTGAGAAGACGTCAACTCGTTGGACTAATTTACTTAGTTGAATTAGAAGGAAAGTGCGGGTTCCCGCGCGCTTTTATCCCTCGACCTCGTTTAAAATCGAGATAAGAGCCTCTTAAAAAAATAAAAAAATCAAATATATATTAAATTTTTAAAACCCTAACCAACTTTTTCTTGAATTCATTAAAAATCTTACGTCATATATTATATATTATATACTACATATTTTTATTATTCACCCGCACTTTGAATCACATTTTGACATACACAGAGACAGAACAGAGAAACACACACAAACATCTTGAAATATTCACTGCTGTTTACTTAGAACCGTCATTACTAATTAATTAGTTAATTATTTACTTTATGCTTACGTAACAAGTTTTACGTCGTTGTACTCTGTGTTTTCGTTCAGACTGCTTGAATAATTAGGTTTATTATAATTCATTGTCGGTTATTTAATTAATTTCATTCAATTCCTCTTTTTGGTGCTTGGGTTCTTGAGAAAAATTTAATAAATTCATTTCTTAGAGAAGGAAGAATTATTTTTGCTTTAAATTTCTTTGATTTAGAGCAAGCTTACGCTATTTTATTATTTTTTTATTTTTTATTTCTGTTCATTAAAAATTATTATTATTTCAAAATTTTTTAATTAATTATCTTTCAATAACTTTATTTGAGTTAAAAATCAAATCAAAGAATTTATTGAAAGAAATGAAAGTCAAGGTAAAAAATTATAATTTTCTAAAGCAAATAAAGAAAAAAAAAACTAAACATTCAATAAATGCATAAAACTTTCGATAGTTGAGTTACTTTCCCTGGAACGTGTCGAATCGATTTTTGAACGTCTTTCATAATCCTTCATTCATTCTTTCATCCCTACTTGATATGTCACGGAAATCACGGAAATCTTCTGCTTCATTTCCTTAGATAGTCACGGATTTTATTCCCACCCTAGTAGAAATGATCAAGTTTTTACTCGATTAAATCTAGTATCTGGCTAGCGATCATGTCTAGTAACTGGCTAGTATAATATCCAGTAACTGTCTAGTTACTGGCCAGTTTTACTAGATATCAAATAAAACATGGTGACACTTGTACATTTGGAGGTTATTTAAAATTAAATATGGATAAGTTTGTTACAATTCAAAATAATAATAATAATATTCAGAAACAGTGTAAATAATTAAAAAAAAATTGAGTATTTCAATATAAAAATAATTTGTAATATATTTTAAAAAATGGATGAAATTTAAAAAATTCACATAATAACCGAATTGCGGTTGTGGGCAATCAAAACAAATACTCCAGACTGTCATCTAGATGAATTATTAAAAATTTTACGAGTTTTTCCAGATTTGCCAATACGTGCAAAAACACTTTTAAAAATAACTGTTATTTTTATTTTTTTATATTATTAATGTTTTTAGTTTTATATTTAAGAATATAATATAATAAATTAATAACTTATTTCCTAGTTCTTAATACTTTTATAAATTAAACTTTTATATACCAGTTAAATGTTAAATTCATAAATAAATTTTATAATTATTCCGTTTATTAATTATTACTATTTTTATTATTAATATTATTACTCTTTTGAATTGTAACAAACTTATCCATAGTTAATTTTAAATAACCTCAAAATCTACAAGTGTCACCATGTTTTATTTGATGTCTAGTAAAACTGGCTAGTAACTGGGCAGTTACTGGATATTATACTAGCCAGTTCCTAGCTTAAGTCTAGTTAAACTAGCCAGTTACTGGCGAGATACTTGATTACATTTCTACTGGGGCACGGAACTACTGCATAATTTTATTATTTATCTATTAATTACCGGATCAGTGAAAATTAGTAATTTTATTAGGAATCACCAGCGATGCTCACAAATTATTTCAACGAAAGAGATCCGAGATCTACGAGTGAAAAGTGAAAAATAAAAAAAAATACTAATATAATAATAAAAACAATTTTTTTATAATGAATTTTTTAAATATCGAGAGTCATTGACCTCTCAACCCCCGTATTAAGTTCTATACTGTGATGTTTGATGCTGCATTGGTGTTTTATGCGGCGGCGACAAAAAGGTGTGATAACGGTTTTTAATTAATTATTTATTTAGTTCAATCTAAAAAAAAAACAATTTATTATCATTTGTAATCACAATAATATTCAAAAGTTCTACATTTTTTTAATTAATGAAATTTATTGTTAAGAACAAAGATAATAATGAAGTAGCCATGTTTTTTTTTTCTATTTCAATGACATTGCAATTGTCATGTCGTAGAAAATATACCAGTTTAGTTAATACACTGATAAAAAAATTTGAATGTTATTATTATTTTAATTAATACAAAAAAAGTATGTGTAGGAGAGATTTGAAATTTTAGAATACTGCAAAATTTAGACTAATTTTTTTCCACATTCCAATGTGAAATGAATTTTTTTCGATCTGTACATATTTTCTTAGAGAAATGTTTGATCAGGGTTCAAATAAAACTTAAAATTGACTCATTATGATTGTCATGTAAAAAATTTAATGAATTAAAAACAATTTTTACAAAGGTATAAATATAAAAATTTGTTGCAATTTCTTTTACAACGAATGATAATTTTATATCGGAATGTCTCAGTTTTGTTAACCGAAAAAAAACATTGATTTAAGTGAGGCATTATTTTGAAAATTTCACTTTTGCTTCAAGCTATTTACTTTAAATTAATTCAAGAAATTTACTGGTAAATAAAAAAAGAAAACAAAGAGGATTGATAAAACAAGAATTTAAACAGATGTTTAGCAAATTCATCAATTTAACCTATTACTTTATTATTTTAAAACAAGATATAATATGTTTTTCCCAAAAATTTATTTTTCTTGTAACAATAATTTAAGATATGACCGGTTTATTTCAACAATTCCAACAATCCTCAAATTTTGCTATTTTTTTTATATCATTCCAAATAAATTTCCAATACTTTTGAGGATAGGTTGAATTGAACCAAAAAAAAAATCTTTAGGGAAAACAAAATAATTGTCCATTCCAGAAAATAGTATTTTTGATATCAAATTTAATTCTATCTTCCGAAGATGAGATATACTCTTGATGTTTAGAAGTCGAATTTTACTTCGTTAACAAAACGAGTTTCAAGCCAAACAATTATGGAATCAAAATTATGGGACCAAGAACATTTCTCTTCAATCAACTAAGGTAAAAGACCCCATTAGTGGCACCTTTAACCCCTATTAGTGGCACTTTTTTTTTTAATGAAAAAATGTTCTACTTGGGATAAAAATTAAAAATTTTTTTGATCTAAAGATCTTAAAGATTTGAAATAATATATTCATTATTGAAATTAATGATTTCATTAATTGAATAAGTACCAAAATCAAAGAATGTGTCAGTAATGGGGTCCCCGCCACTAATGATGTCTTTCACCCTAGTTCTTTTCAGCATATAATAATTCAATTATATTTTTTTACTTATTGTATCTATTTTACATATTCCTAATAGTTGATTCAAAATTTCGAATTTTTCTGAAACTTACAACTCCAAAAGCGAGCACACTCACGCCACGTGGCCATCTAGCGGTATTTTTACAAACTACAAACTCAAAAAAAGTAAAATTTCTCTTCGGAAAAAATAGTTTTGTTTGTAGATCAATAATATTCTTCTTCAATCCACTAATCTTTTTTTAATGAACTTTTTTTTATTGTTAAGTATTGATTCAATTTACTATTCAAAAGATAGATAATGGTAGAGTAACCTTGTTTTTTTTTTTTAATTTATTTATTTACTCTTGTGTCATTGCTAATATCGGATAAATTATATAACGAATTAATTCATGAAAATATCGATTGAGCAGTTATGTTGTTATGATAGAATTATAGAATAATGTGACGTTAAATGGAATGTCATATGAAGGCGTATGCCGGATTATACCTTCAAACGCGGGAGTAATTTAGCTTGAATATTAAACGGCGTTAACACTCGCACTCAGCTTAAATCTCGGCTCTTTATTTTCACTATTATATTATACCTTCATACTTTACTTTGTTATTGCGAGTCCCTAAAAATGCAGGCACGGTGCCGAGCATCAGCAGTTACTGGTACTGCGGCATGTACCAGCTGCTGTGGCAAAAAGAGACTTTTGAGACTGTCTGAGACCGAGTAGAATTGCAATAGGAGCCCTCTAAAACGACGCATTAGCGTCGAGGGAGAAACTGTACAACTGAGCAGGGCACTTTACACAAAATATGAGTATAGTGTGCTCTTTAACATTTCTACGAGTTGTTCCAAGAGACTTCTAGGGTCGTGGAGGCTCTGAAATATCATAAACAAATCTTTCGTTTTAAAACAATCCACATTTTTATGATAATTACTACATGACAGTTGAAAAGTAGGCGAAAATTTGGAAATATTTAGTGTGAAACAATACTTAATTCAGAGGGGTCGACAAATTCTCGTAGTTCATAGATTCAATTTTCATACATAGCACACTCATCAAAATTATTTTAATAAAATAACATAAAGAAGATTCCAAAAAAATATGATGTAGTAATAAATGAGTTTTCTTGTCGTAATAAATATATTAAATAGAATAAAAGTTGTAAAAAAAATTCTAACTGTAACATCATAATCCAGAACCAGACTTTAAATATTTTCATTTTGATAATTTTTTATTTTAAAATTTGCGATGTTTAATTGCAAAAATTCATATAAAGCAGTCAATATACCAATTTTTACGATTAAATATCGTAAATTTTTAAATGTGATCATTGGAATTTTTCCTATAATTTTTTTCCATGTAATTATCTTAACAAAGTAAGCTAATTTGCAATAATGAATCAGTCTGTAATACCATGCACAGAAAAAAATTTTTTTAAGATAAGCTAAGATATTTTGTGGTAACAAATGAATTTGTTAACATAGGGGTAACAAACCATATGTTAAAATAACAAAATTTAGGTTATAACAAGTTATTGATATGTTATAACAACAAAACAGTTTTGTTACTATAGCAAAATATTTTAGTTGATTCGACAAAATGCTTTAGTTGGTATAACAAAGTTTTTCTTTGAAATAGCAAAATTATTCTATTAAAATAACAAACAGAATTTGTTGGAGCAACAAAGACAATTTAGTAAAGTAATAAAGAGAATTTGTAAGAATAACAATGAGAATTTGTTAGAATATCAAATAAATGTGTTACAGTAAATTTTATAAGAATACATTTAAAAAGCAAAAAATTAGTTTTGTTATTGCAACAAAATCACTTTTTTACTGATTTTTTGATATAACTATACTCATTTGTTACCACAACATATTTTTCAGTTATTCCGTCTTTTGTTATTTCAACAAAAATCGTTTTTATGCGTGCACTTCATCAATCTATCGTCTTAACAAAAATCTTGCAAATTTTGTTCTAGCAAAAATATCTGTTTGTTGTTACACTTTAATTATTACATTACCATTACGTAGCTGATTTTATTAAAACAATGAAATTTATTTATTGCCTTAAAAAGATAAATTTGTTTCCATTATTATTACTTATTTTAACTAAATTATTCAGCTAGTTTAACAACAAAATTTGTTAGACCAACTTACCAGTTAATGTTACCCTAACAAAATGTTTTTTATTAAACCAAAAAAAAATATTTATTATTCCTTTGAAACAAATTAGTTCAACAAACCGATTTGATAATTCAGCTAAACTGTTTGGTTAAACTAGATAAAGGGTTCTGCTTCAATTACTAAACTGTATCGTTAATAGAGCATATTAATTAAATGACATTATAAACTATGTTTTATTATAATTTCATACGATTTGTTGTCCTAAAAAAAAATTTTTTCTGTGCAAATAATTTTTTTTTCAACTTTTCATTTTATTTAAAAATTCTATTGAAATAATCATAAATAAAAAAGTAATTAAAACGATTTGACAGTACTTAAATATAAATTATCATTCGTCAGTTATTTAAAAAAATTATTATCGATTATTTTGATTGTTATCATTATTATTACTATGAAATTGGTGTGAAAGAATGTAGAGATAAGAATTTCTTTCACCTTCAAATTATATCTGATAAACTATTTCCTGTGTTCAAAGCTACATCTTCGTAGCCTGATCAACGTTTTAAATAACTTTTTATAAACGAAATACTTATTCAATAAAATTTTAAAGATAAAATTCACTTTATGAAATTTCAGATTAAATTCACTATTCATGTAAAAAAATAAAAATTGATCACATCAAGAGTTAAACCTGGTTTTAAAACAGTCATATATATGTAGGTTTTTATTCGTAATTCGACTGTTAAAGCTTTAAACTCTTTTATTTTATCTCAAATGCATTTTTATACGGCTTCGTTGCTTTTAAATTATTAATAATTGAAATAGCTTAATTAACAAACTCAATTACTGGAAATTACTTCCTGGCATTACTGGGACTGTTTATTTTTCTTTTAATCTTTTACTCTAAAAAGTTTATTCTATTGATGCCAAATAATAAAAAAAAATAATTGAAACTTTTTAATTACAAAATTATCGTTTGGTCGATTGATTTAATAATTATTTTTTATTTAATTCAGTAATAATTAAAAAATTGTTTTTCAATTCTTTTGTAAAAAAAAAAAAAAAAATTGAAAAAAGTTTAGAAAATCCAAAAGTTCAGGACTCACAATACTCATTGTATTTTAAATAAAAAATCTATTATATTTCTAGTTGATAGCATAAATTGCAAAAAGAAAATTTATTATTATCAATTATTGAAGCAATTTAAAGGAGAAGAAAAAAATTGAATTTTCCGGTTAATAAGTCGTACAAAAAAGTCCTCAAACAATTTCCACGTCGTCAAAAGCTCGGTAATTCAAACAAATCACTAAAATTCTTCATACATCTTTTATCTTCTGGACTATTTATTTAATAGCCAAACAGTTAGCAACAGTTATAGACGTCTTTTTCAAACCCTTCACCATCAGAACAGTCTCTAACCTGGCAAGTAAGCTCAACCCCCGTCAATCAAGCGATAATTTATACGTCTTCCTCAAAATAATTGTTTCCTGAATCCCGTGTTACGCTCGGACGAAAGTTTATGGGTGATTCTTGCCCTCAACTGTCGAAAAAACCTATGCTTCTGTTCCTCAAATCTAATATAACGTAGACAACAATTGGATAAAAAATTCCGCAAAGAAAAAAGCGGATCAGACTAAAAAAATATCGGAAAGAGAGTTTGAAAAGCACGAGATAATTGGGTTGAGACCGTGATCGATCTTCGCAATACACAAGCGAAGGCTTTAATACAACTTGTAGTACATAGAATAAGAGCCGAGAACCGAGGCGAGACGAGAAATGTATTGAAGGGTTGCATCAACGCTAAAATTTCCAACACTTGTGCTTCCGTTTTCCAGGCTCGTACACCTTCACTTACTTACTCCTTTATTGGTTATCCTTTCTCTTAGCTCTTACATCTAACACTTAGCACCTTACACCTTACACCTTTCACTTAGAACTACATCGTCCTATCTTCTATCTTCTATTTGTGTCGACTAGTTGGCAGATTCAATTTTCATCAGACATCAGATGAGTTGAGTATTGAGCTTCAAAAAGAAGAAGGATCTTGCTGCCATTAGAACAAATTTCTCACTTCAAGATTCCTAATTAATTTTACCGTTCCGTTAAAATTTTAATTTGACTTCGGTCACTTAATCTAAAGTGTAGTGTTCATCATTGCTTTGCCTTAGCTATTTGAAATTTGTTAATAATTGGTAAAAGTAATCAAAAAATGATTTTATACTCATCGAAAAAAAATTGAATTATAGAACACTCGTATTAAAATGATGTCGTTAAAACATCATAAAATTAAATTATAGAAAAATATATATTTGCATATGTTGCAGCAACAAATCAGAATAAATTTATAAGTTATACTAGCGGACCCAAAAGACATCCTGTACACACGTCTTAGATTTAGAAATCTTAGAAGCTTATTTGAATAAATTGTAACAGTTTGGACCGTTTTAATGAAAATTATCATTAAAACATTATTACAATGTTATATTTCAATCATCACGTAATTGATTTTACTACAATAACACAAAATTTTCTCGAATCTGATCGCAGTGCTTACTATCGAGTCATAACCAACTTGCAAAAAAAAAAAAAATAAAAAAAAATCGAAAATTTTTCAAGAATTTTGGAAATTTTTTTCATAAATTTTGAAAAATTTTCGATTTTTTTTTTTTTTTATTTTATTTTTTTTTTTTTTTTTTTTTTTTTTTGTAAGTTTACGAAGTCACTAATACAGATTCAAGAGAAAAATGAAGGAAAATTTTTTTTTTCATTTCGATAAAAATTATGACCTTTTCAGAGCGAAATTCTTGCTCCTTTAATTTTTTCAAAAATTCAATCAAGTGGGAAAAAAAAAAAACGGTTGGCTGGATTAAATTGAAACTTCGTAGGGTTTTTGTGGGTATATTAAACAGTAAAAGACACACTTAAGAGCGGTTTATAGTTGATTTTCAAACGTGTTTTTCTCATGTATGTGATAAAATTTCGAAAAAAAACTTAAAATTTCGAAAAAATAATTAAATTATCTATCGAAGAGCGAAGCGCTTTTTTGGAAAATTTTCATTTATTTATGCATAAAATGCGTTTTAAGATTCCATTTTTTGTACAAGGATGACAGAGATACTTTCTTTTGTCCAATAGAGGGCGAGAGAGAGAAAAAATGTAAACCCTTCTTAACATTAGTGGTTTCCGCAATATTTTTGATTAGGCGCTTGATTTTCCAAAAAACCACAAAAAGCCCTTTTTTGGTTGCTTTTTCAAATTCATGTAATGATTAAAAAATGTAATGATTAAAAAAAATTTTTTCTTTCAAAAATCAATAGCCAATCCTTGTAGAGAATTTATTCAAGTTTTTGAAACCAACCTTGAAATTTCTGTGCGATCATTGGTTGCTGAGATATTGGTAATCAAAGACAAAATGATCTTTTTCCATTCAAACACCGATATCTCAGCGAAAAATGCTCGTATCGAGATTTTTAAAAAATCCAATGAAAGCTGAATGAACAAGTTATTAGGTCCATATATGATGGTTAAGTCGAAAAAATTTTTTTCAAGTCCGTAGATTAAAAAAAAAAACCAAAAAAATTTCGAAATTTTTTTTTTCGGTGGATTTCTCAAGATTACTCGAAAAAAAATTTCAAAAAAAAAATTTACAAACTCAGATCCGAAAACTAGACACTTAGAGCTACAATTTTCTTTTTTTTATTTGATGTACGATCATTTTTCTAGAAGTTATAGCCTGTTGAAAATCCTCTAAAAATTTGGATTTTTTTCTTGCTCCCTTAATTTTTGTGAGAAGTGTATAAAAATTAAGAAAGTGAGTTAAGCTGCAATAACAAATCAGTTTGTACCGCAACAATCAATATATTGTCTTAACAACAATCATTTTCTTGTTATAACCATATCTGTTTGTTGTTACAACTAAATTATAATGTTAACATTTCTTGTCCTTATCATAACCTTTTTTTATGATCATATATGATTTATTGTCTCTATCTAACATAATAATTTGGAACCACAACTTGTCTTATATTGTAGAAACAAGAAACTTATTCAGTGGATCATTAATACTACCCTGACAAAAAAAAAGTAATTGATTAAAGGAGTAAAATTCTTGAACTGAAAAATTTTCTTGGTTTGTGTAAATTTTATTTGACTCAAGAATTTATTTTCTTACTTCAAGATAATCGAACTTTTCAAAATAATGTTCTCTAGTGAATGATGTTCTTAAATAGAGATACAATTGTAGTTAACTTTACAAGTAATAATAGTTACAAATTCAAAAAATTCATACTTTTATCTTCATTATAATCAATCACGAATCCTTATCTTGAAGAAGATACTGCGAAAAATAAAACTAAGTAAATTAGTTTAATCTAAGATACAAATAAACATTTGAATAATCCTTAAGTCATTGTCTCTAAAAAGTAATTAAAACTTGTAAGGTCTTTTGTGGAAACAATTTATTGAAGGAACAGTAGAAAAATTTCTCCAATTAGCAGACTTAGCCAAGCGTTTTTGCACGCCACAAAACAATGCTCATATCCATTCATTTATCAACCGTAAACATTTGAACTTTGTAAGAATAAATTTTCCGATATAGCTTGATATTTCCGCGTGAGGTAAAATCAAAAAATTTTATAGGTCTATATCTCGCTAGATATGTTTTAATATGTAAAAAATTTTTTACGGAAGAAAATACCAGTTCTTTAATACTGCTTCATGATTTTAACTTATAAATAGTGAATAATTACAATTTTAATGATGAAAATTTCCATGAAAACAGGTATTGTTGACGTCTGATAGACCAGAACAAAGTTTAAAGAGCTCGTGATTTTTAATAAGAAGGAAAACAAAAGCTCAAGTTATCAGCAGCTATATCACAGTGCATTTTCAACATACACATACACACATTGTGTCTGGAGAATTTCTCAGTGTTTAGTCGATGAAAAGCCAGAATCTTAGAGGCGAGTGAAATATTTATCATCAAACACATTTCATCTGTCTGATGCCAGATACTAATAAAAGTGAGGTACTTGTACTAATAAAAAATACATTAAATCCGAAATAAAGTGAGATCCTTGAAAAATAACTCGGGTGATGTCTGATAAGACACTAAATTTTAATCAATACGTCCAATTCGTTCAGGGATTACACACATGTTTATATGAGTTTCATATCTATGATCGATAATTATGTTGATATTATTCGAAGCATGTTTATGATTAGACTACTTTGTTGATAAAATATTTACAGAATAAAATGCTACATTCTAGATATAACTTATATCTGTCTATATTTGTAAAAAATGCTTGCCGTAAGATGGACGGTGTGGCTTAATCTATATAGAATAAGCGAAAGGAAATTTAGTATAGACCGGATAGCTCAAATGGTAGAGTAACCGACATGTCTTCGGAAGGTTCTGGGTTCGAATCCCAGTCCGAGCTATCTAATAATTTTTTCTCGCATATTCTTTAAACTCACATTAAGATGATCCTCTCCAAAAAAAAAAAAATTTTTTATTTTGTTGAGGAAATTTTGTATGAAAATTATTTTTATTCTGAGTAATTTTTTTTTTCTGAAATTATAATTATAAATATTATTATTATTATTATTATTGTAATAATAATTTTTTTTATTATAATTATAATTATAATTATTATTTTTATAATATTTATAGTTAAACAGGACATTCACATTATATAAATTTAATGGTATAATATGAAAATAACGTGTCACTGCGGGTTGTTTTATTCATTCATAATATTTAAAGATCTTGCTTTGATTCTATCATTGTTGATTTATAGCTCGAAAGCTTTAGCATTGTTATTATATTAAGTGCGCTTCAAATATTGGATACTTTGTGTAAGGATGGATATCATAAATGATTAGATGTGATTGTAGGCCAGGACTACTCCTCCCTCTTCACTGTTCCCAAATCTTCGTCGAGGGTTCTTTTTTGTTGGGATTTGTGTATTTATAGCCCTAATCCTGATGTTTATTTTTAGTTTTTTGTAATAGAGTAGCGAACATTGGAACAACTTATCTGATAAAAATTTATATGTTAATAGTTAGCTTTAAAAGCTATCAGTTATCAACTTAAATGGTTTTAAAAGTCGTCAAGTTATCTGCAAGTGGTTGTGGTTGATGTCGTAGGTTGTTTTTTTGGATTGATAACTCGTAGAACGATTTATATGGATCAAAAATGACGAATGCTGGAATTTGTTATTAGCTTTAGATCCTTGGAAATAAATTTTGGTAAGAAAGATTCCAAGTGTAATCAATTGTTGTTTTTTTATAAAGGCAAATTTATACTTTAATCACTTATAATTTTTTTTTTTGCTTATAATTAATCTATTGTTTAAAAATGGGTTAATAAAAAAGACCATTTGGCAGCCGAAATGGAAATAGATTTCTCAAATGAAGGAAATTCATTTTTTATAAAATAATATTAATAACAACATATTTTTCTTCTTAATTATTTTCTTGAGCGAAAAAAATTTTTTTTTTTGACACAAGAAATTTATTTAAGTCAAGAAAATCTTGTTGTTGAGAAAATTCAACCTCTTGTTCCAAAAAGTTTAGTTCTTGATAGAAGTAAATTTTCTTGTCTTGAGAAAATTTCTCTCTTGCTCCAAAAAATTAAATATAAAAATAGAAGTAAATTTTCATTAATATTTCTATTGATTAAAATGTCAAATGGGAAGATCAAATAATATTTCATTTTTTTTTTTTCATTCAATATGTATAATTGCACGCTAAAATAATATAAAATGGGTATCAAATATTCAAGAGAAAACTTTCTCAAGGTGAGAAAATTTTTTTCTCAGCTGAAGTAGGTGGCGCTGCTTCCCTAAAGTATCTAAAAATCTTGATCAAATATAAAAATTTATTGTATCAAGTATTTATGATAATCTGAATTAAGAAAAAATTACTTCCACCAAAAATAGAATTTAAAGAAAAATTTTTTCTTCGGCCAACACAACTTCGATCTTCCTTCAGGCACCCAAAAATTTTCTTGAGCCAAGAATTTTGTTCTCCAGTCAAGAAATTTTTCTTTCTGTGTATAAATACATACATATATAAACTTTTGAACAAACGATATTTTCTGACTCAGCTTGATAAATTGAGTCAAAAAACGGCTAAATTTTTTAAAAGTTGCGCCATGAAAATGGCTGCAATAATTAGATTTTTATGAAATCTACTATCAAAGAAAAAAACTCAGTGGTCAAAATTTAAATTTGAATAAAATTTATCTAAAATTAAACAGTCTCCAACATTAAAAAAATAAATAGTTAGTTTTATTCAATTACTTGCATTTTTTAATTTTTTTACATTAAACCAATTTTGGACTGAATAAATACTATTTTTGGACCCAAGTTATTTCAATATAAATTTTGACCATTTGATTTTTTTTTACTCTTAACCAATTATGAATTAAATGAATACTAATCTGGAAAACAACTAATCCAACTATCGATTATGTTTTCATTCAACACAAAACTATTACAACCAATGAAAAATGTCCAAGTATCAATAATCTCATTTTGTTTATCAAAAAAGCAATAAGCATCGGATCATAAAACTAATTTTTGAATCTTCTTTTTTTGGCATCTATTTCCAATATTTTCAATCATGACATAAAAATAAAATTTTCACAATAAAGTAAAACTTCATTATTATCTTTAACTTAAGAATTATCATTAAAAATTTGTTTTTTATCAAAATTAGGACATATTTATCACACGATCGTTAGGAATGTAATTAAGTACTACCTCATTAAAAATTAAAAAGTAAAATAAAAATCAATGTGGCCATTGTCATTATTAGTAATATAAATATTAGAGTAGAATGACGTCTTTAAAATGTTTGAGTGATTTACTGTTAATAATTAAATAGAATAAAATCAAACTGTCTTAGATTGATGAAAATCACACGTCAACAACCGCGAAGATGACAAAGTATCGTATTTCCGGTTTGCAGTTGGGTCTTGATTGAATTTCCGGAGTACAATCGTTGTATTGATATATGGAGTTCAAAACCGTTACTCACGTCATTAAAGTGTCGAGTTTGAAGACTCGGGTTCAATAAGTCACTAACTCTTGATTAGCTATGTTGTATTAAATATTGATGGACGATCGGTGATGATTATTATTCATTATCATTATTATTATTAATAAATAAATAATTATAAATGTGTTACGTTAAATTAAAAAGACCGAGGTGATAAGTTTATAAAAAGTGATGATGGGATTTATTATGGGCTGCACATGTTTCAAAGGTACTACAATGGGCCATCTTTGTCAAGGTTTGTCTTAGTATTTCTCATCAAATCACCAAATCATGCAAATTTATGCACACTTTTATTTACTTTTTTCCTTTCGTACCAAGCACTTGATTTCCTTTATTAAACTTTTTTTACTACGAACCGATGTAGAATCGTGATATTGCTCCAATACATTATGATGTTTCTTTTTTTTTTTCATTAAAAGAAAAAAAAATTTAAACCCTAGGAATTGAAACTCCTAATATTTTAACTTTAACAATTCGCACAAATAATAATAATTAATTATCGAAACTTTTGCTAAAATTCTAAGATTATCACTGTCATTATTATTTCTGCAAATTCCAAAAAAAGTTAGACATTTTTTTCGCAGAATCTAGATCTGTAATTAATTTTTTTCAATGTAAATATTTTTTACGAAAAATTTTTTGTCAGAGTATGAACAAAAATTATAATTAACTAATGATTGTTACACTGATAGAAAATTTATGTTGACTCAAGAGGTATTTTCTTGATCTAAGAATTTATTCTGGAAGACAAATGATTATTTTGCTTCAAGAATTTCTTGTCTTGGTTTAGATTTTCTTGGCTTAAGAAATGTATGTCTTCGTTGGATAAGTCTTGTATCTTTACTCAAAACTATATCATCTTCAATCGATACATTCAAGTTTTTCAACCAAAATAACATTATCGTTTAAAAAACTTTAAATTTTTGGTTTAAATAATAATTTCTTTATTCAAGATGTTATTGAAGTAAATAAAAAAAATTTTTTATAGATTTTCAATTTAACATAATTGTGAAAATATAGTAATATTATAATTAAATATAATTTATTATAATGAAATATTATTACATAAATTTATACAAATTCACATAGTAAATTAATGACAAAAAAAAAGCCATTCTTAACACAAGTCAGTAATATCCTGGATCATGTTATCGCCTATCTTGAACCAAAAGACAAAAATTCTTGAATGAAATATATCTACATCTAGTCTCAAGAGTTTATTTTTTGAATTGAGATAGCTAGAAATTTTGAAACAAAAATCAACTTTTGAAGAAAAAATGTTTCTTGAATCAAGATTGTTTTTCTATCAGTGTATATAAAAAATTCAACGAATTGAAAAAAAAAAAATTGTTATGAAAGTATTAACAGAAAAATTTTATGAAATGTTTTTTTTTTACACGAAAATTTAAATTTCATTTACGCAAAAAAATACTCGATTAGTCAACAATTTTACGAATTAAAATAGTCACTTTACTTTTTTCAAGCAATATAAACTATATTTGATCTAACGATTTTTTTTTTCGTGGTAGCATTGATTTAAGTAATTACCAATTTTTTTCAGAAACACCAAAAAGTCTCAGATTTTGTTATTTTTATATCATCAAAAATAAATTTCAAATACATTTCAGAATGAGTTGAAATGAAACATTTGTTTTTTTTCTTTTAGTACTTCAAATGAAGAAAGTTTTTCATAAACTTAAAATGTAAAATTCTTAAAGGAAAACGAAATCATTATTAGTTTTGAAGAATTGTGTTTCTCATATTAAATTTGATTTTATTTTACAAAGTTAATAAATTCTTAGTGAAATATTATTGAATCAAAATCACCGTTGCTTATTGAAATAATTTTGTTCTTGGATCAACAATATTTTTCTTAAATCAAATATTTTTTCTGTGTTGCAATAATACCATAAAAATTTAATGTTTTTTTTTATTTTTTACGTTTTCTGTGTATGAATTATGAAAAATTAAGCATCATAAATATAACTTCTAACCTCATATTAAATGATTTATGTCAATATAATACTTTTGAATGTTCAACATTTACTCAATTATAAATGTTAATCTTGACTATTTTTTTTTTTCGATTCTTTATTATATTCCCTCTTTTTACAATTACATAAAAAATCAATTTATTCGTGACAAACATGTGTTGTATGGATTTAAAGTGTCGAATACATAATATTGCCTTTTTATTATCATTATTATTATTATCATCACCATCATCATAAAAAAAATGTTAGTATTCATTGTTTGTTTATCAGAGAGTAAAATTGTCACGTTATCCCTCAGAAATCTTACATTTTATAATTTGCTATGCATAACGCGACTGACATGCAGTCTTCGTCCCGTTCAACTGGTCACGCGACCAACCACTCGCAATACATTTTTATCCTCTAGAAAAATTCACTTCTCTTTAACTGCACACACACCATACTTGTTAAAGAAAAATAAATCGATTTAGCAACCCCGCCCTCGGCTTTCAAACGCTGTTAGATATTGCATTTATGATAAAAATACACAGTCGTAAAATTAAAAATTCACCTTGCTGAGACAACAAAAACCATTTTATGTTTGAGCTCAAAGAAAACAAAACCGCTTAATGTTACATGCGAATTCATGAAATACAATCGGTGTGTGGTTTATAAGTCAAATTATGAATTATGAATCCTCGAGGGTTTTTTTCTTCAGGTACAAGTAATACAACTGATCTTTTTTTTATTTCTATTAAAGTTGTGTTTGAGGATTAAATTTTTTCTCTTCAATGCTGAGGAACGAGTTGAATTGAAGCCAAACAGGTGTCGCGATAAAGTTGCTAAAGTAATAAAATAACTACTGAAAAATAAAAAACACAGAGAAGATAAACAAGATGGAAATAAAATGAATTTAAATTTTAAATGACAGTACAGTATGAAAAAAAAAATCTTTACAAATGTGCCCTGTCAATGTTTGGGTAGAATAATTTTATTTTAATTTCAAAAAGTCATAGGGATTTATAACTTCTACAGTAACTTTATTTTTAGTTTTTAAAACGTTAATGAAAAAAATTTTATAATGAATTATAAAAAGATAAAAGTTACTTATTTTAAAAACAATAAAATAATTCATAAAATTTTTTTTGTTTCAGGTATGTGAAGAAAATTTTTACAACTATTAGATCATATAAAAACTGTTGGTAAGTTTGCTTTTTCCAAAATAGTCTAATTAGTATACAAAAATGCCATTTCTTAGATCAAAAACTGGTCATTTTAGTTATGACATTTCGTGGTGAAAGAATTAAATTACTTTCTGCACAAAAGTCTTATCAAACGCAACAAAGCTCGTCAAATAATGGATCTTGCTATTAAATAAAATGTCTAAAAAGTTTTATTGCGAAAACAGAAACTCTATTTCTTATTTAACAACAAGAGCTCTGCATTTCATTTTATAAAGGTATTAGGATCTCAAGTACATTTCACTCGGAATGACTGCTTGTGATTACTTTTAGTCTGTAAACGTGTACGAGTTCAAAATGTTATTTCAGAAATGAAATAATATTAATTTCCTACCAATCTTACAAAACGTTCTCGTGTTTTTCTCCTAGATATAGTATATATGTATTTATTTGATCAAATTCGATGGACCAAATCGGTCAATTAGTTTCAGAGCGGCAAAAATCGGGAGCTTAACAACAACCATTATGTTAGTTATCGAACTTTCGATTGCTTTGCTATAACTCCGCTATTTTCCGAAAAAAGAACATTAATGCTCTTAAAATACTAAAAATTTTTTCTTTCAAATCATAACAAAACACCCCATGAATTTACGAAGTTTGAATGGAAGCAATTTATGAAAAATAACAAAAAATCCATTGTCCAATTTCAAAAACTTAAGCCATAAATTAAAGCCCCGAGTCGTTAACAACGAATTAAACTCACCAAGTTCAAACAACATTTGTCTGAGTAAAGAAATCAATACTCGTTCAATTCTGGTTGCAAACTTGAACGTGATTGTCTTTCCGTTGAAATAATAGGCTCTCTCAACTTCAAAACCCGGAACGGAAACGCGGACATTCATGATCGATCGTGAACTCAAGTCAAGCTCCCCGATTTTTTTTCTGTTTTTTGTTATCGACATCCAGATAAAAATAACAGATAACGCCATCTCAAACGGGAATCATGAAGCTCAACTTGCGCAAATCTCGAGCATTGTTCCCTGCCGATCGATAACTGACGCTGCAGAGTATTGCCATCTTTGCGTCGCCTGTTTTATCATCTCTCGATGGTAGAAATTATTTTCCGAAGCTAAGAACTATCAATTTTTTTTTTTATTTGGACAAAAAAATTAAAAAGTAATCAATTATAAATTGGATGAGCTTTATTATTTTTTCTGAAACGTAAGCTCGATTGTTTATTGATAAAAGCAATGACAGATATGCTTACCATCGATAAAGAAGAATTTTTAGTCTAAAATGTTTCTTCTAGATGTCACTGCAAGCTTCCGTGGAGCTTTCAGCGATAATTTATTGATGTTCTCTGTTCTAATGTAAATAATTAAATGATTGATTATAGAATTATGTTAGGTATTTATTTAGTTGATTTTTTTTACAAATAAGTAAGTAATTATTGAGAAGATTAATTTTCAATGAGCGTTAAAGGTTATGCTGTTAATATAACTATTAAAAATATTCATAGAACGCTGCGAGCTATTGATATTAACGCGCGATAGGAAATTGTTATGTCAACGATTAATAAACTGACAGCCTTTGTTCCGGTGCATTTTTATCTTCATGAAAAGAAAAAAAATTTTTTTTTACGCTATATTCAATGACGTCAGAAACTACAACACTCTTATTTACATATCGTTAGAATGAATTCCGCTCTAGAGATTGCTAAAGCAAACGTGCTGCGCTTTTATAATTTCACTTGTCATTTTATCTGATTTAAATCTACATTTAGTTTATTTATTTTTTCTTCAACTTGTTTTAATTATTTAGCATCAACAAATAGTACTATTTGTCAAATAGCTGTTCACTATGTACATTTTTGTTGATCGACCGAATTTTTATCGGGATTCAAATTAACATCAATCAAATTTGACATTAGTCTTAATGGAAGTACTTTTGATAAAAGCCATCGATATAGTTATGATGTATTTGGAACATAATGAAATTTTTACCATTTATTTATAAATATATCATATATAATATGACCTTTAAAACAAATCATTTCGTTTAGACACCTGGCTATCTAAACAATTTATATCATCAAAATTTGACAAGTGTAGACAAGAATAAATGAACATACCATGACTTGCGTAGAAAAAAAAAATGACCCCAAAAAAAAACAATTTACTAAAAATACTTTCATGGAAAAATTTGCTGGTATAGTTTAATCTGAAAAATTATCATTTTGAGACAGATATAGGTTGATTTGATCATATATAGTAGACTTTTGAATATTAATATTAGCGAGCTTTAAATTTTTTCTATCAAGTTGACACATTCAAGAATATAAATAAACCACTTTGACTTTAATAAACCACTTTGACTTTAATAAAAGTCAGACAAAACAATTATTTTTACTATATTTTAATTAACAATTATTTATTCGGCATCTAAAAAAAGTCTTTAAAATCTTCAGAGACCCCTAAAAATTTTTTTATTGAACGGATTTTCGGAGAGGGCTCTTGAAAAATAATAAACTAACATATTTGAATAGGTGAATTGAAAAATAAAAATAGTTCGTCTTTTTTGCATGACCCCAATATATAAAAAAATGAAAAATAAATTTTATTCGTTTATTATTATGTTGTGTTAGACAAGAGTTGGGTTAAAAAATAATTGAAGTAATGAACTAATTACGGATAAGTGTTTTAAAAGAAAAACATTTCGATAAAATTAACTGTTCTTAAAAATTAATTTGTTCAGTTATCTTAAGGTATTCTGTACAGATTATAAATAATTAAATTTACGAATGATAAAACTTCACGAGTAGTATATTTGCATTTGCATTCCACTTATATATAACATTAGTATCAAAGTTGGTAAAATCTTTGGAATTGCTAACACGCATTCCGAGTAAGCACATTATACCGTGTTATGTAATTTGTTCCTGCTCATTATAGTTAAGTTTATAGATATCAGTAACAAACAATGCTTACCCTGACAAAATAATTTATTTAAGTAGACATTTTTTATCAGTTGCCGACTCATGATGCGAAGCATCAGAGAGTGCTTTACGATCGAAAAATTTTTTTCACCCTATTTCGGCAACTATTTTTATTATTATAGTCCTGTTAGTTCATGGAATCAAGATATTTTTCATACTATTGTCAAGATAATTTAATGGAGATTAATTTGGCACTTTTCAAAAATTTAGTGCAATAGAAACGGAAAAAAACATCAAAATAGGTCAAAAAAAATTAGGAAAACGGTTGACCCTGAAGACCATCCCTGCAACTTCCCGCTACTTTCGTAATTGAGCGCTCAAAGTTGCACTTATAACGTTTTTGAGTTCTTCAAGCTCAAAAATATAATTTTCGTGTAGTTTTGAGCTCTCCGAGCTCAAAAGTCTAATGGAAGTTTAATAAAACACTATTTTTTGAATTTTCAAACCGCAATAACTTTTGAATGAATGTACCGATTTTCACGCGGTTGACGGCATTCGACGCAGTTTTCCGAATTCTACAATAAATTTTCAAACCCAAATTGATTAGACCGGAAATTTCGGTGTAATTTGAAAAAAATACTTTTTTTCGATTTCTTCCGTCAACGATAACTCACGAACGAATCAACCGTTTTTGACCAGCTTGGTGGCGATCGACGTGGTTTTCTGATGTTAAGAGCTGATTAATTTTTGGAATTGATTGTTATTGAAAGTTATTGGAAGTTATTGAATTGAAAGTTATTCGAAAAAAAACCACATTTAAAAAAATTTTTTTTCTTGTTTAACTTGTATTCAAAATCTAAGTTTAGTCGAACCCTTTCAAATGGCACCAACCGCGATCAAATCGGTCCAGCCGTTCAAAAGTTATGAGAGGTTTACATACATACACACACACACACACACACACACGCGCGCGCCCATACATACATACATACATACAGACATACAGACACCATCGCGGGAATAGTCAGGGAAGCTTTGTAGGACCTTAAAACGTCGAGATCTGATGAAAACTCGATTTTCGAAAAACGGGGTAAAAACCATAACTTCCCGATTTTTTAAAATTTTCAATTTTCTTAGCGGGAAGTTAAAAATTCCTGTCCGTCATGTATGAAACTCTGAAAACATTGTAACTTGTGAAAAAATGCATTATTTGAGTTAAATTTTTCTTTTTTTAATTCTTTGAGAGAATTGTAGGTCACCGAATGCGAATGGCTAGATGATTCAGTGTCGTTTATTTACAATTAATAAAATAAAACAAAAACCAGAAGACTGTACATCTATATATATTGTGTACATTTATTCCACTAGAGGCGCTTGCGCATTATTATCGTGCTATTTTAATTGTTTCATAAATATTTTTTTTCACATTCTTTATTGTATTCATATTTCATAATTAAATGAGCATTATGAGTCGTGCACTTTTGGATTTTCCAAACTTTTTTTTAAAGCCTAAATTAAATGACTCAAATAGAGGTTCTTAAGGAAGTACGAGCACCAAGGCAACTTTTGATATAAGGCTTGATTTTTTTTATAATATGAAGTTTAAATATCTCTAAACAAATTCCGAAAATTTTAAGAAGATTGCCCGATCATTTAAATAAATAATTAACTTTTAAGTAAAGCAATTTAACATTGGTCTTATTGGGTAAGCTTCAAACATTGATACATTTCCGTATTTTTCTCATAAGACTGTCGGTGAATATTTTTAAAAAACTTATGGATGAAAGTAAATATATTAGTGATAAATTTAATTCAAAAAAATTTACACTTGCCTGACTAATGAAAGTGTATTAATTAAAAGAAAAATAAATGCCGCCATTAGCCAATGATAAATGTATATCTATATATTGAGAATAATCATATGGTTACTGCTCTTCCCTTACCGCGCTAGAGTCGATACCTATCCCCACCCCTCCTAGCGCTCGTACTTTCTTAACCTCAAACTGTCGTTCAATTTCTAACAATACCCATTGCAATATTTAAGATAAATATTTCTTAGTCTCAGTCCATTTCTGTAAATTTATTTGCCGAACCATTAGTATGTATTCGCTATTCGTATATAACATTATAGCGTATTTTCTTCCCAAATAAAGGAAATATATATTTCAGACAAGTATCTCATGAGTGTGGGCGCCATTTTGTGATAATACTCTATTCCATCTCATTTTGAAGTACCGATTGAAGCGCAGAAAAATTTAATTCAAAAAAGCTTTGTTTGTTTTTAATCCACTAATGCCATACCAGTTGAACCGTTCCGTTAACTTTGTACGGAGAAGTGATTTCTTACAAGCGTCTTACAATAAGAGTCTTATATGTAATGAGTCCTATGTCAACCTATTGTTCGCAATAGAGATTTACAAGACGCAATCACATTATATTATTTGAAACATCTAAAAGTACGATAAAAAACTAAAATTGAAAATTAAATTCTTAGGTAAATTTTATAAATTTAAATTGCATTTTTTGTTCCTTCAGTTTCCGTAATTTTATTTTCAATATAAATTTATTAACGCCAGGAGTCTATTGATGAGAGTCGAAAAAAAGATGTATAAAGTATCTGGAGAAGACAAGTGATTATCCATGACCTCGATGCACATCAACCCTGAATTTTTTATTTTTATTTTTTAATATTTCAGCCTCAGGTTCAGATACCTATACCTTGAGTATGAGGAAGACTTACATTATTATTTTTTTCTATGAAAATTGTGTACTAGTGTATGTTTTTAAATCCTTTCAATTGTAAAAGGTTTCTTCTCTGTTTTCTCTTCCACACGTGCATCATCCGTCCGGATAGATCAAAGAAATTTAAAAGCTCGCTACGTACGTAACATAAATTTAATCCTAGAAAATGGCTTTATTTTCTTTCCAATGTGTGAAATTAGTTTTTAGTCTGTCCAAAGCAATACTGTCTTCATCTAGACGTGCTCGGAATTTTTCAGTTCATTTTAAAATAGTTTTTATACAACTCAATAGTTGAACAGTTTTCCTATTTTGTCAATTGTGATGAAAATATTTTTATTTTATTTGAAATTTTTACAACGAAGCACATTTCTGAAGTTTTTTTAATTTTTTACCGAAGAAAATAATTTTTTTTTAGTTCTATAATTGAATAGAAGGAAACTTGACTCTGATTTTTTAAAAAATTTTTCTTGAACGTTAGATAAAGATATAATAACAAAAAAAAATTTAGTTTGTTACACTTAATTTATACAGAAGCCATGTTATGAATATTCTATGAAAATTTATCATATTCATTCATACCAAAAATTTTTTTCATGGGATAGAAGCAAAATTAGTTTTGATACGCAAAAAAGACTATAAAAATTGTATGATGTTATATTTATTCAATCTGTGCAATCTATAAATAACTCGCTTTTATAATTCAAAATCCACTGTATAAATACCGGAGAGTAAAAGCACAATAAAAAATCAAAAAATGAATTTTTATCATTCCCCGACCATTCAGTGGAATTTTAATTAAAATTACTCATATATAAAATAACCAAACAAATAAACAGTGTGCAAGCCGTGAATTCATTCTGCTCTTGAAATATCATGAAATACTTGACATCTATAAAATCGATATAATTTTCACAAAATGTGAAGAGCTTTATGATTTGATTGCTAATAATATTGACGTATTTTATCAATTACTTCTCATCTAAACTATAATGTCAATGTCAAAATTCTGCGATCCGAATTATTTATCAAATCTGGAATAAAAATCGTCTAAATTGCGTAAAAAAATTAATAATTTGGTTTAAATGAAGTGAATTTTTAATTTTAGTGCAACATTGCACTAACTCAGCCTGTAACTCCATGTAGAAATAGTTAGAATAGATTCTTAGAACCTTAAAACACGGAGATCTGGTGAAAACTCGATTTTTGAAAACCGGGGTGAAACCAATAACTTCCCGATTTTTTGAAAATCATTGATTTTTAAAGCAGAAAGTTAAAAATTAAAAACAGAATAATAAATATTTTCTATATTAATATCCTTCACTGAGTCGCTTAAAAAATGTTTGATGCAAATGCGACCACATAGATGATACATTCGGTACATTCGAGCAAACATCGTATTAATCAAGTGAATACATACATATTGTCGGGAATTCAACATTCGCTAATATTTAATTAGTGTATGTGTACTTGTCATAGTTATTTACGTACTTGTATCGCAAATCAGTATTGATTTATCGAATATTGATAAACATCAGCATAAAATCGAAGCTACTGGGCTGTTTGTTTTATGTAAATTCATTTTATTTACCTAAAATACGTCTCTCAGCTTATTCAAAATATTCAAATCAGCTTTAAATTTATTCTCTTTCATTCATTCTCACTAAAAATAATATCTTTATTAATATTCATAGTCACGGCAATATTCCAATCTAATTTCAAGATCAAATATTATCATCTTCCTTTGTTTCCCGGACGTGTAAACCCCAAGAGGTTCGTTATTCCCAAGAGTTTCCTAGATTTAATATAAATCTCACTATTGCATTTGTCTTAATGATAAAAATTAAAAAAAATTTTTCTATTTTCCGACTCAGTTCTTTAAGTTAGCTTGAAAAGTTTATGTAGTATGTACACATTTATTTGATACAACGCAGCTTGTCACGAAAGTAGCGTCTACAATTCTTGAAGGATTTTATTGAAACTCAATATATTTATTCTTTTAATAATTTTCGAGCCAAAAAGAATGGATAGTTCAGAATTTTCAGCAATTTAAAATTTTCAAAAAATGCAACTATCACACTTTTATTGTTTTTTTTTTTTAAACAATTTATAATCGCAATGACTTATCGAATTTCTGTAAAATGCATCTAAAAGCTCATTAAATATGCTCCAATTTCCATGTTTACTTAACCAAAACTTACCTATTTTTCCATCTTTTTGATGAAAATTCACTCTTAAATTCGTTTAACGATTCTGAAAGTTTTTACTTGGTCTGAATCTACTTGCATTTAGAGTTTTTACATTTATAATTAGGTTTGTTATAAAGTTTTGATCTGAAGAGATAGTTTACATGGTTATTAATTTCAATATTAAATGGTTGTACGGATAATGCTGTTTAAATTATGTCTGGAAGCTTCTCCGGTATAAATTCATTCAAAAGTCACTCGTTTCCACCCCTGATTAATTACCCTTGATAAAAGTTTAATCCTAGTTGATTAACTTTGCCGATAACAGTCTCAGAGAATGTCAATGTGTGGTTACTATTGAAGAGTTCTAACTTTTCAAAGTTATAAAGTTTAATTGCATGTTAATTATTTTGAAAAAAATCGGTAATTTTTTATCTAGAATCTAAAGAGATTTTTTCTTTAAGGGGTTATACGCAGTTGCAAAGCTAAAAAAACAACATTTTTTTATGAATTTTTTCTAGACACAGTTTTTAATTATCAATTACAAGTGATGGTTATTTAAATAGAGCCTACTTTCAAGAATACAATAGCGCGTCAATCATGTAAAAATATAAATGTGCACCGCTCCTGTAGAAGATGTTCTGAACGACCTCTAAAAAAAAAGGCGCTTGGCGGTGATCTCCATTTCGGTGGTTTGGATTATCTGAAATCAAAAAATATGGTGAATTCTTTTACAGAATAGATTAATGCAGGTATTGGACGAAGGAATAAGATTCAAAAAAATTATTACTATTTTTTTTTTAACAATTTGGAAAATTGTTTTTCAACAAAAACGAAAAATTTTTTACAAATAGACGCCATTTTGTCAAAAATCAAAATTTTTCTTATTCCTTCGTCCAATACCTGCATTAATCTATCCTGTAAAAGAATTCACCATATTTTTTGATTTCAGATAATCCAAACCACCGAAATGGAGATCACCGCCAAGCGCCTTTTTTTTAGAGGTCGTTCAGAACATCTTCTACAGGAGCGGTGCACATTTATATTTTTACATGATTGACGCGCTATTGTATTCTTGAAAGTAGGCTCTATTTAAATAACCATCACTTGTAATTGATAATTAAAAACTGTGTCTAGAAAAAATTCATAAAAAAATGTTGTTTTTTTAGCTTTGCAACTGCGTATAACCCCTTAATTAAGGTTAATAAAATATGAAAAAAGGTTATGAATGACAATTTGGATATCCTAAAAAAACAGTTGATAGTAATGATGAACATTTTGATACATTGAAAGAAAAAATTCCTTCGGGCGGCTTAAAATTACATTTTCAACGTGTTTTAATAACTGATAAATTCATCATATTCTGAAGTTTGAATTGTAAAAAGTACAAAAACAATTTTTTTTTTATTTTTTTACAAAATTACGACTTTTTTTCGAATTACTCTGACGCAAGCTCTAAAAGTACTTGTCACTCTTTTTCTATTGATGTGAAACAAAAAAAATTGCTATTTATTTCTGACATGTGTAAAAGAAAAATAAACCTTTAAAATGATAAAAAAAAGTATGAAATTTAAGATTAAGTTAGCTCGTTAAAAAAAAAAAGAAAATTCAAATTCTTCCGAGAATTATATTGAAAAAAGCAGAACAAATTTTCAGCCAAATCAATCGAATTTGTTAATTTTTAAAGTGACTTTGCCCCTAATAGAAAGAAAAAGAAAGGACCGAAACTTTATTTTGATCCTCATTGACTTTTATGAACTGAAAATAAAAAGCCCTGAATAATTTGAAGAATTTAATTTTAAGGATCAATGAATCTAAAGTATTCGATAGCTCATTCTCATAATGTATGACAGTGAAAATTCTTTACGAATAGTTTTAAAACTGTTCACAAGTTAAGATACTGGATTTAAAAATATGTTTTGTCGGTTTTTTGTTTCATTATTAACAGCACAGAGCTTCTGGAGTAGGAGGAGGAGACTGTATATTGTAGATTGTATATAACGTGAGCTAAATTACTAGACTCTAAATCGTGCAGCCATGCACTCACTAGCAACTATGCAAACTCCCAGATCCCAGAGGTTCGTGTATACTTTATAACCTACAGCGAGATGTTTCATATCTCACCAAAGCTCGAGGCTAGAGGCTACTAAAGGCTTCCACAGTTTATGAATGCATAACACATCCAAAGTAACGGACTATGAAATATTTATCAAAAATATATGAATACATACATATAAAGATATATAGTATAAATACTTTGTTGATTTATGTTAACTGGATGTGGACTCGATTAATCTGGCGTCAAAGAAAAATATAGATGAAAATAGTCGATAGTTGGAGAATTAAAGAATTTTTATTTAGTTTTTCTATTATTTGGCGATAACTTTGAATAAATTGGTCGCTCTTGGCGAATTTAAACTACTAGTAGTATTGCATAACTGTTTACCATTTCAATTTCAAGTGGGTTTGATAAATTAGTGAGCTTTTGCGGTTATGTAATCGATATTGCTAAGGATGTCTTCAATGGTTCGAGTGATGACTAACATTATCGAAAGTACATATGTACATATAAAATTTGGTTAGCCAATAACTAATAACTCTTCAATTTTTTTATCGCTCATTTCTTTAATATTATTTTGACTTGCAATAAAAATTTAATATGCTTTTTTTATAATCTTTGAAATAGGAAAAATATCTGTAAAGTCTTTTAACAAACCATTTATTACAAAAAAAAATTCCATGTATATATACGGAAAGAACAAGATGACACTGGATATCATCCCAGATTATACTCAGTGATATCTGTGGTGAAAAAAAATGTCAGATAGTAGCTAGAAAAATCCAGATTACACTGCGTGGTATCTGGATCATACTCATTATAATCTGAATTATACTCATTGTAATCTGGATTATACCAGCTACTATCTGAAATTTTTTTTCACTCAATATAATCTGGGATGATATCCAGTGTCATCTTGTTCTTTCTGTGTACTAATTGAGAAAATTTACTAATGTTAATTCTTAACTTTCTTAACTCCGATTTTTTTTATCGGATTGGTTTTTTAAACGCAGTTATTTTTACAACTTGAAAAATTACATAAAATATTTCAAAATCACTTGATTTGTTTCCGATATTCCACAATTTAAAATTTTCAAAAAAGTATTATATTATTGTCACTGCTAGATTTTTGAACTAGATATTTTGAAAAGTCCAAAATTGTATCAAAGTCGTTTTTATAATAGTTTATGATTTTTTACTAAAGAATTTGTTCTAGCTCCAAGTTCATTAGTAATATGACCACAAAAATCGATTGCACTACTTGTCTATTTATAATCAAATTTTTTTAATCAATTGTTACTTTATTGACAACAAATATTTGTGCTTGTAATTCATAAATATATTTAAGAAAAACTTGGAATACTTGGATGTTATGTGTCAAAGCTAATAATGATGTAATAACAGTCATCTGATAGAACTGACGAGATCAAGTTTGTTGAGAACACAATGGCTAGATCCATAATCAAGGATTTTGAGACTAGCAGTGTGTTGAAGGGAGAGGCCAACCCCTGCAGCCTCGAAATCCCCGGGGCGGTTCGCGCGTCGTTTCGCCCACGTGCCTCGATTGCAGCTGTAACCACTCATTCTACCTCTCCAATTCCCTCTTCAACAACCCGTCTCTCTTCTCTCTTCTCTCTTTCCTTTATTTGCCTCACAATATATCTGTATATCTATATATTTTGTTCCCGTTTGAACAAGCCCCTGTGGTTAAAGTGCGGTTACAACACTCCAGTACTATCAATTTCAAAATTATATATATATATATATATATATATATATATATATATATATATATATATATATATATATATATATATTTGTGCAAAAAAGATTCAACGCGAAATCACTGGGGTTGTACCACTGACCGTTCTTTATGAACCCAATTTATCTAAATTAATTCAAAAAATCATTTTCATGGTTAACTTCTTCAACAATTTTTTATGTTATTAACAAAATAAAGAAAATTTTGACACTAACAAAATTTTGTGTCATTGAAAAAATCTTGATTTGAATTTATGCTTTTTTAAGGTATTGCATGCTTTTCAGCGATAGTTAATTTTTTGTGATAAGGTATCGGAGGAGTTTTTAATTAATTAGAATTTCGAGTTAGATAAAATTTGTTTATTTATTTATTTTGTGATGTACATTTTAATGTCGTTATATGTCAAACATTGATCTATAAAATTAAGAGAATAAGAAAAATTTTATAACGGACATATTTTTATTTTAAAAGCGATTTTTATAGTTCAATTTGGTATTATCAGAAAAGTATTGACCTAAATTTGTGCCTCCACACGATTTTATATATTTCTTGGTGATAGTTGATTTTTTTATGTCAATTTTTTGGAGGATTATTAAATAGTTAGTAGATTATTGAAGTCCTTCACATTCGTTCATTAAAGTATTGCTAATTGAGCTTATCATAGTAATATAATTTTTTTTATTTATTCAAAAAGTACCTGAACTAGGAATATTGTGATTGAAAGATAAAAAATTTTTATTAATAATAATTTGTCATCCTTTGCAATTACATAGTGACTGAAACTTGATAGTATTTATTTTTTTTCAACTAATTAAGTAAATTAAGTACAATAAAGTAGCAAATATAGTATCCAATCAATATTTTAGTATCCCAAAAGACCAAACCGTTCTTTGAATACGATATTATATGTCACTGACATTTTCAAGCACTATTGATGATTTAGTACCGTCGTTTTTCAAAAATTTGTGTTGGGATGAAATACCAACTAGAACTGGTGTCGCAAGATGATTTTTTAAACGACATATTACTAAAGCTCCTACACTCTGTTAAACAAAGAAAAAATCATAATTAGTTAATTTTTTTTATGAATTGGTCTATAAATTTCACATTGAGAAAAACTTTTTTAAGAATACTTACTATGTGAGAATTGTAACGGCAAATTATGACATTATTATCATCTTCAACCGAACAAGGACTGACAGATGCAACATATTTGCCGTGTTCTCAAAGAAAACAGCTTGAAAAATCAACATCGCTAACATTTTTCGGAAGTTGTATGAATTCTTTATCGTCATGATTGATAACAATTGGTTCCGTAATAAATAGAAATACAATATTCCGCCTAGATTCGTCGTAACCGTTAGTCAAATTTTCGTTGTAGTATGAATTAGCTTTCAAATCTATGGGAATACATTTATTGGATTCGCCTACTGAGTTACTGATAAAGACTTCATTAATTGCGTGTTACTTTAAAATGCTAAAATTTTAAAACATAATTGAATATATTAATAATAACAAAAATAATAATAATAATAATAATAATAATAATAATAATAATAATAATAATAATAACCTATGAATACAATAAGGATCAGTTAAAAAAAAAATTGTCCGGGAACAAACACGCCTTCACATATAGATAGATAGATAGATAGATAGATAAAAAATTTATTTGGCTCTTGAACCTAAGCTCCCTCAAAGCCATCAATATTTAAATTACATTGGTTTACATAGGTTACAAGATTACTTAACTAATTAAAGGTTTACAATTAGATTTAATTTCAAATGTTATAAAATCCAAATAGATTATTTAATACAAACAAATAACTTAATTTAAAGTCACAATAATTCTACAAGAAAAAATATTTAAATTAGATCAAAAATAAAGATTGCAATTGTTAATTGTCATGTTCAAAAAAGCGATTGAAGCAAGCATTTTTAAATTCAACCAAATTATCTACAGCCACAGTCTCAGCTGGCAGTGCATTCTAGATACGTATGCCATGAATTAAGAATGAATTATCATACATGACACAATTAGCCTGCGGTATACGAAGATAGTCTTGTCGGATATCACCTCTACGCAGTGCTACAGGCAAAAAGTCTAGTTTTGAGCCGAATAGCTGTCAATAATTTAGTCGAATTTCCTTATAAAACAGACAAGCAATGAAATAATCTCTTCTCGCTGCAAGCTTTAGCCAACCTAACTTTTTGAAATATGGAGTAACATGTTCATATTTTGGTACTTTATAGATAAATCTAACACATGAATTCAATTTACGCTGCATCTTTAATAGTAATTTGTTTGACATATTCGTATACGCCGCACAACAATAATCAAAGAGAGGAATTATTAAAGTAGATACTAGCTTAATACGTAAACTTTCACTAAATATTTCATTGTTTATTTTTAGCTGTGCTAGAATAATCATAGCGCGATTGCACAAATTTGTTACTTGATTCTCCCATGAGAGAGTACTATCTATAATCACCCCAAGCTATTTTACAGTGCTACTATAAGGAATAGCACACCCCTCCACAAAGATTGTGTCGGCTAGTCTGCACTCATCACTACTAATTTTTGCTCTACTTCCACAAATAATTGCTTTCGTCTTCGAAGGATTCATTTTAGATGATTAGTTCTGCACCAATCTGTGATTTTTATTATTTCACCGTTAAGCTTATTCACACAAACACTGATTTGAGAAAGATGGCAAGAAAGGTATATCAGTAAGTCATCAGCATAGAATAAGTATTGGCAATCTAAACGTTTATCTAAATCTGTGATGTATAGTGAGAATAATAACGGACCAAGCACACTTCCCTGAGGTACACCACTTACAATTTCTTCCCACGACGAGTTACCTTCGCTAGAGTGGTATGTAATTCGACATGTTCATAGATGACAATTTACATAATAATCTTTTGTGATTAACAGAATCAAAGGCCTTGCTAAGGTCAAACGAGATCGCAATTGAAACCTTTGACTCATTTGAGTCAATCTTTGACTCCTTTGAGTCAATCTCATAATTGATTTTCTAACTGTTACTGTGTTCAATTCTGTGAAAGTGAATTCATCGCCATTATTATCAACCAACAATATGTCTGACGTGTCAACATCTGAATCGATGACATTACCCGACGCACGTGCAAAGAATTCATTTAATTCATTCAAGTCAAATTTTATAATAGTTTGTGATTTCTTCTGTTTAACAATGCCTAATCTTCTTAGATCATTCCAAAATTCCCTCGAGTTTTTTGCATTAATTAATTGATTGTCAAAGTATTTTTTCTTTGCTTCAGTAATACGTTTTTTAACCAATCGCCTGACGTTAGAGTACTCTTTATAAGCATAACCCGTCCTTCTGTAGATGCGATAAAGCTTATTTCTCCGACATTGGAGACTTCTAATATCATCAGTGAACCATAGAGTCGGTGGTCGACGCGGAACAACCAATTTTTCAGGCGCAATAGCATTTATAATACGTTCAAGGTGTGCATGTAAACAAGTGTTCATTTCATCAACTGAGCCCAGCTCGTTCAGAGCTTCATAATCAATATCTTCACACAATTCTAGCAGCTTATCATCATCAATAGCATTCCCATTTCTGAATGTAAAGCTGTTCAGCTGTTGTAATTCAACTTTGTAATTATAAGTCACAAAAATTAAGTCATGATCAGAAATAAATGGCTCTGAAGATTGTTCTGACGCCAAAACCTTGGACAGATCATCCACAATGCAAACATCAATCCAAGAATCCGAGTTTTGTAAGTGATGAGTAGGAGCATACTCAACAATATGCAAGTCTAAACAATCACAAAACTTCCGCAGTTGATCACCATAAAAATTCTTTTTACTTAAATCTGAATTTAAATCTCCAACAATAATAATGTTATTAAATGGCACCATTATGTTTTCCATCTCCTCCTCTAAATCATCTAAATGTCCTATGTTGGGTGGTTTATAGACCACACCAACTAGTATCTTTTGCTTTGATGAACTCAATAATTCAACGAATAAGTACTCCGGATGTTTGTCTTCTGAGTTTACTGAAGATGCAACATATTTAGCTTTAATATTATTTCGCACATAAAGAGCTATCCCACCTCCACTACGAAGATGGCGATCATGGCAATAAAGAGTGTGATGTGGGAGAGACACCATGTTATCAGGTATTAACCGATTCAACCACGTTTCCGAAACAGCAATTATGTCATAATTATGATCTCTAAAATATCCTTTAAAAATTTCAAAATGACACTCATTTCTGAGCGATTGAGCGTTTACATGACAAACTTTTAAATTACTCAATCGAGTTGAAGGACTCTGCGATGAGACGATGGACATACATATAAATTTTTTGAATACGCTTCACGAAGATA
Source organism: Cotesia glomerata (assembly GCF_020080835.1). Taxonomy (NCBI): domain Eukaryota; kingdom Metazoa; phylum Arthropoda; class Insecta; order Hymenoptera; family Braconidae; genus Cotesia; species Cotesia glomerata. The sequence continues at coordinate 7,197,656 of NC_058162.1, forward strand.
CAAATGCCACCCATCAACCATTTGTTCGTCCGAATCACCTATTCGTATAATATAACCAAATCCAAAATCAATGAAAAGTAAAAGCACACAAATTTTCAAGAAATTCATTTTTTTACGCAACCAAAATTGTTGTCTTCAATTGCAAAGAAAAAAACCAACTACGATTTTAACCACAGGATGTAATAAAAATCTAACGACAAAATTTTCTACTAATTATAAATTTTTATATCTTAGCAACATTGCGTTATTACTGATTCCAAATTTATCGTCAAATTTAACGAGCAATCTGGCTATTAGACTTTGAACTTGACTAAGACTACTAACCTAATTGGACATTAATAATAGATCTATAGACGGCTCACAAAATACCCTGCTCACGGCAAACATCTAACTTTGGTGACAATATACTTCGGATATACTCATACTTGTTGATTTTTCAAAACATTCAATCTTTATTACAAATTTTATCCAAAAATAACATTCAGTCAATATTTGTTCCAAGATAATTAAAAAATAATTTTCAATAATTTCTAGATCATCTAACAATCCCTAAGCTCAGCAAATTTTGTCGAAAAGAAAAAAAAATTCACCCATTTATGCACGTTAGCAGAATGCCGGGAATTAAAGCTCGCTCATAATTGGGCTTAAATATACTCCAGAACGAAAATGACAAAGCAAACACGAGGAAAGTGGGTTGTACTTGTGAGCTGGAAAAAATTATTAGCAACGAAGCGTGAACCAGTGCTCTTTTATCACCGAGTGCTGTACAACTTATATAATCTCGTAAATATGTCCTCGATAATGCACATGTCGAACGAAAATCCAAGTAACTCAAAAGACGCCAGCCGGATCTAATGTCAAGGCCAAGCTTGCGGGAAAAGCTACTCAATTTCCCGAAAATCCTCTCAACTACAAGGTCATGTCAAGGTGCTGTGCAATTCAGGGTCATCTAGGCCTTCCTCCTCGTCCTCTTTTCCGAACAATGAACAGCTATCTGTGCAATATCGTATTACCAATTGAAATAATTGATGCTTTTCTCTTCTTAGTTTATGCTTTGGAGTAAATGCTGCCTTTCATTATAATATTTTGAATAATTAGTAATATAATATCTAATATGTGATAAATTTGATATTGGAGCGTTTATATACTTATACATATGATATATAATGGTGGTTAATTAACTACGTTCCTCATTAGTTTCATAATTTAAATTGACTTCTGCCATTAAAATTATAAATTAACTCCGAATAATAATTATAATGGTAGCCAACTGTTAGATGTCATTAAAAAGTTTTGCGCCCAAAGGAAAGTTAATGGTACAGAGTTGATCGAAGCCAGATTACATTATACCCGAAATTCATTGTTCATCGTACTTGATGAGCATAATATATAGGTGTATATAATGTATAGAACTAGATTCTATCAAAGTGATGGCTAGATTAACGTCAATCGGTTCATGTCCTACATTCGTTCAACCATGAAATTAACACCCGTCTATCCACGCACTTCTGATGTATCTCATGGAAACCAAGGTACAAAGAGCGGACTTTGGATCTTCAATGTCGACGTTACAATTAAGCTGTCGAGTGCAGCGACAACTACCTTGTTTATTATTAAATTTGTTTGGAAAAATATTTGCAATCGCTTAGTGAAAAGTGCCCGATGATTCTGTTGAAATGTTGCAGAGACAGTGTTTAAAAATAAATATAAAAAATTCTGATGAGTTTTTATTTATTCCAAGTGAGTTATGAGATTACATTTTTGATGGAGCCATTAGAGGTAAATTGTTAAAATTGAAAAATATTATCAAATTTAAATTTAAATCTTTGACAAGATTGAAGAGTGTTAAGCGTATTTATTAAAGACAATTCGTTTTTTTTTTTTTTTTGGCTAATGAAACTTAGATTAGATAAGAAAATCAAACAATTCTGTGGAAAGGTTTTCTGATACGGCCTTAATCTGGTCATATATGGCCATTTTAAACTATGTGGGAATAATAAAATTATTTATTATAATTTTTTTAGAAATTTTTATTAATAAATTAATAAAATTTAATTAAGGGGACTCGATGGTCTAGCGGCCTAAAATTTAAGCTATTTTAAAAAATTTTATTTCTATATGAAGATAATAACTAATGCTTTCGAATTTTTTTTACACTTATTCTATTAATTATTAATTACACAAAAATGAAAATTAAGACAAAAATTTTTTTTTAAATTAGAAAAATGGCGCTGAAGTTCCCCTCTCTAAAAAAATGGACCTGACTGGTGCGTGTCGATTGATCTCTCCCTCTGATCTGAAATGAAAAAAAATGATGAATTTTTAATTAGTATTAGTATAGTTATCGTCGGAACTAGAATGAAAAAAAAAATATATATATATATATTTGACAAAATGGCACGTAGTTAAAAATATTTTTTGAAAACGAGTTTTAGATTCGTACTTTTAACTACGCGCCATTTTGTCAAATATTTTTTTTTTTTTCATTCTAGTTCCGACGATAACTATACTTATGCTAATTAAAAATCCGTCATTCTTTTTTATTTCAGATCAGAGGGAGAGATCAATCGACATGCACCAGTCACACGGAGAAAATAAAACAGCAATGATTACTGTTTCGTACAAATATTAGAAAAATGTTCATAGTCAGTAGTAAGTGCTGTACGAAACACGACTGCTTAGTGCCAGAACACAACTCAGTAATGTGCAGACAATAGTCAGTAGTTTTTATGTAGCGCTCTCTACTGTCCCAAACATTTTAACCTCATTTTCTTCCAAAACAGTACTGAGTACTGCATAAAATAGTAATCAGTGTTGTTTTTTTTTCTCCGTGCAGGTCCATTTTTTTTAGAAAGGGGAACTTCAGCGCCATTTTTCTAATTTTAAAAAAAAATTTTTTTACCTTAATTTTCATTTTTGTGCAGTTAATAAGAAATAAAATAAGTGTAAAAAAAAATTTGAGAGCATTAGTCATTACCTTCATATAGAAATAAAATTTTTAAAATAGCTTAAATTTTAGGTCACTAGACCACCGGGTCCCCTTAAATGAGATGAAATGTAGTGATTTTTTACACTTCTTCGCTTTGGCTTAACTATTTTAGATATTGTTTTGCTTATATATTTTAATACGTTTATGTTTGGATTTTGTGGAACTTATTTAGGTAACTAATTTCTATAAAAAATTTTATTTTTAACTTCCCGCTAAGAAAATCGAAGATTTTCAAAAATCGGGAAGTTATTGTTTTCACCCCGTTTTGCAAAAATCGAGTTTTCATCAGATCTCGACGTTTGAAGGTCATAGGAAGCTTCCCTGACTACTCCCGCGAGATTGTCACGGTGTGTGTGTGTGTGTGTGTGTGTGTGTGTGTGTGTGTGTGTGTGTGTGTGTGTGTGTGAAAGTATGTGAACCGCTTATAACTTTTGAACGGCTCATCCGATTTTATCGCGGGTGGTGCCATTTGAAAGGGCTTGGCCAAACTTAGATTTTGAGTATAATTTGCACCGATTCAGATCAGTAGATTTTGAGAAATACTAAAAAAACTAAGAAAAGAAATTTTTTCAAATGTGGTTTTTTTTGGATAACTTTTAAACGGCTCTACCGATCGATTCCAAAAACTAATCAGCTCTAGACAATAAAAAACCACGTCGATCGCCACCAAGCTGGTCGAAATCGGTTAATTCGTTCGAGAGATATCGTGAACGAAAGAAAACCGAAAAAAGTGTTTTTTCGAAATTACTCCGAAATTTTTGGTTCGATCAATTAAAACCTAAAAATTTTTCATGAGGCTGATAAAACTGCGTCAAATGCCGCCAACCGCATGAAAATCGGTTGATCCATTCAAAAGTTATTGCGGTTTGAAAATTCCAAAAGTAGTGTTCTATGAAACTTCTATCAGACTTTTGAGCTCGAAAAGCTCAAATGCATAGAAATACTATCTCTTTGAGCTCAGCGAGCTCAAAATATCACATAAATTATATTTTGAGCTCAAAAATCTCAAAAACGTCATAAGTACAATTTTAAGCGCCCAGGTATGGAATTAGCGGGAAGTTGCAGGGATGGCCTTTAGGGTAAACCGTTTTACTAATTTTTTATATCAGGCTACATTTTGTCATGTCAAATTTTCTGATATAACCAAACATGGATCCTATTTCTTCAGGGCGATTATGGCAAAAGCGACGAAACTCGCTTGGTCTTAATTTTATCAAATTATTCAGCGTGATGTGTCATAAATAATAACAGTAATTAGTACTTGCTGATTTTTAGAAAATTAGATTTCAAAATTTAATAAATTTGAAGCTCAAATTTTAGAGAATTTTTTTTTTTTTTACTAAAAACCTTTTTTTCTGCCCTCCGGCCGGAAAGTGGCAACTTTCTGGCCGCTGCGCTAAACTAAGTTGCCACATTCCGGCTACGTCGAGCAGAAAAATAGTATACACACCTTGGTCAGTAAAAAGTAAAGCCTCAGATCACATGTTTGTCAACCTCGGCTTCGCCTCGGCCAACAATTACATGTGATCTGAGACTTTTCTTATTTTACTGGCCTAGGTATGTAATATACTATTACTTACAACCTTTGAAAGAAGATTTTAGACAATAAAAAAAAATAACTTCAATATGTGACATAGACTCATTAGCAAAGTGTGTGTCATGTTGTTGAAAATCTCCTGTTGTATTGCTATTTTATTTCGAACAGTAAATTAGTTTTTAAGTTTTTTTTTTTGAAACAAACTAAAGAATGAATAAACACAAGTGTATATTTCATATTTTCTATATTAGGTTTTGTACCGCAACACAGTGTCAACGAGATAAAATATGATATGATATTTTAACAAGCTTCTCTGTGACGCAAATTGATTTTATTTCATCAAGCTGGAGCGGTGATGAATTAATTACGTTGAAGATAATAAAAAAAGTTGAATAGAGTGACATGCCAATATTTTGTGGTAGAAAAAATCTGTTTTATATCTTTTTTACTAAATCATTGATGTACATACCGACTGTACAGGGTAGTTTATGAAACCCGAAATGAAGGAACTATTATTGTCTCTTCAATTGTCCACTTGAGTACCTCGGATTACAATTGTAGGAGTAAAACATTTAAGCAACGAACGAACTATACTAACTTCTATCCTGAAATCTAATAAATCTATGTAATCACTCTTTTATTTGCTTTTAATTGCTCGGTAGTAAATCTGCAAGTTACGGTTCGGAACCCGGATTAGGTGCTTAACGTCAAAGTTCACTGCTGAAAGTCACCAGCAGGGGATTCTGCTGTTTATTATTGTTATTATTATTGTTTTATTTAATTGTCAGTTTTATTGCGGTTGCAGTAATTTTATATTATCAAAGTATAAATAATTAGAGTCAAAATCTTAAATGTTTTTAATAATATGACACTGATACACGGAAAAAAATTTCTTGAAAAATTTACGATACAACTATTGTAAAGCTGGACTATACTTTCATTACTATTAATTTTCAAATATTTTAGAAGAAAATTTACTATTTATTCATGAAATTTTACAATTTACGATTATAAAAAATACGATATTACTATTGTAAAAAGTAAGAATTAAAATTTCCAGTGCTGCCTCTGTATCTTTCCAATAGAACTATAATAACAAATTTTACAATAGTTGAATTGGAATGTTTCTCAATTAGTGTGAGCGATGGCCGTGCACAGCGCTAGACTCCGAGTTTATGTAAATGTTAAAGGACATGAGTACTAGTTTACCTCGGATAGGGTAGAGGGAGAGTCTCTGGCTGCTAACAAAGAGTTCTAGGTTCGATTCCCGGACAGGACGGAAATTCCGATTTCTTTTTTCGGTTACTGTATAGGTATCAGTTAGCTCAACCTCCTATCTCTCTCCCTCCCTAAAATTTATTTAAAAAAAAAAACCGACTGTGAATTTTTACAATAGTTGAATTGTAAAGTTCACAAACACATATTGTATCATTTTCTCTGTAGTATTCGACTTTTTAAGTCTCTTGCTAGTCTTGTTTGTTGGATAAAATTTACAATAGTAGATTGTATAAATTACAAAATAAGAAGTATAGTCCACTGCTACTATTTTATTAAATAAAAATTACGATTGTGAAATAGTAAAAATTCCTTAAATTTTTTTTTCCGTGTAGGACTTGTTAAAATTTGATAAGCTTGATTAATTGTAAATGAATTATTTTTCAACATTAAATGATTCAATAAATATTTATTGATAGTTGATAAATCATTTATTGAGTAAAATGATAAATTTTTATTAATAGTTGAAAAATATTATTAACCATTAACAAATCGTTTATTTGGTTCCATGATTCTTGATCCCCGGACAAAATATGTAAACACAAATAGTAATATCACAAAACAATAACCAAAATAAAAGACAATAAAGTAGATAAAGTTCAAAATTAAATCATTAAATGGCACAACATGAATCATTTACAATTACCAAAAACAGGTAATTTGAAAGAAATTCAAAATTCTATCAAAAGATAACACATATGTAAAAAATTACTTACTTAAACGTGATTTTATGTGTGTTTATCTAAAAAAATACGACAAAACATAAGCTTGTAACCGTGTTGTGCCCTTTTATCATGGTTTTTGTGTGTGTTTATTAGATATTAGACCAACACATACGTTTGTAACCGTGTTGTGCCCTTTTATCATAGTTTTTGTATGTGTTTATTCGATATTAGATCAACACATACGCTTGTTACCGTGTTATGCCCTTTTATCATGATTTTTGTGTATATTTATTTGACATTATTAGTCTTAAAAAGATTAATATTGATATAATTAAATATTCTGTTGCAGTGATATTTAGTTTCGGGGACATTTTGCCGGAGGATCAAAAATTCTGATACCGTTTATTTATTTATGGTGAATTTATAGAATTAGATTCTTGATACGCTCTCCAGTGAATTTTTTTAATAGTTTCAGTAAAAAAATTTGATTTTACTGTAATTTTTAATATTAAAATTGTAAAAAATAATTATTCATCCTATTTATTTTTAGCCTTGATACTACATTAAAAATGAATGGTACTTTTCTACTTTTTTACATCACATTTGTGAATAATTATCTGAAGAATCGTAATGCTACACTCGATTGCTGCACTTTTTACACTAATTTTGAACAAAAATTTCTTCCCGTGTACAAAACAAAGAAATAAAAAAATGAAAAACTGAAAATCTGTCCATTAACAGAAAAAATGAAAAAAATTTTTAAACCCCTAAATTATGAAAACCATAAATTATTTTCCCCAAAATTGCTTTGAAAGGATTATGTATTACAATTATTAATTTATACCGCAATCTATTTTGAGCGTAAAAACGGATTAAATATGGCGCCCTTTTAAAAACTAATAAGCTTGCTAAAACTACTGCCTTCAGTAATTACGGACCCTCATTAATTAAAGACAATATTAATAATTTTAATACTAAGTAAAGATCATCAAAGTAAAGCTTGGCGATTAATAATTCAAAAGTACGACGCAGGAGTGTAGATCCAGTAAAACGTGTTGTAAAAATAGCTTCGAGGAGTTATTGATATTTAATATAAAAACTCGGACGTTTTTAAAGTAATAATAAAACGTGAAAAATAAAATAAAATAAATTATTTAATAGCTGATCTGGTTTATCAAAAATAAATTTAGTGTTGGACGTCGTATGCCACGACATTCTTGAATTTACCGAGTTTCAACAAGCGTGCTCGTAAACCAGCACTCGGGAAAAGTAATAGAAAAATAAGAAAGGGAGAAAAATAATAAGAAAAGCTCTTTGAAGAGAAACTACGTCTTGAATTGAAACCTTAGAAGAAGTTGACGCTCCAAATTATCTTTTTACGTTACACTCATACTTTGTACTACTCTCATAACAGTTTTAAGACAACACTTGTCTCTTGTTATTTTCACACTCTGTTATCTCGGCCATCACCTCAGTCCTTTGTATTGTTAAAAATAATAAAATAAAAAACAAATAACATAATAAATTTTGTTAGTTATTTTATTACTCGTTAAAGAAAATATTTCAAATCGCCGGAAGGAAATTAGAAATAAATTACCTTTCACCTGTCAATAATAATCGACAGTGTAATCGAAAAATAAAAAAAAATGAAATAACTGCTACAGATAAAATACGAAATGATCGGAATATTGGAAAATTTACCCTTGAAAAGTTTGCTGCTGCATAAAAGCAACTGAGAGAGGAAAAATATCGCTCGCCGATTTCCTTTGAATTTCTGAGCGAAAACCGTGGGCGAATTTTATAACGAGGAAAAAAAATTCCTAACGTCATAAACACCAATCTTTTATACTTTTTTTTTGCCATAGCTGGATATTTAAAAGGTAAACTATCTTTATTTACTAAGTCAAGCACCACAAATAACAATTATTTTGTCCGATAAAGCAAACATTAGCGAAATATCAATTAAAATTTAATTATACTCTCACAGGTTTTTTCAATATTGTGTAACAGTTGTTATTTAACATTCGATTATCGTTCTGTGGATGCTATACCAATTGGGCGAACAGTAAATATTATTGTTATTGTATACTGTACGACATAAATAGTATAATTATGTAAGGTTAATTAATTTTGGAGTTTTGGGATAATTTTATAGAGAAATTGTAGATATAATAAGACCTTTGACATTTGAATTGAATTATTCGCTTAAAATTTGAGTATTGCTTAAAATTAGTTTTGTAAAAATCGATTTTACTTCAAGTACAAAAAAAATAATGCAATGATTCGATTCTAAAAACGGAATAAAGTTATTGTCTATTGATTGTGTGTAACCTAGATAAAAAGAATATCTAAGTACTTGAGATTGGTTTCATATAGAAGTATTTGGAAGAATAAATATCGGTATTTTAAAAATGTATAATTTTGAATAATTGAACTTTTTACATAATCAGAAAAAATTGATGTGAAAAATTGAAAAATAATTTTTTTTGTTTTAGAAAAAAAAAGTTTTAAATAATTGAAAGGATTGGTAAAAATAATGTATTCATGCACTGACAACGAGACACGAGGCGGCAGAAAGTCCGAAAGTCGGCACTCGCGCTCACTCTATTACTTATGTTTATAAGCCTAACCTTACTTGTGATTGTTATGAATGTATCTGTCTTGTTATGTGTCGATGATTTTAGGTTGAAACTAAGTTAATTACAGAAAATAAATATTTATTTTAATGAAATGAGACTTATTAAATATTTAAATTACAAAAAAAAAAAAAAAAAAAAAAAAACGAGGAATATTTTTTATTCTGATAGATATTTTCAAATAAATAAATCCATTATTGAACAAATAATTATTTGAAAAAATACACAAACAGATTTTTTTTTTAATTTTTTTTTCTATGCATTTTACGATTATTATTTCATTTTTCTGTTTTTTTTTTAATTCTTAAAATCAGAGTTAATTTATAATATATTTATAACTTTAAATTTATTTAATTAAATTAAGATCTTTTCTCAAAAGAAAGTAGTAATATGATAGATTATAAACTAATATCTTTATTGACAGGTGTATTTGATGCCTGCCCCCCCCCCCTTCCCCGACCAGCAGCACTCGCTTCGCTCGTGCCGCAAATGAAAGGAATCTCAACTTTCTGCCCTTGTAGTGTAATATACTATCATTTCTTAACTTTACGCTTGAGAGATAAAAAAACTTATAATTCCTTGCTATGAAATTCAAAAATTGAAAAAGCTGATGATTTGGTCGAAATTTTGAAAATTCTAAATTTTGATAAATTTTTGAGCTAAATTCATTTCTTTTTTTAATGAAGATACAGAATTCCGTATTTTTTCGCACTGAATACACTAATAAAAAAATTAACTTGATTCAAGAGAAAAATTCTTGAGCCAAGAACATCATTTTGAAGAGTTTCATAATCTTCATTCAAGTGAAAAAATTCTTGATCTAAAAAATCATTCTTGATTCAAGTAAATTTTACTTGATTTAAAAACTTTTCTACTTAATTCAAGATAATTAAACTTTTCAAAATGATGCTCTTAGTTTAAAAAATTCTCTCTTGAATCAAGTCAAGTTTTTTATCAGTCTATCTATTTGACGTTTGCAGAATCTGCGAGCATCAAAGGACAAAAAATGATGATTTTAGTTTGACAAAATTAACTACTTTCAGTTTGATATTATTTTTATATTCAACCCAATTTTAAACAAAAAAAAAAACTATGTGCTGATTTTCAAAATTTAAAAATTTTGACGCCCACACAGAAAAAAAGTAACTTGGATTAAGAAAAAAAATGCTTGAACCCTAAAAAATAATCTTAAAGAGTTTCATTGCCTTGAATCAAGACAAAAGATTCTTGAATCAATTAAAATTTACTTGTACCAGGAAAATTTATCAATTTAAGAATTTTTTACTTAAATCAAGATGATGGAGTTCTTGAAAATGATTTTCTGAATTTATATTGATTTTTTTTTGTACAAACTTGCACTGCAATCAATTGTTTGTAAAACTTTCATCCATACAAGTTTTAATAATAATAATTATAATTAATTACAAGTTATAAATTAAAAAGTTGTAATAATTATAACTTTTCTCTATTTCTTTCAAGAAGTTCCAATTTACGTGCTCGAAAATTTCAAATTTCATCATTCGCAACCTCTCTTAGTTCAAAAACAATTCTCAAACTTCATAATAACTACCGACCTAATGTTGTCTTAGCAGTTGTAACATTTGTCAGCGGTTTATCTGCGAGAAGCTAAAGCGCTCTTTAGAGAATAGAGATTATTCAATACTTTTAGCACCATAAATACCCGAAGTTTAATTATAAATGCATGTATTTAAATAGGTGTGATAACAGTGGCAGAAACCGTTTAAATAGAGTGCTATAGACATAACAAGGAACAAAGTTGTTTTATAGGTTCAAGGTAATGTCAAGGACATTTCAGCTAAGACTCAAAGCCAGGATCGAAGTTGGCAGGGTCACGTCTACGGTCTCTTCGTCGTCTACTTTCAAAACTCTATTCTCACCGGAGTTGCGCTTGCGAAAATTTTTAATTGCATTTAATTCATTTTATCTACCTATATTTTACTTACCCTTTACTTACTTTACCGAGTCCTTCCTTCGTGACCGGACAGTTTTAATTTCCAGGGAAATAATTTCTAGATGTATAGATATAAATAAATTATTTCAAAGAAAGTCTGAGTAATTGAAGTGACTCTAGAGAGGTGTCTAATAAAAAATATATTTTATACATCTCGGCAATTTATATCAAAGCTAACTCTTCTTTACAGTAAATTGCAGACGACAAAATGGATCAAAGTCCGTTTGTTGGAGGAAATTTAGTTATCAGAGCGCAAGAGTTATCAGAGCTGAAATTTGATAAATTTTAGTTTTCGTTTGTCAGTAACAGATTGCTAGGAAAGATGTTTGTCAGTTTTGAAATTAATTAAGGAAAACCAAAAGTAATAAATTTATATTTGTAAATTTTACAATCTGATTAAAGTGATTAAATATAATTAAGGTATATTTTTAATAAGATTTTTAAATAATTACTTTAATTAATTTTTATCGTAATAATTAGTTAGTCAAGTACATTTTCTTTGAAATTTTATTTAAAAATAAAAATTTTTTTAAATTAATTAATTTTTTTTTAGTGACAACCAAATCTCTCATAATAGAAGCGGAAATAATAAAAAGAGAATTATGGAAAGAATTTTTTTTTAATATTTTTCAGTAATAATTTATTTCTCAAACAAAACATCAACAGATTTTTTATGATTTTTATGACATTAAAACAAAATGTTAAGAAATTTTTTCGATAAAACTAAATGAAAATTTTAGTAAATTGATTTAAATCGAGGAAATATTAAACTAAATTATTCAAATAACTCAGACCGGAAATTTTTAACATCGTATGTAAATAATTAAGATAACCGGCGGGTAATAAAGCATAGCTAAGAAATATTCGCGATAAAATGAAAAATGTCCAATTTATTCGATAATTTATTATGTTAATACTTGTTTAAGTAAATTTTACTTAAAATATTTACGAAAAATCAAAGTTTGACTAGATAAATTTTAAAACGTACAAACATATTGAATTTGTATGAAATTTTGTACATATTCTAATTTTTTTTTTCAGATTTAGATTATCAGAAAAAATTAAAGATTAATCAGTAATTAACAAAAACTATTAACCTCTCTAATATATTTTAAATTCAAACTTTTTTTTTTACTCATTATTAAAAGCTAAATTACTTTTCTTTAATATTTTATACAAAATGTACTTAGATCAAAATTTATCGACGTTTTTATTACAATACCAAATATTTTTTAATATAGCTTTTTTACTCATGGGTACTAAATTACGCTAAATATTCAAAAGCCGAAAAATAAAAACCATGAAAATTTAATGTAATGGGGGGTTACAAAAATTGGGTGTACAAAAAAAAACGGCAGACAAAAAAAGAAAATGACAAGGCTCGTCAAGCAATAGGTTCTCCGAGTTTAGACGGAGTGAAAGCTCTTAACGTCAACCACAGGCATTCTCAAATCCGGACTAAAGATTTCCTTTTCAAGGATAAACCATTATATCGTACATTGCGATTACTCTTATCCTCCAGGAGAGTCTGACCAGTTTTTATTTTTAACAGAAATATAAAAGAAGAATAAGTAAAAAAATGAGCACTCAAAAACCCTTCTGTTGTACGCAAGTTCTTGTAATATCAAACTTTTTCTTTGGCTTGATCCCTATATGCTCTGTCCCGATGCTTTACAATTTTTATCTGTTATGCTTTTAATTTAAAGACTTACTCATGTTATTATTAAAAATAAAAAATTGATTTTTTTTTAATTTATTAAATAGAAAAGCACAATATTTAAAACATGTAGATTTGTATTTGAATGCAGAGTATTTTTTGAGTAGGTTCTGCAATATGTCACACGACCTCATTTTTAAAATTTTTTCGTCATGGTCTTTTTGACACTTAGCCAGAGGGTAAAATTCATCCAAAAGGACTTTAAAAACTTACATCTTTCTATCATCTAACCCCGTTCTTCGTTACTTTTATTTTTAATGCCTCGGGGGTTTTATTATACTCCATCTAGTACTACTCATTTCTATTCTCTTCTTACCACCGTTACTATCATAGTAAATATGTCATTTTACTTTTTATTTACCTATTTTTCCATTTTTTTTTTCTTTTCTTCGGCGCTTTTTTTCGTGTTCCGGTAAATTCATCATAAATCATAACACAAGTCATAGTTGTTCGTAAAATTTATATAAAATGTATGAGTTCCGATAACCAATATAATACAGCACTAAAAAAAGTGTCAAAGAAAAGATGTTCCTCCATTTTCATCCATCCATTTCCTCACATAAAGCACAAGCTTTGAGGGTCGAGGCTATATATATTTTATCTGGTCCAAAAATCAATGTTCTTACCTCTGGTTTCATGTACTCGCAAAAATCACTGTTAAGGTCAAGGTTATTTTTAACATTTCTTAAATTTAATTTATAGTTAATTTTAAGCGTAATTTATAGTAACTATATCAAATTAATTATTTGATCTCAAAGTCATCCCAATCCTTTAATTTGACGTTATTTTTTATTGAAAATTTTAATCACAATATTTTAGCCATATTATTTAACATTTCAGTAGTTTTTTGTTGAATTATATTTATTAATATAATTTAACAAAAAATTTGAATAAAATAAAATTAAAAATGAAAATTACAAGAACTCTATGATTGAGATTTTTTTTTTTTTTTTTTTTTTTTAATAAAAGTTTATTTATTTCATACAAACAATCTTATAATTATAAGTTAAACAAACTAAATAAAAAACTTTTTAAAACTATTTTAATTTTAAAGGTTAGCATTGGCTGGTGTTATCAGTTCTCGACTCCTTGCTGTCTTGGTCTATTAATATTTAGAGCTTTGTTTAAATATTTTGGTTAGAATAAGTCCTGTTTAAATTTTCGTCTTTTTTCTTACTTAGCTATGGGAAAAAATTTTATCTAAAAATAAAAAACACTAGCTTAAGTCTTCCATGATTAAGATCCGATAGTTTAAATGATAGAGCACCCGGTATGTAATCGTGAAGATCCAGGCTCGACTCCTGGCTTGGTTAAGTCCTAATATTTTTCAGAGTTTTTCTTGTACTTTTCAGTGAATTTGGATGATAAATTTTATTTTTAATTTAAGAATCACCAAAGTAGCAAAAATTGTTGCTAAAACGTTTTTACTTCAATTTTCAGTAAAGATAGGAAAAATTTTAATATTAAAAAATTATGATTACAAATAATAATAATAATAATAATAATAATAATAATAATAATAATATGAAAATTTCACAATATAAAATATCAAAAAGTAAAAAACTTGAATAAACTTGTAAACTATCGACTCGTAAATAAATGATTTATGTATGCAATATACATACACAAAAAAAAAAAAAAGAAAGAAAAACTTAAAGACCGTTTCATTGAAAATGATCCTTTATTCCCATTTCATTTTTGTTCAGAATAAAATGAGGACAGAACTGAGGACAATTGTATGATCAATCGGCCAAGGTTTCTAGTGCACAATCGCTTTCATTCGTGTCCTTGAAAATTGTTCGTCGTAATTTTCCCAATTTGCTTTAATTTATTATTATTATTAACATATTATCATTATTAATATTAATATACTATAATATAAAAAGCTCTGTTAAATTCACCAAGGAAAATGAGGCTTGAAAGTAATTAAATTTACCTTCAAATATTTGCTGCGCTTGGAAATTATCAATACATTTTAGTAAAATTGATAATGTGCCGCAATAATTTCTTGAATTTTCATCACGTATAAATTAAAAAGAAAGATTATATATTAATATTAAATTGCTTTATTTTTCATGTTTTTTCTAATAAAAAAATAACAGCTTTTGTCACAAAAAAAAAAATAAAATTTTTCATGTCGTGTAATCAGAGAGAAGAGAGGTGATCAATAGTAAGTAATTTATAACCGCGTCAGCAAGTTTAACTTGAAGCTGTTTAATTCCCAGAGCAACAATCTCAAGAGATATTTATCTCATCAAGTAATAATGTAAATCTTATATAGAAAAGTTAATAAAGTTCAATCTTGGTTTAGGGTAATTGATATTAATTCAATCAATGTGTTCCTTATTAAATAAACTTTTGAAATTTCATCAGACGTTATTAGTTCAAAGAAGTTTTAGTCGGAATTTTGATCAACTATACTCCGCTCACTGATATTTTATTTATTATTTTTACCTTCACGTTTCCTATCAATTACTGTATTATTAGAAGTCTACTTAAGAATAAATTTTATATTATATTTAATTTAATTTAATTCGGATTCAATTTTCTCCTGGAGATAAAATTAAATGAGTGATTATCGAAGCATAATAAAAATTATATTTCATAGAGCTTTTTATAATGAAACCCATGCAGAAATTTTTAATAACACACTTGAAAAATTTAATATAAATTTATACTCGAAAAAATTATCAAAGTGAGCATTTTATTATTATTTTTATTTATTATTGTTATTATTATTATTGATAGCGTATCCACAAAACATTTGCTCGACATTTTATCATATCAGTTAAAAAGCAATTTATCTCAAATGCGCTTCCTTTCACCTGACGTGTCCTTGAACTGTTTGCAAGTTCACGGATAAGCTCTTTTGTATCTTTGTCAATCGTTTTTCAACCCGGGTACATCAATTGTTATTTTTAATCTCGTTTTTTTTTTTTTATCAAATATTTATATGAGGTACATGGAGAGAAAAATATTTTCAGAATGAGGAAATGTATCGCTATTTTGATGAACACACGCCGTATAGTCATTTTTGCTTGTTTTGACGAAATTATAGATATATTTACAAGAGCTTTGTATACTTGAGAATACATTGGATAGTCATTTAAATAATATTTTTTTCCGTGTAGTGTACTTAGAGAAAAACAGTAAAAATATTTGCAAAATTTTTCTTTAAAAAAATTTTATCAAATATTCGGAAATTAAGTACAGTTTTTTTTTTAAATATTTAGTTAAATAAAATTAATCACTCTAATATTACTTAAATTTACTGACATGGAAATTTCTCAGATTTTTCAACAAATAATATATTATTGAGATAATTTATTATAAAACACTAATTATATAAATAAAAAAAAAAAAAATTTTATATTTAAATGACTAAATCTTGGGAATTTGTACAATAAATGAAGATGTTAAATTATAGGAATTGTAACGTTTCGCTGATTTATTTCAGCTTCATCAGGCAAACTAAAAGTAAAAAAAAAATTATTTTTAGTTAGTACAAATATTTGACGTATAAAACAAAATAAATTAAAATAACAATAGTTACTCTTATGGTTAGCATCCTCGTCTCGCTTTTACAAAGTCAATAGATGTAATAGAGTAAAACAGCATATTCATAATCTCAAACATTTTTTTAAATGACAATATATTAATAACTTGTTTAGATTTCTCTCAAATACCATTCAAATTAATAAATTAATAATATAAAATAAAAATTTAACAACGTCTATCTGTCAAGAGTGTTTACAACTGAAAAAAAATTTAATACAATTTTTTTTTAATTTTCAAATTTATTTGTTACATTTGACTAAGAAAAAAAATTATATTAATTTTAAGAATCTCTAATGATAAATTTTGTAATATTTAAACGTTTAAAATTTTTTAATTTTTATTCGAAAAATTTTAGACGGTCATTTTACATCTAATTTGCAGCACAAGCCAGATTTGATTTTGAACTTTCCGATTTTTTAAGAAATTTTTTTACAAATGTAATCGCAACTAGAAAAGTTTATAAATTTATAATTAGTACAATAAATTCAAATACACTCAAAGTACCTTTAATAATTAATTTCTTTTCTCTTTTATTTTTGGGTGCATTTTTATGATAAAAAAAAAAAGCTTGTTAATATTATTAACTGACTAAAAAGAATAAAGCCAATTGACGAGCAAATGCTCATCAATTGCTCATGAATCGACCGAAGTCAAAATTCACGGTCGTTTCACACCACTATTCAGGAGGGATTGAATCAATTAAAAATCATTCACTCCGCAAATTTCTCACAGTGGAATAAAAGAAAAAAAAACTGAAGAATTTTTTTGCTGCAGATTAGACGCGATAAAAACTGTCACTAAAAATGATTTATTATTAAAGCAAGAAAATCTCATACATAAATAAAAAGCTTCCTTCTTTCATTCATTCTGATCTTGTATCTTCTTTTAACTTTATTCATTCAATCGTGACGTAGAAAAGAATCGTAAACAACGAAAAATTCTAAAGCAGAGGCTACGCATGTTTATTTTAATACAATTCATTTGATCGGATCAGAAATTTTCGTTTGGAAACGTCATGCAGTAATAAATAATTATAATTGTTCTTCGCGAACGACGTCACAGGACGCCTACAGCCAGTTAAATAAACATCCATTAAATCCCGTAGATTAATAACAGAAAAAAGTAAAGATAGTACCGAATGGAATTGGATTCCATTAGTGCAAAAAATAATATAAAAAGCGTTGTTTTTTGAATACGAGGGCATTAAATATGGAACAGTCTTAGTGGATTTTTCTTCAACCTTAGTACTGCAGTAACTCTTATTCTTTCAATATATCCATTATCGAGTTACCTACTTATGCACAAAGAAAATTTTTAACAATACTATTTAAAAAAAAAAATTGTTCTTTGATAACAAAAAAAAAACGAAAAAAGAGTGAAAATTCTTAAATAACTGTGGAAAATTTTTACATAAAAAGAAGTAATAAAACCTCAGCATATTTTTTTTATAAAGATAATGAAAAATTTCAAGAAACTTATAATTGAAAGAGTAAACAAAAAATAATTAAAATACATTGTAACAATGAATATTAATTTAATTGGATGTTCTTTACATTGTGAAAATAATTACTTATGGTTAAGTAAAATTATAACAGTAGTTATTTTTGATTGGTAATAATAATTTTTTATATCAAGTTTTTAAAGGAGTTTTGAATAGTTTGTTGGGTTTATAAGTTTTTATGCGTCACATTTGTCCATTGATATGTTGGTAATTGATCCTGACACAGCAATATTATTTTTTTTATTTATTTCAAAAGTATACAATTTATGTATATTGTGATTTAAATTATCAAAAAATTATTAAACTGAATTTTTTTATTCAGAATAATTTATTTACTACTTAATAGTTTAAAAGTTTGTTCAATTTTCTTACTTTTTTTTTTTGTAAAATTTTCATATTATTATTTATACACTCTGATAGAAGGATTTGCTTTTAGCTAAAAATATTTGTTAATCAGATTTATTAAATACACAGAAAAAAAAGTTTAATTGAATCAAGTAAATAATTTTGAAGAATTTTATCTCCTAGATTTGAGTAGAAAAATTCTTAAGCTGAGAAAATTTTTTTGGTTTAAGTAAATTTTACTTAATTCAAGAATTTTTCGTCTTGATTCAAGACAATAAAATTATTTTCTTGGTTCAAGAATTTTTTTCTTGAATCAAATTAGTTTTTTTTTTTTCAGTGTACAAATGAATCATTTTAAATACTAAGAAATATTTGTTTAATACTAAAAAGTGGTCTCTAATAAATGATTTGTTAACTATTAACAAATATTTTTTAATACAAATAAATCCTTTTATCAGTGTATAAAAAGTCTATCATTATGATAAATGTCTAGATTTATATAATTATTGTTGCACGCGCGAGTTTTCTCGGTAACGATCGGTTCGGTTCCCTTGGCCGTGGTACGAATGTCAGTGTATGGGGACAACACGTATTTTCCCTGGCATCCCTCTTCATGCGCGAGCCCTCTTTGATAAACCCCAGTACAGCATCCCCCGTTCATCTATTTCCCACTCGTTTTCTACCACCTCTAGAGCCGATACTACCACCAACAACAACCACCCACGCGTTTTCTCGTCCGATCGTTTCTCCGGTTATTCTACACCACTCTACCGGCACAGTGTGCTGCCGCCACTTGGCGAAGCTGCGCAGCGACTCTAACACTTTTGAAACAGTGCTGAGCTTTCGCGAAATCTAAACTCCGATCAGTCAACGATAGACGTGCAATCCACCACAACCCTTATATTATTATTATTACTCACCCTTATAACTTCAATAATTTTTATCATTAAATCCATTATTATTTAATCTGACATTTATTCGACTCATTTTTATTTTTTTAAAATTAACTTTCTTTTTTTTTTTTTATCAATAAAAATTAATATGCATTAAAATTCTCATTCTATTTCAACTTTGAATTTATTTATAAAATAAATGGTTCCTTACTTGTCATACCGCGGTATCGAGTCGACAATAGCGCCAGAAAATCGCGAAAGTAATATGAGTGGTGTAAGCTTCTTGACCGCGGTGAAAACTTTCACCCCCGGTGGAAGACGTCGTCGTCGGTGTGAAAAACAACAAAAATTATTGGAATTACCCCCAATGGGCCATTGCAGTCTTCACCCTGATGTTGTACCTACTTGGGATACCGCGACTCCGATAACACCACCCGCTGATTTTTTACCCCCTGGTTATAAAAAAGGAGATAAATTCTCAGGTTTGCACATAAATAATAAAAATGTTATTTATTTTGCGCAAGATATCAAGTTGCCGAATTTTTTTTAAATGAAAAATTTCAGTTCTATTTGAATCAAAATCCATTAAAAAAATATCAAAATTATTAAACTAATATAAATTTTAATTTTCATTAACAAATCAAACAATATTCATTATTATTTTAATTTTCTTCAGATAATTTCTTTACATTTTTTTTAAGTTCAACGTTACTAACAATTTCAAAATTTCACGCCATCGTATTTAATTTAGAAAGGCATCATGAATATTTAGTTGGCTAATAGTTTATTATTTATATCCTTGTTTTGTTTGGAACATAAACAATAAATTACCTCAAATTTAAGTAAAACAAATAATAATACTCTGAGGAATATTATTAATATGTATTTTTATCATAAACTTATAGTTGTTGAATTATATTTGTCTCATGATTTTAGATTAGAAATTTCAATAAAGTTATTAATTTTCTTCTGTATAAATTAAAATAAAATTCTCTTCATTGGTAAGCGTACCATAATTGACAAAATTTTGACTGATTTTCTTTCGGAAGATTTTATTCAACAAAATGTCAAAAATTAACACCTGTCAACTTAAAAATTTAATAAAAACATGACCAAAAATTTTTTGTGCCGCTTGGGTGGTAAATTTTGGAAAACTTCAAGTTATTTTTGGATCAACTTAAAATCACTAGATTATAAAAAAATTCTATTTTTTACTTGTTATTATAGTAAAAAATTTTCAAGAAGAAAAAATTTTGACAATTATGAAAAAAAGTTTAAACAGAAAATGAAACAATTTCAATAATTTTCAAAAAAACTTAAAACAACATTCTCCTTTAAGAACGCATTCAGCCAGTAATTAATATTGATTGTATGATTAATATAAAAATATTGAGTGTCTAAACTTATTCAAAAATCCTTCGTAAATATCCTACTAAACATAATTAATTTTAAATTAAATTTTGACAAGAAAAAAATGTACTTGCAAAACAAAAATTCCTTACAGAAAAACTAATTTCTTTTATAAATTACCTTAGTTTGGTTCGAACACTGGACCTTCTATTTTTACCAGTGCGCAACTGAAAATTCGCAGTTTCACAACCAAATCAAAAAATATATGTAATAATTAGATTGATAAACAATTTCAAATTTTTAAAAAAGAAAATACAAAAAAAAACGAAAAATTTTTAAACATTGTCCTATTTTATCGTCGATAAATTTTTCTCCTGTTGAATAGTAACAACAGAAATAAATCTCTTAATCCGAAGGATGACGTAAAACACTAGAAGCCAATTAATATCGAATGTTAGCTTTTATGCGCGAACATGTCGTTGACCTTTGGCGTCGCGACGCTTCGAGTAGAGTTCAAGTTCATCAGGATGACTCGGTAATTTAAAAATGGTTCTACCTTCCTCACTAATACATATGAATGAACAGTGAATCCAAACTTGACAAACTAAAATAAAATAAAAGGTTTCTTTTATTACCATTTTGTCTCTGAATAACAACAAAATGCTGAATGCAAAGCTTCTTTATTATCCCTGGCCTGGTTTATTTACTTTACTGTCTACGTTTTTAAACGTAATGCATACTCCAAAGACACGTATAAATTTTAACAGCTCAGTTGTTATGTATTTATAGATTTAATGGACTAACTTCGCCAAAATTCTATTGTTTTATTTTTCGCGACAAATTTATAATAAATAACAATAGTTTGCTTCAATTTTCATCAGCAAAAATTTAATTTTTGATACTGCGAGCTTGTGTATATTAACTTTATGCTGGAAATTAAAACTTGAGATATTAATACAGTTATTAAGAGATTAAAATGATAAAATTCCACTTATTAAATCAGCAACTTTTGAGATCTTAGCATTTAAATTTAAGAATTAATCTGCATCCGATAGAATAAAAGTTAATGCTAATTTACAAGGACAAGAATATATTAAAAACTTAATACCGGGTTTTGGTTTAAATTCTAGAAAAACTTTTAGATATTTATGAATTTTTAATGGGTTGTAATTTATTCTGTCATGAAAAGTGACTTATACTAATAAGAATAACAAATTACATCTTTTGCAAAAAGTTTTTGCGATGGTAAAAAATTAGTATCAGATAATTTAGATATCTATATCATTATAAGGTCATGTAAAGATAAATTTATACTCTTATGATCGCTATTTTGATATTCACCCGTAAGATCTAAACAATTTTCCTTCTTTTACGTATAAAATAATTTTTACACATTTTTTTACAATTTTAATTAACTACTTTTAGAAGTAAAATTATATATTAAAAATAAATTTTTCTTGCGCATATCTTTTGCGCAGTGGATAAACCATGACCGCCATTTTGTTGAACACCCTCAAGATCTAAAAAACTTTCATTGTTTTAGCGTACAAAATTACTGTTTCATATTTCTTGACAATTTTAATTTTTAATTTTTCCTTGTATAATTATTTAAAGACACTAAATATTTGACTAAGCAAATTTTTGTTCAATTAAAAATTCAATTTTTATCAAAATTTACAAAAAAATTGACAAAGTTTTCATCTAAAAAATTTTTTTATGGATCATGATATAAAAAAAAATAATTTATTTTGATTAATCTAATTATTGACTCTCCCTTTCTGATTTATAAATTTCTTCCGAAGCATAAAAAGCAATCGCTCCTCAAACAAATTGCGCAAAAATAAAAAAAAAATTAATAAACGAACAATCAATAAGAAAATAAAGATGAAAACCCGTCGCGTAATTTAATATCCAACAGCTTCAATTTATTAAAATATATCCTGGATATAAAGAACGCCATAAAAAATAAAGTAACAATAAAAGTAAAAACAATAGCGTAGCATTAAATTTTATTGTCCTCGCAGTTAATTGGGTTCTTAATATTCATCTCACCGTCCTGACTTATGAACTTAAATGTTTACTATCGTGAGTTTTTAAAATTAAAAATAAAACAGCACTAAAAAAACAATAATATTTAGAGCGAGTGTGCATTAGATTTGTCACACCATCTGGCCAGCAACTGGTTTTTACCAAATCTGCACCCGTTGCACTGCCGATTAAAACGTAATTCTCACCTCGTTTACCATCCGCCATTTTCTTTCTTTTTTGTTTCACTTTTTCCTTGCTCTTTTATTTCTACCCTTAATTCCCTTATCCACGACCTTGGTGATACCCGATGCATCCATAATTCAAACATTCTCTAGACTTTTATACTTCTGGAAATCGCATCACAACACCTCGCTTTTTTTTTGTTTTGTTCTCTGTTTTATTTATTTTCTTCGGTTAGCCATCAGGATTCGGGATGTTGCAAATCGGCAGTCGGCGAAATTGCTTTATCCGATTACAACTCACCTGTCAACCATTGATCTTAACAAATCAAGGGAGGATGAAACTGTACGAAATAGAGCAAAAAATATAAATAGATATCGGTACATTGAATTGCAAATTTCAGTATTGGCTGACATAAATTTTAGTAATTACAATTTCTTTTTATTTTATGTTTTATTACTTCTTCCAGTAAGCAATTTTTTTTTTTATTTCTTTATATTTCCATGCTCTTTAATAAAGTATGGTACTTTATACATTAATATTTCAAAAATATTAATAAAAATTAATATTTTTGATTTTCAAACTGAAAAAAAAAAAAATATAAATACAAAATTTTGTAATTTTTTAATAAATGATTCGTAAATCTGGCATAAAAAATTAGGAAAACGGTTGACCCTGAAGGCCATCCCTGCAACTTCCCGCTAATTCCATACTTGGACGCTTAAAATTGCACTTATGCCGTTTTTGAGCTCTTCGAGCTCAAAAATACAATTTATGTGTTGTTTTGGGCTCTCCGAGCTCAAAGAGATAACTTTTCTATGCTTTTGAGCTCTTCGAGCCCAAAAGTTTAATAGAAGTTTGATAAAACACTATTATTTGAGTTTTCAAACCGCAATAACTTTTGAATTTGACGCAGTTTTTTAGACCTCATAAAGAATCTTTAAGCTTGAATTGATCGAACAAGAAATTTCGGAGTAATTCCGAAAAAACACTTTTTTGGGTTTTCTTTCCTGCACGATATCTCTCGAACGAATCAGCCGATTTCGACCGGATTAGCGGCAATTGACGTGGTTTTTCAAGGTCCAGAGCTGAGTAGTTTTTGGAGTTGATCGATAAAGCCGTTTGAAAGTCATTTAAAAAAAAACCACTTTTGAAAAAATTTTTTTTACAGTTTTTTTTTAGATTTTTCAAAATCCATCGGTCCAAATTGTATTCAAAATCTAAGTTTGGCCAAGCCCTTTCGAATGGTACCAACCGCGATGAAATCGGTCTAATCGTTCAAAAGTTATAGGAAGTTTACACACACACACACACACACACACACACACACACACACACACACACACACACACACACACACACACACACAGACAGACGTAGTGACACCCTCGCGGGGATAATCAGGGAAGCTTCCTGTGACCTTCAAACGTCGAGATCTGATGAAAACTCAATTTTTGCAAAACGAGGTAAAACCAATAACTTCCCGATTTTTGAAAATCTTCGATTTTCTTAGCGGGAAGTTAAAAAAAATTTCAAAAATAAATTTATTGAAGCTTATATATTAATTATTAACAATATAAATGTATAAAAAAATTTTTCAATTAAATTAAAAATAACTGGTCAAAAAATTAAGTCATAATAATAATTGATTTAAAGAAAATTGAATAAATTACCTAATGATTCGATTGAAAAACTAATTTTTGTTATATCTGAATATTATATTATCGCAATGTGAATGGCCATGACTAAGTAATTATGTGATTGATTCATATTAGCAGTAATAAACACTGCCCTAAATTAAACACAGGCAGTGAGCATGAATATAATCGGAGATCGGGGATGCGAATACGTCAATGTACAATGAGTGGGGTAGAAACATATAATATCAAGCTCAATATCCCTGATTACGAGGAATTATCAAACCTGTTCAGAGGAAGTGCCTCATCCTTCATCCCTCATCCTCTTGAACCCTTGGATCATCATTGAAAACCACCGATTATTGGTTTTCCACTCTAATCAGTTCAATTCCCTAACAACAATCTATGATACTCCAAACATGCCACACCGTTAAATTCCTACATGTCCATTCTGTTTCTTTATATTTATTTTCGTCATTCAGTTAATGTCAAGAAAACTAAAGAACAGAAACTTTATGCGCATAATTAAAGTTCTATGCGGTCAGATAAAAGTAATTGGAACTCGTGCAAACATTGAATTATTTGTCTTAACAGTTAAACATCTAAAAACATACTATTTTATTTAAACTATTTTGTCCAACTTTTTTTAATTAATTTAAAAGCTTTTACTATTATTACTCTTGTTACCTGATTACAAATCTTTTTTCACAATAAAATTATCGTTTTTTCGTTACTTTAATTAGTTTAAAAACTTTTTCAATTTTTTTCTTATTAAATTCTTCCGTTAAACGAGAACATTTTTCAAATTTCAAAATACCTCTTTAACTTCAATATTACTTTTATCAGAGTATCTTATAAAATACTTCATCAATCATCCTGATTTTTCACCTCTAGCTTTG
Organism: Cotesia glomerata; assembly: GCF_020080835.1. Taxonomy (NCBI): domain Eukaryota; kingdom Metazoa; phylum Arthropoda; class Insecta; order Hymenoptera; family Braconidae; genus Cotesia; species Cotesia glomerata. Next base: position 7,222,838 of record NC_058162.1, read on the forward strand.
AAGTTGTTCAATAAACAATCCTATAAAAAATCTTTATTAAATTTTCACTCGTTCAGCAATTATTATCAACTTAACATAAAAGCTGACAAACAGACGGTCAAATCTCACGACAGTGGCGCTTTGCGGTAGCGTCATCTACTAACACTTTGTACCGTGGAAAATTAAAAAATTATTTTCCACGCCTTATAGCGCGAAGGGCGTGAGGTTGTGCTTTATACGCGACTCGTCAAGGTCAAGCAATTTTGTGATCTTTAAATGCCTCTATCACAACCATATTACACTTATACAATAATATAAGTAGATTTACACCGAAAAAACACTTAAATTAAACCATCTTTTACTTTCTAAAATCATTTCATGTCGCTATTTTGAAAAAAAAAAAAAAAAAAAACGTTTTGAAAAAAATTTTACGTGGACGTCCGGATGTCACCCCATTTTGGATGTACCAATAATTACTCCCGAACAAATTGATATTTCAAGACCGGACCTTTTTTATTAGTTTAAGAATTCGATGAACTGGGTCCGTATTTCATATCAGTGGCCTAGTTTATGTATTTTTTTTTTTTAATTGAATTTTTATGAAAATTCACTACGATACAACCGTACAAAACCAAACGAACTTTTCTTATTTGTCACGTGAAAATTATGGCGCCACTTGATCAAGCTAGATTTTTTTAGACTGCGTGCGCATATGACAAGAAAAAAGGGCGCCGATATTTAAAAAAAAAAATAAAAAATACTCTGTAAGAAATTACTTAATTATAATTTTTTTTTTAAATCAATTACACAATTAATTTTTTTCTTAAAAAATGAATGAGCGTTATGAGGCGTGCACTTTTGGATTTTCCAAACTTTTCAAAATTTCACGCTGATGTGAACAAAAACAACTAATAGTAAATTATCATTTACAAAAAATTAATTTTATTCGGTATAAAAATTTTTTTGATGAATAAAATAATTTTTTATAAAAAAAATTTAATGTTTTGATGGTTTTTGTCACCAATTACCGGCATTAAAATAAAAATAGATACTTGTAACGACTAGAAAGTCATCATTAAAACATGGAACCAGAAATTACTAAAATATTAAGGAAAATAAAAAAAAAATGAAATGAAAAAGCACATTTTTGTGATAAAGTTTAAAGTAATCTTCATCACTGTCAAGTGTATGTTGATGTTGAGTTGCTTCAATCCTCATCCTCATCATCCTCCATCACCTTCATCTCCACCACTCGTTTATTTACCTCTCGAGAGTATGGAGCTGAATCCCTCACCGTCTCTTTTAAACTTATACTCACTTTTAAATCTCTTACAGTTATAGTACAGCTTATGTTATATTACAGCTCTGAGAGAACAGCACAGGTTTGCTTCTTAAATCTGACGTAACAAGTAACGTAGCGTAGTTAAGCTCAGCCAAGGGCAACCTCTATTCATAGTAACACACTCTAACATTAACATTATACATCTACATCTACATTTACATTTTCAGCAATCATGTGCTCGCTAGTGGTTGCTCTAAAACCACCGTCCTATATATAACACGAGTAAGCGCAATCCTCATTTTCATTTCACTTCTTAACTGCCGCTGTACCACTGGCCGATGACTAATTCTGATGGAATTTAATTGCGTTTTTAGAATTCAACGCTTTTTTGTATCTTCGCGTCTTAACTTTGGAATGATTTTTTTTTCCAATATTTTTTTAATGATAATAATAATTATTGGCGTTATTTTTATTATAGATTCTTATGGGTATCCTTGACCAATTTATGTAACGTAAATATATAGAGAAAAGTGTAACTTTTCATCGCAAAAGTGTTTTCAAAAAGTTCAATGTCAAATTATGACTCAGTAATATCCGAGCCAATAAAATTACCGCTGAATTAGCTAGAGAATGCGCTTTGAGCTTTAGTACATTCGATATTTTTGTTTTTATATATTTCGCAAAGGATAGAAAAAAGGCAATCAATGTTTATTGAGAAAAATATAGTACTGAACATTTTTGGGATTATTTTTATCAAATTTTTTTTAAAGAAAATTACGAGAAAATTCTAAGTATAAAAATAAAAAAAAACTACGGATGCAATTTTTTAATTAATAATTTATTTTTAAAACAAAGTTGAAAAATTATCAACTCTTTACTGATTTTAGGCTCAAAAAAAAAGTTCAGAAATTTTTTTAACAAATCTTAAAATTTCATTAAATATGCTCCATCAATTTAAGTTATAAAAATAAAAAAATTTACTTTTTAATATACTTTTAAGGGGGATTTTTCAATCTTAAAATGTTAATTCGAAAAAAATTTTTTCATATTAAAATTTCTCTTTAAATTTATAAAAAAGCGCTTTTTTTATATTTGTCATTAAAATTTTATCAAAAATCAACTGTGATATCTTTAATATATTTTTAAATTAAAGAAAATATTATGTTTTTATTTCTTACCCTCCATAATTTAAATTACACTGACCAAAAATCTTAAACATTATTTTTGAATCTGTATTTTAGAAATAAATCAACACAATCCAGAACATGCAAATTTTTTGTACAAAATTTCTTTTCCGAAAATTCAAATTATTTAAATTTCTAAAAAATTAACATACCTCTACTAAGATCCAAACAAAAAATATTGGCCTTCTAAAAAGACTCGTAACACCCAAAATATTCAAGCTACAAAAACAAAACAAGCGGCGCCCAGGCAAGGGCACTCGTCTACATTATTTTTTATATAAATATACGAGGGAGGTAAACCCATTAATAAACAATTTATTTTAATTCTCTTCTTTCTGGTATCTATTTTAATCGGAATGACATTGCTGGCAGTTAGTGTTCAGCAGCCGTTGCAACTACCTCGAGACCTATATGTAATTCAGTAAACAGAAAAAAATAAATAAATAAATGGTCCGAATCGTACATCTCAAATGGAGAGGTATTGACCCATAAAATTAAAAAAAAAATGTTTTTCTTTTTTTTTAAATGCAGTGTAAAAAATAAGTTTATTACTCTGCAATAATAAAATATAATTAACACAATACTTATTGTTAACATAAAAAAAACGAGTATTTTTTTGTGCATAGTTGGTAGTTTTACAACGAAGGTTCTTGTGAAAAAAAAAAAAGATGTTAAACATAATGTACTTTTGCTCTTTTTTGCGGATGAGTTTCATCCGGGTTATACCGTCGGAATTTCATTGGCTAAAATCCAAATTCGGTGGTTGCAAGCATGCCCTAGAAACGTTGAAAATTTGTCGAACGCTTCCAGCAAAAGCTTACCTTCTTTCCTATTTTTTTCCATTTTTTTTCTTTTATTTTTTTTTTCGTATGTTCACAGCATATAGCGGTGTTTTACTCGGTACATATCTACCCACTTTCGTCGGTGGTAAAATTAAGTCAGTGGATCAATATTCGTGTCACGAAATTGCCATTTGACACGTGGTAATTTAATAATCGTGGAAAAAATATATTTTTCCTTTTTTTTTCCACGCGCAGAAGTTAACTGTTCATGACTTTGGGAGTTACAGTTTATATAAATTGACATTTATTCAAGCACACGGTCACTGAACTTACACTTCACTCCGGTTCTTTGATAACTTAATTAATGAACTAATTAATAGTCATTAATACTAATTATCAATTGACTAATTAACCTTCGAGCTTAAGCAAACAACCAACAGTTAACAGTTTTTAGCAAATTTTACACTGCAGTGATCAATTAATTAAGTGTAATAATTAATAACTATTATGATTTTTTATTTTGCAGAGCCGAAAAAGGAAAAGACTGAACAGAATGCAAATGGCGCGATATCACCCAGCGGTGAGTCGGCGAACCAAGGCGCGAACCAAGGAAACCAAGGTTTGGGATCTGGACAATCGGGGGATCAGAAGCCAAATAGGCCAAGTACCCTCGAGGCCTCCCGAATGCTCACAAGGAGGTTAATTATGTTTGGCAGTGAGTACTTTTTTTTTTTCCTGACACTAAGTATGAGGCATGATATCAAATCTTTCTTCTTTTGATCCAAGCCGGGGAAATCCGGTAGTTTTTAGAGGAGGAAAATTGAGCGAATATGATTCAAGCTCCCGCCAAAAATAAATAGAAGGTCGGCGGTTCGAGCCTGTGTCAAGGTCTTTTTTATTTTGTTGGATGGAAAAATATTTTTTAATTAACTTTCAAGCTTCTGATGTTAACAACCGTTGAATTTTATTATTTATTCACATTGCGAAAAATTATTTCCTCATTTATTCAAAATTTTAATTATTTGTATCTATATAGTTAAGAGTATAATGGAAATTTTACCTCCGGCGTTTTTACATAATAAAATAGGGATTTGTAGTTAAAACTTATACCATTGAAAAGTATTGGCATGAATTTGTGTCTTTTTTAAATTTCATATGCTTTTCAGTGATAGTTAATTTATTATAATTTTTTTTATAAGTTTTTTATAAATTTTTGTGTTAATTTATTTTGTTTATTAAATGATAATATTGTTGTATTTCAAATATTAATCCATATGATTAAAAGAAAGAGCAAAATTTTTTGACAAGTATATCGTTATTATAAAATGAGCTTTTACACGAAAAAAAAAATTGTAATCCAGACATATCGTAAAAAAATCATATAAAAGTAGTCTATATGAACTTGTACTTTGTTACATCGTAAATTTTTAAATGTGAAATTATAAAAGTGAAGATATTAAAAGTTTGATACTTTTAGTTGAATGAAGTTGAAGTTGAATGTAATCATTGTGATTTTTTTCTGTACATAGTTAAATTTGTTACCATCAAAAAGGTCGTAACATGAATTTATATTTTTTTACGGTTCAATATTTTATTAACGATGGTAAATTTATCATTTAAATAATTGAGAGAATCCAGAAAAATTTTTTGGCATATTTTTATTTTAAAAGGGATTATTATACATTTGATATCAGAAAGGTCTTGACGTCAATTTCTGCCTTTTTGCAATTTTACATATTTTTTGGTGATATTCAATTTTTATCTCAAGTTTTTGAAAGAGTTTTGAATAGTTTATTATTTTTATTATTATTATTATATAAATTATTATTATATATTAATTTTCTTTCAGTTAAAACATTAATAATATTTATCGTTCCAGTGGAAAAGGGTGTACTCCAGCCAACAGCAGAAGAACAACAAGCAATCGATAGGTACATGTCACCCCTGCCACCTCAAAATACCCTGATGTTATCGGAATTGCCGGAACCTCCGATTCCGTTGAGCGAAATCGGACCAATTCCACCACCCCCAATGTTCAGTTCTCCGAGTCCTACTCCTCTAGCTCGTCAGCGTCAGCAGAATCTTCCTCTTTCTGACTGTGAGGACGATGGTAAGTAATAAAAATACCATCTAAACTCTACGATAAACCTGGATAAAGATAATTTATCAATGTTTAAAATTTTTTACAACTTAAGGTAAAAGCCCCAATAGATGATCACGTACCAGTATATGATCACTCCATGTATCTGTATATCTATATTCACAAATATAGGTATACAAATACATGGAGTGATCATATACTGGTACATGATCATCTATTGGGGCTTTAACCTTACTTGTACTCATTCATCATACTTAAAGTTCGATCGTATATACTCTTTTTTTTTTTTATTCTTTTTCTTCTTCAACTTCCATTATTACGGTCGTAAATATTTTATACTATCGAAAGTTTTGTTTTATGATAAAGTACAATACGGTTTTATGCTGAATATGAATATGAAGGAAAAACCAATAATCAATTAAACAAAAGTGAGGCTTAGAATTTTTAAGAGGATTTAAACTTTATTGAAGTAAATGTCGATAATTTGAATACTTTTGATGGGTACTTAGTATAAATAATAAATGTTTGCGGGTATAAGTAGATATATGCGGTGTTAATTTATGTTAAAGTTTTTATTCATAAACACTTTTAATGCTTTAATCGATAGAGCTTCTCGTGATCTGCTTAACTTTTTTTTTTGAATTGTATTACCATGATTTTGTATCATAAAATTTTTGGAAATTCTGAAGTACAAATCTTGAATATTCTATGATTAATTAATGTTTCATTCAGTCAATAATTAAATTATAAATTAATATAGCTAATTATTTTGGAATAAATACATTAACATAATTGCGTAATTAATACATTCTCACTAATAGATAATTCAAAATATTTCATTAATGTATTATTTAAAATTGAATGATTAATCAATAATTACTTAAAATGGGTGAATAAAATGATTGCAATAGTTAATTTTATGTTAATTAAATTAACAATTATCTAACTATTTTTTCGGTTTTTATAACAATTTAATCACTAGTAACCTTGCAGTCACTATGTGACTGCCGTGACTTTTGAATTATAAATAAATAAAATTTTGCTTTATTAAATAATGACTTTTGTTAAATTGCACTGTAGTTTTTTAACTATTGACATTTTTAAAGATATAAGCTCATCCCGATGTTACACTCGTCAAGACCGTTCATTTGAGTACCCACATGCATTTTGATATATTTTTCATATATACAAATATATAATATATATAAATATATGAAAAATTGATGTGGGTACTCAAATGAAAGGTCTTAATGAGTGTAATGTCGGGATGAGCTTATATCTTTAAAAATGTCAATAGCTCACAAGATACAAGGTCATTTCTTAATTATTGACATTTTTAAAGATATAGGCTCATCCCGATGTTACACTCATCAATAGCTTTCATTTGAGTACCCACATGCATTTTAATATATATTTTTCATATATACATATATATAATATATATAAATATATGAAAAATTGATGTAGGTACTCAAATGAAAGGTCTCGATGAGTGTAATGTCGGGGTGAGCTTATATCATTAAAAATGTCAATAGTTCACAAGATACAAGGTCATTTCTTAATTATGTATCTAGAGATAAAGCATTTTCTAATGCAGCCTAAATATTTATCATAATAAATTGACTATTGGTGAGAATGATATGAAACCTCGAAAAGGCACATCTCCAAGCCAAGACTTTTCCAACGATACCAAATTTAACCATAAAAATCCATTTTATCATATAAATACACTGGCCACAAAATTTTGCTTATTTTCTTGATAATATAGATTATGAAAGAAATTCAACATGTAGAAATTAAAAAAATTAAAAAGTGCGAATTTTATAAAATATTTGTTTTATTATAATTGACTTTTTATTCAATTTTAAAAAATTGTCAACGTCTACTGAACTTAACATCATTCCTTAACATCATTATTTTTTCGATATTTTTTATGTGTAAAAATAATTTAGAAAACCAATTTTTTTTTTAATTTTTGAACTTTTTAATTTTTTTGTGATTTTTTTTTTTTTTTCTTTAAATTTTGTTTAGTATAAAAATGGACATTTCATTAAAAATATTGTAAAACTAAAAAATTACCTTATTTAAAATGACCCACAAAGTTTTTTAATTAAATTTTTTTCCTTCAAAAGTAAATATCATAACTCTAGTTTGTTAAAAAACAAACTAAAAATAAAACGAGGCTGTGTTTATAAAGTTAATATTTATCAAAGTCAATGAAATTCAATATTAATTACCATAAAAATTACACGAATATTAATCAAGATAACCATCACGTACACGATATGATGCGAAACCTGTAAAGTAATTAAAAAAAAAACTGGGTAACATATACACCCTAAATTTGTTTAACTTAATTGGATTTCTTGATGGTTTTAAAATTTAATATTTGGATAAAATATCGCCGCTATTAATTTTTTCAAATAAAAAAAAAAAAAAAGCAATAACTAATTGCCCAATTAATTTGTAAAATAATTTCAGATGATGAAGACATAGACGTGGAAGATGATGATGACAGCCTGCGAGTCTTTCGTTACGCGCAACCAGATCCTGCAATAGACACCTCAAGGGTGGAGGAGATTCCTGCAAAGGAGCCCAAATTTCATGCAATGCCTCTGAAGAGCGCGTTGAAGAAGAAAGGCCCGAACAGCGGTCCTGGGACACCTCAGAGTACTCCAACCCAAGAGAACAGACCATTAACCCTTCGCCAGGAGCTCCATGCATCCTTCAAGTAAGTATTTAACAAGCGAAAAATTAAAAAATGGTAAAAAATTTGTACAATTTAATAGAACTAGTGTATAGACTAGCGCCTCTTTTCATCTCATCTGTTCTGGTAGTTTCATTGATGATAATCATGATAAAAAACAACCACCGTGTTCATACCAACTGTTAATCTAGTCAATTAATAAATGAATAGGAATACTTATATTAATTAATACTTAACTTATTCACTGTACTGCATTAACCATAAATCAATCATTAGTAAAACATCGTTATTTTTCTTATGCTCAGCAGAAGGCCGCCGTTGAGGCCTAGGATAAGAATATGGTAATTGTTGGCAAGCATCGCCTTGAGCATGTACAATTAATTTATATTAACTTACTAAGCCCTTCATTAATAAGGGACTTTTTTAAAAAATTCTTTAACAGCACAGGGTTGATACCAAGGAAATCAATAGTCTATTTTTAGTAGATAAGTTCTGTCTTTAAATAACACCAGGGAATATCATGTCAATGTTATTATAAATAATGTCTGCTATTTTCACTTCATTCAATACTCATGTCATTAAATATTTCAAATGTTTCGATGCTTATTAGGGTGGCGCGAAAAAATTTACTTTATTTTTCGAGTTTCCTGTAAAAATTTGTTAGTTTATCATATTTTAAGAGCACTTTTTAAAGACCAGTTTAATAGAAAATTTTTTAGGGGTCGCTCAGGATTTTTAAAAATTTCTCAAGTCAAAAATTAAATTTCTTTTTGCTTTTAATATTTTTTCTCGTCAGTTTATTATTTTCTAGTTTGAAAATTATGTAAACTCTGAAAATTTTAAGTTGAAATTTTTATTTATCAAGCTCAAGATTTAAAAAATTTTCTTCAGATGACGTACAAATATTTGTTAATTAAAATTCAACAGTTATAATTATTTTTTCTGACTTTTATTAATCTCAAAATGGTTTATTTATATTATTGAGTGTGTAAATTTGATAGAAAAAAAAAAAAAAAGTTCTTATACATATTTTCATAGAAAACTTGAAAAATAAAAATAGTCGATTTTTGCGACACATTCTTTGCTTATTTATTTACAATTTTTTTTAAAAGCTTACAACTTGTGTGTGTTATGTTAATCAGAGCATGTGATCAGCTCAGCTTAATGAAAATTAATAGAAAATTGATTTTTTGGATATCAACCCTAAAAGCTTTTTACATTATTCTCTAATCAATTCATTAAATCAATCATTAATGCTCACTGATCAAAATTTATTTGCAGCAGTCGACCAGTCAGGTTTGGCCTCGCTTTGCCCTGCACTCTGGAGAACAAAGAAAATGCGCGTCCGTATGTCATCAGAGAGGATTCTGATGGGTCTGATGATGGACAGGTTCTTTATCGGGATGACTATGATGACGATGATGAAAGTAAGTTCGATTGGGGAAATTTTATTCATATTGATTAGTACTTTTTTCATTAAAGAAAAAATAAGTGTATATATCAAGTGTATTAATGTCATTTAGATTAAAAATTAATCTTTAAAAATGTTGAGCTTCATGATAATTTAGAAAAATTTAGTTACGTTTATTTGAAATATATCATTAGACAGAAAATTCTAACATAGTAACAACAGTATTAATAAAAGTAAGGTTAGTTGAAAATTTTAGAGTCGAAAACTTGACAAACTAGAGATAATCTTTAAATTTTTCAGTAGATTTCATAGAAATCTAATTAATGCATTGGTCCTCATGACGAAACTTTTTCATTTAGTGTCTGGGCTGTCTGATTATTTTTTCAATTACGGAAAAATTCCCACTGAGTAGGTCTCCCCCTTTCCCCTATCCGTTCTTTCCCAACTCCCTTAAAGTTTGCTTTAATATGGCTCTTTACCGTAAGATGGACGGTGGCGTTGTTTGCTCGGTGGGTCTTATATACGTGACTGAATAAAGTAGTCAATACTTGTCTCGGATAGCTTAACTGGTAGAGCCCTTGGCGCGTAACCGAGAGATCTGAGTTCGATTCCCAGTCTGGGCTGTCTGATTATTTTTTCAATTACGGAAAAATTCCCACTGAGTAGGTCCCCCCTTTCCCCTATATATACGTGACTGAATAAAGTAGTCAGTACTTGTCTCGGATAGCTTAACTGGTAGAGCCCTTGGCGCGTAATCGAGAGATCTGGGTTCGATTCCCAGTCTGGGCTGTCTGATTATTTTTTCAATTACGGAAAAATTCCCACTGAGTAGGTCCCCCCCCTTTTCCCCTATCCGTTCTTTCCCAACTCCCTTAAAATTTGCTTTAATATGGAAAAAATTTTACTCTATATTGACTCAGCTCATTAAGCGTATTCAAAAAATACATTTGATTCAAAAGTTTATATAGGGTAGAAGTACCGTTTTTGGCCACCTTAGCACCGTTTTTAGCCAGTTAACACTTGAATTAATTTCTAAAAAATTATAATATTATAACCATATTTTTGTTGAGTTTTAAAAAATTTATATTAAAACAAATTGAGTTTGTAATTTTTAATTAATATAAATTCATTTCTATCGTTTATTTGAACAATAAATGGCCATAAACGGTACAGAGGCCACAAACGGTACTTTTACCCTATAAACTTACGACATTACCGGCTCTATCTCTTCTATAACTCCCTTAATTCTGAACGGATTTATATAAAACGTAGCATACTCATTTTTGGACGATTTCTGAGGTCAAGTTCTAAGATGAGCCAAATCTGTCGATTAGTTAAGAAATGAATGCAATTCAAAAATTTTTTAAAACCGCTAAATTTTCACTTTTACCGTATTTCCGTGCAATAACTATTAAACGCGATATCATATTAAATTTATGTAAATTGCATCTGAAAGCTTATTTAATAAGCTTTAATTTACACACATTTATTTTTCTAAATTAAATAGTTTAGGATTTAACAGCAATTCAAAAATTTTTGAAAATCTCAAAAATTTTCACTTATACCATATTTCCGTGCAATAACAATTGAACGCGATATCCTATAAAATTTCTGTAGATTGCATCTGAAAGCTTATTAAGTAAGCTTTAATTTGCATACTTATATATTTTTTTTAATTAAATAGTTTAGGAATGACAGAAATTTGAATTCTTCAAAATCCTTAAAAATTGGCACTTTTACTGTTTCATTGCAAAATAACTAATGAATGCGATAACTTGTAAAATTTTTGTAAATTGTATTTGAAAGCTTATTAAATAAACCTTAATTTTCATACCTCACCCTCAGTTTAGGCTAAAAATTACTTTCTCTCTTTGTCTATTTAATGGAATTTTACTCTTGCATTCGTTTTGGAAATTATTATTTTAGTAGGGTAAAAGACCCCATTAGTGGCGGGGACCCCATTAATGACACTTTCTTTGATTTTGGTACTTATTCAATTAACGAAATCTTTAATTCCAATAATGAATATATTATTTCTAATCTTTAAGACCTTTAGATCAAGAAAATTTTCAATTTTTATTCCAAGTAGAACATTTTTTTCATTGAAAGAAAAAGTGCCACTAATAGGGGTTAAAAGTTCCACTAATGGGGTCTTTTACCTTAGTTGTTGGATTCACCATGAAATCTACTTCCATTTAGGCTGTCGAATGGTCTTTTTTTATCATGGCTACGTATTATTATGGCTACGTATTGTGACAAAAAATTACAATTAAAATCCTTCCCGTTTATTTATAATAAAATTAATTAACATCAAAACCGGTGACATATTTCACCGCAATAATGGCGTCAGCTGTTATTGACTTAGCCGAGGCACTTTTAAATAAAAAATTAGTAAATTTAAAACTTATGTCAAATTCAAAATATTTTCTTTTTAATAAAATATCAAGATTTTTTTTACCAAAAATTTTAATCTGTCAATTTTTCCGATTAAAATATATCAAATAATATCTTTAATTTAAACGATATATATAAAATCAAATAATAAATTAATTATGCGGATTAAATTAAATTCCCAAATGACCGATAACGTTTAAATAACTAACTTTATTATCTATTAATTTAAATACTCCGGAGTGTCATTGATATTTTCATAAATTTGTTGGTAGATTATGCAATTTAAAATATTAATGAACTAAAAAATAAATTTAACTATTCAACATCGTATCGCAGTATTTCAACAAACTAAACGAGTTGTTTATTATCTTTTACTCATTGATCATAACACAAGTCGTGACTTATGAGCTACAACAGAGAAACAAGTTGTTCCATTGCCTCTCACTCGTAGTATAAAGTGAACTAATTATACATCTTGCGGTCAAAAGAGCTTATATTTTGTGAGCGCCCACTTAGACTCTAAAAAGCGCCTTGAAGTTTATATTAGTCGCCAAAGATAGCTTGCAAAACTATGCAGTAATGTTTTTCTCACCAAGTTCTTTAGTTACTTTCCGTGATTAAGGCAAGCAGAAGAGAGCCAACCGTGTGTAACAAAAAAGTTAAAATAAAAGCTTCTTAAACTTTTTTTATTACTCGTTTTACGTGCTTACACTCTCAAACAGTTAAACTAACCACTTGTGGAAGATAAAATACCGAGAGAAAAATTTTAATTGCGTTGAAACTTAATAATTGAAGACAAAAAAGATAAATGTTACTATGCTGTTGATCAGAACAGCATCGACGATATCGAATGTGCATCCGCTAATGTACATAGGACCTTTGCCGCTAGAATCTAATGAGCCGTTTCAATTACGTCGGAGTTTTAGTTGCTCAAAAATAACTAAAGATAAATTATCACGAGGTTATTGAATAATAGTTTTTAAATAAGTTATTGTTGTTATTATTGTATAGATTAATTAATAGATATTTTTATTTATTCTAGATCGGCTGGCGGCTAAAATAGCGAGGAAAGAATCGCTTTCATTGAAGCTTGCGTTAAGACCGGACCGACAAGAGCTTATTAATCGTAATATTCTTCAAATACAGTCTGATAATGAGAGACAAGAGTCTAAAGAAGCGATTGGAGCACGACTTATCAGGTAAATAATTAATAGGTTCATTAATTTATTTATTTGGTCAATTATTTTTGTTGGATAGTGTTTTAAGTTCAAGGTTGATTGTTATTTTTAATTAACGCTCGATCGATACCAATTAGAGTTGTTGTGATGGAAAATATTGTTTTTAATTTAAAAAGTTAATCATTCTTTTAATCACCTCCAAAAATTTTTTTTTGTTACAAAAATAACTATTTTAAATTAAGAGAATATTTTATTTTAAAAATATAAAAAAAAATTTTTTTTTGCATATTTTCAATACTTGCACATCCAAAAGCTCCTACAGAAATTAAATCAAAATTTTGATTTTCACTATTTTTAAAAAATTCTGAAAAATTTTTAAAAAAATAAGGTAATTATTTACAAGCAAGTAGGGTCTGCCCTATTTTTGGCCATATCTAAATGAAAAATTAACATTTTCACATTTTTTTTTATTCTATTTGTTTTTACGGCGAATTTATGATAAAAAATGTCGTGAAAGAAAAAAATAAAGATTTCGATAACTTTTTTGCCTTCAAAAGTTGGAAAAAATTTTGGCTGATGTTTTTGAATAAAATTTCTATTTTATCTTTTTTGATGTTTTTGATATATTTTTTTTTTGAAAAGTACATAAAAAACGAACAATTTAAAAAAAAAGTTGAATATCACAATTTTTCAAAAAAATTTATAAATTTTTTTGAAAAGTTGTTAAAATTGGATGGAATTAAGCAATGACGTCTTAATCAACATTTAAAAAAAAATCAAGTTATTATGATGAACGTACTTAGTATCATAAGATTACTTAGTTCATCATAATAACTCGATTTTTTTAAAAATGTTGGTTAATACGTTATTGCTTAATTCCATCCAATTGTGATAAGGTAAAAGCCCCAATATATGATCATGTAGCAGTATATGATCATATATTGGGGCTTTTACCTTAATCAACTTTTTTTTTTTTTGAGTTGTTAATTTTTTTATATATTTTTCAAAAAAAAAATATATCAATAAAATCAATTGGAAATTTCGTTCAAAAAAATGAAAATTAAAGTGATGGATCCCACTTGTAAATATTTAACAAAAATAAATCTATCTCTGTTTTTAAACACCATTTTGCAAAAAAAAAAATTTCATTTATCAGAGCTAGGGGCTGTAATGACACTTTTACGAATTAAGAATATTTTTTTTTCTTTTTCGCTCTTTTTTTATCTTCAACTTTTTTAATTTTCAATTTTTTTATAATTCCTTAAAATATAATTTGATAAATAGAAAAAAAAATGAATGAAAAAAATCTTTATTTTTTTATCGAATTATAACAATCACAAAATTGTAAAAAAACTTTATTGGCAATCACTAAAAAATTTTTAACATTTAAATCTTAAGCGAAGAACTATTCACAAACGATTAATAGCCAAAAAAAATGACAAAATTACAATACTTGTCGGAAGAAACACTTATCCACAAAGCCGGATGAAAAATAAGTAGTCTTTTAAAGCTAATGTGAATCAGTTGTTTGTTAGATATCAACCATCTGTTACATTGATGATTTAGCACTCCTCTAACCCCTGACCCTCGTAATTCCATTCCCCGTCTTTATTAATCCAACGCTTTAAACAAGAGACAGATATTTTTATTTATATGTTGTATGTCGTATGTACTTGCACTACATAATTGTATATGTTTCTAGGCGGCTTAGTATGCGGCCGACCCAAGAAGAACTCGAGGAACGGAATATTTTAAAAAGTAAGTAACAAAAACACGCTATAAATCTACATTGTAGCGAATAATATCAATCGTAATTATTTATTTATTATCAAATAACTGCTATCTTCACGCGACTTTCCTCTCGTATAAACAAACTAACCAATACAAACAGTATAATAAATAAAATAAATAATTATTCATAATTGTGATTTGATTAAGAAACATTAAATATACAAGTTGAGAAACATTACAATGATGCTCTCACGTTATTGTTCGACAGTCGTAAAATTAAATTTGGTTAATAATCGCCGAAGAAAACGTAATGACAGCATTAAAATTTTTTCAGAACAAAGCCCTGCGGAGGAGAAAAAACAAAAGGAAGAGAAGAAGAGATATTTATTAAGAAAATTAAGTTTTCGACCCACTGTTGAAGAACTCAAAGAAAAGAAGGTAATTAATTTTACTTTTTATATTAAAAAAAATTTTTTTTTTATGTACAATACAACCCATTGTTTTTTATTAACGCTTTGTTCATTTTAATTGCAGATTATTAGGTTCAATGATTACATTGAGGTGACCCAAGCTCACGACTACGACAGGCGGGCCGACAAACCGTGGACACGGTTGACACCAAAAGACAAAGCAGCCATTAGGAAAGAGCTTAACGAATTTAAAACTTCTGAGATGGCTGTTCATGAAGATAGTCGACATCTCACACGGTAATTATTTTTAATTAAGATAGAATTTATGTTTTTTGTTATTTATGTCGCTAACTTATCGGATTAAAATGTGAATTATTTTTGTAGTTAAGTTGTGAGGTTATAAATTATTACATAATCTATTGAACAGAAAATATTTTTGTCAATTAAGTTAAAATTTATGGCTTGTTTAAAATTAAATGAAAGAGTAGAGGTTGATATTTAATGGATCAAGTAATTTAATTTTTTAGATTTAGAATCTATTTTTAAAATCTATTTAATAATCTATATTATTGAGAGAATAAAAAAAATTTTGTGTCCAGAATAGTCATATGATAAAATCGGTTTTTTTAGTGAAATTTAGTGTCATTGCATAAGTCTTGACTTGAATTTGTGCCTTTTCAAGGTTTCATATCATTCTCACCGATAGTCAATTTATTATGATAAGTATTTAGGCTGCATTCGAAAATACTCTATCTCTAGATACATAATTAAGAAATGACCTTGTATCTTGTGAACTATTGACATTTTTAAAGATATAAGCTCATCCCGATGTTACACTCATTAAGAGCTTTCATTTAAGTACCCACATCAATTTTTCATATATATATATATATATATATATATATATATATATATATATATATATATATATATATATATATATATATATATATATATATGTATACATGAAAAATATATCCAAAATTCATGTGGGTACTCAAATGAAAGCTCTTGATGAGTGTAACATTGGGATGAGCTTATTATACCTTTAAAAATATTAATAATTAAAAAATTACCTTGTATCTTGTGAACTATTGACATTTTTAAAGATATAAACTCACCCCGACATTATACTCATCGAGACCTTTCATTTGAGTACCCACATCAATTTTTCATATATTTCACATATTTATATATATGAATATATGGAAAATATATCAAAATGCATGTGGGTACTCAAACGAAAGCTCTTGATGAGTGTAACATCGGGATGAGCTTATATCTTTAAAAACGTCAATATTTAAGAAATGACCTTGTGTCTTGTGAATTATTGACATTTTAAAGATATAAACTCACCCCGACATTACACTCATCGAGACCCTTTATTTGAGTACCCACATCAATTTTTCATATATTTATATATATTATATATATGTATATATGAAAAATATATCAAAATGCATGTGGGTACTCAAATGAAAGCTCTTGATGAGTGTAACATTGGGATGAGTTTATATCTTTAAAAACGTTGATATTTAAGAAAGTACAGTGCAATTTAACAAAAGTCATTATTTAATAAAGTACACAGTAAAAAATTTTTCGTCAAATTTAACATAAAAATTTGTGTTGATGACTTCACTAAAATGTTAAATTCTACACAAACATTTTTACACCTTACACAATGACGAAAAATTTTTGACTGTGTAAAATTTTATCTATTTATAATTCACAAGTCAGGGCAGTCACGTAGTGACTGCAGGGTTGCTATTTCTTAATTAATATTTAATCGTGAAAGTTATCTATAGTTTTTAAGGTTGCAATTGTAGTCTATTAAACAAAAAATTTGTATGATACTAAAATTAGCTGACATTTAATCATTTTTAAATTTTCATAACAAATCATTTATGATAAAAATGTATCATTTTGTTTTCTAAATAAATTTTTTTATACTTTAATTTTTATAAAAACGTAAAAAAATATTGGGGTTTTTTTTTTTTTTTAATTAAGTTTATATCGTTGTTTTATATAAAACTTAGATAACAATCGATTTAATAATATTTGAATGAGTCAGAAATATTTAATTTTAAAAATTTATAATTTATTTATAAATTCTTTATTTACTGACGAATTTTTAATCATAAATTGTACTCATAATTATTTATAGTAATTAAAAATATTTATTTTTACAGATTCCACAGACCATGACAATCGCAATGTGTAGAGGTGCTAGAGTGTAGTGCGGTAAACCTTAACGCGTTGTGGTATCGTGATTGTGCGAAAAAACTTCGCGGCTAATCTAGACGATAATTATAAAGAAGAAAAAAAAATGAAAACAAATAAAATTCTATTTAATCAGGATTTTCGACATTGTTACCGAAGAGATGTTGAATGTTACTCACATAATATAAAACGTCTCTTGCTTACTGTGTCTAAAGAAGAAGATTGTGATAGGATGATCGGCAACCTTGCTGTGTCTGAAGCTGCTAATCATCCGACAATTATTTTCAAGGCTCGTTTACACACGTCCTCTCGACTAGTCGTCAATGAAGCATCCATCTTAATATTTACTTCGCTTAAAAAATAATATTAAATAATATGCAATTTAATTATCCTAGCCATCTTTTCTTCATTCCAATGTCGTCGCGACACCATTAATTATTTATCTTAAACTTTGATAATTAGTTCAATTTTATTAACTACAAGCTCAGATCATTTTGAAACCTAAATTTAATCAGGTTTATTTATTTTTATTAATATTTAAATAAAATAATAGTCGAGTCCGCGTGTAAGTGAAATAAATTTTTTAATAATCAAGTTAGCTTAATTGTGTTACCCGATTTTTTTATTATTATATTTTTAATTAATGTCATTTTCATTTTATATTAACATTAATAATTAATAATTAATGAAATTATAAAAGTATTTAAATTGAAACAATCAAAATGTATTAAATTTTATTAATTTTATTTTAATACATCTTTTTTAATATTTTATTAGATGAAAAAATTTTACAATAATTATGTTTAATTAATTCATTTTTAAACTCGATACTCGACAATATACTCAGGCATCGATAAATTTATTAATCAATCAATTACTACTATTATTATTATTATTATTATTATTACTATTATTTATTAATAACAATTTGTATTATTATTTATGTAAGATTATGTAATAATTGTAATTATTATTTTTTATCTCATCGGGTAACACTGTAACCTGCAGCTATCTTGAAAAATGAAAACGTAAGATAATTATTAAGTAATTATTACGAAATAATAAAATGAACAAAATAAATCGATGCATTGTGCAATGAAAAATTTGTACAGTATCAGTTATTAATAAGTTTATTATTATTAATTAATTATAATTATTAATGTCTTTAATTGTTATTATTAACTATAACTATTAAAATAATTGAAACATTATTTTTAATTATTAAATATTTTTTAATTAAATAATCACAATCATCATTTATTTTTAATACTCATCTCATTAATTAAAAATGATTAACAGATAAATGTAAAAATAATTTAAGTAATAAAATTAAAACTAAACGTTACTCTTTATTTTTAATTTGTAATTTTTCTAAATATTAATTATTAATTGAAAATATAAACAAAAAAAACTAGTAAAGTTGCTTTTGACTATTTCAAGTAAAAACTAGCATGTTATCGTAGTTGTAATTTTTAAAAAGAAACAATAATTAAAAACGGCGTTAACTATTATTGAAATTTAACTAAAAAAAAAAAAAAAATTAAATAAATGAATTTAATAAATTAGCGATTAAAAGTTTTACAAGACTAAATATTTATAAAAGAAAATACAAAAAATAATAAAATGCTTTGTTTGTGCAGCCAACTATATTATACTTAACGATAAATTTTATTGATAATTGCATGTGATCTTTGGACGTGAGCTATAGGTTAACGATCGTCGATTCTATTTAATTAAACAGGATAGTTTTGTGGGAATTTATGAAAAATTAACTGATGAAAAGACACTAGCTCCTTCATTTCAATTAAATGTTTCGGTAGAAAATTATTATAGTCAATGTTATTGTTGCTGTAATTGTTAATTATTATAATTCATATCTTAAGAGTTTGAAATTTTTCGAGGCATATTTATAAGACTAAAAATTTTTTTTTTATTATTGAATATCAAGTCAAGTACATTTTATATAAAATATTGTGTTTGTTAAAATTAAGTGTAATAAGAAAAAGATATACGTAAAATTTCATTGAGTTTAATTATTAATGTATGACATTAAAGCTAGCAGTCACTTGGCCATTTAAAAAAATTTTTTTAACAAATAAATTATGGCAAAAAAAATTATTAAAAAAAAAATGGATTTTAATTTTTAAAAATTTCTTCATGCCAATTTTTTTTTTCTAATTTTTTTTTGCCATAATTTATTTGTTAAAAAAATTCTGAAAATTATAAAATACCTGCTAAATTAATTTTCATTATTAATGTATGTAATAAATAATTTTAAAACTAATTTATTGTTCCGAAATTTGGTTAGGAAAATTCTTCTTTTAGGTTAGATATAATTAACCTATCTTACATTTCTTCTCAAAATTTCACATAAGAATAAGCTTATAAAAATGTTGAATATTGTCAATTGTTATTAAATATTTCTTCATAATTATTTTAACGATTTCTAACAATAAATTAAATTCCCTTCAATAAATAAAAAAAAAAAATAAATAATTAACTGATTATAATAGTTTTCTACTTAATTTGGATAAAATTTCCGCATTGAAGTTAAAAAATTATGTGGTGCCAATACTTAAAAAATTAATTTATTATAAATGATAACAATGATGATAATAATTCTAATTCTAATTCTAATTATTGTATTTATAATTAATGAATTAATTGCATTGTCTTAATGAGCAATAAATAGATTTATTCTGGTAGTTTATTGAAAAAACAATTGTCTCTCGTTCAAATGGTCAAAATATCACGACTACTGTGTAGTTGATTAACTTTGTACGCAATTGCTTCTTTCAGTATAATGATAATAAATAATTATTAATGAATAATAAATAAGAAAAACAAAAAATAAACGAATAAAATAAAATGATCAATTAGCAGTTAAATGAAGCAGTGAGATGAGTATAAAAAAATACGATTATTTGATAATGTAATGAAATGATTAATGACCGAGTTTTTAATTGCGATGAACGTGCAACTTGTGGAGCATTATAAATATATATATAAATATATAAATATAAATATGAATATAAATATAAATAAAAATGTAATAATTATAGCCAATTAATTTTTCTTGTACATATTATAAATAATAAAACATATTTAGATGAAAATTAAAAACTACTAGAATTAAATGCGCAATAATAATTTACGCTAATTATTGATTTTGTTTTATTGTTTTGTTTTATTCATGTAAAATACTCGCTATATATATTGTTTATATGAATAAAATGTAAAATTAGGTTTAATTTTAGTTGGTTATTTTTTTAGGAATTAAATATTTTTTAAAGCTTAATGAAATGTGGTTGAGAATGTGATAATTATTGTTTTAATCAGGTCCAAGGGAATTTATAATTATAATATTCAGATTGATCAGACCACAAACGCAATGTTGACAATTATTTCACACTTTATTCCTACATTTGGTCAGACATCCCGACTTCTTCAGGCAATTTAAAAATATATCCATCAAATAAATAAATTATTTCAATAAACTATGTCAAAAATACAAATTGTCAAACAAGTCTTAAAAGTCGTAAAATAAATTACAGTCGACTCTCGGAAATTTGAAACTCGAGGGTCTTGAGATAAATTTCAAATTGTCAAGAGTTCGAAATAACAAGCGTTATTTATTTAAACAATAAATAATTTTTCAAGGGACCGGAAAAAATTTTTAAATTATTGAAAAATTCAAATTAACGAGTGTCAAATTATCGAGAGTAGACTGTGTTTCAATAAACCATCTCAAATGTAGTTGTATCAGGATTCCGACAGTGTATAGCTGTTCGTAGCTGTTGTTTAATTATTGTATTAATTTATTGTTAATTAATTGGTGTTTTTGCATATATTAATTAGTTAATAGTAATTAACAAAAGAATTTTATAAGTACAAACATCAAATAAATCATATTATTATTAATGAGTATTGGAGTATAAAAGATGTATCAGAAGCATGTCTGTGCTCAACCTGTATCCAGCGAGACCTTTTTATAATAACAACATGTTGATGCTCATGGTATGTTGAGGATTTTGTTATGTATTTATATTATTACAAATTTTTTAAACAAATTTTATGTAATTAAAAGTGTTTAGATTGAATTTTGTAATCTGTTTATGGAATATTGTATTATTTTATATGTATTGTAATGATGAATTTTAAGGGGGGAAGTCCATGTAAAAGCCTCAAAATCGGTCATTTTTTTTTTTAATATTTTTAAAGGTGATAAAATAATTTTATTGATCTTAAACTTTAACACAACCTTATTGAACCTTTTTAGAATACAAAAGTAATTTTTTTTTCTTTCCTTTCAAAATGGCGGCTCAGGATAATTTTTTGTTTGCTGCCTCCGATGCGAGGTCCCAAATTGCTCTATTTATTACTCACTAACCATTGATTTGAAACAAAAAAATTAAAGTGTTTTCTTTTTAGAACATATTAATGGAAAGGATAAACCTTTAAAATTAAAAAAAAAAGTATAAATTTTAATATAAAATAATCCTTTGAAAAAAAAGTCAGAATTTGGGGCTATTTCTTCGACATTTTTGACCTGAAAAAAGTATATTACCAACGCAAAATATCTAGAATTTTAGGTTTATCCTTCCGATAGTAATATAGAGAAAAGCCTCACCAAATTTCAAACAAATCGATCGATAACTTTTTGAGTTACAACACGAGCAGTTTTTAAAAATACAGTTTCGAGATAATCACGTATAAAGTTTTAGTACGCACTACAATACGTAATCCAGCCCGCTCCATTTTATTAGCTATAATTTTTTCAATATTCGAGATTTTATTTTTTCCTCTCATCAGTACACGCTCAACATACTATATTTTCAGATTATCGAAAAAAAATTGATTTTTTGAAAATTTTACATGGACTTCTCCCTTTAAGACTTATTTAACAATTTGTATTTTTGACATGGTTTATTGAAATAATTTATTTATTTGATGTATGTATTTTTAGATCACCCAAAGAAATCAGAATGTTCGACGAAACGCAGCAATAAAATGTGAAATAATTATCAACATTGCGTTTGTGGTCTGATCAATCTGATTATCATAATTAATGTGATAATTATTGTAGAAGTTAGATATTATCAAAATTACTAATTAATTTTTTTGTTTTATTTGTAACTAGGAAAAAGAAATTTTTAGTTTTACTGAAGATAATAATTGATTTTTTAAAATAAAAAAGTTTTCCGAATGAATGAAGGCCGCAAAGATAAAATCGATTTAAATATTCGTTTATGCTAATTTTTTTTTCAGTTCGACTTTGAGTTTGTGTTGACTGAAAACTTCAGAGGATTTTTTTGAATATATTAAATAGAATTAATAAAGGTCGTTTAAAAAAAGTACAAACGAGGTTACTTGGCAAGAGCTCGTTTTTGTTTTGCGCAGTTGGTAATTAAAGCTTTTGCGACTGGTGTATGGTAAAAAAAGTCAGCAACCGCGGAGCTTAAAAATAATAGTAAATTATAACAGTGTTCTCTTATTTTTTTCTTTATAAATCATAAAAGTAATTAATTATTACACCACTATACGTAGATACTGAATAATAGCTTATTAATATATTTAATATGTATTGATGAAAATACTGAATTATATATTGTAGATTAACGTGCAATTCCGGCACGCAAAGTTGGTATTTTGTGTACAAAAAACTAAAAATAAAAACCATGAAGATTAATTAACAAAAAATACATTAAGGAAACTAACGTTGGAAATGAGTTCTAAAATTTTTTATCGCTGAATTTTTTTTTAGAAGTAATTAACCTTTCATGATATTGAATCTAACAGACATCAGACGATTTTTAGGATTTTTTTTTTTGAAAATTAAATGTGAAGAAAACTTTTTAGAAAATTTCACATGTAAAAATAAAAAAAAAACTACAAATGGAATTTTTAAAAAATATTTTCTGAGCAATAATTTTTTTTTTAAATAAAACAAAAAAAATTGTCAGATGTCTGCTGATTTTAGATTCATAATTTCGGTATTTGAGTTCTTGTTTACTTCACAAGAAGTCAAACTAAAATTTATCAAACAAAATTATTTTTAAATAATTAAATACAAATATATAATCGGCGAGTAATATAAAAATCAATTATATCAAATTAATATTAATTAATAATTAAAACTTTTTCTGTATAAAAGTAAAATAAAACTAAAATTATCAGATATCGGTTGATTTTTTTAAATTAATGAATTTGTTGTAAAGAAAATAAAAAAAAAAAATCAGGTGTGGATTTTAATAAAATTTAAGCTTTATTTTTTTGATGATAAATTTATCAAAAAAGAAACTAAGAAATTTCTCGTCTGCTGATTTCAGTATCATAAAATCAAGGTTAATGCGATTGTAGATTAGAAAACAATCTTGCATTGTTTATAGACAAATTAATCCAGTAATTTTGCCAAAATAATTCCAAAATATTTTTGGAACCAATAAAAAAATAAATATGGGACTGCACAAACTTATCAACAATTTGTTATTTTATAACATTACTTGTCAAAATTTTACTTTGTTTCATAAATTCTTGTAATAATTATTTTCAATTCATTTCTTCCCACAAAATAATCAATTACAATAATAATTAATTCGTTTCCAGTCAAACGATAGTATTTTAATAAATGTTTTGATTGAATTAAAAATCAAATTAATGTGTTCTTCGATAATTATTATAATTATAATCTAATAATCATTTATTAAAATATTATTGTTAATTAAAAGTGATTGATTTAGAGAAGAAAAAATAAAACAATCATTGAATTGTTTTGAGCGTCCCGAATTATAAAAAATTATTTTTAAAAAATGGTAATAACATTGTATTATATTAATATCATAATAATGATAACAAAAAATAATAATAATAATTATAATTATAAGTGATTAATTAAATAATAAATATAAATGATAAAAAGAAAATACTTTTGTTTGTAACAATGAAATGTATATAAAATTGTATCGTAACTTAAAATATGCACTCTTCGTAATTATAAAATATTATAGAAAAGATTCTTCTTCGATCTATTTGTAATTGATAAATGGATAATAATCTAAAGCGATCGAGTTTATTGAAGAAAATAAAAGTGAAATGATTGTGGAGATTTAATAAATAACAATAATATTATTGAGTTTTCTTCTTTTCACTGACGTCGAATCTAATTATTTGGATAATTCCGTAGATGTCATTGAAATATAAATATCCGTTTAATTTTTTTAAATTGTTATTATTAATTATTAGTTTTACGCACTATCGACTACTACAGTTAGTTATTAATTTTATTTATGATATTAATAACAAATGAAGCAACCACTGTAACAAACAAACACTGTTAACTATTCTTAAAGAAAATTAAAACTTTTGTAAACTGAAATTTTTGTGTCTTAGTCATTTTATTTAGTAACGTAGTTATCCAAAAAAAATTACATGTTTTTATGATAATACTAATGATAAGTGAATTTATATTAGAGTAAAATTTGATTATTTATTAAAAGACTATGTTGTTAGTATCGTTCATGTTTATTTAAATCGGAAGAAATGTCAGGAACTTGGACATAGGATAATGTTAGATTTTAAAAATTCTTATGACGTTTCGTTGGTTTATCTCTTCACAAATTTATATTTCTTTATAATTTCATAAAGTACCTAAGTAAAAAAAAACTATTTATGATCCTTTATTAAAAAGTTGATGTAACGTTTTCATTGTTGTTGCTTTTCGTTGCTATGGTAATCATATTGACAATGGTTATCATAGCAACGGTTACTATGGCAATGACTAAAATTTGTAAAAATATTAAGTAATTAAACTGTCGATAATAAACATTTTGACAGAAGCGCGCTTGATTTTCTAATATCTTTAATAATGTCAATAATTAAGAAATGACATTGTATTTTGTTAACTGAGGATGTTTTTGAAGATATAAGCTTATTCTGATGTTATACGCATGAAGACCTTTTATTTAAATACTCACACATATTTTTTATATATTTTATAAGGCGTCCACCCCTTTTTTCTCAAGCAATAATTTCTCATGACATAATTTATCCAGTAAAATTTCTCAGGTAAAAAACTTCTCAAATAGAAAATTTATCAAGGAGAAAATTTCTCAAGGACAAAATTTATTATGTCATAATTTATCTTACGTTTAATTTCTTTATAGGCTGTGTATTATTAATTTTAGACGATCATAAATGTTGATATATTATAATGCTATAATGCTAATGCTGTAAGCTTTAAATTTAATGATGAGAAATTTTAGCGATGAGAAATTTTTGCCACGAGAATTTTTAACTGAGAAATTTTTGCATGATAAATATTGCAAGTAATTTATAATAAAATTATAAAATTGTGAGTTACTATATAAATTACAAAAAGCTACATATTATAGTTTTTTATCCACTAATAAATAAAGTAATCGAAAAATATTCAATATTTATGAAAATATAAGAAAATTAAAATTGGAAAAATTGTGAATTCACACCTTAATATGCTTATAAGCAGATTGAGGATAAATTTATATCCTTTTTTTTTATTTTTAATAGACATTATTTCAAATATCAAATTTTTTTCATTTATTATTTTTATTATTTCTTACTAAATTTTATTATATCATTTAGAAGAAATTTAATTTTGTCTCACGCACTTGTCATTCGAAATACAATTACAACACTAATTTTCCATTGTAATTCTAATAGTAGTTATTTAAATAAAGTTATCATTTAAATATCTACTACCGTTCGACTAATAAAATAAACACTTCTATAAAAATATTTTCGAGGTTTATTTTAAATATCAGTCAATTTTTTTTTCTATTTATTTATTATCTTATCTGTACGTATTTTGAGAAAAGAAAGACAATTCTTTTTATTATCACTTTTTCACATTTTAAAGTCACTATGACATAACTTATATTATTTACTCAGCTTAAACAAATAATTCCAAAATTTTAAATCATCTTTTCAAATTGTTGTCAATTTAAAATAATTATTGTTATAACTAAAAGTACTTTAAAGTTAAAATTATTCTATAATAACAAATATTTCAAATTTTTTCAATTTTTGTACCATTAATAACTGGGTTTTTTCTGCGAATCTCTTCAGCAGCCATCTTCTTGTAATCAAAATTGCAAGCATGCATATCGCTGTACCGATGAAGACCGCAAAAAACTCCACCACAGCGACAATCAAACCCGGTTAGACCAATTTTCTTGCGACAGGTAAAGCACCGATTTCTCTTCTTCAATTTTTCTGGCTCCGAAGTCGCAGTTTCAGGTCCTGCAATGTCACTCAAATCTTCTGAACAACTCGCAGCCAATTGAGATAAAGATAAAGATGAAGATGAAGATGACTCGGGATTTGAACTTGTAGCAGCCGGTTTTGGTAAGGAAGATAATTGTTTCTTCACGATGTATTCTTTGTAACAAACAGAACAACGTCCTTCATTAGCTGGTGACCCGAAAAATCCGCACCCGCCCAAACACAACTCTTTAACTGATTCCATTATTTATTTTTTAATTTCTGTACTAAGTAATATGTTAATAAAATAAAAAATACTTTTACTATGACTTCAGAGCTTACCACTGTTTCTACTATTATTCCGGGTTGAAGCTATGAAGTATTCAAGACTGCAAGACCGAGTGACAACAATAATTGACTGGAATGACGAAGTCAAGAGTTTCCACTGGCAAGGGCAGTGACCTCGGAAAATTTTCTGATTAGATAAAATCCGGTTTTCAAGAAAGAGAAAGAGAAGGGGAATGTTTGGAAAATTTTGTAGTTCATCATCAATTTTTAACTTACCGTATCTAATGTTCCGTTACTCGCTAGATGAATAGGTCTAGTCTACTCTATGGACATTTTACGTAAAGAAATTTATATGATGACTTCACAACCCGTACTGAAAAAAAATATATGCCGCATATACGGGGGCAAAAAAGGTATGTGGCGTATATATTTTATATGTGCGACGTATATGTATTTTTGCCAGCATATATATTTTTTCAGTGTGGAAATGACATGAATTTAAAAATTAATTAATCACTGAAGACAAAGATTTTTACATTAAAGATGGAAATAAATTACTCTTGTGATTTCTTCAATAGTAATTAATTGATTATAAGTGTAATTTAATAATTTTTTCAGTAATAATTATTTAATTCAATATTTATTCAAATAAATATTCCAATCACCGTGAAGAATTTTGATAAATATGTTCTAATATTTATTTACTAATAATTTACTGCTCTTTCAATACCCTCACTAAGTGGGACCTTCATTTTTCATCATTTTTATCACTTTTATCATTACCCCTAAAGTTGTTGACTTCAGGTAGTTGTCATAGTACAATATTATCAAAAAATAAGAGATTATACGCACTTCAAAAGTATATGAGCTTATAGCTAAGTAATCCATCATTTTTATGCAAGACTGTGCCCGTGGAGACGCAACCCATAAAATAGTTTCTGTCCGACTCCGTAGATATATATTTTTTTAAAATTGTTGAACTTTAATCCGTTATA
This sequence comes from Cotesia glomerata, assembly GCF_020080835.1. NCBI lineage: Eukaryota > Metazoa > Arthropoda > Insecta > Hymenoptera > Braconidae > Cotesia > Cotesia glomerata. The sequence goes on from NC_058162.1 coordinate 7,250,737, forward strand.
TATAAATAAGTAGACGGTCAAAAATTTTTTTTTAAACTCACAACAAATACATTAAAAGACTGTCAGTTTTTTCAAAGTTTCTGACAGTTTTTTTTTTTTTTTTTATAACTAAAAAACTGGTACAGAACTACAGAAAGCGTATGCAATCAATGTTAAATATTCAATTTTTAATTGAATTCATCTCGGGTTATAGGTCTAGTCTACTCGACGGACCTTTACGTGAAGAAATTTATTTGATGACTTCACAATGACATGAATTTAAAAACTAATTAATCAATGAAGACAAAAATTTTTACATTAAAGATGGAAATAAATTACTCTTGTGATTTCTTCAATAGTAATAAATTGATTATAAGTGTAATTTAATAATTTTTTCAGTAAAAATTATTTAATTCAATATTTATTCAAATAAATATTCCAATCACCGTGAAGAATTTTGATAAATATGTTCTAATATTTATTTACTAATAATTTACTGCTCTTTCAATACCCTCACTAAGTGGGACCTTCATTTTTCATCATTTTTATCACTTTTATCATTACCCCTAAAGTTGTTGACTTAAGGTAGTTGTCATAGTACAATATTATCAAAAAATAAGAGATTATACGCACTTCAAAAGTATATGAGCTTATAGCTAAGTAATCCATCATTTTTATGCAAGACTGTGCCCGTGGAGACGCAACCCATACAATTGTTTATGTCCGACTCCGTAGATACACTGAAGGATTTATTTGTATCAAAAAATATTTGTTAATAGTTAACGAATCATTTGTTAGAGACCACTTTTTAATATTAAATAAATATTTCTTAGTATTTAAAATGATTTTTTTGCATTTAATAAATCTGATATTCATTTATTAAATATTAATAAATCTTTTTAAATACTAAGAAATATTTTTTAAGGACTAAAAAGTGGTCTCTATTAAATGATTTGTTAAATATTAACAACTATTTTTAACTATAAACAAATCCTTCTATCAATGTATATATTTTTCCAAAAATTGTTGAACTTTAATTCGTTATTTATAAATAATTAGACGGTCAAAAATTTTTTTTTATTTTTTTTTAAACTCACAACAAATACATTGAAAGAGTGTCAGTTTTTTGAAAGTTTCTGACAGTTAGTTTTTTTTTATAACTAAGAAACTGGTACAGAACTGCAGAGAGCGTATGCAATCAATGTTAAGGGAGTATTCTACTGTAGAGGCATGAATTTCGCCCGGTTTTAGAAGCGCTGTACGAAGGAAACAAAAAATATTTTTATGATCAATTTTTTTATCATTTGTTTATTGATGTTTTATTATTACATAAAAAAATTATTAAAAAAAAAAAATTAAAGATTTTGTTAGAATTCGTATTATGGTAAATATTGTATTTGTAACAATTGTTATATTATGTTGTTGGTTATTAACATGTGAAATTTTCAGATGCCTGAGGAAGGTCAAATAAATGACCGAAACGTCGCAGAAATAATAATGTAATTTGTTATTATGATCCTATCTTGTCCACATTCCTCAGATAAAAAATTTATTTATGATAACTATGGACGATAATATTAACCATAAAAAAATTAAAATTGACAAAGTTATGAGCAGTCAAAGTGGGGGGTCAAAAAAAAGAGGGTGTCCTGGCGTGCATTATTCCAACCCTCCTGGTGATCTGAAACATAAAAAACAGACGGATTCTTAATTATTATAGATGCTGCTATCGTATAACTCTTGGATAAGTTAAAAAAAAAATTTTTTTTTTCATATTTTTTTAACAATTCCGAATTTTTTAAAAATACTAAATGAGAAGTTATAGTTTTGGGCAGGGTTCACGAGATGAAGCGACGTATAGAGAACATCCTCTTCAAATTTGAAGTAAATCAGTTCATTAGAACTCGAGATATCCTTACCGCCAGCTCGAAAAAAGTAGTTCCGAGAAAAACGCGTTCAAAGTTTTGAGACAAGTTTTCGACAATTTTACTTGTAGAATGGTACAGAATACTTACATATTTTTAATCGACGATTCCTGCTCCATATAAGAATTCTTCCTCTACTTCAAAATGCTCATTCTCCGATGTTCTCTTGTAAAGACGTGCAGTTCTACCCTCCTTTGACGCCTCTGAAGTCCGGAGTTCCGAGCGCTCGATACGCGCTTCGTCCCGTCTCGCTGCAAAAGCATTAGCTTCTGGGCCAATCGTGATTCCCATAACATCTAAGATTTTTAATATAGGTATAAAACCTTCATTAAAAATACAAACTGCGAAGAAAGTGGCAATTTCAATTGTCTTCGGTCCAGCGTGAATGGGCTTCGGAGCAAAAGTCCAAATTAACGAATTCAAAGATTCGTTATTATTTTGGGTTTCAGAACCCAAACATCGTTCCAATAAAGAATCAGCTGATAAACTTTCATAAATTGGTTTTTATTACTTCTAAAACTTTGTCATGTAGAGGAGGATTTTTGTGGTCAAATTCGTCAATAGTGCCGTCTTCTATCGCCTTCTAATACTTGCACCAACTAGATGAACAATTCATGTGCTGAGGATTTTCGTTAGTTGAAATTTTATGAAAGTAGGTTGCCTACACATCTCTCTTCATGTCTTCAACAGAATCTGGGTTTCGACGAATTGCCAAACCATAATATAAAGACAATTCATTGATAAGCTTATCAGTGAGTTTACCAGCGCCTTTGCCACCAATACCTTTATTATCTTTTTTTGCTTTACGTAACCGTGAACCCATGCGTTTTTGAACATGCCCAACACACTCCTTTTTTTCTACTACCGGGTTATCATTGTAGGGGTTAATATCAAGAATGCCCTTGAAAGTTTTTGAGTCACCATCTCCGATATATCGGATATATTTGGCATTATGCTTGGTTTCCGACCTCCCAAACATTTCAACAGCGGTCGGACCGGAACCGATGCCACGTCACTAAAACGGCTATAACTCATGAAATAATAGGAATTTTGAAAAATCCTTTTAATGACATATTTTTGAATGTCTAAATTTTGAAAATATGAAAAAAAAATTTCGATTTTTTCAAAATTCTACAGTAGAATACTCCCTTAAATATCCAATTTTTAATTGAATTTATCTCGGGTTATAGGTGGTCAATCGACTTCAAATTTGTAGGGTAATTGTATTATCATGTCCTTAATAAGTATACAAAAAATTAGAATTTTCTGACGGTATGCACAGTAAAAAAATTTTCGTAAAATTTAACATAAAATTTTGTGTAGATGATTTTTTTACACAAAATTTATGTCAATTCTACACATACTGTTTATATTGATAAAATCAACATAATTCTGTGTTAAAAGTAACACAAAAATATGTTAAGTCTTTCATCGGCTGATTCTCGGATTTCTACACACTTAAATGTTATCCATAACACAAATAAAGTGTTGATTTTAACATTTTCTTTGTGTTACTCAGATCAGCTGTGAAATTTGTGAGTTTTATTAATAATTTAAATATATATTCAAATAGATTTTAATTTCTGAATAAAAAATAAATTGTTTCCCATAAATACAAAGTTAAAGAACTCAATAAAGAATTCAAAATTTTTAAATAGTGATTAATTAATTTTAATCAATAGTTGCTACTTTACTACAAGTCAGTGGCAATAGATGATTATAGGATTAATGATGTATTAATTTCTAATTATTAATTATTAATAAACTCGTTAATTATATATTAATGGAAAATAATTTTTTTTCACGCTGCATTTAAGTATTTCACGTAATGACACAAATCAAAATCCACCAAATTAAAATGACGTTGAGGCTATCACATTCACATGTCTAAATATCTTGTGTGGCATACGTGACTATGCTTGTACTCCCGAGATCCCGCGCAAAATAAAGCGGAGCGGCGTCATAATTTAACATATCTTTGTGTAAATTCAACATATTATTTGTGTTACTATAGAAAACATCAACACAGCCTTTATATTGAATTGACATTTAAAAAGTGTTATTTATACTACTAATCGAATGGGAGTATTCTTTAACATAAATTTTGTGTTGGTTGGCCAGTAACATTAAAAAAGTGTAGTTTTACTTTGAATTAACACTTGAGTGTGTTAAGAAATGGATGGATTGATCAATACAAACAGTTTGTGTAGAATTAACATAAATTTTATGTAAAAAAATCATCTACACAAAATTTTATGTTAAATTTTACGAAAATTTTTTTACTGTGTGCCTTAACCACGATAACTACCTTAAACTCTTCTTTATTACATTGTACTATCTGTCTCTGTTTCAATAATTTTTTTTTTCTAGTTGATAAATTAGCAAAATGGATGTACGTAATTATTTACAAAATTTAATCCACTTTTATTTTCATTTTTTACAATATTAAGACTACAATTCTGAGTTTTAGATAACAAAAAGATAAATTATTGATAAAAACAAATGAATAAGCTGAAAGAGCTAAAAGTATTTTTTAGTTATCAATAAAAATCTCTAAAGTAAGATGATCTGTGATAGGTGTTACTCTAAACTTTTTAAAGATTCTCATACTATTGTATTATTATTTTAAAATATAAAAATTTTTAAATCTGATTTTGTTTTTTGTGTACTTTAATTAAACTTATTTATTACTTAAATTTATAATTGTATCGGCAGTATTTACATTTTTTACACACTTTTAATCAACACTCATAATATACATCAAAAATTTCTTTAACATTAAATTGTATAAAAAATATTAGTCGTTAATAATTAAGTTATTTTATATTTTTTCTTTCTTAATATTACAATTTTTTAATCACAAAAATCCTTCTTAAGGGAGTATTCTACTGTAGAATTTTGAAAAAATCGAAATTTTTTTTTTTCATATTTTCAAAGTTTAGATATTCAAAAATATGTCATTAAAAGGATTTTTCAAAATTCCTATTATTTCATGAGCTATAGCCGTTTTAGTGACGTGGCATCGGTTCCGGTCCGACCGCTGTTGAAATGTTTGGGAGGTCGGAAACCAAGCATAATACCAAATATATCCGATATATCGGAGATGGTGACTCAAAAACTTTCAAGGGCATTCTTGATATTAACCCCTACAATGATAACCCGGTAGTAGAAAAAAAGGAGTGTGTTGGGCATGTTCAAAAACGCATGGGTTCACGGTTACGTAAAGCAAAAAAAGATAATAAAGGTATTGGTGGCAAAGGCGCTGCTAAACTCACTGATAAGCTTATCAATGAATTGTCTTTATATTATGGTTTGGCAATTCGTCGAAATCCAGATTCTGTTGAAGACATGAAGAGAGATGTGTAGGCAACCTACTTTCATAAAATTTCAACTAACGAAAATCCTCAGCACATGAATTGTTCATCTAGTTGGTGCAAGTATCAGAAGGCGATAGAAGACGGCACTATTGACGAATTTGACCACAAAAATCCTCCTCTACATGACAAAGTTTTAGAAGTAATAAAACCAATTTATGAAAGTTTATCAGCTGATTTATTGGAATGATGTTTGGGTTCTGAAACCCAAAATAATAACAAATCTTTGAATTCGTTAATTTGGACTTTTGCTCCGAAGCACATTCACGCTGGACCGAAGACAATTGAAATTGCCACTTTCTTCGCAGTTTGTATTTTTAATGAAGGTTTTATACCTATATTAAAAATCTTAGATGTTATGGGAATCACGATTGGCCCAGAAGCTAATGCTTTTGCAGCGAGACGGGACGAAGCGCGTATCGAGCGCTCGGAACTCCGGACTTCAGAGGCGTCAAAGGAGGGTAGAACTGCACGTCTTCACAAGAGAACATCGGAGAATGAGCATTTTGAAGTAGAGGAAGGATTCTTATGTGGAGCAGGAATCGCCGATTAAAAATATGTAAGTATTCTGTACCATTCTACAAGTAAAATTGTCGAAAACTTGTCTCAAAAGTTTGAACGCGTTTTTCTCGGAACTACTTTTTTCGAGCTGGCGGTAAGGATATCTCGAGTTCTAATGAACTGATTTACTTCAAATTTGAAGAGGATGTTCTCTATACGTCGCTTCATCTCGTGAACCCTGCCCAAAACTATAACTTCTCATTTGGTATTTTTAAAAAATTCGGAATTGTTAAAAAAATATGAAAAAAAAAAATTTTTTTTTCAAACTGCCGCCATTTAAAAAAAAATTTTTTTTTTAAATTATCCAAGAGTTATACGATAGCGGCATCTATAATAATTAAAAATCCGTCTGTTTTTTATGTTTCAGATCACCAGAAGGGTTGAAATAATGCACGCCAGGACACCCTCTTTTTTTTGACCCCCCCTTTGACTGCTCATAACTTTGTCAATTTTAATTTTTTTTTTTTAATAATTTTTTTATGTAATAATAAAACATCAATAAACAAATGATAAAAAAATTTATTATAAAAATATTTTTTGTTTCCTTCGTACAGCGCTTCTAAAACCGGGCGAAATTCATGCCTCTACAGTAGAATACTCCCTTAAGATTGTAGTCTGTGAATTTTTATCATTAATGATAAAATCTTCTTTTTCTTTAATTGTTACTTCCTTGAGAATTGTTGTGCCTGAAAAATAAAATAAAATAAAATTTTTATAAAATATAAAAGGTATCAAAGTTTTTTTTTAATCAGATACATTTTGTTTTATTTAAATAAATCATTTAAGATTAAGTATTACTGAAATTAAATTATTGTTGGCTTATTTACTCAATAATTTTGTATTACATTTATCAGTGTGGTGTATGATAAAGTACAAATATTTAAAATAAAAAAACAAAAAAAATATTTTTTCTTTCAATTTAATTGAATTTGATTAATCATTTCATACAATCAAAATAAAATATTGAAATTTTAAGTAAAGATTCAAGTTTAAAATATTTAAAAAAATTGCAAAAAATTTTTTTTAGCATTTAACTATGCTAAAAACTATGTTTAATGTTTTCAAAAATTAAAAACAATTTTTTTTTCTATATAGTGTGATATTAAAGATTAATTTATGAATTTCAATTAATTCAAATAATTACAACTAATATTTTATAAAATGATTAATTTTTCAAAAATTTAAACGATGTGAAACAATTAATTCAAAAAAATATTTCTAAAATATAAATTATCAGAACATTAAATATAAATTAAATATTATTATTATTAAATTTTAAGTACAGTGTTAAATTGTTAAATTGTGATTATTATAATCAAAAATAAAAATAATAAATAACCAATTTAAATTTAAAACTATTATTTTAATCCTTGCTCTAAGAAATCCAAAGTAATTATTAAAAAAAAATCCAATAAAAGTAATATTTATTCACCTTAAAAAAAAAATAAACAATCAATGCCTATGTTTTTTGTGATGCTTAGACTTTTTGTGCTTATGCCTGTCCCCAGACCTGTCTCTCCCACGATCTCTCCTCTCATGTTTATTTTCTCTGCCCCTGGACCTACTTCTATCCCTATCTTTTTTCTCATATTTATTTTTACCACCCCTAGACCTCTCCTTGGACCTGCTGCGTTCTCGATCTCTTCTCTTGTCCCTTGAAGAATAAGAAACGTCCCTCCTATCATCATCGCGCTCCCTCTCAACATAACCATTGACCCTGCTCCTTCCATCCTCCAAGTCCTGAGTTTTGTTCTTGTACTCCTCGTACTTGGAAATATTTATAACCTTTGAATTCTTATCGAACTCATCCTTGGAGACCGGGTCAAGCATCACCTCGCTGAACGTCTGAACATCATCCACCAGAGATAGCTTCACCATAACTCGGCCTTTGTCCTCGTCAAAGCCCTTCACCTCTCCATAGTGCCCCATCAACCTGCCCGCGATGAGCTTGACGAAGCAGCCCTTCTCCAGCTTCAACTCTTTTTTGCTATCCCCTGAGCTTGAGGGTTTTTTTACCACCTTGTCAGCTCCCAGGCCCATTCCTCGTGGCCGCGAAAGCGGGACCTCTGTGGTCACCAGCTGCGGCTTCTTACCGATTCCTCTGTTAGGATGCCAGCCCATTCCACGCAACATCGCCATTCCGAATTGATCTATTGGAATTCTTCCGTAATCCTCCAGAGTTGACTCTTCCTCACCGACAAACACATTAGATTCAGTCATTTCTATTTTAAAATCATTAGTTTTTTCGACTTTTATTTTTTTCTGGCTGTCCTTTAATATTTCTTCAGCAGCAAGACGGTCCCATTCTTTTTCATCAATTTCTACTTTATTTAATTTACTTACATTTGATATTTCCTTTTCTTCTTGATCATTTTCTTCAATTTCTATTACCTCGACTACTTTTTTTATTTTTTCTACATCTAATATTTCTATTTCTTCTTTTGATGATGATTTTAAATTATCTGAAGCTGCAACTGAATCTTTTAATACTGGAGCTGGAGAATTTGAATTTTCTAAAGCTTCTGGTGTAGAATTAAAATTTTTTGATGATGCTTCTGTAGAATTTAATTTTTTAGAAGATTCTGAAGAAGTACTTACATCTTTTGAATTTAATTTTTCTATAAGTTTATTTTTCCAACTATTACTGCTTTCTATTAGCGGTATAACCAGCGGACCATTTACCACCTTTGTTTCATTGATAAGTTTTATTGACTTGTCATCAATGCATTTAATATAATCCTTTTCATCTTTGACTTTAGCTTCAACTGGAGCTTTCAAAAGAGGCTTTCTGGATGACTTTGAAAAGCCAAATGATATTTTCTTGTTTTCCTGAGTCATTTTTATAGAAAAAAAATTGACACTATTTATTTTACACTAATTAAATTATTTTTCACTAAATATTCACTGATGTTATCGTTACTGTGCATTAAATAAAAAAACACTGTTTACTTGCAATTTAATGTGAATAAATGAATGTAAACATTGCACGTGCAAACATAAACGGAGACTGAGTTTGTGTTTAGTGTGTGAGGTTATGCGCAACGTTCTCAAACATAAACTTTGTTGTAACCACCCGCTAGCTCGACTGTAGATCTAAATTTTTCTGGTTGGATTAATGCGGTCATTGCAACGCGGTAGGGCGCTCAACTCGCGGAAATGTGGCGGTCCGGTCGCCTCTCTCACGCCACAGCGGCCTTACACTGAACTAAATATACCTCAACACCACCAACGACGAGAGAGAAAACTACAGACCTTCCCGCCTACAAATTATTATTATTATTCTAATTACCAACCGACATTACGCGCTACAGCTGTAGCTCACTAAAAGTTTATTTATTTAAATGTAATTGTTTAAACTAAGTGTTCGTTTATAATAAAGTTTATTAGACCACGAATTTACTGATCACCTATTTATTTAATAGTAGTAGTAATTTACCCGCTACAGAAATTAGAAAGAATAGTCGCGGGAGAATTTAAATGACATTTGAATTAAAAAAAAATACATATATATTATTTTATTATTTAATAATTGATAATTAAGGTAAAAGCCCCAATTATTGACGCTATAAGATACAAAGTTATGATTTCATTTTTTTTAAGCAATCAAATATAAATATCAATGAATTTTGTTTGTGGTAATGTCTTCAGTAATGTTTTAACTAATCAATTTCTTTTTTTAAAATGATAATCAGTGATATTTACTAATTAATTTTAAATAATTAAATATATGATCTGGATACACCAATTATTGACGGGTTAAAAAACTGATTGATCTAATTATTGACGTACCGTAACCCCAATTATTGACGCCCCTACTGCACATGCGTCGAATCATTTGGTTATATTGGTAGAGTAGGTGTCGTTTACGCATATCCCGATGATACATATGTATCAATTACCCAAATCCCGATGATACATATCCCAATTATTCAAATTTTGATCACACATATACCCAATGATACATATGTGCAATGATCCATATCCCGATGATACATATCATAAAACAAAACAAAATCGCTAATAAAAAAAAATTAGAAAAACGGTTCACCCTAAAGGCCATCCCTGCAACTTCCCGCTAATTCCATATCTGGGCGCTTAAATTGTACTTATGACATTTTTGAGATTTTTGAGCTCAAAATATAATCTATGTGATATTTTGAGCTTGCTGAGTTCAAAGAGATAATATTTCTATGCATTTGAGCTCTCTCAGCTCAAAAGTCTGATAGAAGTTTTATAGAACACTATTTTTGGAATTTTCAAACCCCAATAACTTTTGAATGGATCAACCGATTTTCACGAGGTTGGCGGCATTCGACGCAGTTTTATCATCCTCATCAGTTATTTTCAGGTTTTAATTGATCGAACCAAAAATTTTGGAGTAATCCCGAAAAAACACTTTTTTCAGTTTTCTTTCGTTCACGATATCTCTCGAACGAATCAACCGATTTCGACCAGCTTGGTGGCGATCGACGTGGCTTTTTATTATCTAGAGCTAATTAATTTTTGGAATCGATCGGTGGAGCCGTTTAAAAGTTTTAAAAAAAACCACATTTGAAAAAATTTTTTTTCTTAGTTTTTTTAAGATTTCTCAAAATCTACTGATCCGAATCGGTCCAAATTATACTCAAAATCTAAGTTTGGCCAAGCCCTTTCAAATGGCACCAACTGCGATGAAATCGAATCAGCCGTTCAAAAGTTATAAGCGGTTCACATACTTTCACACACACACATACATACATACATACATACATACAAACATACAAACATAGTGACAACCTCGCGGGAGTAGTCAGGGAAGCTTCCTAGGACCTCAAAAAGTCGAAATCTGATGAAAACTCGATTTTCGAAAAACGGGGTAAAACCAATAACTTCCCGATTTTTGAAAATCTTCGATTTTCTTAGCAGGAAGTTAAAAATAGGTGGCGTTTTTATAATTATAATCTCCGGTAAAAAATAAGACACCACCTATTTTTATCAACGATTTTGTTTTGTTTTATGATATGTATCATCGGGATATGTATCATTGCACACATGTATCATTGGGTATATGTGCGATCAAAATTTGAATAATTGAGATATGTATCATCGGGACTTGGGTAACTGACACATATGTATCATCGGGATATGGGTAAAAGATACCCGCTCTATTGGTATTTATCAAAAACTTGATATAAAGTAATCAATATTATTAAAGTTAATTAATAATAATTTCTATGAATGAATAATTATTATGAAAAATATAACAATTTATTTAAAAACTTATTTAACACTAAAACACACCGAGTTATTTGACAGTTAAAAGCCTTGAATATAATCGCGTATATAGCGTATTTTATACTTAAAAAAAAAGGCGTCATAGCGCTGTCGACTGGCTGTCAATATGGGATTCACCATAAAAATTATGAACTAGTTATTGACTCCCATTATTTAAATATTATAAAGCATACAATTAATTTTGATTATTTAATTTTATAAATATTTCATATATTGTTAATTAAAAAAAAAAATAGATCATATAATTACATGAAAAAATTAATTTAAACTCGGCAGTTAAAAAAAATGCTTTTCTAACCAAAGTTGTTAAGAAAATAGACGCTCGTAAGCTGATTTGATGAACTGGTGCTAACTTTATTTTTTTTTAATAATTAATATTTAATATTTTGAACTGAATGTGATTTTTTTCAATTTTTTAATTAATTAGAATTTAATAAAAATTTATTTGATCGTTATTCTTATTACAGATAATTTAATATATTTAAAAATAATTTAGGGTGTCAATATTTAGACCCCCGTCAATAATTCGGGCTTTTACCTTAGCTGAGATTTATTGAAAATAAATCTTCTACTTTATTTGTCTGTATTAACATAAAGTTCCTGATTTTATTTGTTGAGAATAATAATAATAATTAATAATTGTGTTGAAAATAAAATAAAATTCACTCTCCAGTGCTGCCGCGCATGCTTTGAAACACTTTTAAAGTTTATAACCTCAAAGAATAGTTCGTGTGTGGTGTCTTGATAAACATTATCGAACAATAATTAATAAACAATGTCCTTAATTTTAAATAATGTATGTATAAAAACAATTTTTCAAATTGATTAATTTATTTATTTAATTGATAAAAAAAAAAAAAAATTTATATGATGTTATTGTCAATATATAATACTTGAATACCATAAGTGCAATTTTTTGAAAATATTTTTAGCAATAATTTTGATTGATAAATTAATTCCAAAAATGATCAGATGCCAATTGATTTTGGTATCTATTTAAAAAAATTTTTTTTTAATAATTGTTGGTAAAAATTCTAACTGCTGTAAAGTATTAAATTCACTGTCATAATCATAAGAAATATTTTTAATACTGACGGTACTAAATAAATTGAAAAAAAAAATGAATTAATTTCCAATCGGATATAATTGCAATTTTTAATTATCAATCATAAAAAAAAAATACTGAATATAATTTAAAAATTTATGACATTAAAGTTAACAGACACTTCACAATTTTTAAATTTTATTTAACAAAAAAATTATTTTTAAAAAATTGCATTTTTAATTTTTTACAATTTTTACATACGTCAATTTTTTTTTTATAATTTCTTTCTTAAAAAAATTCTAAAAATTATTAAGTATCTACTATATTAATTTTCATTAATATTTTTCAGTTGTCAAAAGCCCTGCAGCTAAAAACGCTTCAAAGATCAATTCATGTGACAGCAGCGGTTGAAAAATGTCGAGCAGGTCGTTACAGACCAACAATGAAACGCACCAGAGCGCTGACTTACGAGATGGCGCAAAAACCGTTTCAGCTTGTCATGAGAAAATCTTGGAACGTTTGGAACACCTGTAAGTTTAGTCAGATAATTGTAAAAAATTTTTCATAATTCTGCCAATAAATTATCAACTTGAATCTTTATAAAATAGCAAACATCAAGGATGGCAACAGACCCGCAGAAACAGCAGTGGAGGATGAATTCATCCGGAGATTCATGGGTGGTACCTTTCACAACATTTTCGTATCTGAACTAATCATAAAACGGCAGCATAATATCATTAGGATTGCTGGTATAATTGATCGGAAAATTTTGCCTAGAAAAATATACTTTTTAACTGGATTTAGCCAGGAATTACTTAGCTACTGGCTTCAGTGCCCGGTTAAACTGGAACTTCAATCTGTTCCTACCAAAGAAGATATGGTATTCAAGTATATTTAATGTAATTAATCTTTTTATCGTTAAATTTGTATTATATAATTTGTAATAAATAATAAATTAAGTAAGTTGAAATTTTTTAGAATGAAAATTAATAGACATTGACAATTTTTAAGATTTTTTTAAAGATAAGTTATAAAAAAATATTTATTCGTAAAAGTTTAAAAAACTATAATTATATTTTTTTTTTTAATAATTAAATTACTTAAAAAATAGTAAAATGTCTGCTAATTTCAATTTCAAATTTATCTTAAATTTATTATCTGTACTAATAAATGGAGGCCTGGATTTTTTTTCGGTTACACTGCGAAAACTACTGAACCAATCGGAATAATACTTATACCATAAGATGCGGCGTGTTTCGGAGAAGGTTTTAGTATATAATATGTTGATGATTACTTATCCGGAACCTATATTTTTTTGACTTGGAAATAATGAATTTTTATTTTAACAAAAATTTATTCTATTCAATTGTCATTTGTTTAAAATAAATTTTTTAATTATATTGATTATGTTTATATACTAAGCAGATTGCTTCACATATGAGACCTGCAATTTCTTTATCTGAAATTTTTAATGCTCATTAAAATTTTTTTTTTTCATATCAATTATTATTAATTTTTTTAAGAAAGACACGGAAATGTTATAATGATTGCACATTGAAAGTTACAATGAATATTAGCTAGAATAATTACATGGATAAGAGGCGCATGCCAATTCGATAGAATTAGGAATCTGTGCAAGTCAAAACAATACTCTAATTAAATTTCGGGTTGCGGTCAACCAGTCAGATCGACATTCCGAATTATTAAAACTCTAGAAAATTTTAAATTCCGCTACATTCAAAGTTTATAAAATACATTAGTTTAAGTAGAATACCAGCCGAAAAACAATTTTGTAAATTATAAAACACCGGGTTATCGAATATAAGTAAATATAAATCTTACATTCCTCAAGAGTTAAAATTAATTTGATTTCGAAAAAGGTTCGTTCCGATGTATATTCATCCGAATAATGATTCGGCCAAAAATTACTCATCCAAAAAATTGGAAATTTTTCTTAGATGGTCCACCTTTACAAGCATGAAATTTGAGTGTTTTATATACATGCTTGTAAATTAAAATAAAATAAATTTTAAAAAATGAATTAATTTAAAATTAATTAAAAAAAATTTCTAATCTAAATATAAAATTATTTACATTTTTCGGCTAAATGAGTGTTCGTCTGTTCATTCATTTTGGCGCACAAGTTTTCGTTGTTATGTTTTTTAATTTATTGAGACTGTGACTTTGAAAGATTCTATTAATATAGCTTTATTTAAGACTATATTTTTCGGAATTTTAAAATTTGTAAAATTAATTATTTTAAATTACATTTAATATTTACTAGTTCTAGGTTCTAAGTTCTAGTAATTTATTAATTCGGAATGTTGTCAATCTGACTAGTTGACTGCAACCCTAAATTTCAAGTCTAGATTTAAAAATGCAATTCTATAAAGCGCCCAGCGGAGCGGGCGAGTGACAGTTAGTAAATAAATAAAACAAAAGTCAATTCAATTATTTTTTTTATTACACACAATAGATGAATTACTTAATAGCCCACATACAGTTTATTGAATTTTAAATTAAACTTATGAATATTTGTGTACAGACAATTGACTGAATGGATATTGAACGATACCAAATAATTAGAAAAAATTCCTTGAATTTAAAATTTAAAAATCTACTAGATAAGACTTTAATCTCTTACTTCATAATATGCCTTTACAACTTATTTATTTTTATTCAATATCCAACCAGGTCTCGCACAGCTTTTTGTACTTTTGCACTTTTTGCGAGTATTTATTACATATGTATAAATCAATATCAAAAACAAATTTTAATGACTCACATCACTTGGTAATATATAAATTAATTAATTACGTATATATAAATATAATTAGATTGTGTTAACTATTTTATTTTTATTTTTTTCTTCAATTAAATGCATTCGTTATTTTTCAGTCATTTAATTAAAAAATGCGATTATCTTATTTTAAATCGGATGCATCTTGTATTGTACATAATTCTTAAATATTAAAAAAGTGCAAAATATGTACTTTATATATTTGTAATAATTATCTCAAATTGTGCGATATTTTACTTTTTTAATTCGTTTAATTAGCCCACGAGACCCGGTATTTATTTTATTTAGTTTTTTATAATTACTTTTACTATTAGATATAATTTTCTTTTTTAAATTACGACGAAAAAATTATAAGCGACTAAATTATTTAACTCATACATAAATATTACCAAATTGCTTCGATTTATATTATTGCAATTAATCTAAAATTTTTCACCCAAAAAACTGAAATTTATATTTGTTGTAATTATAATTTTTTCGTCATAAAAATTGCCTAGATAAATTATCCATAGTTTAAAATAAGTGACATTTAAATAAATTTGATTAAGAATCAGCGCAATTAATTAATTATATTCTACCTAATTATGATTCAATAATAATAATAATAATAATAATAATAATAATATAATAAATGAAATAATTTAAAAATTACAATTGGTTCAAAATATCTAATGGTTAAATTAATAATTGTACAAGTTAAAGATGAGATTCTAAAATAATATAATTGTGCTGGATAATTTATGAATTATTAAAGTTGAAAAATTTAATTTAATAATAAATAAATTATTATTATTATTACTGATAAAAAAAAAATATTGAAAAATGAGTTTACTTTGTAGAGTCAATACATGATGCATCTCAATTAGGCCAGAGATCGAGTTGATTAATAATAAATTACTGCCTTGACACTTTAATGGAAATTCTGAACACCTAATTCGTTTAACTAGTTATTTTTACAATATTAATTACTATTAATTATTTAAATTCACGATTTGCAAAAGAAACATTAATTACTTAAATATTTTATAAAAATTATTGCTTAAAAAAAAAAAAAAAGAATTAAATTAAGCCTAGAAATTTCAAATTATTCCGTAAAACCGCTACTTGTTTCATTCAATTATTCTGCCATTTAATAAATCTATAAAAAAAATTCCATTCGTTGTATTTAAATATTAATTGATTGATAAGTTACAAATATTATTTTTAAAATTTATTTACATAAAAATAATTGTTCCCGTTTAGTCAAACAAGTAAAAAAAATATTTAATTGAATGATAAAGTAGCAGAATTAAATACTTATAAAAAATACAATTAATAAAAATACCTAATAAATATTTGGATAAATAAAAAATGAAAAATGCATTGATAAATTACGTGAACATAAATCATTAATTACTTACTTACAATATCTATATATAATATTTATAATAACTATAATTATCTATTAGTTTATTTATTTTTATTTATTATTTAATTAATTAATTAATTATTCAGTGATAGATTAATTAATTAATTAATTATGAATATACGTGGCCAATAAGAACAGATTTGTACTTGAATTGAAATTGTTTAGCCAACTCCAATCATTTCGCACAGCCCAGTATAGCGTGTTTGTTTTTATTAATTATTTATCAATAGTCATTATTATTATTGTTATTTTTATTAATTATCATTATCATTATCGCTATTATTATAATTATCAATATCAATATTTATATTAATATTATTATTATTATCAATAATATTTCCATTTATTATTTAGTGTTTTAAATGTTTAAAAATACAATTTTCATTGGATGGCAGCATTCTTATCAAAAAATTGGCTTGGAAATTGTTGTAATGACATTTAGGAAGTCGTAGAATTTTCGTTATTTTATTTCTAGTAGACTCTAGATCATTTTATTAATAAATATGTGAATTGTTCCAATTAGTCTCAATATCACAGAGGTTTGATCGGAATATTTTGTTACACTTTACTTTATCATTATTATTTCATTACTTATTACATATCAAGAGTTTCAATATAGAGCAATTCAAAAAAAATTTTTTTTACATTTAAAAATTAATTATTTAAAATTTTAATTTTTATATAATAATTTATACCAATAGATAAAATAAATTTAAATTGAAGCTAACTTAAAAAATTTTCAAATGGACGATCATAAAAAAACTAAAGTAAAAAACTGCCGGATAAATATTAAAAATATTGCATTAACATTTTACAAAAGTGAAAAAGTAAATAAATTATAAAAATTGAATTTATTGCTTTTAAAACTCTTAATTATTTTACTTTTTTTTTTTTTTTATTTTTTTATTTGGTAGGAAAATAGGTATCTACAATTACCTGATCGCATATCATTAATCATTATAGACAATTAATTACGTTAAATGATATTCTGAGATTAATTAATAAATTGTCAGTTACTTAGTTTAAAATACAATACACTATACATGGGCTAAACGCATTACAACTGCTCCCATCACCTATTACTTTATTTATCAATTAATAATCATTTTTTACTTATTATCTTCATCATTAATATTATTATTATTATTAATATTAATATTATTATTTGATAAATTGCAAATGTTCTAGAGCCAGAATGTAAGTGAGTTATCGGACATTACGCTATTGAGTTATTAATTAAAACGTTCCTTTATTTATTATCGTTAATCATTGTTGCTGTTATTATTTTGGCCTAGATTACGTTGGCTGCTGCTACCTACGTGATATCAAGCCATTGCTAGTTCCCTGCGGTGTCATTTCTAGCTCAACTAGCAACGGAAAATGATCTGAAACACATTTTTTTTATAGTTATTGTTTTTTCTTTTCATTTATAATTTTTTATTTTTATAAAAATATTGAAACTAGGACAGATAAATTAAGAGATATATTTTTCTATTCACGTGGAAAAAATATACAGAAAAATTTTTTTAATTTATAGTTTTTTTTTCTTGTCAAGACATAATTGTCAAATTTATAATTTTAAGAAAGCTTTGTTTTATTTTTTAAAAATTTTTAACGTGAAAATATCAATTTTACATGGAAAAAACTTTAATTTAGTGTAAAAAAAATTTTTAATTTACATAAAAAAAATCTCAATTTAGTACACGGAAAAAATGTTAAATTTATAGTGTGGAAAAAATTTGAAATTTACATGAAAAAAAAATGCAAACTTTAGCAGATGAAAAAAATTTTTAGTAAATTTACAAGAAAATATAAATTTAGAATGTGAAAAAAATTTTTTTATTTACATAAAAAAAATTGAAGTTTAGCGTGTGGAAAATATGTTAAATTTACACCGATAAAAATGTAAATTTAGCGTGTAGAAAAATGATTAAATTTACATGAAAAAAAAAAATGTAAATTCCGCACTAAAAAATTTTTAAATTTTATATTGGAAAAATGCATTATAATATTATTAAACTATATAAAATTATGTAGTACTAAACTTACAAATCTTATAAATTTTTTTTGAGTATTTGATTTTTACAAATCCATTCCTATTAATTTAACAGTTAATTTTTGTTAATATAACATAAAATAACCGTGTAATTTTTGCATAAATATTTCTTTAATTTTCACATATAATTTTTTTCCGTGCAAGTTTCCAACATTTTTACAATAATTTCATTTTTGTTTTAAGCTTTTATTATATTAACAAATAAATATTAATTACCTGATGGTATATGAGGGTGAGGGCATCCGACAACACTATTTTCTCTAAACCAATCGGCGCTTAATGGTCCTAGAATACCTAACGGAGTCATATTCAATTTCGAATAGAAAATGTAGTCTATTATACCCTTGAAATCATACCTGTAATTTAAAAAAATTTAATAGATGATAATAATTATTTTAATAATAATTAATTATGTAATTACAAAAAAATACTTACGTATAATTAGTGTAGGGCATAATGTTTTCACTATAAGCAGAAGCGAGCTTGAATGAATGGATAAACTCATTGGGCTTATCGCACCCAGATATTTTCTGTAAGCACGATTTGTAAGTCAGTTCTTTGAAGTCGCGGTGATCTGATGCGACGCGTCCTGATGTAAGAAACTCGATAACTCCTACAATTAAATAATCAATTAGTAACAATTTTTATTAAGAAATAAAATAAAAATAAAAATTAATAATTACCAGAGTCAGGCAAAGAATTAAAATCACCGCATAGTAGCAATTGGACATTAGAAGCGTCAGGTTTGTGACCAGGGCGAAATGATTGACTGGCTTGTTCTAGCATCGAGCGTAATTCATTGCTCAGCATCATTGTTTGAATTAATTTAACATCACAGTACTCCGGATCCCAGTGTATATGTGCAGTGCATACTAATATCGGCTGTTGAATTTGTGCTGGATCCGATGGTATTCCTATTTAGTGCAAATAAAATTTAGGTACTCATCAATTGCTTCATTAGTCATTACTTGTCTGATGTAAATAAATATGTTATCAATTTATAAAAATAATTCTAAATTTAAAAATAGTTTTTCATTTAAATATTTTATAAATTTTTTAAAATAACTTTTATTTATTTAAAAATAATTTTTAATTATTCAAAATTGATAAAAAACAATTATTCTAAATTCAAGAACAATTCATATTTTGATTTATTTTAATGGAAAATTTAAACCAACTTTTAAATTATAAATGCATTAATTTTACAAATAAATTTCATTAATTTAAAAAAAAAAATTTTTGATTATCAAATATCAGCATTTAATTGTTTAAAAGTTTAGAATTAATTCAACACTTAAAACTAATAAAAGAAAATAATTATTCTAAATTTATGAATAATTAATCTATATTATTAAGAGAATAACCGAAATTTTTTGGCCAGTGTATTTATATGATAAAATGGGTTTTTATGGTTAAATTTGGTATCGTTGGAAAAGTTTCGACCTGGAGCTGTGCCTTTTCATGGTTTCATATTATTCTCACCAATAGTCAATTTATGATGATAAGTCTTGAGACTGCATTCGAAAATGCCCTGTCTTTAGATACATAATTAAGAAATGACCTTGTATCTCGTGAACTATTGACATTTTTAAAGATATAAGCTCATTCCGATGTTACACTCATCAAGATCTCTCATTTAAATACCCACATCAATTTTTCATATATAAAAAATATATTAAAATGCATGTGGGTACTCAAATGAACGGTCTTGATGAGTGTAACATCAGGATGAGTTTATATCTTTAAAAATGTCAATAGTTAACAAAGTACAGTGCAATTTAACAAAAGTCATTATTTAATAAAGCAAAATTTTATTTATTTATAATTCAAAAGTCACGACAGTCACATAGTAACTGCACGGTTGCTAGTATTTTATAAATTTCTTAACATAATTTTTAATTTTTAAATATAAGCATTTAATTATTTTAAATTTTAAAATAAATTTAATTTTTCAAAATTGATAAAAAACAATTATTCTAAATTCAAGAATAATTTATATTTTGATTAATTTTTATGAAAAATTCAAACCAACTTTTAAATTATAAATGCATTAATTTTACAAATAAATTTAATTCATTTATAAAAAAATTTTTAATTATCAAATATCAGCATTAAATTGTTTAGAATAAATTTAACACTTAAAATTAATTTAAAAAAATCATTATTCTGAAGTTATAATGATTAATATTTTAATTAATTTAAGTGTAAAATTCAAACCAACTTTTGAATGATAAATGAATCAATTTTCAAATACAAGTCACCATTATTTAAATTAAAATTAAAAAAAAAAATAAATAAGTAAATTAAGATGAAGAAGATATATTATGAGGTTATAATTACAATAAAATTATAATTATAATAATAATAATAGTAATAATCACAATGACTTTATTAAAATAAATTTAAACCTAGTACAATATCATCTTAAAAAATAACAATTAAAGTAAACACTCCATAGAGCAGCAGACACGGGTAAGCAATAAGCAGCCGCTGTTTTTCTTCTCCTGACATGGCTGAGAAGAGTCTGGACGCGGACAGAGTGGCCCAGGCGACGGCGAGGCTTGCTAGAAGTAGACCCGGAGCTCCACGGAGACTTGTAAAGATGCTTAATCCAGCTAGAGCGACCACCGGCAGCAAGCAGTATCCAAGGACAGAAGCCACTGAAGAAATAGTGACGTTCCCAGTGCTGCTCATTAGATACTGAAGCAGATACATCAACACACAAGAGGTCGAAGCCAGGCCATAGACGTAGCCAAAGTGGGCCTTGGATCCCGCCAGAAGAAGAAATCCCGCGAGTATCAAGCAGAAAGCTACTGGTCCAGCTAGGTCAGAGTCCTGAAGAAGGTAATTTGCGTCGTCGGTTTGACCTCGTCGGTGGAACGGGTTCAGCACTGCCAGAGTTTTTTGCATTATGCGGTCCGGGTCTATTCCCAGTTCTTCCAGCAGCGGAGGTTCGTCTTCTTCTTCGGTGAATCCTGGAGCTTCAATTATTTTTTATTGATAAATTTTTTTAAAATAAAATTTTGTTGCATTATGAGAATGATTCCAGCAGACGTTTGATAATTTTTTTTAAATTTGTGAATAATTTTATTATGAAAATTTCGTTAGTCAACTTTTAAAAACTTTTTTTTTATTGAAAAAGTTAATATAAATTAAGTTAGCTGACATCTAAAATTTTTTAGAATTTTTTTTATTGACAAAATTGTTACAAAAAAATAAAAAAAAAAAATTCAATTTTAAAAAACTTTAAAAACTATAAGGGCAATTTTTCAACAATATTATTTCATTCTAATTTAATAATTATAAAATAACTCCAAAAATTAACTATGTTGGCTAACTTTACTATTATAAAAAGTTATAACAAAAAAATTAAAAAAAAAAATTTTTTATTTGTAAAAAACTTGAAAAATTGTAAGTACAATTTTTATAAAATATTTTTTTGTTCTAATTTAATTATTGAAAAAGAATCTAAAAATCAAAAACGTTGGCTAACTTTAGTATTATAATTTTATTAACAATTTTACTATATATAAAAATGTGAAATTTTAATCAACTGATATTTAATAATTTTAAGATTTTTTTTAAAGGGGTATTCTAGTCTAGAAGCATGAATTTCAGGTAATTTTTTGAAGTACCGTAAAAAAAAGGCAATAAATATTTTTACCATCCATTTTTTTATGTTATTTATTAACATTACAAGGATACAGAAAAAAATAAAAAAAGTTGAAAATTCAAAAAATTAGCATCTGATAAAGTGGGGGGGGGGTCTCAAAAAATTGACCCGTGACCATGCCCACGATTCTAACCCACCTAGCAATCCGAAATAAAAAAATAAAAAAGATTATTAATCTAGACTAATGTCGCTATGGTATGAACTAGGGAAAAGTTGAAAAAAAATTTTTTTCACAAAATGGCGACTGCATGAAAAAAAAAAAATTTTTACTACTTTTTTTTACTTTTTCAAATTTTTTAAAAATAGTAAAAATTGAATTTTGGGGATGACTGTAGTCACCCCCCCCCCCCACTTCATCAGCTGCTAATTTTTTGAATTATCAACTTTTTTTATTTTTTTTCTGTATTCTTATAATGTTAATAAATAACTTATAAAAAAATGGATAGTAAAAATATTGATTGCCTTTTTTACACTTAAAAAAATTACCTGAAATTCATGCTTCTAGACTAGAATACCCCCTTGATAAATTGAGAAAATTTTTTTTAAATTCTACATGTAAGAATTTAAATAAAATTATTAATGGAATTTTAAAAAAATACTTTCTTAGAAAAATTGTATGTGTTCTAAAAATAAAAAATAATCCGATGTTGATTTTTCTGTTGATTTTAGGATCATGAAAAAATGTAAATAAGAATTTTCAAAATATATTTTTTTTATAATACTGAAGTTAGTTGTCAGCTGTCAATCTTAAAAATTTTTATAACAAATCAATTACAATAAAAAAATGCTTCTAAAAATGTTCACCAAGAACTTTC
The DNA here is from genome assembly GCF_020080835.1 of Cotesia glomerata. Lineage (NCBI taxonomy): Eukaryota > Metazoa > Arthropoda > Insecta > Hymenoptera > Braconidae > Cotesia > Cotesia glomerata. Next base: position 7,273,647 of record NC_058162.1, read on the forward strand.
TTTAATTTTCACATATGAAATTTTTTTATTAAATTTTTTTCATAATAATTTCATTACTAAAAAATTCTAAAAAAATTTCTAATGTCTATCAACTTCAGTGTCATTTTCTTTTGCATTAATAAAAATTGAATTTATATAAAAAAAATAATGAACTGTCTGCTAGTTTCATGCTCATACTAAATTATCAATAATTAATAATTACTTTTCCCGAAGTCGGCGCTCGGGTACATCATTTCCCCGCCATATGAGTTCTGGGTCGGGTCCAGGTAAGGTTGCGAGTACGAGAAGTCGCTAGGCTGCTCGGTGCTGTAGTTTTGGAACTCGAATTGTTGGTTAGGTTGTCCGAATCCAGAGGGTTCGAAATTATACTGCCCTTGGGGAGGCTGTGCCCACATGTTATCTTGCTCGTTGTACCTCGACATTTCTTCTCACAAGTACTCAATAAACTTTAACTAGTTTTTTTATCACCTTAATTTGTTACACTTTCTCGGATTCACAGATACACTTTGTTGACAGCAAGACGAAAATGACGTGTTATTATTATTATTACCATGTCTCTGAAGAATTCTTGCTTGCCGCTCTGGGAATGGAGATCGTAGTTGATCAAAAATTCGACAGATGGCGCCACTATGACAGTTTTAGCTGTTAGTTAATTTTATACCAGAAATGTGCGCTATGCAATGACACTGACAATGACATTTGACAGGTTTGCTTTTCGAATTAGTATGTAAAATCTTGGACATTAATTTGTGTCAGTTTCTAAGTTTAAGGATTTATGGCCATCAATAAATTTGGCCGTTTGTAAACTCTAAAATTGGAAAATATGAAATTTTCTAATTTGTAAAATAAGCAAACCATAAAAAATGATATTATAAAAATTTTGAAAATATTAATAGTCAAAAGTAATGTGATGCAAGTATCATAATATAATAAAAATAAAAGTAAAATATTAGTTTTATTGGACAATTAACATAGAGGCTGGAAAGGCAAAAAATTATAATTGAGAATAATAATTGATGTTACCAAAGTCTGATACCTAATATGTAATATGTAGTATGAATGTGGAGAATTTGGTTTGTAAAAAATACTTATGTACATAATATGTAATATTTAAAATATTTTTGTAAAACACATAATTGTGATACAAATAAAGCTCTTAACTACTAGTCAAAAGTAAATTATACCTGTACTAAAATGTGACAAATAAAAAGACAGTCAACTGTAAATAATAAAATTTCTAAATGAATTCATTTTTAAAAAATGAACAGTTAAAAAAAAGCATTAATAAAACGTCATTAATCTAAAAATATCGGATTAAAAAAAAAAGAATTATTAAAAATATTCCCAATTAAAAAAATGATAAACTAAAAGTTTGAACATCTAAAACAACGTTACATTATAACTGAGAATATTTAAAATCACGAATTTTAAAACATGACGATCGCTAAATATTGAAAATTTAAAACCTGACAACTTGAATTCAGCTGATTTAAAATTTAGAAATCGCTAAAATCGGCCATTTCTAAACTTGGTAACTCGTTAAATCAGCCGATTTTAAACCTCGAAATTCATAAACCTTGCAGATTCTTAAAATTATTTAATTTAAAGCCTGGGCAGCGTAATATTAATGATATTTATGTTAAAAATTAGATTTTACATATTTTGAAATATAACAACTGAAAAATTCACTCATAAATAAAATAATTTTGTTTTTTTTTTATTTTTGTTTTATGTGGTGGATTCATGAAACTGTCAATAGAAATTTGATAAATTTTTTGTTGATAATTCTTCATTTTCTTAAATTATTGAAATCCAAAAATTCAATGTTTGGAGTTATATAAAAAAAGTTTTTCAGAGTACTAAAAAATCTAAACTATAAATAATTTTATTTCGTAATAATTTCATTTTTGAAATAAATAAGACCGCTATAATTATTAATTAGTATATAAAATATTATTAGCTTATCAAGTATCAATTCAACAATATAAATATATTTTACGAAAGAATATCAACAAAAAATTTATCAAATTTCTATTGACAGGTTTATGAATCCACCACATAAAATAAAATTAAAAAAAAACAAAATTATTTCATTAATTAGTGAATTTTTCGGTTGTTATAATTCAAAATATGTAAAATCTAATTTTTAACATAAATATCATTAATATTACGCTGCTCAGGCTTAAAATTAAATAATTTTAAGAATCTGCAAGTTTTATGAATTTCGAGGTTTAAAATCGGCTGATTTAACGAGTTACCAAGTTTAGAAACGGCCGATTTTAGCGATTTCTAAATTTTAAATCAGCTGAATTCAAGTTGTCAGGTTTAAAATTTTCAATATTTAGCGATCGTCATGTTTTAAAATTCGTGATTTTAAATATTCTCAGTTATAATGTAACGTTGTTTTAGATGTTCAAACTTTTAGTTTATCATTTTTTTAATTGGGAATATTTTTAATAATGCTTTTTTTTTAATCCGATATTTTTAGATTAATGACGTTTTATTAATGCTTTTTTTTAACTGTTCATTTTTTAAAAATGAATTCATTTAGAAATTTTATTATTTACAGTTGGCTGTCTTTTTATTTGTCACATTTTAGTACAGGTATAATTTACTTTTAACTTTATTTATATTTTTAAAATTTTTATAATATCATTTTTTTGGTTTGCTTATTTTACAAATTGGAAAATTTCATATTTTCCAATTTTAGAGTTTAGAAACGGCCAAATTTATTGATGGCGATAAATACTTAAACTTAGAAACTGACTCAAATTAATGTCCACGATTGTATGTATATGTAATTTTATTTATTGCTATTAGTTATTATGAAGAAGTTTTTTTTTTTTTTTATTATTTTATAATAACATTAAAGTTAGCAGTCCCTTAAACATTTTTTATTTTTTTAAATTTCTACATTTCAATTTTTTTGTCATAATTTATTTTTTATAAAAATGATTAAATGTCTGCTAAATTAATTTCATTATTTTATAGATGAAGTATCTTCGTTGGAAGCTTTGAAATTATTTTGTCAGACTAAATTATTATGATGACATTTCCGTTTTTATTTTCTTTACAGATTTATATAGACATTCAGGTATGAATATGAACTTTGAAAAATGAAATTTTATAATTTGGAATTTTTAATTTGAACAAATTTTTTTTATCTTTAATAAAAATTATAATGTTTATAATTAAATCTGCAGATATTTAAGCACTTATCGGTTTCAATTAATAAATAAATTATATGTAAAAATATGATACTTTGACATAATACTATAATTAGCCGACGTTTCAATTTTTTTTCATTTATTAAATTAAAACGGAAAAATATTTTTTAAAAATTGCACAGTGTTTTTCAAATTTTTTACAAACGAATTTTTTTTCAATTTTTTTGTAATAATTGTTTCTATAAAAAAAATTATAAAAATTTTTAGATGTCGGCTTACTTAATTTTCATTACTCAAACGGAAAGATATTTGATAATTTTTAGGATTTTTTAAAATAAATGATACTGAAATTAGCAGAAATCTACTATAAATAAATAAATTACTGTAAAAAAATACTTTTAAAAATTTATAATATCCATAACTTTTTGTAATTTCTACATGTGGAATTTTTTTACTAAATTTTTTTCATCATTTAGATGTTAATAAAAATATATTAATAAAAGATGATAATAAAATTTTTTAGATGTCTGTTAAATTCAGTGTCATTTAAATAAATTAACTATGCAAAAAAATATATATAAAAAAAATTCTGCATGAAGAAATTGTAAGAAGTTTAATATGCAATTTTTTAAAAATAATTTTTCAGACGTTATTTATTCGTTAAATAAGATTAAAAAATTGTCAAGTTTTTTTTTTGATTTCATTGTTAAAAAAATATTTGCCTTCTACGTTTTTTTACAATTCCTGGACGCAGATTTTTTTGTCGAATTTTTTTTTCATGATTTAAAGTAAAATTCTTATAACCTGGGTACTGAAGGGTTAACAAAGAAATTAATTCTAAAGAATGTTTAAGAAAAATTACAATCACATTTTTAAAATTTTCTACAAAAATTCATTAATTTAAAAAATCCTTAAAATTGTTAAATGTCTCTTAAAATCAGTATCATAATTAATGAATAATAAAAAATAAATAATATCTAAGAACTAAAAAAATCATTGTATACATTTTTTATTTAACTGTTTTCATTACTCAACTTGTTTTTTATAATTAAAAAACTCTTTTATGCCCATTGCATTACGTTGATTAAAAAATAACTAAAATTATTAACTATTTATTATTGACATAAAAATTAACAATTCCAAATTGCAAGAATTAAAATTTTCAAAGTTCTTATCTTTACGCAATTAATATATCTACTCTCTTAAAATAAATCAGTGGAATTTCACTGATTCCAACCAGTGAATGACAATTTCACTGATTGAATCAGTGAAATTCCACCGATCTACTCTCTTAAAATAAATTAGTGGAATTTCACTGATTCCAACCAGTGAATGACAATTTCACTGATTGAATCAGTGAAATTCCACCGATCTACTCTCTTAAAATAAATTAGTGGAATTTCACTGATTCCAACCAGTAAATGACAATTTCACTGATTGAATCAGTGAAATTCCACCGATGATTTATTTTAAGAGAGTACTAAACTCAAAATAAACCTAACCAAAATTTCAATTAATCATCAATCCAAGCAAATTAAAAAAAGCTGATCCATCCCGTTGACCAAAAAAAATTCCAACTTATCTTCTCGGTAAAACTCGTAAGTAAACTCTCACCTCAAAGTAATTGAAAATCGAGAAAGTGAATTTAATTTAAGGCCAACTTCTACCTCAGTATAAATAAATCAGGAGTAGTTTAAATAATAAAAAAGATATAAACTACGCAAAGGATTTTATGGATATCACGAATGTATTACAACCGGTCGCGAAGTAGTATCTCCAAGTAAAGTTGAGGTTGAGAGAGCACACCAGCAGAACCAACGATCGACCGCCCAGTTCTCATAAATTACAGTGAATCAATATCACGAGAGTGGGCTTTACAAGAAAGCTTTTATCGGTCAGATGAATGGCCGAGTCTATGGCAAAAAAACATTATTAAAAAAAATATCCGAGATGAAAAAAAGTGAATGGAGGTTTTTTTTGTATCTGCCTATAGAAGCATAGAAGTATATATACATACATCCAACATGTAATATGAAAAGCTCGATAGAGCGATGCCTAAGGGATCCCATCAACCGTCAGTGTTTGTCTGCTCGTTTGACAGCTAAGCCAAGAGTCATAAATTCGCCAGCAGTCAAATATGTCACGTTTAATAATATCAAGATATACACTCACTCCTACCCAGGTGCGTTTTATTCCTTCAAAGAGTATTTAGCACGATAATAAATTTCATCGACTGGGTGATATGACATATGAAGCTAGCTGGTTATCAAGGGGCGCAGTGTATATTCACTTCTTCTTCTTGGTAAGAAGAAATTCATAAATATGTTGATAAGTAGGAAAATATTTGCACGACAACATGAGTGGGTAATTAATTAGGTGCTCCGATACTCTTCTCTTCTTTTTGTTGGTCTTGGTCTTGTTCTTAGTCTGGGTTGCGCTTCTTCTTATTCTTCTTATTATTATATTCTTATTTTACGTCCTCGTATTATTTTCTTCTTATTCTTCTTCTTCTCGTTAATTCCGCGGTATTTTTTATTTCCCGTACGGTCTTCAGAGCGTTGCGGTACAGTAATGGGAGCGCAGTGACATAATTCTCGTAGAATCTTGTCAAGGTGTGGTACTACAATAACAACTGTTGTTTTTCATCCTCAAAACTCTTTCAAGTAAAACATTGTCTGCAGTTTATTCCGTAATAAAGCTAACATTGTACCGTTGCAATCATTTATTGTCGACCTTTTATTTTATTACAAATAAATAATGCTCTTTATTTTCAAATTCAACATTATTCATTCTTCATAATTTACTATTAAATATTAATATTTTATTTAATAGTCTCGTTAAATTGAGTAGGCGAACTTTATTTTAGTTTCCAAGACTTGCACCGCATTAAATCATTCAGGAAAATGAAAAAAAATTCAATTCTAAGTTTAGTATCTAATTTACGACGCTTTAGGTCATTTTAATGCCCAAATTTTTCTTGCTACGTCGTGAAGAATAGTTTTAAAGTATCTTATTGGTTATGGGGTTATTCTTTTGTCAGAAAAATAATATTTCTAGATCTAAGAGCTGAATGATGGAGTATTAAGTATGTTAAATTCATCTTTTAGTCAGCGGAATTTAAATGGATAATTTTGTTCTTCATTTCATAATATTTCAATGCAAAAATAATACTTAGAATATTTTAAACAATCACATTTTTTTTATAACAAATAAAAATTAGAAAAAAAAAATTATTTCAAATTGTTAGTTTTGAAAAAAAAAATTTTTTTCTAAATGACAAAAAAATAACAAACTTAACATTTTTGATTTCTTAAATTATTTAATTTTTTATGAATTAAAAAAATTTTTTTTTGCTAAAAACAATTTTCAATATCATTTTTATAGGTTCAAATATTGTGGATTCTACTTTTAAATAAATACCAAATTTTTTTACATTAATAAAAATATTTTTGTTTAGATTTATAGTCCATGATATTTTAATCCATAAAAATAATATTTATAAATTTTTTAAACTATCACATATTTTTAGATAGATTTCATAGAAATCAATCTTTTGCATTGGTCGTCATGTCGGAATTTACTCGGATTTTTGTCGTAATCTCTCTAAACTAGTCGAGTAAAGCTCAAAAATTTAATTTGACCTATACAATTTATCTAACACTAGTTTTTAGTAATTTTATGGAGATTAAATTTTTTTTTTAGTTTTTGAGAAATTTGTAAGAAAACAGCATGTTTCCGCGATTGTGTCTACATTTCTTGACGGATTTTAATTTGTCAAACATATTCTTTAGACGATTACCTTGATTGATTTCGAAGATGAGTAGAATTAGTCTATTAGATTAATAATGGTACACAGTAAAAAATTTTGCGTCATTGCGTCAAAAAATTTTGTGTTAAAAATTTTTATATTAAATATTTAACATTCTTATGTGTAAATTTAACATTTATTCTGTTAAATCAACACAAAAAAATGTTAAATATTTAACACAAATATTTTTAACATCAAGTTTTTTGACGCAAAATTTTTTGCTGTGTAGCCACATGAGAATTATTAAAATTGAAAAAATCATAAAGTCGAATGGCACTTTTTTTTTCTTAACGTTTAAAACAATAAAATAATTGAAAAAAAAATTTTTTTTTGAAAAATGTTATTTTGATAATAAAAAAAATGTCTTCAAATGATAAAAAAATTGATTTCTTAAAAAAATTGAAAATAAAAAAGAATACTAAAAAAGGCCAAAGGAAGTAGATTTCATGGAGAATAATAAAAATACTACTAGGGTTGCATACGAAAAAAAAAAAAAATACATTTCTGTTTGATTAAACAACAAAGACGTCAAAACGAATGCAAAAGTAAAATTTCAGTAAATCTGTCTGAGAAAGCAGGTGATTTTTGGCCTAGACTGATAATGAGGTACACAAATTAAAGCTTATTTAATAAGCTTTCAGATGCCATTTATAGAATTTTGATAAGATATCGTGTTCAATTGTAATTGCACGAAAATACGGTAAAAGTGAAAATTTTTGCGATTTTTGAAAATTTTTGAATTGCTCTCATTTCTAAACTAATCAACAGATTTGGCTCATCTTAGAACTTAACCTCGGAAATCGTCCTAAGAATAAGTATGTTGCGTTTTATTGAGATCCGTATAGAATTACGGAAATTAGAGAAGAGACAATGCCGATTATATCGTATATACACGCAAAAAAAAATTGGGGCTGCCACATGATTTTCATGTGACTGCCATATGATTTTTTCATGTGGCTACTACATGATTTTCATGTGGCTGCTATATGATTTTCCTGTGGCAGCCACATGATTTTCTCATGTGGTTGCCACATGATTTTCATGTGGCAGGCAATACTATAATAATAGTTAAAACAACAATAATAATCATCATGATGATAACAATAATAATAATCGATATTATTAAGAGAATAAAAAAAATTTTGGCCAGTAAATTTTTATGATAAAATGGGTTTTTATTGTTAAATTTGGTATCATTAGAAAGGTCTCGATCTGGAGTTGTGCCTTTTCAAGGTTTCATATCATTCTCACTAATAGTCAATTTATTATGATAAGAATTAAGGCTGCATGCGAAAATGCTCTATCTCTAGATACATAATTAAGAAATGACCTTGCATCTGGTGAACGATTGCCATTTTTAAAGATATAAGCTCATCCTGACATTATACTCATCGAGACCTTTCATTTGAGCACCCACATCAATTTTTTCATATATTTATATATATTATATATATTTATATATGAAAAATATATCAAAATGCATGTGGGTACTCAAATGAAAGCTCTTGATGAGTGTAACATCGAGAAGAGCTTATATTTTTAAAAATATCATTAGTTGACAAGATAGCAATGTTAGTACTTAATTATTGACATTTTTAAAGATATAAGCTCTTAATTCTTATCATAGTAAATTGACTATTAGTGAGAATTATATGAAACCTTGAAAAGGCACAACTCCGGGTCAAGACCTTTCTAATGGTACCAAATTTAACCATAAAAACCCATTTTATCATAAAAATATACTGGCCACAAAATTTTTCTTATTCTCTTAATAATATAGATTATTATTATTATCATGATAATTATTATTTTTGTGGTTTTAACTGTTATTATAGTATTGCCTGCCACATGAAAATCATGTTGCTGTTACATGAAAATCATGTGGCTGCCACAGGAAAATCATGTGGCAGCCCCAATTTTTTTTGTATATATATATATATATATATATATATATATATATATATATATATATATATATATAAATAAATAAACTTTTGAACCATATACATTTTCTGAATCCGCTTGACGAGCTGAGTCGAAATATAGCAAAATTTTTCAAAAGTTCCGTCATGAGGACCAATGCAATAGTTAGATTTCTATGAAATCTACTAAAAATTGCTAGGCTTGGGTGGACACGATTTTTCTTAGATAAAATTCTAGTCAACATTAAAGCTTACAAAATAGGGCCTAGTAAATATGTATTCGACTGTTGGACATAAATTCAAATATGAATATAAATGTATATATGAAAGATGTTTATATAATGCACACAGGAATATAAAAGTTCAATTTATGACAAATCTTGAGGAGTGAATTTATCGACTGGAGCGGGGAGTGTGCCACTTTTCGCGTGTAAGACCTTAATAGATACTCGATAAAACTGGAGCGAACTTGATCTTTCTCGAGTATTAAGAGTACCAAGACCAAGTATAAAGGTATTATATGTGTATACATTAATAATGTTGATGTATACTATGAATACTACTAAGTATATCATATGATTGCGTGTCGATTCCATCCCAGTCCCCATCAATTATGTACGATCGAGCGTTAATTGGCTTGAATTACAAAAATCCGGATCCCGGCGTACAAAATTGTAACTTATATGTAATGTTGCGTATTTATTCTGAAATAAAAACAATAATGATGATGAACGAAAGGGCTGAGGCACAAACGCGAGTAGTAAGTGATGGTCGTTGGATCCTTTAGCACTTTTGCCTCTCATTTATTTCAAAGATCGTTAATTTCTGTTGTGCTATCTGTTATAAATATGTATTTATATTTATGTGTATGATAAGTGTGTGCATGGGCATGGTAGTGTATATTTATTGTATGAATGTGGGTAATAATATGTATAAGTACCTGATGCGTTTCATTACTGACGAAATAAGAGCATTCATGATAAAATGATACACGATTATAGTACAGGTTTACTCCATTTGCCATTTATTCATTTTTTTATTTCTTGTTACACTCTCAGTGTATGTTATGATCTTGAAATATTATTCCTATTTGTGTTATTTATTAGATTATGACAAGATAATTGATACTATTAAATTATTATAATATTAACATAGTTGATAACGATTTAATATCAATTACCCTTAATGGAAAAATTATGAGAGAAATAAACGCTTCTTTTTTATCGGGATAGTTAATTGAGACTCGTGCTAAAAATTATCGGAACTTGCAAATAGTTATGTGTGTTATTTATTATTATTTTTTTTTTTAATTATATTTGTAATGTCAATTCATTATCTACAAAGTAATGAAATATCTGCTTGGAAGGCGCATAAAAACCATCGCATGGATTAACGGATTTATTTAGTTATTATAATTTTACGCTAAAATAATTTTTTTTTGTTTAAGTAATCAGAGATAGAAATAAATTAGTTTAAAACTGTAATTAAATTTTTTTTTTTAACTCAATATTTTTTTCAGATAAAGAAATTAAAAAGTTTTTTAAATTTACTTTCAATCGCATTTGAATATTTATAATATTATTCAAAGAATTATGAAGTATTTTTAAGAATTTTGACAAAAATTTTATTCTCAAAAATTTCTGTAGAAAATGTATTAAAAAACTTGATAATAATATTAGTTACGGATCATTTTTAGTCTTACAGTCCCTTCATTTTTTGGGTATAAAAAATTGAAAAATTAAAAAAATGTTTTTAATTATTCTATTTACATTAATAAACAACAATTTGTAAAAATAAATTTCTTAATTAAAGTACCGGCAGGTAATGAAGACTAGGTAACGATATCATCTAAATAAAAATACATAAAACTTTCGAAGTTAGTCATATGTCAAAACTCGCAAAAAGTGGCCCGCGATTCATCATTGGTGAATATTAGCGTGCGCGCACAGTGCGCTATTTAAATTTCTAGTTTGTGATAAAATGAAAAATATCCAATTTAATCAGCAAGTTTTAATGTAAATCATTATTTAAGTTCATTTTTTTTTCAAATTTAACAAAATCTTAAATAATTATTTAAGGGTGTTCCATCCCGCGTCACACATGATATTTTTCATGTAAGCTGCATTAAAAATGCTAGTTTCAATGTCTGGAGCCAGCCAGAACTAGATAGTTTCAGACGAATAGCGAAAACACACAGTAAAAAGTTTTGCGTCATTGCGTCAAAAAATTTTATGTTAAAAATTTTTGTGTTAAATATTTAACACTTTTATGTGTAAATTTAACATTTATTGTGTTAAATTAACACAGAAAAGTGTTAAATTAACACAAAAAAGTGTTGAATATTTAACATAAAATTTTTTGACGCATTGACGCAAAATTTTTTACTGTGTACCATTTTATTATAAAACTTATTAAGAAAATTAAAAACTACAATTCAAGATAGTAATGGTTTATTTTTTATTAAACATTATTCGTAAATTAAATAGTTTTCTATTGTAATTCTTATTTATATTTAGTAACAGAATTATATTATGTCAGTACAGTTAAGAATAATAATTATAAAGGTTAGAATGACAATTATAAAGGTATAAAATAAACAAAAGATACTTTGATAAGATTGAAAATAAAGCTGCAACTTCATTTCGTGGGCAGAAAATCATCATTTTCTGCCTGCTGGTAAGAAATGATTGATTCATGCCCGGCAACAGTCGCATTGGTCTGAAATTGTCTAGTTTCGGTTGGCTCAACAGGCATTGAAATGCAGGTTATATAAAAAATATTTTATTTCATTTAAAAATTAATAATGGTGTGAATAAAAAGTAAAGATTATCCCCATTAAAATTCAACATTACTATGTAATATAGGGGAGAGGGGGGGGCAAAATGGGGTACCCCCAAAATTTCGTAAGAAAATTGTTTTTTTCCAAAAAGCTCTTTCAGCTTCCTAAAATATATTTTAACGACATTTCCTACAATTTAAAAGAAAAAAAAATTTTTTAATTAAAAAAACAAAAAAAATTTTTTTTTTCTAACTTTTCTTACAGTAATTTTTATCGTCATTGTGCATCGTAATAAATTTTTTTTCACATCTACGATTACTTTTTCTAAATTTTTAAGTTCTATCTTTACAAATGAATGATTAAAAAAAAAAAAAAAAATCGGGGAGTCATTGGTTCCATGCCAGTTTTCGAAAATCAAGTTCTAATCTGATCTTCACATTTTTAAGGTCCTAGGAACTAGTTCTTAATATTCCTACGAGGATATCTGTCGGCGTGTGTGTATGTGAGTGTAAACCTCTAATCTGTCGAAGAAAAATCTTACACAGAAAGAAAAATTTCTTGACTGGAGAACGAAATTCTTGGCTCAAGAAAATTTTCAGGTGCCTGAAGGAAGACTGAAGTTGTGTTGCCCGAAATAAAAATTTTTCTTGAAATTCTATTCTTGGTGGAAGTAATTTTTTCTTAATTCAAATTATCATAAATACTTGATGCAATAAATTTTTACATTTGATCAAGATTTTTAGATACTTTAGGGAAGCAGTACCACCTACTTCAGCTGAGAAAAAAATTTTCTCACCTTGAGAAATTTTTCTCTTGAATATTTGATACCCATTTTATATTATTTTAGCGTGCAATTATACATATTGAATGACAAAAAATGATTTAACATTATTTGATCTTCTCATTTGATATGTTAATCAATAAAAATATTAATGAAAATTTACTTCTATCTTTATATTTAATTTTTTGGAGCAAGAGGCTGAATTTTCTAAAAACAAGAAGATTTCCTTGACTTAAATAAATTTTCTTGGATCAAGATACATATTTCTTAAAACAAGAGAGTTAATTTTGTTGGAATAAGTGAAATTTCTTGTGTCAAAAAGAAAATTTTTTTTTCGCTTAAGAAAATAATTAGGAAGAAGAATATTTTCTTGGCTCAAGTGAACCTTTTTTTCTGTGTAAACTAACCATTCTAAAAGAATGTCTTTTTCAAATAACTTCGAAATTGATTCTTGGATAATTTTTGATGTCATAATTTAACTATCAATGCTCAGAAAACTTTGTCAGAGGCCGCCAATTTCTTCAAAATCATTTGGTGGGCTTGTGAGATATTTAATTTAAAAAGTAAGATCTTTAGGCCTACAAGATCATTCAACTTGAAAAAATTTTCCCGAATCCCTAAACCAAGAAAGAGAGTGCAAAAAAATTACGAATGTTTTTTTTTCGTGCTATTGCTTGAAATTGCGTGAGAACTATGTCTAAAAAATTTTTCACCTGGAGATCCAAAAATTAGAATCTTCTCAAGGGAACTCTTTTTTTTATCTTGATATTATTTTTACTCAAGCGAAACCCGTCAAAAATTACTACAAAATTAAAAAATTTTTTTTGCTACCTCAATTTTTGTTAGGAGTATATTGCGTCAACTATAACAATGTTTCTTTTTTGGGTGATTTGTTCATTTCTCTGGGTTCTTTCGTAGACTTATCAATAAGAAAATTTTATTTTTTTAACGACATTTCATTTTCGGATAATGAAATTTTTTTTTCACTTTTTCAGGGGGTACACCATTTTGCCCGCAAAAAAAAAAATTTTTTTTTCCACGGCAACTTGAAATTTGATTATTTTCCTTCAATTACGACTGAAAACGAGAAAAATCAGCATATTTAAGTCCTTTAAATCATAACGGTTTCTTAAGTACCCCATTTTGCCCCCCCCCCCTCCCTTATGTATATACCATGTTCAATATATATTTACACAAAAGTGAATTATAACGTGCCGTAAATGCACTAAAAGCTTTGTCTCAAAATAGATCGAATAATGTTCCCTGATACCGAGGATTTAAATTATACCTATCAAATTGAAGCGATGGCGTAATTTCAATGCCAGCAAGCCAGATTCTTGAATTAATCAGTGGATTTTAAGCTTGGTTCGAGTAATCTCTGAATATTACTCTCTGTTTCCATGTCAGTGTAATATTGATTCAAATCCGTGATTATTTAATAAAATTTTAATAATTTAATCTAATTCTTAAAACATTAACCTTAATCGACCGATTTAGATTCGAAATTAAAAAATAAAATTTAGTTAATGGTAAAAGAGAAAATAGACTCACCATTGTCCCAAGCAGCTTCAGTAGTCCGTAAAAGAGCTGCTAATCCGATATTATCCCGGGGCATAACGCGGTTCAGCATGTTGTCCGAGCCTTCGGCGTTGGCCATCGCGAGTTGATTGAATTCCACGAGGTGCTCTTTGATAAGCGTGAATCTAAAAAAAAATAACAAAATTGAAGGGTGGCATTTTTTTTTTTTTTTTTTTTTTTTAAATATAATCCATAATTTATAATAGAATAAATTTGGAGGTAGAGGGAAAGGGGTTGAAAATATTAAGGATAATGTGGACGTCAATCTTAGTACTCAATAGCCACACTATCGAGCACATGCTTTAAAGTACCGAGAGGTTTCCACATCAACTGTAAGAGATGAGAAGTGCAGGCGTATCACGTATCCTACTATGTGGAATACAATCTCGTTTAGTCATGTGAAGCACGTAACCGTACAAGTGCTTCTCCGTGACTACCAAGACTTACATCCCTCTTTACCTTCCTTCCTTCCTTCCTTTCCTCTTTCTAACAAACACACCCGTTTTATTATTCTCATTCTTATTTTCATTCTTACTTTATTTCCATTTCATTTGTAAATGTAATTGAATGAGAATGAACATAACCTAGACGATAGACGATTGCTTTAAGCTAAGCGCCTATTCGTTTGGTTTATTTTGATGGCTGGGAGTCATTAAAAGCTCATTTTGCTCCATTAATTTTGGTACTCAATTCCGAGACTCATAATGCTTCATTAGTATAGAGAGTTTTTTATTGGGGAACTATTTTTTAGTACACGGAAAGAAAATTACTTCGTTCAAGGGAAATATTATTGGAAAAATCTTACTTCTTCTTTGAAGTATTTAGATCAAATTACTTTAAAAAATTCACTTGGGAATTAAGAAAATAAAAAGAAAAATTGTAGATCAAAAGACTGAAAAACTTTCTGATAATAAATCAAGTTAAAAAGTAAAAAATAATTTTGAATAAGTTTAAAATAAAAATAGCGTGGTTAATAAAAATTTAATTTTATGGTAAAGAAATCTACCAATCATTAATTAATGATTATAAATATTTAACTCTCTCAATTAAACACCGAAAATTAAATTGTAGAATATATTTCTCACTTAAAAATATTAATTTATTACAGTAAATAAAAAATTTACTTGAATCAAGACGAAAAATTCTTCAATCAAGTAAAATTTACTTAAAAGTAAATTTACTTAAATCGAGCAAAATTCCTTAGTTTAAAAATTTTTTAATCAAATCAAAAAGATGAAATTCTTCAAAATTATTTACTTGATTTGTTAATTTTTTTTTCTGTGTCGCAATGACTCTTGTCGCGAAAAATCCTAACTATAATTTAACATAGTAATGATTGATTAATTGGATTATTTTTATCATCCCAAGGTAATTGCAAATTAATAAGTATTTATACAAAATGTATTTCATTGCATGAAATACAAGTACTTAGAATACATTTGTGTATAGATTAAGTCGATACAATATGAATGATATAATTAAAGTAAGAAATAACATAATAGATAATATGTAATTTTATAAGGTAAGATATAACTACAGAATTTAACTAAGATTATTTTCAGAATATTCTTAGGTATTTCCTTAATTAATTAGATAAAATTCTCTAGATTATAGAACAATTTATAAGAGTACTAGGATATGGTTCAAAAATTAAGCTTAAGTAAGTAATTTAAAATTTTAGTTTTAAAGACTTCAAGGCTAGATGGATAGTTAATATTAGAGGATGGATTTAAAAATTTTGCCATAAACGTATAGCAATAATTACAAACAAATTTGTATATTATTTATTTTATTTACTAATCTTTTCGAACATCGAGAGTCATTCTCAACAAATAAGTCCTTTAAATATCTGGGCTTTCTTATTTGTACACTGATAAAAAAAATTAACTTTGACAAGAGCCAAAATCTTGAACCAAGAATACCATTTTGAAGAAAATAATCTTCTTGAGTCAAGAAATTATTCTTGATTTAATCAAATTTTTCTTGTCTCAAGAATTTATTCTCTTGACCGAAGAAAATCATTTTTTTCAAAATGGTATTCTTGGTTCAAGATTTTGACTCTTGAATCAAGTTAATTTTTTTATCAGTGTAACAATTTGTTAAAATAAGTGGCTAAAAATTTGTCTGCTCGAATGATTAACATTCTACTATTGGAATACAATTATTCTCATTTTTCTGTGACTATAAAAAAAAAGTATAACTCTGTAGACAATGATCTCCAAAAGAAAGTTTATGAACAAAGATCGATTTGTGAATGGAAAATTAAACATTGAAAAATAGGAAAAGTTTGTTCATCGAAAGAGCAAGATCATCCAAGTGAGGATCCCCCAAGAGTCTTTCTAGTTTGTCCTTGAGTTTTTCTTTCAGTCCCCTGCTGAAAGTTTATTGCACGAGAAAAGTATCGCCCGGAGAGAAGACGGGAATCGTCCTGGTCTTGATAACACACACAGACACTAAAATCAACTTTATTCTCTCTGCTCACATTCATATCCCCGTCTTTCCGCTCTTTCCTTTCTTCCATTTCCTCTTTCAGCCTTGCTCACTCTTACATACACACAAGATTCCCAAGAATATTCCGACAGAGTCTCAAGCACCTTCGAGCACTCACATTAAGCTTAACCATTGTGTACTTTATCACCTGATGTCTAATGTCTGAATGTGTATTATACACGATTGCATTTATGTCCCCGTGTACTGGCAAACTTAACTTTATTTTAAATGCCAGGATTGAAGAGTCCAGTTTGTGATATTTTTTCGTCTTATTGCTTCGAGTTATCAGACTAGGCCCATTACCGTGATCTATAGCGCCCAGACGTACTCTGCTAATATAAAAGTTACTCTGGAAACTAACTTGTACTCCTACATTACCTCACCGCACTAATCTAACGGTCCCTCTACGACTCAGCTATTAAATACTCGCTCAAATCTCTTAAACTATCATCGACATCCAGACTTCTCTTCGTCCGTCCTCGATTGATTAGTACCATAACTATAACCAGCCTTCTTTGCCTTCATTATTTTATTATAAACTACATTCTGTAGTCTGTAGGCGAAGTACCGGCTTGAGAAAAATGTTCGGAGAAACTTTTTAATTTTTTACTTTAAAACTTAATTAATTATTGTTATTATTACACTGGTAGAAAAATTTATTGACTGTTAATAAATTTATTGATGCATGTGGGAACAATTTATTCATTTTTTAATTATAATTATTTTTTAACGAGATTAATAAATATTTTCTTGGAAAAAAATATTTATTAGCAGTTAATAATATTTTGTGAAATTAATATCGTTGAAAATCATTTATAAACAATTAATTGCATAATTTTTTATAATAAAAATCCGAAGTACACACTGAAAAAAAATTTATTTGATTTAAGAGAAAAATTCATGAACCAAGAGAATTATTTTGGAGATATTCGACTCCTTGACCTAAGTAAAAAAAATCTTTAAGGTAGTTGTCATGGTACAATATTGTCAAAAAATTCGAGATTATACGCGTCGCAAAAGTATATGAGCTTGTAGCTAAGTAATCCATAATTTTTACGCAAGACTGTACCTGTAGAGACGTAACCCATAGTATTTTTGTCCGACTCCGTAGATATATACACTGAAAAAAAAATTAACTTGATTCAAGAGAAAAATTCTTGAACCAAGAATATAATTTTGAAGAGGGTTATTGTCTTGAATCAAGTAAAATTTCCTTAAATCAAGAACAATTTCCTTAAATCAAACATTTTTCTACTCAAATCAAAAATATTAAATTCTTCAAAATTATATATTTGATTTAAAAACATTTGTTTTTCTGTGTACTTTTTCATAAACTAGAAAATCGAACGCGCTTTGCGCGCTTCTGTCAAAATGTTTATTAGTGAAAATTTAATTAATCAATATTTTTACAAATTTTACTCATTAATATTTAACCGTTGCCATAGTAACCGTTGCTACGGTAACAGTTGCCAAAGTGGTCACCATAGCAACAAAAAGCGACAACAATGAAAACGTCACATCAACTTTTTAATAAAAGATTATTGAATTTTAATCCGTTATTTATAAATAATTAAACGATCAAAATTTTTATTTTTTTTTAAACTCACAACAAATACATTAAAAGACTATCAGTTTTTTGAAAGTTTCTGACAGATTTTTTTTATAACTAATAAACTAGTACAGAACTGCAGAGAGCGTATGCAATCAATGTTAAATATCCAATTTTTAATTGAATTCATCTCAGGTTATAGGTGGTCAATCAACTTCAAATTTTAAGGGTAATTTTACCATCATGTCCTTAGTAAGTATAAAAAAATTTAGAATTTTCTGACGGGATGTCTTAACCACGACAACTATCTTAACTGATAAATCTTGAATAAATTTTGTTTGATTCAAGAAAATTAAACTATTTAAAATTTTGTTCTTAGTTCAAGAAATGTTCTCTTGAATCAAATTAATTTTTTTCTAAGCGCAAAAAAAATGTTAGAACTTACAACCATTGTTTTATTATTTATTTTATTTCTTATATTTTTTTGGAATTAATTATTGAAATTATGGGGTTGTAAAAAGTGTAAAAGTAAAATTACGGTGCACTTTTTATTCATGAGTTTGAATAAATTATCATTAACTGTTAATAAAGCTAATTAATAACTAATAAATATTTATATCGTGAGGTTGATGATACTTACTTAGCTGTTCTGTAAAAGATGGCGCACCCGTCGACGTACTTCCGATCGTTTTCTGCCATGGTCTTAGCCCTAGATTTCGGGGAGAAAATTCCGTCGTAGCCTTCGCGCTTCAACTCCGGGAGGAAGAAATTGTAGAATTGGTCCGTTTCGACCTCCTGGAGGCTGATGATATCCGCTGAATAGTGACGTATTTCCTCAAGGATTCCTTTCTTGCGGTACTCCCATTCAAGGGCCCAGCTGGGGCAGTAGCCGTACATCTGTCGGGTGGCGTACTTGTCGCAGAGAACGTTGTAGCACATCACTGTGAAAATGCCTGGAAAAGAAACGAAACAAAAATTGTGTTTTTTTTTTTTTTTAAATATGGACAACGATACTAAGCCGGGAATCGAACCCTGCTGGTTACATGCTTGAGGAGCTCTCTCTATTTCAGTTTTTTTAAAAATTAATCTTTGTTTTTAATTTGTAGAAAAATAAAATTGGAATAGAATTCTCAGTCAGTAAAAAAATGTCAATAAAATTTTCAATTTTTAAATGTTAATGTTATAAATTTATAATTAACAAGCTACTAAGTTGATGTGACCCGCGAAAATGAGCTTTATAACTCTGTTGGTTGCATTTACGAATATAGAAGTAGGTAGCAGGTTTAATGTGAAGGCTCTACAGCAGCTCCCGATCTGCAAAAAGGGAATATACTAAAGGAGGTGGCATTAAATTCTCATCTTGTTTTCGTTTCTGGGGCTGCTTTTACGGGAGAAGCTCAGTCTGGGTGTTTCTGTACTATCTGGGGCAGGTTAAAACAGACAAAGATTCAACACTTGGACCGGTTGATATTCCAGAAACCCACAACCAACAACCAACTTACTAATGTAAGACACTCACTCTCATTCGTTTGCATTGTATATCTCTAATACCCAACTAAAACTTCCTGGTTTCGCGAACCTTCACTAAGTCTTGGCTTTACTGCTGTAATGAAATACCCGCTCAAACATTTACGACCCGTCTTATCGTTATTTTATTCCTATTTCAGAGTGCTTCATCTATCCTATCCGATAAATTGTTTTTATCAAACAAACATTAACTCACATCATTTTCATAGCGTTAAATAGAAATTACATGGAAAAATCTACGCTATGGTAAAAAAATATTCTTAATGACTTTTGTAGACGTTTATAATTTTTTAATTGCAAGGATAAATGGTGTTAATATTATCGAAATACCTTGTAAGTTGATCATTAAAAATAAAAATTATTTTTAGTTTTGTATATTGACATCTCTATAATAGTAATCAAAATTCTATTGAACTTGAAAAATATCAAATTAGTCAAACAACAATACAATCACTACGTTTTATTTACTCAAATAAAAGTACCAAAGAAAGGATTTGTAATGAAAAGTTATTATTTTCTCAACATACAAAATATCGAAAAAACATTATCAACTTAAAACGTTAACTGAGAAATGATGAATTTTATGAGATTAATTAGATGTCTATTGGTTTAACAGTTTTGTTCGGTTAGGAATATCTAAAAAAAGTCTCGCCATGTTTTAGTAAATATAGAGATTATTTGAGATACATATTAAGTTTATTTGAATGACAGCTTATCCAAAAATTGAAATAATATCATGAAAACTCATGAAAATGCTTGTTTATTTTTATTTTGATATTTTAAACAAATTTTCAAAATTATAAATTATTTAAATTTTATTTCACATTAAATTGGATATTATTTAATAAATAAATAAATATTTATTCAAATGATAAGTAAATAATGACAATCAAAAGAACGAATTTATAATTAAAACTTACTATTTTCTAAACCAAAATAAACAGATTGCAAATGAGCAATTAAGCATGTCCTATAAACTAAAACTTTCTCTCCAACACGCTGAATTTTTTGGTAAGAATTATGTCTACTAGTGTAGTAATTTTTTCAGTTTTGCCTTTTAAAAAAAACCGTCTTATCACTATTTATTATACTAATAAAGTTAAGCTAACGAGTTATTAAAACGAAAAACCTATACTAATAAATGGAGAGCCGGTTTTTTTGTCCGGTTATACTGCGAAAACTACTGAACCGATCGGAATAATACTTATACCATAAGATGCAGCGTGTTTCAGAGAAAGTTTTAGTATATGATATGTTGGTGATTACTTATCTGGAACCTATATTTTTTTAGCTTAGAAATAATGAATTTTTATTGTAACTAAATTCATTCTATTCGATTGTCATTTGTTTAAAATAAATTTTTTAATTCTATTGGTTATGTTTATATACTAGGCAGATTTCTTCACTTAGGAGACCTGCAATTTCTTTAACTGAAACTTTCAATGCTCATTACAAATTTTTTTTTTTCATATCAATTATTATTCATTTTTGTAAGAAAGACACGGGAATGTTATAATGATTGCATATTGAAAGTTACAATGAATATTAGCTAGAATAATTACATGGATGAAAGATGCATGCCAATTCGATAGAATTGGGAATCTGAGCAAGTCAAAAAAATACTCTAATTAAATTTCAAGTCTAGATCTAAAAATGCAATTCTATAAAGCGCCCAGCGGAGCGGGCGAGTAAAAGCTAGTAAATTTATAAATGCATTTCTTCAAAATCATTTTGTTCTTAAATTAAGAATATTTTTCTTGAATAATGTATTTTTTTCCTCGTACCCTCAAATGTTACTTTTCAAAATTTCCCGCTTTTTTTGCTTGCGAAACGCCAATTTCATGAACAAGCTACAGAAAGCATTAACAGATCCTTCAGTCAAGTTTACCAGAATTAATAAATACATAAATGATTTCAATAAATCCTCATAAAAGAAATATTAAATCGATTATGATTTTTAAAATAAAAAAACGGGCTTGTACAATAACGTGCAAACGATTATTGTTTTTATGCGAGAACCAGTATCAGTGATTTTATAGGCTGAAAGTGCAGTTAAATAACGAATCCCGAGACCCCGGTAAGATAATAATAACTGAAAAGTAGGTTTAGATGGGCTTTAATTTAAAATAGCCAGTGAGAGTGATCTTGCAAAGTAGCTACTTGGTGATTGAGTCTACGGAGTGTAAGTATGTCGGAGCGAAATTAACAACTCCGATATAGAATATAGGAGATACTTAGCCATATCTATACATATACCTATATGTATTAGTAGATACAGGATACGATGCATCATAATTAGTTGGACGCGTCTGGCGGCAATGGTTATTATCCTCTACCCACGTGGACGATCGTTTCGCAGCAAAACGATTATATTATTACTCGTATTATCCTGGAGTACCATTATCATTATTATCATAGTGAAGCTGCCGGTAGGTATCCTCGTAATCGCAACCACGCAGAGATCGTTTTTCTTTTTAATATTTCGTTATTTATTATTTTGTTTTGCTTTGCTGTACTTTTTTTTTATTTTTCTGTTGTACCACGTGCAAATGGGAGTATAGCGCTTGGTGCGTATGCCAGGTTTCCCCCGATAAATCGGAGAAGATTTTAGCTGGCTCGATTTATTGCCCGATAAACGCTTACATGAGTGGAAGAGCTACGATTTTGGTATCAGTTATATACACGCTTAAAGAATGTTATTTATTGGCTGGAATTCAATGTTTTGTCGTATTTTTTATTGTATTGCCTTTTTTCAATTTACGCAGTTTGTCTGGAATGCTGATTTAGAGCCGGAGACGATAATCTTATGTATTCCCATTAAAAAATTTTATGATATTTTCATATGTAATTTTTATATGTTCTAATATGATTTAATACACTGATAAAAAATTTAACTTGACTCAAGAGCAAGAATTTTGAACCAAGAACACCATTTTGAAGAAAAAAAATTTCTTAAGTCAAGAGGAAAAATTATTGAGTCAAGATATAATTTCTTTGGACATTTTACGGCAACAAATGAACAAATTCTTGGTTCAAGAAAATTTTTTTGATTTAAGAATTTTTCTTTCTGACTCGAGAGTGTTATTTTCTTCAAAATGGTGTTCTTGGTTCAAGATTCCTGATCTTGAGTTAAGTTAAATTTTTTATCCTTGTATGAAAAGTAGTGATTTAAGCATTAGGGTAAGTGGTGCTAAAAACCGGATATTTTTATTTTTCAAGTCTCCTATAAATATTTGTTAGTTTGTCATGTTTTAAGAACCCGCTCCAAAAAATAGCGCGTTAAAAATAGTATATTGTGCCACAAGGGACGAAAGTACTACATTCTGTCCCGCGTGTGTGATTGCCACCCGAGCCGAAGGCGAGGGTGGCAAACACGCGGGTGAGGATGTAGTACTTTCGTCCCGTGTCACACATACTATTTTTTCTCCTGCCAAGCCGAAAGTTCGCGAATCTTTTAATGCAATAGCATCGTAGGTAATCATGGAAGGGGTCCAGGGGCGAAGCCCCGGTGGGTTGGGGCGGAGCCCCCTCAGTCAAGAAAAAATACAATTTAAAATTATTATTTAAGTAAAGATATTAAAAAAAATAATTAGTGTTATGAAAATAACAGAATAATTTTTATTATAACTTTAAATAATCATTTTGATAAATATTAATAGTAATTATAAGCATTCATTTAATAATAATTATGGATAATCTTAATGATAATATTAGATGATAATTTTAATATAAGAATAATTTTAGTGACTTAATTTAAAATTATCATAACTAATAATTTAAAATTATTATTTAAGTAAAGATATTAAAAAAATTAATTTTGTGTTATAACTTCAAATATTCATATTGATAAATATTAATAGTAATTATAAGTATTCATTTCATAATAATTATGGATAATCTTAATAATAATATTAGATGATAATTTTAATATAAGAATAATTCTAGTGACTTGGTGATTTAACATATTTTATGTAAATCAACCTTTTTTTGGTACAATATGATAATTTTTGAAATTTTCAAACTATAACATTATCACTAAATTATCACTAAACATTATCATAAATCACATTATCACTAAATTACATTATTTTTATTATAATTATAGTATATTGCACTAATGACGCAACATGAAGTGCTGACGGAAAAAGTATGTGTTAAAGAGAAGAACGTACAATGTGTGAGAGCCGATGTAGGCACTATTGCGCGTGCGCGTTCATTTATTCCGAGGATAGAAACTGCTGCTTTATTCCGGCTGCAAGCGGAAGGTATTTGAACTTTCGGCTTAGGCAGGAGAAATAGTATATTACACACCTGTGGCAAGAAAATGAGAAATGTCTCAGAACACATATATGTTGCCCGAGGCGAAGCCGAGGTCGACATATATGTGATCTGAGATATTTATTATTTTCCTGCCATAGGTTTGTATACTATTTTTCTGTCCGACAGAGGCGGAAAGCGGCAATTTCGTTTAGCGCAGCGGGCCGAAAGTTGCCACTTTCCGCCTGGAGGGCAGAAAAAAATTTTTCTGCCCTACAGGCGGAAAGTGGCAACTTTCGGCCCGCTGCGCTAAACGAAATTGCCGCTTTCCGCCTCTGTCGGACAGAAAAATAGTATACAAACCTATGGCAGGAAAATAATAAATATCTCAGATCACATATATGTCGACCTCGGCTTCGCCTCGGGCAACATATATGTGTTCTGAGACATTTCTCATTTTCTTGCCACAGGTGTGTAATATACTATTTTAGGGCTCATGATTTTTAAAACTCTTAAAGTAAAATTCTTGAAATGCTCTCAAGCGACTTTTAAATATTAATATCAACGAATTTTAAATTTTTTCTATCAAGTTGATACGCTCAAGAATATATATAAACTACTTTGGCACTAATAAAAGTCAGACAAAGCAATTATTATTACTGTATTTTAATTAACAAATATTTATTCAGCACACAGAAAAACGAAAAATCGAAAAATTACATTATAAATAGTAATAAACATCGCTTTCGTATAAACAACTAGAAAAATTGCAGTTCGAAATAACATTTTTCTAAATTCAAACTTTTAATGTTAATTTTCAGAGCTTTCAATGTAATATTTACATTTTACAATGTAATTCTTACAAAATCTGTCATAATTACAATCTGAAACTGTAATTTTTCCAGTTTTTTATATGGAACGCCACGTTACATTATATAATGTAATTTTTCTATTTTTTTTTTCCGTGCAACTGAAGAAAATTTTTAAAATCTTGAGCTTAAATGATAAATGAAAATTTCAACTTTAAATTTTCCGAGTTTATATAATTTTCAACCTTGAAAATAACAGAGTGACAAGAAAAAAAATTCAATTTTTGACGATTTAAGAAATTTTTAAAAAACTTAAGTGACTCTTAAAAATTTTTTTATCGAACTGATCTTTGGAAAGGGCCCTTAAAATATAAAAAACTAACATTTTTTGATAGAAGACTCGAAAAATAAAAATTCTAACATTTATTTGTTTTAGTGAGCTTGACAGAAGAATCCATTAACACAATTCATTATTCATGACAATGGCGCAGAAAACTAAATATCTAGTAACAAAAGTGAAATTTTGAAGATAATATTTCTCTTAAATCAAGTTATTTTTTTTTCTCTTGAGTGTATGTATTATAAAGTGGATTATTTTATTGCTGTTGATAAAATAAATGACGGCTGTATCACAACCACTAGATTATAATTGTATCCTGAAGCTGGAAAACAGTCCGTTGAACAAGACAAACTGAAAAAAAGAGACTGGGCAATCGATCGTGACATAGAACTCCTGTAGCTTTACTTTTACTTCGAACGGTTACCAATGAACAAAGCAAAGCATCGAAACCGTGCCATGATCGAGTGCTTGAGAGTGTTCGACCTTTCCTCTCAGAGTTACAAATGCTGCACTCTTTATTGTCTGGCAAAAAAATTTCCAGATTAAATACACACTGAACTGGTTGAAAAACTCAAAGAAATTTTGATGAAATCAAATTGGAAAGCAGAAAATAGGCAGCTGTTCGCTTATCAAAATTAGAAATTATTGACAGAGACTCTCTATCAAAAAGTCATCGAGCACATGATCCATATTACCCGCAAATATACTCTCAACAGCAATCAACTCGGCTGCTCTCAGCTGTCATATGACAAAGTGTAGGCTCTTTACTTCTCCGAGTAGGTTCCAACATAGATCGATCGAGCATTCAGAGTTCAGAGCAATCGGTCATCCTCATCATTTAGTTGGGATTCAACTCCTAGGGCAGTTGTGTGAACATCTAATTATATCTCAGCTTTGCAACTGTCTTACAGCAGGCCTAATACTAATGGAGGTATCAATATTGCCGCTACGATTGAAACCCATCATCAAAGGCTCGGCTTGTCTCCTCGAGAAAACAAGTTATTAATAGAGTAAATAAAATATATTTTTTCAACCTCTGCTAATTCTTATTTTTTCCGGAGTGACTTGTTTCTGGTCCGGTAATTTACCAGGCAATCAATCGAATTTGCCGTCGGCTCTTCATTTTCTGGGTCCAGTTTGTTAGGGCTCCCGAGCGGATTCTTGATCTCATTAGTCTTCTCATCCCCGTCTAGTGGATGCTGGTCCAAGATAACAAGATGTTTGTCGCAATGGACCGAGGAAAATAGATTACCGCCCGAATCATCGCAATCCAGTCAGAATCTATGACGAAGCACTTTATCAACTGGCTTGACTTGTTTTTGTTACGATCGCAAAGGGAGATTTTCTCTGTATATTTGTTTTCTGTCACGGCTCTCGACACCGATGCGGTAGACGGCTACGTGTCGATCAATACTCCGGAGGGCTGTTCAAAGTATCAAAACCCCAATTTAGTCGAAGCTATCATTTTTGAGCTTCACTGATTTTGAAAGAAAAATGACGGTATAGATGGTTTTGCAAGCCTAAAAGATGGAAAAATGAAGTTTGGAAATGAAAATTAAATTAGCCGACATTGGAAAATTTTTATAGTTATTTTTGTTGAAAAAATTGTAACAATAAAATTAGAAGAAAAAATTTCACATGTAGAAAATTTGAAAAATTATACGTGCAATTTTTTTAAAGTATTTTTTTACTTGCAATTTAATTGTTGAAAAAAATAGAAACATTTTTGAACGTCGGCTAACTTTAGTATCATAGTTTGGAAAATCAAAAAGTAGATGGTTTGTAATGTTCATTGAATTTATTATAAAAAATAAATAAAAACATTGGTAATTGATAGAGTAAAGTGCAAAAAAAAGAAAATTTAAGAACATGTAGGACAGAGAATATTCAAATTTTGGACAAAATACTGAGACGCTTTTTGACAAAAGTAATTTTTTAACAAAAAATCATTAAACTTGGCAGGAGTATGTTAATAATAATCCTTCGTAAATTGATTCTTCTATTTTTAAATTTAACCATTGAAAAAAAATAACAAAACGATAAATAAATAGGTAGAGTTCGCGCGTAAAACTGCCTTATCTCCGGGCCCATCACATATTCAAGTAAATAAACTTTACTATAAAGAAATTACTCATAAACTTACAACCAACATAATCTTTGAGATTGATTTAATTTTTTGGTTAATCTTTACTTTAGTTTAGATTACTTATAAGACAGAATTATTAACGTTATTAGCGTTAAAATGCAACTAGGTTTGAATAGAAAATTAATTATCAACAAAAAATTTCATTTACTATAGTAAATAAACTATAGTTTAACTTTTTTGAACAGTGTTGGGAGTATTGACAGTCAGCCTGATAATCTTCAGTGAATTTTATGTGTTTCAAATAAACAATCCGATATATTCAATTGGCATTTGTTATCACTAGTCCAAACTGAATTACCGACAACAGACTGTATTACATGCTCTTAATAAGCGAAGTGTTGAGGTTGTGCTCTACTCTCGACATTTCAAAAAAAGCAGTTTTCTCGAAACTGAAATTGATTTTTTGCTATTTATATCGCACTTACAGATTAATATGAGTAAACTTATATCAAGTCAAATAATTTGTCAGACACATAAAATATATTTCAATAATGATTTTTTTGTTTAACATGGTAAATAATATTATTAAACATACGACGGATTTTTTCAATTGATATGAGCGTTCAATTCACTGTTGTTAAATTATTATTTATAAAAAACTAATATATAACTGTGGATTTTTTTGTATATTTATCTATACATTTTATTATAGTATTTTTTTTCCTCACCTTAGAGTTATAGCGCCACTAAACCATAGCAAAGTTTTCTGTTTTTTATTATTTTGCTTTTTATATTTTATTTTTATCAATTTTATTGTGAAAAATGAGATTATGAGGCGTGCACTTTTGGATTTTCCAAACTTTTGTCAATTATTGAAGTAATTTATGTTTAAAATATTTCGCGATATTTTTCGAACTCACTTCTACCAACTTCAGCCGTTATTATAACGCGGATGCGCATTAGGAACAAAATTTACGATGTATATTTTATGAATAATAACAAAGAAAACACCAATTTAGTTTTGAATTAATTATAATTGCACAACATCGATTTAGATAGCCATATTTCAATGATTTTATCGTTTCTATTAAATTAAATAAATTTTTAGAAATTGCAAAATTAATCTTGATTTAATTATGTGTTTAATGGTCTACAAATTATGTTGGTGTACGTGAACTAACAAGAGTGTAAAAATAAAAATAGTTGCAGAGGAGGCGAAAAAATTTTTCAATCGCAGAGCACTCCTTAATGCTTTGTATTATGAGTCGTGGAATTTTTTCAGTTTTGATCTTGTTACTCACGCCCACACAGAGAAGGCGCTTTTTTTCTGAGGTAATAAGTTCAGCGTGAACCAGTTAGAGGGTCTAAATTAAGTGAAAAGCAATCTTGAACAGGAAAAACAAGGCGATTAATCTCAACAAAGTAAACTCGGAAAGTTGGATGCACTCAACGGGTGATCAGTGTCTACGTGATGTTAGCTTATCTCGATTTAAGGATATACTTTCTTTATCGCACATGAACACGTTTTATCGGCACTCCCACAAAATAGTAACGATCCTTTAAAATAGATCAAACGCATTAGTGCTCCTACGATCCAATTCAAACGCTATAAACGAGATACATTGTAGAAGAACAAAATGTTACTGGTAAAAGTACATCTAGACAATAATAACGATCAATTACTTTAATTTATCACATCACTAATTTTGTTTCCTACTTCCATTATTTGTTTTTTTCTTTTTTGCATCAAAATAGCGTATTAAACTACAATACAGTTGAATTTTTTCATGTTTTTATAGATAATAAAACAATCATACAATTTTGAAACTTTGACATTATTTTATGTGAACTTTGACAAAGTCCAAAGTGCTGCACATGTCACTTTTTTTCTATTGTAAGTAAAAAAGTAGGGTAATTATTTACAAGTAGGGTCAACCCCATTTTGAGCGATAACTTGGTAAAAAATTAACATTTCCAAATTTTTGTTCTCATTCTGCTTGTTTTTACGGCGCATTTATGATAAAAAATGTCGTGAAAGGAAAAAATAAAGATTTCGATAGCTTTTTTGCTTTTAAAAGATGAAAAAAATTTTAGCTATTATGTTTTTTGATAAAATTTTCATTTTATATTTTTTTGATGTTTTTGATATATTTTTTTTTTGAAAAGTACATAAAAAAACGAACAATTTAAAAAAAATTGATCAATTTGATATAAAAAAAAAAAATTAACATGGACTAGGATGGGTTTACCTCACTTGTAAATAATTACCAAAAGTAGACAGTTAAAAACTGAGTAAGTTCATTAAAAAAAGGACAAATTTTGTACTATTTCATTCGATTTTTGTTCATTCTAAAATAGTAGTTTATTTACATGAAATTTTTAAAACTTTCGATAAATCCTTCTAATAACGATATTGGGAAAAGGAAAACAAAATTTCATCCAAATCAATCGATATATTTTAGAGTTACAGCACGAGTAGTTTTAAAAATACAATTTTGATAAAAACGCGTTTAAAGTTTCAGTACAATAAATAATTAACTTATATGTAAAATAACTTCGTAAATATTAAATATTTTAATTTTTCTTTTTAACAATATATTATACTAGCTGTTTCTCACCCGTTCCGCTGGGCACTTTATGGAATTGCATTTTTAGATCTAGAATTGAAATTTAATTAGAGTATTGTTTTGACTTGCACAGATTCCCAATTCTATTGAATTGGCATGCACCTTTTATCCATGTAATTATTCTAGCTAATATTCATTGTAACTTTCAATGTGCAATCATTATAACATTCCCGTGTCTTTCTTATAAAAATGAATAATAATTGAGATGAAAAAAAAAAATTTGTAATGATCATTGAAAGTTTCAGTTAAAGAAATTGCAGGTCTCATAAGTGAAGAAATCTGCCTAGTATATAAACATAACCAATAGAATTAAAAAATTTATTTTAAACAAATGACAATTGAATAGAATAAATTTAGTTACAATAAAAATTCATTATTACTAAGTCAAAAAAATATAGGTTCCAGATAACTAATCACCAACATATCATATACTAAAACCTTTTCTGAAACACGCTGCATCTTATGGTATTAGTATTATTCCGATCGGTTCAGTAGTTTTTGCAGTATAATCGGACAAAAAAATCGGCTCTCCATTTATTAATATAGATTAGAAGCATGAAAAAAATTAATTTTTTTTTAATTTCTAAAAAGATTCTTTCTCTTCAATCCACGACACATCACACGGAAGATCGAACTGAAGTGCTCATGATTCATAAAGCCGTAGCTCATTGACACAATTGATCGCGACAATCGTAATCGTTCCAAGCTCAAATGAATTTCAACAAGTAATTTTGGTTCGTGTCAGCAGTTTGTTTGCTGTAAGCAGTAAGCCATACCGAAATTGCTCGATAGTGGATTTGTGAGAGAAGAATTGTTCAGACGAAATTTACAATACGTTGAGTCGAGATAATGACTTTGGGAATGAGTAATATTGAGCGTGTATACGTAAAATGGAGTGAATCTCAGTTGACGAGGAGAGAAAAATGAATAGAAAGAAATCAAAAGAACGGAACAAATGAACGAACGAATCTTGAGGTTCATGAGCACTAGAGCAATGCGATATATAATAATAATAGTAACAATAATAACATCAGAAGGGAGCGAAGGAGATGGAAATCCACTGGCAGCAGAGAAATCGATGTTAAGCCATCTACTGTTGTTGGAAGACATGCATTACATTTCCAGACATGCATTACACCGTGTAATCAAGCTAATGCACAGGTGCACATCCGCTCGTTAATCTCCAAAACGAGCGACTTTACATCAAGTTCATCATACCCTGAAAATCCAATTACTAAGCTGCTGCTATTCACAAACTATTCACATAGATCACATATTTTCGGGGAATCTACTATTCTCGCCTGGAATCCATTTACCTCAATATGTACTCTACCTCTACCCTAGCTATCGAAATATAAAGGACCAGAAATGTAGGCTAAAAGGCTAAAAGTAACTAAATAAAATGGTCTTTCATGTGCGACGTCAGATAATCGAATTAGTGAATTTACATTAAACGGGGTTTGATCTCCCGAGTTTTAGTGATGTGAAAATACCGAGTACTTATAGAATCATATCACATGCAAGGCATACATTAGTATACATATGCATATGCATGAATATATAGATATAGATATATGGAGAGATGGGGCCAGCAGAGAAACCCATCCAGAGAGATAAGGGATGAAAGAGCAAAGTTGCTATGGGTTAAATTTATACAGACGTATAACGCGACGTTAGTAAGACAGCTCACTTTATGCTGATCCTCTTATCCCCTTGGTGGGTACTGCTCCAGCTAGATACATTCACAGTGTAACATTAGGTAAAGTGAGACATCATAGTATCAAGTTCGCTGTTCATTTAAAACGCAAAAGGATTTTCCTACAGCGTTATTCCTCTTTTACGTTTTATTTTGTCGTGTCTACCTTTTAACGTCATATCACTTGTCAGAAAATTAAGTGAAAAAATATTATGAGAATCAAAAGGTTTAGGTGAGGTGTCGTGAGCTTCAGTCAATTTTTTGGGAAAATGACAATTTTTCATAAAAACAATTATTAACGAATTATCTATTATTTGGTTTTCTATTAAGAAATTTATGATCTATACTAATAGAAGGATTTGTTTATAATTGAGGTTATAATTGAGGATGATTTTACTTGTATCACTGTAGAGTGTTTTACAAGGGAGGGTGGGGAACTATTGCCCCTCCACTTTTTCCTCCGCAATATAATCTCTCAACGCCGTCATTATAACTCTCAACCACTTTTTCGTCCCCACCCCCCTGCATGTCGGGATTTTTTTCTTTCATGCCCGACACACATGTGCTGCGACTGTGGCCGACTTACGCGTTATAATCAGTACCTGCATTTGCATTACGGTCTTAAATAGTATGGAGGTACTTCTATAATGACATTTTACCTCCATAACTATATGGGAAAACCACAGAAAACCCGACCAGTACAGAGGCTGGCAATGAAGCGCACATATTTTTAGTTTATAATCATTGAAAAATATTGGTGCGCGCCGGAATCGAACCCTGGTCCCACTCTTTCGAAATGTAGGTACCGAGCCGATTAGGCTATTGCCAACCCCAGGATTTGTTTATATTTAATAAGCTTTATTAACTGTTAATAAATGATTTTTTAACATCATAGGATTTAATAAATATTTATTAACAGTTAATAAATATTTATTAACAGTTAATAAATATTTATTAACAGTTAATAAATTATTTATTAAAAACGATTTCTTAAATGTTAATAAATATTTATTAATGGTTAATGAATATTTGTTAACTGTTAACAAATATTTATTTAAATTAAAAAGCAAAAATAACAATTTTCATAACACTTTTGACACTTTTTATAACCGTATAGTTGGAATACATGATAATAATTTAATTCACTAAATAAATTAACGTTTTTAATATTTAAAAATATAAAAGATAATTATGAGCTGTGATAGAATTTGGTATTTTACAATAAATGTTATTATAATGTAATATAATTAACGTAAATAATTTATAAAGATGATTTTTATTTATAAGCAATCTTCATATCATATAACATTGCAAGCGAAAAAATTTTACTTAACAAAATATTTACTAACTGTTAATAAATATTTGTTAACTATTAATAAATAATTATTAACTATCAATAAATGTACTTTTCTCCCAAATAAATATTTATTGAAATTCAATAAATTAAATAATTATCTTCAAATAAATTAAATTATTAATAGTTAATAAATTCTTCTATCAGTGTAGGATTAAGGAAACAAATATTTTATTTGTACCAATTCTAAAACGTATTTGAAACTTTTTGTTGATTTAGAAAATAACAAAAATTGAAGAATTTTTTTATATTCTTGACACAAGTCGGTAATATTTTGAATTGATGTTACAAAGAAATTTTTAGGCAAATATTTGATTCAAAAAATCTCTAATTAAGAATATTATTTTGAAGAGTTTGATCATCTTAAATAAAACTGGAAAATTATTGAACTAAGATATTTTTTTTTGTTCAAGTAAATTGTATTTAATTCAAAATGATCGGACTCTTCAAAATAATTTTATTAGGTCACGATTTTTTATTTAATCATTAAATTAATTTCCTTACGTGTAGGTTATTTTTTTTTTTTTAAAGTAAAGTAGTTGGTTGAATTGGTGAAATTGTTGAATGGAGAACTTTTTTCTTTGCCTCGAGTTTTATTTTCTCGATTCATGAGTGAATTTTTTGTATTGGTTCAAACTGAATATCTCGAAGCAAAAGTGAAATTATGAAGATAATATTTTTCTCGACTCAACTAGTTCTTTTTTCCACTATAAAAAAAAAAAAATAATTACATATAATTCATCTTCTTTTCATCCTACTATCGTTGCACTAAATCATCTGTAAGTGATGAAGAATAAATATCAAGAGTCAAGTGTGCTACTTCTGCAAAAATTGACCAATTAATGCAAACTCATTTTGTAAAATGAACAATGATTAGGATTTTCTTGACACATAAGATATATTAAAGCCTATTATCATCATTCTGTTCTTCTATGAATAATTATAATTATCAGTTCTAAGCTATTATTAGTTTGATTTGAATACCTTGTAGATAATCAACTCTACCGTGTCCCATATTAAGGCATTGATTCGTTTTGCTCGAGGTGTGTTAATTTTTCTTTCGCTCGTGTATAATTAACACACTTTTGAGCGCGTAAAAAGTGGCTATTATTCCTTTAAAAGGTAATTTACTGTGTAAGTATATTGCGACGAGGTTGGCTTATGACCTTTTTGTAAAACTCGGCTTTATTATGTTCAGTATACATTTCAAAGTAAATCGATTTTAGATATCCAGGAATGATGTAGCTTGAATAAAAATAAAAATTTTTGAACTTTACATCAGCATTACTTCATTTATATTCTTACTGACTTTTGTAGACATTTATAATTTTTTAGTTGCAAGGATAAATGGTGTTAATATTATCGAAATACCTTGTAAGTTGACCTTTAAAAATAAAAATTATTTTTAATTTCGTATATTGACATCTGTATAATAGAAATAAGGATTCTATTGAACTTAAAAATATCAAATTAGTCAAACAACAGTACAATTATTACGTTTTATTTACTTGAATAAAAGTACCAAAGAAAGGATTTTTAATGAAAAGTTATTATTTTCTCAATGAACAAAATATCGAAAAAATATTATCAACTTAAAACGTTAACTAGGAAATTATAAATTTTGTGAGATTAATTAGATGTCTATTGGTTTAATAGTTTTGTTTGGTTAGGCATGTCTAAAAAAAGTCTCGCCATGTATTAGTAAAGATGTAGATTATTTAAAATATATATTAAGTTTATTTGAATGACAGCTTATCCAAAAATTGAAATAATATTATGAAAACTCGTGAAAATGCTTGCTTAGTTTTAGTTTGATATTTTAAACAAATTTTCAAAATTGTTAATTATTTAAATTTTATTTCATATTAAATGGAATATCATCAAATAAATTAATGTTTATTTAAATAATTAGTAAATAATAATAATCAAATGCACGAATTTATAGGGGAGGGGAGGGGCAAAATGGGGTAGGGGTGGCAAAATGGGGTACCCGCAAAATTTTGTAAAAAAAATTTTTTTTTCCAAAAAGCTCTTTCAGCTTTCTAAAATATATTTTAACGTCATTTCCTATAATTTAAGAGAAAAAAAAATTTTTCAATTTAAAAAAAAAAAATTTTTTTTTTCTAACTTTTTTACAGCAACTTTTATCGTCATTGTGCATCATAATAAATTTTTTTTCCTAAATTTAAAAAAAAAAAATAAAAAGAGGGAGTCATTGGTTCCATGTCAGTTTTCGAAAATCAAGTTCTAATCTGATCTTCACATTTTAAATGTCCTAGGAAGTAATTCTTAATATTCCTACGAGGATGTCTGTCGGCGTGTGTGTGTGTGTGTGTGTGTGTGTGTGTGTGTATACACCTCTAATAACTTTTGAGAGGCTCCACTGTTTTGAACGACATTCGCGCCATTCGATAGGGTTTAGCGAAACTTAGATTTTCTCATAAATTTAAAATAATTTTTTTTCTTTTTTTTTTTAACAGCTTTTAAACAGCCCATGCAAAA
This sequence comes from Cotesia glomerata, assembly GCF_020080835.1. Classification (NCBI taxonomy): domain Eukaryota; kingdom Metazoa; phylum Arthropoda; class Insecta; order Hymenoptera; family Braconidae; genus Cotesia; species Cotesia glomerata. The sequence goes on from NC_058162.1 coordinate 7,308,919, forward strand.
AAATTATGATTCAAAATGAATTTAAGATTGAAATTCATTTTCCTTGCTCCAAAATTTTAATAAAAACTTAGGAATATTTAGGATTAATTTCATTTAACGATTAATTCCAAAATCTAATTAGCTCTCAAATTTAAAAAACGACGTTGACTGCTGCAAACCGCATCAAAATCGGGTAATGTGTCGAAGAGAAATCGTAAACTAACCATTCTAAAAGAGTATCTTTTTCAAATAACTTCTAAATTTATTCTCGGATTATTTTTGATGTTATAATTTTTCACCGGGAGATACAAAAACTAGAATCTTCTCTAGAGAACTATTTTTTTTATCTTGATATTATTTTTACTCAAGCGAAACCCGTCAAAAATTACTACAAAGTTTAAAAACTTTTTTTGCTATTTCAATTTTTGTTAGGAGTATATTGCTTCTACTAACAATATATCTTTTTTGGGTGATTTTTTCATGTCTCTGGGTTCTTTCGTAGACTTATCGACAAGAAAATATTATTTTTTTAACGATATTTCATTTTCGGATAATGAAATTTTTTTTTCACTTTTTCAGGGGGTACCCCATTTTGTCCGCAAAAAAAAACTTTTTTTTTTTCTACGGCAACTTGAAATTTGATTATTTACCTTCAATTACGATTGAAAACGAGAAAAATCAGCATATTTAAGTCCTTAAAATCGTAACGGTTTCTTAAGTACCCCATTTTGCCCCTCCCTCCCCTAATTAAAACTTACTATTTTCTAAATCAAAATAAGAAGATTACAAATGAGCAATTAAGCATGTACTATAAACTAAAACTTTTTCCCCAACACGCTGAATTTTTCGGTAAGAATTATGTCTATTAGTGTAGTCATTTTTTCAGTTTAGCCTTTTAAAAAACCCGTCTTATCATCATTTATTATACTAATTAAGTTAAGCTAACGAGTTAGTAAAACGAGAAATAATTTAATAAATGCATTACTATAAAATAATTTTGTTCATAAATTAAGAATATTTTTCTTGAGTAAAGTATTTTTTTCCTCGCACCTTCAAGTATTACTTTTCAAAATTTCCCGCTTCTTTTGCTCGCGAAACGCCAATTTCATGAACAAACTACAGAAAGCGTTAATGGATTCTTCAGTCTAGATCACCAAAACTAATAAATATATAAATGATTTCAATAAATCCTCATAGAAGAAATATTAAATCCATGATTTTTAAAATAAAAAAACTAGCATGCACAATCACTTGCAAACGATTATTGTTATTATGCGAATACCAGTATCAATGATTTTACAGGCTGAAAGTGCAGTTAAACATCGAAACCGGGGAACCCGCTAAGATAATAAGAGATGAATAGTAAGTTTAGATAGGCTTTGAAATAGTCAGTGAGAGTGATCTCAAAATTTATCAGTTAGCTTTTTCAAGAAAAATTATTTCCATTGATTAGTATAAAATCAATCATAAAAGCAATTTTAGTTATCGATTAAGAAATTAATCACATTGTTTCGGAGAGCAAGAAGAGTAACACTGCTTTAGTAGGATTGTACTTAAAAGTTTGTTAAAAACGATAACAATCGTTTAGAGAATGTTTTTAAAGAGAGCTTCCTGCCGTTGTAGGCCTTTCCTCGTGTTCTTGTTATGTGTGGACTCTATATGGAAGATTGGCAATATAAGAATGCATATTATAAATAATGAATAGCGTAAATGCATAATGAAATGATTTATCGTTTCTATTCGCACGATAACTGACAATAGCTCGTGCTTTTTTGGGACAAGTTGGCTTCCTCTACCGATACCAATAATAACAATAACAATGATGATAATAATAAGAATAAGAACAAGAGCAGGAACAACAACAATAATAATGATAATAATTACAATAATAATGATAATGATAATGGTAATAATAGTTGTGGTGTAACAGTAGCGAATGGTTGTAGTCTGTGCAATAAATCTGTTGACGACGTGCGTTCGCTCGAGGATATTGGCTCCCTGTAAAGTAAAACTCCCGTCGAACAGTTCGTTTATTTGTTTTTGCAAAACTTTTTTATCAGGAATGTTATATCGAATTTATTCCATACGATACTTGCCAATTGACGGTTTATAAATAATCAATTTTATTCTGGGAAATGAAAGGAACTTTTAAACCTGTAAAAACCTCCACGGCTTTTCGGATCGCATAATCCCAAGGCAATAGGCAATACCTAGATCTTTCTGATCAATTTAAATAAAGTAATAAATCAACTGTCGCATGCTATTCGCAAGTTAATTACTCACTAGTGAGACATTCATTTGTGTATCTACATTATACACTTTCCGTTCTGTATTCTACATTTTACATTAGCACATTCATCATTTACTCTTCAAACTTTTTGTCCCGGTTTTCTTCGTTGGAATCTTTAATTATCGCTTTTACATTTAAAGTCTTTCATTTTTTTTTAGGCTACATGATTAACTTTTTTATTTCCAAACAAATTTATTTACTATTAAATTTCTATTGATTCTTTTCATTTTAATTCAACAGGAGTATTCTTTCTGTTGTTAAATCAAAAAATTTCTTGTCTTGAATCTTACATTCTGAATTCTTGATACGAGAAATATTTATCTTCAGTCGATAACTATTCTCACTTATTACAAAATAATGTTATTTTCAGTTGATAAGAAAATTTTTTAACCAAAAATTTTTCGAACTAAGGTAAAGTATCCAGTAGTTGAACAGGTTCCAAGGTAAAACGTATTTGACCCTACTTCTAATAAATAAAGATGTTGTTATTAGTTTAAATAAGCGATAGTCATGAAAATATAAACATAAAAACGTTCAATAGTTTTTAATTACACTAATTTTTAGCTACAAAATTTATTTAATTTGCAGTAATTAATACAAATCACAATGCTGATCACTAGTCTATAAAACTATTAGAGATTAGAGTGCTGTTAAAATCATACGACCTCAGCTTGTTCAAGTTCTGGGTACCGCTTTGAAAATTAGGAGGTATAGTTAGATGCCAAAATTTAATATAAAAATTATAGTTTGTCTTTGCGAAAAATATGCACGCAGAAAAAAATTTTGTTAAAATAACCTAAGATATGTTCTAGTAACAAATGCATTTGTTAACATAGGGATAACAAATTATATGTTAAAATAACAAAATTTAGGTTATAGCAAGTTATTGATTTGTTATAACAACAAAACAATTTGGTTACTATAGCAAAATCTTTAAGTAGATTCGCCAAAATAATTTAGTTGGTATAAAAAATTTTTTTGTTGAAACAGCAAAATTATTCTATTAAAATAACAAATAAATTTACATTAAATGTTACATTAAATTTTATAAGAATCCATAATTTAAAAATATGCTATAATCAGTGATATCTGATTTGGAAAATATTTTAGCAACAAATTAGTTTTGTTATTGCAATAAAATGATTTTGTTAGGACAATATTGTTAACAAATTGATTTGGTCATTTAACAGACTGGTTTGTCAGTATAACTTGAAACATTTTGTTAATGCGATTAATAGATTTGTTACTATAACTAAACTCATTTGTTACCGGAACATATTTTTCAGTTATCCCGTCTTTTGTTATTTCAACAAAATCATTTTTCTCACCTCCGGGCGGAAATCGTCAATTTTCCTCCCGCTGCGCTAAACGAAAATGCCGCTTTCCGCCTCCGTCGAGGAGAAAGATAGTATACACACCACGGGCGGTAAATAAGGAAGCCTCAGATCACATGTTTATTGACCTCGGCTTCACCTCGGACAACAATTACATGTGATCTGAGACATTTCTTGACTTTTACTGCCCTAGATGTAATAATATACTATTTATGCGTGTGTGTTATTTAGAAAAGACTGTTTCATTGGACAGTACAATTTTTTTTATTGAAAATGATGATATACCATTTTTTTTTACTGATTGTTCGGTTTACGATTTAGTATCTTTTTCATGAAAAAAATACCATCTATCGGCGATTCTCGACATGTCAACTTTTAAGTTAACAAAAATATAATAATATGTTTATAATTGAAAAAACTTACAGAAATTAATTACTGTATCATCTAATAATTATAATATGCGCATATTACTCATAATAAATTTACGGATTTTGTATTATAACAATTCGAAAAGTCTGTACAAGTACTGGTCCCATTTTTATAATTGTTCAAGTACTGGGTACTTTACCTTAAATAATTTGCGACTGATGGTAAAAATAATTTAATTCTCTTCAAAGATCTTAAATTTCTTTTAATTTTATTGCCATATTCGGAACAGGTCGGTAATGTCTTGAACCAACGTTACCGCGGAGCTTAATCAAAGGGAAGAAATTCTTGAACAACGAATGAGTGTATTTTTTTGAAAACATTAAAGTGCTTCGTTAGAATAAAATTAATCTGAAAAATTTCCTTTTTTTAATTCTCAAGTTATAAAATATTAGTCCACTTCTTGAACTTTTTAAATCAAGAGTAAAATTTTGAAAAAAATTTTCTCTTAAATCCAATAATTTTTTCAACATTCTCGATTTTTTCTCCATTAAAATTACAACCAGCACAAGCCTTCCCTGAAAGCCTCATAATGACCAGAGTCGGATTGAGTTGTAGACCACCCGCCTGGAACATTACTTCTGGCAATATGATAATGTGTAACTCGACTGTTAATCATTGGAACAGTATCATTGAATAGCAAAAAGGTAAAACTTCATAGCCGGGACCTTGGCCGTTATGTTGATACGTTAGATCTCTTTCTCACACCTATTACAATGTCTTTATGAATATATCTTAATACAGATGGCATGCTGGCCGGGTGCATTGAACCTCGAACATTAAATGTATCTCCAACCGAGTATGAGTAATAATAATTTATATTGACATCGGACATATATACATACACATAAACATAAACAGTGTATGTATTATATATAAATACACATGTCGAGAGCTCCATCTGCATCATCAATGTGCATGAATTATGAGGCTGTTAATTTCCGTAGAATTTATCCCATTGCACTGATACCACTTCTATACCGATTATATAACTGTACTGCACTGTGCAATGTACTCATCCTCGTCCTCATCATCTATAGCTCATTCACCGGTATATTATCATTGTCGATGTCGATGTCGATACTGGACAGTCATACGTCACATCTTCATCACACAAGTGTGCAAGTGTCATGATATCTACCTGGTAAAGCGAAAATATAGTTTCTTGTTTTCTCTCCTATTCTATAGCCATAATGAAAAAAAATTTATCTTAAAAGTAAATGCATAGGGGAAGGACGGGCAAAACGGATATGTTAATTTAAAACTGAAATAACAAATATATATTATAATCATATCTATTCTTAACTTTGGCTAATAATTTTTTGGGTAATTGAAGTTTATAATTAAAGTAAAATAAAAATAAAAACAAAAAAATTCTTCTTCGAAATTAAAAAAAAAAAAAAAGTCAACATTATCCGTTTTGCCCTACCAGGGCGGGCAAAATGAATACTCAGGTTGCGTAAAACGAATACTGATTAGAAAATACATTTCAATCAAAACGATCGTCGCAAAAATATGAACCACGTCCGGAATATGAAGAAAAAAATCAAATCTGCATCGTCCTTAACAACATTAAAATAATCAATGTATATTTACGATTTAAAATTTTAATTTTTTTCCTAAATTTCAATATTTATAAAAAAAAATTCTCACAATTATGCAAAACCAATGCTTTATCGATAACGGTAAGTGTAGTTACATAATAGATTGATAGATTACAGTCTAAAATGTTTCTATCGATCGACCAGCGATTTAAAACGATTATTCATTTTACCCGCCCTCTCCGTCTTGCCCGCCCGTCCCCTAAATGATACTGTAAAAAATAAGAAGTAAATTCGTACTAATAAAAGAATAATGATATTCTTAATTTTCGTCAAAATATTTAAACAAAATTCTAAATCTCAAAGATGATTAGTTTATGATCACTCGGGGTGATAACTAATATTTCAAAAAAGTTATCTCAAGTTTAACTTTATAAATATTTTTTTTTTTTTATTATTAAATTTATATGCCAAGGCTTAAATCATATGGCAAGCAATATTAATTATTTTTTTTCTCAAAAATTTGACTTTGGAACATTGAATCAAATTTTAATAAAGATTATTTTGTTTTTAATTTTTATTGATAAATCTTCATGTAAGAAAATAAAAATTAATAAATTGTTGACATGTTTACGTTTAATGAAATGAAATTAACGTTAATTCAAATAGATTTTTTCCACTTTGAACCCCGCACACTAACACCCTCTTGCACCTAGATCAACCGCTTTCAGAAAATGTTTTTTTCCACTTTTATGTCTAAATATCTTATTAACTAATTTAACTATCAATTGTAAAATATAATTTAAAAAATACCTTATATTATTTGTGAACAATATTTTATAAATAAACTTACTTAAATTCAATAACATTTCTCATAAATTTTCAGTTACTAAGATGTTGACTAGACTATAAGGTGACGGTTTATGTATATAACACGATATTTAATATTGTGTTTTGATGAAAATTAACTATTTTTTTACAAATGTTTATTAGGTAAAAAAATGCGAGAGTCAATTTCTTATAGTACTTTAGACTTTGTAAATCGTTCTGTACATTTTAAATATTTTATTATAAATTGTAATGTTTAAAATTATCAACATTAAAAATTCAACTGTAAATTATTATATTTTAATTTTTTTAATACCATATCAATCTTGATGATATGTAATTGTTTTTGTTAAATAACAAATTTTCGATTGTAGCATTAGCTAATAAATATTCGTTAAACAAAGAATATTTACTGTTAAAAATTATATTACTTAATGATTATTTAACTTTAGATTTTCCATTGAATGGTCAAGACTAGGTAACCCATCCTTGGCCCAAGTCTGGCGTACCATCAAATGGCCAGAGCTAGGTGAGCCAGTCTTGGCCCAAGACTGGTGCGCCATTGGACGGCCGAGGCTAGTTAACCCAACCTTGGCCCAAGTCTGGTTCACCAAAGGAACGGCCAAGGCTGAGTTCCCCAGTCTTGGCCCAACTCTGGGACGCCAAGCCTGGCGTCCCAGTGTTGGCGCAAGCTTGGCCCCGTCGTTCAACTCTGGGGACTCCTACATATATATATATATATATATATATATATATATATATATATATATATATATATGTATATTTTACTGAAGATTTATATTTTGTTGTTTATTTGATACTTATAAAAAGCTTCAATGAAAATTTTTTGTTATTATTAAACAAATTAATATTTATATCTTTTTATTCATGTGTCAAAAATCTAATCTTACAAGAACTTGTGATAATTTTTGTTTTATAATTGTTTTCTTTATCATTAAATGTTAAGTATTGTAACAACGGTTCAATTAGTATCTGCTATAAACATCAATCAATTATTTAATTAAATGAACTATTACTATCATAATATAATAAACAACAATTTTTCTCAGTAATTCACTAAATGATTGCGTCATACTTATAGTAAATTTAATTATTACCAAAATGTGATTATATACAGAAAAAGAAACGTTCTTGAACCAAGTATACAATTTTGAAGAACTTAATATTCTTGATTTAAAGAAATTTCACTTAATTCAAGAATTTTTCGTCTTGATTTAAGACAATTACCCTTTTTAAAATTATATACTTCGTTCAAGAATTTTCCTCTTGAATCAAGATAATTTTTTTTTCAGTGTAAATTATCAATTTAATTTCTCGATCAATTATCAATGTCAAAGGTTATTTTAGCTGGGTGTTATGAATTCTATTATTTTCAGATGCTTTAATTATTTATAAACCTTAACTTTTTTAATTATTATATTTAATAACTTACAGAGTAAAAAATGTCTCGAGAACGAGCTTCTCGGCGATTTTACAGAATACATATTGCGCACGATCTATCTGTTTATATGGATCGAGGGCGTAACGCTGAGCAAGAAAATCGGTGGAGTTTTGAAGTAGCTTGGGAAGTTGCTAATAAAGGTTGGTGGTTTGATACTCAACTGTGTACTTATTTTTTATGATTCATACATCAAAGCTTGCAATATTTTTTCTTTTTATTATAGTTGGCGGTATTTATACTATAATTAGATCAAAAGCTTATGTGTCAACTGAAGAATTGGGGGATCGGTATTGTATGATGGGACCTTACAAAGAACAATCTGCTAGGACTGAAGTGGAACAAGCTGAATTTCCCCATCATAGTCCCTTGAAGAAGGCTGTCAAAGTATTGAGAGACCAAGGATTTAAAGTATAATTTATTTTTATTATTATTGATAAATGAATTTAAGCAATGAAAAAATACATACAGTACCGACGGAAAATTTCCGGACAACCTTCTTGTTTACTTTTTAATTTAAATATGATACATAAACTAATTAACTTGATCTATAAAGAAAATGCTATTTTATATTACAAAGTGTGTACAATCGTGTCATTGACTTTTTTCTTGATTTATTTTACTTTTAATAATCGTTTTAATAAATTTTCATCTTGTCCGGATACTTTCTGTCGGTAGTGTATAATTTGGATCAATGAATACAGATACACTGAGAAAAAAGTATTTTGATTATCACAATACTTGGTATTTTGATTATCAAAATACCAAGTATTGTGATTATCAGAATATAAGTCAGTTCAAGATCTATACTCTGCGCAGTAAACTATAATATATGCTCTGTCACTGCCATCGACGTTTTAACACTAACAGTTAGTTTATTTGATTTATGCACTGGTAAAAATAGATTTCAACTAGTATTTATTATATTAGCTTGAAAAAAATTTATTATTACACTTTTAATTTTAATTTTAATTTGTTTTGTTAGCTTTATGTCAATTGATTTGTGCCAGTAAAGTGAGGTTATAAACATCTAATAGTCTATTACATTGGTATACTGATCAACAGACTCGATAGAGTCTGACGCCAAGTTCCGTTCTCAAGCCAGACTACCGAGTATGTATATACCGTAAGCAGAACGGTTTTTTGAGGTTACAAATTTTTTTTCAAATTTATTTTGATTTTTTTTTTTTATATGATATTTTATAATAGTAGTTCATGCTTTTTATTACGCGTATTACTTGATTATTATCAATTATCTTTATAATTTCTATTTAAAATTATTAAAGATAATCAGCACAAACTATAGCGACCCAGATTTTTAGATTTTAACTTTTTTCTTATGTAAAAAGCGGACGGCCAGAGACTAAATAATATAAAGATGCATGCTAATCTTATAATAGATGGGAAACTACAGTGAAAAAAAGATATTTGACAGCTTGCAATTACACACGCCAGGCGGCGCAAGAATAACTTTTACATGAACTATAGCTTAAAAGGGATAGTTTGCCACCGGAAATGTATTAAATTAAAATTGTCAATTTTTATTATAATTACAAAAAATACTGAAATCCGAACAAAAACAGTTTCACTGTAAAAAAATCACGCCAAGTCCACGTTCATAAGACTATTAAGAAAAAAAAATTTTATTTCTTTACAAAAAAATATAAAATTAAACATTAAAAAATGCAAGTAACCGATATGGTTGTATATGATTTTCGGAAATTAAAAAAAATTTTTTTGTAAATTTAAAAATTAAAAGAAACAATTTTGGAACGTACTTGGTGTGCGTCATTGTGTACTTCAATTTTTTTTAAAAGTCCTAGTAGATAGATTTTAGGAATTTCATAAAAAGTGAAATTTTTCGTAACCACGCACACTAAATACGTTCCAAAATTGTTTTTTTTAATTTTTAAATTTACAACAAAATTTTTTTTAATTTCCGAAAATCATATACAACCATATCGGTTACTTGCATTTTTTAATTTTTAATTTTATATCTTTTTGTAAAGAAATAAAATTTTTTTTTTCTTAATAGTCTTATGAACGTGGACTTGGCGTGATTTTTTTACAGTGAAACTGTTTTTGTTCGGATAATTAGTATACCTAGGTATTGTGAAAATCAGTATACTTATTGTGATAATCAAAATACCACGTATTCTTAGTAGCACAATACCAAGTATTCTGATTATCAAAAAAAATATCCTTCGTAGCAAAATACTTTTTTCTCAGTGTAGTGACTGGTACTTGGCTTGTTGATGGAAACCCTCAAGTAATTTTATTTGACATCGGGAGTACAGCATGGAAACTAGATGAATACAAGTCAGAATTATGGAACACTTGCAATATAGGTATTCCACATTTAGATAATGAAGCTAATGATGCCGTTATACTGGGATATCTTGTATGTCAATTTATAACTGAATTCAGGTAAGACAAAATTCGTTGAAATTTATTATATTGTAATTTTAATGGATTATTAAATTGACATTGATAAATAAATTTAGAAAGGCTGCTGAAGAGAGTTCCAGTGTACAGCCAAGAGTTTTGGTCCATTGCCATGAGTGGCAAGCCGGTCTTGGATTAGTTGCTTTGAGAACAAGAGATGTTGATGTCGCGACTATTTTCACTACTCATTCAACGCTTTTAGGCAGATACCTTTGTGCCGGAAAAATTGATTTTTACAATAACTTGGATAAGGTAAACTTCAAATGATAATGATTGATGTGGATATTCTTTACGTATTTATAATTATAAAAAAAATTTCCAGTTCAATGTTGATGAAGAAGCTGGAAAACGTCAAATCTATCATCGATATTGTATGGAACGAGTAGCGGCTCACCTTTGTCATATATTTACAACTGTTTCGGATATTACTGGCATTGAAGTTGAACATTTACTCAAACGTAAACCAGATATTATCACACCAAATGGTTTGAATGTTAAAAAATTTTCAGTACTTCATGAGTTTCAAAAGTTACATACTGTTAACAAAAAAAAAATTCACGAATTTGTCCGAGTTCATTTCCGAGGTCATTTCTATGGGTGTGTATTAAAAGAAAAAAAAAAAAAAAAAAAAAAAAAATAAAACTTTATTAATAATACTTTAATTCTTAGTGGGAAATAAGGACTCAATTTTTTGTGGACTATTTTTTATTAATAATAAAAATAAATTATTATTTCAGTCATTTTGATTTTGATCTGGATAAAACTTTATATTTTTTCACTGCTGGACGTTATGAATTTGGAAATAAAAGAGCTGATATTTTTATAGAAGCTTTAGCCAGATTAAATTATTATTTAAAAACCTCAAAACCAGATATTACTGTGGTTGCATTTTTAATTTTTCCCGCACGTACAAATAATTTTAACGTTGAATCTCTACGCGGACATGCGGTAAGTATTTAATAATTTTAGTTTTGATGTAAACAAGTTGTGCTTTAATTTTATGAAATCAAATTTTTCTAGGTGACTAAATCATTAAGAGACACTATCTATGTAATTCAACAAAATGTTGGCAAACGAATGTATGAATCTTGTCTTTCCGGAAGATTACCTGATGCAATGGATATGCTATTGAAAGATGAAATTATAAAAATTAAACGGTAAAACTTGAGTTACTATAAATCTAAAAAATTATTTAAACATTATTAAAAACTTTTTATAGTTGTCTATATGGTTTACAACGAAGTGGTCTACCCCCAGTTACGACTCAAATGTTATTAATGATTGGAATGATCCAATTTTGAATACAATAAGAAGGTGCAATTTATTCAATACGGCCCATGATCGAGTTAAAGTAATATTTCGAAAAATGTGACTAACAAAATTAAAAAACAATAACCTCGATTTTCGAAAATTTTTTATTTTCTTAGGGGGAAGTTAAAAATATGTTTTACTTATAGATAGTCTTTCATTCAGAGTTTTGATCTTCTACGAATCCACTTTTTGGACTTGATTATGAAGAATTTGTTCGAGGATGCCATTTAGGAGTTTTTCCATCATATTACGAACCGTGGGGATATACTCCAGCTGAATGTACAGTTATGGGAAGTCCAAGTATAACAACAAATTTATCTGGATTTGGTTGTTTTATGCAAGAACATATCGCTGATCCGATGAGTTATGGAATTGATATTGTCGATCGTCGTTTTACTGATGTTGAATCTAGCGTTCAACAATTAGCCAATTACATGTTTGATTTTACTCGACTTAGTCGACGGCAGCGAATTATTCAGAGAAATCGTACCGAACGTTTAAGTGACATGCTTGATTGGCGAAATCTTGGAATTGTAGATATTTTTTTATTTTTATCATTCAAGTAATGAAAAAAAAAAAAAAAAAAACTAACTGAATGTTATTTAATTTTAGTATTATCGGCAAGCAAGAATGAAAGCGTTAGTAAAAGTTTATCCAGAATTTACATCAGAACTGGATGATACTAGTGTTGGTCGATTTAACTATCCAAGACCATTAAGCAAGCCTCCATCACCGTCTTCATCTCGCATTACTACACCTGCAGCTTCAGTCTATGGTTCCGACGAAAAGGATGAAGTCGATGATGAAAAAGAGGTGCACATTTATTGTTAACTAGCCGTTACCCACCCGCTTCGCGTGGCGTACAATATACGTGTATTTGTATATCTATATTCACAAATATAGGTATACAAATACATAGAGTGATCATATAATGGTACATGATCATCTATTATGGCTTGTACCTTATATAAAAATTTTTAATTTTTTCTATATTTAATGCCTTCTTATTATCCTTTAGGAATTGAATTTTATAATTTTTTAATTAACGCCCACGCAAGGATTTGTAAGGGTGGCATTTCATAAAATTCATTCTTTACAGCTCAAAAACTCCAAAAAAAATCCATCTGGCCCAGTTTCAATCCTTTAGCTGCTATAGATTAAAAGGTACAATTTCTTTTAATTTTACGCCCACGCACGGACATGTAGGGGTAGAATTTAATGAAATTTATTCTTAACAGCTCAAAAACGCCAAAAAACCATTCTGGCCATGTTTCAAAGTATTAATAGCTATAGATTGAAATTTACGAATTTTTTCTTAATTTGACGCCCACGCACGGGCACGCCAGGGGGGTGGAATGTCACAGAATTCGTTTTTAAAAAATTTCTAAATGTAATTTGAAACATTCTGACCAAGTTTTGAACTATTAAAAGCCATAATTGAAAAATATGAATTTTTTTTCGTGAACACCCCCGCAACCCCCCTTGTGGGTGGAATTTCGTGAAATCCGTTCTTAGCTGACCTCTACTTGGCAAAAGGAATATTCCTGCCAAATTTCAAGTCTCTAGGTCTTATAGTTCCAGAGATATCGTGATGAGTGACTATCTATATCTATAGAAAGTCTCCTATATATATATAGATTATGTAGTAAAATCTCTATCTAGTTGTGCAAGTTATGTTTTTTGCTCTTCTCAAAACACAACTATGAAACTTTATAGAAATTTAAGCGTGCTCGATGATTAATAATTTGATTTAATGGTTTTTCAGCTTGAAGAATTAAGACAAGCAAATGACAGATAAGGTCATTGTTTTTTTTTTTTTTTTTTTTTTTAAGTGATAATATTGAAAAATTGATAACATCCACGAAAAGAATAATTTAAAATAAATACTTTATTAATATTAAATTTTTCAATTATAAACTGCCGCTACAATTTTTAATAAATGTTTTTTTTCATTATTTTGTTTTTTCATCTCTTCCATGTTATTGAAATTAACTTTTATAGAGCAATTTAAAAAATTTTTTTACAAATAAATTATTTTATTAGAAAATAATATTGAAGAAATAAAAAAAAATATTTATGCAATTTTGTTTGATTAAAAAAATTTTTTGTCACACCAAACTAAGGAAAAAAATTATATTAATTTTGATATTTTTAAACAAATAATTATTTTTTTATTTTTATTTAATGTAAAAACAATAAAGAATTTTGCGAACTTTTTTTTATTTATGTAAATAAAATCCATTTTGGAGTGAATTTTACTCTGGAGGGATTTGATCAATTAAAAATTATCCATTTCCCATATTTTTTTTTCTGTGTATATACATTATTTATTAATTTTTAATATAAATTAATTCCGTAGGGAAGAATATAACGCTCCACGTTATTTTAATTTATTATTGTAATTTCTGTGTCTGAATGACACATCAATGCATATTTAAAGCAACTCAAACTCCAATTTGTACCTAATTAAATAATTCAACGAATAAACGAGCACAATAATCGATCACCGAAAGTTGATAGCTCGGACAAAAATGATCACCGGCTCGTGTATTACCTTATAATTATTTTTGGTGTTATTATAATTATTTATCATTCAGTAAATATTTGTTGTTTATCATAGATATCGATGATTTAATAATCAACAGTGGGCAACCCAATTAAGCATGATTAATAATTGATGAAGAGAAGGATATGCGGAGTGGCTAACGACTAACAGCTAGCAGCTAAGCGGCTAACAGGTATCGGATTTCCATAAAACGTACTCCACTTGAACTATTACCGTATTTGGATTGTTGATGCATTATAGGGAGCTCTCACTCCACTCACCCAATTGTAAAGCAGAACAATCTCGGATTATGCTCCAATGTGCTTCTGCTTGTAATTACTTGATAGCCGACAACTAGGACACGGCATAAGACGTGCAACAATCTATAGCTTACAGTCAGGAATTGCTTGCTGTGTTGCTAGTATTGCGGTTAATGATGATATTTGATAGTGATGGATAAATTCGGTACTTACATGTTGGTCTCGTCCTGTTCGGCCTCGTCAAGGGGATCCAGGGTCGCTGGGGAGGCGGATTTGCTGTTACTGAAACGCAAATTTTTAAAAATTAGAATCTTTATTGATGAAATTTTTGTTAATTAAATTTGAAAGGAATTTTTGTATTCAAATTAAAGAAAAAAATTAGGAAAACGGTTGACCCTGAAGGCCATCCCTGCAACTTCCCGCTAATTCCATACTTAGGCGTTTAAAATTGCACCAATGACGTTTTTGAGCTCTTGGAGCTCAAAAATACAATTTATGGGTTATTTTGAGCTCTCCGAGCTCAAAGAGATTACTTTCCCATGCTTTAAAGCTCTTCGAGCTCAAAAGTCTGATAGAGATTTGATAAGACACTATTTTTTGAATTTTTAAACCGCAATAACTTTTGAATGAATAAACCGATTTTTACGCGGTTAGAAGCATTCGACGCAGTTTTTTAAGCCTCACAAAGAATTTCAAATTTTGAATTGATTGCGCTAGGAATTTTGGAGTTATTCCGAAAAAACACTTTTTTCGGTTTTCTTTCGTTCACGATGTCTCTCGAACGAATCAACCGATTTTGACTGGACTGGTAGCGATCGACGTGGTTTTTTGAGGTTAAGAGCTGATTAGTTTTTGGAATTGAACCTTTAAGCCGTTTAAAAGTTATTCCAAAAAAACCACATTTGAAAAAAATTTTTTTTTCAGTTTTTTTAAGATTTCTCAAAATCTATTGATCTGAATTGGTCCAAATAGTTTTTAAAATCTAAGTTTGGTCAAGCCCTTTCGAATGGCACCAATTGCGATGAAATCGGTCAAGCCGTTCAAAAGTTATAAGCGGTTCACATACTTTCACACACACACACACACACACACACACACACACACACACACACACACACACACACACACACACACACCGTGACAACCTCGCGGGGATAGTCAGGGAAGCTTCCTGTGACCTTCAAACGTCGAGATCTGATGAAAACTCGATTTTTGCAAAACGGGGTGAAAACAATAACTTCCCGATTTTTGAAAATCTTCGATTTTCTTAGCGGGAAGTTAAAAATTATTTTATTTTAATATGTTAGCATAGGAATCACAAATCGATTTGTTGAAATAATAAGATTGTTATGTCAATATAACAAAAATTTTTTGCTGGTTTAATGTAAACCAATCAGTTGATATAACAATTTTTTTTTTGAAATAGCTAAATTATTTTGTTCATATCTATACTAATAAATAAAGAGACGGTTTTTTTGTCCGGTTATACTGCGAAAACTACTGAACCGATCGGAATAAAAATAATACCATCAGATGCAGTGTGTTTCGGAGAAGGTTTTAGTATATGATATGTTGGTGATTACTTATCCGAAGCCTATATTTTTTTGACTTAGAAATAATGAATTTTTATTGTTACTAAATTTATTCTATTCGATTGTCATTTGTTTAAAATAAATTTTTTAATTCTATTGGTTATGTTTATATACTAGGCAGATTTCTTCACTTATGAGACCTGCAATTTCTTTAACTGAAACTTTCAATGCTCAATACAAATTTTTTTTTTTTTTTCAAATCAATTATTATTCATTTTTGTAAGAATGATACGGGAATGTTACAATGATTGGACATTGAAAGTTAGAATGAATATTAGCTAGAATAATTATATGGATAAAAGGTGCATGTCAATTCGATAGAATTGAGAATTTGTGCAAGTAAAAACAATACTCAAATTAAATTTCAAGTCTAGATTTAAAAATGTAATTCTATAAAGCGCCCAGCGAATAATTTTGTTGGAAAAATTTTCAAAAGAACATTTTTCCAAGACAGTAACCAGATTTTCGAGCTCGAAATTGTATTTTGAGATTTAAGAGCTATACTGATAAAAAATTTAACTTGATTCAAAAGAAAAAATCTTGAATCAAGAATACCATTTTGAAGAAAATAATTTTCTTGAATCAAAAGGAAGAACTCTTGAATTGAGAATAATTTCTTATCTTATGAATTTTTTCTCTTGAGTCAAGAAAATGATTTCTTATTCAAAATAACTCTTGGTTCAAGATTTTTTTTCTTGAATCAAGTTAAATTTTTTATCAGTGTACAACTTTTGCAATGAAAATTTTTTTGAGCGTTTTAAACTCAACAGGAACATAACAGGAAGTTTTAAGAATGGTCGCAGAGTTAAATATATTCAAGATTTTTTAATTGGGACAATAAAAAAAAATTGTACTTTAATGACAATTGTGGAGAAAAGCTTCTCAAAATATTACACCTATTTTTGGCAACAAAATAATTTTGCTACTACAAAAAAAATGAACAGAGTAACAAAAGCAAAATTATTTTGTTGTCCTATCAAAATTAATTTAATGACGTAACAAACTGGTTTGTTATTACAACTTGCCTTATCATGTCCGACCAAAAAATTTTTTTCTTCATAATTTTAAATCAAGAATGCAATTATTAAAAAAATGATGTTTTTTTATTCAACATAAGAATAATTTTTATTACTCAATATATATATCATACAAATGGAGTTAAGTACAAGGTTCAAATTTCTTGGAAGATAAAATAAAGATGTCAGACCGTATACGGAAGTAAAAAACACAAATAATGAATGAATGTATAATTACAGAAGTAAATAACAACAATAATCGGTGAAGTACAGATCCCCTGATGTATAAGATAATTTAGCGAATAAAGCAGAGTGGGCTAAAGAAGGAGAATGAGGAGGAGGAAAAGGTCTCGCTGGCATCATATCATCATTCGCGAGTATATATATGTTGATATATGAAGAGTATTTAGCACCATCGCGTGCAAAGAGCCGATTATCTCGAGCGATCGTGGACGCTACTTGAAGCCCAAGTACTGCGCTCGAGGCATTAATTTTCGTGACGGCTCTCTCGCACTCTATATTCACTCCTCCCTTGTGCTTGTGCTTGTGCTTGTGCTTGTGCTTGCATGCCTGCCTTTCTGCTGCCAGATACTCTCAACCCTATTTTACGGGGTCCAAATAGCCCAAATTCACTTCCACATCATATCAGCATGCAGGCATCATGCATACGGGCAGACAAACACACATCACACGGGATATGTACTTACATTGTATACCTATACAACAAACAAGCCTATATGTGCCGTGCAAGACCCTTTGTACCTCTTTCAATCCTTCCCACGCTCGGCTTTAATATCCTCACTCGTTATTACGATACAAAAGCTGTATATGATAATGCCTAAGTTGGGAAATTCTCCATGAATATGGTGACAAAGTCCGCAATAGGACGCTGCCTTTTTAGTCCAAAAAATTCGTTCCACGCTCGCTTTATAGAGCTTGCAAAAAATTTCTTTTCAGTGAAATATTTCCATGAACTTTTTCAATCGTATCTTTTGAATCTCATCTGCAGGGTGATAGAGGATATTTTTTTATACTTTGATTATTAATCCTGCTGGCCAATTTTTGTAAGATAAGGTTTCTTTCTATATTGTAGAAAAAGAAATATAGAAATTCAGTGAATTAATTACTTTTTTATTTTTTTGGTTGTAAAATCTGGAAGGATTTTAATTTCAATTTTAAAGTTATAGGGTTTAGTGATAATTAAATTGTCAGTTTTAATGAATGTAGCCAGGTAATTTCCGACTAAAAATCAATGAAAATTATATTTCAATAAAAATGCTAATTTTTACCATTAACAAATAAAATTTAATATTTTTGAAAATTATAACAATTAGGACTTATTTTAATATTGTTGAATAATTTTGGCATACTTAAACGTTTTAAAATAATTTAAACATCTTTAATAATTAAGATCAATTACAAGAGTTTTATTTTAAAATTAACATAAATATCCATCTCAAATACAAAAATATATTAAGTAAAGTAAAATATAAGAAGTTTAATTATTTAATTAAGTATTATTATACCATGTTACCGCTCATACTTGAAATTTCAATTTTGGCAATAGTAAAAATAATTATTTTTGTTAATATTATATTGTATTTTTTTAGTACTAATTTATTTAAAAAAAAAAAAATAGTTAAATATCTGTTGACATGAGTACTAATTGATTTTTAACTTAAAAAAATGAAAATTTCACTAATAACAATAACTTTCGACTCTATTTTTTTATATTTTAACCAAATATTAATATTTTACTCTCGTACTCATCTTTTGATTAATTTAATTAATTAAACTTCTTCCGGGTCCATAACCTGTAGAAATTAGGTAGTTTTAAAGATTAAATGATCAATAATAATTTTTCGACCATATTTTCCATTCACAAATATCAAAATTAAAAAAAGCTAGACAAAAGGTATAGTGTTATTCAATAAATAACATTTTTTAAAAATTGACTTTTAATCGAGCCATAAATTGCGCCAACACAATCAAAGAGCAATCAGGAAAAGTAATTGGTCTTCCGAAGTTTGAATAATATCGCTATACTTCTGCTTTCGAACAAATATTCATCGCATGATTGTTTTCGCTTCGAAATTTAAATTGAAGTTGAAAACCCACAAATAGTTTTTTACGATTGTGTGTGAGTTATAACAATGAATACCGCAGTAGTAGCTTTGGCTTAAATAATATAAAGCCAAAGTAAATAGTTATTTCGGTACATCGCCTGGAGTACAAATGTTATCTGGCATTTGAATTTCCATTTAAAAGCTAGCATAGAAGTTATGCATCATTTGGTAGCATATTCCGAATTCAAAATAGAAACACTTCCAACGATGTAGCGCAACTAAAGCGTCCATTTAGTAACCGAGAGAGCGTCAAAGTAACAAAATGTCGGTCCTTCTCTCGAGGCAGTTTTAGATCGCGTCTGGCATCCAGTGCCTGGACCTCCTCTCGAGACGCTGGAGAACTGAATTGTTAATTCTGATTATACTCACGGACGCTATAATATATAATAGAATGGCCCTGGTCATACTAACATACTCATTACACTGACTTAACTTTGCATTGGGTGGGTTCAGTTCACTTTGACTGCACTCCTCACTATCTGTCTCTCTCTTTTTCACTTGTTCATTCATTCTCTTTCTGCTTTTACCCTTAACTTAATGTATTCTCATTTGTGTCATGACCGCTTTATGCGAGATACTCTCTCAGTAAAATAACTTCAAGCAGTTACACAAGTCGTTAGTTTTGTTATATAATTTTTCAATTTATTTTAATGATGGTGATTTTGTTTTTAACTTTTGATAAAGAAGTAGTTATAATATAGAACAAAAATAATTGAAGACAAAATTCAAGATAAAAAACAAGACAAAAAATAAATTGCGTTGAATTTTGTCTCGTTTTTATCATGTTTAATATTCTAAATTTTGTTGAAAAAAAAAAAAAAAAAATACACAAGATTAAACCTATAATATGCAAAATGTATATCTATGTACATACTACAGTTTAAACTTCGTCATATCAAATTATACGTCGACGAGTAAAAAATCGATTAGTTTGAAAATCTGAGAATTATTCAAGAATATAAAAGGAAAAGAAATTTGTTTTCGATTACCGAATACTGTCGATTACTTATATTCTATACAAAGTATCTGGCTCTAATTTATTATTATTATTTTCTTGATTAAAAAAAAAAATAATAATAATAATAATAATAATAATAGAATTAATTAAAATACAATTAATTATACTTTACCGTTCTGAAACGGATTGATGTTCAATAAGAATGAAATTTGAGTAAAGTTATTTGGAATGCTATATAGAGTACATTATATTACTGAGATATAATTACTTTGTTACTTACTCAAGTTAAGTGTTATAAAGAGAAAAGATGAATGGGACTTAAATAACTTGGAAGAGTCTAGCCGTGTCGAGTCACTAATTAAACTCACTTTTATAAACTTTCAAAGTTATACTGTGTCTGGAAAAGTGATACGTATAAATATACTAAGAATAGGAGAAGCGCAATGTAAGTCTATTGTACTTATTTAAATACCAAACTTTCAGAATTTAATTAATATTTCATTTTATTAATTTTCAAATTAAAGTGCTATAACATTATTATATCTCGAGTATAAGTATTATTATATTAACGGTTTTTATAAAATACAATCCGCTGGATATGATCCCGCTAAGGCGATATAAACGTCTTGTAACCGAGATTAGAGCGGTCATATTGTCCATAACGGAGTAATTGTAATATACGGTCGCCTTTTGTACATACCTGGCTATTAAATTCCGTACAAATTTATCTCACTACACGCGTTATCTGATACCGGGTATCGAAGGAGAAGATCTTAAAACTAGTGGGGTGAATTCTGATTTTTTTTTTCTAGAGCTTTGACAGATGGTAGATTGAAAATTAAAAGAACAAAAAATTCATTCACCGATAATTATATGAAAAAATATTTCTAATCATCAAAAATAACAACGTATACAACTTTGATTACTCATCAAAGCAAATATCAACTATCGAGTGCTCAATAATTACCGAGTCGAATAATAATTATCCACAAAAAAATAAAATTAAAAAAAAAATATGAATAAAGTTAATGAAAGCTTGGATCTAACGTATCTGTTATTTAATCTCTTCTTCTATTTTATAAACTTTTTTTATTTTTCCTATACTCCCGCTCGTACTCATCGCGGTGAACTCATCGCTCTGCAATTATTGCAACGCGGTCAGTGCGATATTATCTATAATCAGCGAGATACCAGTGAATTATTGCAGAGTCAGCAGAAACTATAAATTAAAAGCTTAAAAACTCATGAATGGGTTTCTTCTTAAATTAATCTACTAATTATCATTCGATTTAATTATTGATCGACCATCAAATAGAGAAACATAAATAACATTGAATAATTTTTTTCACTTGTGGCACACTGAAACAAATTTTCTTTAAAAGTTACCATGAAAACGACAGTAACCATGAAAAATTTTGCTGTTTCTGATATCATTACAATTTTTTTAGTTATTATTCATAAATACCATTTAAAAAATTTTGAAAAGTATTATTCATTTTACTTACAAACAAAAAATAAACGAGAAAAATTTATGAGATCAATAATTATTTTTTTCTATTTTAATATTAAAAATTACAATAAAATAAAATTTTTTTTATTGAAACTATTAAAAAATAAACTGGACTCTCCAGTAAACATGAATTTAAGTAATGGTACTATCCACCTATTTTGAGGCAGCGCTGCAATCGCTGAAAACTTCCTAGCTGTATAAAAAATTACACATTTCAGTCATCAGTTGTTGCTCAATTATAATTCTAACAAACTTACAATTTAAAATTCGAACAAACTTACAATTCTAAAAAACTTCTATACAATTATGAATTTAACAACATTTTATGCAATTAGTTAAATATTATGTGTAAAAATGTACTTTAATGACATTCATCATTTCTCGTAATTATTAACTATTATTCTATATATATTTTCAAGTGAAGTAACCTTAAAAAAATTAATTAAACGCTCTATCTTACTAAATTAAAATCTAGTTTTTTCAAAATATAAAACCTATAAAATTTATAACAATATTTTATTAATAACAATATGTCCAATAATAAGTCTATTACATGTGAGCAGTAGCTAAATTAAAATTTTTAACTTCCCGCTAAGAAAATCGAAGATTTTCAAAAAATCGGGAAGTTATTGTTTTCACCCCGTTTTGCAAAAATCGAGTTTTCATCAGATCTCGACGTTTGAAGGTCACAGGAAGCTTCCCTGACTATCCCCGCGAGGTTGTCACGGTGTCTGTGTGTGTGTGTGTGTGTGTGTGTGTGTGTGTGTGTGTGTGTGTGTGTGTGTGTGTGTGTGTGAAAGTATGTGAACCGCTTATAACTTTTGAACGGCTTGACCGATTTCATCGCGGTTGGTGCCATTCGAAAGGGCTTGACCAAACTTAGATTTTGAAAACTATTTGGGCCGATTCAGATCAATAGATTTTGAGAAATCGTAAAAAAACTGAAAAAAAAAATTTTTTTCAAATGTGGTTTTTTTGGAATAACTTTTAAACGGCTGAAAGGTTCAATTCCAAAAACTAATCAGCTCTTAACCTCAAAAAACCACGTCGATCGCCACCAGTCCAGTCAAAATCGGTTGATTCGTTCGAGAGATATCGTGAACGAAAGAAAACTGAAAAAAGTGTTTTTTCGGAATAACTCCAAAATTCCTAGCGCGATCAATTCAAAATTTAAGATTCTTTGTGAGGCTTGAAAAACTGCGTCGAATGCTTCTAACCGCGTAAAAATCGGTTTATTCATTCAAAAGTTATTGCGGTTTAAAAATTCAAAAAATAGTGTCTTATCAAATCTCTATCAGACTTTTGAGCTCGAAGAGCTTTAAAGCATAGGAAAGCAATCTTTTTGAGCTCGGAGAGCTCAAAATAACCCATAAATTGTATTTTTGAGCTCGAAGAGCTCAAAAACGTCATTGGTGCAATTTTAAGCACCTAAGTATGAAATTAGCGGGAAGTTGCAGGGATGGCCTTCAGGGTCAACCGTTTTCCTAATTTTTTTTATTTTATGGTCGAATCCGGTAAATTTTACTATCATAACTTTTAAGAGTATTGTTGTTAGAAAATTTCTTTTCATGTATTTTAATTTTCTTTTAGTATAATGATGCAATAAGGTAAAAGCCCCAATAGATGATCACGTACCAGTATATGATCATATATTGGGGCTTTTACCTTACTACACAGAAAAAAAAATTTACTTGAATCAAGTGAATAATTTTGAAGAATTTTATCTTCTTGATTTGAGTAAAAAAATTCTTAAACTAAGAAATTAAGTAAATTTTACTTGATCCAAGAATTTTTTGTCTTGATCCAAGACAATGAAACGCTTTAAAATTACTTTCTTACACTGTAAAAAATTTTCTGTCATTATTTAAAGTGTAAAAATTTTTGTGTAGAATATTACGCTCTAGTGTATAGAATTTTACATTCTCATGTGTTGATTTAACGCTCTAGAATGTGGAATTAACATTAGTTTGTGTAAAAACAGTCAGAGTAACACAAATATTTGGGTCAAATTTGATGAAAATTCTTTTACTGTGTGGTTTACGAATTTTGTTCTTGATTCAAGTTAATTTTTTTTCTGTATATTACTATTAATAATAATTTTCTTAGATAAGGAATATTTCTTTTAAATCAAGTGATTTTCTCCGTATAGCAAAAAAAAGAAAAACACAAAGAAGAAGCTGCCAATAAAAAGCTATTAATAAAAAATAAAAACTCAAATTGTCTCGCACTGAATCTCGACCCTGGATCACTAAACCGCGATCTTAATTAACTTGGATTATTTATAAGAATGTCTGGGGATCGAGGGTTGGCAATCGGCAATCGCATCTATAGTATGCCTTCGGCGAATCTTCCCCGATGCATTATATAAACACGTACACATAGAAATACAAATCCACGTAGGAAGAATAGTTACCGAGTATCTATCGAGTACACATAATAGAATAAATAAAATAAAACAAAATAACCGTCTATGTAAAGGGGCTTTAAAAATTAGAGCTGGACTTATCAGCGGGAAGATTGGAAGGCTATAAATTTATGTATGTTGAATACTTAACTCGTAAGATTATTTATTTAATGGATTATTTTTTTCCCATTCTGTTTTATTCAACGAACCGCTTCTATCACGTGGCCCAAGTTCCTAGATATCGTGAGATCTCCGTCCTTTTACGTGTTTCTGGACTATTTTTACCCTAGTGAGCCACCGATAATCCGAAGAAAAGGCGTACCGTATAAAAAACTTTTATCAGCAATCAAAATATTTCTAGTGATGATAATTAACTTTTTAGGCCTCACAATGAAAGGAACAAGTAGATTACAGGTATTTATCTAAATGCGGAAAATAACGCATTTAACTTGAGGATTTATTTTTTAAAAAGTGTGAAATTTAAATACTTATATTTTTAAGCGGTGTAATCCTAGTGGGAGATTAAGGGATTTAAATTCTGTCGTATTCTTAGTGTCAGCAAACTGCATTATGAAAATTGAGCTGGTTCTTTCTCTTTCACTCTCCCAGAATAAGATTAAAAAAGTATCTATATTAAATACAATAATAAAAGTAACTCTTTTTTTATAATTATAAGATAAAAATATACAAAAGCTTTAGTATTAGATTGGCTTAATAAGTCACTTCTGAAATTACACCTGACTTGAGGCTAGTTAATGTTGGAGAAAAAATAAAAAAAAATATATACTGACAGATTAATTAATTTTGTAAAATAAAATATTAAATTGTGAAAAATTTTATGATTTTGAATCAAACCTAAGTTCTTTAAAAAAATTTTTTTTTTTATTGAAGTTAATTTAATTTAGAGGAAAAATTTTTTTATTTAATTCTAATTTATGAAATTTTTGAATTTTGAAAAATAAAAAAAATTTCAAAGTTATTGTTTTGGATTTAATTTTCAAAACTCAAATTAAAATTTTTATCTGATTTAATTTTTAAGTCAACCGAGTTTTTTCAAAAAATAAAAAAATAGTTATTTTCGATACATATGCGCAAAGGGTAGGGATTTTGACGGCTTGAAGTGACGTCGCAAGCTTGAGGCTATGGGTGCATTATTATCAAGACCGAGTTATTTATTCGGACGAGCGTAGCGAGTTTGTCAGGGTCCCTATTTTTGAGCATAAAGTATCGAACATAATTTTTTGTCATATCAATTGCGGAAGTTAACTCCAAAACCAAGTGTGTTATTTAGTGCATTATTTTAACACCCACGGAGAAAAAAATTTTGCTATAGGAACTCTATAGTAGTTAGTTAGTTGTAAAAAGTTCCAGTAGTTTAACGTTTTCTTATGGTAACAATACCGTTTGGCTCCTGCAAATCTACATCGTTGAGCTCTGATAGCTAAACGTTATTTACCTCTCACAACTCTACAGGATCGTTCTAAGACTATAACAAATTTTTGGCAGTCTGATTAATAATTTTTTTTACGATTTAGCATTGATAATTTAATAAATAAATGCGACAGAACGAATTTATATTGCCAACAATAATTGTATATGACAAATAAGAATAGTATTATAATAGAAATAAAATAATAATAGAACTTATATTACAAATAAAAATTATTTGTAAAATAAAAATATGATCATCACAAAATTATCTTATTTTCTTGATTATGTTAATAAATATTGGACATAAAATCACTACCGTATATGCACAAGAAAAGATAAATAAACGAAAACAAATTTTATTTTGTGTTAAATGGGGTCTTTTGAATGTATTCCGATAACTTATTACTTATCACAATATATTCAACTAATAAATTTAATTAACAATCACTGCAAATGAACCTTGAAAAACCACAAATACAAAACTGTTCTAACGAAATTCAATTTGACAAAAAAAAAAAAACCTATTTCCTTAAATAAATAAACTGGAAACTTAATTGTCCTCATATATTTTTAATAATATGGATGAGTAACAAAATAATTCTATTTGTCATTTGAGAAGGTTATGAAATATGTCAGCGCACTCCACTACTGCGCAACGTAGGGCGCTCCCAACTATACCGTTTGGCTCTGAGAACAATCCCGTAGAGCTCTGAGAGCTCAACAACATTGAGTTATCAGAACTAAATAACATTATGTTACTGTAACTCTACAACGAATAGTAAACTGTGTATAGTTGTGGTAACTCTACAGTTAGGTTACCAGAAAAAATAGTATATTACAACCCAAGGCCAGAAAGTTGGATTTCCTGGCGTATGGGATATGATGGCCTCAGCTACGCCTCGGCCATCATATCACATACGTCAGGGTATCCAACATTCTGGTCATGGGTTGTATACTATTTTTTTTGCTTTCCAGCCGAAAGTACGTAACCCCGTGGAAGGGGTTTTGCAAAACCGAGGCGAAGCTGAGGTTTTGCCGGGCGTGAGGGGGGCGCCGCCCGACTTTCGCAAAGCCGAGGCTTTGCTGGTCGGGGCGGGTATATAAAAAAAAAAAAAAATAAAAGTTAATAAATTGAAAAAAAATGTTATTTTAAACTTTACTAACAAATGCTCTGATTAAGAGTGATATCATGCACAGAATTTGTCACAAATATTTAAACTCATTCTAATTACAGAATTTATTTTTTTAAGTTGATTAAAAATAAGTTTTTAATTAGTAATCGACGGCTAAGAAAGATTGAAATGAAATTATTACAAGTTTGTAGAGTACATGGATCGTTTTATATACATTGCTTTACTAAATATCAAAATATAAAAAAAAAAGCAAATAAAATTCACAAAACTATTATGTTTTATTTTTTAAACTTTTTATATAAATTATTTGTGCAGTATTATTATTAAATAGTTCATTAACAATGATCTATTTAAAAATTATTTTTATTTTTTTGACATTTTTTGGTTATTTTGTGCGCTGACATGTTACATACAGACGATGTTGTGACTGTTATATATACAGTTGAAACTCGCTGTATAGGCCGGTCGCGCCACGAAAATACGAAAGAAAGCGAGGTTCTGTGCTGCCGAGCCAGAAAATATGCGTAGCGCGCATGCGTTAGAGCAGGCCATAAAAGTTGCTCTTCCTGGAGTAAATTGCTGCCAGGAAGAGCGTACTTTCGGCTAGGAGAGCAAGAAATAGTATATTACACACCTGTGGCAAGAAAATGAGAAATGTCTCAGAACACATATATGTCGACCTCGGCTTCGCCTCGGGCAACATATATGTGTTCTGAGACATTTCTCATTTTCTTGCCACAGGTGTGTAATATACTATTTTTTGCCCTCCGGGCGGAAAGTGGCAACTTTCGTCCCGCTGCGCTAAACAAAGTTGCCGCTTTCCGCCTTCGTCGAGCAAAAAAATAGTATACACTCCACGGGAAGTAAATAAGAAAGCCTCAGATCACATGTTTGTCAACCTCGGCTTCGCCTCGGCCGACAATTACATGTGATCCGAGACATTTCTTACTTTACTTCCCTAGGTGTGTAATATACTATTTCCGTGCACATCAAGTGTGTACTATGCTTTGACAGCATAAGCAAACTATAGAATTTTAACACACCATAAAACGTGTAAAAAGTGACTACAAAAAAGTATAGTTAGCTTACGGCATTAAATAAGGAACACACTTCATGTGTGTTAAAACAACGCACTTAGGTTTTACTGTGCTGGATTTGAGAGAACAGTCAAGAATGTTCAATTACTGTTTAATTTATTTAAAGGCACAAGAATTATGTCACACGATATTACATAGCGATGGGTTAAACGCACGTATATGTTGAAGTTCACTGTAAATCCAAGTGTTTTAACAAAACACACATAAAGAGTTTTGTTCCAATCTTGAAGCATTGTAGTCACTTTTAAAACACTTCCATGTGTTTTAATTTCCCATGTTAAATTCCCATTTGTAGTCAATTTTAAAACACTTCGATTTACAGTGTTGTTTACAAGATTCAACTGTCGCTAAGATTCTTTTTGCGATTTTTATTCACCTAGCGGATGTTTATCAAATTAAAAGATAATTCGAATCATCTATAGCGTATTTTAGCGTAGTCGTGCAGAAATGTAAAGACAGATAGAGAGAGAGAAATTACTTTTCGATACTAGTGCGAGGTAAATTAACTTAACTATAGATTGCCAGAAATAGTATTCTTTGCGCCCTCTGTGTGTTGCTCGAAAATCCAATTTTCGCGGTTGATATGTCAAAAAAATATTTTTTAAAAAACTTTCAAATTTTTTAGATTTTTCCTCTTGAATGAAGTTAATTTCTTTTTCCTTAAAAGTGAAAAACTTTGAACTATTCTATTCAGCTAAGACAAAAAAAAAAATAAAAATATAAATAGAAAGAATGAAACAGAGCGAAATATAAATTCAACCAGTAAATTCCACCTGAAGAATTACCAACAAGTGAAGTCAACTTCCAGTAAGGACTTAACATTAAATACCTCGCGTACTTCTCAAGTAGTTCTATCTCTCCTTCAAGTAGACTCTTCCCCTTGAACAAGTTTAACAACGAGAAAACATTCATTAGAATTTAGATATTCATGGAGTTGTAACACTACACACAACAACCGTCTGAGCTTACTGATTAAGCAATAGACTGCCAACTTTATCGCCCGCAGATTATTAAATCCAGAATCCACAGTTAAAAACGCCGCGCACTGTCATCCGGGCGCCAAACTAACTAATAAAGTAAATAAAATAGTTCCAACGTAATGCTGCGATACGTAAATTAGTATTACGGTTAATAACACTTTACCGTCTTAAGCCAAAGTTGTTACAATCCGGGATAAAACGGAATTAACTATATTTATATATATACACAGTTGGTAATCGAGTTTATCAAGATTTCAGAGTTTCATTCTTTACCGTGTTAAAGTAAACCAAAACATATTTATACTTTTCTAAACTTATATACGCTACCCTCTTTTCACCTTATTTTTTTCATTATTATTATTTTTTATCATTATCATTATTATTATTATTATTATTGTTTCTACTCTTTTCCTCATAGTTTTTCCTCTTGCTGATTCTTATATATCCTCAGCAGTAGCAGCAGGCCCGGCTGCTGCACGTACACGAAAAACTTTTTCGATTTAGCCACTAAGCCAAGCAAAATATCACCGATATATCTCGCCGGCTTATTATCAAATAACTCTCCCTTGTCCTTGTGATTATGTGTAATAACCTATTTTTTTTAATTTAGTGCACATAACTAGTGTTTAGAGCCGTTGCGGGGTTGAAAAAAGAGAATTTATTGTTGACAACTCGATGAACTATTGAATATTTTATAAGAAAAAAGAGCGATTCGAGTATAAAAAGAAATGAACTAGAGAAAAGGGATTATTTCGAAACAAAAATATAGATTTTTGGGACTACCAAAAACTTGGAAAAGTAAAATTTCATCAAATAGATGAAAATAATAAGAGAATTTTGGTTTACAAAAACACACGGAAAAAAGTAAACTGTAATATTCACTCGGATTCCGGTTAATTTTTATAGTTTCAAACAGTAAAGCGGACCAGGGTGGCAAAAATATAAATATTACAGAACTTAATGTAGAAAGTATAAAAGCCACAATTTATAATTTAATATCCAAAATAAGTGATTAGTAGCTGTCACTATAGTAAATAACGACTCTTTTATCTTAAAAAATTACAGTTTCAAACAGTAAAAATTGCCATTTTAATATATAGTCCATATTATGAGAAGGGGAACTCAGATGAAAGAGAAGGGGGTCTCACTCTGGAAGAATTTAACATTTGAAACAGTAAAAATTATATTTTTAAAATATACATTTTACCAGTCCAAGCAAGTCAATAATTATAGTTTGATTTTTAGCGTTGCGTTTAAAATTTACTATTTTACTTTGTCAATATTGACGTTGCTTTTATTAGAAATTTACTAACTTTATTTTATACTTTTTACATATCATAAGATCATTTTTTAGGTACCAAATGATAAATATCAAAGTCTGAATTCTTAATTATTATACTATAACATTTTAGACGTTCACATAGCGAATATTACTGTTTGAAATAGTATTTTATTCCATGTAAAGAGTAAATTGTAACGTTTAAATGGTAAATATTATAAAGTGAATAGTAAAATCACGATTTTACTGTTTGAAATGGTAATTTTTAGCAGTTGATCATTACTTATTATAAATCGACTGTTATTTATTACAGCTTACTTTTTTCCATGCAAGTAAACCAGGAAATTGATCCTTAACAAGCTTTTAGATGTATCTTACAGAGATTTGATGTAATCGCGTTCAAAAGCTGTTTGAAAAGAAAACTATTAAAAGTGTAATGGTTTATATTTTTTGAAAATTTTGAATGCTGTAATTTTTCCACTATCCGACTGATTTGGCTCATCTTCAAACTCGATCTCGAGACTCTTCCAAAGAATAAATATGTTCAGTTTCATTCAGACCCGTTAAGAATTATGAAAGCTATCTTCGTAACAAGCCGCGTTAAGTCGAATAAATACATACATTTATAAACTTTGAATAGAATGTATTTTTGAAGCTAACCGACGGACTGAATAGGAAAATAGCAAAATTTTTTATAAGGACAAATGCAATAGTTAGATTTTCATGAAATTTACTAAAAATGAATAATTAAGATTGTTTATTAGCATTGAGCTGATACTTATTATAAATAATTCCTTTTCAAATTCGACTAAATCAACAACATCTCGTTCAAGTTTTTCCCTATAAAACTTTTTGACTTTATGGTTTTTAGAAAAAACTTCAACGACCTTATAAACAAACTTCTTGTACGCATCGTAGTCATTTCCTTTTTAATCACGATATTTATCAGACAATTTTTCCCCTAGCAACAAATCACCTGGTAAGATCTTTAATTACTATGATTAAATTTGAATAAAGTTTTATAGATCATAAATTATGATTCATAATGATCGATTTATGATTGCATAATTCATTATAAATTGGTGAAAAAAATTAATGATATGCAATAAAGCTCACCCCAATGTCATCATCCATAGCGCCGACGTATGGAAATATATTTAATTGGTAAAAAATATGGTAGAACGTTAATTGGAAACAATAATTATCTATTTTTTCCTAATTATAAGCATCTTCATCCCACTCTTCAGGGTCTAGTGTAATTAGCAAGTTTTTGCTACGATATTTACTAGTAACTCTATTGATAAAAATTGATTTTTAAAGGTTGTTTCTTTTATACATTATCATAGAAAAAAAAAATTATTTGAATCAAGTAAATAAGTTTGAAGAATTTCATCTTCTTAACTTAAGTAGAAAAATTCTCAAGCTAGGAAATTTTGCTTGATATAAGAACTTTTCGTCTTGATGCAAGACAATGAAACTCGTCAAAATTCTTTCCTTGGTTCAAGAATTTTTTTTTCACTGTTCTTTGACGGAACGCGTTTCTTAAATTTTAAGGCATTAAATAGGAAATATTTTCTTCGAAATTTGACTTTTGCCTTCCGTTTTCCAGGTCTTGATAAAAAAATTCACATGTTAAATCAATAAATTATAACTCTTTGATAGAGAGCACATAGTCGGCTTTTTTGGAACTCTTTATTTCATAATTCGTTTCGCGTTTATAGAAGATCAAAGTCACATTGTTCAGCGTAATATCAATGAACATAAAAGCTATTTCTTTTGACTTTAACTTCAATCATTCTGCACCTCAATCCCCTTTTCATTTTTACAAAATGACAGAGCTCAAAGGACGATATTGATTTAAAATTACGATAGTCCAAAAATACATAAAAAAAAAAAAAAAAAAAAACTACTAGTCAGGATTAATTCTGCTATAACATTATTAATTTGTCCTTTAACACATTTTTATCTCAAAACTAAGCCGTCAAAAGCTAAAAGTTCAAAGTCACAAATATCTTGAAAGCCTAGAAATTTTACCCTTAACCCATTTTTCGAATTCAACCTTCTGTTAGAAATCACTAGAGATGATTAAAATTATCTGCGGATGCGCTATTTAATCATAGGATGCAATTCACATCCTGTTGTCGCGTTTAAATATTCAATGTCTCAATCACCAGGCTCATTTTCTAGTTTTCTTTGAAAACTAAATCTTGAATATTAAAAAAAAAAAAAAAAGGAGAAAATGTATTCAAGGATAATTATGTAAGTATTTAGTACAAAGCATTGTTTATACTCCATTAGTTAATTAATTTGAGCACTGGCTTTCTTTACAGACTTTTCCTCGCGGCCTTTGCATTCGGGGAGGTAATAAGCTCATGGGAAGACAATGACGACCGCATAAAAGATCTCGGGTGGCTTTTTGATGTTGAAAATAATGAGGTAGACGACAAGGTAGGAGAGCCTACTGTTTGTGATACTAACGACTGCAAAAGCCTGGGTTTGTATTTATTTACTACTTATTATTTATTATTAACAACTATTGTATGCCAAACAGTATGCATACCTTGAGGAGCTCCTTTTGCTGCTCATTTTTTATATTAGATAACTATCAAATTTCTTTTTTATACTTTTTTACACATATTTTTTCGTTTGAGTTTATCAAAAATAATATAATTTTACAGAAAAAGATATTTTAAATTGATAATTTTTCAATGGTGTTTTTAAATTTTTTAACCAAAAAGAAAACATTGACCATAAAATTAAACGTTTGCCATCATTAAAAATTTTTTGCATATATTTGCTGTAGAAAAATCTTGAGAATTATAATTTGAGTGTAAAAATTTGTAAAATTACAGCATTAATATTTTTTGAATAATAAAAATATTCAAAAGAGATAATAACAAAAGTTAGGAGACAATTTCAAAATATTGATTTTTTTATCTAAAATATATTTAAAGTTTTTTTTCATAAAATTTTTGTTACTTTAAAAAATTTTTGACTTATTAATTTCTTTATCATAAATTTCTTACACAAAAAAAATATTTTTTTTTTTCAGCCAGAGAATTCTTAAGCGCAATGAATGACTCCGTTAGTCCATGCGATAATTTTTATGAATTTGTGTGCGGCTCCTGGAAAATTAATAGCCCCATTCCAAAATATACTCCTGTTTGGGGCAGACCTTTCTTGTTCCAAGAAATAGTTTTTCGGCGTGTAAAAGGTATTTTTAATAAATTAAGTATTTATAACTTCCAAAAATTAAAAGTTTCCAATTTAAAAACTTTTTAAAACTTGTTCTTACCTACACTAAGATTCAAATTTTTGATAAATATTCACAAAGAAAATTTTATTTTTTACTAGTAGCCCGCCCCAGCTTCGCACGGGTATTTAAAAAAAATTTCAAAATTAATTATAATATAATATAGCCTTTGTCACCCGGAGATAGTGTAGCTTCCCAATAGTGAAAGAATTTTTCAAATCGGTTCAGTAGTTTTGGAGCCTATTCAATGCAAACAAACAATCAAATCTTCCTTCTTTATAATATTTGTATAGATATGCTGTTATCATCTATTATTCCACCTCTTAGCAACCGTTGCTTAGCAATCTTAGCAACGCCCCTTAGTAAACGTTGCTCGGCAACCCTAGCCACACCTTCTAGCAACAGTTGTTCACAAATTTGAGACCAACCTTCTATTTGAACAAGATATATTTTATGATCGATGAAGTTAATTTTAAATTAATAAATTAATTTAAATTGATTATTTTTTTTTCAATTTAATAGGAATTTTGGAAGAAAAACCAAAACCAGAAGACATTTTGCCAGTAAGACAAGCCAAAAAATGGTACCGTGCTTGTATGAACGTAGGTAAGTACCAAAATTCGATAAAAGATTCAAATTTTAAACTCTTAATAAACGAAGGATTTAATTAAAATTTTTAGAGGCGCTTGAAAAAAGAGGACTGAAGCCCTTGGAATCAATTCTGATGCAAGTTGGAGGGTGGCCGATGACCATTGACGCTGAAGAATGGGATGAAACCGATCACTCATGGCAGAGAATTGAGCAGCACTATTTCCAAATCACTGGCTCGTATATTTTCTACGATTTAACTCCCAGCTGGTACAAGAGCTCGCTCGTTAAAGTAATTTTATTACGGATTAAAAATTAGTGCTATTGACAATTTTTGATTGTCGATATTGAACTTTTTATTTTTCAGTTATCGAAAGGGCCGCTTCCATTGAAGGACAAGCTTCCGTTCCAGTTCAAAAACTACACCGGGGATGAGTACGGGAATTACAAGGATTTCATATCATCAGTTATTAAAATGTTTGTTGAGCACAACAGCGCTAATATTACAAGCAAGATGATCGAGAAGGATATTCGCGATTTGATTGAGTTTGAAAAAGCTTTATACGAGGTAAATTCGATTTTTACATTGACATTAAATATCTAAGAATTTATTTAATTATGGATTTTTTCTAAAGACTCCAAGAACTGAAGACAAAGATTCGATGACTATTGAAGATTTCGAAAGTTGGTACGACGAGAAAACTGAAGACAAAGGCAATAAAGTATGGAAAATTTTTTCTTCGATCAATAGATTGTTCATTAATTTAATTAAAATTTTTTATTAACACAGATTAATGTTAGAAAGTTGATAAAAGGAGTTTTTGAAATGGTCAACCATGATACAGAGAATATCACGACGATAAAAGTTGATAATATGGATTATTTTGTTAAATTGAACGAATTGTTGAACAAAACTCCCAAGCGAACTATCGGTAATTCATCGAATCATTAATTTTTGATATTTTTTTTGTTAATTTTAATTAATAATAACAGCGATGATATTTTTTAGTGAATTACATCCATTGGCATTTTGTCAGCAGTATGTTAGCGGCAACAACAGAAGAAATGCGGGATATTTTCTTCAAATTGATGAAAAATGAGTTCGGTGTTACAGCAAGGCAACCAAGGTAAAAATTTTAATTCAGTAATTTATTTAAGATAGTATTGTCAATACTGCAAGAATTAAATTTAAAATAGAGATAGAAATAATTTTTAATAGCTTGTTATACTGAAAAAAAGTTAACTTGAATCAAGTAAAATTTACTGAAACCAAGAAAAATTTCTTAGTTTAATAATTTTTTCACTCAAATCAAGATGGTAAACTTCTTGATTCAAGTTAATATACTATACTCGATTTTTACTTGTATACCGTTTCTTTGGTTTTTACAAGGCTGAGTAGATGGTAACTGTCGCATTCAGCGGGTGCGCCACCACCCTGTCTTTATACTGTCCTGTTTTTATACTACGTTTGGACCCCAGCACATCCCTTTTCACTCCTGTATTTCACTGCCATAATCAACCTTATTTTTTTCGCACATTTATTCTCAACTTTTTATTATCACTGCGGCTGTGGACCGACTTGTGCTTTCTGTACTGTATTTACCCTATTCCTCACCCCTTTCTATCGGTTGTTGGAATAGTGGCGATGGGGAAACCACAGAGAAAACCCATGCCAGTACAGTTCGGCTACCAGAGCGACCCCCGACGGTTGGTGTTGGAACTATTCGAACAATCGTCGGGGCCCGAACCCTCGCCTCACGGCATGATGTGCGAGCGAACTAACAGGATAATGACTTAGCCCGCTCGGCCATCATGCCACCTGATTCAAGTTAATATTTTTTTCTGTGTATTTTTATTATTGCAATCACGTGCTCTGATTCTGTACTTTCAATTATAATAATATTGAATATATATTATTTCCTTTTATTACATAAATTTTTATTGAAATCTAAACAGCGCTTTTGGTGAAATATAACAAAAACAGTGATTTCAAAAGTTTAAAAAATTCAATATCTTTTTACTGAGTTTCTGTATGTTAATTAAATGTTACAAGATTTTTGATAACAAAAATAACCTATGGTTCTATTTTAGGTGGCTAGAGTGTATAAAAGAGGTGAAAATGGAAATAGCAACTGGATATGCTTTTTCCAAAAAATACTACTCTGAAAAAACCGATCAACATGTAAGGACAATGGTAAGCAATATCAAGAGCGAAATGAAGTTGCAAATTGAAAAATCAAACTGGTTGGATGATGAGACTAAAAAAATAGCTATTGAGAAGTTAGAGTCGATGGAACTGTTTGTTGGGACACCTGATTGGTACAAAAATTCAACATATGTATTGAACGCATACAAAGGGGTAATTTTGTTTTTTATTTCTTTGAGAAATTGATGTTTTTTTCATGTATTTGGATTTATTAGTGGAATATTTGATGTATTTAGCTTGTCATTGGTGTCAATCACTTCGACAATGTTCTAAGCTACGCAAAATATGAAATTAGAGAAGATATACGTGATATATTGCATGAACGTAGACGTATTTCACGGTAAAATAGACTTTTCTTCGTCAATTTTC
Source organism: Cotesia glomerata (assembly GCF_020080835.1). Taxonomy (NCBI): domain Eukaryota; kingdom Metazoa; phylum Arthropoda; class Insecta; order Hymenoptera; family Braconidae; genus Cotesia; species Cotesia glomerata. The sequence continues at coordinate 7,345,279 of NC_058162.1, forward strand.
GCTAAAATTTAAAATTCATTGTAATTATAAAGGGTTTCAATTTTTTTAGAGAAATGATGGATGTATTAGAAGTCAATGCGGCGTATGATCCGTATGGAAACGCAATGGGTAAATATAAAAATGTTTAAAAAAAAAAAAGAAAAAAATAATAACAATAATTTTTCAGTTTTACCAGCTGCCGATTTTCAACCTCCATTTTTCACTGAAAAGCTTCCTCAAAACATAAACTATGGAATGTCTGGGGCAGTAATTGGCCATGAAATAGGACATGCTTATGATATCAACGGTATTTATTGATAAAAAGCATTGAAAAAAATTTTGTGTTTGAACAAGTTCTGGTTCTAAATTATTGTAGCACAGAGATAACAAATCATATGTTATGATAACAAAACATAGATTTTAATAATTAATTTAATTTATATGGTACATCAACAAAATAGTTTTGTTATTGTAGTAGAGCCCTTTAGTTAATTCAACAAAACAGTTTAGCTGAATTAAAAAATCGGTTTGTTGAACCAACTAAATTCTTTCAAAGGGATAACAAGTATTTTTTTTTTTTGGTTAAACAAAAAATATTTTGTTACAGTACCATTAACTAGTTAGTTGGTCTAAGAAATTTTATTGTTGAACCATAATAATAGTGACTAAAACAACTTTATTTTTTTATGCCAACAAATAAATTCTATTATTTTAACAAAATCAGCCAAGTAATGGTAACAAAATAATTCAGTTGTAATAATAAACAGATATTGTTATTCCAATAAAATGATTGTTGTCAAGACAATAGATTTAGCGGTATTACAAAGTAATTTGTTATTGTACAGAAAAAAAAACTTTTTGCACTAAGAAAATTTTAAGGAAGCCAAAAGTTGTTTTGGAGCAAGAGGAAATTTTCTTGGCTTAAGAAATTTTGACTTCATTAAAGAAATTTTCAATCTTCCTTAATATTTACTTGAACCAAGAAAATTTACTCTCCAGTTAAGAATTTTTTTTTTCAGTGTGCAACTTGGCTTACTTTGTTAAAATAACTAATTAATTTATTAACATAAGTAAACTCATTTATTACTACAACAGTTTTTCTGTAATTCTGTCTATTGTTTTTTCAACGAAGTTACTGTAATGAGCGTAGTCGTCATTTATTTAAATTTTATTTTTGACCAAAAAATTAATTGAAAACAGGAATAACCATGGGTTTCGAGGAGAAAGAAATTGAAATATCCAAGCAAATAATGGAAATGTACTACAAGCGCGCTGAATGTTTCCTTGACCAGTTCAACAAGTATTTCGGAGTCACCGAACCCGAATATGAAGATACCACCCCATATTACGGCGTAATTATTTTTTCTTCTCAATACGAAAAAATCCCTACAATAAATTTTACATTTTTAATTTTTTTAAAAGGACGGAAGTCTTGGACGCAGAACACGGGGCGAAAACATGGCGGATACAACAGGTCTCCACGCAGTTTTCGAAGCTTACAAGACAATGCTCAAGAAGAATGGTCCCGACAAGAAATTACCCGGATTTGAGAAGTACTCCGATGAACAAATGTTCTTCATTGCATTTGGATCGGTTAGTTTTAATTTTGCGTTATTGATATGATCTCCTATAATTTAATAAGAGCGCGTCAATTCAAAATAATGAAATTTTTAGTTATGGTGTATGGATTCTACCAAGAAATACGAAGAAATGCGTAAAGAACACGATGTACACAGCCCAACTAACTTAAGAGTGATTGGCGCGGTTTCTAATACTAATGATTTTGCACGAGCCTTCAGCTGCCCCAAAGGGAGCCCTATGAACCCGGAAAACAAATGTAACATTTGGAAGAACATCGACGAGGTTAAAAGTCCGGAAAAGCGCAAACACAGGAAGAGGAAACATCCGTGGACTTTTGATTGGTGAACTTAATTGATCAAATTTGATAAAGTTTGACTGTATCGATATGAAATAATTATTCTAATAAAAGCATTCTCTAAAAATGATAAATTATTAATCATTAGACTCATTTTTACCCTTGAAATAATTGTTTTAATCTATTAGAGTCATCAGGAAGTTAAGGTCTCAACCTTGCTTCATTAATAATGATAATTACATTATTTATTATGATAAAATTTCACGGAAGCAAGTTCCTCAAAGATAAAATTATCAAAAATTTCTCAAGGCGCATCCGTTTTTTCTCTATTAAAACCGTCAATAAGAATAATTTGAATTCAGTCTGACTAATTATTCCAGTCAGAAATGATCTTCAAACTAACTTTGTAAGTATTACTTTTTTTTTGTCCAATTTATTTGATTTTTTAACAGTTTTTAATTAAGCAATAACATTTTTTAGGCTTCTGTCACTGGGCGCAGCATTGTTCGACAATGCAGAGAGTCATAGGGATTCGGTATTGAATATCGGGTGGCTTTTCGACATGGAAGGCCGAGCCGACAAAAAATCAAACGTTTGTGAAACTGACAATTGCAAATTAATTGGTTTGTTCTTTTGACTTTGTTTTGTGACAAGAAATTTTTGATAATTTTACTCTTAAATTGGACAGCTAAAGACTTTTTGGAGAGCATGAACAAATCTGTGGATCCTTGCGAAGACTTTTACGAATACGTCTGCGGGCAATGGACAAATGAGGACCTTATTCCACCGTGGGAGTCTACTTGGTCTGTCTTTAATAAGTACCAATTGATGGTTTCTGAACGAATTAAAGGAATTTTGGAAACAAAGCCTGAACCAAATGATATTTTGCCAGTAAGACAGGCCAAAAAATGGTATCGTTCATGCATGGACACTGGTAAGTAGTTAAATTGTAAATATAGCTTGTGTCATAAATAAATTGATCAAAGTTTTAATTTACAAAGAGTTTTAACTGAACTTTTATACTATTTTAAATTTTTAAATAATCTTGCATCCAGTGTCGATGAAAAAAATTATTATCTACTAAATACTACAAGAATAATTTTGATAAGTTAACTACAAAAAAATTACAAGAATAAAAGCTCGTTTAAATTTTCTCAAGGTTAGTACTTTTTTCATATGAAATAAACTCTTTTAGTCAAAGAAGTAAATGTACTTGAATTGAACGAATTTTTCCGTACTTTTTATTTCAAAAGTAATAAATAAAAAGGCCGCATTATGCCCGACGATTACAGTGAATTTAACTGTAATTTTTAAAGAAAATTTCTTTTCGTGTAAAGATAAATTTTGTATGTTTGCTTAGACAGAAAATTTCTCCAACTGTTAGCCAAAAAAGTTTAATTATAATCAAACAAAACAATAAAAAGCTACAATTTTTACTCTACAACCTCTCATAAGGCAAATGAAGAAATTAAAAAATAAATTGAGTGAAGAAATTCATTTTTTACAAGTCATTATGTTTACACCTTCATAGAGACTTCAAAAATTTACATTAAGCCGGTGAAACCACTTTATTTCATGTGAAAATAGCAATCAATCGGTTTAAAAAGAATTATTATAAGTTCAAGAATAATTTTTCTTCCTGAGTGTACTTTTTATATCATTTATATGTAGAGTTTCAGCACTTTGCATTTATGCATTTTTAATACATGTGTCTATGTACATAATTTCTGTTGTATATTCATTTGCAGTCAATAATATGCTAAAAGAGACACTGAAACTATACCAACACTAATACTAATTGTTATTATTGCTAAAACTTAATCATTATGTTCCACATATTGCTAAAATTTAATCACTATATTACTATCACAAAGTTAATTACTGTAAATTGCAAATGTATTATTCTCCGTATCACATATGTGATTAAATTATATTATTATTATGAGTTTTACTTGTATACCGATTTATGGTTTTTACAAGGCTAATTGTCTCAGCATCTCCGCATGTAGTCTCTTTTTCAACTCTTTATTATCAATATATGCTCCGCTCTATATTATCAACACAATCTTTCAACTCTTTTATTATCAACATATTCTCCATTCTTTTTATAATCAACAACATGTTCTCCACTTTTTATAACTAACATATAATTTCGCACATAACTTTATTCTCAATGCGGCTGTGGACCGACTTGTGCTTTCTGTACTGTATTCACCCTATTCCTCACCCCTTTCTATCGGTGTTGGAATAGTGGCGATGGGGAAACCACAGAGAAAACCCATGCCAGTACAGTTTGGCTACCGGAGCGAACCCCGATGGTTGGTGTTGGAACTATTCGAACAACCGTCGGGGCTCGAACCCTCGCCTCACGACATGATGCACGAACGAACTAACGGGATAATGACTTAGTCCGCTCGGCCATCATGCCGCTGATTAAATTACATAATACTAGCAGTTCAACCCGACTTCGCACGGGTATTTAACAAAAATTTGAAAATATAACATAGTCTATGTCACCTGGGGATAGTGTAGCTTTCCAGCAGTGAAAGAATTTTTCAAATCGGTTCAATAGTTTCGGAGCCTATTCAATGCAAACAAACAAACAATCAAATCTTTCCTCTTTATAATATTAGTATAGATATATTTTATGTTCTTTTTAACAAATTACATTACATTATGATTGTCAGCTCAAGCTTGAGGCATGCAAAAGTGTATGCATGTTAAATTTCTATAACTTAGTAATGAAAATTTTCAGAGACTCTTGAAAAAAGAGGCTTGAAACCAATCGAGTCAGTTTTGATCCAAGTAGGAGGCTGGCCCATGATCATCGACGCCGAAGAATGGGACGAAAATGACCATTCATGGCAACAAATTGAACATTATTATTTTGACATCACTGGTTCTTATACCTTCCATAAAATCACTCCAGCCTCACCAGTTTCGGAAACTTCTGATTGGCCGGTAAAGTTTATTTTAATCTATATATAGTTTTCTTAATTAATTAATTAATTAAAAGCCAATAGTCGATTTTTCAGTTTCCATTCGAAAGAAAGCTCTCGAGATTTTCAGTTGACACCCAGTACGAAGTGTACATTGAAGATCACCTTGAAGAGTATTATGAATTCATCAAAGGAGTTGCTAAAGAGTTCACTAGATTCAACAGTGCATATATTTCCAAGGAAACTATGGCCAAAGACATTAAAGATCTGATAGAGTTTGAAGTTGCTTTGTATAATGTATGGAAGAAATGTTTTAGAAAAAAGAGAATAAAATAGTTTTTTATAATTTTTTATTGTTTTTCAGCTGGAACTTGATGATGAAGTAAAAACTGTTGAGGAGTTTTTGAATGAATATGATGAAGCTCTTGAAGAAATCGGTTGTGATGATTTGAAGAAAGTAAGAGTTTCTTTTTTTGTTATTTAATACACTTTTATAGCTTATCATTATTTTAATTGAGTTTATGACGTCTGATTTTTTAATTTGACAAATTTTACACGCATCGATAGTAGTATAATTTCATGCTATTATCCTGAATATAATTATTAAAATAAACAAAGTGATGAATTTTACAGGTTAAACACACATACAATGACATTAATTATTGCCCTTCTTTTAATTCATTAAAATATTACAATATAATGCTTCTAGTTTTTAATTATACCAAAAAATTTTTTAATTAATTATAATTCAAAAACTAAAAAATACACTTTAATAAAAAATTAACCTAGAAGGCAATTTTGAATGATTTTTCATAAGTTGGAAATAAAGAAGAGTAATTAACAAAAAATATCATTTTTTTTTTAAAGTGTGAAGTGTTTTTAAGATATTTTTGCAATAATATCTACTAATAAAAAAATAATGTTATCAAGTACTATAATAAAATTAATTTTTCGTCAATCAAAATTCTTATTTTAAATTTATTGAGAATTATTTTACATTTTATTTTGTTTAATTTGTTATTAAAAAGTTTTTTAAAATTTATTTTAACAGATTAATTTCCAAGATATAATTAACAGAGTATTTGATGTGATAAATCAAGAAGTAAATGATAAGACAAGGATCGAGCTTGCGACGCCAAAGTATTACGCTGAATTGACGAAATTGCTTAATGAAACTCCGAAAAAAACAATAAGTAAATAATAATAATTATTGTTATTAAATTTGTTATATTACTTTTAAAATTTTTAGTCAATTACATTCACTGGAACTTTGTGAGAGATATGCTCGAGTACACGACAGAAGAAATGAGAAGTTTGAAGAACCAATTAGAGGACACCGTTTATGAAGCCGTTGAAAAGAAGCCGCGGTAAATTTAATTAACGTTTGACGAATAAAATAAAATACTTGATTCAGTTATTAATATATTTATTTAATTTTATTTTATTTTTATAGTTATAATATTATAAAAACTGTGTGTTTAGATGGCTTCAGTGTACCGATGAGATGAAAATGGTCAGAGCGTCATCTTACGCGTTTGTCCAAAAGTTTTATACTAAGGAAATCGACAAAGAAGTAAAAGAATAATAAATAATAAATCATAACTTTAGAGTTTAATTATATTAGTTATTTTCAAGTGACTCTTGTGTTCTTGGAAGAAATAATTTATTATGTCAAGTGGAAATAAGAAGAAAGCTTTAAAAGCCTGAACAAAGGCTTTGTAAACGGTAAAGATCTCTGAGATATTTAATTAATTTTTGGCTTTTCAGGTACGTGATATGACAGAAAATTCGCGAAAAGAGTTGGAGAATCTTATTGACAAAACGAGCTGGATGGACGAAGAAACGAAGAAACTGTCGAAAGAAAAACTTAAGAAGATGAAAATATTCATTGGGTTTCCGGAATGGTACAAGAATAGAACTTATGTTATTAATTCTTACAAAGGGGTAATTAAAAAATTTTGTATGAAGTTATAGTGAAGAATGAAACTCTATAAATGATCATTAGGATGGCGTAAAAAAGCCGACTATTTTTATTTTTCAAGTCTTTTATCAAAATATGTTAATTTTTAATATTTTAAGGGCCTTGTTCGAAGATCAGTTTGATAAAAAAATTTTTAGGTGTTGCTTAAAATTTTTTAAAATTGCTTAAATCGTCAAAAATTAAATTTTATTGTTTTCAATTTTTTTCTCGTCACTCTATTATTTTCTAGGTTGAAAATTATGTACGCTCTCACTGAAAAAAAAATTAACTTGATTCAAGAGAAAAATTCTTGAATCAAGTAAAATTTCCTAAAATGAAGAAAAATTTCCTTAAATCAAAAATTTTTCTACTCAAATAAAGAATATTAATTTCTTCAAAATTATATACTTGATTCAAGAATATTTCTTTCTCTGTGCTGAAAATTTAAAGTCGAAATTTTTATTCATGAATAAAAGTCGCTCAAGATTTCAAAAAAGTCAAAATGCTTTTTTTATATTCTTCAGTATGTCAACTTGATAGAAAAAATTTAAAGTTCGTCCACTGATAGAAAGATTTGTTTATAATTAAAAATATTTAACAAATCATTTATTAGAGACCACTTTTTAGTCCTTAACAAATATTTCTTAGTATTTAAAAAGATTTATCAATATTTAATAAATAAATATCAGATTTATTAAATACAAACAAACCATTTTAAATACTAAGAAATATTTGTTAAATACTAAAAAGTGGTCTCTAATAAATGATTTGTTAACTATTAACAAATATTTTTTAATATAAATAAATCCTTTTATCAGTGTTGATATTAATATTAAAAAGTAACTCGAGAGCATTTTAAAAATTTTACTTTGAAAGTTTTAAAAATCTTGAGCTCTAAAAAATTTTTTATCGAGCTGATTTTTTAAAAGGGTTCTAAAAACATTACAAACTTACAAATTTTTATAGAAGACTCAAAACATAAAAATAGTTGGTTTATTTGCACCACCCTAGTCTACATATTTAAAAAATTTCTTTTTTTTTAAGATAAGAACTATGACTTTAACCATTAAAAAATGTTTAAAAATTTATTTTAGTTATTAATTGGATCAAATCTCTTCGACAACATACTAAGTTACAGAAAGTACGAAATGAAAAAAGCTTTGTACAACGCATTCGATCCTACCGAAGAATCTGCAGATCCCAAGTACGTAAGAACTATTAATTAATTAATTAAAATCAAGAAAATAAATTATTTAAATAACAAATTTTCAGTGAGGAAATCGACCCGACTATAGTCAACGCATTTTACACCCCGGATCAGAACATAATAGGTAAAAAAAAAACCATGCAATATAAAAAGAACCACCTAAAATTGATCGATTAAAATTTTTTAATAAAAAATAGAACTACCTGCGGCGAATTTCCAGCCTCCGTTGTTCACCTCTCAAATTCCACGGTAATAAAATAATCAAATGAAACTCAATCGTAGCTATCAATTTCATTTATAACTTTTCAAATTTATGTTTATGACCGATCACAGAAGCGTTAATTACGGGATGGCGGGTACTGGAATCGGCCACGAAATGGGCCACGGATTTGACGTCCATGGTTAGACTGAACTTAAAATTTTTCATAAATAATTGTTTATTTTTAATTGGTAATCAATTCACTGACCGTAAACATTTATTGCAGGAATAAATTTTGGAGATAACGGTACCACGACCCAAATATCTTCCCAAATGTTGTCATTGTACTACAAGCGCGCAGAGTGCTTTCTCGATCAGTACAACAATTATATAGGAGCTTCAGAGCCTGGTTACGCGAGCTGGCTCAGGTATTTGTTTAACTACCAAGGAAATAGTTTCGGCGCGAGAACTCAAGACGAGAACATTGCGGATGTTACTGGAATCCAAGCTGTTCTTGAAGCATACCTCAAGACACTCGAAAAAGAGGGTCCAGATACAAAACTTCCGGGATTTGAAGAGTATAATGACAAACAAATGTTTTTCATTTCGTTTGCCGCGGTACGTAAATTTGAAAGTAATTTTTTTGTTGGGACAAAATAAGACAAGTTGTCGTTCCCATTTACTATGTATGTTATCATATATGATAACACAGTATAGGTTATGATAACTAATTTAATTTATCTGTTGTATAAACAAAACAGTTTAGTTAGTGTAGTAGAGCCCTTTAGTTAGTTCAACAAAACAGTTTAGCTGAATTAAAAAATCGGTTTGTTGAACCAACTAAATTCTTTTAAAAGGATAGCAAATATTTATTTTGGCTTTATAAAAAATATTTTGTTGTAGTAACATTAACTAGTTAGTTGGTCTAACAAATTTTCTTGTTGAACTAGCTAAATTACTTTATTAAAAATCTAATACATGGAAAGAATAAGATTACACTGGATAACATTCCAGATTATACTAAGTGACATCTGTAGTGAAAAGAAATTTCAGATAGTAACTAGTATAATCTACATTATACTGAGTGATATCTAGATTATACTCATTGTAATCTTTCATTTCCCCCAGTAAAATTTCAGATTATACCACGTAAGATTCCACTGGATATAATCCGAGAATTTGGATTATACCCAGTGATATATGCACCATTTTCTTTCTAGCGCTGCGCGTAAAGTGCTGTTTAAAATTTGTGAATTATAGTCAATCATCAGTATATTGAGTTTAAAAAAAATATAATCGGTGTATTAATTACTGTGTGAGCATTTATTTTTTGTGCTATGTAACAATATGTTTTATATCCGTTATAATTATTAAAATTACAAGATATGTGAAAATAGTGTACAAGATGTATGTTTTCACGTTTAAACTTTTGACAATAACATCTAACCTGTTCATAGTCATATGATTATGCTAAAAGCGCAGGCGCTAGAAAAAAATCGCGGAGATATCACGGGGTATAATCTAAGATTCTACTGAGTATAATCCACACAGTAAAAATTTTGCGTCAATGCGTCAAAAAATTTTGTGTTAAACATTTAACACTTTTTATGTTAATTTAACACTTTTCTGTGTTAATTTAACACAATAAATGTTAAATTTATACATAAAAGTCTTGAATATTTAACACAAAAATTTTTAACACAAAATTTTTTGACGCAATGACGTAAAATTTTTTACTGTGCAAATTCTACAGGATACAATTTCGGATTATATCCAGTGGAATCTTACGTGCACGTAAGATTATACCATGGTATAATAGATTATACCATGGTATAATCTAATATTTCACTGGGAGAAATGGAAGATTACAATGAGTATAATCTAGATATCACTCAGTATAATGTAGATTATACTAGTTACTATCTGAAATTTCTTTTTACTAAAGATATCACTAAATATAATCTGGAATGTTATCCAGTGTAATCTTGTTCTTTCCGTGTAGTAACAAAAACAAATTTATTTTTTTGACAACAAATAAATTCTATTATTTTAACAAAATCAGCTGAGTAATATTAACAAAATAATTTAGTTGTTCCAACAAGCAGATATTGTTATTCCAACAACCTATCAATTTTTCACCATAAGTAAACTTATTTGTTACTATAACATATTTTTCTGTAATCTTGTCTTTTTTTAGTGTAACGAAATCATTTTTACGAATGTGATTTTTCATTTCTTTTCAATCGAAAAACTTTATGATGATAAAAAATAATCGTAAAATAATTTGCAGACTTGGTGCGAAGCTGCAACGGATGAAGGGGCCGAACAAAATCTCAAGTTAGATGTCCACAGCCCAGGTCGCTTGAGAGTTATCGGATCGGTTTCAAACACAGAAGCCTTCGCAAAAGAGTTCAACTGCCCAAAAGGCAGTCCCATGAACCCTGAAGACAAATGCACAATTTGGGAAACCGATTCTGGACAAAGTCTCGCCAGGCATTCAAGATTCCGCAAACGGAAGCGCATTTCAAAGATTAAAAACTGATGAAATTGATTTTGTCTGTATGAATAGTTCAAATATGTCATGAGTTATAATTTTAATAAAACATTAACAGAATTGGTTCATTAAATCCATTACCTACACCACCAATTTGCCTAGTCCTGTATGAAAGTTATTGAATAGTTAGCTTTGATGTTAATAATTAAGCTACAAGTACAATTTGGATTTTGGTTCGGTGGATGAATAACGGATAACGGACATAATGAGAAGTTGATAATTTTGAATACGATCTCGTTGATTATGATTATAATTATAAATAGAAATAGACATGAGTTGGTAGTGTAGGTTAATAATTAAACGTGCGATGATGACAGTGTAATATGTAAATGAAACACGGATATCCGTCTGTTTGTGCTGGATAATGTAAACTGATAGACGTTAAATATCTCCCCGGGTCGAAAAATTTAAACTGATTTTAAGCTAAATGATCTGCATTTGAACTTATTGATCTGTATTTGAACTCTTAAAAACATTTTCATCTGTATTTGATCTACTATTGAAATTATTTTTGATCTGTTTTAAGTCTAAATAACTTTTTAGTAAAATAATTGAGCAACTATGAATATTTTATGCTGTTTCTAATCTAATGAGACTAAAAAGTTTTAAAAGTTTGATCGGTTTTTAGTCTAGTTAATTTATAGATGGACGTTATGTATTGTTTTCAAATTCAATATGAAATCTTATACTGTTTTTGTTCTACAATTTTCACTTTAAATGTTCGAAGGCCAAAAGTCGACTAAGATAGTGACTTATAATTTTTTGGACTCAAAAGTATCTCATTAAAAATTATAAGCCACATTTATTTGAAAAAATTTAATGAGCGGTATTCACTACTTGGTAGTTCAAAGAATACCGTTTGGTATACATTGCACTACGAAATAGGGAATAGTCACTATTTCAATTTCAGAGAATGAAAAGCTGTGCCCTGTAGAAGATCCTCGAGGATATGAATAAAATAATAATAAATAAATATATTATTATTATTATCTAAATCGTAAAAGGTCTGTTTTTGATCTACAGGTGATCAAAAACCGACTAAAAATTATGGAACGTTTTGGTCTGTTTTTGACCTTGATGCGATCAAAACCAGTTAAATGATTGTGACAAAAAAAGTCTGATTTTGGTCTTGAAACAATAGAAAACAATTTTATTATAACATCAAAAATGGTCTAAATTGGGAATAGTACGGGCAAAAATAGATTAAATTCTTATATAAAATAGATACACATAATAAAATTAAATTGAATGAAAAATATTAAAAATTTTCATTAATCATAAAACAGACTAAATTTTTTGACCCGGGTCTTTAGATAAATATTAGCCGTTCAAATTTAACACTACACTTAGTGCGATTTTCACACCGTCCGTGTTAAAAATTTTTACACCGAATCATTTACACCACACCGAGTCCAAAAAATTTTTTACAGAGTGATTTGAGGATTTTGGAATCGGTTTTGATGCACGTGGGTGGTTGGCCAATGGTGATGAATCCCGATGAATGGAACCAAAAAAACACCTGGCAGAAAGTCGAGTAGTATTTCTTTCAATTAAGATCCAGTTATGTTTTTTATAACTTCAATCTTCCTGGAGTTGACCAAAATCCGGGAAATAACTCGAAAATAAAGCCGGGATATATTCCGAGAGTTGGGTACAGGGAATTAGGGTTCCGTGATTTTGCATCTAATAATTATACCAGGTAAACCGATTTCATTGTGACCATTGCTAAAATGTTTGTAAAATATACTCAAGCTGCTATTTCTGACGAAGTTATCAGCATGCATTAATTATTTTTGAGTTTCTATTTTATAATTTATTCTTACAGATTTCACATCATTCTGAAATGTCGGATGATAAACAATTCTCGCTTAATAAATTCATTGAATTTTATGAAAATACTGCCACAGATTTGAAGCTAGAAAATGAAGAAAAAATAAAATTTTCGAAATTGATACAAAATGTTTTTGATCTAATAAATAAAGATCATGATCCGATGATGAATGTCACTGTCAGAGATCAAAATTACTATGCTAATTTGTCAGTATAGTTGAGTAAAACATCTCCAAGGACAATTGGTAAATTCTGGTAGATTATTTTGCACACCTCATATCGCGAAGCAGTTGAGGAACAGTTAGACCTCGTTATAAGACTATTAGTTTCTTTCTCAAGCTACCGCTAGTCTTATTTAAGATTTTTATATTTTTTAAAAAATCATTTCATCCTATAAGGTAAAAGCCCCAATAGATGATCACGTACCAGTATATGATCACTCCATGTATCTGTATATCTATATTCACAAATATACTGGTACATGATCATCTATTGGGGCTTTTACCTTAAATAGTAATAATTTTTAAAAAATCAAAAAATCATCTGTAAAAAATTTTTTAATTATTTTTTTTCTTTTCAAAAGCATTGATGCAATTTATTTTTTTCTTTAAAAATAAATGAGCGTTATGAAGCGTGCACTTTAAAATTTTCTAAACTCTTGATACAAATTGCGGTGTACCTGATTAATATAATAAAATTTTTTAGTTAATTACATCCACTGGCATTTCGTTTGCGATCTGATGATTTATTCTAGCGAAGATATAAGAAATTTGTTCATTAATTTGGAAAATGAAGAAATCGGTATTGTTGAACGAAAACCTCGGTAAGAACTATTTATTTATTTTCATTTTTATATTAAATCGTTCATGGTTCATTTTTTGTCCAGTTGGCTGGAATGTATTGGAGAAATTGAACTAACTGATGCAGCAGCTTATGCATTCACTAAGAAATACTTCTCTAAAGATAGCGAACAAAAAGTAAGTATCCTTTCTTCTACTCTTGATTTTAAAATTGTTAGATTTAAAATGATGAATTCATTGAATTTTTAGGCGCGAAGTATGTTAGCTGCGATTCATGAAAGTTTGCAGATAATGATTGAAAAGTCAAATTTAATGACCGGAGAACTTAAAGAAGATATATTGAGGAAATTGAAGAAAATGAAGATTTTTATAGGGTTTCTACAGTGGTATAAAAATCAGACTCATGTTGATAATATATTTAAAGGGGTATTTTTTTTAAATACATTTTTTTTTAGTGTTACTACATTTATTGCTTTTTTAAAAGTAATAAAGAGTTCAATTTTTTTAAAATACAGAATTTTTTTGATTTATTTTAAAATATTAACTTGTTCATATCTTCGAAAATTTGCATTTTTTGAGTATCAACATAAAAATCAATTTTGTAGAAAATTAAATATCTTAAAAATGTTTTCTTTGGAATTTTTTTGGTAAGATAAGCCATTCTCTTAATATATATAAAAAAAAAAAAAAAAAAAAAAAAACACGAAAAAATTATTGATTTTCATAGCGAGAAGTTAAAAAATAAAGAAAATTACTTTGAGAACTAATAAAATTCACGTAAGATGAGAGAATAAAATTGTCAAAATCTCTTTTGAAGAGAGTTCAATATACTATAAACAATAGTTTTTATCAATATGGTGCTCAGTAATAAATTTTGCGTCATTGTGTCAAGAAATTTTGTATTAAAAGTTTTTATGTTAAATATTTAACACTTTTGTGTGTAAATTTAACGTATTTTTTAAATTACAAAAATTAAATATGAAAAGTGAAGTACTTTGTTAAACTTTTATTTTATTTGACATTTTTTCTTTTAAAAAGCAATAAATGTTATATTTATACTCTCGAAACGTATTTTTTTTTGAGTGAAAAAAGTAGTTTGATAATGAATAATGATGATAATAATTAACATTTTATAATTTATTATTCTTACAGTTAAACATAGGAGATTGCTACATGGACAATATACTCAGCTACCGTAAATTCGAATTGAAGGTTGGATTAACAAACATGTTAAACCTAGCAAGTACTTACGAGGGGTAATCAAATATCACATAAATTTGTTTTATAACTGATAAATGATGACAAATGTTGAAATAATGATGTATAATTTGTAAAATGAAATATTTTAAATTCTAGATGGGATGTGGATCCAATTAATGTTAATGCACGGTACCAAAATAATATCATAAGTTCGTTTATTTAAATAATTATTATTTTATCCAATTGCAACATGAATTGGCTATTATTATTTCTGTTGAATGTAAAAATAATTTACAGGTGTTCCGGTCGCGAATCTGCAGCCCCCGCTGTTTACGTTCAATCTTCCTGAGTAATTAAAAATAATTAATTTACCATATTTATTATTGATTAATTATTATTTATATCATATCATTTTTAGGCCAGTTAATTACGGAATATCTGGAGGAATTATTGGCCACGAAATGAGTCATGGGTTCGATAGCGAGGGTGAGTTGAAAATAATTATTATTTTATTTAAATTTCATAGTTATTTTTTCTTTATTTCTTCTTTTTTTTAGGACTTTTGATCGATGAGAATCAAGAGAAGAGAAAATTACCAGACGTGGTTATTGAAGTAATCAACGCTCGGATGGAATGTTTCGCTACTCAGTTTGACAAAATATACACTGATAAAATTGGAAATATTACTGCAGATCAACAAGTACTAAAATTTTTTTATTATTATATTATTATTATCTTCATATATATTATTACCCGTGTAAAAAAAAGTTTCCTGAAAAGTTCCGGAATAGTTCCTGGTCCGGAACGTTCCTATGATAAGACAATCCGGAACATCCCCGGAATACTTTTGCAATGTTCTCGAAATAGTTCTGGAACATTCATGGAACACTTCCGGAACATTTTCGGAAAATCTCCGACAGACTTATAAAACATCGCTGGAATACTTCCCGAATAAATTGGGAATACTTACGGAACATAATCCAAACGTTTACCGGAAATGTTCCAGAAGCATTCGAGGATTTTTCCAGGGATATTTTAAACATATCCCCGATGTATTCCCAATATATTTTGTAACTATTCCCGATTTGTTCCGAAAGTATTTCGGGAATATTCCAGGAGTGTACTGGAGATGTTCTGGAAGTATTCCCAATTTATTCTGGAAGTATTCCAGCGATATTCTATAAATCAGCCGGAGATTTTCCGGAAATGTTCCGAAAGTGTTCCACGGATGTTCCAGAACTATTTCGAGAACATTGCAGAAGTATTCCGGGGATGTTCCGGATTGTCTCATCATAGGAACGTTCCAGACCAGGAACTTTTCCGGAACTTTTCAGGAAACTTTTTTTTTACACGGGTATTACATCTATATAATTAAGAGAATAAGGAAAATTTTGTCTCTGGCATATTTATATGTTAAAATGAAACACGGCAGAACGAAAAAAAAAAAAAAAATTACATAATATAATGTAACGTGGCGCTTCATGTAAAAAACTGGAAAAGTTAATGTTTCAGATTGTAAGTTTTTCAGATTTTGTAAGAATTAGATTGTAAAATTTAAATATTATACTTAAAGCTATAAAAATTAACATTTAAAGTTTGAATTTTAAAAATGTTATTTCTAACTGCAATTTTCCTAGTTTTAAATTTGAAACTAGACTTATTACTTATTACAATCAACTTATTACAAAAAAATTTATTTTTATACATAAATTACATTTTTATTAATTTGTATCATTAAGGAAAATTTTGAATTAATTTTCATTTATATACATTTAGAAAATGTTTCATATCAACAATAATTAATAATGATAATAATTCGGATATATGTCTGTCTGTCTGTCAGTTAATATAAATTGATAGACATTTAGAATTTTATCGAATAAAAAAAAGGTATAATAGATTTAAATGTCTGTTAAAATTATAATTTTTTTACTAGGAAGTAAAACGATTGTGATAATTATAATTACAAAATCCTTGAGTTAAAAAGATATTTTGAGGATGTATCGAAGATATGAAACAGATAGTACTAATGAGACTATTCTTGAATGAGTAGACAAGAGCATTCAGTGTTTAATACTGACTCTGACAACTAGCTTCAGAAATGATCTACACAATAGGGTTTGAATTTAAAGTTATAAAATAAGGTAAAGCAACATATTGATAAAAATCCATTGTTAATATTTTATTTTTTAGACTATTTTTATTAGCAACCAGCTCGATTGGATTTTCAAGAAAAATTCAATCACGAGAGCCCGATGATTCTATTTCAAATCCGATGGGATGGTTATTTGATATTGAAGCAGAAAATAATGGAGAAAATAAAAATGAGCTGAGGGAAACTGAGACCGTTTGCCTTACAAAAGAATGTCGGATAATTGGTATGTATTGCTTTATAACTTTCTTTCGTGGTATCAATTTTTTCTTTTTTATTTTAATAAATAATTTTTCAGCTGATGAGTTTTTGCGCAGTATGAACAAATCAGTTGATCCTTGTGACGATTTCTACAAATTTACTTGCCAAGGTTGGACTACTACCGATGCTCCTTCGTACTTACCACTTTGGGCGCGTTTTATAATGTTCCAAGAAGTCGTTTACAAACGACTGAAGGGTATTTTGGAAAAAGACCAGCAGCCAGACGATATTTTGCCGGTAAAACAGGCAAAAAAATGGTTTAAGACCTGCATGGATTCAGGTTGTTATTAATTTATCCCTGCATAATTCCCAAACACAAAATAATAATAATTTTCATTTAATAATGAATGAATTAATTAAATGTTTGTGCGCAGAGGGTCTGAATAGACGCGGCATAAAAACATTGGAATCGATACTGATGCGCGTGGGAGGCTGGCCAATTACATTAGACTCTGAAGAGTGGGACGAGGACGCTTATAATTGGGAAAAAATAGATAATTATTATTTCCAATTAACGTCCTCCCATATTTTTTACCAATTTAATATATTTCCATACGTCGGCGCTACGGATGATGACATTGGGGTGAGCTTTATTGCATATCATTATTTTTTTCGCCAATTTATAATGAATTATGCAATCATAAATCGATCATTATGATCTATGGAACTTTATTCAAATTTAATTATTATAATTAAAGATCTCACCAGGTGATTTGCCGCTGGGGGAAAAATTGTCTGATAAATATCGTGATTATAAGGGAAATGACTACGACGCGTACAAGGAATTTGTTTATAAGGTCGTTGAAGTTTTTTCTAAAAACCATAAAGGCAAAAATTTTTATAGGGAAAAACTTGAACGAGATGTTGTTAGTATAGTCGAATTTGAAAAGGAATTATTTATGGTAAGTATCAGCTCAATGCTAATAAACAATCTTAATTATTCATTTTTTTTAGATTTCATGAAAATCTAATTATTGCATTTGTCCTTATAACGGAATTTTTGAAAAATTTTGCTATTTTTCTATTTAGTCCGTTGGTTAGCTTTAAAAATACATTTTCTGCCCTCCGGCTGGAAAGTGGCAACTTTCTGGCCGCTGCGCTAAACAAAGTTGCCACATTCCGACTACGTCGAGCAGAAGAATAGTATACACACCTTGGCCAGTAAATAAGAAAGCCTCAGATCACATGTTTGTCAGCCTCGGCTTCGCCTCGGCCAACAATTACATGTGATCTGAGACTTTTCTTATTTTACTGGCCTAGGTATGTAATATACTATTTCTTGCTCTCCTAGCCGAAAGTACGCTCTTCCTGGCAGCAATTTACTTCAGGAAGAGCAACTTTTATGGCCTGCTCTAACGCATGCGCGCTACGCATATTTTCTGGCTCGGCAGCACAGAACCTTGCTTTCTTTCGTATTTTCGTGGCGCGACCGGCCTATACAGCGAGTTTCAACTGTATATATAACAGTCACAACATCGTCTGTATGTAACATGTCAGCGCATAAACTAACCAAAAAATGTCAAAAAAATAAAAATAATTTTGAACTAGATCATTGTTAATGAACTATTTAATAATAATACTGCACAAATAATTTATATAAAAAGTTTAAAAAATAAAACATAATAGTTTTGTGAATTTTATTTGCTTTTTTTTTATATTTTGATAGTTAGTAAAGCAATGTTTATAAAATGATCCATGTACTCTACAAACTTGTAATAATTTAATTTCAATCTTTCTTAGCCGTCGATTACTAATTAAAAACTAATTTTTAATCAACTTAAAAAAATAAATTCTGTAATTAGAATGAGTTTAAATATTTATGACAAATTCTGTGTATGATATCACTCTTAATCAGAGCATTTGTTAGTAAAATTTAAAATAACATTTTTTTTCAATTTATTAACTTTCATTTTTATTTTTTTTTATACCCGCCCCGACCAGCAAAGCCTCGGCTTTGTAAAAGTCGGGCGGCGCCCCCCTCACGTCCGGCAAAACCCCTTCCACGGGGTTACGTACTTTCGGCTGGAGAGCAAGAAAAATAGTATACAACCCATGACCAGAATGTTGGATACCTTGACGTATGTGATATGATGGCCTCGGCTACGCCTCGGCCATCATATCCCATACGCCAGGAAATCCAACTTTCTGGCCTTGGGTTGTAATATACTATCTATTCAAAGTTTATAAATGTATGTATTTATTCGATTTAACGCGGCTTGTCACGAAGATAGCTTTCATAATTTTTAACGGATCTGATTGAAACTGAACATATTTATTCTTTGGACGAGTCTCGAGGTCAAGTTTGAAGATGAGCCAAATCAGTCGGGTAGTGAAGAAATTACAGCATTCAAAATTTTCAAAAAATATAAACCATTACACTTTTAATAGTTTTCTTTTCAAACAGTTTCTGAACTCGATTACATCAAATCTCTGTAAGATACATCTAAAAGCTTGTTAAATAAGCTTCAATTTCCAGGTTTACTTGTTTATGTAAACCAAAATTCACTTATTTTTTTCATCTATTTGAAGAAATTTTCTTTTTACAAGTTTTTGATTGTCCCAAAAATCTATTCTCATTTCAGCTGCTAAATAATTCTTTATCAATAATATACTTTTCAAACAGATTCGTGAAGATGATGACGAAGGAGATGGATTTCAGCGACAAAGAATTGGCAAATTTATTGATTTCTACGAGTCAGAAATAAAAAAGTCAAACCTTGAAGCCTTTAAAATTGATTTCAAAAAATCAATAACTGAATTACTAGCTATGGTCGGTCAAAAATACAATAGTTCAATGGAAATGAGCATCAAAGACGATGTTTACTTTCCAAAGCTAGCTAAGCTGATGAAGAAGACACCAAAAAAAGTAATAAGTAAGTAAATTGGTTACCTTATTTAAATTGGTTTGATTGACAAATATTTGACCAATTATTTGATAGTCAATTACATGCACTGGCATTTCGTGAGCAACATGCTTGAGCACACAACCAACGAAATGAGGAACTTGATTTTCGAACTGATGGAAAGGGAGATTGGTGTTACTGAGCGACCTCCAAGGTAGAAATTAGTAATCAAATTTAAATAATTATGTCTAATTAATTTAATGGAAGAGTTTAATGAATTTCAAATATTTGGAAAGATGGATGGAGTGCGTTGAATTGACCAAAATGCAGGAAGCGGTAGCGTACGCTTTCATGAAAGAGTATTTTCCTTCAGAAACCAACACTAAGGTCAGTAACAGCAATCAAATTGATTGATCGTTGCTTCTATTAATTATTGATGACTTAATCAGATGCAAGAGGTGATTAATAACGTACAAGGCAGTGTTGAGACATTGATTGATAATTCGAATTTCATGAACACCGAGGTGAAGAAGGCTTGGATAACCAAGCTCAAGAATATGAAGTTTTTAGTCGGGTTTCCTCAGAGTTTTCAGAACAATTCCGCCATCATCGCTTCTTTTCACGGGGTGATTATTTAATTATTGGAATCTAATTTACTGAACCTAACTAACTGGTTAATTAATTGTTGTAGTTAATTATTGGTTCCGATTTGATAGACAATAATTTGAGTTACGATAGATACAAAGTAAGATTCAAGTTAAGGAACTTTATGACGACAGGTCCTGTAGTGGGGTATGTTACAATGAGGATCTAATGGATTAAAACAAATTAACTTGATACAAGAGAAGAATTCTTGAATCAAGAAAATCAATCTGAAGAGATGCTTTTTCTTGAATCAACTAAATTAAGAAAAATTTCTTAGTTTAAGAATTTTTCTATTTTAATTAAGATGAATCCCTTCAAAATGATGTTTTTAGTTCAATAATTTTTTTCTTGAATCAAGCTAATTTTTTCTTCAGTTTAGATATTAAATGGTTAATAATGAGCACTAACGTCTTAATTAAGATTTTTTTCAATAAAATAGAATAAAGTAGAACCACCGGTTTTGAACACTTTGGTGCTATTTTTGGACACTTTGGAATTCAATGACCGTGCAGAAAATTGTAATGTCAAAATAATATTTTCACAGAATTTTTAAACGCTTACATTCATAAAAACAGAATTTAAGATACTATTATGTTTATTATTTATACAATGATTTGGACATTAAATGTCTAAAAACGGTATTGTATCCATAAACGGTACTTCTATCGTACTTGCGATCTGACATGTTTGTTTAATGAAAGTACATAGTCGAAAAAAATTTTTCAAAATTGTTGGCTAAGACGTTGTTGCTTATAAATTATTAGCATGTAAATATAAATGAAGTAATAATAATGTTTTTTTTTTTTAAATAGTTGGTCGACGGAATCATTGACGGTTGGAGCAAGTTATGGTGGAAATGTTATAGGTACGTTTTTGTAAATTAATTGTTATAATATTACAATTCAGATTAGTTAATTTCCAAAAAATTTTAAATATTTTGAACATTATAAATAGCTCAGAGAATTCAAAATAGTCAAATAGTTTGAAATGAAGAAAATAAGTTTCATTGTAAAGTCGTGTAGAATTGAGTGTGAAAAGCAACCACTTTAAAAAAAGTTAAAGATAATGAAAAGTTCAGAAAACAAATTTTGATTTTTTTATTCAGAGGTAAAATCTCTTTTAGTTTTTTGACGACTCACTGTTCTTTTTGACAATATAAAAAAAATCGATTTTTTGTAATTTTCTATGGAATTTCTTCAAAACATCAAAAAATTCCTATATCTTTTGAGTTATAAAACGGGTCAGAAAACTTTCAAATTACAGAATTGTTAAAAAAAAGTAAATGAATAATTAATAATATTAATTTTTTCTGTTATTTTAGGTCGATAAAATATTTATACATATTTAGTAGTAATTGATAATTTGAAAATGAGGGGATCAACGAATCGCATCCCACATTATATTAATTAATAAATAATTTGTTTACAGTTGTACCTGCGGCGCTGTTTCAGCCTCCGCTTTTAACTCCAAATTTACCAGAGTACTCATTAATATATGATAGTTATTACAATATTACAAATGAGTGAATTGCTTTTAATTAACTCACTGATTATATTTGTAGATTTGTTAACTATGGCATACTTGGAACGACTATAGGCCATGAAATCGGACACGGATATGATGGGATGGGTAAGACCCTATTTTCATACACTTAATGTAATTAAAATTATTATTTGTTATTAATTTAATTTTCGTGGTTTTTAAGGAATATTCGACAGTGGAGATTACGAGGAAATTCCGATCACGAAAGAGGATGAGAATATTGTTCTTGATAGCTTTAAATGTTTCTCTGAATTTTATGAAAACTTCATGAATAAAACTGATTATTCAGAAGATGTAATTGCAAAAAATTTTGTTAATTTAATGTGCTGAAAATATTATATTAATGATAATTATAATTTATGTTTGCAGGAACTCAGTTTTGGTAATCGTACTTTAGGAGAAAATTTGTCTGACGTAATGGGAATCCATGCAGTATTCGACGCATACAAAAAATTATTATCTAAAACAGGCGGTGCTGATAGAAAATTACCAAATTTTGAAGAGTTTACTGATGAGCAAATGCTGTTTATTTCTTATGGAAATGTAAGTGAATATTTTTAATCCTGAGATATTTTTATCTTAATTTAGTTGAAATTTTGATTGTTTGATATATCAAAAAACTAACTTTTGAATATTTCAGATGTGGTGTGAGATAGCCAACGAGCAGTTTGCTGAGAAACAAAGAAGAAATGACGTCCATAGCCCAGGTCGCATAAGAGTATTAGGTGCGTTAAAAAACAGCCCGGAATTCACAAAAGCATTTAATTGCCCCAAGAGAAGCTCCATGAACCCGGATAAAAAGTGCAACATGTGGGAAGCTCAAGTTAAACCTAAAAGTCGTCGACGGTATGGAAAACATCATACGTGGATTGTGAATTGATGATAGTTTAGTAAATGCTCGTCATTTTTTAAATTCAGTTATTTATATACTCAGAAAAAAAACAATAATATTTACTGTTTTACATATCATGTTCCTGAAGCTAAAAAGACGTATAAAAAATTTTTTTTAGTAATTTTTCATACTTTTAACATTTCTAAGTTAATCGGAGCAATAAAAGTTTTAAATAGAGATCAGTTGTATTTTTCTAAAATTCTTTTCAATAGATCATGGCAATAATTGCTACAGTAGCGCTCAAAAGTATTTTGACAAATATATTTAATGCTTTAATTAAAAATAAATATGAAACACAATAATCATTTATTTATTTTTTTAACAGCTTTTGAATAATCTACAGAATAGTGTCAAAGTGGTCCTTGTTCGTAACAAAAAAAAGTTTAATTTTTAAAATATTAAAAAAATGGTGGCTCTAAAGTATTTTGACATTGTTGAAAAAAACTAACGCATAATGTTGTCAAAATACTTTTGAGCGCTACTGTATATTAGCATAGTTGAAGTCAGTGCTTAGAATTGAAAATAAAATGCCATTCGGCCTCACCCGAAATGTAGGGTAGATTTCATTTGATATATGTTACGTGCATCAAATCAAAGACAATTTCATGAGCTTTCACATGAATTTTCCGAAAATTAGCTATTATTTCTCAATCAAGAGTTATACATTAATGAAGTGACCGAAAACGTGATTTTAACTATTTTGAAAATTTTAAATGGCCACCATTTCTAAACTAATTGATCGATTTTGCTCATCTACGAACTCGTTCAAGGTAATTACCCAAAGAATACGTGTACTAAGTTTCATCAAGATCGGTTGAAAACTTGTGCAGATATCCCGATGACAAGATCGGTTATATTACATATATATACATACATACATATTAAAATTTCTAAACGCTAATATAGTAATAATTACTATTTGATACTGGCATTATAACTATTCTTTTTTCTCCGTGACAGTTAATAACGAATTCTGATTTTAAGTATGGATAATTTTTATGAAAAAAGGTAAAATCAGATTTTTGCAGTAATTAATAACTAAAAAAAAAATAAAAAAAGTTTTAAAAAACGTTTTTCATAGGAAGTGAATCCATTTGTCTCTGAGTGTAGCATAAACGAATTGTTAAAATATTAAGAGAAGTGGAAGATAAAAAAGGGATGTATTTCTCGGCGGATTAACGTGAGTTGAAAACTCACATGGGAATCATCATCTGTATTGTATCGTAAAAAGCCCGTATCTCTTGGGTCTCGGGTCATGCGTATCGTAAATGAATTACCTCATATCTGCTAGCACACTCTGCAGTTACAGACTAGACTATCGCCCTTATGTGTATATATGTACATTTCTCACACCACTCACTTCCGTTCAATTGTACTGAATTTTATCCCGTGCAATGAAACACTAAATAACCAGCTCCGTTTATTTCCATTTGTGTTTCTCAGCAAATTTTCCGATAAACATTTAACGGTGTTAATATTTACGGATTTGCTATCGTTGGTAGTTTATAACTTTCCTGATGAATTATGACTGAAAAATCTAATGGAATGAAGATGCAGATGTGAATGAGGTTTTTTGTCGAGAAGTTCCTGGCCCCAGGCTGGGCGGATGCTTTAAATGTACATATATTTGCAAAGATAATCAAATTGTCAGTGAGTATCATTGGAGTTAGTTGGTCTAGTTTCTCTGGTCAAACGGACGTCCCTTGAGAATTAAATCGAGATGGATAACTCGAGAAGCATCCCTAATCAAACTCAAGTGGATTCTGAAACTATTCATTCCAGTTTTTTTGGTTTTAGATCGATAGTTTTGCTGGTGTATAAATTTTGATAATTTAAGAGAATTTATCGAATTGCACGAGTTTTTGGTAATTTATAAGGTAATTAACATTGGTAGTGGATGAACAATTTCATTTTTTGCTCACATAGTCGAAAATAACGTGATATTAATTTCATCGAGGAAATTAATAGATCTGTTTTTTTATCTAGCGGCTGCTGTAATTGGAATTTTCGAACCGCTCAAATTTATTTTACATTTTTAAAATGATAAAAATTGTAAAATGTGAAGATACAAATAATACTAAAAGAAAAAACATACTTTTTTGCCCTCCGGGCGGAAAGTGGCAACTTTCGTCCCGCTGCGCTAAACAAAGTTGCCGCTTTCCGCCTTCGTCGAGCAAAAAAATAGTATACACTCCACAGGAAGTAAATAAGAAAGCCTCAGATCACATGTTTGTCAACCTCGGCTTCGCCTCGGCCGACAATTACATGTGATCTGAGACATTTCTTACTTTACTTCCCTAGGTGTGTAATATACTATTTTAACGCAATTAATAGAAATTTTCGTCAAAAAAAGCTTAATTTCCAACTTAATAGAAGCAACTATATTTTTTTCAGCTCAATATTTCGTCAGTATATTTAATTTTATGTCAATTAAATCACAAAATATTCAGAAGTTTTTCTTAATCAACATATTTTTCTTTATACCTCGGTCGAAAGTACGCATCTTTTGCACCTATTTCGCGGCAGAAAGTTAAAGATTCGTGCATTGATTAAGCTACACATTCGCCTTCTATAACAGCGGGAGCAAATGCTTTCGCTACCGCGACTGACATTAGTCATTTGTTACTAACTATGTTTTGTTTACGCTGATCATTTACGATTGATGGTACAATACAACTTGATTATATTTCTTTCTTTCTTTTACTTACATGAAATATTTCATATATAGATAGAGATATAGATAAAAATATAACTGTCGTAAGAGTGAGTAGATCATCCGATGTAACTTTATAACCAGGTTGTACTGTACTGAGATTCAGTTTGACAGTGACGTGTGTAAAATGGATCAACTTTATTGAATTAATGAATTATTTAGAAAAATGTACGCAGTAACAACAATTTAATTTGATTTTTATTAATTATTGTTAATTTTCAGATAATATGCTCGTTTTTTCTATTTTTAACCGAGAATAATCTTTATTATGTTTGTTGAATTCAAGAAATTTCAGTTTTATTTAATCTAAAAATTAAAAAAAAAAAAATGTTTTTTAATTATTTTTTATTTGATTTTACATTAATTTTGTTTTATTTGAGGCCTGCCCCCCCCCCCCCCCGACCAGCAGCACTCGCTTCGCTCGTGCCGCAAATGTCGGGGGCAGCCATCAATTTTTTTTCGATACAGTGCATGAAATATTTTACGTACTTTCGACCGGCTATAAAGAAAAATAGTATACACTACACGGGCAGAAGTCATCATGGCGCGCAGTGCAGAAATCTCAAACTTTCTGCCCTAATAGTGTAATATACTATTCTTTTGAATCAATAGTTTGAGCGCAATTTAAATGTTTGTAAGCATGACCAAAGTCTAAATTATGAACTTTTGAAAAATTATCTGATTTTTCAGTAACATTACAGTTCAATAATCATAATTATTCATTAAATAAGCAGTAGAATAAATTACAGACCGAAAAACAAAGCGCTATTAATTTCATCGATAAAATTAATAGATCTATTTTTTGCTTAAATAACTGCTGTAATTGGAATTTTTGAACCATTCTAATTCACTTTACATTGTATACATTCCTAAAAGAGTAAAAAGTGTCAATTATTGAAACCTTGACACTATAATTTAAACAAACTCGATTTTTTGCCTGAAAACGTAGTTGCTAGATCAA
The DNA here is from genome assembly GCF_020080835.1 of Cotesia glomerata. NCBI lineage: Eukaryota > Metazoa > Arthropoda > Insecta > Hymenoptera > Braconidae > Cotesia > Cotesia glomerata. The sequence goes on from NC_058162.1 coordinate 7,371,832, forward strand.
GGTAGCTCAACGAGCATTAGCATGCAGTCAGCATCAGCGTCCAGACACATAACCGCAAGTATTATTTTGAAATATGATACAAAATAGAAATGGCCTCCGGTTACTACTCACATTATAACAATAATAACAATAACAATAACAATAATATGCACATGTCGCGAGAACGAGTTACGAGTATTCTCAGTACTTGGGTGACGCGGTGCGATATGCCACGTACAGAGTTATTTCAGCAAAATAAAATTATTTTTTTTGTCGTACCACACACAAGTTAAGCTAAGAGTGTCATGCCGTGAGAGCGCTGCGGTTAAAGAGATCCTCCAGGGTGATCCGACTCGCGAGATATTTTCCCCAGGATCCACTACACATTTTGTCTACTATGTTTCGCGCACATTACACAACTATTCGCTTATTGTTACCAATAAAACTGGACTGTCTCATAGATTTCGCGCAGGTCAAGGATTTTCATTCTTTTATTTTATGTTTTATGTTATGCATGATTCATAATAAGAAGCATTAGAGTGTTCTACGATCGAAAATTTTTTTTGCCTCCTCTACAATTATTTTCATTGTTATACTCTTGTTAGTTCACGGACAGCAAGATAATTTATATACCATCAAACAGATAATTAAATCAAGATTAATTTTGTAATTTCTAACAATTTATTTAGTGTAATACAGACGATAAAATCATTAAAATAAACTAACAAATTTGTTCTTGTCAAGCAATAGAAAAATTTTCGTAGCTAGGAAACACGATGACTTTACAAAAAGTCCATTATTTACGTCATTTTTTTTTAATAGACTTGTTTTGTCCCTTAAAGGATTTGATATCTCAAATGACTATCTAAATTGGTGTCCAATTACAATTAGTTAGTTCTAATTAAAGAGCTCTAAAATTAACGCGAAATATTTTAAGTATAAATTACTTCAATAGTTGATAACAATAAATTTTGTTCTTTTTGTACTTTGCTCTATAAATTACCGACATAATATATTGCTTATTAAAAATTCAATAAGTATTATGAATCATGAACTTTTGAATTTTCCAAATTTTTATTTTATTTAGTATCGATAATGATAATAAAGGATAGTAATGTGGATCATAAAAGCGGTCAATGCTCATTAGGACTAAAAATAATTGAATTTTTTAAAAATATAATCTAAAACAAAAACAATAGAAGAAAAATGAATCTCCTGGAGTCAACGTTGCTCAAAAAGGTACAAAAGGTTATCGTTATCAGTTATCATATATGAAGCTTGTTATTTATTAAATTAACCTTCATATCACGTCCACATTCTTATCGTAACGATCGTGGAAAACGTCTTATTTGAAAAATACTATTTTAGGTTTTTTGCCCCGCGGAAATGGATAAAAATAAATATAGAACGAGATAAAGAATAAGAAAAAGTGGAAAAGGTAAAGTTGTACCATTTATCTCCGGTTATTTTCATGCTTATCGTTACCAATTTATATGATTGTGTGTGTGAATATCAGTATCAAAAACAGTTTGTATGTGAAATTGTGTACGGAAGAGATACTCATGTTCTGTTTGTGACAGATTCGATGTAGCAAAAGCTGTATATAGTTGTATATAGGGTACGGTACACTCTTCGCCGCCCGGTACCACCATTGTATCATTGTGTAATCGGATGTATAAATGCTAGCCCATTCAGCTAGACCGTTTCTCTTCATATATATCTGCTTGTGTTTGGGTTTGTGTTTATGTTTATATGTACGTTTCAGTCATGTTTTAGGGACAATGTCTACATAGCTGAACATGACAACTTTACAAGGTTTCTGTCACAACCAATGATCAGATATGGCTATTTTTTGGCATTATATTGCTGTTAATGTTGATGCTATTTGTTTTTATAAAATTGAAAATTTCACTTTTTGAAATGTCATTATTCAACGGCAGGAGGCTGTATCTGGGTTTGTCATTAATTGATGATCATTTTTAAGAATTTATTGTCGATTTTCAGGTGATTCAATACTTGAGTGTTAAAAATTGGTGATAAAAAAATCAAAAATAATTTTTAAATTCTCATTGATTTTTAAGAATGAATCAAATCTTTTGTTATGCTTTGGGAGGAAGGTTCAATTTCTTTTTAAAATAACTTACTCAAATTTTAATGTCTAAACTGTAGTCACATTATTTGTTTATTTAATAACGTAAAGTTGCACTTCAACTGGAAAGCTAATTATCAACTGTTAAATTTTAATTGAATTGTTAGTATTTATTTTGGGCTTAATTTTATAACATAATATTAAAGTAAGATCTTTGATTACAATTCTATAATTTATTCTTAAAGGTTTTCTGTAATTAGGAATACATAACAATTCGTAGTGTATTCTATGAGTTACATTCTGTAACTGATTAAAAAGGTATTAAAGAACATACATTGCAGTTTTAAATATCATTACGCCACGGGAATAAACTGGTAATATGGTGCGTTCTGCTCAGACGCTGGCGTATGAACATCACCGTCAGCAATTTTGAAAGATAACATTAAAAGAATAAGAAAAAATCTACAGAGGCATAACACTTTACAAAATATTTCCAAATTTTTGATTTTTTTGAATCAAAATTAGTATAACTAGATGAAAAATTAAAGATTATGTCAAAAATTTATTTCTGAAGGTTAATTTTGAAAAGCGAATCAAATTTTCACTGAAAATATTCCTGTATCAAAATAAGTTGAAACTTGATAAAAAATAAAAGATAATAACCAAAAATTTATTTTTAGCGTTAAATTTTGAAGAACAGATTGAATTTTAACTAAAATTTCCTAATTTTCTTATCACAGCTTGTTTAATGTGATTAAAAATTAAAAATTTGCCTACTAGCAGCTAATTCCAAAGAAAAAATACAAAATTTCACTGAAAATTTTTTAAATTTTGAATCAAAATCTATTTAATACGATGAAAAATAAAAAATAAAGTTCAAAATTTGTTTCTAGCTGCGAATTGAAAAAAAAAAAAATCAAATTTGCCTTGAACTTTTGAACACTTCCAAGCTTTTAACCTCCAAAGGTCCGAATACGATCGACCTCGTAAAGCCTATAATTCTTCAACAACTCTGAAGACTTTCCTATCAAACTTTATACTATTTTATCAATTTCTCCAAAGATACTACCCACAAAAAACTTGTTTCATTACTCTAAAATCCACTACCGATAAAATAAAAAAAATAATAACGCGAAAACTTCTCAACAATTTAAACCCTGAAATTAAAACATAGATTTAAAAATGAATACAAAAAAAAAAAAGAAAAACCTACAAAGCTTATGTTTCAGAGTTACTATAACTCTCGTTTCACGTCAAAGCATTCGCAAAGAGCCTTAGTAATAAAAACAATAAAAGTAGGAAAGATAAGTATTTTTTATTCTTCCAAAGCCACAAAGGAGCGTGTTAATTTAAAACAAAGCTTTGATTAAATATTTCTGTCCGTCAAGATACATTACGTCTATCTTTCTAGAGGAATATATCCACTATATACCCACTGTTTTTTTCCACCCTAAAAAGTATTACTTTATTTTCTTTTTCACATAAAAGAAAAAATTTTCATAACTCGTAAGCCCGTCGAAATTTCTTAACAAACAAATACTTGATCTGTCGTTTGATCTGAAAACTAAAGCATAAAAAAAAAGTAAAAACAATGCATCGCATTCTTTGATTAAAATTTATCCACCCAGCATTTCATGTTCTCTGTACGTTTCTTTGTTCAAACAACGAATATTCATGGGATAACACTTGAAATCCGCTTAGCTCGACCTACACATTTTTTTTTTTACATACATACATAAATATTTATCGAAGACAAACACAAGCAGGTAGTATCAAAGAGTTTAAATTTGATTCTCCTTCATCCGTTTTTTTGTGTATTTATTATTATTATTATTATTATAGTTTTTGTTTTTTTTTGCAGTCAACACATATGTATGTCGGGGCAGCAAACAGAAATTTTTTACATCATCACGTAGGAAAAACATTCGAATTAAATTTGTTGATTTTGTTGATTTCCACATGAACTTTTTATGAAACATTTTAGCGAACCGGATAATTGGGAGCGAAATTGGCAGAAAGTGAAACGAAGACAAAAACTGTAAGGGCAAAGGTGAGGGTGACAACTCCCAGGTATTGGTCCACTGGCTATTTTCTATCTCCGGTATTGCTCGAATCAACCGACAGCCGGCGTTGATTCCCGCAGGACGTAACACCTCCCCCGTCAGAATCGGTGCGTTCCGAACTGTTGCATATACCAATACTGGCAATAACGATGCCGATTTGGTGATCTCTGGGTGCAGTTTACGCTGGAGAGCTCTGCACACACCGTTGTTCACAAAACTATCATCGAGTGTGTTGGTATTGGTATTAGTATATTATATACTGCTTCACCCGAGTTCGAGGGAGTGTAACCACTACACGTATCGACATTGGTTTTGATGCAATCCAGTCCTTTTTCTACCCAGATACTCCCAGTGTCGAGTGATTTTTGTCCGGGGCCAATTTGCGACAAACCCCTTGCCAATCGTTAACTATTGACATTTTGTTTTAATTTTTACGTTTTTATTTTTTGAAGAATGATCGCTTTAATGCGAGGACTGGGGTTTGAATACATGTGAAAATTATTTTTTTTAGATCTAACATGTGTTAATATTGATCTTTTGAAAGAGTTGGTTCTAATTTTTGATGAAAATAAATTATAAGTCTACAAAAAAGTCTAACAGACTAAATATCCTCCTTCAATAATATCTCGATGTTTTATTTAAAAAAAATAGAAATAAATGTATAAATGAGACCAATTTGTTCGGAGATATTAATGACCCGGAAATTTTTTTCTGATATCTTTGAACGCAGTAAAAAATTTGCGTCATTGCATCAAAAAATTTTGAGTTAAATATTTGAAACCCCCCATGAAAAAAAAAAAAAATATAAAAAAAATTTATGTTGAAAAATGTAAAAAATATATTTTAAATACATTAAGAATCTATAAAAAATATATAGAAAATATGTAAGGTAAATATATTTTTAATAACTAACTTTTGGCCGATTTTCATATATATTTTAAATATAATAAAGATCTATAAAAAATATATAAATATATAAAAAATATGTATACTTTTTTGTGGTATTTAACACAAATTTTTTTGACGCAATGACGCAAAATTTTTTAGACAACAGGCTATTTTTATCAGGATATTTTTGGACAAAATATTTATTCCCGATTCCTTACAAAGTAAGTTAACAGGACAAAATCGATAAAATGATTGATCTTGCAGGTAATTTTTAAAACTTTATAATATTTAATAACTCAAAAAAATTCAAAATTGATCAATTAGTTAATTTTTGAGAAAAAAATCTGAAAATTATTTCGGCAGAGCCCATACTCGCCCAGTGTCGACCATCAATATTTCGGTCACTATTCTAATAACAAAATTAATTTGAGGTGATGAATTTGTTGCTAATTGGTAGCTCTAATTAATTTTGTTACTTGATTAGAATCCGAGCAATCATTAGTAATGTCGGTCAATGCTGGATCGTGTCAGTACTCATTTTACAGGCGTCTTTGTTGGGCAAATTCGACGCAGTTTGTCAAATAAAAAAAGTTTATATACAGTTTTGAATCAATCGTTCAAAGAATTTGAAAGTTAGTAAATAAACTTTTCAATGCATCGTTTGATTACAATTTTTTTGGTAGCGGTTGACCCAGTTTTCTAAAAATAAAATATTAAATCCAAAAATAATGTTTCTAAAATCTTAAAATTTATAAAAAATTCGATTTTATAAAATACACTCAACTCGATAACTTTTAAAAAATAAAAATATATCTTTAAATATTCCCAAGCAAAATGTATAAAAACCATTTCAAATTATTTTATTACCGAATTCACTTGAAACTAGGTCAGAATTATTATTATTTAATAAACAATGATGAAAGTTTTATAAAAAAAAATGAATACTAAATTTTTTCCTCTGTTATTAAAAAAAATTCGTCTCATTTTTCAAAAAAAAAAAAAAAAAACTAAACAAGCGCATCCGTTAGTGTGGTCCGTTCCCATGGCTCAGTGTCTCGTTAAATTATTAATAATTTAATAACCAGTAGTTGGTGTCCGACACCCAACTCGGTCAAATGATAAAAAAGTTTAAGGATCTAATAAGGGGTTGTTACCAATATTAACGAGCTCTACTTAATATAATTTAATAATAAAAAGTTGTTTTTCTCGCGGTTAAATCCATGGTAATTATGCCGTCGAAACCAAGCAATTCAAGCTCCTCAGTCCATTCCCTGTTCAGAAACAACATACATCAACGGGCGTGGGTAGTTATATTATTATTATTATTGTGTTACATTACACGAGGGTGGTATGGGGAAATAATTCCTTCGTAAGGCCAAGAGAGTATTTAAGCTGGATGGTTGTTTTTCCCTAAAAAAGTTGCCTGACAAGCCGATACGATGACAAGACGTTCCAGCTCCAGCTTTAAACTCCAGACTGAGATTGTCCTGCTATTCTGTTAAATCCTGAATGTTGGTAGGGCTCTTACCGCTTACCGACGCGAGATTGTGGTATCCAATCTTCGCTAATGGCCGCAAAAAATAATTATAATGGACCGCTTTTTGTCGTTACACATCCCCGCGTGTATTTGGTCCCCGGTGACAACCGCGTAGGTATAATAAACAGGATAATATTGTTTGTGTCTACATTTTTCAGTAAATCTGAGTGTTGTTTTTTTTTAATTATCTATTTTGGTGACCAGTTGTTCCGTGATGATGATTATTATGATTGTGAGGTAATTGTCGTGAAAAATGCGTCCTTTGTCGAGTATCTTTGTAAGAAGCTAATGACCAAATAAAGACGTAGCTCTTTTCTTTATCCGGCTGAGGGGAATTGGGTCACGGCTAAATTCATCCTTTGCATGTTTTCGTGTCGTTTAATTATACGATTATTTTTTAATTTCGTTCCGTGGATATATATTATTATGGTTTGTACTTGTACTTGGAGATTTACTGTTACACCAAACTGTTAATATTTTATTTTATTGTCCTCGGGTTTTCGGGTTAGTCTCAGAAAGGCTTTTAGTGACGAGGTCGTTAAGGAGATTAAAACATTTTTTAATGGTCAAAGTCATAGTTCATATCTTAAGAAAAAAATAACATATGGAATGTTATAAATCTAATGAAATTTTTATCGTACCAATTTATTAAAAATGGGGGCAAAGGTAGCGCAAATAAAACGTCAATTTTTATTTTTTGAGTCTCCGATAAGACTTTGTTAGTTTGTCATGTCTTAAGAACCCTCTACAAAAATCAACTTAATAAAAAATTTTTAGGGTTTCTTATTTTAAAAATTTTCAAAGTAGAAGTCTTGAACTGCTCTCGAGCGACTTTTGAATATTAATATCAACGAACTTTTAATTTTTTTCTGTCAAGTTGACACATTCAAGAATATAAATAAACCACTTCGACTCTAATAAAAGTCAGACAAAACAATTATTACTACTGTATGTTATTCAACATACATTTATCCGGCATTTGAAAAAAGTTTCTAAAATTTTGAGCGACTTCTATAAATAAAAAAAAAAGTTTGGAAAATCCAAAAATGCACGACTCATAATGCTCATTTAATTATGAAATATTATTAAAATAAAAAATGTGAAAAAAAATATATAAAACAGCTTAAATAGCACGATAATACGTACGCGCTTCTAGTGGGATAGATGTACACAATATATATATATATATATAGATATACAATCTTCTGGTTTTTGTTTTATTTTATTAATTGTATATAAATGACACTGAATTACCTAGCCATTCACATTCGGTGACCTACAATTCTTCCAAAGAATTAAAAAAAAAACTTAACTCAATTAATGCATTTTTTCGCAAGTTAAAGTGTTTCCAGAGTTTCATACATGACGGAAAGGAAAATTTTTTGACCTATTTTGATTTTTTTTTGTTTCTGTTGCACTAAATTAATTTTTCAAAAGTGTCAAATTGATCTCCATTAAATTATCTTGACAATAGTATGCAAAATATTTTAATTCCGTGAACTAACAAGATTGTAATATTAAAAAAAGTTGCTGAAAGGAGGCGAAAAAAATTTTTCGATCGTAAAGCACTCTGTGATGCTTCGCATCATGAGTCGTGCAATTTGGATTTTAAATTTTCAAAGTGTACATCATTTTCAACCTGGAAAATAATAGTGACGAGAAAAAAAAATTCATAGCAAAAAGTTCAATTTATCACGATTTAAGAAACTTTTAAAAATCTTAAGTGACCTCTAAAAATTTTCTATCAAACTAACCTTTGAACAGGGCCCTAAAAATATGAAAAACTAACATATTTTGATAAGAGACTTGAAAAATAAAATTAGTCGGCTTTTTTGCTTCACTCCAGTGATCATCATTTATGAAGATTAATTTTTTACTATCATTTCATACATAATAATAATGAAATTTTATAATCTCCTTTAAAAATTAATTTGGGAAAAAAACCAAATTTTCTACGATTTTATTTAATCCTGGACAATAATCTGGTGTTAAAAAATAATTGAAGGAGCTGCAGAATCAAATAGCGAATAAAAGTCGACCTCGTTGTTGTTGTGGTGTTATTGCAGAAGTGAGCAATAAACAGGTTAGAGTGGCAGGAAAAGTGGCTTTTTGGAATAAAATTAATGCGACGCTTGAGGGTATAACTTGCTCCAAGATCAATGAGCTTGGGTGTAGCATAATCCGAGCGTGGTTGCAAATAGGTTATAATCTAATTTTAATCATTTGCGCGTCTACTATTAGCATATTCAATCTGAACGGTAATTACTCTGGTATTTCATCTTGCGTGATAAAAAGTGTTGAGTCTTTAAGCCGGCAAATTGGCTGAGTTACTTTTAATGTTCTTATGCACTTCAACGTGTACTAATGTATCATCTTCTTTTAATTCAAATAACCATCTGTTCTACATTATGTACCCGCGCCTATTTTGCAAGCGAGTCACGTATATTCTGGGTTGGTATATTTTTTCGAGTTGAATGATCTGGTTCTATCGAAATCAAGTACTCACTTATACCATGGCTACGAGTTGTGAATGTGATCAACTACATGGGATGTTATGCAGCAAACGCTTACCTGTAACAGAAAAAAATAAATTTATATTAATTTAAATTCCTACTTTACCGGCTTACAAAAGAAATATGCCTTCAGGTTGATATTATGTATTGAGTATGAAAAACGCGGAAAAAGTTTTATAGATAAAAGATAAAATGTCTGTTAGGTGCAAAGTAGAGCGAGGCATTTTGCTCACAGGCATTTTAAACTGATAAGAAACGCTCTTGACTTGATTGTCCTAAGGGAAAACGCAACCCAGCTTTTCCATGTCATATATTTTAACCCAACAATTCCGATGTTTGCATCAGAAGTACTGCCTGCAGCTCGGGCTACAATTTTCATGCTACTTTCGGTATAGTGTAACATAAATATTAATAAAGCGTAGCTGAATATGCACTGCTTGCAAAATAAACAAGTTTAGTTTATGGTAAAACTCTTTTTTCAACAGTTCTCAACCGGGCAAATTAATTTTAAACTGATTTAACGTCAGAAAAGTCTATTTGATAACTGAAATTAAAGTTGATTTTTTGGTGCTCTTGAAAATTTGCAAAAGTTAAATTTTATTGAATAGAACGAAAAATAGACAATTTTTTATCTAGAAAAATGAGTAAATATTTAAATTTAAGATTATTTAATGAACTTTTAAATTTATTTTACAGAAATTTAATGTTATCGCGTTTATTAGAAGTTATTTTGAGAAAAGCTAGTATTATTAGAAGTGTGATCTTTGGGTTTTTTTGAAAATTTTTAACTGCTGCTTGTGAATAAATTTTCTGATTTTGTTCATCTATAATTTTTAGATCAATGGTAGTGTCTATTATATAATCTTACGGTAATATTTTGTGATAAAAACTTCTTCCAATCACCAATGATTTTACCCAACTAAAAATTTTTTTTATTTATTTATTTAACTATATGCTAAGGCAAAAGCTGAATGGTAAAAATATATAAAAATTTTATAATCACATAAGTACTATGATTTATTTTAATAAAGTTGATTTCGTTACATTAATTACAATCTAATTATTTAGAATTTTAATGTTTAAACAAAGAAAATGGTACTATTCAAAAATGCCAACATTGTCTAAGAAAGTCATCTGTCATTCGGTTTTAGTTTAACTAATTTTTCTCTTACATCCATGTCAATTGCCCCCATGAAAATTATTTACATTAATAGTATATATTAAGAGGGTATTCTGGCCTAGAAGCATGAAATTCATGTACACTGAGAGAAAAATATGGTCAAATGAACTAGGAAAATCTAGTTAAATAGTATCACCACTATTTAATTGCAGTTCTTGTACCTAACATTATTTATTATATTGAACCCCAATAAATAGTTACTTAAACTATTTTCAATTAAATATCAGCTTAATAGCCATCTTGATAAACTTTAAATTAGAAAATAGAAAAAATAATTCGGATAGCTCGAACCGGGAATCTAACTCGGATCTTTTGGTTACGCACTAAGGGCTCTTCTAGTTTAGCTATCTGAGACGTTGTCCGTAAAAACTTTTCAATCACCTAATAACTTTTTGTTTAACACGATAACGAAAACATATTTATTAAAATATAGTCGATATAACTATTTATCAATAGTTACTTAAACTAATGCATAGTTTGAGTAACTACAAAAAAAAAAAAAAAAATCAGAAAACTATATTTTCATAATTGTGATGTTATGATTCAGTTAAATATGCACTTTTCTCTCAGTGTAATTTTTAAAGTGTTGTAAAAAAAAGGCAATCAATATTTTTACCATCCATTTTTTTATGTTTTTTATTAACATTATAAGAATATAAGAAATAAATGAAAAAAGTTGAATATTCAAAAAATTAGCAGCTGATGAAGTGGGAGGGTCTCAAAAAATTGGCACATGATGATACCTACGATTTCAACTTTCCAGCAATCGGAAATAAAAAAATAAAAAAAAATTATTAATCTCGAGTAATGTCGCTATGGTTGGAACTACGGAAAAGTTGAAAAAAAATTTTTTTACAAAATGGCGACTGCCTGAAAAAAAAAAAAAAACATTTTTTTTACCACTTTTTTTGACTTTCGAATTTTTTAAAAATAGTAAAAATTGGAATTTGGGGATGACCGTAATTCAAATCATAGCGACATTACTCTAGATTAATAATCTTTTTTATTTTTTTGTTTCCGATTGCTAAGAGGGTTGGAATCGTGGGTATCGTCACGTGTTAATTTTTTGAGACCCCCCCATTTCATCAGCTGCTAATTTTTTGAACTTTCAACTTTTTTTTTATTTTTTTCTGTATTATTATAATGTTAATGAATAACATAAAAAATAGATGGTAAAAATATTGATTGACATTTTTTTACGATACTTTAAAAATTATTGAAATTTCATGCTTCTAGACCAGAATACCCCCTTAATAAATTTTTGAACAGAATGAATTTTTAGAACAAACTCAATAAGCTGTTAGAAAATAGTAATTTCTTTTAAAACTTTTGTCATAAGTACAAATGCAATAACTGAATTTCACGAAATCTACTAAAAACACCAAAATATTAATCGTATACTATCATTACACCCTTCTTCCTCCGACTTTTTAGAACTAAACCAGACTGATGACCTCACACCTTTGAATCCTCAGTTCTGGCATATCAAAACCTGCATGATTTCCTCCTTAGTGAATTTCTTCCGAACAAAACGAACTAACGAGCTCGTTAACTCGATAATTGCTCTGATTAAAAGCAACCATGCTGAGAATTAATAGCAGGGTGATCCTAGGATTTCTATCCTGGTTAGGTTTCACCTTAAAAAATAGCAATTTAAATAGATTGAAAGAAACCGCGGTAATAATGTCATGAGCCAATATGACCAACTGATATACAGCATAATAGGTAGTCAGTTGATTGCAATCAACCAGGCACCTCCTTTTAATCACGCCCTCGTATCACGTACGCCGGATGTTGCTCTGGCGTATCTGACAGCTCTGGATCTGTGTGGTGAAGCAATCTACAGTATAACATACAATACTTTGCACGTTGATGCTCACGAAAGGTTGTTCTATTTCTGTGCTATCACTTTGTGTCATGCCGTAGACATTCACTACAACTAGGGTCGTTTTTTGCTGGTCCCTCAGCTCCAGGATTGCCAGCTCGTTAGGACGTGTCCCTAGCATTTAATGCCGGGATTTCGTCTGCATTGATTATTTCTGGAATAGAGCCAGCTCGAATCACCTCAGGATAAAATTTAGCCAGTATCAACACGACTGGTTGTTAAGCTAAATGTCCACATGTGCGATCGAGATTATATTTTTCTTGTTAATACCAGAGCTAACTATTGATGTTCCTGTTGTTGTTATTTAATTTGAAACACTTCTAGACCTCTTCTTCTGAGAGCAATCAATTAGAGTAACTGATCATGATATCTGATCTTGATATTATTTGAAAGCATCCTAGGATCGTGTTTGGTACCGTTACCCATTTGATCACGTTTATTCCCGAGAAATTGGATCAGTGAAAATAAGTGAGCGCATTTTAGGAGGAAACCTTTTGCTTAGTGAATAAAGGCACTATGTACGAAAAAATAGTTGATAATTACACTCATGGAAAAGATTTTATTGAGATAACAAGAGACCTTACTCATATCCTTACAGTGATATCTGTGGTGAAAAAAAATTAGGAAAACGGTTGACCCTAAAGGCCATCCCTGCAACTTCCCGCTAATTCCGTTAATACCTGGGCGCTTAAAATTGCACGTACGAAATTTCTGAGCTCAAAAATACAATCTATGTGTTGTTTTGAGCTCTCCAAGCTCAAAAAGATACCTTTTCTATGCTTTTGAGCTCTTTGAGCTCAAAAGTCTGATAAAAGTTTCATAGAGCACTATTTTTTGAATTTTCAAACCGCAATAACTTTTGAATGAATGAACCGATTTGTACGCGGTTGGTGGCATTTTACGCAGTTTTTTAAGCCTCATAAAGAATTTTTAAGTTTCAATTGGTCAAACTAGAAATTTCGGAGTAATTTCGAAAAAACACTTTTTTGGGTTTTCTTTCCTGTACGATATCTCTCGAACGAATCAACCGATTTTGATCGGATTAGCGGTAATCAACGTGGTTTTTTGATGTTAAGAGTTGATTAGTTTTTGGAGTTGATTAATTAAGCCGTTTAAAAGTTATTCCAAAAAAACCACTTTTGAAAAAATTTTTTTTTACAGTTTTTTTTAGATTTTTCGAAATCCATCGGTCCGAATCAGTCCAAATTGTATTCAAAATCTAAGTTTGCCCAAGCTCTTTCGAATGGCACCAACCGCGATGAAATCGGTTTAACCGTTCAAAAGTTATAAGAGGTTTACATACTTACACACACACACACACACACACACACACACACACACACACACACACACACACACACACACACACTGGCTGCAGCAGCTCAGAAGATATTAGAAGGAAGCGGTAAAATCCGAATTGGCTGGATCAACTGCCGAATTAGAGCTACGAGGAAACCTACCCAATGTTACAAATGCTGGCATTTCGGGCACCACGGATCCCAGTGCAGAAGCAAGACAGATCGATCCAAGCTATGCATCAGATGCGGCCAAGAAGGACACAAGATTGCGGACTGTAAAAACCCAGCGAAGTGTATATTATGCGCGGAAAATAAGAGCGCAGAGAACGCTGCCCATTACGCGGGCACATACAAGTGCCCGGTATACAAAGAGGCACTCCAGAGAATGACAACCAAGCAAACATGAGGATATTACAGCTTAACCTCAATCACTGTGAGGCCGCGCATGACCTGCTCGTGCAGACCGTGCGTGAATTAGAGCTTGATTTAGTAATAATAGCAGAGCCATACAGACACCTGAATAACCAAGCTTGGGAAACTGACAGCACCACCAAGGCTGTCATCTGGTCCTGTGGCAAACTTCCCTTCCAGAGCATAGTGAGCAATGATAGCATCGGCTTTGTAGCAGCGTCTATTAACGGCATCTGTTTTTATAGTTGCTATGCACCACCTAGCCTTTCCATTGCCGACTTTACTGACTTCCTGGATCGACTGACCGAAGACGCAAAGCAATACTATCCAGTAGCTATAGCAGGGGACTTCAATTCCTGGGCGGTAGACTGGGGCAGCAAGCAGACTAATGCGCGAGGCAAGGCACTACGTGAAGCAATGGCCTCACTGGACGTGGTCCTTCTCAACATCGGTGAGACACCAACATATACCAAGGGAGAGGCTAGTTCGATAATAGACCTCACATTCGTCAGCAGCAGCTTATTGAAAGGAAACTATTCTTGGGAAGTCTTAAACACCTACACCACCAGTGACCACAGTGAAAAACTTTGGGAAATATCGGCTGGCCGGAACCCTCAAAGAGCAACTAGACAAACTAATGCAGCCGGATGGAAAGTGAAAGACTTTGACTCGGAAGCTTTGGTAGTAGCCTTAGACAGTGACTCGACCATCATCACAGGAAATGCTGTAGAGAAGACGAAGGACTTAATGACGAGAATTGCCCAGGCGTGCGACACCTGCATGCCCCGTAAGCGTGGCATCAATAAAAGACCATCGGTGCACTGGTGGAATGATCAGATTAACGTCCTTCGCACAGCCTGTCACAAAAAGAGAAGATTATCACAGCGTGGCCACCGACGACCTAACTCTGCGGAGCTGGTCGCAGAATACAAAAAGGCCCGTCGAGAACTGAACAAGGCCATCAAAGATAGCAAAAGACGCTGTTGGAAGGAACTCGTCGATGAGGTAGAAAAGGACCCATGGGGCAGACCGTATAGGGTGGTCATGACCCACCTGAAGCGCCAGCCAATGCCATCACCTACGTGTCCACAGCTCCTGGAAAGAATAGTTTCTACGCTGTTTCCTCGACAAAGTAAGTTCGGCTATTCTTCATTGCCAGTAAATCGAGAAGACATTCCACCTGTCTCCTGAGAGTTGCATTACCATCAGAGGTGAAACTTGTTGCATATGCCGATGATGTAGCGGTAGTGATTGTCGCGAAACACTTGGAAGAGATCAATCTGGCTTCCGATATCACATTTAGCCGGATTAACCTATGGATGGAGATGATGAAGTTGGAGTTAGCCAAGCACAAAACTGAAGCTATGCTCATCACCAGCAGAAAGATCGTAGAAAACATCAAGCTGAATGTCGGCGAGCAGGAGATCGCATCGCAACCATTTATCCGATATCTGGGGGTGACGCTGAATGCCCGACTGAACTTTAAGCAACAGGTCGAACACGTAAGTGCTAAAGCATCAGCGGTGGTAACTAGTCTATCAAGACTGATGCCGAATGTTGGAGGCCCAAAGCAGAGCAGGAGACTATTGCTGTCGTCAGTAGTCACATCAGTGCTCACATATGGAATATTCGTTTGGGCAGACGCGCTGGAGACCCAAGAATCATGGAGGAAAGCCGGACCGGTCTACCGATTAAGTGCACTGAGGGTTGCAAGCGCCTTCCGCACAATATCCGAGGAGGCAGTGTGCGTCATTTCTGGAACTCTGCCTCTTAGAGTCCTAGCTGAGGAAAGACGGAACCTATACCACCGAAAGAGGTCATCTACACTGAGCGCTGAAGAACTGAGAACTGAAGAGCGACAACATAGTATAGCAAGATGGCAACAACTATGGGATGCTGCGGAGAAGGGAAGATGGACTCATCGACTTATACCAAGGATTGACGTTTGGCTTAACCGGAATCACGGCGAGGCCAACTACTATCTGACCCAGATGTTGTCAGAACACGGCTGTTTCCGGGAGTACCTTCATCGCTTTAAGCACGATAATTCCCCAGAGTGTCCGTCTTGCCCAAGAGTTGCTGAAAATGCGGAGCACGTTTTCTTTGAGTGCCCTCGTTTTAACCCACAGCGTGATGAGTTAGAGAAGATCCTGAACAAGAAAATCACACCAGAGTCAATAGTAGAAGAAATGCTGTCATCCGAAGCTGCCTGGAACGCCACAAGCACGTTTACCACCGAAGTGCTTACAGAGCTGCGTTCCATTGAAAGAAAAAGGGCAAATGACAGAAACTAGAAGGAAGGAAAAATAACACCTTAGCCACCAGAAGGAATAGCAGTAGCTAGATCCTCCCCTCATGAAGTAATGCCTGACGGCGGTTTCCATGAGGGATTAGAGGAAAGAAGAAAAGGGGTTTAGGGTTTAGTGGGTAGGGGCGTTAGCGTCAAGTTTTAGTATGACGCTGCGTCGAGTCGCCACATATCCAGGCCGAACAGCTATGCCTGGAATCCGTAAAAGGGATTCCCCCCCCCTAAGTTAAAAAAAAAAAAAAACACACACACACACACACGCATCACGAAGTAATGCCTGACGGCGGTTTTCCTGAGGGATTAGGGGAAAGAGGAAAAGGGGTTTAAGGTTTAGTGGGTAGGGGCGCTAGCGTCGAGTTTTAGTATGACACTGCGTCGAGTCGCCACATATCCAGGCCAAACAGCTATGCCTAGAATCCGTAAAAAGGATTCCCCCCCCCCTTAAAAAAAAACACACACACTCACACACACACACACACACACACACACACACACACACACACACACACATACATACAGACATACAGACACACACAAACATACAGAGACATAGTGACACCCTCGCGGGAATAGTCAGGGAAGCTTCCTAGGACCTCAAAACGTCGAGATCTGATGAAAACTCGATTTTCGAAAAACGGGGTGAAAACAATAACTTCCCGATTTTTGAAAGTTTTCAATTTTCTTAGCGGGAAGTTAAAAATTTCAGAAAATAGCAAATATACTCCAAATCATACTAAATTATTTTTGGGTTATACTTCGTGTAATCTCCGATTTAATCGAGTAATTTTTCTGGTTATATCGCGTTAGATTACACGGGATATAATCCGAAAAATTATCTCGTGTAAATTGAATTATACTCGGTCGAAATTTGGATTATGCCCACGATGACTCCGCCATTTTTTTTTCTAGCGCCTGCGCGTAAAGTGCTGTTTACAATTTGTGAGTTATAGTCAATCAGCATATTGAACATTAATAAAATATAATCAGTGAATTATTAGTGTGTGACTATTTATATTTTTTGCTATGTAAAAATATTCTTTTTGCCGTTATAATTATTACAATTACAAGATATGTAAAAATAGTGTACAAGACATATATTTTCACGTTTATACTTGTGACAATAAGATCTAACCTGTTCATAGTCACGCTTGAGTTTTTTATTGCTAATATTTCATTTTTTAATTTTTATTTTTGTGCAATACCAATTATTATGCCAGAGTTATCGTGGGTATAATCAAAATTTCTACCGAGTATAATTCAAATTATACGAGATATTTTTTCGGATTATATCCCGTGTAATCTTACGCGGTATAACCAGGAAAATCACTCGATTAAATCGGAGATTACACGGAGTATAATCCAAAAATAATTTAGAATAATCTGGAGTATATCTGCTATTTTCTGAATTATTTTTACCACAGATATCACTGAGTATAATATGACAGGACATGCAGTGTCATTTTGTTCTTTCCCTGTATGATAATATAATAATTTGGAACCACAACTTATGTTATTTTGACTAAAGATTTTTTCCAGTGCTAGTTGTTTGAAAAAAGATTAATGATAATCTGGCTGTAGTACATTTTTTTCTCCGCTACCCCCCCCCCTCACCACTGCTAAGAGTTGGTGTAGAGCACTACCCGGTCTCTAATTTTCCCCGGAAAATATTTCTTGGCGAGTTGGCACTCTGCGACACGTCACGTACCATAGTAACGAGACGCTGGGGAAGATAGAGGTAAACCACGAGGTAAAATGATTACCGGCGGTCTAACAAGGGCGAGTATTTCTCACGTTACACTGGGTCACACGCACACAAGATCTTTCTCTCCCAAAGGATTTAGCGTGACAATTTGAATTAATCCTTATTATTGGCGCGGAGAAGTAAAAGGTGTCGACTTGCAGTATTTTAAGCTTGTCATATTAAACTTATACTAATGTTTAATTTTCAATGTGTGAAACGACATCCAGCTGGTACGCTATGCTATGATGAATTTCACTAATTAAAGACGTGACACTAGTGAAGTTCGACAATTGTCTGGGTTTCCGATTCCGGGGATGGTGGGTGGATATAGAACATGGAATATATAGAGTATTAAGAGCGAGTTTAATATAATGCTTTTGATACCGAATGAAACTTACCCAGAGATCTCCGATCTTGCATAATGATGTCGTCTTAAATGTGTAGTAATATCAAGCGAATATGAAAATACATTGTCGCTTAGATATCATGCACTTGGATGGGTGCTTAAGATTAAAGTAATGATATCTAGGACTGGTAAGAATCTCACGGAGGAGAGACCTTGTCTCTTGATGCCGAGAATGATAAAATGGTATTGTTATGGTCCTAGAAGACAACTATATTGAATGAATTTTGTTAACAGTTATGGATAATACGGTTTTGTTGTAATTGATTTCGTGCAATAAGAAAAATTACTTAAATAAAAATGGAAAAAAAAAACTATGAAAAATCTGTAGGTCAATAAACACATACTGAAAAAAAATTGGAGCAGTAGTAGTAGTAGTAAACTAAAAACTAATAACAGATAAGCTTCTGACAATAGTAAAAAAATTTTTTTTTATTTTATAACTTAATATATTAAAATGAACTTTCTTGTAAGGAGACAATTTAGCGAACGAACGTCAACTAGCGGAGATTTTTAACACCATTTATAGTCAAAAAATTACACATGGGCGTATAATATACCATATCAGGTCAATTTTCAGATCAGGCCAAATGTAGAAAATTTCATTTGCAATGATAATTTCATAAAAATTATTTAAAACCCTTTGTAAATTACATTTGATAGAATTATATAATTTTAACCGTCAATTCCACTCGTAAGCATTCCCAGAGTTCGTCTGTTAACAGAGAACTTCCTGAAAGTATCTAAATACCGTATCTGGATTTGTCATTAGACAGATTGCTGAACAAAAAGCAAACAGAGCCTTGCTCTTGAGTGCTATTTCTTCTTTCTACCCAGACAATTATCTCTCGGCAGTGTCAAGGATTTACCCACAATTAATAAACGGTTTAGCCACGGCTATTTGTAACATAATAACTCAAGCCCGAGCAATAAGCTTAGTGTAAATTATGTACCGGTTACATAATGGTTAATAGTTTATAGTTAATAGTTAATATTTCTTACACCATCGCTTCGTTGAAGATTCATTACAAAGTTACGCAAACCTCCGTAATCCCTCTTACTTCATTATCTCCGTCATTTAATAATAATCCTTGGCAATTCCTGATAAATAAACATTACAAATGACTAATCATTATTTATATATTATATTGACTTAATATCACCAAGCTTGGAATCATCGTGCTTTTTAATCTTCCTCTAAAGCCTCTAATAAAACTTCTGCCCACGGTTTTCAACTTTCATTGAGCCTCAACCCGGACGAATTAGTTCGCTAAATTGTTGATGGGTTTTATTTAATAAATAATCATTACACGGTAATAAATACACCCGGGTTGGACATCTTGAATAGCCAGTCACCGGCCACACGGGTGTCTAATTATTAATGGCACTGCCTGCTTGCTCTTGCCTTCGCTCTTGCTTCTACTTCTTCAAAGTCTATTTGCTGTATTGCTGCACATTTCCTTCGACAACTTACATCTTTAACTTCAACTGCTCTCTTTATTCTAGTCTAGCTACTTCTTTAACTCACGTTTTTGCTAGAACTATTTATATCAATCTATGTGTACAGTTAAAAATTTTTTTTTTTTGTGTTTTTTACACGGAAAGAAATTATCTGTAAAATTTACTGTTAAATTCATGAGAAAAATTACCGGACTGTTTTATAAAAGTTGGAGGTTAGGGCGCTGCTTTACTATTTATTAGTAACAACAATACTTATGTCAGTAAAATTTACCAGATTCGACCATAAAATGAATTTTAGCTACCGCATACATAGAATATAAATATTATTGGACATAGTGTTATCAATAGAATCTATACTAATAAATGGAGAGCCGGTTTTTTTGTCTGGCTATACTGCGAAAACTACTGAACCAATTGGAATAATACTTATACCATAAGATGTAACGTGTTTCGGAGAAGGTTTTAGTATATGATATGATGGCGATTGCTTATCCAGAACCTATATTTTTTTTACTTAAAAATAATGAATTTTTATTGTTACTAAATTTATTCTATTCGATTGTCATTTGTTTAAAATAAATTTTTTAATTCTACACTGAAAAAAAAGTTCAAGTCCTATAGGTATACTCTTTTTTAATGAATTGGTATTGCGAATATGATATAAAAAAGTTTAAGTATTATCGCAATACTCTGTTTAAGTGAGTGACATATTTTCCATACGATACTATTGCAAGTTCAGAGAGTACACGGAGAAAAAAATTTTGCTATAGGAACTCTATAGTAGTTAGTTAGTTGTAAAAAGTTCCAGTAGGTTAACGTTTTCTTATGGTAACAATACCGTTTGGCTCCTGCAAATCTACATCGTTGAGCTCTGATAGCTAAACGTTATTTACCTCTCACAACTCTACAGGATCGTTCTGAGACTATAACAAATTTTTGGCAGTCGTTTAATAATTTTTTTTACGATTTAGCATTGATAATTTAATAAATAAATGCGACAGAACGAATTTATATTGCCAACAATAATTGTATATGACAAATAAGAATAGTATTATAATAGAAATAAAATCATAATAGAACTTATCTTATTTTCTTGATTATATTAATAAATATTGGACATAAAATCACTACCGTATATGCACTAGAAAAGATAAATAAACTAAAACAAATTTTATTTTGTGTTAAATGGGGTCTTTTGAATGTATTCCGATAACATTACTTATCACAATATATTCAACTAATAAATTAAATTAACAGTCACTGCAAATGAACCTTGAAAAACCACAAATACTAAACTGTTCTAACGAAATTCAATTTGACAAAAAAAAAACCTATTTCCTTAAATAAATAAACTGGAAACTTAATTGTCCTCATATATTTTTAATAATATGGATGAGTAACAAAATAATTCTATTTGTCATTTGAGAAGGTTATGAAATATGTCAGCGCACTCCACTACTGCGCAACGTAGAGCGCTCCCAACTATACCGTTTGGCTCTGAGAACAATCCCGTAGAGCTCTGAGAGCTCAACAACATTGAGTTATCAGAACTAAATAACATTATGTTACTGTAACTCTACAACGAATAGTAAACTGTGTATAGTTGTGGTAACTCTACAGTTAAGTTACCAGAACGAAATTTTTTTTTCGTGTATAGTAAAAAAAGTTCCCGCGTAAGACTCAGCACGTACTTCGCTTCTTTTTTCCCCGTGTTTATATACCGTGTTTGTACCTTTAACCTAAACATCGTTTTTAAGAGCATAAAAAAATATTTATATATAAATTATATATATTATCCGTGGATGAAAAATAAATTAACTAAGTGGAATTAATCCTCCTATCACATATATGTCATTTTATAATATGTAAAATTAATATATTATAAAATAATATGTCATTTTATAATATGTAAAATTAATATATTATAAAATAATATGTCATTTTATAATATTTTAAAATTTGAACACATTGTCAACCGAGGTTAACCTTTATTACAATAATTGTAACATCCTAACATTAGTGTTTTAATCATTATTTTTTAATTAATAAAATTAAAAAAATTAAATATATAAATCAATAAAAAATAAAAAAAATTAACATATTTGAGTGTATTGTGGTTATGAGTTTTGCGGTGGCGCTCAAAGTCAGTTTAAGTGTATAACTTAAGGGGGGAAATACGTGTAGATGGCCGTTTTCGAGCAGATTTTAATCAATTATTTAAAGGTAGAAAAAATTAATATTATTTATTCAAACTTTTGGGTTATTTTATACATATATTGAAGAGTAAAAATTTACATTTACAAGAATAAAACTTAAAAAGTAGTAAAGATATCAGCTGATACATCTCGTAGGTTGTCGTCCGACTTCGCAACTGGTGTACATCATGGAGGCCATAATTTTTATCTGAAATCAATGCATCAAAATTATAACTTTTTTTAGACATGTATCTTCTATATGAACCTCATTTTAGAGAAAAAAAAAAAAAATTTTCATTTTTTTGACGGCTGTGAAAGTAAGTCATGTTTTTTTACCTTTTTGTTTATTGTTTAGTATAAAAAAATTAGTTAAAATGAAAAAATTGCTTCTGATTGAGGTTCATATTCAGCACAATTATGTAAAGAAATAATATACTAAATTTGAAGATAATTGGTTAAAAACTTTTTAAGCTAGAGTGTACACTAGTTCGAAAAACTAGTTTCGAGAAAAACGCGTTTAAAAATAAGTGATGAAAAAGTTAAGGTGACCGTCTCTTTTTCTCATGCAATAATTTCTCGCGACATAAATTATCAGCAATAATTTCTTGTTCGATATTTTCACAAAGGCAATATTTCTCATTGTCAAAATTTATTTGGTATTATTAATTATTATTAAAATTAATATTTATTTAATTATGAATTTTTAATGATAAAGTGAAAATAAAATATTTGAGAAACTTTTAAATGATAATTATTTGCTCTGTGAGAATTTTTTAATCAAGAAATTTTTGAGTGAGAATTTTTGCATGTGAGAAATTTTTGTATGATAAATTTTTATGAAAAATTTTTGTTTCGATAAATTGTTACTGGTAAATAAAGCCACGGTGCCAAAAGGTTAATATAAAGTTGTATTAAACGAATTGAAACAACTTACCAATTAATCAGCTATTCCAGCACCATATTGTAAGCCTTCTTCAGCTTCATATGCTTCATTTTGAGCTTGTAGCTTTTCTTTTCGTGCTTTTCGGGCTTCTTTACTGTCCAAGGAGCTGCGTCGATTCTGACGGGTTACGCGCTGACTGTCGGATTGTTGTGCGTGATTGAAGCTATTGTTCCCAACGATGAGACCTAACTCGTTCATGACTAATAAAATACTTGAACTGCCTTCATTGAATAAGCAAGCAGCCAAGTATGCAGCAATTTCAATAGTTTTTAAACCACTATGCAAATGTTTAGGGGCCATACGCCAAATAGTTGAATTAAAACTTTCATTAGCATTTTGAGTATGGCCTCCTAAACATCTCTCCAATAAATCTACCCGGGATAAATCCTGATAAATTGGAAAAATCGCTTTTTGAACGTCAGGATGCAAAGGTGTCGGATGTTTTGGAGGTTCTGTCCCCAGAGCTTTAGCTTCGTTCCACTTACACCAGCTATCTACACCCTTTGGACATTTGTCATGTTGTGGATTATCATCTGTTGATATCATATGGAAATAAGTTGCCAATATCTCATTTTTCATGTCTTCAACGCTATTTACATTTCTCCTAATTGCTAGTCCATAGTAAGTGCTTAATTTTTTTATTAAAACTTCTGTCAACTTGGAAGTATATGAATGACTACCTACTCGACCCTAACCGACCGCTCCGTTCAGGTAATTATGTTCTCGGGCGCTGTACCGAGCGCACTTACTAAATCGCTTGTAACTTTTGAACGAATAATAATTTTGACCTGAAATTTTAACTGTATATTTTTCAATAGTTTTACAAGCGATTTATGAAAAAAAAAAATTTTGAATTTTTTCAAGCCTCTACACGTATTTCCCCCCTTAAACGAGTTTTAGTGTAGCGCTTAAAAATATTGCGTTGAGACTCAAATATTGTTTAAATTAAGTATATTCGCAATACCAAGTATTGTAATATCACTGAAATTTATAAGTGTGAGACACATACTTTTTTTTTCAGTGTATTGATTATGTTTATATACTAGGCAGATTTTTTCACTTATGAGACCTGCGATTTCTTTAACTGAAACTTCCAATGCTCATTACAAATTTTTTTTTCATATCAATTATTATTCATTTTTGTAAGATAGACACGGGAATATTATAATGATTGCACATTGAAAGTTACAATGAATATTAGCTAGAATAATTACATGGATAAAAGGTGCATGCTAATTCGTTAGAATTGGGAATCTGTGCAAGTCAAAACAATACTCTAATTAAATTTCAAGTCTAGTTCTAAAAATGCAATTCTATAAAGTGCCCAGTGGAGCGGGCGAGTAACAGCTAGTATTATTATAAATTCCATAGGTTTTATATTTTTGAAAAACTAGATTTTATATTATTAATATTAAATGATTAATTAATTTTTAACTTCTAGCTTTAAAAATTAAAAATTTTAAAAAGTAGTAAGTTATAGATTTTATAGTTATAGTAAGTTATAGTTATAGATTTCGGTCCGATTTTGAGAATGCGAGTTTTCATCAAATCTCTACGTTTTGAGGTCCTAGGAAGCCGTCTTAGCTATTTCCAGCTGAACGTCCGGTCGTGTGTGTCTTCAGCGTTTGCAGCACCGCCTCAAAGTCGTTGGATAGTATCGTGGCTTTGATTGACTATTACTGGAGACTCCGGTAAATTTTTTAGTAGTTTCAGTAAAAACATTGTATTTTAAATAGGAAAAAATAATTATTAATCTTATTAACTTTTTTTTTTAATTAATTTTTAGCTGTACATTACAGTAAAAATAAATGGTATTTTTCAATATTTTCTTGAATTGTATTTCTAAATAATATTCAAAAAAATCGAAATTAGATAATGAATTCCAGAATTTTCGACGATTACTGTCCGCGGTAATTTTTGACCAAAATTTTATCTTATTCCAAACAAAAGGTCTAACTAAAATCGGCCATTAAGCCTAAGATTAATATTAAAGCAACTCAAGCGAGCGGTAAAAGTCAAAACTGAAAACTTAAAAGCTCAACCAGGTAGAGTAAATAATTGGCTTGATGAGGCCTGGGAGTTATAAGATTCATAGACTGTCACTCGTACACATGAACACATGTAGCTTATACGTGAACACGATTCTGTAATGCATGACAGTGACGTATAAATAACTGACAAGCTAATCCACGGACGTACCGGCGTATGTGAAATGTTTAATGGGGCAAGTGTCCGTTTAAATAAGTAATTGCTCTGGCTTTCATGAGGAACATGCTGGTATACTGCACACTATTATATACTACCCAGTGCGAAGGGAGACCCGTCCCATGACTGGTTTTCCAAGATCGTGGCAGGAGGTCGAGTTTGTAGTTTTTGCGGCTCCTCTTTGTCTGTACCGCCAGAGCCCTTGGGTTCCATTCCGTCTGCCATGTAATACATTCTTCGATCCACTCTATATGTATAATATAACTACAGCCAGCCACGCAAAGAGAACCAGAACAAGAGCAAGAGATGCTTCAGTAGCGTACTCTGCGCTTGAGCTCAAAAGTGTCTGTATGCTAACTAGGAGCACCCGGATACACCGAGTGTACTATATAGGATATAGTATGTACTATGTAGATGTACTACTCTCAACACTATCCTACGGATTTACCAGCTAACAAACTTGATCCGACTTGGCCCAGTTTGTCATCGGTAACGAAGCAGTTTTAGCAGACACTTCACCAGACACTCGTTGATTTCTCGGGAAACTAATTTGGATAGACGGTAGCGGGCTCACTTCTGAAACTTGAGCTGCTGGCTCGAGAAACCGAGGACGGAACTCACACCAAACCGTGATAACTGATAACTCTGATTATTATGGATCCTGATAGGTGTCTTTTGCCTTGTTCTAAGTTACGCTGATCAGCCAGGTGTGTGCTCTGTTTGTGATCACCCGGTTAATCTGTTTTGATGCTTTCTTGATAGGATAATAAATTTATTTGATTAAATAAGTCGTCTCGGGTCTGAAGAAAGAGCCTTTTTGATCTAGAAATTTTTATTTTTATAAACATACTAATAGAAAATTTCACTTTTGTTTTAACATACTCAAAAAATGTAGCTGTAAAATAAAGAAAATAAAATTATGGAGAGGAAAAATGTTTAATTAGGACAAATGAGAAGCTGATTTTCAAAAGGGTATCTTTTTATTTTTTAGTTTTTTTCAATACAAGTAAAAAACTGTTTACTTTAAACTATAAATTTTTTTATCAATTTTTTTTTATTCTCATGCATATTGCTCGTGGTGATAAAGGCGTAATTTAATTTTTATGAAAAAAACTTTATAATTCTCAATGTTGTTATTAGTTGAATTTAGAAAAAGTGCCCTTTTGATCCGAATTTCTAAAAAAGTACCCTTTTGATCCAAAGTGATAAAAAAAAAGTACTCTTTTGATCTAAAGTGATAAAAAAAGTACCTTTTTGATCCTAAGTGGTAAAAAAGGTGTTTTTGGCTTACTTGACAGAATAATTATCGAATAATATTTTTTTATTCAAACCAAAGAAAAATAATTCAACAAATTTTTTATTTTTGGAAATAATAACATATTTTATAAAACCAATTATGAAGAATTAACTATATAAATTATTAAATTATTAAATATATCATTTAATAACGATAAATACTTAGTAAGTTGAGTTGATACTGATTGTGGCACTGTTAATTAAGGTAGTTGTAGCGTGATAGGCATTTCAACAGAAAATTATGAAATTTTTTTTTATTGAAAGATAAATATATTAATAATTCACTACCAAAATTTCAGATCAATTGACCAACGGTTTTTGAGTAATTAATTTTTGAAATTGCATCTTTCACACGTAACGGTAAAGAGAGATGATAAAGTTAGTATGAAATCTTTGGCCTACTCGAGTGGTACGGAAGATTTCAGACTAACTTTACTATCTCTCTATACCTCTACGTGTAAAAGATGCAATTTCGAAAAGTAATTACTCAAAAACGGTGCGGTCAATTGATCTGAAATTTTGGTAGTGAATTATTAATATATTTATCTTTCAATAAAAAAAATTTCATAATTTTCTGTTGAAATGCCTATCACGCAACAACTACCTTAATGACACATTTGCCTTGTTCATTTTTATAAAGCAAATTTTTAAATTCTTAGTTTTGATTTAACTTTTATTAGCGTCAATTAAATTATCACAAAATAAATTAAGTCGTATTCATAAGAAGAAAGTTACAAGAAGTAAACATCACAATATAAATTCAAACTGAAGTGGATAAAAATGGGTTATGCAGTTTGTAAACAGGGAAGCAGAGGTCGCTTAAATCTAGTATTAAAAGTAGCCGTAAGTGGCGGTTGTGAGGCGTGCGGGAATAAAAATTCGAATTTTTGTTTTAAAAAATTAATATCAATGGTAAAGCGATTAATATTAATATTAATTTTGATAATTTGTAATCTTAAATTAAAATCAAAACATAAATAACATTCTAATAATAGTAAATATATAAATAAAATTTGTGTAATTTAATAATAATAATAATAAATTTTGAATTATTTATTAAATTTTACAAACAGATCTTCTTTTGATCCAAAACGTAAATTTTATTATTTTTTTTATACTGAAAACATTTGAATTCATAAAATTTGATGAAACATATCAATAGAGTTCAGGATTTTGCATCCGATTATTAAAAAAAAAAAAATCAAATATTTATCAAAAGATACCCTTTTGAAACTCAGCTCCTCAAATGTATTTTAAAATAAGTTAAAATAATGATTTTTTTTTGTTACTTTTAAAAAATATTATTATTGTTTTACATTTAAAAAATCAAAAACTACGTACTTTAAATTTTATACACTCTTAAAAAAATGATTTTGAATCAAGAAAAATATTTTTTTCGACAAAAAAATTATTTCAATAACTAATTAAATAAAAAAATTTACGTGTAAAAAAAAAATATCTAAGTGTCAATTTTTTTTTTATCATTTTTAAAAAAAATTTATTTCTATCACAAAACTGACAATTTAAAATTTTTTTTTTTTAATTATCATATTTTTGATAAACTCAAAAAAAAATCTGATTGTTAAAAAAAAAAAAATTTTTTTAATTAATCTTATAAGTTTAAATTTTCGAAGTGTAAAACTAAATAATTACCATAAGAAATTTATTTCAATTAAAGGAAGCTTAAAATTAAAAAAATTACAAATTTAAAACATCGTTTACAAAGTTTTCACATAAAATTCATAGGAATATTTCCAATCGAACATATATCAGGAAAACTTCGGTTTAGAAGTTTATAATGAGCAAAAATCAACAAACTAGGAATATTTGGATTCGAAAAAGACCTTTGACCGCGGAATAAACAGCGAACAGTAATGTAATTCATAGTCATAGGCCGGTGGATCCTCATCTTAGCGGTGAATGCACAAACGCATCAGTGCACACAGAAGAGCGAGTGTGATGCCGCCCGTTTGCATCACCGAGCAGCCTGGAGGATCCATTGAACACTACCGATATGCAAATCTGGTTCGTTCACGTCCCGATAACAAGAAGGATGCTGGATCTGCCAGAAATGGAAAGACCGTATTCCTCAATACACCGGTCGTGACTCATGTGCCGCCCGTTGTTTTTATTCCTTACAACCGATTAATTGCTGTGTAATAAGAAATAGTCTACAGTTTGCTCAAGGTGAATGTAAAAAACGGTTTGCTTCTCGACGGAATTAAAATGAACTGTTTGTAATAATAAAGGCTGCCCGCTCGAGTTCCGATAAATAAATAAAAAAACCACTCCGGCACTCCTGCACAATCATAATCATCGCGATTGTGATCGTGATCGTGATCACATGTGTCCGATGCTAATTTATTCAGAGCTGTTGATTGGCGATAAACTTTCCGAGAATAAATGAAACATACAATGAATAGGAGACGACTACTACGATGTGTTGCACAGCCACTGTATAAGCGACCTCGTCTGCTTAAGAAACTGTTAAATGTCGTTGATCTTACCGAGAAACTGGTGGACCTTGAATTTATTTTCTTTTATTTTTTCATACAACTTTATTTAATTTACTTCGTAACAGTATTGACCATAACATAACATTCTAGTATTCGCTCGGTAAATAAAGTATTTTATTTACTATTTTTATTGACATCCAAAGAATGGTCAGAAAGAAAGCCATCGGGACGGGGACCAAAATTTGTCGGGAGGTGTGATGACCTGATGGTTGAGAGAATTTCATCAAGATGGTTTAGCTACTGTATGCAAAAAAAGTTTTTTTTGGGACATAAGATATGTTGTGAGAATAAATGAATATGTAAGCGTAGTGATAACAAAAAGTTTAGGTTATAATGAGTAATTTATATGTTGAAGAAAAAAAATGTTTTGTTATCATAGCAGAATCTTTTAGTTCATTAAAAATTATTTAGTTTGATAAATGAATCGATTTGTTGAAGTAAGATTTTTATGTCAGGATAAAAAAATTTTTTGCTGATTCATAAACCAGTCATTTGGTATAAAAAATCTTGTCTTTGAAATAGCTTATCAATTTATTTCGAATAACTGATAATTTTATTGGCAAAATTGAAGAAAAAAAACCTTTTTTCAAAAGGATAACTAGATTTTCGGGCTTAAAGTTGTATTTTGAACTTAAAAGCTATAAACTTTTCAATAGAAATCTTTTTGAGCGTTTTAAACTTAAATATTACAGGAAGATTCAGAGATAGCCTACAAAGTGAACCATTTCCAGAATTTTTTAATTGTTATAATAATAAAAAATTTGTAAATTATAACTTTAATGACTTTGAAAAAAAGCTTCTCTAAATTTTATCTCTATTTTTGGAAACAAAATTATTTTGTTTCAGCAACAAAATGATTTTGATAACAAAATAATTTTTTTGTCCTAACAAAATTTCGAGAATATTTAATAATATGGCCGCTAATTTTCATGTCAGGCAACCTCAAGACTGTTAAAAAATCATACATTGACAATTTGCTGTTCGTTTTAAATAATTTCCAACGATCATTTTCGTCGTAATGATGCACCGCCCATTGAAAGGTCATTAATCCTGATGACTCGTGCGACTCAATTAATTAATAGGATTGCATAGAGTTAATTAAATTTGGGTGATCCAGAGTTGACGAGGGACAATGCCGTGGATATTCATAACTTAATTAAATCTAAGCTAAAACAATACTCGTCCTGTGTACTCTGTACCATGGACTGTGGACTATGCAACCACCATACCACTGGAGATACTAGTTATAGTGTGCCACAGTGGGTGTATTGCTGATGCTGATGCTGGTGCTGGTACAAGTGGATGCCACTCTAGGAACACCCTGTCCGCGACAAAGACACAAGTATTACGACGGTATCCAACCAGCGTGTTGCCGTCTTGTCTCGACGAAACGCCGCATGAATAAGAGAACAATGCTCAAGCCTTTAAGACACCACCGGATTAAATACCAGGAGCATTGTCCCTTAACACTCGGGTCTTGGATCTCTCTTTTTCTGCCACCAATTTTTTTTTTTTATCCTCACTTACGAAAGTTTACAGTTGGAATTTTCCGGCAAAAGCTCAGCCGGAATTGTATAGGTCAAAATTTTATAGGATTGATTATTTCCTTGAGGAATTTTGTCAAGTCAGATTAATTACTAAACATAAGACAAGTTTTAGTAAAAAATTATCGTGTTAGTATAGGGGTAACATATCATATATTGACGGTCTAATTAGTAATTGGTTTAACTGCTTATTTTTGAGAGGGTGATTTTTTAATATTTTGATGTAGTAATAGTCCAATTATAAATTATTTGAATGATCCTAACCAAAAAATTATATCTCTATTAAATATTAAATGGTTTTTTAAAGTGATAATAAATTTCGAACTAACTGTATTATCGTACAAATGGAAGATTCTCTAAAATGGAGTTAGACAATTTGCTAATTAGAACGTCGACATGTCATATTAACAAAACAGTTTTGATATTGTAGCAAAACTCTTCAGTTAATTTAAAGAAAACCGTTTAGCTGAATTAACAAATCCGTTTTTGAATCATCTACACGGAAAAAGAAAACAGGAATAATTACAGTATAAAATGTAAAATCGGTCCCGTCGTAATCAAAACTAGAGAAATTACAGTTTGAAATAAAATTTTTCTAAATTCAATTTTTGAATTTAATTTTCAGAGCTTTCAATGTAAATATTACATCCTACAGTGTAATTCTTATAAAATCTGTAATATTTACAATCTAAAACTGTAATTTTTCCAGTTTTCATCACGAAGCGCTACGGTGCATCTACGTTTCATTACATACTGTAATTTTTCGAGCTTTCTTTTTTCCGTGTAAATTCTTTCAAAGCGATAACAAATATTTTTTTTGTTTTAAGAAAAAATATTTTGTTGCAATAACGTTAACTAGTTAATTGATCTAAAAAATTTTGTTATTGAAATAACTAACTAATTTTGTTAAAATTTCTAATAGTAACAAAAACAAATTTATTTTGCTATGCCAACAAATAAATCCTGTTATTTTAACAAAATCAGCTTAGTTATGCAAAAGAAATAATTTAGTTGTAACAACAAACAGATATGGTTATTCCAACAAAATGATTGTTGTTAAGAGAACAGATTGATTTAGCGGTATCACAAACTGATTTATTATTGCAGCTTGGATTACTTTATTAAAATAAATAATATTATTTATTACCATAAATAAACTAATTTGCTACTACAACTTTTTTTGCTGTAATCCCGTCTTTTGTTATCTTAACAAAATGATTTTTATGATCTTAGCAATGTGGAATCAGCATAGTCCTGGTGACCGACACTTATATGGTTGCTAGCGACACCGCAATGGTTACTCAACACCGCACACTATCCCGCATAATAGCAGAGCCAGTACAGCAGGTTCAAGGTGGAACAGACAGCTTGGCTGCGCCTACGTAAGCGTGTCCTTAGTCTGCAGATGAGAGACCGACGATGTATGGTTGTAGTGGTGCAAGTACAGCGTACAGTATGCAGTGAATACGAGCGTGACTAAGACAGAGACAGAATCTCTTTCTACAGAGGCATTTGCCGAGCAAGTGAGAAAGAGTCTTGGTACGTCTATGTCTGGCTGATTGAAGTGCAGAGACATCGCTCGGACATTGTCCACGTTTAGAAGCGGCTTAATCAGCCATTGTTGGGTTCATTGTGTCCTGGTAAGTGAAGAGAAAGAGGAACCAAGATAGAGATAGAGATAGATGGAGATGTATAGACAGAACAGAGAGGAAGAAAAAGGGCTCCGGGAAGAGTGAAGGGACTGGTATGGTCTTGGACAGAGAAGCCCTAGTAATTCTGCTACGGGGCTCCAAGGCATGTGAAGATGCATAACACCCTGCCTTGATGGAAACCCTGGACTATGACAATACTTTAGCAGCTTCATTTGTATTCCAGCTCGCTGCCTCATCATAGTCAATTCCCTTGTATCTTCTGGAGATAGACGGCAGATCCGCGTCTTCATATCTGATTTCTCAAGAATTCAGAAGTTACCTAACGGAATACATTTTCCTTTTCATCATCATACTTGTCTTTGAACTTTCATTCCCGCGGTTTTTTTTTCGAATAGCAAATTTTTTCTTTTCTGAAGAACTAAAACTTTATCATTTCTTGAATTGGGCAGATTTTATTCAAATTTGATACAAATAAAGAATCGACGTAAGCATTGATCACGTAATTCAGCCGTTTGTACGGTTCAATATGATGGTGTCGTTATTTGACAAAATCTATACTAATAAATGGAGAGCCGGTTTTTTTGTTCAGTTCTATTGCGTAAACTACTGAATCGATCGGAATAATACTTATACCATAAGATGCAGCGTGTTTCGGAGAAGGTTTTGGTATATTATATGTTGGTGATTACTTATCCAGAACCTATATTTTTTTTACTTAGAAATGATGAATTTTTATTGTAACTAAATTTGTTCTATTCGATTGTCATTTGTTTAAAATAAATTTTTCAATTTTATTGGTTATGTTTATATACAAGGAAGATTTTTTCACTTATGAGACCTGCAATTTCTTCAACTGAAACTTTCAATGCTCATTACAAATTTTTTTTTCTTATCAATTATTATTCATTTTTGTAAGAAAGACACGGGAATATTATAATGATTGCACATTGAAAGTTACAATGAATATTAGCTAGAATAATTACATGGATAAAAGGTGCATGCTAATTCGTTAGAATTGGGAATCGTTGCAAGTCAAAACAATACTCTAATTAAATTTCAGGTCTAGATCTAAAAATGCGACTTTATAAAGCGCCCAGCGAAGTGGGCGAGTAACAGCTACACGGAAAAAACGAGATTTAACTGGTTTCCATGTTGGACGGAACCTAGTTCCATCTATAGTGAAAAAAATTTACAAATGGTTACTACTTCAATGTAGACTGTAGTAGGTACAGTTTTCATTTATTTCAGTTCAATCCGGGATGGGGCTCAGAGCCATCTGAGATTTATTTGTCTCAGATGGTTGTCAGTACCGCGGGCATGCTCGTCAGTCCCATCTTACATAGAAGTGGCGTCCATTTGGGATTTAACTAGAATCTATCTGCAGATAGTACCTATTTTTACGTTATCATTTTCAAGTGCATTTTGCAATCAAATATATATGAATAATATGAATGAATAATAAATATATTATAATGAATAATACAGATTATAATTTGATTCCAAATCAAAAAACTAATCCTTAATAAGTTAAAAAAAAAAAATAAATTTAAAAGAAAAATTTTTAATTTAAAATTAAAAAATTAAAATTAAAATTAAAAAAAAATTTTTTTTTTAAATTTTAAATATAAAAAAAAAATTTTTTTTTTTTAATTTTAAATTAAAATTTTTTTTTTTAATTTATTTTTTTTTAAACTTATTAAGGATTAGTTTTTGATTTGGAATCAAATTATAATCTGTATTATTCATTATAATATACATATTATTCATTCATATTATTCATATATATTTGATTGCAAAACGCACTTGAAAATGATAATGTAAAAATAGGTACTATCTGCAGATAGATTCTAGTTAAATTCCAAATGGACGCCACTTCTATGTAAGATGGGACTGACGAGCATGCGCGTGGTACTGACAACCATCTGAGACAAGTAAATCTCAGATGGCTCTGAGCCCCATCCCGGATTGAACTGAAATAAATGAAAACTGTACCTACTACAGTCTACATTGAAGTAGTAACCATTTGTAAATTTTTTTCACTATAGATGGAACTAGGTTCCGTCCAACATGGAAACCAGTTAAATCTCGTTCTTTCCGTGTAGTTGAACGATAATTCAGTATCTTCATCACAAACGTATGATATTCTAGCTCATATATTTTATATATTTTATAGCTCATTTATGATAAAACATGCTTCAATAAAAATTAATATTGTTTATTCGTCAAAACTTATAAATGGTTTTTGATGATAAATATGCTAACCAAATTTTTATCTAACAATTAGTTTTTATCTGTTGATAAGGTTAATTATAAAAAAATTTAAATAATTATATAGATCTTCTTCAGAAAGTTTTATTTGTTCACATATTTTTGAAAATAACTGTATATTCTGATCTAAAAATTAACCATATAAGCAAATTTTTTCACGAAAAGAGTAATAATCGTGTTATGTTATGAAAAGAGCTGGATGAAATGGTTATTGACTGATAGCCGGTTGAATGAGTGAACACACAAGTGGATATGTCGCTAATGATCACGATGACTACATTTCAAGTTCGCTAACAGCCGTCACGATTTACGGGTGAGTTCTCTTTCTCTCTACTGGATGACTGGAACCAGCCCGAGGCCTGAGCTCTGGAACTCTTGCTGAAAAACGTTTCATTGTTCTTGCCCACGCGATCCACGGTTCTTTATTTTCAGCTGTAGCTGTATCTCCACCAATCTTAGGTAGTAACACACTGGAGCACGTGTTTTCAGTGCATCAACTTAAATAAAAGCATTGGTATATTAACCGCAATGCTTCCATCTATCATTCTCATTAATGAGCAACTCCCGGGCTCACGGAACCTAGTTGTCTATCTTCGGCTTGCCCCGGCAATATCTGCCATCTCTAACTGAGCGATCGGTGGACTCGTGACCTCTTTGATACACTTTCAAAAGTTAGGTTGCATGCGGGTTGGCATTTTTGGATGATAGCATTGTGGGCTCGGTGCCTAATAATAAAAGTATCGTTTTATTGAGAAATTTATCGTACAGGAGTAGAAATTTTCGTTAGAAAAACATTAGATAAATTGTGGTTCAAAATTGTTATGTTAGCATAGACATAACTAATTTAATTTATATGTTATATCAACAAAACAGTTAATTTAAAAAAACAGTTTAGCTGAATAATGAAATCGGTTTGTTTAATCAATTAAATTCTTTCAAAGGGATGACAAATCTTTTTATCAATTTAACAAAAATATTTTGTTGCAGTAGCATTAACTAGTTAGTAAGTTTAACAAACTTTTTTTTTGAACTAGCTAAATAATTTTTTTCTAATTTCTACACTGACAGAAGGATTTAGTTCGGAGTACTAAACTGATTTAGGAAAAAAATTTTTAGTCATTTATATGGGATAAAAAAATATTTTTTAACCATCAATATTATTTGTTACAGTTTAATAAATTATTTTTTTACTCTAAATAAATTATATTAATATAAACAAAGCCTTATTACACGGAAATAAATATTTGTTTCCACCATATAATATTCAGTAGTAGGCATTAAATATTTCTTTGGTAAGTATTGGTGATAGATAGCTATTCGCTCTGAGTGAAGCCATGGTCGGGGAAATTAAATCGACTGAAGCGTTCGCAGTGGTTACTTTTGGAGTTACGGGAGGCTATTATTCCTAAAATTGTAAGCAAGTGCATGTGGAAGTATTTATTTTGTTTTAATTTTAATAAATTAAAAAAAAAAAAATAAGACACCAGAGTTGTTGTGTCTCAAAAAATACCAGCAGAAATATTTACTGCATTTTTTTTTATTTTTTATCATTATACGTACTTGTTGTTGATTCGTTTAGTAACTAAAAAACAAAACTGCAATTATTACACTGATAAAATGATTTATTAACTATTAATAATTTAATTTATTTGAAGACAATTATTTAATTTATTAAACTTTAATAAATATTTTTTAACATTTAATAAACATTTATTTGGAAGGAAAGTACATTTATTAATAGTTAATAACTATTTATTGATAGTTAACGAATATTTATTAACAGTTAATGAATATTTTGTTGAGTAAATTTGTTTTGCTTGTAATGTCATATGATATGAAGATTGCTTATGAAGAAAAATCATTTTTATAAATTATTTGCATTAATTATATTACATTATAATAACGTTTATTGTGAAATACCGAATTCTATCACAGCTCATAATTATCTTTTGAATTTTTAAATATTAAAAAGGTTAATTTACTTAGTGAATTGAATTATTATCATGTATTCCAACTATAGGATTATAAAAAGTGTCAAAAGAAAATTGCTATTTTTGCTTTTGATTTTAAATAAATATTTGTTAACAGTTAAAAAATATTCATTAACAAACAAATCCTTCTATCGGTGTATAAAATTGTCACATATTTTTTATAACTTTTTTTTTACAATTATTTATAAAATTTATTTGAAAGGTTGGCAATAGTCTAATCGGCTCGGTACCTGCATTTCGAAAGAGTGGGACCAGGGTTCGATTCCGGCGCGCACCAATATTTTTCAATGATTATAAACTAAGAATATGTGCGTTTCATTGCCAGCCTCTGTACCGGTCGGGTTTTCTGTGGTTTTCCCATATAGTTATGGAGGTAAAATGTCATTATAGAAGTACCTCCATACTATTTAAGACCGTAATGCAAATGCAGGTACTGATTATAACGCGTAAGTCGGCCACAGTCGCAGCACATGTGTGTCGGGTATGAAAGAAAAAATCCCGACATGCAGGGGGGTGGGGACGAAAAAGTGGTTGAGAGTTATAATGACGGGGTTGAGAGACTATATTGCGGAGAAAAAAAGTGGAGAGACAATAATTCCCCACCCTCCCTTGTAAAACACTCTACAGTGATACAAGTAAAACCATCCTCAATTATAACCTCAATTATTATAAAATTTATTTATTTTTATGTTTCTTGCTATTGACATATGTACGTATAAAAACATACTCTGACAGCCTCCCGTAGTTCATATTTTGACTGGCGCTGCAGTCACACTCATAGCGAATACTTTAATTCCAATGTGATACATAACCTATTTACTGACTTGGATTATTTTATTCAGCTCGATTTTGAGAGATTTATCAAACCTTTGAAAATGCACTTACTCCCAAATGGTTTATATGTCATTTCTCAGAGGAGTTTAGTTTAAATGTTTTAATTTGTCTGTTATTGATATATTTAATTTCAAATTTGATAAATGTCTTAAATAAAAAATTATAATTTAATGAGATCATTTTCTTTATAATACCTTATATTTTTACTTGAAATGATTTATTTTGAGTAAAAAAGTTAGGTTATACGCTAAAATTAGTTTAAAAATTAATTTCTTTAATACCAATAAGCGATTTATTGAGTAGCAATAAATTTAGTCGAAATAAATGAGCTTTCATCAATGATTCAGTAGCTATTACTAAATATTTGATAATGAAAGGTTTGTTACTAAATCATTTAGTAACTATTACTCTTAATCCGAGCAAAAAACAGTTTCACTGTAAAAAAATCGCGCCAAGTCCACGTTCATAAGACTATTAAGAAAAAAAAATTTTATTTCTTTACAAAAAGATATAAAATAAAAAATTAAAAAATCCAAGATACCGATATGGTTGTATATGATTTTCGGAAATTAAAAAAAATTTTTTTGTAAATTTAAAAATTAAAAGAAACAATTTTGGAACGTATTTTGGTGTGCATGATGGTTACAAAATATTTCACTTTTATGAAAGTCCTAGTAGATAGATTTTAGGAATTTCATAAAAAGTGAAATATTTTGTAACCAATCATGCACACCAAGTACGTTCCAAAATTGGTTTCTTTTAATTTTTAAATTTTCAAAAAATTTTTTTTTAATTTCCGAAAATCATATACAACCATATCGGTATCTTGGATTTTTTAATTTTTTATTTTATATCTTTTTGTAAAGAAATAAAATTTTTTTTTCTTAATAGTCTTATGAACGTGGACTTGGCGCGATTTTTTTTACAGTGAAACTGTTTTTTGCTCGGATTTCAGTATTTTTTGTAATTATAATAAAAATTGACAATTTTAATTTAATACATTTCCGGTGGCAAACTATCCCCTTTAAGCTATAGTTCATGTAAAAGTTATTCTTGCGCCGCCTGGCGTGTGTAATTGCAAGCTGTCAAATATCTTTTTTTCACTGTAGTTTCCCATCTATTATAAGATTAGCATGCATCTTTATATTATTTAGTCTCTGGCTGTCCGCTTTTTACATAAGAAAAAAGTTAAAATCTAAAAATCTGGGTCGCTATAGTTTGTGCTGATTATTTTTAGTAATTTTAAATAGAAATTATAAAGATAATTGATAATAATCAAGTAATACGCGTAATAAAAAGCATGAACTACTATTATAAAATATCATATAAAAAAAAAATCAAAATAAATTTGAAAAAAAATTTGTAACCTCAAAAAACCGTTCTACTTACGGTATATACACACTCGGTAGTCTGGCTTGAGAACGGAACTTGGCGCCAGACTCTATCGAGTCTGTTGATAAATAGAACTAAATCCTTCTATCAGTATAATAGTAACAAAACCGAATTCATTTTATTCTACCAACAAAAAAATCCTGTTATTTTAACAAAATCAGATTAGTGATGCTAATTGAATAATTTAGTTAATCCAACTGATTTGTTATTGCAACTTGACTAACTTTGTTTAAATAACTAATTAATTAATTTTCATTAGTAAACTCAATTGTTACTTCAACATATTTATCTGTAATCCCGTCTCTCGTTATCTTAACAAAATTATTCATATAAATATAGGACTTGACATGTTTATATCTAGCCTAATATGGAAAATTTTTTTATCATAAAATTTTTTCAGTTTTCTTCCCTGCAGTAGACTGATAGCGAATTTTTTTGGTGTAGCTCATGATTAACGATCCAAAGCAGCTTTTTTGGAGGAGCCTCGCTTTATCCCGAATGAACCCAACTCGACCGAAATACCTGACATATTTCAAGACCTTCACCTTCACCTTAATCTGTACCTTTTCTTCTTCCACCCTTTGTACGTCATAATAATTTAAGCCCGTAATTATAACCCCGATCTCAGGAATATTACCACCTGGGTAGTCCGCGAGTTTCTGCTGGAGGGAGATAAAGCATTGGGGAATTATCCACCCTAATGCGGGCCTTGACACCGCACCAGCTAGTCCCAGGCATTGTCTAATCTCACGATAAAGAGTAGCACTAGTAGCAGTGGCTCTGTGGGTAGCAACTCATCACGTTGACGTTAATCGTTGAGCAGGATCCACGTCTTTTAGCAGACGTGCTCAAGCGGAACAGTTCTTCCTAAGTAGCACATCCATCCCGGTATCCTGAGAAGTGAGCTGGGGTGGGAAGCGTAGCCGACACCACCCAAATACTCAACCTACAACACCGGCTCACTCAACCAAGTGCCTACAACGGGATATCTACTGGGTGTATTCCATTCTGGTTCTGGGTTATATGTCATCGAAAGCCTAGCGTGTCTCTCTGATTAAACGCCACGTTCTCCCTTATCTCCTTTCCACTGAATAGACGAAGCTTTACCTTCAAGGGAGTTTGACGCAGCTCCTGCTCTTGCTCTTACTCCTGCTTCTGCTTCTGAGGAATACAACCAGAGAGTTTATACCTTGCCCAGGAATTTTTAGTCTAGCAGTTGATAAGGCTAAAATTATCAATTTTAGATATTTTTTATTAAAAAAAAAAATTTAATTTTTGGCTTCGACTTTTTTCTTTAAAGTTTATCAAGTACTAGCTGTTACTCGCCCGCTTCGTTGAGCGCTTTATAGAATTGCATTTTTCGATCTAGACTTGAAATTTAATTAGAGTATTGTTTTGACTTGCACAGATTTCAAATTCTATCGAATTGGGATGTACTTTTTATCCATGTAATTGTTCTAGTTAATATTCATTGTAACTTTCAATGTGCAATCATTATAGCATTCCCGTGTCTTTCTTACAAAAATGAATAATAATTGAAAGTTTCAGTTAAAAAAATTGCAGGTCTAATGAGTAAAGAAATCTAACTAGTATCTAAACATAACCAATAGAATTAAAAAATTCATTTTAAAAAAATGACAATCGAATAGAATAAATTTAGTTACAATAAAAATTCATTATTTTGACGGTCTAATTAGCAATTGGTCTAACTCCTAATTTTTCAGAGGGTGATTTTTTAACATTTTGATGTAGCAATAGTCCAATTATAAATCATTTGAATGATCCAAGCCAAAATATTATACCTCTATTAGATATTAAATTGTTTTTTAATGTGATAATGAATTTTGAACTAATTGTTTTTTCGTATAAATAGAAGATTCTCTAAAATGGAGTTAGACAATTTGCTAATTAGAACGTCGATTTCTAAGTCAAAAAAATATAGGTTCCGGATAAGTAATCACCAACACATCATATACTAAAACCTTCTTCGAAACACGCTGCATCTTATGGTATAAGTATTATTCCGATTGGTTCAGTAGTTTTCGCAGTATAACCGAACAGAAACACCTTCTCTCCATTTATTAGCATAGATAATTAATTAATTGATTGCTCTGTATCGTTTTTTGTTTATAGTACCTGAGGATGTTGGGAAACAATTTTTATCCAAGGAAAAGAGAATTTACATTCTAATATAAAAAAAGGATAAGAATCTTCATATAGTTTAACAAGAAATCTGAAAAAAACTTTCAAGTCTCAATTTTAAACTTTTTTAACAAAAGAATTCTTTTTCTTATTTCTATTTTCTATAAACTTAAAAAATTTTTATTTTTCAATTTTTTTCAAGTTAGTTTTTTTATACAGTCGAACCTTGATAAGTGAAAGCTGGGTAAGTGAAAAAACTGGATAATTGAGAATAATTATCGAATCCCGTTGCTTTTACTCTCAAAAACCTCAATACGTAAGAAATGAAAACCTCTGTAAGTGAGAGCTATTTTTGACGTCAAAACCTCTATACTTGAGACTACTATTCACGCTATACTTTTATAAGTGAGACTTGAGCACATATTTTTTTTTCTTTCACTTATTCTCTACATTTTCCAAATCTTATTAACACATTTCTGTATAGTTTACTAATCATTTGTATAGAAAATTACTTGTATATTCGTTAGTCGCACAACAGTTGCTCAGTGTCATTCACCCAGAGTGTAATCAAAATGCCTAAACGTAAACTCAAAGCATTTTCTCTAAGCGAAAAGCTTCAAATAATTAATTCATTTGAGAGTGGCAAAACCCGAGCTGAAATTCTTGCTGAGTTTGGTGTTCCGGAATCAACATATTATAAAATAATAAAATTCAAAGAAAACATTAAGTCTCAATGCGCTGAAGGGCATGGAAACATGAAGAGAAGTCGCCTGTCTGAGATTCTTGATTTAGAGAAGTGTCTTCTGGAGTGGATTAAGCAGACAATGGATAAAAATATTCCGATAGATGGACCATTACTGAAAGAGAAATCAAAGCAATTCGCTTCCAAGCTAGATATGAACAATTTTTTGGCGAGTAATGGCTGGTTAGATGGATTCAAAAGACGTCATGACATAGCTTTTAAAAAATTAGCAGGAGAGAGTAAATCAGTCGATCAACGCGTGTGTAATCAGTGGGAAACTGATTTACCACATCTACTGCATGGCTATGACCCAGAAGACATTTACAATGCTGATGAAACTGCTCTATTTTATGGAGAAAAAAAATGTCATGTCAATTTATGTCATGGAGAAAAAAAAAGTAAAGAACGCCTAACTATTCTCCAATGCACGAATATGACGGGTACAGATAAACTACCACTTCTGATCATCGGAAAGTCAAAGAAACCAAGATGTTTTAAAGGTGTTAAAACTTTACCAGTGAACTATGAAAGTAATACTAAGGCTTGGATGACAAAAACAATATATAAAAGTTGGCTGATAAAACTTGATAAAGATATGCATAAACAAAAAAAAAAAGATAATTCTATTTATCAATAATTGCTCTGCCCATGGTGACGTACCAACGCTTTCAAATGTTAAGGTTATATTTCTGCCCGCTAATACGACGAGTAAGCTTCAACCTTTGGATCAAGGAATTATACACGTGTTTAAACGACTTTATCGCCGAGAAGTTGTAAAGTATATTCTTAAGTGTATAGAACAAAGTATTGACCCTGGCATAAATGTTTTGTTAGCAATGAAATTCGCTAGAAAATCGTGGTATACTGTTAGTGATATAACTATTCAGAATTATTTTGAAAAAGCTGGTTTTTGGAATGGTTTAGATGAAAACGAAGATTCTACTTCAGAAATATGTGATAATCCTACTACTGAGAAATGGACTAAACTTATGCCAAGTGCAAATAGTACATTACAGCCCACGTTTGAAGACTTTGTGAAAGTTGACGACGATGTTATAATTACTGGTGAACATACTGATGATGACATAGTTCATAATTGTTTGAGTACATTGACATCAAATGTGAGTGACGATGAAGATAGTGAAGTTTCTGAAATAACATTGAC
The DNA here is from genome assembly GCF_020080835.1 of Cotesia glomerata. NCBI lineage: Eukaryota > Metazoa > Arthropoda > Insecta > Hymenoptera > Braconidae > Cotesia > Cotesia glomerata. Next base: position 7,414,473 of record NC_058162.1, read on the forward strand.
TGAAACGTCTATTATTCCAAAAAGACAAGAAGCCTTGAACGCCTTAGAAACACTTCATCAATATTTTCAATTTTCCACAAATAAAATGGATCAATCTATTTTTGACAAGATATACGAATTGGAAAAATATCTTCAGAGTGATAAACAAGAAATTCAAAAGAAAATTTCTGATTTTTTTGACATTAATCATCATAACACTTTATGTTAATAGTTTTGATAATATTACTTTGTATTGTACTTTGCTTTAATGTATTTGCTTTTAGTATATTTGTAATAAGATTTAATAATAATCCTAATTGATACTGTATTTAAATGTTTCCTATACTATTCTATTTTCTTATACCTCTCTAAGTGACAAACGCCATTAAAATACCTCAATAAGTGAGAAACCTGGTTTAATGGAAAACCTTCATAAGTGAGAATCAAATGTTGGTCCCATCAACTCTCACTTACCAAGGTTCGACTGTAAAACAAAATACATTTTTTGTACAAAATAAAATAAGCAAACAAATTTTATCGAGCGCTAAATTTGAATCTATTCAAAAATATTTTAAAAACTTACCATAATAAATTAACAATTCCTAAAAAACTCATGAAATTTTGAAAAGCCACAAATTTGGATATAGTATATTACAACCCAAGGCCAGAAAGTTGGATTTCCCGGCGCATGGGATATAGAAGCCGAGGCTTCTATATCCCATGCGTCAGGGTATCCAACATTCTGGCCGTGGGTTGTATACTATTTTTCTTGATCTCCATATTTTTCTTGAGGGGGCGGCCCGCCCGACTTTTGCAAAGCCGAGGCAAAGCCGAGGTTTTGCTGGTCGGGGCTGGCAAAAAAAATACATAATATGTTCTAAGCAATAATATATTAGCTAAGCTTACATTTTCACTTATATTAATATTACACTGCAGTTTTAAGTCTTAACTCATATCACGTTGTAATAATACTTTTGAATAATTATCATCAGTAATATTAATGGAAAATTAAACGTAGACAGATTTTTTCCATTTAGTTTTCCTTATTGCACGAGCATAAATTTAGGTTGAAAACACAATTATTTAAGGTGCAATTGTCTAATTTTAACCCCTCTTTCTCCATTATGGAAGCCGTGTCTTTATTCGTTCGAATAGTGTGTTTATCATTGTTTTGTGTTTTTTTTAATGTCGCTTGGTAAGCTTTCTCTTGATGACTAAAATTTAATTTCACCGCTGGTTTTTTGGTAAACAATTGTTTTTCATTATTATTTATGTCTCTTTGATTTATTACCGGTATCAGTATTGTCTTATTCCTGGCAGTTGTAAAACCACTTTTTACACTTCGATCTGAAAAAAAGTATATTATTTTAATGAAAAATAAAACTCTCAATATATTTTTGTGATTAGATGAATAATTTTACCTTGTTGTATCGAATTAACATTGTCAACAGTAAAGTCCTCTTCAAAGTCATCCCAATTGACATGAAAATCATCGTTGTCAGTTTTAGCGTTGGTGATCGCCTGCGCATCGGTTGACTGTTCATTTCGAGACTCGGTTCCAGGGCTATTAATCACCTGTGTACTATTTGATAGTTTATGCTGAGAATTGGTTTCGGGATTATTAATCGTCTGCAAACTGGCTGGGTGTTTATCATGACAGTTGGTTCCTGAGTTGCTAATGTCCTGCACAAAAGGTAACGGGCGACCTCCGGAGCTGGTTCCAGGGTTGTTAATCACTTCTTCAGCAGATGATAGTCTTTCATAATGTTTTCTTCCAGGTTTGAGTCTGAATTGCGTAGAAGATAATGGGTTTGTTCGAGTGCTGGGTCCAGGTTTCTGTATAATTCCATTATATATCATTTCTCTATTGTGCATAGAATTTTAAATATAACCCTGTGCTACTATGTCAGAACGCCACCTTCGGCGGTTCTTCGGAAACAGTGACCCGTGTACCGTTGTAGATTCAGTAAATTAAAAAAAGAAGCAATTTTCTGTGGTACTCCGCCTATTGTGCCTACCAATTGGCTGGCGACAGCATTTACCCTGACTGTATCTGATAAAGAATCTATCAGAAAAGTTGTCAGATGGTCTTAAAGAAATATATTTTTTTATTTTTTGATAGAACATTGATCCAATAATAAACTGGCCCGGATAATGATTCTTATTATCATTAATCGTTACCAGAATCTTATCTCCCAAGTCCTCAACATTTTCTTGTAGAAGATTACTAATTTCCAAACATCTCATGCAACCGCAAATCCCGAAAATAAGTATAACCTGAAAAATTTTAATTGACATAGTTAACATTTATTTATATACTAAAATAATTAATATTTCATTGATAGAAAACTTCTCTTAGTTAAGTAAAGTATTAGTTATTATTACCTTTTTCTCTAAATAATCATAATCTGGGGCTGTATTCATAAATTCTAAAATTTGTTCCCATTTCAGCACAAAAGCTTTTCGAGGCCTGTAACCTTTAGCGTTCGTTTTTATCAAACTTTTCAATTTTAAAAAATTAGTGATATCGATGTCGTCATTTACACTGAGAGTTTTCTTCAACATACTCCATATACTCCACAAACTCGGTGGTGAGAGTTTTGATTTTAACCCCTCGAAATAAACAATCAAATTAATATCTTCATTCTTTGATAATGACTTTTTATTATCTTCTCTCCATGCCTAGTATATGTTATAAACTAACAGATAACGATCAGCAGATTTTTTTGCGAGTGTACCACTGCGTACGATGACTTGAGCTTCGTTATCAAAATTCTTGAATACTTCCTCCTCGTCTAGAGAACCATCGGATGATGAATCGTCCATGCTAACTACACTTTTAATCACACTGAACTTTACTGAGGAATTTTTTTAATCATAATAATAAATGATTATATTAATAGTATTGATGTTATTAATATTTATATTATTAAGATTTATATTATTAATAGTATATGTTTTATACGCAAATAAAATCGTGGTTATGTACAGCTGTCAGAGCGCCGGCGCTAAATACTATACACTCTACGGTGAGTGTGTAAGTATATTCACATAAACATGTTTGTGAATAAAGTCACACGACCGAGCCAAAAAAAATTCATAGTCCACCAGAGCGCGCTGTAATTCGTGTGAGCCATAAAAGTCATTCTTTCTGGAGCGAAAGCCTGCCAGAAGGACCGTACTTTCGGGTCGGGGATCAAGAAATAGTATATTACATACCTAGGCCAGTAAAATAAGAAAGCCTCAGATCACATGTTTGTCAACCTCGGCTTCGCCTCGGCCAACAATTACATGTGATCTGAGACTTTTCTTATTTTACTGGCCTAGGTATGTAATATACTATTCCAATTGTACTAAATTTAAATTTTAAATACCTACTATCATGCACTGATAAAAGGATTTGTTTATAGTTAAAAATATTTGTTAGTATTTAACAAATCATTTATTAGAGGCCACTTTCTAGTCCTTAACAAATATTTCTTAGTATTTAAAAAGATTTATTAATATTTAATAAATGAATATCAGATTTATTAAATACAAATAAATCATTTTAAATACTAAGAAATATTTGTTTAATATTAAAAAGTGGTCTCTAATAAATGATTTGTTAACTATTAACAAATATTTTTTAATACAAATAAATCCTTCTATCAGTGTGTAAATACTGGATAAAAATTTTTTCTTATTCACTTAATTATATAGATTAACTTTATGGCAAAAGTATCGGTAGTTTTAATGTTTGCAATTAATTTTTTCTACAAAATGACCATAATTCTGATGTTAATAGAAGCCATCTATTGTCGTTATCTAAACCTTATGAGATAAAAAAAAATATTAAGAATTGAATGGACAATTTATAGTGATTATCAACAATATATTCCGGGTCGTATCAATAAGGCTCGATCTTGAGGAAGGTATAGCGTGTGAGTAGACATTTATCCTGGAAGCTCTCAACCACTCGATCCAGCATCTGTTGCCTCACACATTTTAATCATTTATCTTATTATACCGCTCCAAGGCACCGCCAATTATTTATTTAATATTTTATCTATCGGAAAGAATAAATTATCTGGTTTGCGGCTTGGCTTCTGGGAAGTTATTTTATAAATAAATGCTTCACATCTTAACAAAAACAACGGTCCTAAGGTAGAAGGAAGAAGTAGAAGAAAGAACTCAAGCTACTAGGAGACCCAGGGATAGGAAACGGAAAAATTACGGAGACAATATAGGACGCGTGTGGTCCCAGGATCCAAAACTCCCTACAGAAGCGGTAGCACGCCCAGCCCGGGATCATGTGAATCCAAAGAAAGTGCACACGCGCACCCAGTGAGTTATGGCACATTGTTCCTCCCCATTCCGAGCCAGAGTCACTGGGTTCTTCTGCTTCTGAGGAGCGCAATCCGCTCCTTGTCCATGAGAAAACGTGATAGTTTATGACGGTTAAGAGGAAATTTTTCCTGTAAATTCTGCTTGTACAATTTTCATTCTTTTTTTCTCTATTTCTGTCAGAGAATTTTAGTTTTAATATTCAAACATTTTTTATAGAGATTAAATTTTTTTTCTTTTGTATACAAAAAAGTCCAAATTGAAATTTTGGTAAGTTTTTAATTTAACGGTTCAAAATATTTTAACACATAAAAATAATATTCTGTGAATAATCATAAATTTTTTTCTTAAAATTTATCAAAAGTAAAATTATTTAAAGGGAAAAAATTTTGTATCAATTTTTTGATAGAAAAAAAATTTTTAAAAGTAAAAAAAAGTTGACACTTGAAAATTAGAGAATGAAGAAAAAATATAAGAAATTGTTAGACTTATGTAAACTTATTTTTCTAACGATTTTTGATAGACAAAATTTTTTCTGACATTGAAAGCTGTAAGATTGATTGAAAAATTTACTTTTACGATTATTATTATAAATTTATTATCATAAAATCATTGAAATAAAAAAAATGTTAATTTTCAATATTTTTTTATTTTAATCAAACAATCAGAAGTAAAACTAAATAATTACCAAAATTTTTTCTTACTTTATCATAAAATAATTCAGAAAAAAATTCTTTTTGACACATAAGGTAAAAGCCCCAATAGATGATCATGTACCAGTATATGATCACTCCATGTATTTGTATACCTATATTTGTGAATATAGATATACAGATACATGGAGTGATCATATACTGGTACGTGATCATCTATTGGGGCTTTTACCTTACTGTATTTTTAATAAAAATTAATCTTAAATTTTGATAAAAAATTAAAATTTCATTCTTATAATGCTCTTCATCTATACTAACATTATAAAGAGGAAAGATTTGATTGTTTGTTTGTTTGTTTGCATTAAATAGGCTCCGAAACTATTGAACTGATTTGAAAAATTCTTTAACTATTGGGAAGCTACACTATCCCCGGGTGACATAGGCTATGTTATATTTTCAAATTTTTGTTAAATACCCGTGCGAAGCCGAGGTGAACTGCTAGTAACATATAAAATGAAATTCTGAAATCTATAAATTAAATCAGAATATCCAGTACGATACTTTATTGGATTATATAAAAAAAAAGCTTATCCTGATTTCGAAAGCAGAAAAAAATGTAAATAATTCTTTTGTTTGTAAAACACTGCCCTTGGATTATCAGATAGAGTATTGAGACATTGAGAGATAAAACCAGTATAAATACCATAATGACTGTAAATAAAGACAGACACAATGGACAGACATAAAATAATAGTTAACATCTGGTTTGACATCGAGACCCCAGCTTCCTCATTCTCTTGTTGCTCGTTCTCTTTTAAGCACGCACTTGCTCTTGCACACCTCTCTTTATTCTTATTACATAATGTTCTCATTCTTATGCTCTTATTACAAATATATTCTTATTCTAAAAATTCATTGTTCTTATATCAAAATTAAAAATTAACATTTACCTAAAAAATGTCCAAAAGTTCATTTTCCAGCCCTCCCCTCCTCCCCTCCTTACTAATACTGCATATAATAGGCAGAACTTAAGATCTAGATCCGCGTTGAAGAAATCCAACGAAACCTAAACGGAAAAGCAAAAAGGAGAAAATATGTCATGTGTAAACAGAAAAGCCATTAGTATTAGTGTATTTGGTATCGCTTGGATGTAATCGCGGGATTCTTTGCTCCGGAATTCTTACGCGGTGATATTGGGAATCGGTTCGAGTGAGAGGACAAGACGCGGCAGATTCAAAGTCGTGTTGAACACGTTTCAAAGCGGTTTAAACAAAACTGGTTAGTGTTGAGCACAATCCCATCCAGAAACCTCCAGCTCCTGCTCCTGTTCCCGGTGGATTATTTTCTCTCGGAGATCGTGCTCTCGATCGCACTCGGTCGATTGGTCAGCAGGTGTGCCCTCGAGCTGTTAATGTTTAACGCACTAAATCTAAGGCTGTTAGTCTCGGTTTTTAATAAATCTCTCCAAGAAACAGAATAAAAGGAGTAAGATTCATGGGCCAATTCACGAGATATCGTTAGAAGCTTTAGATTAGCTTCAGCTTGCTCCCCAACCCACCAATACCAGTACACATGGTCTTGCATGTCCTATGTATCCGGGCATTACTATTGCTATTACTATTATTATCACTGTTGCGATTGCCATTCCACTCTAGGGCTTCAACAGATCTATAATATCATCGCATTCTGCTTTACAAGTACTTGTCGCGCCATAACTGCATGCCTGTCGGTGTAATGTGATATACCTTAATTCGAGTGTATTGAATATCGACGAGCCGTATTGTTGTTGTCGATGTTCGAGCTGCAGCTGATGAAGGCATAGAAAATCGCAAAAACCTTATAAGCACTGATCCACATGTTATAACGATTTAATCTTTGTATCCAACTAAGGTCAAACAAGTTGTCGGTCTACATACTCTTAGAGGTTTGTCCCTCATTTATTCACATCATCAATTGTACAAGTTGCATTTTTCGAAGTAGTAAGTGACCAGAGATTCAAGTTTTCGGTTTTGGATTTTGATCTCTCATAAAAAAAATTTTTTTTGGCTATTTATGTCCGCATATAGTTAAAAAAAAAGTTATAATTTTTTGTTAATATTTAAAAGAATGTACTTGAATAATGATTAATATAAAAGCTTGTTGATTAAATTGTATATCTTTTATTTTATAAAATATTTGTCATATGAGAAATATTTTTTATCACAAAAAATAAAAAATATCAATACTTGAATTTTTAATTAAAATTTTTACTGTATTTATTTATTTATTTTTTTAAAAAAAGACTCAACAGCTGGAAGGCCAATAACAGGGTCACTTGAAAGACTCACACTTGTTACAACATTTATTTATATATTTAAATATAATTTTAAGTACGTATTGGCAAAAGAATCAAACTGAAAAATTAAATTACTAGACAAGCAAAAACTTAATAACTTTTATAATTGACATAAATTTTTTTAGCTTAATTTTTAAGTTTAATATTATCAATGTGGTGAAGGTAGGTAAGCCAGACAATGGACAGGCATAGTATAAGTCATATCATTCGATATAGTACAATAGTAAAATTAATTTACCATGATATAAATTAAATTTTTATAATAATAAAAATAAAAATAAATACTCGAAGCAATAATAAAAAGAACAAGAAAAAAATATGAATCATTGTATTTTTATCAGAACGGCAAAAAATTAGTTTAGCTCAAATTTTCAGCAGCTAAGAATAATATTTCCTTCAAGATGCCAAATTTTGCTACTACGACCTATGAGCATTCATTTGTAGTATCGGCTATCTAGTTTTGGAAGGACTTGCCTCCTGAGATTGTAAACGTTCTTAGTTTAGAGATTTTAAAAATTAAATTATTTGATTTTTTATTAAGTAATGAATAGTTAGAAATTATTATGCCGGAAAATAATATAATAACGTGATGTATATAATAATATGATGTAAAAGTTTGTTAAAGTTTAAAATTTAATTTATTAACCAAGCAATCCATTTTTTCCTCAATTTTAAATTAAAAAGTCACTAAATTAAAAAAAAAAAAAAAAAACAAATTTCTTAAAGCAAAAAAAAATTTTCGATAGTCAATCTAACATTGAATTAAATAAATCTAAAGATTAATTTTAATTTTAAAAAGTAAACTAAAAATAGGTGTCGAGGCATGCGTAAGGACGCCAAGAAGCATTATAATAGAAAATAGAAAAACGACTAAAAAAAAAAAAAGAGTAAAATAACAAAGAGGATGTCGAGTACACCTGTACACCCGGTTTAACTAGTTCCTTCTCTTTCCTGAGCACTAATACGATCCTTTTTTCTCTGTTTGGGCACTCGAGCACTTATTCTTTCTCTTGTTGAACCGCAACCCGGCGCTCCTTTAGCCATTATCTCATTTTTATTCATTCGTAACATTGTTTCTGGATTGCAGGTTGTCCGACGTATTTCCATTCATCATTATCATCATCCTTTTTTATTTATTAACGTCTAATTTACTCGGGATCCAATTCCAATAGACTTTCAGTAATTACCTCATTATACTCATTTAAATATTTGAATAATGATAAAATGATAATAAAAGCAAGAACGAGACTGCTTTTTAAATTCAAATAATTTATATTTAAATTTAGATAGAGTAATTTTAATACTCAGCACTACCAGTCTAATATTGACACTGCCGATCAACCAGATTCTTGTCATCACCGTCTGGCTTAGGTATTTTATATAAAATATATTATTACATATAGCTCTATATATCTGTATATAAATCTACGGCAGAGAGTGAGTAAAGGGGGAACGAAATTGATGGGGTGAAAGCGAGAATATAACTGATATTGAGGATTAAACGTCCACGAGGGAATATTGGATTATTGCACCAGAATTTTGCACTGAATTTTACTCGACTAAGGGGTGCTATGCGACAACCAATGGGGTGCCGTACTGTCGATTCAATTTCCCTGTCAAACAGACTAAAGCCTTTACTTCACTTTACTTCTATTCTATTCTATTATATCCTACTTCTTTTTCCCTTTTTCAAGTGCTTCTTTTTATTCCGCAGTATAGAATTATACGTACATATATATCGCGTTCCTAATGCTGAATGGGCGTTAAAAAAATTTTTTTTCCTCTACTTTACAAGTTTGAAATTGAATGAAATAATTAAAAATAATTTTTTTTTTTTTTAATATATCTCCTTTTGGCTTAAAAAATTTTTATTTTTCATTTTTTCTGTCAATAACAAATAAATTTTTTTATACGCTTTATTAGTTTTGCAGATCAACATTTTTATAATGAATAATAAAATTTTTCATACTCGTTGTTCATTAACGATTAAGTAATTATTGATATTTTTTTTATTAAGGGGCACAAACCAGTGTGAAATTTTCAAAAAATCGATTTGTTTTTTTTTTTCATATTTTGATAGGTTATACCTTCAAAAATAACACTCTAAAATTTCGAATCGATATCTCAAATAGTATTTGAGTTAGTTATTTAAAGAGTAGCCGCTCAGCAGTAAGAAAAGGATCATTTTTTCTTTAAACGCGTTTTTCTCGAAACAGCATTTTTCGAATTTGCTAGAGTGATTACACTGATAGAAGGATTTATTTGCACCAAAAAATATTTGTTAATAGTTAACAAATCATTTATTTTGTTTTAGTCTCTAATAAATGATTTGTTAAAAATTCACAAATATTTTTAACTATAAACAAATCCTTCTATCAGTGTACTCGGAGGCAAATGATCCGATCACTACCAAATTTTTTTCTGCATGTTTTGTATATAGTTCTCCATACAATGACCCTCCAGTTTTTTGATCTGATCAAAAATCGAATTTTGGCAGGCCAAAAACGACTAAAATTTTGGGTAAAATTTAACTTTTTTTTTAAAAACGCCGCCATTTTGTCAATTTTTGACATTTTTTCTCGACCGTGGGTCATCTTGCGAACAATATCTTCTAGTTTAACGAAAATTTTTTTTTTTACGTTTCATTCACGGAGAAGGCCGAAATCACTCCAGTAGTAGAGGACTTTTTTTTTTTTTAGCACCGTCGAAGATCGCGTGTAACTCGGAAAATATTCAATTTTTTTCTTCAAAAATTTTACTGTATATTCTCAAAATATGTATTAATATACCCTTAAAATTTTAAAGCAATTCATACAGGAGTTGTTTTTATTTTAATTCCTAAAAATTGCCTTTTTTTTAGGCTGTCACACTAGCTGTGCTTAAATGCATAAAAATATTATAATTAATGTTCACAAAATTTTTAAAAATTTTTGACAACTTCAATTCAAGTAGTTTAAATAAATTTAATTAAATTTACTTAATTAACTTCAATTTCAAATTTAAGTTGAGTATTCCACGCGTGCATACATTCAGAGAATTTTAATTAAAATTTCCGTTATCGTAATTATTTTCTGACAGGCTAAGAAGGAAATGAAGTTGATTTTCAAAGTTTGAAAACAACTTTTCGACCATGAGTTATTGAGGAAAATTCAAGTGACCGGAAAAATTAAATAAAACTTAAATCATACGAATCATAATTTTGAAGTATTCAAGAATCTATCACTTCAATTTTTCTTTATTTTTACTTGCTGAGAGGAGGCTAAAATAAATAAATTTCTTCTAACACAATTACTTACGTGTTAAAATTGAATAAAAAATTAATTGATTGATTTCAAAGATTTTTTTTTTATACTATAGAATAATTTGTAAATAATTGATTAAAGAAACTGAAGGTGCAGAAGAAGTGGATAATTTTGGATTGCGTGAGTCAGTTATTTATTTTCAATCCTCTGGTGGAGAGCCGAGGAGTGCATAAGACGCTAATCTCTTGAGCAGGAGTTACACGGGTGCACTGGGAGTGTAGCGCCGCCTATTAATTAAATACCTGTTTCTCTGGAGAGTCTGATGGGGCTCAGTCTCGACTCATAGCAGAAAGAGAAGACTTGTACGCTATTGACTTATACTTTAGGTCGAGTAATAACTAACTTTCTTGCGCTATGCAGGTCGATCCTCGCACGATAAGTGGATCATCATGATCATGTAGAGCTAGCTCACTCGAGCAGAATTATCTCGCTCGACGAATGTTGCCGTGTTTACTGCTCCTATTTTTGCAAAATACTTTTTACTTTTTACATTTTGCTTAGTTGTTTGTGCTCTCTATTCTCTACTCCACTTGGTCTCGCGTGCACAAGATTGCCAGATGCCGTTTTAGAGAGTGAAATTGCACTACTTTCATTAAGAGTCGGATTATTCTTATTTTTAAATAAATTCACGAGCTTTTTTGCTACACGAACCGGGTTAAGATTAAATTTTTTAATAGTCGACATTCTTACCGTTTAAGGCATAAATTCACTCGGGCTCGAGATTCCCTAAATACCTCGCCTAACCTCAAAATAATGCCTCGCTTTTATTTTATTCAACTTTGTAATTATTTAGTCATTTTATTTAATTATCCGGGAACAATTAAGAAAGGTAAAAACGAAAAACGAAAAAGAAATTCAAATTATCTGAGCTTAATTTAATGCAGGGTTAGTTTTTTTCTAATAATGTGTTTTTTTTTCTTAATTAAATAATAATTAATAGTAGACAAGGTAGAAATACGATATAAAACTTACATAATTTGATTTAATTAGTAATAAAAATTTTTTCTATTAAAAAATGAAATTTAATGATGAAATAATAAAATTTATTTTTGAAACAAATTTTAAAAATAATATTGTTATTATAAAATCAGTTACTAATAATTAAATGAACAAATGTGATAGAAAAAATTTATAGAACTGACGAAATAGTCAAAATTCTTTCAAAAACATAAAAAAAAATTGACTATCACCAAAAAATACATAAAATCGGGGAAAGACAAAATTTTTGTCAAAATCTTTTTGATTTTACCAAATTTTTTTTTTCAAATAGAAAAATATGTCAACACAATTTTATTTATTCTCTTAATTATTCAGAAGATAAATATGCTATCGCTGAAAAAAGTATCAAACCGTAAAAAGACAAATTCAGGTTATGAATTTTTTAACGGCACCAAATTTCACTATACACGGAGAAAAAAATTTTGCTATAGGAACTCTATAGAACGAAATTTTTTTTTCCGTGTAGGACCCAATTTATAGTAAAGATCCTCAAATCAGAAAATTTCATAAGTCTATTTTCATCCTGAAATTATCATATGTGGCTTAATTGATATAGAATAAGCGAAAGAAAATTTAGTATAGACCGGATAGCTCAAATGGTAGAGTAGCCGACATGTCTTCGGAAGGTTCTGGGTTCGAATCCCAGTCCGAGGCTATCTAATAATTTTTTCTCGCATATTCTATAAACTCACATTAAGATGATCCTCTCCACATTCCATTCTCAATCCTTTCCTACCAATATCCTGTTACGTGAATGTGGAACGCGTCACGTAATAATTACCGTAACTCCTATTCTTTCCCGCTTCACAGCATTATTTATATTTGTGGCCTGATATGTTTATATATACCCACACATAATTTTTCGGCTAAACGTAGTATTTAAAATCTCCGACAGATGGCGCATGATCGCTGAATTCTTCTGATGAAAGAGACTTAAATTTGAAGTGTTAAAATAAGATAAAATAAAAATCATTTTTTGACTTTCCTAAGAAGCTTATCTGACTGGTTTTTCGTTCAATCAACTTTAAATATTTTTTTCAATAAAACATGTCAATAAATTATTTTTTTACTCAAACATATAGCTGTTTTTTTTTTTTTTATACTCGTATTAAAGTAGTTCTTTCCTAACCTATAGTTTATGCTACTGCTGTCTTTTTCATTCGCTAGTGTCGCCTCTCTTACGGGCTATTGCTCACTTACTTCCACATATGACTTTATTTGTTTACTTTACTAGTTTATCAATGATTTCTCAAAAACTATGTGGTAGGGAATTCCAGAATTTTTTAGGCTAATTATACATGTATTGATCTAAGTAATATTAGTTTTTCGTGAAATTCTTAAAATTTCTTCAGTACAAAAATAATAAAACTTCGCAGTTTTCTCTCTCTTTTCTCATATTGCCTGTGTAAAAATGTCATTTTCAATTGAAATTATCTTTTGTTAGAAGTGGTAAATCGTCTCCAAATTTTAACAGCATGTGCATTATGCATTTAATTACTTACACGTATTATAAATTTGGAAGGTTTCTTGAAATTTTGCTCGGATGACCCAACTACCTTAATGATATTTTTATTTTAGTTGTTGAAAATTTCTTTGCTTGAATTCAATTTAATTTTCAAGAGTCTAGTATTTATAGTGTAATCCAATAATTATCAATCGACAATATTGGCAAATCAATAAACTGATTTAGACAACAAGCATATCCTGTTTGAAAATAAAAGCCTAATAATTAATAATTAATGACAGATGTCTGACAGGTAGAATGTAAATCAGCTATCAATAAAAATAATATTTATTAGGAATATTAATCCGAGATTTGAATAGCTTTAATGTGTATAGTAAAATTATAATCATCATCATTATTATTATTGCTGTTGTCGTAGAATACAACGGGTGTGCTTAAATGTCCGACCACGCACCGGTTTTATCTACTTCGAGCCGACAGCCGACATGCACTGTGTGACCTACACGCTCGCCATACTATATGAAGCACCGCAATAAAATAATACAATGAGAAAATTATACTTGATTGAATATGAATATTGACCGGACTGTAGGCTCTATTTGTCGCTGCAGACGCTTAAATTACCATAAATTACTTCTAATTCACACGTCGCTAATAATAAAGCGCATGAAAATAATTAATTCCTAAAATAAAAATTATTAGCATAAACATTAAAATTTACATCGAATACAAATTCGCCAGCGATGACCGAGGATCGCGATAAATCAATAAATTTTCAGGCTACCGTGTCAGGGGGAGAGGGTGAGCGATAAATCACTGAATGTTGCAGCTCATTGTCCGGGTTCAACGATGCGATATCGAGGTTAGAACTCCACACTCCAGGGATCAAGTACCACCATCCATGTCTGTATAATATGCAAATATGGTACACGAGGGCATGCAACGATCGAGTGCTTGTTTTTACCTGCCTGCAAATTCTCAAGCATTCTATAAATATTCCCAAAAATCGCTCCTTTGTTCGCGTTTGTCATTCTATTGTTTCAGATATTACCGATTGTATTAAACTATATTACACATAGAAAGAAATTACTATTAAATTCATGAGGAAAATTACCGGACTGTATTATAATAGTTGGAGGCTAGGGCGCTGCTTTACCATTTATTAGTAACAGAAAAATTTACTAGATGCGGCCGTAAGTAAAAAAACTTTTAATGAAACTTTAATTATATACTATATATTATAAATTTTATAAGTTTTATATTTTGAAACAACTAGATTTTACTTCAGTAATATTAAATTTTCAATTAATTTTTTTGGTTTAATTTATATTTTAAAGTTATTTTATTTGAAAATGTATATAGAATAATAGTTAATAGTAAAAAAAAATTACGAATGTCATTAAAGTACATCTTTACAAAAAATATTTAATTAATTGCATAAAATTTTATTAGAACAATAATTGTATAAAAGTTTGTTAGAATTAACTGTGATTGAGCAAGAACTTATTACTGACATGCACGGAAAAAAATAAATAGTAAATGCAACATGACGCAGTCTTGGTAAATGAACATGATGAAATCATGTTTCAGCCATATGATTTGTCATGTTTCGGCTACATGACAATCACGTTGCAGTAGCATAAGAAAAATTATGTGGCAGCAACATGATTTTCATGTAGCCATAATAGCATAAAAATAAGCTGCAGCAACTCAATATTTACGGTTTAGAAAAATTATTTATTATCAAGCAACTAGATTTTTTAGGATTTATAATATTGCAGATGAAAATAAGAGTAAATTATCTAATTATACAATTTGTGAACGATATCTGTGTTTATTCAAATTATATACAATTTTTATTGCCAATAGCTTTGGTTTATGATGAAAGTAATTAAATTATTATTAATTGTTATTATTTTCAAATTAAGTGACTTGTTGCAACATAATTCAAGCCTTTTTTTATTGATAGACAAGGTACAATTGGAGGTATAAGATTAAGGTTCCTTACACAATTAGCGCGACTACTTATTTTTACTTTCCACGAATGATAATGACGATCAAATGCTATCGGTGTTATACCGTACATGACAAGAAAAACATCGTTCGCTACACGGAGAAAAAAATTTTGCTATAGGAACTCTATAGTAGTTAGTTAGTTGTAAAAAGTTCCAGTAGGTTAACGTTTTCTTATGGTAACAATACCGTTTGGCTCCTGCAACTCTACATCGTTGAGCTCTGAGAGCTAAACGTTATTTACCTCTCACAACTCTACAGGATCGTTCTACGACTATAACAAATTTTTGACAGTCTGTTTAATAATTTTTTTTACGATTTAGCATTGATAATTTAATAAATAAATGCGGCAGAATGAATTTATATTGCCAACAATAATTGTATATGACAAATAAGAATTGTATTATTATAGAAATAAAATAATAATAGAACTTATATTACAAATAAAAATTATTTGAAAATAAAAATATGGTCGTCACAAAATTATCTTATTTTTTTAATTATATCAATAAATATTGGACATAAAATCACTATCCTATATGCACAAGAAAAGATAAATAAACGAAAACAAATTTTATTTTGTGTTAAATGGGGTCTTTTTAATGTATTCCGATAACTTATTACTTAATATCTCAATATATTCAACTAATAAATTAAATTATCAGTAACTACAAATGAATCTTGAAAAACCATAAATACAAAACTGTTCTAACGAAATTCAATTTGACAAAAAGAAAAACCTATTTCCCTAAATAAATAAACTGGAAACTTAATTGTCCTCATATATTTTTAATAATATGGATGAGTAACAAAATAATTCTGATTGTCATTTTAGAAGGTTATGAAATATGTCAGCGCACTCCACTACTGCGCAACGTAGAGCGCTCCCAACTATACCGTTTGGCTCTGAGAACAATCTCGTAGAGCTCTGAGAGCTCAACAACATTGAGTTATCAGAACTAAATAATATTTTGTTACTGTAACTCTACAACGAACAGTAAACTGTGTATAGTTGTGGTAACTCTACAGTTAGGTTACCAGAACGAAATTTTTTTTTCCGTGTAGCATAAATTTTGTAAATTTTTCCAAACTGCGATCCATCACTCCAATTTTCGTCTGCAATATTATAAATCCGAAAAAATCTAGTTGCTTGATAATAAATAATTTATCTGAACCATAAATATTTAGTTGTTGCAGCTTAATTTTATGCTATTATGGCTACATGAAAATCATGTTGCTGCCACATGATTTTTCTTATGCTACCACAACATGGTTGTCATGTAGTCGAAACATGACAAATCATGTGGTTGCAACATGATTTCATCATGTTTATTTACCAAGACTGCATCATGCTGCATTTACTATTTATTTTTTTCCGTGTGTGTTATTTTTTATATAGCTGAGTAGCTTAGTTAAACATTTTATTTTATTGTAATTTTAAATATTACAACAGTAAAAATTAATTATTAATCTTATTTAATTCTCTCGTTTACCATTTTTAATTCAATGCTAGAATAAAAATTGGTGGTACTTTTCAATGGCTCCGTTCAAGTTTACGAAGTTCTTAGCTGGACTGAGCTTAGATGAGTACACCTTGCATTGTTTTCTTATAGATATTCTTTAGAGAGAATGTAGTCACATTAATTTCTTGGTAAAAAATCTGTCAAGAGCTCAATAAGCTTGAACGGGGCTAATGTTTTTTTTTTTTTTTTACATTGCATTTGTGAATAGTTATTAAAATAATTGAAATTAGATCATGAATAGTGGAATTTTTCACGATTACTGTCATTTCGACGGTAATTTCTGAATAGAATTAAATTTCCGTGTTTTAGTTATATCACACATCAACGAATTACAATTAAGATTGAGATAACCTTTAGCCCGAGAGGTCATTATTGTGATGGTTGTTTTGAAACTAAAGTGAGGTTAGTTAGAGGTTCTTAAAACCCTTTTACCCTCCGTTTTCTCACCTAATTTCCTTGTTAACCTCTAATGGTTTTATGAACAAAGTGAATTCAATGGACAAAGTTTAAACATTTCAACTTTTTGTCATAAATATTTTAAAACTCTCGCAAAACTTTATTTCAAAATTTCAGCATTAATTTTATTTCTATATTTGACCCATACTAACGACAAAAAATCCAATTATACTTTTATTGAAAACAAATTTTTTTTAATTATCGACAGTAAGTATCAAAAATTGCTTGTGTAGTTCCATATTATACCGTAATTTAAATAAAATGTCAACAAAAAATATTTTTGACAGACACATGAGACATTTTTCTAGAACTTCTATCCACGGTAATCGAGATATCAGTCATTTTTGTTAGCAAAACACTAAGAGCCCTTGAATGGAGACGGCAAAATCGGAAAGTCGATCGATTGAGACAGTATAGATTCATGCCCGACTTCGAGAGTCTCTTACGCGGTTAGATGGAGGAAAATATAATAATGCGGATCCGAATGAATAAGAACGCCGAAAATAATTCTGTAGAACCCTCTCTTTAAATCTCGGAATCGTAAAATCGTTTATACTGGTACCGAGGGAAAAATTCAGAGAAAAACCAGATAAATAATCCGAATTCTTGGGCTTTATTGTAAACAATAAAAAATCCAGGTGTGAAATAAACATGACGTATCTCGTGTACGTGGATCGTGTGCCCGAGCCTGACGTACGTGCGATGTTTAAAGAAATGAAAAACGCTGGGTATAAACCAACCTTCCGCATTACAATTTAATGCTTTTAAATTCTGTTTTGTAATTTTGATTTTTAGTAGAAGATTTTATAATATGAATCTAACTGTTGAATGTAATCTTATGATGGAACTTTTGAAATATTTTCTTGCCAAAAAAGGTTGTAAGATTTTAAAAAACTTTTTTCCAAAATTGTCATTAAAATTATAATTTAAAATTTTTTCATTAATGCAGCAATGAAAAAATCCTGGATATGGTTTACTCTGCAGGCTATCTTTGGAACTTCCTATATTATTCAAGTTCAAAATGGTCAAAAACTTTTCTATTGTAAAGTTTGTGGCTCTTTAAGTTCAAAATACAACTTCGAGCACGAAAATCTAGTCACTGTCTAACACAAATGTTTTTTTGAAAATTTAAATAAAATTATTAGTTATTTGAATAAAATAATGTAGCTATTTCATCAACAAAAATTCTTTTAATAATTATTTGTTATATTAACTGACTGGTTTATGTTGAACAGGCAAATAATTTTTGCTATCCTGACATACACGGAAAAAAGTGAACTGTAAAATTCACTCAGATTCCGGTTAATTTTTATAGTTTCAAACAGTACAGCGAACATCGGGGTGGCAAAAATATAAATATTACAGAACTTAATGTAGAAAGTGTAAAAGCCACAATTTGTAATTTAATATCGAAAATAAGTGATTATTAATAGTCACTATAGTAAATAACGACTCTGTCATCTTAAAAAATTACAGTTTCAAACAGTAAAAATTGCCGTTTCAATATATAGTCCATTCTATGAGGAGAAGGGGAACTTAGATGAGGACAAGGGGGTTTCAATCTAGAAGAATTTAACATTTGAAACAATAAAAATTTCACTCTTAAAATATATATTTTACCAGTCCAAGCAAGTCAATAATTATAGTTTGATTTTTAGCGTTGTGTTTAAAATTTACCATTTTACTTTGTAAATATTGACGTTGCTTGCATTGGAAATTTAATAACTGTATTTTATATTTTTTACATATCATGCGATCATTTTTTAGGTACGAAATGATGAATATCAAAGTAAAAATTCTTAATTATTATACTTTAACATTTTCGAGATTCACATAGCGAATATTACTGTTTGAAATCCACAGATTCGGTAGAATCTGGCGCCAAGTTCCGTTCAAATCCGTTGTAAACGGAGCGCCAGACTACCGAGTGTGTTTACTGTAAGCAGAATGGTATTTCGAGGTTGCAAAATTTTATTTAATTCTACGGTACTTCTTGTTCCTAAATTTTATATTATAACAGTAATTCATACTTTATTTTACTGATATCAATTAATTATATTCAATTATAACAATTAATCTACTTGAAATTATTAAATTTTATCAGCACAAACTATAGCAAGCTCAAAAATTTCGATCCTGACTTTTTTTCGATGTAAAAAGTGACATGCCACAGACTAAGTAATTCGAGAATGCATGGTAATAGTCCAATAGATGGGAAACTACAGTTAAAAAAATAAATTTCACAGCTTGCATCTACACCCGCCAGGGTGCGCTGCAGTATTTTTACATAAACTGTAGCTTCAAGGGGATAGTTTGCTATAAAAATGCAGCCAACTTGAGATTTAAGTTGGTACCAATTGCAAATTTTATTATAATTACAAAAATACTGAAATCGAACAAAAACAGTTTCACTGTAAAAATCGCGCCAAGTCCACGTTCATAAGACTATTAAGAAAAAATTTTTATTTCTTTACAAAAGATATAAAATAAAAATTAAAAATCAAGTAACCGATATGGTTGTATATGATTTTTGGACATTAAAAAAAATTTTGTTGTAAATTTAAAAATTAAAAGAAACAATTTTGGAACGTACTTGGTGTGCGTCATTGTGTACTTCAATTTTTTTTACAAGTCCTAGTAGATAGATTTTAGGAATTTCATAAAAAGTGAAATATTTCGTAACCACGCACACTTAATACGTTCCAAAATTGTTTCTTTTAATTTTTAAATTTACAACAAAATTTTTTTTAATTTCCGAAAATCATATACAATCATATCGGTTACTTAGATTGTTTAATTTTTTATTTTATATCTTTTTGTAAAGAAATAAAAATTTTTTTTCTTAATAGTCTTATGAACGTAGACTTGGCGCGATTTTTTTACAGTGAAACTGTTTTTGTTCGGATAGTATTTTCTTTAATGTAAAGTATAAATTACAGCATTTAAATGATAAATATTATAAAGTGATTAGTAAAATCACGATTTTACTGTTTGAAATGGTAATTTTTAGCAGTAGATCATTACCTATTATAAATTGACTATTATTTATTACAGTTTACTTTTTTCCGTGCAACAATCTTATTATTTCAGCAAATCGATTTGTTCATTCAACTAAAATATTTTGTTATAATAAAAAAAAACTGTTCTGTTGTTATACTATCTAAATTACTTATTATAATCCAGACTTAGTTATCACAGCAAATGATTTATAATCCCTATGCTAATATATTCATTTGTTACCTCACATATCTTAAGCTGTCGAACTTATCGGTTCTATAAATTGTATCTGAAAGCTCTTAAAATAAGCTTCAATTCGAGTATTGTAATGTATGTGAACATTGGAAAAAAAAATTAACTTGAATCGAGAGAAAAATTCTTGAACGAAGAAAATAATTTTGAAGAGATTCATTTTCTTCAATCAAAATGAACAATTTTTAAATCAAGTAAAATTTACTGATACATATAAATACTGGTGCATTTTTTTCATCTATTTAATAAAATTCTATTTTTGCCAGTTTTTGAGTACTCCAAAAAATCTACTTCCGTTTGGCTGATGAATGGCTTTTTTCTATTTTCAACGAATAATTGGTCGGTTTTCTGAATAAAATATTCTTAGCAACAACAGCAACAGCAATTGAACGACGGGAGCAAGTAATGTCTAGCAAACGTTGCTAAAGAAATGAATCTAAGTAAAGAATAAAAGAATAAGCCCGGTCGATGGTGACCCCCCGGCCTCCAGTATTATGTCCATCTCTTATTATTGTGAAATATCGGTATACCGACGTCGACCGTAGAATGGCTTTATTCCGTTGACAAGCTCACGTTAAGCCAAAGAACCTTCAGTTGGTTTAGTTCGCCGAGAAGAGAAGAGAGGAACCGAGTAGCGAGTACGAGGGAGGCAAAAGGTGAATGAAGGCGGAGGGAAAAGAGGAAAGTCAAGAGGAGTCTTCCTTCCTTATACCTTATACCGTCCGCCATTCACAGCGGGTGAGTGCCTGTCGACATGTATATCTATGTGCCCCTTTTCTTTCTTATATTATTATACTCCCTTTTTTATACCTCTCAACACCCACGTCCCACATCCCGCAACCACATCCACTGAAAATATTGTGCTTTTGTATCTACTTTATTTATTTTGACGCAAATAGCTTCTGAACTCGGATTTTTTTATTTTCTTTTTTTTTGTAAGATATTTCTATTATACTTGGATATTTTTTTTAATTTTGGAGTTCTGGGGAATCGATATCTGACTCTTTTACTTTTTTTTATTAGAGTTTTTTGACAATATGTGGTTTGTGAAAAAATCAATTGATTAAAATATATACCTTATGAAAAAAATTCATTTAAAAATTAATAAAGTTTAGATAAAAAAATATCTATTGGTGATTGATTTTTCAACATTTTTTTTTATCTGAATTAAAATTAAATTTATGACTAAAATACATCAAACCATAAATTTGAAAAAAAAAATTTTAAATCTTCGGAAAAATTAAAAAAAAAAAAATGATTTTTATTCTATAAAAAATATACTTAAAACATTTTATATCACAAACTTTTATCTCTTAAACAAATTTAAAAAATTAGATCCGCTTTTTACTCTTTCTATATTTACTATCTTTTTTTTTCCCAATATTGAAATTTTCAAATTGAAAATTTTTTCTTTCTATCTAAAAATTTTATTCTTTTGATTTAATTCGTGAATTTTAAAAGCGCCATTCGGCCATACCCGACATGGATAGGTAGATTTATTGTTTGAATATTGACAAAAACACTATTTAGAAAATAGGAATTGTCACATATGAATGTTATTTGAAGATAAACCTAAAAATGATTTTTTTTTTAATTTTCCCAACTAGGAAATAAATTGAAAAAAGTATCAAAAGGCGACGAATAATAACTCGAATTGAAGATAATTATTTGAATTTTAAAATAAGTTTGATAGATTTAAGGTATCTTTTACGGCTTAAAAATTATTTAAAGAAACAGGGCCGAAATACGTTTATTGAAAAATTTTTCACGGAATTATTTAGAAAAACCATGAAAACTAGATAAATGAAAGTTAACATCGAAGGTAATTAAATGAAGTTTAAGATAAATTCGATAAATTTTATCTTTTTTTTTACATCTGGAAAATTATTTTCACAAAATATACGAAATTCAAAATTTTTTGAGAAGGAAAAAAATTTTCAAACACCCACAACTCGTAAACTAACTAGCCGATTTTGCTCATTTTTGAACTTGATCTTGGTATTGATCTACAGAATGAGCCCACAAAATTTCATAAAGATTGGTTGAGAACTGTGGGCGCAATCCTGCTGACATGGCGCGTTATATCACAAATATACATACATAAATACATTTATAAACTTTTGAGCCAATGCCATTTTTCGATATTACTTGATGAAATGAAACATATTATAACAAAATTTCTTTAAAATTACGACATGAGACCGGCTACAATAGATATATTTCTTTAGAAACACAAGAATAAAATTTTTAGAAGAATATTTTTTTTTTTTTTTTTCAGTGTAAAATTACTAATTACTAAAATAAAACGGTAAATATTCACATAAAGTTAGCGCAGCAGAGATTAAATCAGATTACGTATCAGAGATCGAGATAAGAATTTTATTCGGTCCATTAATTGGCCTTAGCGGTTGGTGTTGTTGTTGGTGTTATTGTTGTTATTGGCGAGCCACGTGGATGAAGGCCGGGTAAAAATAACGGGGCAATTAGTATGCCGCGCCATCACTGTCAGAGGCAGGCCTACGTACGGGATTTAAATATAATGCTGGACAATGATCGCGTGGGACGAACAACACACACTGACGCTTTAAGAAACACTCGCGATTATTATTCCGAAGAGAATTTTCTCCTCTTCTCTTCATCATTCTTTAATGTTTAATTTTTCTCCGGCAGAGTAAAGTTTTATTTGATTTTTTTCAACTTAATAATGAATAAAATTAATTTAAAAATTTTATCTCGCTGAAGAATTTAAAAGTTAATACCACGGTAAAAAACTAGCTGAAAATTCTTTTATCCGAAGTTTATGAATAGAAAAATTTTTTGTTATTTTTATTAAATAAATATTAAACAAGAGTAGAGCTAAAGGGGTGTGTTTATGAGAAAAATGTCGGTTTAATATATATAATCGTCTTGATTTTTTATTCTTAGGTGGTGAATGGAAAAAATGATATTATTATTCAAACTAACGGATAAAATATGTTAAAAGCGTAGTTCCGAGAGAATGGCTCGGAAGAGAGACTCAGAGGAGATAAATGTGTCTAATTTGAAGATATTTAAGAGAGGGCGTATGTAGAAGACTATTTTACCAAGATAAACGATCACTTATACTTTTAATCTTGTCTTTTATCTCCGTACTCGTTATAATTATTATTATGATGAAAAAAAAAATTATGCTTAAGCTAAAGAATTTTAATAATGCTGACATTGTTTATTGAGATTGTTAAAATTATAATTACAGGAGTGTAATTATTTTTTTATGTGATAAGAAAAAATTTTTCGCTTGAAGAAAAAATTAATGAAAATTAAATCGCAGAAATATCAACTAATTAGAGATATAACTTGAAAATTAAAAAAAATCCATAAGTTCACGACTCACAATACTCATTGAATTTTTAGAAAAAAATATATTCTGTTGTTAATTGATAAAGTTAAATGCAAAAATGGGAAAATTTTTTATCGTCAATTATTTAAGTTATTTATACTTCAAATATTCCGCGGTATTTTCCTTACTCACGCAACTCAGCTTCAGCTGTTATTATAACGCGTGTGCGCAATAGGAATAAAAAATTTACCCTACATATTTTAAAGACAATAACAAAGAAAATACCAGTTTAGTTTTTAATTAATTATAATTGTACAACACCGATTTAGATAGCCATTTGAGATACCAAATCCTTTGAGGGACAAAATACGTCTACTAAAAAGAAAAACGACGTAAATAATGGATTTTCAACTTCCCGCTACACAGAAAGAAAGGTTCCCTTGAGCCAAGAAAATATTTTTCTTCATAATTATTTATTTGGGCGAAAAAAAAATTTTTTTTTGACACAAGAAATTTCACTTATTCCAACAAATCAATTCCCTTGCTTCAAGAAATACGTTTCTTGATCCAAGACAATTTATTTAAGTCAAGAAAATTTTCTTGTTTTGAGAAAATTTCTCTCTTGCTCCAAAAAATTAAGTTCTTAACAGAAGTAAATTTTCTTGTCTTAAGAAAATTTTTCTCTTGCTCCAAAAAATTAAATATCTTGATAGTAAACTTTCATTAATATTTCTATTGACTAACATGTCAAATATGAAGATCAAATAATATTGAATAATTTTTTTTCATTCAATATGTATAATTGCGCGCTAAAATAATCTAAAATAGGTATCAAATATTCAAGAGAAAAATTTTCTTAAGATGAGAAAATTTTTTTCTCAGCTGAAGTAGGTGGTGCTGCTTCCCTAAAGTATCTAAAAATCTTGATCAAATATAAAAATTTTTTGTATCAAGTATTTATGATAATTTGAATTAAGAAAAAATTACTTCCACCAAGAATAGAATTTCAAGAAAAATTTTTACTTCGGCCAAGACAACTTCAGTCTTCCTTCGGGCGACCGAAAATTTACTTGAGCCAAGAATTTTGTTCTCCAGTCAAGAAATTTTTCTGTGTGTGTATATGTATGTGACCCTCTTATAACTTTTGAACGGCTTGACCGATTTAGTCGCGGTTGGTGCCATTTGAAAGGGCTTGACCAAACTTAGATTTTGAATACTATTTGGACCGATTCGAACCAGTAGATTTTGAGAAATCTCAAAAAAACTACAAAAAAAAATTTTTTGAAATGAGGTTTTTTTGGAATTACTTTTAAACGGCTTTATCGATCAATTTCAGAAACTAATCAGCTCAACATTAAAAAACCACGCCGATCACCGCAAGCCCGGTCAAAATCAGTTGATTCGTTCGTGAGTTATCGTTGTCGAAAGAAAACCAAAAAAAGTGTTTTTTCAGAATTACTTCAAAATTCCTGGCTCGATCGATTAAAACAAAAATTTTTCATAGAGTTTCAAAAACTGCGTCGAATGCCGCCAACCGCGTGAAAATCAATTCATTCATTCAAAAGTTATTACCGTTTGAAAATTCAAAAAATTGTGTTTTATTAAACTTCTATTAAAGTTTTGGGCTCGAAGAGCTCAAATTGACACAAAAATAATATTTTTGAGCTCGAAGAGCTCAAAAACGTAATGTATAGTTTTGAGCGCTTAAGAACAAAATGAGCGGGAAGTTGCAGGGATGGCTTTTAGGGCCAACCGTCATCCTAATTTTTTGTAAAGTTATCGTATTTCCAAGCTATGAACATTATTCTATTGCTTGACAGGAACAAATTTGTTAATTTATTTGAATGATTTTATCGGTTTTATCAAACTAAATAAATTTTTGAAAATTGCAAAATTAATCTTGATTGAATCATCTGTTTGATGGTTACAAATTATGTTAGTATAACAATAAAAATAATTGTAGAAGTAGCGAAAAAAATGTTTCGATCGTAGAACACTCTCTGATGCTTCGGATTATTTGCCGTACAAAAGTACTGAAAATTAATTCGATCATTTTAATTAAGTAAAAGAAGCTGATACGCTACTGCGCATGCGTGAGAAGTAGTGGGGAGCTTCGCGGTGACTTGTCCGCCATTTTGTCACGCATAATCTTCTAAACTGTTTATCACACAAATTTTACAGAATAAAGTCAATTCAACGTTGTATGTTATTAAAAAAATTGTACTATTTATTATTTGATAAGAATCCATAGTTAAAATCTAATTTGCGGTTTAAAATTTTCAGAGTCAATATTTCTTCCTCATGAAAAGTATTTACTCTTTGAATACGCAAAATGATTGGATCAACTGGGTCGAGCTCGAGAACTGGCAAAAGCCGAAGGTAGACGAGTCGTAAAATGGATGTTAACGCGCTTGACGACATAAAAACATCGTACAGACGGAAAAGAGTAAATGGATGAAAAAGGTTATTGAAAATAAAAGTTAAATGATCAGCAGTTAAACTGCGAAGGAATAACTTCACGTAGACGTAAATTAAACGATTTTATGCGAATGCTTTTCTTCGAGACACGCATTTGAAATTTATTTTAAATTAACATTAAGTGTACAATAGTAATAGCAAAAGTTAAATTGTTTACCGGCTGAAGAAAACATATTAACAAGTTGCTCAAAATAGGCCGTTAAATAAAAATAAATAAATAATTAGTTGTGCTGTTAACCCACTTCGTTAATCTGGTGGATTTGTTGCATAGTCGGTGTCAGGAGGCCATATTTCACTACTTATGCTAATAACGACCCGCCACCCAGAAGCAACATTGCATTGAGCGCGAGGACACGGTCATACACAATATAGTAATGACTATTATTGTTGTTGTTGCTATTATTATTATTATTATTAGGATAATAACAGAGAACATACACAGTTAACTCTTTGTCACAGTGGCGTTATGCACACGTTTTATTTCCCAAACCCTCTTCAGTTAAACATCCTCCCTTTTCACAAGTGACAATAAACATAAACTTGGTTAATAAATCATCATAATTCACACCACCGGAGGCTGACTGTACAGAGACAAATACGAGTAACATTGCGGTACTGTGAATTCCAAAATTAAAAAAGCTAGACGGCAGCTGGATCCATCATACAAGTGGATTTCTCGGAGTTACTTCTTGCATTTAGTAATGAAAATTTTTATTTCCGTCTTCCATCTGTTAAAACATTTTTTCATCTCTATTCTAAGTTACTTTTACATTTTTAAGAAGAAAATTTCAGACTCATTTTTTAGCGAAGAAAATTTTAGTTCATCACTTAAGAAGAAATAAATGATTAAAAAAACATGAAAATTTTGAAGTGGGAGTAAAATACAGTTATGATTTTTATAGCAGTCTTTCTAATGAAGATATGAATATTTTTAAAAAAATTTGAGGTCATTCAAAGGTATTTTTAAAAAAGTTATGGCGTTTTCAACTTTCGTACGGAACAATTAAAAAAAAATTTTGAGGGCTATAAATTATTTTATGGTTAGTTTATGATGTTTTGAATGAATATTAGGTCGAAATGAATGATTACTGATTATTATGCTGAAGATAAATGAAAAAAAAGGCTAGATTGAAAAAATCTCTTGTTAGAACAATATAAGACAAGTTGTGGTAACAAATTATCATGTTAGCATAAGGATAAAAAATCATATGTCATAGTAACAAAATATGGATTATAATAATCATAATAATAATAACTAATTTAATTTATATATAATATCAAAAACAGTTTTGTAATTATAGCAAAACTCTTTAGTTAGTTCAACAAAACAGTTTAACTGAATTAACAAATTGGTTTGTTGAACCAGTTATATTCTTTTAACAAGATAACAAATATTTTTTTTTTATTTAAGGAAGTACGAGCACCAAGGCAACTTTTGATAAAAGGCTTGATTTTTTTTTTATATGAAGTTTAAATATGTCTAAACAAATTCCGAAAATTTGAAGGAGATTGCCCGATAATTTAAATAAATAATTAACTTTAAAGTTGAGCAATTCAACATTGGTCTTATGGGGTAACTTTCAAACATTGATACATTTCTGTATTTTTCTCGTAAAACTAAAAGTAAATATATTAGTGATAAATTTAATTTTAAAAAATTTACACTTGCCCGACTAATTAAGGTGTATTAATTAAAAAAATAAATGCTGCCATTAGCCAATCTTAAATGTATATCTATATATTGAGAAAAATCATATGGTTACTGCTCTCCCCTTACCGCGCTAGAGTCAATACCTATCCCCATCCCGCCTAGCACTCATACTTCCTTAACAAAAAATATTTCGTTGCAGTAACGTTAACTAGTTAGTTGGTCTAAAAAATTTTGTTGTTGAACTAACTAAACAATTTTGTTAAGATTACTAATAGTAACAAAAACAAATTTATTTTGTTATGTCAACAAATAAATCTTGTTATTTTAACAAAATTGGCTTAGTAATGCTAACGAAATAATTTAATTGTACCAACAAACAGATAGGGGAGGGTGGGGTATAATGGCCCCCTGGGGTATAATGGCCCCCTGGGGTATAATGGCCCCCCTTCAAAGTTTAGTCAAAAAAATTTTTTTTTTTTTTTTTTTTTACTAAATTATCATAAATTTGATATATTTATATATTTTTGAGCTAATATATTATACCTGGGGTATAACGCCCTCCCCCCCTTCAAAATTTGGTCAAAAAATATTTTTTTTTTTTTTTCACTAAATTATCATAAATTTTAAAAAACGTAACACTATTAATATTTTCAAATAAATTCTCAAATGTAAATTATTTACAATTATTAAATTATTTATTATTTACATTATTAAATCCTAAGAAAATTATTAATTGTTTGATTAGTTATGATCAATTTTCATAAAACGTAACAAAATTAAAATGCTTAAGCAAAACATTAAATGTAAATTATTTACAATTAATAAATTATCTATTTTATATTAGGGTAAAAGACCTCATTAGTGGCGGGGACCCCATTACTGACACTTTCTTTGATTTTGGTACTTATTAAAATAATGAAATTATTAATTTTAAATATGAATATATTATTTCTAATCTTTAAGACCTTTAAATCAAATAAATTTTTAATTTTTATTTTAAGTAGAACATTTTTTCATTGGAAGAAAAAGTGCCACTAATCGGGGTTAAAGGTGCCACTAATTGGGTCTTTTACCTTATTAAATCCTAAGAAAATTATTAATTGTTAGATTATTTATAATAAATTTTAATAAAACGCAATAAAATTAAAATCTTTTAACAAAACATCAAATGTAAATTATTTACAATTAATTAATTATTTTTCACAATAGTGAAAAATATATTCTTCAGAATAATCTTCATTGATTCCCGCACAGGAATCATGGGACCATTTCTTGCAACTTTTGCACTGAATCCATGATTCAGTGGATTTTGAATAAAGTCCATTCCAGTAAAGGCAATGACAATCATTTTTTCCATTTTTTGAGCCTTTATTTAAAAATTTTTTTTTTTTTTATTTGACTATTTTTTGTTTTTGAGTTACTTTCTTCTTAACTTCACTTCTATTTTTTCTTTCATCAAGTTCTTTTACATTTCAACGGCAATTTCAAATTTAAATTTAGCAGGAGTATGATGATTTTCATGGCAATTGAATAACCATTATAATTATAATTATTTTTTATAAAATAATAGAGATTAGGGTCGGAAAGAAACGAGGTGCATTAGGTATAGCAGTTATTTTTCGAATGATAGTGAAATCTAGAGAGTGATAAAAATAAGGAAATACTTTTATATTTTTCAAAATATTTTTGGTGGAAAAAAAAAAATTTTTTTTATCATTTTTTGGTGGGGGCCGTTATGCCCCAGAAAAAAAAATTTTTTTTCAAGAATTTTTCCAAAATTTTGGTAAATTCGTTCATCGTAGAGCAAAGGTAAACTAATAAGATATTAAAAAACCACAAAAAATAATAATCGGCTTAGAGGGGCCGCTCTGCCCCACCCTCCCCTATTGTTATTCCAACATACTATAATTGTTGTTAAGACAACAGATTGATTTAGCAGTATCATAAACTGATTTATTAATACAACTTGGCTGATTTGTTAATACAATTTATTAATACAATTTGTTAATACAATTGATTTGGTAATACAACTAAATTCAAGGCTTACTTTGTTAAAATAAATAATCAACTTATTAACATAAATAAACTAATTTATTACTACAATTTTTTCTTTTCCTGTAATCCCATCTTTTGTTATCTCAACGAAATCATTTCTATTATCGTAGTTTACAATGCATAAAAACTTAATATTCTGCACACTGTATTCCTACGAGTGTCTAGCGAAATAATTAAAGCATCTGGCAACAATTCTTATTAATAATTTTCGCGGGTGAAAAGTACCGTTTGTGGCAGTATCTTGACAATCTCGGCACGATCTCGAGCGATAAGCACGCGCTCTCGATTAACGTTAAACGATACAATTCTTGAGATTGTCTTTGTGGATTTACTCTCGCTACTGCACGTAAAATCTCACGTAAATGGATCCTAAAGCGCGAATGTTAACTATTCAGAGGCTGAACATTCTCATCACTGCTATCTGATTCGCGGGTTTTTCATCGTTGGTAGGTTTTATTGTATTCAAACAATTACAATTAACGTGTTTCTAGGTTATTCAGGCAGTAAACTGCAAATGGTATTGAATATTGTAAATTATACGTCAGAATTAATTGCTGCAAGCCATGTTTTTTTTAATAACTTTTTGAAGTAAAAAATTTCGGGCGACTATTGATGAAAAACAGGATTTTTTTTTTTTTATTGAATTTGATGCTCATAACAATTCTAATTGAACAGTACAAAACTGTATTCGACAAGAGTTAATTAATTCAGGAAAAGAAATTAATACACTATCAGAATTCAATTAAAAATAATTGAATCACGCAAAAATCCGTATTCAAAAGAACATTTTTATGTATTTCAGCTATCCGTTTATTCTCATGGATTAAATTCAATATTGCAAGTAATGTGACACGAAATTCAATGAATCCCAACAAGCAATTATAGAATAGAATGTAAAAAACAGACAATGATTTTCAATCGAACTTTTTTCCATTTACATTCAAATCCTTTGTTAGATTTATCGCGACTAAATTCAATATCGCGTTTGCAATTGAAACAAATTCGTCCTTTGAGCGAACTTCAAAATTTCTATAATTAATTTAAAAGTAATCAGAAGTAGTAATAAAAGCGAATACTGGCTGTTACTGTGTTACTGTGTTGCTATCAGATCTCTAACGGTTATCGAGTCCCTAGTTAAGCCAGCTAGAAATTCTAAAGTTGAGCAAGAAGCCAAAGACCTCACGTATTATACTCAACCTTATCTTTAATAATGATAAAATAATAACTATTATTTAATAACGGTAAGAAATAATTTTAAAGCCAAGTCGGATATTTTGTTCCTTTCACATCCGTAGAGTGGCAAATATTACCGAATAATAATGCAAGCAGCTACATGATGGCAATGAAAATATATAAAAATGGTTACAAAGATTTGCGAATTATGACAAAAATGTCTGAAGATTGCTGAAGTATGTCGGAAAAAGCCGAAGATCAGTGAAGATTATCGAATCCACAGATTCGGCAGAACGATATTTTCAGGTTGCAAAATTTTATTCATTCTACAGACCTTTCTTTTCTTCAATGATACTCTATAATAATACGTTATATGTTATATTATCAATATTAATTAATAATGATCTTTGAAAATAATAAATTCTATTTAAAATTAATTAAATTCACTGGCACAAACTATAGCGACCCAGATTTTTAGATCCTGACTTTTTTCTTATGGAAAAAGTGACATGTCACAGACTAAATAATTCGAGAATCCATGGTAATCCTTCTATAGATAGGAAACTACAGTTAGAAAAAATATTTCACAGCTTGAACCTACACCCGCCAGGGTGCGCTGGAATTATTTCTACATAAACTGTAGCTTCAAGAGGATAGTTTGTTATAAAAAATTCAGCCAACGCGAGATTTAAGTTGATACCAATTGTCAATTTTTATTATAATTACAAAAAATACTAAAATCCGAACAAAAACAGTTTCACTGTAAAAAATCGCGCCAAGTCCACGTTCATAAGACTTTTAAGAAAAAAAAATTTTTTTTTCTTTACAAAAAGATATAAAATCAAAATATTAAAAAATCCAAGTAACCGATATGATTGTATATAATTTTCGGAAATTAAAAAACATTGTGTTGTAAATTTAAAAATTAAAGAAATAATTTTGGAACGTACTTGGTGCGCGTCATTGTGTATGTCAAATTTTTTTTCTGTCTTAGTAGATAGATTTTACGAATTTTATAAAAAGTAAAATATTTTGCAACCACGCACACTAAATACGTTCCAAAATTATTTCTTTAATTTTTAAATTTACAACAAAATGTTTTTTAATTTCCGAAAATTATATACAATCATATTGGTTACTTGGATTTTTTAATATTTTGATTTTATATCTTTTTGTAAAGAAAAAAAAATTTTTTTTTCTTAAAAGTCTTATGAACGTGGACTTGGCGCGATTTTTTACAGTGAAACTGTTTTTGTTCGGATAGTTATGAAAATGGCTTCATTAGGCAAAAAAAAAAAAATTTTGTTGGGAACGTAAGACATGTTGTGATAATAAATGAATAAGTTAGCATAGGGGTAACGAGTCATATGTTATGATAATTAAGTCTGGGTTATAAAAAGTAATTTATATGCTATAACAACAGACAGATTTTTTATTATAGCAGAAACTTTTTGTTAATTCAACAAAATATTTTAGTTGAATAAACGAATCGATTTGTTGAAATAAAAAAATTGTTATGACAGGATCAAAAAAATTTTTAGCTGGTTCAACATAAACCAGGCAGTTGGTATAAAAAATGTTTTTGTTGAAACAGCTCAGTTATTTTGTTAGCTAAATTAAAAAAAAAAAAAAAAAAAAAAACATTTTTCCAAGACAGTAACTCGATTTTCGAGCTTGAATTGAAGTTGTATTTTGAGATTGAAGAGCTACAAACCTTCGAATAGAAAAGTTTTCAAGCGTTTTGAACTTGAATATTAAAGGAAGTTTCGGGGATAGTCTGCAGAGTAAACCATATTCAGGATTTTTAAATTATTACAATAATAAAAAAAATTGTAAATTATAACTTTAATGACAACTTGGGAGAAAAACTTCTCAGAATTTTACAACTGTTTTTGTTAATAAAATCGTTTTATTATGAAAACAAAATCATTTGGTTACAGTAAGAAAATGTGTAGGCCAATAGCAAAATTATTTTGTTCAATTATATAATTGTTTAATTATTCAATAAAATTTCGGAGTCACATTCATTTCACTTCTTTTTGATCTATTTGAAAATTTTTCGCAATTTGAATTTTTTTCATAGACAAACAAATTTTTTTTTCAATATTAAAATTTTCGTATGCTAATAACATGATTTTTTAAGATATGGCAGCGGCAAAACCTTTGACTTTTGGATCTTCAAGCTTCATAAAATCAGTTATGAGTTCTTCAGATCCGTCACCGAAGTCTTGATTGTGTTAGGGACTCCTTAATGGGTCAGGGTGAGAAAAGTCGAGGAAGTCAAATTTCTTTAGGTAAGTTGATTAACTTCATCGATTTTCTACGTAAAATACTTTCAATAATTCAAATAATTTAATAATTAAGTAAATGTTGGCCGCATTGAGAATTCTAAAGTTATTTTAATAATAATAATAAAAAAAAATCATCTTCAATTGAGTTTTTTTTTTTTTTTTTTTTTTTTTTTTTTTAAGCATATTATTACAACTTGACTAATTTTGTTGAAGGAATTAATGAATTTGTAGCTATAAACATATTCATTTTTTTCTACAATACTTTTTCCAGTTGTTTCGTCTTTTGCTATTTTAAAAAAATGGTTTTTATGCGTGTGGTATGAAAAAGATTAATAAATAGTTTCAAAAATTTCCGAATAGTCATGGGAAAAAAAAGTTTTCATTCTCCATCAAGCTAAACAAAATTAACTTTTGCGGAATTTATTTTTCATCTAGAAAATGAAAAATAAATGAGTTTGAACTCTGAATAGAGGGGTCACTTACCTCATTCTTACACCCATATTGATTCATAGATACCAGGTGCAGTTGGAGACGCACGTGCTGAGATAAATCTGGCGATAGCGCCGATAGACAGCAGATCAACGACCAGTGACCAGTCTGTCGGGAAATATGTCTCGCGGAATGGAAGTGTGTGACGGACAAGTAGCAGCTTTAAATATATTCAAACAAAACGGGTATGCTAACTCTGAGCAATGGTCCCGGCTCATCTGGCGAGCCAACAGCCAAGTTAAGATTTTCATGAATTGTTAACGAATATACACGTGTAATATGTAGCATGCGTATGCTGGATGTAAGACGTTATGTTTAAGTTAAGCGGAATGAATATGTTAGCTGTTGTTATGGTTTATGCTGAAAAGGAGGACGATCGGTGGATGGTGATAAACCAGCGATGATACCATCTCTCACATACGTGATGCCAGTGACACTCGTATCGACGATGACAATAACCTGGCTTCGGATTATATTATTTTATTTCAGTTCTCTACTGTGATTTAAACAAAGGTCACTGGACTCAAATGGTAATTTTTAGTGTCACTTTATCATAACAGATCATCCGAAAACAAATTTATTCGAGCAGAGGTCCAGCCAGAGATTATATGAGAATATTTGAATTTAAATAGCTTAACAGTAAAAACTTTTTCGTCATTGTTGTTAAAGTATTAATAACTTTTTTTTTAATTCAAAATTTTCATTATGTAAAACGAAAATTTTCAGCTTTGTTAAATTTTATTCAGTTACTCACTTAATTTTAGACCTCATTGTATTTTTACACGTATGAAAAGCTTGGGATCTCACGTACATACCTGGAACAAAAATAAAAAAATTGTATCGGTTAATTTTGGTGAATATAATATGCTTTAGACAGATTTTCATGTGAAATAATTTATCTTTTATCTGGTCGGTTATCCGTGAAATAATAACGGATTATTGTACATAAATTTGAATATATTTATTTGTCGCCCGTCAACATTGTATCAGATTTACTCGCGTCATTATTTATGCTAATTGTAATCTCGGGTGTTTATTTTTAAGCCCATTATTTTTATCCGTCGCTTAATCTTACGGCTGTCTAATTTTTCGAGTACAAAGGCTCATTATTCACGGATAACAAATAACAAATGTCGATTTTTTTTTATATCGATAATTGATAGTTTTGGTTAAACTTTTTTGTCTTGAAATTTTTTTATAGATCATTATAGTTTATTATACTGTAATATTTTTAACATTTATATAACTCGGTATGGACAGGAATGTTTAGACAAAAAGTTAATTTTTTGAATAAATTCATCAGGTATAAAGAGAAAAGTCTCTATAAATAATTTTACCATTCCAAGCAACCATAAATGCTATTTTTGTCATATCAACCGCGAAAGTTCGATTTTCGAGCAACATACAGAGGGCGCAAAAAATACGATTTATAACGATCTATAGTTTAGTTAATTTACCTCGCACTAGTATCGAAAAGTAATTTCTCTCTCTCTCTCTCTCTCTCTCTCTCTCTCTCTCTCTCTCTCTCTCTCTCTCTCTCTCTCTCTCTCTCTCTCTATCTGTTTCTATATTTCTGGACGACTACTAAAATACGCTATAGATGAGTTGAATTATATTTTGATTCGACAAACGTCCGCTGGGTGGAGTAAACCCAGGAAGGAAATCCAGGAAATAAAAAAAAGTTATTTTAAGAGGAATTATTAATTTTAATTAAGTTTAATGAATTTTTAATCAATTTATAAGCATTTATGGAATACACTCACATTTCATGCTTGTAAAGGTGGACCCTAGGAACTCCGCCGTCCATCTTACGGCATTAAATATCCCGTAGAATCCCACTCGCTACGCTCGTCCGGATAAATAACTCGGATTTGATAAGAATGCGCCCATAGCCTTAAACTCGTGACGTCACTTCAAGCCGTCAAAATCCCTACCTTTGCACATATGTATCGAAAATAACTATTTCAAACAAGATACAAATATAATTCACTCGGCAATTTTTAAGAGGAAAAGCTTTAAAAGTTTTGATTTTTAATTTTGATTATAAATACAAGAGATACAAAAAATTTATAAAAAATCTTTTTTGTAGAAAATTAAATTTACTTTAAAAAAGTTTTCATCAATGTTCTCACATTTCTAATGCGGTAAAATCTGGTTGAGACAGTTAAAAAAACCGTGATTTTTTTAGTAGATTTCATAGAAATCTAACTATTGCATTGGTCCTCATGACGGAATATATTTTAATTTGAGTACCATATCATATGTGTAGTCTCAAAATTATGTCTTATTCCGCTATGCCAATTATGAAATTTGCTATTGCACTGGTTTTAGTATTTTTCTGTCGATGTATATTTTTGTCGATTGTATAGAAGTTGAAAGCCCTAGTTTTGTATACAATCTTCGTTATATTTTTTTCTATTTATGATGAAATCTACTTCCATTTCGGCTGCCGAATGGTCTTTTTTTTTCATTTGTAGAGGTTTCTCACTAATCCAAGTTTCTAGCTTATAGAGGTACAGGAGAAGTTTGTATCTAATAATATGTAAAATATTTAGTTATAGACAAGATAAGTATAATTCATTAGAGTGATAAGTTTACAATGAAATCGAATAATCTTACAATTATTTGTTTGATTTCACAATCAAACATAGTCCTATCAACAGCTGCTGAATATTCAAAAAACTTGTGAAGCGTCTCCAGAACTTTTAAAGCTTCTTGTGCTTTTTTGGAATTTTTTCAAAAAGGATTCACAATTGTAATTTCACTCATAAAATTGATTTCAATTTTTGATGTATAACTTTTGGTTGTAACTACTTCATACATATTATTTTCGTCAAGGTTCATGGTAAATATTGAATTTATAATTGCGAGTCAAATATAGAAGATATAAAAAAAATGATGAAAAACTTTTTGACAGGAAATTTTATCTGCAAAAAAGGTCCTTTTAAATCTTTTCATGTCTTTAATAGTTTACTCACAATTTCAATTTAAATTCTTCGCAAGTAATTTTCCAGAAGTCAATTATTTACGTCAAGATTTTTAATGGAGAATTGAAATCAAAATTGTTGGTCAGTGATTGAAGATACAAAAAAATGACAGTACTTTTTTGGAGGAAATTTCATCTTCTACAAAAAAAGTCTTGGTTCATTTTCTCTAATTCCAAATAGTTTACTTACAATTTAAATTTCAATTATTCACAAATAGACAAAGTGCTAATTAAAATGTCAATTTGCTAATTGAAACGTCAATCAAATTTTAATTATTCACAAATAGACAATATGTCGATTAAAACGTCGATATGAGAGAGAATAAATTTTTTTTCTAATTTCTAACGGTAGAGTTCCATCGAAGACTCGAACCCAAGAACTATAAATGTCATAGCGGCCATACAAAGCCGACTCGTATCATGATATCCCGTATGGTTTGTTCGTAAGATGCAATACAGAACACATAACATAATATAAAACGAAGATGCCAGCACGTAAAGATCCGAGGTGCGGCCCTCACCGTGTCCAATGAACCAATGATCCAATGATCCAATGGGAAACCTAACCTCAACGACGAGACCCGAGCATTAATCCTCCGAAATTGTTTTCTAGATAATTGGGTTGAACCTTTTTGACAGGAATACTCGTCACGAGTCCGTTATCTTAGTCCCTCAATATCTATGTTTATACACATTTCGTTGGATTATCTATATCTGCACCATTAATTCGAATCGGAGCGGATTGAAACTCCCGATGGAGACTGCAACATTGTGTCGAAGATTGAAGGAAGGAAAGAGCGGCGTTAGGCGTGTCGCTAATACGACTGGATCTTCCTTATGGTCGCACATCATAATTCTTCTCTTTTCTTCTTTCTGATGCAGCACTTCAAGAGAATAAACTCGCGGTTATTTTATATACCAGGCGCGACCGCTGCCAGACAGTTTAATAAATGGGCTCCGACGGAGGTTACAACTTTCATCAGCGCTAAGATAAACCCGATAGCATCACCAATCTCGTCACGCTGCCGACACCAGGCTGCTCCTGAAGGGATCTACCGCCTCGTGTCATTACCAACTGTCTTTCATCTCGCCCGTTCCGACGCTACACTTTTCTTATTAATATTTTACATTTTATAGTTGCTGATATCTTTTTATTATTTCACACATAATCCGTGCAGAAATTTTTTAATGACTGAATATATTCAACATCAGAGTAGAACCAAAAAGCGACAACTTTCTTTAAAACGATCTTGAAATTTTATGAGAGTGCCAAAATGTATCTTGTCAAAATTTGAGCCCTTAGTATTAATATTTGGAGATCGCGAATCTAATTTTAGGTTTTTTTTTAAATAACGGGAAAAATATTTTTAAACTCTGGAAATTTATATTTCGTCCTGCAAGCACAATACCGAAAAGTGTGATTTATGTTTTTTTGTAGGAAATTAAATGCTTTATAAGAAAAAATATCTTATAATTTTTTGATAAATTTACTTTTTTTAAAGTTATTCTAGGTTAAAGTTAGAAATTTCCTAATTGGCAGATTTTCTGTAATTTTTGGGAAAATTATTATTGTTATTGTCCAATAAATAACTCTATAAGGTTTATCTACAATTTGAGACGAGATGAGCATATCACTCCTTTTAGACAATCATTAAATTGGCTTACGATTAAGTCTAAAAGACGTTACTGTCTTGCTTGCTTTCTTTACAAACTCTTCAATAGTGGTAAAAGAGAGTTTCTGAGAAATCTTTTTGAGGAAGAACCTCCAGACATTAGAAGGTCAGAGAGAATATAGTCCACTGACTTTACTCTTACCCGTTGCTTAATGTAATTTTTTAGGCTATAGCCGAGTCGAAATTTTAAAACTCTAGTTCAACCTAGTAGAGCCTGATTCCTTTGATGTAGACATATGCCGCTCTGATTTAAGAACCTTTTTCAACCTAACTCATCTTATGTCAGGGTGAGGAGGATTGAGTTGGGGTTTAGTTTAAATTTTAAGATTCTGTTTCAACCTAACTCGTCTTGCGATCAGGGTGAGGAGTATTGAGTCGGGGTTTAGTTTAAATTTTAAGATTCTGTTTAAACCTTATACGTCTAAAATCAGGTTGTAGAAGAATGAGCTGGGGTTTAATGAGAATTTTATCACGTAGGCTTTCTAGGGTGAAACAGAGACTTAAACTTCATAAATTTTTCGAAGTTAATAATTGTATTCGTTTTTTTTTTTTTTTTTTTTTTATTAAAGACTTTTGCCATCAACAAAATATAAAATTAACTATTAAATTAAATTGATTGGCGAGTATTAAAGCAACAAGATAATTAATAAGAATGAAATTATCTTTAGCCATGAACAAAAATTCTTAAGCTAAGAAATTGTTTTTAGCTTGAAGAAGTTTAAATTAATTAAAAATTTGTTGGCAAAATTCTCGAAGAGGGCCGTCATACTTCACCTTTCCATGTACGTACGTTAAAAAAAGCTAAAAGTTATATAAGTTCTTATGGTTCTGTTTAAGAGGGAAAAGGCCGAGATAACAATTTAAGTTCTATTTCTTCGATTGACTGAAAAATAAACATAATTGTAAAATCTAAAGTCTATGACATATTAATGTTTTTGATATATGTTCTTTTGGTTTAAAAAACAATCTTTACACAAAAAAAAAAAACGCTTTTAACTTAGATTCGTAAATTGATGAGCTAAAGTGTATAAAAATACCAACATAAGTTACGGCGCAAAGGTAAAGAAAAATAATTTAACTCATCATCTAATTTTTTTTCTAGAATCATTTAAAAAACAATTGTCTTTATTCGCATTCAAACGCCAATACATAGTTAGAATATATCATTGTGTATTTGCGCTTGCTAAAATTAATGTAATGTAGTAAACTTCAAAGTAGTATTTTTGTGATCTAAATTTTTTCTTTTCTTGAATTAAGATAATTTTCTTATCAATAGAAATTTTTATCGCAAATATTTTTAAGCTGATTGTTAAAAACAAATTTTCTTTACATGTCTTTTTATTTTTGCAGAACTAAAAAGATATACAATTTTAGAGTTACCCTTTCAGCTTTTATAAAACAACACACAAAAATGATCAAAAGATATTTGAACGTATTTACAACAACTTATTCTAAAAAGTGAGTATTCATGTAGTTTCAAGAATCAAAAAATTTAGGCAATTTTCGCGACAAAATTTTTTAAGCACTTAAGTGTTGTAAAATTGATAATAATAATGACAAAAACAATTACCATGACAAAAGAAATAATAATAATATTTAATCACATAAGGTAATTTTAATTTTGTCAGTTGTAGCTTAAATAGAAAAAAATTTTCTTGCCAAATGACAAGTCTTCGAGTAGCAGAGGGAATCCAGTCTAGCTTCGTAATCGAGAGGTCGTGGTTTCGAATCCCAGTAAAGCTGAGTTTTTTCAACGGATATTTGTGTTTTCATCGTTATTTCTTCTGTCTCAATTTCGATATTATTATTCATGTATAATTATAAATAAACACTACTGATAGATATAATTACCTTGACCGTCAAGCGAATAATAACTTGAAGTAACTAACAATTGATTAATCATTTTTATCTTTTTTTTTTTTTTTTATTATGAATATAAACCAATTTAGGCTATATAAGGTTGAAATAGATTTTGATAAAACCATGCCTGACACTTTTTCGTCTGAGGTACAAAAATCCTATATATTGCGCAAGCCCAGCTAGGCTCTAAAAGAATGAAACAGGGTTTTATTAAGAACCTTCCTCGGTCTTAACGCGCCTGAAAATGCAGTTTTAGTAGACGCTACTAGGTTGAAACAGAAATTAATTTCAACGTAGATCGCTATATCTTAAACTCTATTTCAACCTAGCACAATCTGACTTTAGTCTAGCTAGGTTGAAACAGAATTTAAGCAAAATAAAATTTCGACTCGGGATATATCTTACTATCAATTAAATGTAAAAAAATGCGTGGATCACGAAAATCATAATTTTAACGGGTTTTTTAAATAAATAATAAAATAACATTAGACATGCCGAGACCCCGTCTATTTTTACAAAAAAAAACCGATTTTTTTTCGGTAGCAGCTGCCGAT
Organism: Cotesia glomerata; assembly: GCF_020080835.1. NCBI lineage: Eukaryota > Metazoa > Arthropoda > Insecta > Hymenoptera > Braconidae > Cotesia > Cotesia glomerata. Next base: position 7,455,302 of record NC_058162.1, read on the forward strand.
TTTTTCGGGAGCCTCTACCGAAAAAATCGGTAGCCTCTACCGAAAAAAATCGGTAGCTGCTACCGATCGCCAATCGGTAGCCTCTACCGATTATTTTTTTCCGTGTAAACAACAACATCACGTTCAAAATTCCGAATTTCTCAACCTCAGCATTTGAACACTCTTTTGTGATATCTGCAATCAGACTTTGGAAAGAACTACCTATTGAGATAATAAAATCGCTTAGCAATGATACTTTTAAAACCAGTGCCATAAATTCGTACGTACATCAGGAAAGAGATGGCTAACTACACAGAAAAAAAAATTAACTTGATTCAAGAGAAAAATTCTTGAACCAAGAATATAATTTTGAAGAGGGTAATTGTCTTGAATCAAGACGAAAAATTCTTGAATTAAGTAAAATTTCCTTAAATCGAGAAAAATGTTCTTAAATCAAGAATTTTTCTACTCAAACCAAGAATATTGAGCTCTTCAAAAATATATACTTGATTCAAGAACATTTTTTTTTCTGTGTACTAACTTCAAATATATATATCAGAATGTATACATTCTGAATCTAGACCATGAATTTTACTTGTTATATGAAAACTAATATTAATATTTTTACCATTTAAGGAAGTACGAGCACCAAGGCAACTTTTGATGAAAGGCTTGATTTTTTTTTAATATGAAGTTTAAATAATTATATTTAAAATATAAATATTTAAATATACATATTTAAAAAATATGTATAAATAAATTCCGAAAATTTGAAGAAGATTGCCCGATTATTTAAATAAATAATTAACTTTGAAGTTGAGCAATTAAACATTAGTCTTATGGGGTAACCTCCAAACATTGATACATTTCTGTATTTTTCTCGTAAAACTGTCGATGAATATTTTTGAAAAACTTATGGATGAAAGTAAATGTATGAGTGATAAATGTATTTCAAAAAAATGTATACTTGCTCGACTAATTAAAGTGTATCAATTAAAAGAAAAATAAATGCAGCCATTAGCCAATGTTAAATGTATATTTTGAGAGAAATAATATGGTTACTGCTCTCCCCTTACCGCGCTAGAGTCGATACCTATCCCCACCCCACCTAGCGCTCGTACATCCTTGATTGTAAAATGAGCTGATTTATATGAACTATATAATTTATTGTTAATATTCTGATTTATTTTTTGAGCTATTCTTTAAAATATTTATATTTTCATGTTGAATTTATTTTGTATTAAGTAAGGGCTAGTGCACTCTACTATAAATTCATTTATAACTTTTTCTTTTATACTTCTTGTTAAAATTACAATTATTACATAAATTAAATACTGAATCTCTTACGTGTACTTTAAATAAACTACCATTGTATTGTAATTTAAATAAATAAAATAAAAATTTCTCTAAAAAAAAAATTGATTTTGTAGAACATCTAATTTGGTTTGAAAAAAAAAATATTGAGCTATGTACAGAGTTGTCAATGTAAATAGTGGGAACGTTTGAATTATAAATTTCTTAAGCTGACACTATTAATTCATATAAACGTTATTTTTTTAATATTCAAATTTAACCTCAATATTTTCTAGAAAATAGATAAACATTCAAATTATTAGTAGAAATTAATAATATATACTCAAAAATAAAAATTAACTCGGTTCAAGAGAAAAAAATCTTAAACAAAAAAAGTCATTTTAAAAAAATTTATTGTTTTAATTTAAGTAGAAAAATTCTTGAACTTAGAAATTTTTCGTAGCTTAAGAATAATAGGGTTTCATTCAAGACATTAAAACTTTTAAAATTGATTTTCTTGGTTAAAGAATTTTTTTTCTTGAATCAAATTATTATTTTTTTTTTTTTTCAATGCGCTGTGATAAGAATTGATGTATAAATAATGTCGTAAAATTTTTCTACAGGAAACTAAAAAATTTTCCAACTACTTTGATTTCACTTTCTAAAAAACGAAAAATCCGTGTCTGATGTCGAGGTCAAATGTCATTTTTTTCGGATAAAGAATTTAATATTTGACAGGACGAATAAAACACACAAAGGGTATTTACATTGGCCTCGTTTTTGTTTTTGTACATAAATTTTTGTTTTTATTTGCTGTCCGTATTTCATATTTTTTTTTTTTTGTAGATGAAAGTTCGATTCCCCGGGCACGTATTTGATAGCAAATATAGGCTTCTCTTTGACTAGAGAGACACGAAAATAGTTATAGTATTGGGCTTAGGATTGGGTTTGCGTGAGGTAGAGCAGCTTTGTCCCTTAATACCGACAGCCGACTGTAAAACGAATCCTAAAGGGTGGAAGGAGGAAGGTTCTCGTTCTCATTCTCGAACCGAGGGAAAAAATAGTGAGTGAGGATGAAAATACCCGGGGGATTCGGTTATACAGTCGGCAGTACCGATCGATATACATTGCATTTGATATGCAGTGTCTGGGTTTATATCAGTGTATGAGCCGAGCAGGGACTATATACATACAGATATAAAAGAAAAACATCGAAAAATGGATATGAGAGAAACTGAAGGAAAAACTAAAGCAAGTGCGCAAGGGCTCTCCCTCTGACCTCTTGTCATCAAAAATTCATACTCGAATGCGCCATCTACGACAAACTGTATTATTAAATAACCCTCCACTGCTTTATGCTACATTTATCATCTATTGCCTCGTGTTAAGACAGAATAACATAGAATAATAAAGTTACCACCTTTTATTCTTTTACTTTATAAAATAAGGATTTATATCTTTAAATTTTAACTCCTGAGTTTTATTTATTTTTTATTTTTATTAAAGAAAAAATTTTTCAAGCAATGATTGAATTTTTTTTAATATCTAATATATAAAATTCTCGTGTCACAATGTTCGTTCCCATACTCCTCCGAAACGGCTTGACCGATTCTCATGAAATTTTTTATGCATTTCAGTAAGCCTGAGAATCGGCTAATATCTATTTTTCTAACCTCTAAGTGATAAGGGGTGTTCACCCTAAAAATTTTTTTTTAATTTTTTTGATAAAATTTTATTTTTTTATTATGTGGCATCAAAAAATACATACAACTCTACATTTGCACTTTTTTATCACCAACCCTTGCTTTTTAATAGTCATTTTCATAATTTTATCATTTTCTATCCCGCTCGATAACATCAATTATTATCACTTGGTAAGTTATCCCCTCCATGTGTCTACCGGTGTCACTTCTCACCCTGTAAACAGCATGGAGTAGGGATGTTACCTCTACTGTTTTCGGCTATTATTAGTGTTTATGCTTCAAGCGTAGTAGTTAAACATTTTTACTATCTCAGTGTAACTCTCATATCAAATATATTCTCGAGTAACTTTATTATTTATTTATTAATAACTAATATTATTGAATATAATTAATTATTAATAACTAATAAAATTATTAATTTTGAGTGTAAATCGCACGATCAGTTAATTAAGTGACTTACATAACCTCTAAAATACTCAACACGTGTCACGAGTTCCCGCAAACAACGGCTATTGAGTTGTAAATATAAATTATTTTTTACGTTTATTATAAAATCAAAAATTATTCTTTCTTATTTATAACGAAAATATTGTTGGGAATGGTGAAAAACGAATTCGGTGAAAGTTAGATTTTTATTACAATTGGGAAATTTTTTTGTGTTTACTTATAAGAGCTCTAACTTCGACAGAATTTTTTTTTCACTATTTCTAACAATATGTATTTTCGATATAATTAAGAAACATAAAATTTTTCGCTTTCGTGAAACTATCTAATTTTTACATGTATATTTAATGTAATCAAAGATAAAATAAATGATTAATATAATAATTAATTATAATAATTAAATAATTCAATCAGTTCTATTCATGTGTGTTTTGTATTGTACAGTGAACAATGCCAACAAAACGCAAAAGGGCCAATTTGAGCCGTGATACAAATAAATCTAGAAGCATTCGAAATAGAAGAGCCCAAAGAACCGAAGAACAAGTTTAGGAAGAAAATACTAGAGCGCGTGTAAGAATGGCGCAATTGCGTCAAGAACAATCAGACGATACACGAGCTGAACGCAATGAAGTCATGAGATTAGACGAGCTAACAAAAAATATTGTTCACGCTGCAGCATTAAGAGATTAATATTATGTAATTAATTAATTATATAAATAATTATTACTTTTAATAAATCAAAACAATTAATGTTTGGTGTTTTGTTATTTTTAAACAACATTCCCTCATCGTTCACAGCGCTCCAGGCCTTTTTCACTCATATTCCACATCCTTATACACTTCCAATAAGTTAGTAATTTTTTTTCGACCCTAGAAATTCTCTAGAAATTATTCACATGGCAAAACAACGTTTGCCGGGTCAGCTAGTAATATATATAAAATTTTTTATGAATTGAAATGATAAAAAATTAATTTAACTTGAGAAAAAAAATCTTAAACCAAGAATATTATTTTAAAGCGAATGTTTTTCTTTAATCAAGAGGATTAATCAAGAAATTATTGAACTAAGAAAAATTTATTTAAATTTTGTGGAAGAAAAATTTTTTACTTTCGAATTTTTTTCTTGAAAAATGGTATTTTTGGTTTAAGATTATTTTTTTGAGTCAAAATAAATTTTTTATTAATGTAAAATTTTTTTTTCCTTGGATTTGATAGTTGTGATAAAGAAAATTATACTTTCGGTCGATTAAAATGTTTCAATAAAATCTTTAGTGAGTAAAGTTGAATTTTTTTATAAAAAATAAAAAAAATATTTTTGTATTCTTCAAATTTCAATTAAAATAATATTAAAACTTCGAAATTATACAATTATTTAATTATCTATAAAAAACACATGAAAAATGTATTTGATGAGAGCAAAATATTTAAACTAATCGTTGGGTCATTAAACACGAATCCTTCAACCTTACAATAAATTTTTCTGTATGAAAGTAATTTTTTTTTTTACTATCAAAGTAATTATTAAAGTTTCATTAATCGGGAGATTTTCTTGAAGATTTTGAGAAGCACACGCAGACTAAAAACTTTCCTGAGGCGAGACGAGAATGAATAGCAAGTGCGTTATGTATAATGCATGAGCACAGCTTATTAGACGGTAGCGTGGGCTTGTTTCGAATTTATTAATACAAAGTCCAAGGAAATAAATTTTATTTATTACTTATAACTTACTACTTATTACCCAGTATCTGAAAATACCTGAGACGTAGCCTTACGATTAAATCATCAACTCCAAAGCGAATCTAATTATGAAGACGTAATAAAAAATAAAAGTTCCCCTTTATTTAAATACGGCGGGATCGAATGAAGCGAAATATATTCATTGGAATACATAGAAAAATTCATTGAAATGGTTTATTATAGTCCTCGAAAGATATCACGCTCCACCACGAGTTTATACTTCCTGATCCAGGTCCTGATCCCTCAGCATTTTCACTCCGTCCTTATTCAAGACACCCCGGAGGGTTTCAAGAATTATGAACGGGAAACCGACGGGATGAATTATGCAACGGCCAATTAATAAAATTCCAATCACATCCATGGCGCGCGTACGCCGTCGCGGTAATAAACGGTCTCACGCCTTGGCATTCATTCCGACGCGGATAAGAATAAAAATAATGATAATGATAATAATAATAATAATGACATTTTTTGAATAAAAGTAACTATTTATTCGAGCATAATGTCGCACGTGTGTCTTTACACGTGTTTTTTTATTTTTTTTTAAGTAGTATACTATTCCAAAGGCATTTTGTTATCTTCCGTTTTGTGGCTCATGAATCTAGTCACGCCATATGAAAAAAATATCCTGAGATATATCACGAGAAAAATTATATTTAATTACCAAGAGTAATTAAATCGGTTTGTACGTAATTAAAACAACATAAACAATATTTATTTTTGTTTCTACTTCCTACTTTTTATCTACTTTTTAATTAATTTTTCTTGACATCTCGAGTCTGTATTCTTCAATTTATGGCACTAGATACTATGTAGCTTAAAAGTACTAAGGTATTCACTAGGCATGATTTATGGATTATTGTTAATTTTCATAAGCTATTTTTTAAATGTTTGGCGAAGTGAAAAAAATGCAATTTTTATTTGCAGGAGAATAAGAGGCAAATAGTTGGAAAAAATTTATCGACCGACCGATGATAAAGTAAAATCAATGTTATAGCTGATTTTTCGTTTGATGGAAAATTTAGAGAAGGAGGAGAAAAATTGATAATAGAAAAAGGAAAAGCATATTAGTAAAATGAAAAGGAGAAATATTTTTAAGAAAATTGGTTGATATATTACGAAATTTTTCAATCCCAAAGGAATATTCGTAAAATTTTCTATCAATTGTTGACTAAAGTTTGTCTTAAAAATCATAAAATTTTAATTCATTATTATGTCAAAGCAAATTTTTCCTTGTTAAGAAAAAATTTGATTTTACCGATTGAAGATAATTTATGATTATTTTCATCAATTGAAGGTCAACAATTTTGAATCAAGATTAGCAAAATTAAGAGAACAATTATGTTTTAAAATTGATCAAAATTAATCTTAAATTTTTGATACAAAAAAAATGATAGAATGTTTTACAAATTGTTGAATAAATTCAATTAAGAAATCATAAAAACAAAATTATTTACGTACTATTTTTAACAAAATTTTGATTTGGTTGGTTAAGAAAAATCAGCAAGTTTAGAAAAATTTGATTTTACCTATTGAAGATAATTTTATATCATTTTTATTGACTAGATGTGAGAATTTTCTGAATCAAGGCTAGTAAAACTAAGAGCAAAAAAAATGATTCGAATTGATCATATAAAAGGCATTTTGTAAAAATCTTCAACTAATTCTTGAATAAATCTGACTTGAATATCATAAAATCAAGATTTGCATTTTTAATATAAAGCAAAAAGTGTAATTTAGAATAAAAACAGAGATATACATCTAACTAGAAGTTTCTGAATTGTTATTGACGGAATACATAAACAGAATTAGCATTTTGAAATAATAAACGGGGACAAGGGCGTCCAATTATGCACGGAATCGGTCTTGAGACGTCAAGCGGCACTGAATATTTTCCACCAGGATCAAATACGCGTTTCAAGGCTCAGAAGAGCGGAAAATAAAATAAATGATAGCAATAATAATAATAATAACAATAATGATACAAAAAAGTGTCTCATGATAACGAGTACAAGGGAGTGCGTTAAAAATAATAGTTGTTGTCGACAAGAGAGTAAGTATGAAGTCGAGTGCACTTTGCTCGCGAGTAGAGTGATAAGGGTAAGCAAAAAGGGTATTTCCGACGTAACTACATCGACCTAGACATCGTAATCTTCCTCAGGGGCTTGTGACTCGTGTGCAATGTGTAAGATGTACCAGGAATAAAAAGGATTACAAATTGCGACATTTCTCACATGTAATTTGAAATTTTAAGTTAAAATTGGGTTTTAATATCTATTATTAATTAATGATGTTGGTTTCAATCAGAAATTCAGATTAATGCCGTTGATCAGAGGGTTAATACTTATTACCATAAACCATCTGCACCGGGTGTTGATATTGACCTAATAAATGTAAGGCAATCAATAGCTCAGCTGAACGTAATCACTTGGTCTTGAGTAACTAAACACGCTATCGAAATTCATGCGCTGCATATTAGATTAATGGATTAATATTGTTATTGATTAGTGCATTTAGACTCTTAGGTTGAGTTAGGGAGTTCAAGTTTAGCAAAGTAAACTTGATTAAGGAGGAATAATGTTGACCCACAATGAATAGTTGAAGAAGACCAGAGGGTTTGCTTTAGGAATTTACGCTTGGTTTCTAAGTCTTGGATCAAAACATTTTTATCTCCCGTTGGTAACTGCTGTGGATTGATTCAAAAGTATGTTATCGTCACTCGATACATTAAAATTCTTCAGCCAACAACAATTCTCTAAAACTTGGAATAGTTTCGTTCTCTTTAGAGAATGTTAGATTTTTATTTAAAGTAGCTATTTCATCATTAAAAATAGTGTCAGCTCAATTTAAAAAATTTAAACTTCACCCATGCAAAAAAAATTCTAATTGAAAATGAATTTAAGTTTGAAATTTATATTTTGACACAAATATGAATTAGTTTTGAGATCAATCCAAATTTAAAATTGATTTTTAGATACACGGAGAAAAAAAAACAACATTGATTACTGCTTTGTACAGTACTCAGTACTGTTTTGGAAGAAAATGAGGTTAAAATATTTGGGACAGTAGAGAGCACTACATAAAAGCTACTGACTATTGCCTGCACACTACTGAGTCATGTTCTGGCACTAACCAGTCGTGTTTCGTACAGCACTCACTACTGACTATGAACATTTTTCTAATATTTGTATGAAACAGTAATCATAAGATTTATACTTAATACTCTTAAATCTTTATTAGAATTCTGAAGCAGGATCAAAAGTTCAACAGGCATGCTAATTTCTAACTACAAATGAATTTCAAATTTGGATTGATTTTAAAACTTATTCATATTTGTGTCAAACTATGAATTTTAATCTTCAATTCATTTTGAATTAAAATTTTTTTTTTGCAGGGGCATTGAAAAAAAATTAAGTTTTAGCTTTAACGAATTCCGAAAAGTATTAGACTTTTTACGGAACAGAGAATACCAGAAACCAGATAATTTCTTAGTTTGAGCGGCATACTTTTAACTTGTCGATATTATTTTGAACCATTGTCACCACTATCTTGATCCAAGAGAAAGAAATTATTAGGAGAAATATATACATGTATCTTGCTTGAAAACAATTTAACACTTTTTTCGAAAGTTGAGTTCTTGGATTAAAGTTTAGCTTTTTCATTCTAGTTATAAATTTTTGACCTGAGTTCTTTCTTGAATTAAGAAAACAGAATCTATCGAAGCAAGAATTTGACTATTGTAGTCTCAAAATAAACGCTTATATTTTCTACAAAGTTTTATTCATGAATATCCTCAAACATTCATCGGTAATATTTTTCTAAACATCTATCACGCCGATGACAAAATCATTTATTTAGAAGGCAGTAAAATATTTTTTTGTCATATCAACCGCGAAAGTTGGATTTTCGAGCAACATACAGAGGGCGCAAAGAATACGATTTCTGGCAATCTATAGTTTAGTTAATTTACCTTGCACTAGTATCGAAAAGTAACTTCTCTCCCTCTATCTGTCTCTACATTTCTGCACGACTACTAAAATACGTTATAGATGAGTCGAATTATCTTTTAATTCGACAAACGTCCGCTGGGTGGAGTAAAAATCGCAAAAAAATCTTAGCGACAGTCGAATCTTGCAAACAACTTCAACATATTCGTGCATTTAATCCATCGCTATTTAATTTCGTGTGACATAATTTTTGTGTCTTTAAATAAAATTAAGCAGTAATTAAATATTTTTGACTATTCTCTCAAATCCAACTTCCGCAATTGATATGACAAAAAATTATGTTCGATACGTTATGCTCAAAGGTAGGGATCTTGACAAACTTGAAGTGAAGACACACATTTGAGGCTATGGATACATTCTCATCAAGGCCTCGTACTATATCCGGACTCGCTACGCTCGTCCGGATAAATATCTCGGTCTTGATAAGAATGCGCCCATAGCCTCAAACTCATGACGTCACTTCAAGCCGTCAAAATCCTTACCTTTGCGCATATGTATCGAAAATAACTATGAACGTATCTTCATCTTTGACATCTGGAATCGACTCAGGATTGTAATTAAAGATTTTTTTAATTAATTCAAAATAATAAAAGCGTCATTAACTCTACGTGTTATGTTCTATCTGAAATGAAGAAAAGATTTTTTCGAAACAAAAAATTGAATTTTTATTTTAAAATACTACAATTAAATTGGTGAACTAATAAAAACTTTTATAATTCCCACATCAACTTCAATAGCCTTTCATAGAACGAGGGTATAATAATTAAAACTTTAATTAACACTGTACGATACAGGAATCGCAATAAAAAGAAAAATATATAACAATACGATAAATTTTCATATCCTATTTCATCTCTTATTTCGCAGATATTCATACACACGAGTTTAATATATATTTTTTTGACACAAGTGCACACTCTTTGACATTATTAAATACTTGAGTACTGCAATCCTATTCTGAAAGCTCATCATGTATATTTATATCGAATCGTATATATCTCAAGTATTTCAATAAATATTCCAACAGCTTAATAAATATGACAATCATAAATATAAAATTTAATCGTTCCACATATAGCGAGTAGCCATTTACTCGCTTCACCCGTTACCGCCATTTTCTTCCAATGCTGTTCGGTTCGATGTATCAAGAGTGTTTACAAACATTTGAATGCGCGTCAATCACTGACGGTCCACGACAATAAAACTTTATTGTACGTAGGGCTTAATAATTAAACGACAAAATAAATAATTGCAATAATATTTATATGGCAAACAATTAACCGGCCTTTTATGCTCGCCCGGTTTTTATACGTCTGCTGCTTATTTATCGGCCATTACTATTACGTATTACGGAGCATAAAAACCTCAATTGCGAGGTATATTATCTATATATGTATTATTTATCTTCTCATATATTTTGTTAACGGGATATTTATAATACGCTGTTATTTACATTACACATATTTGCTTATGCTTTTTTATAAGTGAAAAAGAATAAAAGGTCAGTATTGTTTTTTTTGTAGTGTATGATGTTAATTAAATATTTTTAACGATGTTTCATTAGATCAAAGCTGCTTCAAGCTTTTTACTTTTAATTAATGTTCTGACGTTAGAGGGCGAATGTTAGTTTATTATTATTATTAAAAAAATAAATTTTAATATCGTTGTAATTTTTATTTATTTTTTTTTTTTCTTACCAAAAATGCTATCTTTGAATTAAAAATTTTGTTTTCCTTTTCAACGAGCAGTTAATACAATTTTTGCTATAAAATTTACAAAGTTTTTAATTGCATCGCTTGAATGAGTACAGTGCAATTTAAAAGACAAATTTATTTGCAATTTGTAAATTTATGTTTATAGAACGCTGGTTTATAATTTTTTAGTTACACAAAAAATTAATTTGAGTTAATTTCTTCATTTCAATTCGGGTATTTTTTATATTTAGTTTTTTATAAATCTCAAAAAGTAAAAAATTTTATCTTACAAAAAAAATCAATGATTATCAAAATTAATTATTTCGTAATAAATGACTATATATAATTATCGATTTAGAATCGTTTAATTAAAGTTAATCTCGGTAAATTCAAGTTTGGTTAATCATTTTAAATTTAGTTTGATGATATTATAAGGAAGTTAATGCGAATGATTTGAATTTTTCTAATCATAATAATTGATTAATGATAACAACGACAATAACAATAATAGTAATAACAATAACAATAACCATCAAAGAAGACAGTTAATAAACAGCCTAACTAAAAACTGAATGAGCAAGTAGAATTAATCCTGGCAATTTATTAGTAGGCATTGACCCCGAGATCCTTTAATATATTTAATATAATATTCTAAGACGAGGCAGTTGATACTGGCAATCTAGATTAAATCAGTACGTGAGACCGAGTAATAGCCATTATGCCAAGTCCGGTGGCCCTGCTCAGACCCGAGAACTGAGGACTAACATCGCCGTTTACGTTCACCAGATACAGAGACCGCAACAGCCTAAGTGGATTAGATTATGCCGCGTACTTGGCTTTCATGATGATCCTTCTAGCTCAGAACTCCTCGCAATCCCCGTTGTCATCCGCATCTGCACTCACACATCAACGACTCCATCTATACATCTACTATACATCTCCATCTTCATCTTCATCTCCGTCTCCATCTGTTTATGTAAACAGCCGGCGGCGAGCCAACGCAAATTATCAATCCTTCGAAAACTCAACGTCTAATTGATTACAACCTCGATGGCTCTTAAACGCATCGTCTACTCTTCAGACAATAACCGTTATTACTATTAAATATATGAAATTACACATCGTCAGTATCTTCAACAATCTTTATTATTTTTTCTTTCTTTTTTTCTTTTCCTTCTTTATTAATTTTTTAGAAGTTCACGGTTCTTTTAAGTTTTTGGTATCTTGTGAAACAAACTTTTATATATAACTATTTTTATATATGACAATACATGGTCAATATTTATAAATGACAATATATGGCCTATTTTCATGTATGATCTGATATGGCTTGATCTGGTCATATATGGCCATATAAAGCTATTTATAAAAAAAAATTTTCATTTTTCCAAAAATAGGTTCGTCAATTTCCGTGAAAATGTCATTTATGGCAAATTTTTTATAAGGCAATATACGGCAAATTTTAGAATACGAGAATATATGGTTGATTTTGCTATATGAAAATATATGATCAATAGTTATGAATGGCAATATATGGCTAAGTTTTAGATATGGCAATGTATGGCCTATTTTCATGTATGATCTGATATGGCTTGATCTGGTCATATATGGCCATATAAAACTATTTATAAATAAAAATTTTTTATTTTTTCAAAAATAGGTTCATCAATTTCCGTGAAAATGTCATTTATGGCAAATTTTTATAAGGCAATATATGGAAAATTTTCTAATACAAGAATATATGGTTGATTTTGCTATATGAAAATATATGATCAATAGTTATGAATGGCAATATATGGCTAAGTTTTAGACATGGCAATATATGGCCTATTTTCATGTATGATCTGATATGGCTTGATCTAGTCATATATGGCCATATAAAGCTATTAACAAATAAAAATTTTTTATTTTTTCAAAAATAGGTTCATCAATTTCCGTGAAATGTCATCTAAGGTAAAAGACCCCATTAGCGGAACCTTTAACCCCTATTAGTGACACTTTTTCTTTCAATGAAATGGAATAAATAAAATAAAAAAATAAAATGGAATAAAAATGAAAAATTTTTTTTATCTAAAGCTCTTAAAGATTAGAAATAATATATTCATTATTGAAATTAATGATTTCAATAATTAAATAAATACCAAAATCAAAGAAAGTGTTAATAATGGGGTGCCCGCCACTAATGGGGTCTTTTACTCTATGGCAAATTTTCAAATACTAGAATATATGGTTGATTTTTCTATATGAAAATATATGGCCAATTTTTATATAAGGTAGTATTTGGTCAATTTTTATGTATGACAATTTATATTCAATTATAAATGGCAATATATGGCTTAATTTGATCATACATGGTCACATCAAACTATTTATAAAAATAAAAATAATTTATGATAATTTTTTTTTATGATTGTGTTAGTCATTTCCCGGCAAGAATTTTCATAAATGATCATATATTTTACATATATAATCATATCGGGTCCTATGTAAGCATATCAAATCCTATTAGGACATATATCAATCAAAATATGCCCTAATATCACTGAACACGCCCACATCAAAAATTATATATAAAGATATCAGGCCACATATGGACAAAAAATATGATCGTATCAGAAGATTTTTTGACAGAATGAGACAAAGCTCTGAAAAATCGAGAGACTAATTGTTAGTCTATAAAAATTGATCTTAACTGTGATGCTTCGAACACCCTAAAATTCATAATTAATTTATGTTATCATAATCCAACTCATATATAAAGAACAAAATCATCATAGCGATGAATAATAACCAGGCTCAGGATCCGGGGACGGATTAGATTTTAGCGAATCCTTGAGATCAGTATCTATCATCTAATATCCAGTATCGAATTATAACCTTGGCAGAGTTACCCGGGAGCGTTCGATGTTTGTTCAGAGTTGGATGATTAACGAGCGTGGCATTCACCTTGATAATACGTTTTAAACTGGTTCCGGCTTCGAGCCAACAGGATAAATCAACAAAAAGCAAAAAATTGATCAGATTATTATAGAAGCGGAGGTTAAATATTCGCCACGTGTCGTATAATCACTACGTCGGATAATATAATAAAAAATATATTATATTGCTAATTGATAAAGTTAAGTGCAAAAATAAGAAAATATATTATTGACAATTTTTATTTTATATTATGAATATCTAAAATTATATATATATTATTGAAATTTATTATTATTAGTTACTTAAGTAATTTATACTTTGAATATTCCGCGGTATTTTCCTTAGTCACGCAACTTAGCTCCAGCTGTTATCACAACGCGCGTGCGCATTAGAAAAAAAAATTTGCCTTGTATATTTTATGGACAATAACAAAGAAAATACCAGTTTAGTTTTAAATTAATTATAATTGCACAACACCGATTTAGATAGCCATTTGAGATACCAAATCTTTTAAGGGACAAAATAAGTCTATTAAAAAGAAAAACGACGTTAATAATGGATTTTTTTGTGAAGTTACCGTATTTCCCAGCTACGAACATTTTTCTATTGCTTGACAGGAACAAATTTGATAATTTATTTTAATGATTTTATCGGTTCTATCAAACTAAATAAATTTTTGAAAATTGCAAAATTAATCTTAATTGAATCATACACTGATAGAAGGATTTATTTGTATTAAAAAAATATTTGTTAATAGTTAACAAATCATTTATTAGAGACCATTTTTTAGTATCAAACAAATATTTCTTAGTATTTAAAATGATTTGTTTGTATTTAATAAATCAGATATTCATTTATTAAATATTAATAAATCTTTTTAAATACTAAGAAATATTTGTTAAGGACTAAAAAGTGGTCTCTAATAAATGATTTGTTAAATATTAACAAATATTTTTAACTATAAACAAATCCTTCTATCAGTGTATGTTTAATGGTTACCAATTATGTTAGTGTCCGTGAACTAACAAGAGGATAACAATAAAAATAATTGCAGAAATAGCGAAAAAAATGTTTCGATCGTAGAACACTCTCTGATGTTTCGAATTATTTGTCGTGCAAAAGTACTGAAAATTAATTCGACCATTTTAATTAAGTAAAAGAAGCGGAGACGCTACTGCGCATGCGTGAGAAGTAGTGGGGAGCTACGCTGTGACTTGTCCGCCATTTTGTCACGCACGATCTTCTGATTGTTTATTACACAAGTTCTGCAGAATAATAGTATATTACAACCAAAGGCCAGAAAGTTGGATTTCCTGGCGTATGGGATATGATGGCCGAGGCGTAGCCGAGTGGAAGCCCGTGGAATGGGTTTTGCAAAACCGAGGCGAAGCCGAGGTTTTGCCGGGCGTGAGGGGGGCGCCGCCCGACTTTTGTAAAGCCAAGGCGAAGCCGAGGCTTTGCTGGTCGGGGCGGGTATAAAAAAAAAAAATAAAAATTAATAAATTGAAAAAAAATGTTATTTTAAACTTGACTAACAAATGCTCTGATTAAGAGTGATATCATGCACAGAATTTGTCACAAATATTTAAACTCATTCTAATTACAGAATTGATTTTTTTTTAGTTGATTAAAAATTAGTTTTTAATTAGTAATCGACGGCTAAGAAAGATTGAAATTAAATTATTACAAGTTTGTAGAGTACATGGATCGTTTTATAAACATTGCTTTACTAACTATCAAAATATAAAAAAAAGCAAATAAAATCTAAACCAAGACAAGAAATTCTTGAAGCAAAATAATGATTTGACTTCCAAAATAAATTCTTAGGTCAAGAAAATATCTCTCAAATCAACATAAATTTTCTATCAGTGTATTTTTTGATGAAAAATCAATTTTTTTACTATCCAATAAGGCGTGCAATGTTTTCAGAAGTGAATTTAATTGTAGCAATAATCATTTTTAAAATGTGGTTAAACGTGTTCAGGCACGTAGCACTTTTATCATATTATTATCCATCAGATATATATCCATCAGATAGTGTCTTCTGAAACGTTTAAATTTGCAAGCGTCTTTGTGTACTCATGGCGGATAACGATTAAAGCTCTCTGGTGAATAGTAGGATGTACAAGTGGGTGAGCCGAGATAGAGAACAGGGGAGCCAAGCAGGACGATTAAACGGAAGTCTAACGAGTCTGAGCACGCGATATCGTGCCGCCCGAAAACGGAAGTTCATACTTGAGAGCCATCCCGGTTATAAGAAGATTAACTCTACGCCAAATAACGCACTAAATATTATACCCCTTTCTGTCTTTCTTTATCGAGCTTTCATGCTCGACACTATTATCTCGGGCTTTTATTACCCCACAATAAACTCTTACATAATTAACTTGTTAATCAACATCAGTATCAACATCTACTTCTTTATACTTTTATTAGGAGTCTCCGATTCCGGGTGAGAGGATGAGAAAACCAGATGAAAGGGAAAAGTTTGGATTTAGTTGCCTCCAGTACACACTGTAGACTTTTAGAACTCACTGCAGTATAGTGTAATCAGTTTCTCAGTTGAGGAACCGCACATGAGGTACATAAATTCGCGGTTGACCATCTACTCCGTCCTGCTTTTCTTGCAAACTGGAGATGGTTAGCTTGAAAAACTCCAGAACTTCTTTTCATGTCAGTCAATATTGCCCTTTCTTACTTTCCAGAGCTTAATTAACCCTTTTCATTTGATAGTTACATTAGACTTTATTATTCCTATCTTAATTTTCATTTTAAACTTCGATGATCTCTAAATTGGTAAAAAATTTCAGGATTATTCTACAAATTTATTTTTTAACGCTTGCTTGTGAATCATGATCAGTAGAACTCTCAACAGTTCAATCATCTATCCTCTTATCTCAATAACAATATGATTGGTTGATCCTGTAAGCCATCACTAAAATTTTTCATTATTTTCAAGCTTGATACAATCAAAAATAACCATTAGTTGATTTTCAAGCTCAAAAATTCAGTTCAAAGTGCCCCGTTTTGAAAATTTGTTAACACTAATATCTTATGAACACGTGGTTTAATTTGGATTTCTTTTATAGTATTTGATGCATTCTTCAAAGAAAAAAAGTGTAAATATGGCTTTCAGTTATAATTCCACGCGCAAAGTTAGAAATTATTTTAAACATTTCTGCTGAATGATTTTTTTTTTGCAAAACGTACAACCTCGATGACTTCTACACTCAGTCTTGATGACGTCATCATTCAATTGATAAAAAAAATGACAAATAAAATTTTGGACACTTAAAATTAAAAAAAAAAATCATCTTCACAATATAAGAATCTCAAAATAAAGTTTGTATAAATTAGAATTTTTCAGCCTATTGGTCACAAGTGACTAGTGAATCTAATTCAAGCCAACAGATGGATATTCCATCTTCGCTTAGGGGGCGTCCATTAATTACGTGAGGTGTTCTAGGGGGGGGAGTGGATCATGCTAAATCTTACCAAATCTCACTTAGGGAGAAGGGGGGGGATCTTAACAAAAATCACGTAATTTTTTCTCTAGCAGAAAACAGTGTAAAATTGCGTGAAAAAGTATTTCTATAATAAAATATGGCCAAATTTGACACAATAGTGTTTGTCGTATTCGTCTGAACCCTGCAGAGCAGCAAAGTAGCGCTCGATTGTTTAATTTGATTATTGATCGATAGGATTCACTAATTTTTTAGGTATAGATTTCTTTAGAAATCTATCGGTGGTAGCCGGTCTCATGTCGTAATTTTAATACAATTTTGTCATAATATGTTTAATTATCTTCAATTTAAACTATTGTTCGTCGACTTTTAATACTTTTTTCAATTTATTTCGTAGTTGAGAAAATTCAAAAAAATCAATAATAAATTAAATTTTAGCTTTTATCATCAAATGACTTTTATATGTAAAAAATCCTATTTTTTAGGTAGATGTCTTTAAATATCTATTTGCTGTAGTCAGTCTCATATCGTTATTTGCAAAAATATAATAAAAAATAAATTTTAGGACATTACGGCCTTTTAATAACGTGTTTTTTTCAATATTCAAACAAGAAATCTACCTATCCATGTCGGGTATAGCCGAATGGCACTTTTTTTCTCAATAATCCAACCCGTTTACAGCCAAAACATAAATTTTGAATAATCTCGCGTGAGATTAGGGGTAGGGGGAGGGAGTTGAGGAAAATCTTACGAAATCTCATCAAGGGGGGAGGGGGGGGGGGTTAAAAAATTCTCAAAAATGCCTCACGTAATTTATGGACGCCCCCTAATCTCGCGTGAGATTAGGGGTGGGGGGAGGGAGTTGAGGAAAATCTTACGAAATCTCATCAAGGAGGGAGGGGGGGGGGGTTAAAAAATTCTCAAAAATGCCTCACGTAATTTATGGACGCTCCCTTATTGTTCGAAAGACTTCCTCTCTTTACGTAAGTTCGATGGGGTCCATCGAACTTGAATACTAGTAAAGCTGGAAGTTTTGTGGTATCTGTTCAAGTTATAAAGATGTTAATTGAATGAAAGATAATGAAAAAAATTGAATGAGAGCAAAGACAAACTTTAAAAAAATATATGGGGTTGGTTACCAAGCCAGGAATCGAACCTGGATCTCCCTGATAACATGTCAGAGCTCTTGAAAAATTTTAATTTATATATACAATCGGTCACTGAAAAATAACTTTGAAAATAAAGTTTGTCTTAATCTTGCTGGCTTAAAAATTAAATTGATTATACACATACATGTATTTCTGAAAATAGTCAGAATAACTTTCTGGGAACTCCAAATTTAATTATTTTATAAAAACTCGATTTTTTTAAATCTGATTTAAACCATTTTGGTAAATTTTAAATTTTCCAAAGCTAGAACTTAAAAAAAGAATTTATCGGACCGAAAAATGGATATGAAATCTCAGAATATCAACCAATCATAAATAACAATAGCATATTCCACAAGTTTGATGTGTCGGATGTGTATTTGTATTTAAATTCCATGTCCATGAATGCAGCATAATTATGGCCTTTAATTATTCACCTAATTTAAATGATCGGTACATAAAACACATGGACTAGGACAATCAGGTAGCTTATGACAGTTGGTCATTTAATTTAAAAGCCCGTGCGTGACTAACTAATCCTTATTAATTGTGATTGTTCTGTTGGAAGATCATGCGATATAAATATAATTATAAATAATTAGCATTAGCATTAGCATTGTAGTTATTATTGAAACCAGCAAGAGCAATATCAATGTTGATGTTTCAAGCTAGTCTAGTCGGGATCGATTTCAGAATAAAATATGACAATGAGATTCAATGACATGTATAGCACATGTACAATTTACTGCAGACAGAGTTATGTATCTATGTCCGATGCAAACGATTAGGTTTCCAAGTTGTATTACCAGTGGTCGCTCGATGCTAATTATCTGATCTGTGCAAGTATTACTCGGGTATGGAACTTGAGTAGAACCTGTCGATGCATACACACAAACACACAACCAAAAGAGTACGCAGAAGCAATATCATGATCGTTATCTTGTTGCTCGTGGTGGTATAATCTACCGAGGTAAATCAGATCCCGCAAAGCGTGCCATTATGCATACCGCTAACGATTTCTCGAATCTTCGCTCCATCGGTATGTGATACGGTTCTAACGATCCTTTGTACAAATTGAAACTACAGTCCGTGTCTTTTTGATTTAGCCTTTCGTATTTATGCAAATCCTTTTCTCTTATATTAGTCCTCGCTTATTTATGATATCCTTATAAATTATTGTTCCCGATAATATTTAAACTCGACGATTAACTTCGAGCATCAATCTCCGAGCGCCTCCATATATTATTTCTCAATCAACTGGATAATTATACTGTATTTCATAATTCATAACTAAACTGTTTATATTCGTACTAACGTTCGTCTTGTTATTTATGTTATGTAATCATTCAGGGGTTTATAAATCAACATGGATTTATTAGCTTTCATTCTATTTCGAGTGAGCAAAATTTATTCGATTTAAATTTACTACGAGTTACTTTTTGTACATTATGTAATAATGGTTAAATGAATTGTTTAATTATGCTGCTCTGAGGAAGGATATATATCTTGTATTACCAGAATCTGTCGACAGTGAATAAGTATTGCTTCGTTTTGGTTCATAAAAAATTTGCTACATTTTTGACTAGATATTACATGCAATTTTCATAATTTAGCCATACATTAGAAAAATTTTTTGTTAGGACAATATCAAACAAGTTGTGGTTCCAAATTTTCATGTTAGCATACAGTAAAAAATTTTTTGTCATTGTGTAAAGTGTAAAAATTTTTGTGTAGAATATTACACTCTAGTGTGTAGAATTTCACATTCTCATGTGTAGATTTAACACACTGAAATGTTGAATTAACATTAGTTTGTGTAAAAATAGTCAGTAACATAAATATTTGCGTTGAATTTGACGAAAATTTTTTTACTGTGCAAAAGGATAACAAATCATATGTTATGATGATAAAAAATAGGTTGTGATAACTAATTTAATTTATATGTAACATTAATAAAACAATTTTGTTATTGCAGCAGAATAACAAAGAAACCTTTAGTGAGTTCAACAGAATAGTTTAGCTGAATTAACAAATCGGTTTGTTGAACTAACTAAATTCTTTCAAAGGGGTAACAAATATTTTTTTTGGCTCAGCTAAAAATATTCTGTTGCAGTAACATTAACTAGTGAATCGATCTAACAAATTTTGTTTTTGAACTAGCTAAATAATTTTTTAAAATAATTATTAGTAACAAAAACAAATTTATTTTGTTATGCAAAAACATTTATTTTTTTAAAGCAACAAATAAATTCTGTTATTTTAACAAAATTGGCTAATTAATAGTAACGAAATAATTTAGTTGTAACAACAAACAGATATTGTTATTCCAACAAAATAATTGTTAAGATAAAATATTGATTGTTACGGTATTATAAACTGATTTGTTATTATAACTTGGCGTATTTTTTTACGATAACTAATCTATTTATTACCATAAGCCATCTTATTTGCCACTAAAATATATTTTTCTACAGTCCTCAATTTGTCATTTTAATTAAATATTTTTTACAAATTTAAAAAATAAATTTCGATGAAAATTAGTGTTTGATACCTCCGACAGAAAGCGCATGCTCGATAAATCGTCTCCTTGATAGAGTTGTTTAAGCTATTGTTATGAAATAAAAATCATTGACTTTTCTAAGAAGTTTGTTAGTCATTAGTTTTCAGTTTAATCAATTACTTAGCCACTTTTTGTCCTGTAAAACATGATAATTGACAAACAAATTTTCCACAGGAAGCTTCCATTCGATAAATTTCCCAAAATTTCCAGTTTAATATCGATGTTTTGTAGACTTTAAACATAAGATTGTTCTTGGAACTAGACAGTAGAGTTTAAGTCAGAGAGTTTGTTAAAAATAGTCGTAATTGGTTGGGCAACGGAGCTCTACGTCTATTTAGGAGCTGGCATTATATTGGAAAAGCGAGACAAAGCTCAGAAAGTTCTTGTGCAAATGTAAACTCAGTAACTCGAGCGTGGAAGAATAAGAATAAGAAGGAGATGATGATGATGGAAATGAAGAAGGAGTTGAAGCCGGAGAGTCTGAACGTCATCTTAGTCTTGGTTGTCGTGACTTGAGATGAGTAGGCGAGACGTTCATTCATTGTAAGAGTAACTTTATTCTAGTAGCTGGTAGATTGTTGCTGGTGTATTCCGGGTTATTTTTACTTTACTCTTCTGTCGTGGCACTCGGAAAATTTACTCAATTTTCCTCTTACGCTTTTCAGCAGCCAGAATCTAATTAACTGTGCTTTGGTGTTCCACTTCCAAGAATGAATTCGCTGGTAGATGTTTTAGTAATATGCAATTATTGTTTTGATAAACCAATTTCATGGTTGTGATGGATACAAGATGCTGATTTAAAAGTTAGTTAAATGTTCTGTCATGTAGAAGGGAAAGAATTATTTAGAATTAAATTAAATCTTGAGAAAAAATTTTCTAAGTATTACCTGATCTGATATAATACATTTCTATATCAGCCCTCATCAGAACATCAAAAATTATGTATTAATATGAATGATTAAAAATACAGTACAAAGAAAATAATTTTCTTTGAAAATCTGTTAAATGTATGAAAAAAATTACTGCACTGTATGATAATCGTGAGACGCTAAGGCGCTGCTTTACCATTCATAAGTAACAGCAATACTTTATAAAATTTATGCCAGAAAAACTTACCGGGTTCGACCGTAAGTAGAAAAAATTTCAATGCAATTACCGCACACGTGAAAAATAATTATTATTGGACATATTATTGATGGAATATTATTATAAATTTTTTAGGTTTTATATTTTGGAGAAACTAGATTTTATTTTAGTTATATTAAATGTTTAATTAATTTCTTTGATTTAATTAATTTTTTTAAGTTATATTGCTTGAAAATATATATAGAATTATAGCTAATAGTAAAAAAAAAAAAAAAATAACGAATGTCATTAAAGTACATTTATACAAATAATATTTAACTAATTGAATAAAATTTTAATAGAATGATAATTCTATAAAAGTTTGTTAGAATTAAGTGTAATTGAGCAAAAACTGATCACTGACAGGTTTAATTTTTTTATCCAGCTGATAAGTCATCAGCGATTGCAGCGCCGCCTCAAAGTCAGTGGATGATACTGTTACTTTGATTAATTTTTACGGTCAAGTCCGGTTAATTCTTTAGCAGTTACAGTAAGAACATTTTAAAAATAAAATACAGTAAAAACTGTAATTTTAAATATTAAAATAATAAGAAATTTCACGCGCAACATGAACCGAAGTAAAAAAACGCTCGAAAATCTTTCACAAATCACTTTATCGATTAATTATTGATCAATAATAATGATAAAAATAATTGATTAAGTAATATTGTTATCAACTTCTTATTGACTTTCAGCTTGAAAATTTTAATTAAGAAAAACACTACAACCCTTCAAGCAATCACTGTTTTTTAGGTTTGCTATCTTCTTTTCTGGAGAGAGCGTAATAAGAGAACAGAAGGAAAAATGGGTAAAAATCTTGAGAAAATAGAGAGACATGACGATTTAATCTCAGGAGAATGATCTGAGTAATCTATCGTTGATGGAGACAGCAAACGATTCTCTTTCTCAGTGACGGTGCTCCTAGGGAACGTCAAATCGATTCTCGTGATGGATTCGTTTGTGACGACGGAAAAAAAGTAAATACAGAGGAAAAACACAGCTAAAGAAAATAGAGATTCGGTGATGGATTAAAATGAAGATTCGCATAGGGAATAAAATTAGTTTAAATAATTTCGACACATGGAACATTTTTACTGCTAATTATATTAAAAAAAAAAATTCCCGAAAAAGCTCTTAAATCCAAATTCGTCCTCGGGATTTTTTAGTTTCGCTAAAATTGAATTTAATTAAATGATGGGTCAGGTGAGTTTAATTCAACTCGGACAATTCCTATTTCTTTGTTCTTTATTCTTCATTCGAGGATGATCAAATAACGCTTTACCGAGATTTCTTCTTCATTGTTGCGTATCACGGTTGAGTTGACTATTTCCCAATTAGCCAATTAATCGATCGGGTAAATTGAATTTCCGTTTGTTACCGGAATTAATCATCGGTAAGTCTAATTAAAATTTCAATTGGCGTTTAGCATCGCGAATTCGTAGTTGTTGACTACGTGTTCGGTAATCGCCATCGTCATCGTGATGCTTGTTCCTGAATACAAGCTACATTATAAATTTATGCTAATAGACTTCAGCTATGAAAAATTATTAATCTACAGGTCATCATTTATGATTTATAATTTATAATTTATCTGGCTGGAAATCAAAAAGTTTAATTCCGTGTTCGGTACGCGACAGATGCACTGATAGAATACAAGCATGCGGTATTATTACCTCGGAATCCAGCGTCATACACGTGCTGAGAATTTTAATTAAACCGAAAAAGAGCAAAGACGAATGGTTTGGACCAAGACGCCACCGGGGACATTCTTCCAAGAATAACGGATTATTTATTTTTATTGACCGCGATTACGTCTGTAATTATCATTCTTCTTCTGGGATGCTGGATTGTCGTAAATAGTGAGGATTCAGTGAATAACTTTGTAGTTTATGACTTCATTCATTCTTTTTGGAAGAGTTTTATTTATTAAAATCTGTGAAAAAGTTTTTGTATAAAGATCAGTCACGTCAGGCAATATATACGAATGAAAATGATTTCGTTAAGCTAACAAGAGAAGAAATTGCAGAAAAATTTATTGATGTAAAAAAGAAGGTCGTAAATTGATTAGTTATTTTAACAAAGTGAGCCAAGTTGCAATAATAAATCAGTTTGTGAGGACGCTTAATCAATCTGTTGTCTTAACAACAATCATATTTTGATAAGAGGTTCTGAACTGATCTTCAATTTTGATTTAACAGCTGCGTTAAAATTCTGCATATTCGTCGTCAATAAACGTTACACCTCCCCGCTTATTTCCGTCACAGACTCGATTTCAATAATCGCACCATTTGATCACACAAAGAAAAATTTTGTGACAACATAGGATTTGTTGTGGTAATAAATAAATATGTTAGGATAGGGATCATAAAATTATTTTATCACTCATTAACAGGCGAGACCATCTTTTTCTCGCTTTGCTCTCACGGAGTTCAACGGAACTATCTCTGTCGCACTCCCAACAGCAGAGCAATTGCAGTTTCGATTGGTTTCATGAAACGAATGAAATTTTTGAAAAAAAACGCTTTGTGGTAAAATAGTTTATTAAATTATCTATTATCTCTAAAAAGGTTTTTTCAAAATTTCCATTCGTTTCGCTAAGCCGATTGAAACTGCAATCACTGGTCTCGGCTGTTAAGACGATTTTGTTGAAACACCAAAAGACAGGATCTTAAAATATTTTGTGCACGGAAAAAAGTAAACTGTGAAAATTCACTCGGATTCCGGTTAATTTTTATAGTTTCAAACAGTACAGCGGACATCGGGATGGCAAAAATATAAATATTACAGAACTTAATGTAGAAAGTGTAAAAGCTACAATTTATAATTTAATATCGAAAATAAGTGATTAGCAGCTGTCACTATAGTAAATAACAACTCTGTCATCTTAAAAAATTACAGATTCAAATAGTAAAAACTGCTTCTTCAATATATAGTCCATTGTATGAGGAGAAGGGGAACTCAGATGAGGAGAAAGGGGTCTCAATCTAGGAGAATTTAACATTTGAAACAGTCAAAATTCTAATCTTAAAATATACATTTTACAAGTCTAAGCAAGTCAATAATTATAGTTTGATTTTTAGCGTTGCGTTTAAAATTTACCATTTTACTTTGTAAATATTGACGTTGCTTGTATTGGAAATTTAGTAACTGTATTTTATATTTTTTACATATCATGCGATCATTTTTTAGGTACGAAATGATAAGTATCAAAGTCGGAATTCTTTATTATTATACTTAATTATTATTTATTACAATTTACTTTTTTTCGTGTAGTAACAAATGAATATACTTGCACCAACAAATTCATTAGTTTTATTAACGAAATTAGTTAAAGAATTTGTTCAGTTACAAAATCAATCTGTTGTCCTAACAACAATCATTTTATTGGAATATCAATATCTGTTTGTTGTTACAACTAAATTATTTCGTTACCATTACTCAGCTGATTTTGTTAAAATAACATAATTTATTTACTCCATTTTTTCAGCTTAAGCATATTAAGCCAGAACTGTCTTAATACGGCTGATTTTTACATCAGCCCATACACAGACATATCAAGACATATCAAAATTTCTATGGCCACATGATAAAATTTTTTTTTAGATTGCCTATAATTTCGAAAAAAGAGATAATACCCCTTACAACCATAACTAAAGAAGATGGCTATCAGTGATGGAATTTACAGCTCGGAATATAAGTAGTATCACGATAATTGCATCAGCAATAGCTCTCAGGACTTGTCCACCTTTCCTCTGGCTTGAATGAGCTGGATCCCGGGTTGCGTGTACCGCATCCGTGTACTCCATCCGAGCTGTCGATTGTCTTGCCCGATAACGTTCCGACTTATGTAAGATCACATTAACTTTTATATTCTATATAGAAGCATAGGTAGCGTACCAATCGCAAAAGCAATAGCAGAGCGCCTCAATGTAATATGTGAGATATGATAAATCTTAGGGACGATGCTCACAATCGGTAATTCACCTTCAGCTGGATCATTGGATCATCGCATCGAGTAATGTACGATTTATTATACGGGAATAGGATCTTTGATTGCTGATAGTGATAACACGGCGATAGACTCTTTAGAGAGCCCTGGACTCTTTAAAGGGCAAAGAGCATAAAAGGCCCTTTTCTCTCTCTCTATTGCTGCCTGGCCAGCAGAGAAACAGTATCAAAAGAACCAATCAATCCTTTCAGAGCAGTTAAGCGTGCGGCTAAGCTACTCAACTCTAGCTTTTTCGTTCATACACATGTAATTCATTGAATTACCCAACCCGGACTACCACCCTGAGTCGAGTAGTGCACCTGAGCATGCTCCTTTGTGCTTCAGAAATGAAGTCTTGGTCTCTTTTAAAAGACTTTCAATGGACAGCAAACCAATTGCGTCATGTTTCATAAGTGCACTGTTCACTTATTCATTTCTTTCTTTGTTTTCAACGCTTCGAGTCCAGTTAATTCGCTGTAATTGCTTTTTTTCAGATCTGATTTATCCGTGTCGATTCTGGGGGATTACTTACCTGGTGCTTTGTTCGGAACATTTGAAGCTTACCTGCAACAAAAAAAGAGTTTTATTAGTCGAATGATTAATTTTTGATCAAATATTTATTAAAACGTTTATATAAAACCGAAACATTTTTACGTCAGAAAATTGCTTGATTTTGGTAAGGCGAGAGTAGAGTAAAGTAGCTTTGCGCTATGAGGCATGCAAAAATATGTTAAGATATCAGAATCGGTTCGGTATTTTCTTGACATTAGAATAGAAGACTTTTTTGGAATAAGCCAGGTTGATAGAAAAATTTTTTATTTTTGTGAGACTGTCTAAAAAATTTTCGGGGTGGATAATTCTTAACCCCTCTGGAGTAAAATTCACTAGCAGAAAGTTTTTATTTTTATCATGAATAAAAGAATCTCCGCGAAGTCTATTGTTTACTTTTCTAATTCAATTATAATTAAGAAATAGTTGTTATTCGATAAAAAAAAAAAAAAATTTCAAGATGTGTACTCAATTAGACGTAAAATAATGTGGTATAAAAATGGGCCCCAAAAAAACTACACGGTGTAAAATTAGTATGGTTTAAAATTTTGATCCGTATGCTTTTAACACGGTGTGATCTATTTTGTTACATTATTTATATCTGAGCAAGCTATTGAGCTAAATTTAATTATAATTGTAAATAAATAAGAAATAAATTAAATAAAGATAAAGAAAAATTTTTTCAAAATTTTAATTTCATTCATGTTTACAAAAAAATTATTTTTGTGTGTAATTACAAGAAATTAATATTTTTTCAGAGCAAAAAATGTACTTGAAATGACTTTCCAAGCGTTTTTAATAAACCATTTACGAAATGTAAACAAAGCTCATTAAATTCAACGGAATCCTCCTATCAGAGCTTACTTTTCCTTAGAGATATTTCAAAATTTTTATCATCGCTATGATGCCTTAAGTAGCTCATTTAGTTTCCTCTGGAGCTTGTAAGCTTCTTCCCTTGAAAAAAGGCTGCTAGAATGGGACTGAGCATGATAAACGGATTTGGATGTTGTACCATGAAACAATAACCGAAAGATATATTGTCAAATATAAAGGTACGTTTGCTCCGCAAAAGTGTTATCGAAAGGCGATTTCCCGGTGCGCTGAGTCGATCGTAACAGATGGAATAGGAAAGGCATAAAATATATAGAGTATGCGCGATACAGACATACTTCAGATGGTAAAAATGAAATTTCCTCTGGATCAGACGGTCTCTTTCTTTTTATCCATAACATTTTTCATCTACTTTCCTTTCCACTCGTTTTCCATAAACCCTTTGCACATGAATACTCTAGTATACTCGTACTCGTACTCGAACATTGGTATCTCTTGGGCTAAAGTTCGGAATCCCTCGATATTACGTTTTCCTTTTTATTTTTTACCGGGAAAACGACTTTTGTTTCTGACATGCGACTAAGCTCGGTCTAACGTACCTCACTCTGTCTCTTTCCTTCCTGGAATCTTTTTTTTTCTTTTGTTGTTTTTCTTTAGAGATTTTTTATACCTTACACACGTTGGCCGTAGTCCATTGGGTGACGTACACTCCGGCTCGGTAAGTCTTGCTAGAGCTGAAGAAAATGTCTCTCTGGGGACAACGGAGATGAGAATAAGACTATGTAGACTGTGGGCGGTGGAAAACGAGCCAGAAAAATCACAAACTAGTGTCTTATGTCAATTTATTCTTGATGGATTTTTATACTTTTTCAAAAGAACATCATCCATTTTTGTTAAGCCAAACTTTAAGGAAAATATTAATAGGATTGGAGATTAAAATTTTTTCCTCTACAATTCTTAATATCTCCGTTAAGAAAACATATAAAAAAAAATATGCAAACGACATTGCTTCTAAGAGCTCTTATACCCAATTCTTGTAAAATTACCAACAAACAAGTGTAATCTCAAAGCTTTGGAGGTGAACCAAAATGTTAATCTTAATATCTTTGACGTTTTAACTCAAATGTATTAAGAATAAAAAAACAAAGAAAATTCTGGAAAATCCAAAAGTTCACGACTCGTAATGTTCATTGAATTTTTAATAAAAATATATTATATTCAAATTGCTAGAGTGAGATGTCAAAATAAGGAAATTTATTATTGGCATTCATTTTTCAAAAAAAGCTTGGAAAATTAAAAAATGCACGCCTCATAACGCTTATTTATTTTTTAAGAAAAAAATGAATTGTATAATTGATTTTTAAAAGAAAAAGAATTAAGTCATTTCTTACAGAATATTTTATAACTTTTTTTTAAATGTTGGTGCCCATTTTTTTTATCATGTGCGCACGCAGTCTAAAAAAATTTAACTTCATTAATTGGCGCCATAGTTTTCGCGTAAGTGAAATAAGAAAAGTTCTTTTGTTTTTGTATATGAGCGTCATGGTAAATTTTAATAAAAATTCATTGAAAAAAAAACTACGTTCCCCCATAAAAAAAAAATATATATGTCGAAAAATATATTTTTAATAACTAAATTTTGGCCGATTACCATACATATTTTATATATTTTAGATATATTCAAGATATATCTTAAAATACATAGCTAAAAATATAAAAAAAATATATTTTGAATATATCTAAAATATATTTGAAATATATAAAATATATATAAAAATCGGCCAAAAATTAGTTATTGAAAATATATTTACCAAACATAATTTACATATTTTTTATGTATTTCAACTTATATTTTTTTTCATGGGAGTTAACTAGGCTACTGATATGAAATACGACATCAATTTAGCGAACTCTGGAACTAATACAAAAAGCCTGAAATTTTTGTCGAATTTTTTTTTTTTTTTTTTTTTCAAAGTAGTAACATTTGTAGAAAGTATAAGATGGTTGAATTTAAGCGTTATTTCCACATACATTTACTCATATTATTGTATAATTGCAATATAATTGTGATAGGGGCATTTGAAAAACATAAAATTACTTGACCTTGACGAGACGGGAGTAAAACACTATCTCGACCACTTCACGTAATAAGGCATGCAATTTTATCTCAAACTTGCTGCTTTGTCAATATTTTATTCTCAAGCCAATCTTGTCGTTGATTGCCGGATAATTTATACTACGACTTACATTCCACTAATCAAGTGGAACTAGGAGAGTGAAAATTATCACATTTTTGTATTTTATGGAAAAAAAAAAAAAAAAAAAAAAAAAAACGAGTATGTAATGCAATAGGTAACATTTATATCATAAACGAGGAAGTGCTAGTAGGAAGGATTTAGTACAGCACTTATAGATTATTGGTTATATTTATTTCACAACATGTAATATAAATGAACGCATCGTGGAATGCAATGTGTTTAAATAACGTGCTCATAACGTTATTCTGCCGGGTGAAAATATGGCATGTGCTCGAATAACACGGAAAGATCGGTCTTACTGCGCTCACACATGTACCTCTCGCAACATAATATATAAAACATTGCAAACTTTTTCGGCTACTCGATACCATATCTCTTAATACATATATACATTTATATCGGTATAATATACACCAGTACCGTTTTATTTGTCGAGAAATATTCCATAGACATAAGCTTATTGCTCACCACAAAAAATATTTATCATTTAGCAGACATTTATTTTTTTGTCACCGTGAATCGATAAATTCTTGAATTCCTTTGAGAATGATACAATAATTTTTCATCTCAAAATAACTAAATAATTCAAACAAAAACTTCAAGTGGATAATTGTGTAAGTATATTTCCGGTTATAGTTTGTTCCAGACATCAAGGAACCATTATGATTTTTTGAAGTAATTGATCCCCGGTAACGACTTTCATTATGGAGAGTAATTAACTGAGAATTCAAAGCTTTCATTATTTTATCGATCATTTTTTGCACACAAAAAAAAATTTGTTTGGACATTATAAGATCTGTTCTGGTAAAAAATGAATATGTTAGTATAGCGATTACGATAAGGAATTAGATGTTTTGATGACAAAGTCAATGTTGTAATAAGTAATTTATATGTTACAACAATAAAAAAGTTTTGTTACTACAGCAGAATTTTGTAGTTAATTCAACAAAATATTTTAGTTGAAGAACAAATCGATTTGTTGAAATAATAAGATTGTTATGTCAAATTAACAAAAATTTTTTGCTATTATTAAGGATATTTATTGACATATTTAAATTTGTACATCAATTCTTGCAATTGCAGGATTGTAAGTGCTATTGTAATTAAATGTATGATAATATGTTTACAATTCCTCGCGAGTTTTGCTTAATTGTATAAAATATTGTTTGTTATTATAAATTTATATCATTTTTACATGTTTTAGTTATGTTTTATTCACTTAGGTAAAAAAATTTTTATTAAAAAACCTAAATAAAAAATTTTTTGCTTGTTCAACATAAATTAGTCAGTTGGTATAATTAATATTGTTGTTGTTGAAGTAGATAAATTATTTTGTTCAAATAACTAATAATTTTGTTAGCTAAATTTTCAAAAAAATATTTTTCCAAGACAGTAACTCGACTTTCCAGCTTGAAGTGTGTATTTTGAGCTTAAAGAGCTTTGCAATAAAAAAGTTTTTGAGCGTTTTGAACTTGAATATAACAGGAAGCCTGAAGAGTGAGCCATATTCAGGATTTTTTAATTGTTACAATAATAAAATATCTTGAATTATAACTTTAATGATAATTTTGGAAAAAAAATTGTCAGAATTTTACAACTATTTTAGGCATCAAAGTAATTTTGTTATGACGAAAAAATCACTTCGTTAGGACAAATTTGTTTGACAAAACAATTTTTTTAAAGGAACTAATAGATTTGTTGCTACAAATATACACATTTGTTACTACAACAAATTTTTGAGTTATTTCGTCTTTTGTTATTTTATCAAAATCTTTTTTTTATGAGGGAGGATAAAAATTTTTAAATTGACTGATTGTGAGAATGTGTATTAGAACATTAGGTAAGCTGCTCATCAGTATTTTCATTTTTCAGGTAAAGCTGCTGGTAAGTGAGGAATTACCACAGAAGCAAAGTCTTTCGAAAGTAAAGAACAAGTGGAAGTAGAAGTATAAAGAAGACGGAATATAACAAAGAGAATAAATAAAAGAGACCCCACGTGAACGAGGTAACGAGAAGCTTCGCCAACGAAGGGACGGTAAAAAAGAGATGCCTGAGAAAAACGAGGATGCAGCTGAGTGGCGCAACTCTTTATGGTCCTTACGCGTCTGTGAGGTTTGTGCGCGATTTTTCGTACTTTTTTTACTAGCATTTTTTGTTATCTTTTTGCGAGCGACAACTTCCATGGCGATAACGCGTTAACGAGCTTCCGGTTTTTTGTAAATAACCAAATACCACGTATTTCGAGAATAATTATTTTTGGTCATTATGCCTCATTTTTGGGCGATTATTTTTTTTTAGAGCTTTTAGGTGAAAAATAACGTCGCTTTCTTATTTTTAGATCGGATTATGTAGTTTTGATTGTTAATTATTTCCTATTTAAAGCAAAATTATGAATTTTAACAATAATCAATTTTGATCATTATATTTTATTTTAAATTATTTTGATGGTTATACTTAATTTTGCATAATTACACGTCGAAAAACATTTCGAAATGATTCAATGTATTCATAAATAATTTCTTATTGGGCCTTATGTAACTTGACATGTCCATGTATGGCTTGATATATTCAATATGCCCATATATAATTTTTAGATCAAAAGTAGTCTTGAAAATCTCCAACAGTGGGCACATGATCGTTGCCGTGTCTTTTAATAAGAACAAAAATTTATTTTTTTACCTTGCTAAGAAGATTGATTTGGCCAAACATGACCAAATCCACCTCATATCATGCCATGACAAAATTTATATCTCGTGTATACTTACATAGAAAAAAAGAATTATTTGTCTCAAAGAAATCAATTTATTTGAGTCGTTTTTTAAAATATTTCTTTATGACAACTTTATACATTTGGTACAAGTAAATATAACAGTTAACTCGAATTATTTTATTATTTGTCAGAAACATACCATTTATTTGTGGTAAAAAAGCTAAGTTTGTCCGAAACAACGACATCTTTGGCATTAAAAATCTCAACTACTGCTCTCATGATATCACTTAAACGTTGAAAACAAAACTTGAAAGTTTCAATTACAACTTAAGCTACAGCGACGTTTCAAAAAATAGTTTATTTGCATACATAATAGTCTTTGCATAAATAATATTAATTAATAACTATTCATTAATTGGGGATTAAAAAAAGTCATACCGAACCTATATGGTTTAAAATATTATATTTTAAGAAAACAAATCTAAATTATCCTTAACCTACAATTAACACTTTCATTCAATAGAAGACACGGAAAATATTTCATTATTCAACTAAAAGAATAGAAAATAATTTTTTTTTTCATTTTAAAGCCGATATAATTTCTGAAAGTTGATAAAATGAATTTAGCAAATATTTAATAATTTTTAAAACTTTTGTTAACAAATAAATTATGGCAAAAAAATTGACATGTAGAAATTTTAAAAAATTAAAAATGCAATTTTTAAAAAATAATTTTTTAGAATTAATTTATTTGTTAAATAAAATTAAAAATTGGTCAAGTGACAGCTAACTTTAATGTTACAATAAATTTTAAAAGTTCATTATTGTCATCAACTATGATTTATTTACCACAAATAAACCGTATCTTTACCATGAACAAACTATTTATTTTACGCAACTAAATCGCTCAAATATATTATATATTTACCAGAAATAAATATTTATTTGGCCATATCTAAATATCTTATATATTTGACACAAATAAATCTTATTTCGATCAAATATTTTTTTTCCGTGTAATTGTGAATGATTTTTCATCATACTACTCGATTTTAAGATATTTTTGGTCACTGTCTTCCATTTTGAAATGTTTTAATCATTCTACTTCATTCATAACTACTTTTTATCATTATATTCCATTTATAGTTATTTATAATAATTGAATTTTATTCTTAATCATTTTTTGTACTTAATTTTGAATTAATTTTAGATCACTATGTTTCATTTTGAATCATTTTCAAACATTCTGTTTTTCTGTTTGAACTCATTTTTGATGATTCAATTGCCTCTTTGTTCATTTTTGATCATTATACTTAATTTTAATTATTCCACTTCAAATTGTTATTCTTATTTAATCATTCACATGCTTTTTTAACCATTTATGATCATTCTACTTTAGCTGGAATAATTTTGCCATCATATTTCATTTTTAATCACTTTACATGATTTCGAACCACTACACTTTGTTTTTGATTTATTGCAGTAATTATAATTAATTTCCCATCACTGTTCATAAATCTTCATTAAAGCTCAAATATTTATTTAATTATCAATATCAGCTTCCAATATATTCTAATTATCCATAATCAAACTAATCTTCAAATTCATTGAATGCTTTATAATTACATCACATATTAAGAATTTTTTCCAACCATATCAAACAGTGCTCCATCAAAATTAATTATTATCATTATTATTAGAGATAAATCCCTCACAAAATTTAATAGTCAAAACACATCAATATTGAATAAATTAAACCTAATCCAATAGTCAATACTATTTCAATCATTTACATGAATGCAATCGTGCCAGCACATGAATATTTCATCTCTTTCAAAGTAGAAGAAAAAATTAATTTCCAATATTTGAACAACCAATACTTTCAAATTTAACCTTCATAATAGAAAGACATGTTCTTATCAACAGTACAAAATCTTCTTTCCATGATTATCATCACATTCATAAAATTCCTTCAGCATGATTAAATAATAAAAATAAATTTAATTCAAATTAAAAAATGTCCTTATTCACGTAGCTTATACTCCAAAGGACATTTCTCAAAAAATATAAAACATTTTATTCAAAAAGTCAAATGTATAAAGACTTAGGTTATCCGTGGATTTTCATTCACTGTTGGAATTTAAAGAATGTAATGGTCTGCAGAACTGTACGAATATACCAAAGAAGAGGATATATATTCTTTCCTCCTCTCACTTTAATATCCACGTCCACCCTTTCGTTTTTGTACCTTTCTTTATTCATTCTCTTTTATTCAGCTGACGAATAATACTCGCTTATATCCCGCGCAATTCTACGACTCTAGCAACTCGAGGAATAGTACACTAGAGTAATTCAGTCTCGACGTACCAAACTTTAAAAAATATAATAATAATAAAAATAATAATAATAATAGAAAGAACGTGTTGTCCCATCGACCATTATTTTTAGCAGCATTCAACTCACTCGTAGATGCATAGAATTTTTTAATAGACAGCATGAAAAATTTTACTCTCACATTCGCACCTTACACTATTTCGACCAGCTATTCTCTCTAGTGTCAAATAGAGACCATTCACTATTATGTTCATAGCTACCCGAGGTACCTGGTATCATTCCTTTGGGAAAGAGAGACATTATTTTTATTATTTTAATTTTCATTTCTATTTTAATTACAACGATTGCCAGAAATTTTTTATTGCAACCAGGCTTCGTTTGTATGACGTATCAGTGGGGAAACGTTTCGCTCCAGAGAACGGCGCTCTCGATGCGTTGTTGGGATTTGCCTTTGTAAGGGGTATTACATATGAGATATTAGATATAGAGATGAATGGACTGGCAGATATGGATTCGTATTGGTTTCGCAACGTTAACACGTTAACGTTAAAACGTTAGGCTTCATCTTGAATTTCATGGATGCTAAGCTTAATGCTGCTGAAATTTAATGCTAACCAACTGCTAGTATCAGAGAACAATTGACGTCCTAATTTGAGATCCAGGTTGGGCGCTCAATTGTGATTTATGCTTATTGTTTTAAGGCTTGATTGTGTTTTGTAGCTTTGTGATGTTTGGAAAAGTGGTACAAACTTAGAATGGTGATAAGAAGCTTATGCTCAAGATTGGAGATAAAAAATTGTGATTGATAAATTATCAATTAGTTCTGATGGGGTCATTATGATGTATAGAAAGAAACCAAAAATTTTTTTTATCAAACAATCTTGAAATTTTATTATAAATTCCCAAAATAAAGACCCTGTTAAAATTTAAGCTCTAAATATTGATACACTGATAGAAGGATTTATTTGTATTAAAAAATATTTGTTAATAATTAACAAATCATTTATTAGACACCACTTTTTAGTATTAAACAAATATTTCTTAGTATTTAAAATGATTTGTTTGTATTTAATAAATTTGATATTCATTTATTAAATATTAATAAATCTTTTTAAATACTAAGGAATATATGTTTAATACTCAAAAGTGGTCTCTAATAAATGATTTGTTAAATATTAGCAAATATTTTTAACTATAAACAAATTCTTCTATCAGTGTATTTAAAGATCGCGAATTGAAAATTTTCATTTCTTATTTAAATAACATCTAAAATTATTTTTAAGCTTAAAAATTTACATTTTGTCTTACAGGCAATTAAACTGCAAGCATAATTCATATTTTCACAGAAAATTGAATGTTCTTTTAAAATTGTCACACATGATATAACTTGGTATGCCCCTATATAATTTTTTGATTAAAGGTAGTGTTGAAAATATCCAACAGAGGGCGCACGATGAATGAATCTTCTCTCTACAGAATAGTAAAATTGAAGGTATTTAAATTCTAGAATAGAAGTCATTTTTTTATTCTTCTAAGAATCTTGTTTGTCATTTATTTTGAGTTTAATCAACCTCAAATCAATTTTTTATCAAACAACTTGAATTCAAGCCAGATTGAATTCAATTCATTTCTTAAAAAGAAATAATTTACTATAGATAAAAATAATTAATGATCAATTGTATCTCTATCAATATTATTGATTGCAATCTATAAAATCCTCACAAATTCGACGGTAAAAGTGGGACAAGCTATTCTCGAACTTAATCCGACAGAACTAAACAAACAACGACCGTTAAAATAACCAAAACAAAACAATTACTGAAAAAATAGAAGAGGAACTTCAGCAACCGATTAAAGTAATTAAAAAAAAAGTAAGTATGTTTGTAGGTTAACTCTGCGATCGTGATGAATCTGAGAGGTTTAGGCTTTCAATGACAACTCACTGGTAATTGTCTGATGTCTTGTTGGTCACGCAGCTCACTCGGCAATAAAGTAACCGGAGATCTGCAGCTAGCGGACTGGTAGATGATAGATGATAGATTCTCCAATCATGTCATGACAATACCCGTGACGTATTAAATATATCCTGGGTCATCGGGTGCTTCACCTTTTATTTCTGGATCTGGGACCAGTTTATCTGGAGCAGCATCAGAGGTTTTGAGCGGGACTGAGGTCTTTAATCCTTCAAATAAAAAAGATTCTACAACAAGTAAAGGTTTGTAGGAGAATCTGATGGCTTAATACAATATTGAATGGTTGTAAAGAAAATCCATTAACCTCGTAACACACATCTGGTTACCTTGGTTGGTAAGCACACGCCCAGAACGCCGTCTGCGGAGTATTTCTGTTTTCCACTTTTTTTATTTCCCTCTCATTCTGCTCCTCGGCTCTTGCCTCTTTTGCCTCACTGTGTTGCTGGCTTTGTGTTGTATCGCGATTGAAATAATAGGTTGCGTGTGCTGCTAAATTAGCCGGGATTAAATAGAGATTAGATAAACCGGTGGTTAATATTTAAAAGTTGTTATTAATGGGGACAATAAATTCCTGGAAAGTTAATCGTCATTCACTGTAGACTGTAGTCTGTAGACTGTAGACTACATGGTGATTCAGCAGCAAAGAGAACTACTGAGAAAGAACCACAAAGATAATCTAGAAGTCTATTGTTCATAAGGAGCGATTTGTACCGTAGCAGCGATGGTATACTGCTGGTACTATAACTGGAACTGGTACTGGTACTTTGGTCACAACATGTCTCAAGTATGATGCGACGCTGTGATTAGGCCGCTGATTCTGGTTACAAATGTCAAGGTTTTGTCGAGCTTACAGTACCCAGCCACAACAGAGCTCATCTCGGGACATTTTTCGGGACTCTAACCTCCGTAACCCTTATCTCTGGTCGACGAGTCGGACTTTTTAGAGATCACCTGGATGAGTAAAGTTTTACTAAGAGTTTCTTTATACGGGAAAAATTTGTTGTTCCGCGGATTAGAAAGAATTAGAAATTTTCAAAAGTTGGAAAGTTATTGATTTTAAAATAAAATTTTTTTAGGACAAGACCAATTGTGGTACATATGTTATGATGACAAAACATAAGTGATAATAAGTCATTTTATTTCTATGTTATATCAACTAAACAGTTTATTTGAATTAACAAATCGATTTGTTGAACCAACTAAATTCTTTCAAAGAAATAAGAAATATTTTTTTTTTATTTAACTAAAAATATTTTATTGCAGTAACATTAACTAGTTAGTTGGTCTAAAAAATTTTGTTCTTGAACTGGCTAAATAATTTTTTTTTAAATAACTAATACAGTGGATTCTCGGTAACTCGAACCTTGTTAAGTTTAAATCCTCAGTAACTCGAAAAAAATTTTTATTCCCTTCCGCTGAACTCTTGAATACGCAATATCTCGAATTATTTAGATTCTGTAACTCGAACTTAGTATCGTTTCCCTTTCAGTATCGATAAGGGATATTTCTACTCTATAACTCGAATTTTAAAAGTGAAACTCTATTATAAGTCGAAGTTAGTAAAATATAAAAACGTTTTTCTCTGAACTGTCCAACCTTATAGCAATCAAATCTAAATTCCTATAGGAGTGTTCAATGCTTTTTATATTCTTGTTTGTAATGTATATTTTCCCTCTGTTATTTTCTTGCAAATCAAGTTTTTTCCTAATTTTTTTGGTCTACTTGCAAATTTTGAACACCTTGCTAAGTCGAAGACTCATTAACTCGAAGTTTTTATCACTTCTCTTGAAGTTCGAGTTATCGAGAGTCCACTGTAGTAACAAAAACAAATTTATTTTTTAAGGCAACAAATAAATTCTGTTTGTTTTACAAAATTATCTAGGTAATGGCAACAAAATAATTTAGTTATATTTAGTTCAATTGTTTATTCTTAAATGCTATGCAATAGATTATTTCAAAATTCATGATCAAATTTTTTGATAAATTCAAATTAATCACAAGAATTCAAAATAAGACTATCAACCAAAGAAATTGAAGTCACGACCATGATATGTAGAATCAACAACTGTAATAAGTCGCAAGGTCAATACAGGCTGTAGAACTCCAACTTGAAGAAATGTAAGACCGTTTATCCGAGTGTAGCACACCAATAACAGATATTGTTATCATCTATCTCTAGCGGTAACTCGCTATTAGTTTTAATACTCAAAACATTTGAATGAATTGTATCTGGCCTGGCATCAGCCTGCGATTAATCTTTCTTGAGTTTTTACGAGCGAACTTTGATTGAATATTTAATATTTCAGGTCGGATCTAGATCTCCGAACCAATAATTCATCAGAAGTAACAGTAATCTAAATAGCTGATCGTTTGATCGTGCGTAGGAGTTAGTTCTGCATCAAAGGTGGTCACCGCAACCCTTCACCATCAGAAACAGTTCTATCGATCGCGTAATACGCGTATAAATTGGCAATAACCCTCCAGTCAACCTCCGTCATGCCAAGAATCCCGTTAAACATCCGGATTTGTATTTACCCGGTATTGAATTGAGCCTTCATTCAAAATTAGGATAGTTCATTTGCACAAAGCCCTTTTGTTCCGGTGAACCTAGATGAAGTTTGCAACAAGTTACAAGTAACACGTACTTACTGGGAACCACGTAGTAACTAACACGTCGTACGTAGAATGAAACATCAAAGCTTTAATTCACTTTCAGTAGTTAAATCCAAATCTGGTTGAGCGACTTTCCGTCTTGAGCGGTCTCTCGTGGGGCGTCGACGCATCCAACAGTTTATTAGCTTGTGACGTAAAATAACCGAGATCCTGATTAAACCTGTTTCGGTGGGTATGAGTGTGGAGGATTATATATAGTGACAAGCAATGACGAGCCAGATAATAGACTGACTGGTGTTATCAACGAGCTGTCTGGTGTTTCCGGCCACTTGATCATCTGTTTAATGCCACCGGTCAGATTTGCAGACGAGGACTTTCAGTCCTGGAATCTGTCGCGGGTATAATATCCTATTAGTTGCTTTGATGAAGAATTATCGATCAATCGGAAATTAGTTTTAGTAAACAGAGAAGTTGGATTTGAAAAGGGTATTTTATCATTTATTATTTTTGACTTTGGAAAATTTTAAGTTGAAGGTTTTGATTGAATCTGATGTCAGAAAATCGAGTTTTTATTAACTTTTGAGGTTGTAAGACTGAAAATTTTATTGAGATTTAAATCTAATTTGATTTTAAATTCAATTGAAACCCTTACTAAAATAACCAAAAAATGAAAATTGCAAAAATAAGTTTTTTTTTTTAATAACTTCTAAATTATTCTAAAGTTACTTCTAAATTATTCTATCAATAAATTCTTCAATTTGGGAAGTTGAAGTTAACAAATTGGTAAATTGTCGAGCATTTCGAACTCGAAAAACCGGAAAATTTCAGGAATGGTCTGCAGGCTCAACAGTTTGCCAGATTTTATTCAATTACTTGAATGATTTTTTTTATCGTTTTCGAAAATCTCGTTTGTTAGTTAATGGACCGAAAAATCACTGTCTACTCTTATTTCTCTTTCTCCCCCGGTAGTTTTTTGCCAAATCAATCGAACAAAGTGATCTCGCCACCATAAAAGCCATAAAGTATCCAGTTACGACCGCAACGGAAATCATAAATGACTAAGTTACGCATCAAAGCTGGAGCAAATGAGGTTGCAATGGGTCAGAAAATTGGGTCGTCGATGGAAAGGAACCAGTCTGATGATATTTATGAAGATGATGATGATAATCACAATAATAATAATGATGATGATGATGATGATGATGATGATGATGATGATGATGACGATGATGATGATGATGACGAAAATGATGATGATGATGATAATACGAGGGGCCAGGATACCGTTAATCCGTCTGGTTGGAACATTTTAAGCTTCTCGTGACCGCTTGCGGTGTTCTTTGTAGACGCGCCTATAGACGCTCTGTAAAAAGCGGAATAACATCATAAACAATGTTCACCTCTATCCATCCATCCATCCAGCTCTGGTTTGCCGGCATTAGTTTAATCGCGTTTGAAATAATCCCCGGAGGAATTAGTGACCGTTGGAGGTGACAGCGAGAGTGTGCCGACTTTTACTTTTGCGATCGCGTGGAAGCCTTTGTGAGCTTATTCATTCCGACTCTTGGTCTTGGTCTTGGTATTGTCTTAGTAACTGTTAAACCTGTTAATGGAAAACAGTAATCCAGCGGTTGCTGGATTTTTATGCTCGTGTCTCTTTGGCACGCGATCATGTTAGTATAGACAAACCGCACACGGAATTCTGGTTAATGTAATCTTTTTGCTGTGGATTGTTGCGGGGGGCTTGACAATATGAAGACTATCTACGAAAGTTGTGAATTAATCAACCTTCATTTGTTGACAAAAATTTCAGATCATTAAACTTGTAATCGAGTATAATGAAGATCATTGATAAATATTTTGAACAATTCGGAACTGGTATTACAGAAAAATATGTTGTAGTAAAAAATAAGTTTAGTTATGGCAATGAATTGATTAGTTATTTTAACAAAATTATTACAACTTATGTTTTGTTATTTTAACATTTTATTTGCTACCCCTATACTAACATAATAATTTTTTACCATAATTAGTATTATGTTACCCTAAAAAAATTTTTTTTCAGTGCATTATTTTTTATCAAATTAGTTTTTTTTCAAGTAAAATAGTGCTATTAAGAAATGAAAAAATAACCTGATCGAAGCTGGCAGAACTGATTTGCGATCTAGATATTTATCCTATTGAGATGGCACATACAGAGTGGTGGTATTCAGTGTGTAGAGATGATATCTCTTGTGGTTATATCTATAGTACCAGGTCCCTCGGTCGTTCTTCTCAACTAACGATATCATCGAATATAAATGGCTCAAGAATTTACGATCGTTTATGGCGACGAATACGAATCGTGGGATCATCGTATTTTTACGTCGAATTTTTATTTATGGGCTGCTGTCTGAGGTCTGAGCGTAACTTACCACCGGGTACCGGCATCTCCACGCGTTGTTACGTTCTTTGACAGATACATTGTAGGAAGATGAAATTGATACAAACCAGATGGCGGAAAAAGGGCTGCAAAAACTCAGCAGCTTAACCAAAGAGCTGAGATACTCATATCGCGAGCAGACCTGCTTGAAAAGAACATAGCACACGTCTCACGAGAGGATAAGGATGAGGATGAAGATCAGTAAGATGAAGACGAGGATGAATTCAAGAAAGAGTTCAAGAGTTTGGATTATTTGTTGTGCAAACGTTTTATATGCTCATGAAGATGAATTGCCGGTTACTCTCAAATCGATATTCCAACTACTGTATGTTTGGATTTCTGGATGGTTCACGATCTGTTGCCTCTGCATGCAATCGATTCTTCATGTCAGTTTGGAAAGCAATCTAAATATTACGAGACCCAATACTTCTCTGGAACGTAAACGCTTCCATCTGTCCAGCAAATAAATTTTCCAATCTTTTTTACAGTTTCGCAAATATTTTGATAATCTCGTGCCGTCAAAAATGGTGATTCATTTCTTAGTTGAAAAGCACTCGGATCACCGATTTTAGTGAAAATTTTTTCTGATATGGCTTGATATAAACGATTGATATACATGGATATTAGTGTGTGCCAAAAAAAAACAACAAATTTTTTTTTTGTTTTAATTAATGTAAAATTTTATCATAGATAGCCAAAATCAGGACTGTCAAAATTTGAGCCTTAATATTGATATTTATCGAAATTTTTCATTTTCCGTTTAAATAGCTTTGATAAAAACATTTTTAAGCTTTGGAATTTTATATTTTGTCTTACAAGCAACTTATCGGCTAGTACGATACATATTGTTGAAGGAAATTAAATGTTTTACAAAAAAGTTTTCTTATGATTTTTCGATATAGATTTACTTTTTTAAAAGTTATTTGTGGTTAAAGTTTGACATAGTTCGAAGAATATCTTCTTCCGATCGTACA
The DNA here is from genome assembly GCF_020080835.1 of Cotesia glomerata. NCBI lineage: Eukaryota > Metazoa > Arthropoda > Insecta > Hymenoptera > Braconidae > Cotesia > Cotesia glomerata. Next base: position 7,498,027 of record NC_058162.1, read on the forward strand.
ATGGATATATATGGCTTAATAGTCTCATATTTGGTCTGAAATGGTCATGTAAGCTCATACATAATTTTTCGACCGAAATAGTGTTAAAAATTTTCAATAGAGGGCAAATGATCGCTGAATCGTTTCGCTACAAGAAAGTTAAAATTTCCTATAAAATATATGTAAATTAATACTAATAATAAAAATTAACTTTCCATTTTCATATGTAACCAGATCATCCATATCATAAACTTTTTGATGGGTGAGTTCTGTTGGATTCGAGATCCATCCGAAATAGAAAGGACTTGCGATGATGAAGGCTATCTGCTTCCAGTTGATAGTCCGAAGGCGAAAGGATGCGTAGAAGGGAGTCTTCAACCACTCGTGATTATTCTGTTATGGGTACTGATGATTATGATTGTGATTGTGATTATGCTGGTGGTTTCTACTCACCGTGGGATCCGCGGTTTTTCTCGACCACAGCGATCTCGATTGGGCGATCAAGGCGGCGGCTCAATCGAGAAGCAAATAGAAATAGGAGATGAGCACCATAAAGCCCTCCCTCAAGTCCTTTGGGTATTTTTAAACCAAGACCCAAGACAAAGGGACAAAGGGGATGTTGGAATAAGCAAAGTGAGGTGTGAAAAACTTGTCATCAACATTAACATTAAAATTGATGATGGTGCTTGCTCGACCATAAAAATCACTGAAATCTTCAGCTACTTTTCTAGCGCTCGTAAATCTCAGTTCCAGTTTATTTATTGCTCGATAGATGACAAATATTTTCACCTATTCTTCGGCTTACTCCTGTATTAGTGGAGTTGCTTTTTCAGCGGAGGTGTTGAGCGTGAAAAAGAAGAAAATAACTCGGTTGGTTGGATTTTCAAAGACACCGACGAAGCTACTCGTCAATTCTTTAGCAGCAATCGATATTCTTGGGTTATTAAATTCCTTATTTCTTTCCTTTCCTTTCTCTTCATGTTCTGACTGCATCAGTATTCATTTTCTGAGAATCGTTTGCTGAGAATTCGTTTCAGGATAATTCAATAGCAGAATTAATTGTCCGGAAAGTATTAAGAGTGTTTGAATATAGATTGTGTATTGTAAAATTTTTGTTCAATTTCAGAGGAGAGAGTTCAATGTTTTAAATTTTATCTTCTTTATCTCTATACCAGAGTAAAGAAATAAAACATTTCGCGGGTGGAGTAAGTTTGGAGTTTTCTAGGTCTAAATAAATTTTTATTTAGCTGAAACAAGCTTTGTGTACAAAATCACTTACAAATAATTCAAAAAGTTTATCAAAAATTTTAGCTTTTAAATATTATTATTTTTTCGAAAAATTTGACTGTAGAACCTAGATATGAATTTTTATAAAAATTATTCCGTATTTATCTTGTTGATAAATTCTAACGTGGAAAGTAAAAAAATTATAAATTATTAACTTTAATTTTTAAAATTTATTTACAGATAATTAATCATAAAGAGAATTTATCAAAAGATGCTACTTGTAGAAATTAAAAAAACAAATGTTGCTATTTTTTTTAGTATTAAAATTTACGAGCGATATCAAACTAAGAAAAAGGATGTAATACGTTTTAAACCTCTCAATACACACGGTAAAAAATTTTACGTCATTTTAAACATAAATCTTGTGCAACGACACATGACGACTATATATTTGTGTAGTTTATAAATAAATGCTTAATGTATTATACACACAATTGTTTTGACATAATGAAAAAAAATTTTTTACTGTGCACCTTTTGAGATTTTTAAACGAATAAAAATATTTTTATTTTTCTGAAAAAAATAATTTTCTCCGTAGAGTTTTTTCTTTTTATTATAGAAATAAAATTATTCTCGGAATGAATTTAACTTTGAAGTAATAAATTCAATTAAAATTCAATCACTTCGTAAGTTTTTTACATTGATTTAAAAAAATTATTTTCAATTCGAATATTCAATTGTCACTTGAAATAAAACACACAAGTCAAATTTTTTGCCCGATACATCGATTAAAACCCGGACGTAAATAATTCATCGAACAGAGAATAAAAAAGTATGATGGAACCTCCAGTTTAATTTAATTATTCTCGAATGAAAATCAGTTATGAGCAACAAAGGTTTTTAAAAGCAATACCAATAAATTATAAAACTCATCAATCGATATTTTGAGAGAGCAAAGACCCGTGTAACTGTCAATTTTATTTTTATTTAGCTTTTTTATTAAGTAGCATAGTCGGAGCGTGTTTCGACTGCTCGAACAAAGAAATATTGTCGCACCCGACGTTATTGCCTTTGTCTGGGGCGAGTCGACGGATTTATGGGTTTAATCTGGTCAACCAATGCCACACTACTTGTTGGTAACGTCATCAATTTTGTTTAAAAACTATTTCTCCGCGTTTTCTTCCCTCGCTGTAAGGAACATTAATAAGCAATGAGCGTCAATCCACCAGCCAATGAAAATGATACATAAAAAATGCAATTCTCCTGCGAATCTTATATCTTAAATTACCATCGAAATTAAAGTGGTTAGTATTACTTCAACGTATTCCGCTTAAAATAAGTGACATTTCCGAGTAGAAGCTCTCAAGCTGCCAATACTCATTTTATTTTATTAATATAATATAAATGATAAATGGTATCAGTGTTCCGACGTTGAACGAAACTGTGACATCGGAAAATGTCAAGCAGTCTATTTAAATACCGCCCGTCTTGACGAGAAATAAAGATAATAAAATGAAAATCTTTCGGATATTATATTATTGTGAAGAGATTTTTTAATAGCCCGGTGATTTTATTAGTTGTTGTGTATTTAGCATTATATATCCAGTATATACATTAAAAGTTAGCTACCACGTTTCGCAGAAACTAATAGCTAAGTATTTAACTTGCTGAAACGTAATTAGAACTCGACTCGGTTATTTGCACAAGCAGATGTCGTGTCGAGTAGAGAGACGGAGACTTAGTTGATGCGAGCTTTATATGACGACCGTGCTGCAGGTTATGAGAGTTTAAACAACCAGAGCTTTTTTCTTTCTACTTATTGCTATTGGTCCACACTTTAAAATTAGAAAATGTTCGTTTATGGCCATATTAAAGAAATTTCATTTAAAAATGACAGTAATGGTGCACAGTAAAAAATTTTTCGTCATTGTGTAGAGTGTTTAAATTTGTGTGTAGAATATTACATTCTAGTGTGTAGAATTTAACATTCTAGTGTGTTAAATCATTAAATCAACACATGAGAATGTTAAATTCTACACACTAGAGTGTAATATTCAACACACAAATTTTAACACTACACAATGACGAAAAATTTTTTACTGTGTGGGACATTTTGCAATTCCTGATTTAATTATAATTTGTTTAATAATTATTTACAAATACAGTATAAGAAAATATTGAAAAGTACCATTGATTTTTACTGTATCATAACGGTAAAAAACAATAAACCTGAAAAATTAACAAGATTAATAATTATTTTTTACTATTTTAATATTTGAATTAAACTTTACAGTAAATTTAAAAAAAATTTCTGTTTATGTAGAACTTAGCAGCATTTAATACTATTATAATAGACTCGCTTCACTCGGCCGGATAACTAACTCGATTTTGATAAGAATGCGTCCATAGCCTGAAACTTGTGACGTCACTTCAAGCCGTCAGAATCCCTACCTTTGCGCATGTGTATCGGAAATAACTATTTTACGGCCAAACCTTGATTTTTGCATTTCCCACGAAACAGTTCAACACAGAAAATAAAATTAACTTGAATCAAGAGAAATATTATTGAACCAAGAAAATACAGTAGCGCTCAAAAGTATTTTGACAAATATATTTAATGCTTTAATTAAAAATAAATATGAAACACAATAATCATTTATTTATTTTTTTAACAGCTTTTGAATAATCTACAGAATAGTGTCAAAGTGGTCCTTGTTCGTAACAAAAAAAAGTTTAATTTTTAAAATATTAAAAAAATGGTGGCTCTAAAGTATTTTGACATTGTTGAAAAAAACTAACGCATAATGTTGTCAAAATACTTTTGAGCGCTACTGTAATTCTGAAAAATTTCAGTGTTTTGAATCAAGACGAAAAATTCTTGAATCAAGTAAAATTTAGTTAAACCAAGAAAAATTTCTTAGTTTAAGAATTTTTCTACTCAAACCAAGAAGATGAAGTTCATTAAAATTATTTACTTGATTCAAGTTCATTTTTTTCCGTAAAGTGACTGAAAGATAGTTTTTTGTAAAAATTTTAATTTCCTTTAAAAAAGATTCTATGCATTAGAGAGCTCAAAAGCATTGTTTAAAAGATAAAGAGCAATTAACAAATAAATTTGAAAGATTTTGATCAAGTGAAAAGTTTTATTAATTTTTTTTAATTTAACAGCCGGTCCCTACAATTGCATTATATTTCTCTCCTGGACAAAAAAGAATTTTGAAAAAGAAACTCTGCTACGTAATAGATTTTTTAATTATCTGTTTCGTAGCAAAGCTTTTGTTTTGGAAATTATCATTTGTTTAAAAGAAAAACATGAAACTGCAATAGGTTTATAATCATGAGTGCAACAAGAATAGCACGGTTTTTCGGTTTTTCGCAGTGAATGCGACGCGAGAAAATGAAGGGACCAGCTATTAAGAATTTTTTGCCCAATCAAGGTGATCAAATTATTCGAAATAATTTTCTTGATTAAAAAGTTTTCCAGTTGAATCAGATTAATTTTTTTCCAGCAAGTAAATTGGAAAAATAAATTTCAAGCGACGTTAAGAAGTATATGCTGAATGTCGAAAAGCTCTCAAGCGAGTTAAATTCAAAATTGATCAAGTGGGAACATAATTTTCCAATGGAAGGGTTATAGAAAAGGCTTGATACACTTGTGAATTCATCATGAATAATTTTGGAGTACCATTGTAAAAATGACCAAGTACCAGGCGACTACATATATAGATAGGAGTATAGAGTGAGTACAAGGGTAGCGAACGTTGAAAACGATGCGTGAATATGTTTACACAGCTCTCGCAGTATTATGCAAAACATGAGCTTTTCTCATTGCATTATATTGTTGTTGTACCTATTGTAGACTCGATAAATCGATAATGCCCGAGAATTTTCAGTCTCCATTGTTATGAATACCCATGAAATACGATAGTAATCCTTTCAATACTTTTTTACGGAAAAGCTAAAAAGCTTTTCCGTTTTCAGTTCTTGAGCAAAGGTTATGAAAAATGAATTCACTTTCAAATAAATTCAATAGTTTTTTTTTTTCTAAAAAGGTAATGGAGATCATGAGATTTGATAAACTTTTTTCTAGCTCCCAGAGCGAGTTTTAACTATCGGATACTGAACATCAACTTAGGTAATAAGTTTTCATCTTAATCGAAGTCGGATAAAAGTTAAAAAATCCCGCGAGGACTTAGTTAGCAGCTCTGGTAACTTTTCAAAGCCAGGTAAGCCCAGTAAGTGAGTAAGTTAGTAAGTTAGTACGCTCGACATTCGACAGAAGGTGTCAGCTGGGGATTCGGTTCCATTAAAATCATTAAGCGTCTGATTAATTAGCCAATAGCTCAACTGTCTCGGCAGTCGCGGTCGAACAATCGGATCAGGTTAAACGGGTGATTATTAATACCGCTTAACGTCGGTTTAGATTAATTTTAAATGAATATTCATTGTGAATCGTTGATGATATCTAATATCTGGTTTAAGTGAGTCCGTTTTATTTCGTCATGATTCATGATTCACGATGAAGTTGCGCGTTTTGCAACACTGATTCATCTTTCGTCAAGAAATATATGCAGAACTCATGACAAGACTCTTTTATAATTTCAATCAAAGTAACGTCCAATTTAAATTTATTAATTAAGTTGATTAATCTGGTGCGAATCATTTATTCAAAACTTTTATTCTCTTTTTGATTTTGCAAGACGTTTTGCTTTTATACTTTTAGTAGATATCACTCTTACAAAATATTACTTTTACAAGATATCACTCTCATAAAATATAATTCTTACAAAAAATCACTCTTACAGAATATTATTCTTACAAAATATTACTTTAACAGAATATGACTCTTAAAAATACACGGAGAGAAAAAAATAGAACTTATTCCTATGTTAGAATGGTAACCATTACCATGCTACATATTAATGGAAATTTTTGTGAGAACCCTGTGTAAATTTGGTAATAAAAATCTTAGAAATTGTGATAGAAATATAAACAATCACTCATTCGCTGCGGAATTAAATTCTGACAATAATGTTGTTGTTTTTTTATTTTTTTGATGAAAATTTCAATTTGTTCTGCGCAACTGTCGTCGTATTTTAGCATCGGCGCGGCCGTATGAAAAAAGTCGCGCGGAACCCTATTTTCTACATTAAATAAAAATTATTGTTTTTCAAGCTAGAGTTCCGGGAGTCGAAACTTTTTCTTAGAAATTTCCTCCTCTTTAAGGATCTTTTTTTCCGATTTTTGATATCACTAATAGTTATTGAGTTATTTACGAAAAACTGAGATTTTTTATTTTGGTCATGTTTTTTGTTAATAACAAATTGAAATTTTCATCAAAAAAAATAAAAAAACAACAACATTATTTTCAGAATTTAATTCCGCATCGAATGAGTGATTGTTTATATTTTTATCACAATTTCTAAGATTTTTATTAGCAAATTTACACAGGGTTCTCACAAAAATTTCCATTAATATGTAGCATGGTAATGGTTACCATTCTAACATAGGAATGTTCTATTCTTTTCTCTCCGTGTAAAATTTTCACATTTTTACAAAATATCCTTCATAAAATATCACTCCCACAAAAGATTTTTTAAGTCTACAAATGATAAAAAATTCAATTTTTCCTAACTTTTTTCCGTAGAAAAACTTCCTACATCATTACTTTAGAAATTTAATGTAGCAAAATAAAAATTTCCGATACCTACCACATCATTAAATAAAGATTTACTTATACCTTTTTTTTTCAGATCATATTATCAATGCTTCAAAAATTTCAAAAGAACCCAAAAACTACCGAAATTAAAGTAACAAAAAACCTAATCATTCATAGATTTTTTACACACTTGTCAGCGATAAAAATAAAGAATATCCTTCTCAAAGTTCCAGACACGGGAAGACAAGGGAATTCAGTAAGAATTGGAGTAGAAAGAAACCTGTTCCTTTCTACAACCCCAAACGTCTTTGAGAGGAAGCCAGAAGACAAAGTAGAGCATATTAAAGTTACTTTAATAAAAGAATTCATGACGTAAATTCTTTTATTTTCCACTCGACAATATATTTTTTTTTTTTTCAGGCATCGCGACATTAAAACAGAGTACAAAAGGATGAAAATGAAGGGCGGAATCACCGTTGACAGCCGGTTTCCCTAAAACCAGGATTCTGACGTTAAATGTGCCTTTATCGGGAAATTTTTTCCAGAAAGGTATGTAACGCAGTAAACTTTTTCTGGATATTACTTTCGTAAAAGCAATTGAGCTCTCTTGAAAAAAAGGTCCAAGAAAAATGAGCGGTCTTAACCTTTCCGCTCGGGAGGAAGAAACATGAATATTATACATTAAGAGGAAAAAACTCACCAAAGGGTTTATTTCTGATCTTGCTCTTCAGTCAAAGGATGATGACAAGCTTTCTCGAGTAGATGATTTTACTTTTAACGAGTCTTGAGTACTTTTATTCTCAAAACTCTTAAGTTCAAAGCTCCTCTACTTTATTCCACGCTCATCATTTTTTCTTATCTGGCTAATTAATAATTAAATTGAATTTATTAATATACAGAATGAATCGACGCTTTGTAGAAATTTTAATACATTTTAAGTGATGAGCTTTGATGCATCATGTCAGATAAATACCCGGATAAGCAGAGAATTACGTGCGATTGTTATCGGACAATAGAGCTGGGAAGGGTAGCAAAAATTTTGCAACATGAGAAAATCAAGTTTTGCATACATTGTGTGGATAAATAGATAACATTTCATATTAACAATAAATTTTACAGTTGAGAGATTACTTGTTGAAGATATAAAAGCAGAGTTTGGATTATGAAGTTGGTACAAAAAATTTCTGGGTGGAAACGATGAAAAAGAAGTGAAAATATGATCAAAAAGTAAATTCATTGAATTACGGCAGTTAACTAAACTTTAAACAGCGAAATCTGTGATTTAAAATTATAATATTTGACGAATAATAAAAAATTCTGGTGCAAAAGCTGTTTTTATTAATTTATTCAACATAATTAATTGTATGGAATGGTTTGTTTAATTTTTATACTTTTATGCTAGAATTAAATTGAGAACTTAAAAGTTTGCTTTGCAATGAAAAATAAATTACTAATAAACAAATATTGCTTATGATTAAATAAATTATTTAAAACGGGGAAAAAGGTCGATTGAGCTTTGCGAAACATGGGAAAAAAATTTTTTAGGAGTTGAAAAATAAAATAGAGTTATGATTTTTAATAGGGTTCTTTTTACTGAAGAAATAGAGGCACTGAAAAAAACTTAAGTCGTTTGAAAGATTTTTTAAAGAATTATCACGTTTACAATCTTGGATTGTTAAAAAAATGGGCTGTAATATTGTTTAGAATTAATTTAGTGATGAATTAGATTGAAATTAAACAAAAATTGGGTTTAATTAATAATTTTCTTGGTACGAATGCAATAAATTTACTAAGTATAGTATTTAGATGTTTCTCGATCAATAAAATATTTACGTGTTAAAATGACTTGACGTAAATCTTTTACTAGACGTGAAGAAATTTGAAGTATAAATATGAGAAGTTAAAGCACCAATCTTCTCTAAATTTAGAAGTTACTTTTTATTCTTCAATTTATAACAACCAACTTGACATCAACTTTCTTTGCTCTTCGGCAAAAGGTTTCGAAGTATCTTGAATGCAGAAGACAGCCAATTTGTAATGGAAAAAAATTGACAAATATTATTTTCACGCTAAAAATTTATTTAGTGTAATGGAAACGATTAAAACCATCAAAATATACTGAAAATTTGATGTCGTCATGCAATATCAAATTGTTGGTAATTTCAAAAAAGTTTGGAAAATCCAAAAGTGCACGCCTCATAACGCTCATCCATTTTTTAAGAAAAAAAAATTGTGTAATTGATTAAAAAAAAAAAAAAAATTATAATTAAGTAATTTCTTACAGAGTATTTTTTTTTTAAAAATATCAGCGCCCTTTTTTTTTGTCATATGCGCACGCAATCTAAAAAAATCTAGCTTGATCAAGTGGCGCCATAGTTTTCACGTGACAAATAAGAAAAATTTGTTTGTCTTTGTACGATTGTATCGTAATGAATTTTAATAAAAATTCAATTTAAAAAAAAAATAAGTAAACTAGGCTACTGATATGAAATACGGACCCAGTTCATCGCATTCTAAAACTAATAAAAAAAAGTCCGGTCTTGAAATATCAATTTGTTCGGGAGTAATCTTTGGTACATCCAAAATGGGGTGACATCCGGACATCCACGTAAAATTTTTTTCAAAACGTTTTTTTTTTTTCAAAATAGTTATATGAAATGATTTTAGAAAGTAAAAGATGGTTTAATTTAAGTGTTTTCTCGGTGTACATCTACTTATATTATTGTATAAGTGTAATATGGTTGTGATAGAGACATTTAAAGATCACAAAATTGCTTGACCTTGACGAGTCGAGTATAAAGCACAACCTCACGCGCTTCGCGCTATGAGGCGTGCAAAATGATAAATAATTGAATTTAATCGATAAAAGAGTATTAAATCAACTAGACTGCAAAATTTATGTAACAGTAGAGAAGAATGCGTTTGACAAAATGGCGACCATGTCACTGCACAACTTCCCATTACTTCTCGCGCATGCGCAGTACCATCTCATCTTCCTTTTCTCAAAACGATCAAATAAATTTTCAGTACTTTTGTACGAAATTTTTTTTGCCAGATTTTTTGTCAATTTTATCAAAAATCCAATGAGTTTTATGAATTTTTATAAATCGTGTGTTTTTGAATTTTCTAAACTTTTTTGATTATATGAAAGCAAAGACCGTCCAGAAAAAATATTTGCTCATGAATCATGAGATGACTTACATAAAAGCAATTACTGGACAAGTTATAACTTGTAATTGAAGGCGGCTGTATATAAATTATAAGTTCCAATTCATCAAAGTAGTGATTGCAGTTAATTATTCAGAGTGACAGTGATAATGATACTTTAATTTACTTTTAGAATGAATATAAATCGAGGAATTAGTAGGTCAAGGAATAATGATCGAGTACACATCGAAAGATAGAAAATATAGCTTTCCGTTTCGAATAATTCTTGTGGTAATCTGGATTGAGGAGGGGTTTTAATTCTAGGCTTACTTTCTTTACAGTTAAGTCGAATCGATCTACTTTCGCGAGCTGAGTTTAAGCTGGAGAGCGTTGATTGAATTTTTAATTTAAAAAAAGTAATTGAAGCAAAGTAGAGTGGGTTTTGCAAAAGTTATGCACCCGGAGTAGATACTCTAAGCGAAATTATGGGAATTGATAATCACTGTGTATACACTTAGTGGGTGTGTGAGTCACGATCGAGACCTAGAGCCAAGCTAGCCGAATGCCGACAGCGGCGTATATATTTATATTATATTATCGGTATCAAAAAGTAGCGCGAGCGGTACCGGAAACCGCTTGATTGGAGATCAAGATGGGATGCGATTCCGTATAATTTATGAAAAGCTTTTTGGAGCAGGGTAATTGATTTTCTTGTTGTTCTTTCCTTTTTTACGGGAGACTAGAAGGAAGATCGGCGAAAGGCGAGAGGTGAGTCATTACAGATTACAGCCGGTTGTTATTAACGTAAGTCTAATTAAAAAGGCCCAGTCTGTGGTTAAGGCGGTAACGCATTTTAAGCAAACTACTTTGTATAGCTCATAGACTCAGGGTGTGTATATGTGTGTTGTTAAGGTTATGGTCTCGTGGTCAGGAAATTCCATTAATCGTGGTTTTAAAAGTTTACTTTTTTTTGTGGTTTGCTGGATGTCATGTCAAGTATATTATTCTAATGGGTATTTGAGTACGATACTTTTATATTGTTTTATTTTATTATTACACTAAGTGTTTCTTAATTTTTTGTTTTTGATAAATTTATTATTTTTGTTAATTTTTTTTTTTTTTTTAGATTATGACTGATAGTGGATACCTAATTTATGAGGAGAAATTTCACTCCAGAAGTACTTTTTGATGTAAAACTTTGGTTTACATAGCCGGAAGTTTAAAATTTGATGAAAATTGATAGTATTGTTTGAGGAAAAGAGAAAAAATTTTTGAAGTCAAAATAAACTCTGGAGGCAAAATAAAATCCAAAGTTAATTTTACAAAAAATTTAATAAAATTTGACATAATAATTATCATAATTTATTATGTTGGAGAAAAAATTCATTCCGGAACCAAATTTAACTTAGAAATTTATTAATAAAAGCAACTAAACACAAAAGTTTTATTAAAATTATAGACTCGAAGTTAAAATCTCAAACCATAAAAAGCAAAGCTTAATCATCATTAAAGTTACCTTAAATTCCATATAAAAAACTATAAATTACAAAACAGAAAATCCCAGAACCAAAGCCCATCCATTACAATTACCGGACATATTTATTCTTACAACAATAACAATTATTACGATAGATCAATATATTTTTGGTCTCTTTGTTACGACTGGTTAGAGTGCTTAGGCCATAAATTCTCGTTCGAATAAACACGATAGGAACGTGGCCAGACTGGCGCTTGTACAGTTATACCAATAAACGATTTGTGCAGATTCGTGCTCGGACGTGACTCCAGTTAGTTATAGTAATGATACAATCCCAACTCAGCTTCAGCTTCACTCAGAGGCTACTAAGAGCCAAAGAATAGACTACTGGTACTGAAACTAGTACCATGCCTATCAAAGTTACATTTTTCATTTCTTGTTTAAGTCAATAATTGTTGACTGTTATCGGTTTTTCTTTCCGGCGCTACAAACTTTGACAGCAAAAATAAAAATATGATACAGCATCTTTTTCTTTCTTTTTCTCTAAGCTATACTGCAGCTTTCTGTGCAGTGAATATTCAAGTTTAAATTGTCAAGGGTCCTCGCGTTGACCCGCTGGCATTGCTGAGAGAAAATTCGCGAAATCAACGCTGGAAAAAATTCACAAGTGCCTCACAAATATTTAATCTAGAGTTCCAGCATTTCAAGTACATTATTTTAATTTTAAATATCATCTTATAAAAAAAAAAAAATTGATAATAATAATAATAATAAATTTAATTATTCATCAAAGGACACTTGTTTGTTTAAATTAAAAAAAAAAAATTACATTTATGGGAGATAGTAAACGCTATCGAGTGTAATCAGCAGAGCGTTGTCGCTGTTCGAGCGCCAAATGTTATGATGGGATCGATAATTTCCGTAGATCGCGCCAGCATGTCCGTCCATTTCCTGGCGAACGTGTCGCCGCCTCAATACTCTATATAATAATAATGTATATGTGTAAGGCTCCGAAGTGAAAGAGAAAGAGAGCGAGAGAGAGACAAAGAGAGAGGGATAGAGAGAATGAAAAGCATATTACTCGTCGGAAGGAGTTGAGATTGCCTGTCCTGGCTCTCACCACCGTCAACTGGCACCTCCTATCCCGTAAAACTGCATTTACTTACTCGTTTTTATTCTCACCCACTTTGGCGTTAGCGCTCCAGGTCATAATCACCGGATTCACTTTAAGCCGATGGATTCTTTTGAATTAATTAATAATTAAGTTTTTCGGGACAAAGCGCAAAAAATGTCGGCGCTCGGTCGGCTGGTATATTTATTGAATTTTTTTATTAAATTCTTTGCAGTCTAACGCGTTATTAACTTTTAATTATGCATATTAAATTTTTTCTGTCATGGATATGAATTTTATTTTATTTTTTTTTTTTTTTTTTTATTTACTAGATGTAATATATTGTGCTACTAGAAAAAAAAGAGATGAGAATCTTTTTTTATCCTGTCTGGGAAAAGCAAATTTGGCAATATTGGTTTTTTGCTAATAAAGTTTCAATCATAATAGTGAAAAATTTATTAATTTGATAATGAATTACTTTATTTTAATATTGAATAGATATTTTTTTAAGTTATTGAATTTTTCATCCTTTTCAAAATAATTTCAATTAACGATCAAAATTAATTAATAAAAACAATTAATTTCTCCAGCTATTTTCTATCCCGTACGAGATCGAGGTTACCGCCAATGATAGTGAAATTCCACTAAGCACCAAACATTTATTAACGTTTCTATCACTAATTAAAAGGGATTACGCTCCCATAAACAGAAATATTAGTTGGAGGAAACTCAAAATGAATAGCGGAAGCGCAGTTAAATGCCAGTTCATTCATCAAAGAGTAAAATACTGGCAGTGGATCCTACCACTAGGCCGTGATTTTCGATTGATGGACTTTCACGAACTACTATCTACTATTTACTTCAATCGACTTTCCATCAGAAGCTTGGATCTTTTTTCAATTCCCGATTCTCTCCATTATCCTTCAGTGCTATACAAAATACAGAACAGCGAGAATTAATCCCTTCGCATATTGCCAGCACTATTAGTGAGCCATGAATTGCACTATCCTATTAACGAACGCGGAAAATCGGCCAGAGAATAGTCACGCTCTACGTCTATGGCCAGGACTTACCACAAATGCTTTATGCTTCATATATGTGTATGTACACGTGTTGGTATATTAATGCAGATTTCCTTGGCTCACGAATACTAAAGGACGTTAAAGGGCTCACTTCGTTCTCGTATCGTATTTGTAGGGATTCTGTTGGGTGCTAATTTGCCAGACATGCAATATACTCTATATATTCTGTGCTTTCAACCGTGAATTAACATTGCAGTAGAGTATTGACTAATATTTTACCGAGGCTGGTTTATTTTTTATGGTGATTTATTGTTATAATTAATAAAAATATTTTTTTTTAAGGTCTAAGTAATAGCAAAAATTCCATTTTACAATTTTATAAAATCAATAGATATCTGATGATTTTTTGAAAAAGTAAAACTATTATTATTATTTTTTTATTTCAATTTTTACGCGGAAAGAATAAGATGACACTGGATAACATTCCAGATTATACTCAATGACATCTGTAGTGAAAAAAAATTTCAGATAGTAGCAAATATAATCTAGATTATACTGAGTGATATCTAGATTATAATCATTGTGATCTTCCATTTCCCCCAGTAAAATTTCAGATTATTACGCATAAGATTCCACTAGATATAATTCGAGATTGTATCCTGTAGAATTTGGATTATACTCAGTAGAATCTTGGATTATAAGTAGAATCTCGGTAGAATCGGTATAATCCAAGATTCTACTGATATATCCAGTGGAATCTTACGCGATATAATTTTAATGGGGGAAATGGAAGATTACAATGAATATAATCCAGTAATTCTTTTCACTATAGATGTCACTGAGTATAATCTGGAATGTTATCCAATGTAGTCTTGTTCTTTCCATGTACGAGTAGAACTTTTTTTTTTTATAATTTATCCATAATAATAATCATAAAAAAAATCCGATGTCGATTAATTTTTTAGCATAACTCAAAGAAAATAAAAAACAAAAAAAAAAAATTGCGAATTAATTTGTATTTAAATACTCACATTTATGGAGATGAAGTAACTTTTAATAACATACCTGCAACAAAAATAAATCAATTAATAAAATTAATATTTGTTTCAAAAAAACCTTAACCAAAACAAAAAATAATATTAAAAAAAAAGAAATGTAATTAATAGCTAAATTGATAAAACTCGTTTTAAAATTACAAATGACTCGGGCTTATCAGATTCCAGAGAACGCGTAGTATACGGGGTCAGGGGTATTATATATTTATATAGAGTATATAGATAGATAGTAGGATATTTATGGCGGCGTAAATGTGATGAGTGGTAATAAGACCGGCGAAACGAAACTAAACCGGTATCGGCAAAGTAAAGGGAAGCAATATAAAGCTCGAGTTAAAAAATGAAACGGGATAATTAAGATTATACACAAGTATAAGAATAACGAGGATTACTTAATGGAAAACATTGGTGGGTACTTATCACCGGGAAGGGAAACTGCGGTATCCTGAGCGACGATCCGATGAACCCTGCAATCCCGTCCTTATTATCCCTCTTGCTTTCCCAAAGACTTCTCGCTCTTATTCTGGTACTCATGTGGTTGTAAACTACACCGAGAATCAATTTAAACGAGGTAATTTATAGCTAAGAGTGCTTCCGAGCACCGAGTAGACTAGAGGACTTTGCGTATTCATATGGATTTAATTTATGTTGTGGTATCGAGTGCACACACCAGTTATAACACAACATTTATATATACATATATATTTATAAAAATAATTGCTGAAGATATATATTCAGAAAGGGCAGAGGTGTAGGTACGAGAGAGCTAGACGGATAAAAGAGCGAAAAACAGTTCAACCAAGTACTCGTGCGATCAGCTCGTTTCGATTGTCCATACTGCCTCCTCGTTACCATTTTCCTCTCCCTCGTAATTAAACCCATCGTTATTAACACGTCACTGAATGCTACCAGCAGTAGCAACAGTACCACTGATAGTTTAAGTATTGCCGCTAGTATTTCTAACTGCTATCGATTGTTCGGCTCAATATTTAACTCCCGTTCTTTCCTCTTATTTATCGGCCAAACAACTCCAGCTAAGGCTCGGGGTTTAAGCTTTTTACTTAGTAATTATTTACGGCGTTAATTGATGGAGAATTTCCGAATGGACACTGATAGAAATTTAACTTGATTTAAAAGAAGAAATTTTGAATCAATAATGAAAAAACTGACTTTAATCATTTATAAATGATCACGTCAAAATAAAGAACACGATTCAGAAAAATAATTGTCATAACAAATTAGTTCACTTATGGTAGTAAATTGATTAGTTATCTCAACCAAGTAAGCCAAATTGCAATAAAAAATCAGTTTGTAACACCGCTAAATCAATCGGTTGCCCTAATAACAACATTTATTGTTATTATCCTTTGGTGTTGTCCTTATAACAATTTTTTATTATCCAAAAAAAATTTTTTTTTAGTAGTGATTAAAGAAAAACTTTCTCTACAAAATTGAATTTGTTTCTTATACTGAAAATTTTAGAAAGCTTCAAAAATATCAATATCAATTACTGTATTTTGAAATAAAGCAGTCGAAATAAAAATGAATTTTTTTTATCAAAAATTAAAGACTTATATAATCTCCTTATAATCTCATTTTTCACAATGAAATTGATTAAAATAAGATATAAAATGCAAAATAATAAAAAACAGAAAACTTTGCTATGGTTTAGTGGCACCAGAATTCTCAGGTGAGGAAAAAAATACTATAATAAAATGGATAGATAGATATATAAAAAAATACACACACAGAAAAAAAAATGTTCTTGAATCAAGTATATAATTTTGAAGAACTTCATCTTCTTGATTTGAGTAAAAAAATTCTTAAACTAAGAAATATTTACTTGGCTTAAGTAAATTTTACTTGATTCAAGAATTTTTTGTCTTGATTTAAGACAATTACCCTCTTCAAAATTATTTTCTTGGTTCAAGAATTTTCCTCTCGAATCAAGTTAATTTTTTTTTCAATGTAGTCATATATTAGTTTTTTATAAATAATAATTTAACGACAATGAATTCAACGCTCATATTAATTGAGAAAGTCCGTCGTGTGTTACTTTAGATAATAAAAAAAAAATTATTCCGGTACGATCATTTTTTCGGCCAATTTCCCTGTCACATACATCAATCCATAAACACAGACACACGGACGTCTTGAAAAAATTATTTTTAATGTTTTTATTTACTATGTTAAACAAAATAATTGTTATTGAAATATATTTTATGTGCCTGATAAATTATTCGACTTGATATTAGTACACTCAGATTAACCTGTAAGTGCGATATAAATAAAAAAAAATCAATTTTAGTTTCGAGAAAACTGCTTTTTTTGAAATGTCGAGAGTAGAACACTACCTCAACGCTTCGCTTATGAGGCGTGCAATTGTTGAATTAAGCAATATTCATGTGGATTAAAAAAAATTTCTTAGATCACAAATTTTTTTTCTTAAATATTAAGACGATGAAACTTTTCAAAAAGATTTTCTCGGTTCAATTATTTTTCTCTTGAATAAAGTTAATTTTTTCTTCTGTGTAAGAAAGAACAAAAAATATATCAAAAAAGAACACTTAGTTGCAGTAGATCTTGAAAGTAAACTAAAAGTTTACGAGCGAGCTCCTAGGACCTGCGCTCTGTACCCGACTAGGACATGGCCCGAACCCACGAAGTCGTGATACAAAGTCGCGAATTGGCAAGTAACGTAGTACGCCATAACCAGTGCAAGGCGAGGCCTCGTGTGCTGGCCCTACCTAGCACACGATCTTGTGCACGCAGAAGGGGGTCGTCGGTAACCTGGGGATCGTTTATCATAATTTGACGTGCTGCTACATATATATAGATGCATATATATAGATTTAATAATGTATTTATGACGGGATATAAAACGTTATTTTTACGGGGGATTGTCGGATGCGTTAAAGGGCGCGCCCGTCATGGGGACGGTCATCTAACGGTAGGACAACCGCTCTGTTATTCAGACCAGTCGGATACTCGGATAGTCGGATGGAGTCGGTACAGTCATTCTATTATATTATGCATGGTCATAAGCTTTTTGTCCGCTCGTATGCTGTTTATTCGCCTGGCTCTCGATGGGAGGTGCCCCAACAAACCGACACAGCGCTTATGCAGGATGGATTGAGATATGCATCCTTATCCTGCTTATCCTCGTCCTTTCTATATACAGGCTCATTATTGTTATTTGCATTTTTATTGTCGGTTCATTGAAGAAAATAAAACAACTTGAGTCTAGAGAAATATTTTTGACCCCAAAAATCATTTTGAAGAAGACTAGTGAGCTAGATTCAAGAATTTCTTGTCTTGAAACTTATTTTAGGTTTGGAAATTGTTTGTTGCATAATTTTTTATTTAAAATAATAATCATAATCTATATAATCAAAAAATCGGAAAAATGTTTATTCCAGCGTATTTATACACGGAGAAAAAAAATACTTTTATTAAGAAAATTTTCTTGATACAAGAATTTTCAAGAATTTTCAAGAACACGAATTCAAGAAAGAACATGAAATTTTCAAGATTAAAATAATTTTTACTTAATTTAACTAAAGCTATTCTGTTGTTTATTTACTATCCAAAGATAAATATTGATGTTCTTTTCTTCAGAAATTAATAATTAATAATAATAGAATATTTGATCGTCATCGAATTTCTTGAATCAAGAAATTGTTAATTGAGTAAAAGTTTTTTTTTTCTCAGTGTATGATAAAATGGTTGTTTAAAAATTAAATTTGGCATTACTGCAATGAATTAACACTAAATTTATGTAGAAATGTCATTAATACAAATTTTTGTGCTGAATTTGACAAAAAATTTTTTACTGTGCAATTTTATTATAAAATGAATTTCTATTTAGTTTATTTAGGTATAATCAGAAAAGTCGTAGTTGGTATTTTTATATTTTCATGGTTTGATATTTTTTCCAGTTTACTATCCAAATAATTAAGAGAAAAAGCAAACTTTTTTTTTAGCATATTTTTATTTTAAAAGGGATATTTAAAGTTAAATTTGGTATCTTCAGGAAGGTTTTGATATAAATTTGAACGTTTTCACGATTTTATAGATTTTTTGGTGATGATAGTCAATTTTGTATGTCAAATTTTTGGAAGAGTTATGAATAGTTGGTTAGTTTTATAATTTTGTTTCGTGACATTTTTAATTGAATAATTTTTAATCGATCTTGCGATAATGATAATATTTTTTTAATTTATTTCAAAAGTATATATACTATTGAAAACGTTTCAATTTTTTAATTATTGATTATTTAATTTAATGAATCAATTTGAAATGAGTAAATCGAAACAAAAATATCCTATAAAGTATCCCATTTATATTAATTAGAAGACATAAAGTATTTCATAAAAAAAAACTTTGACTGAAGATAATGAAAAATAGTGCAATGACTCAGGAGTTCGGCTTTCAGGTCAAGAAAATAAATATTTATTGTTGTTATACTATATAGTTACAGGCTTGGTTTATCTCCAGAATTTATATTTAATATATTGTAAATAAATTATAAGCAAATTTAAAAGCGGCAATAAACTGCAATCAGCAATCATTCGGATTCGCAGAACACTCGTACCCGGCTGTCGGAAGCTTGTTAGTAATGTTTCAACATTCTTCTCCTCAGGGAATTAAATAGAATAAAAATGGAATCGAATTGTTTCTAAATTATCCCTCTCTTCTTTTTCTTCTCCCGCTGCAGGAATGGAACTAACTAAAACTGAAGCTAACACTAAAATAAAACAACTAATTTATTAAAACAGATAACCCGAGATACAGGTTTAGGTGTGGAGACTGATATAAATGCTATCAATGATCAGTTCTATGGGCATACATCAGAAATTCCCTCAAGGTTACACACGCCAGCCCTCGAGCTGCAATTTGCTCGCTGGCAAACAGCGTAACTAAATCACGACAATGTTACTGCGCATTGGAAATTGCAAATTGTAAATTGTAACTAGTAAAGGGTGATAAACATTATAAATTCAAGTGTTTGTTTTTAATTATCAACCTTATGTATTTTGAGAAATAAACTAAAAAAAAAAATTTGTTGGGACAAAATTAGACAAGTTGCGGTACCAAATTATTTTGTTAGCATAGGGATAACAAATCATGTTTGATGACAAAACATAAGTTATAATAATTAATTTAATTTATATTTTATATCAACAAAACAATTTTGTTATTGAAGCAGAGCTCTTTAGTTAGTTCATCGTAATAGTTAAACTGAATTAACAAATCGGTTTATTGAACCAACTAAATTCTTTCAAAAGGATAACAAATATTTTTTTGGTTTAACTGAAAATAATTTGTTGTAGTAACATTAACTAGTTAGTTGGTCTAAAAAATTTTGTTGTTGAACTAGCTAAATAATTTTTTTAAAATGACTAATAGTAACTAATACAAATTTATTGCATGCCTTAAGCGCGAACGCGCCAATTGGGGCCTAGAAATCAAGTTTCCTATCCTGTCAAGAGAAATTATATTTTTAATCTATAATCTTCGTACAAATGTTTAAAAAAAATACACTAGTGGCAAGAAAAATGATTACTGAATTAATAGGTAAATTAATTATTAATTTTAGTGAAAAAACCTGTTTTTTTTTTTCATTTTAGTGGAAATAACCCGGGTCAAAAAGTTTAGTCTGTTTTATGATTAATAAAAATTTTTAATATTTTTCATTCAATTTAATTTTATTATGTGTATCTATTTTATATAAGAATTTAATCTGTTTTTGCCCGTATTATTCCCAATTCAGACCAATTTCAGATAATTTTTAATGTTATAATAAAATTGTTTTCTATTGTTTCAAGACCAAAATCAGACTTTTTTTGTCACAATCATTTAACTGGTTTTGATCGCATCAAGGTCAAAAACAGACCAAAACGTTCCATAATTTTTAGTCGGTTTTTGATCGCCTGTAGATCAAAAACAGACCTTTCACGAGTTAGATAGTAATAATAATAATAATAATATTTATTTATTTATTTATCATTATTTTATTCATGTTCTCGAAGATCCTCTACAGGGCACAGCTTTTCATTCTCTGAAACTGAAATAGTGACCATTCACTATTTCGTAGTGCAATGTATACCAAACGGTATTCTTTGCACTACCAAATAGTGAATACCGTTTATTAAATGATGCGTGAAAGTATAAAATTTAATATTAATAATAATAATAATAATCATCTTTATTTATTAGCAATTTGCTATTCAATTTTTACATTATAAGAAAATTTTATTTACAGATTACAACAAATATAGCATGTTCAATCAAGTAAATGTTTTTTTTTTTTTTTTTTTTTTTTTTTTTTTTTTGTCAATACGTATTTTTAACATTAATCTTATCATCTTATCATCTTGTCAACATTTTAATCTTGTCGATATATTCACATTGTGTTCAATATCGATAATTAGAAAACTCTAGATTTAGATCCATAATCAAACGATGAGAACTATTTTACATACATATGTTAATACAAATTTATTAGTTATCACTGCAACTAATATTCGCAGTTACAAAACTTTTATAGTCCATGAAATGTTAAGCTATGACAAATAAATATGACAGATGTAAGGTTATAATCGACGTTCAGTTCATAAAACAAGAGAGCGCATGAATATATTATAAATTAATTTATTTTTTCAAATAAATGCAACATAATTTTTAATGAGATACTTTTGAGTCCAAAAAATTATGTCACCATATTAGTCGACTTTTGGCCTTCGAACATTTGGAGTGAAAATTGTAGATCAAAAACAGTGAAAGATTTTATATTGAATTTGAAAACAGTACATCAAGTCGATCTACAAAATAACTAGACTAAAAAACGATCAAACTTTTAAAACTTTTTAGTCTCATCAGATTAGAAACAGCATAAAATATTCATAGCTGCTCAATTATTTTACTAAAAGGTTATTTAGACTTAAAACAGATCAACAATAATTTAAATAGTAGATCAAATACAGATGAAAATGTTTTTAAAAGTTCAAATACAGATCAATAAGTTCAAATGCAGATCATTTAGCTTAAAATCAGTTTAAATTTTTCGACCCGGGTAACTGTCAAAATATGGTGGTGTGATCAATAAAACTAAAAATAAATACAATTTTAGGACGCATTTTTTTTTCAGCCCTATCATTAAACTTTAATGAAGAACCCTATGCAATATCAAATCTTGGTATTGCTTTGTTTAGTTGTAATTAAAACATTTTGATTGGCATTCACACCGAATTTTCTCATTTTGGTCGGCCATATCGAGGGTTTTCTAACACAACCTCTTATCTCAAAAATGACAATTTTAGAGATGAGGTAAAAAATAGCTTATAAAAAATGAATACTCATCTAAAAACAATATTTATCAATTGTATTTTCTAAAAATGCTATCGTATTTATTATTAATCTAGTTTATATTTTTTTTCAGTGTCGCGTTTATAGTTAATTATTAATTTTTCAATTGAACCCTTTCATCTTAAAAAATCGAGGTACGTGGTTGCGTAAGAAAACTCTCGATATGTTCTATTTTTTTAGTAAACTGAGTTTTCATAGTGACTCTGCGACCAAGCCAACGAATGTATGCGTATCGACTTGTAAGTAGTTGATATAACGGAACACGTGAGGGCGTTTTATTCGCATCATAAATAATTACTGTACGCGGGAAATTAAAAAAATTTAAATAACATCCCGAGTCAGAATAATGAACCTATATGAGCCTACATGAACCTACATGAGCCTACAGAATAATTTTCAATTGTTTTGATTGATATTATTCAATTTATAAATTGAATTTTTAAGTTTTTTTTATCAATAAATTTTTAGTTACTATTTAAATTTATTTGTATTGTACTATTTAATATTGGTATAAGTGTATTTTGCGAGGTTATATTGATCAATCGAAACAATTAAAGATAAAAATGCACATTTGGTTTTACTGAACTTTTTTTGTTGTGCTAAAAAATTTATTTTTTCAACGCAACAAATAAATTCTGTTATTTTAACAAAATCAGCTAAGTAATGCCAACAAAATAATTTAGTTGTAACAATTAACAATTATTGCTACTTTAACAAAATATTGTTAATACAACAGATTGATTTAATGGTATTACAAATTGATTTGTTATTGCAACTTGACTCACTTTGTTAAAATAACTAATAAATTTACGACGATAAGTAAACTAATTTATTGCTACAACATATTTCTCTGCAATCTCGCCTCTTGTTATTTCGAAGAAACCATTTTTATATAAGTTGAATATTTTTAAAAATCTAAATAAAATAAAATTATCTCGAATGAAAATAAAAAATTTTTCTTTTCAACTGACCACCCTTTTCTCCGGGAATAAATAAAAATAAAAATCGAGGAGCGAACCCATCTTGCCTATGAATTATTTACCCTAGGTGCGATTCAATGAAATGTGTTCCTTTTTTTTATCGAGCTTCGACACGCAGTCTAAACCACTCGCAATTTATCTTGCTCAGAACTTTTATCCAATATTATATCCGGGTGAAAAAGTGAACATGACAGAGAAAAATAGGCTCCCGCTTCTCCTAAAAATTTATACTTTTTATTCTCCTTTCAGTGGGTTTCGCCGCGGGTTCATCAATACCGACCATAAAAGCTCAAGCTCCCTTTGATTATCGCCAAGGAATTTTTTGCTAAAATTTTTTAGCTCCGGCGCAGCGGAATTATCATTTCGGTTAAAAGCTTCGTTTTCAATAACTTCTCTGCTCCAAGACATCTTTTCATCAATATCAATATTTTTTTGACATCACATTTTCTGTCTATATATTTGAATATGTATCACAGAACTAAACAAAAAAAAAATTTTTTTTAAATAGCTAATATAGTCACACTTAATGAAAGCAAATTAGTCACATTAGCCTGAAAACGAATTTTAGCAACGTATTTCCGTTTCTTTTTGTTTGAAATTCAATAGAAAAGATTTGATACGTGGCGGTGATTTTATCGCGCATGGTCAGCCAACCTGTAAATTAATTTACAGGCTTAATTTCTCGGGCAACGAAACATAAAGGGAAGTTGAAGTTCTCTTTGAATTATGTTGAATAATAGAAATGAAGAAGAAGAAGAAGACAAAAAGAAGAGAAAGAAAAAGA
Source organism: Cotesia glomerata (assembly GCF_020080835.1). Lineage (NCBI taxonomy): Eukaryota > Metazoa > Arthropoda > Insecta > Hymenoptera > Braconidae > Cotesia > Cotesia glomerata. Next base: position 7,521,836 of record NC_058162.1, read on the forward strand.
AGAAGACTCATAACTTGAGGAAGTAGTTTAGTTTATTCTCTGGCTCAATCGGTTCAATTTGGAAAATTGCTAAATGTTGGCAAGTTGATACGCCAGGGTAGAGCAGTAAATGTTTTCCTTGCCGATTATGAGACGAGTTACGAGCTATTTTTCACTATAATGGTAGCAGCTAAAAAATGTACACAATAATGGGAAAAAGTGCTAGTATGAGCCCGTAGATAAGACGCTAGTGTAGCCATACGATTCTCGTTAAAAGATTACCTAGTAACTCGTCATTGCGCTCATAAACTTCGCTGTCGTCGAGTAAACCTTTTATATTTACGGAGGTTTTTATATTTTGTTTGGAGTTATTTGTTTTAATGAATAAATAAGTATTAAACTTACCGTTGATTAAAAATTTTATCGTTATTGTTATTTCTATGGATAGAAAAAATAATTTAAAATGATTGACAGTATTGATTCTTCATGAGAAAAGAAATTGAAAAAAATTTTCAAATTTTGTTATTTTTGATATTATTTTATTCGCTTTTTTAATCAGGGTTGTTATTGGCCCGTTTTATATTTTCACTGTCTTTAAACGGAGAAGAAATCTTTTTGCTGTCGAAAATTTAAGGAGAATTTATGGACTTCATCGTTGGAGCATGACGTTCTATTCGAAAAAGGAATAATTCAAGTCACAGACAATTTATGGCGTCTTTAAAAGTTTTTTTTGCGACTCATTAATTTTGCGCCGATAAATTCACCACAAAAATGATAAATCTCGGAGGTTTTATTTTATTGGTACCAGGGAAAATAATTTAAAATTTGTCAACGTCTAACTTTTCCAGTTACAAGATCGTTACACGGAAAAAAATAAACTGTAATATTCACTCGGATTCCGGTTAATTTTTATAGTTTCAAACAGTAAAGCGGACATCGGGGTGGCAAAAATATAAATATTACAGAACTTAATGTAGAAAGTATAAAAGCCACAATTTATAATTTAATATCCAAAATAAGTGATTAGTAGCTGTCACTATAGTAAATAACGACTCTTTCATCTTAAAAAATTACAGTTTCAAACAGTAAAAATTGCCATTTTAATATATAGTCCATATTATGAGGAGAAGGGGAACTCAGATGAAAGAGAAGGGGGTCTCACTCTAGGAGAATTTAACATTTGAAACAGTAAAAATTATACATTTAAAATATACATTTTACCAGTCCAAGCAAGTCAATAATTACAGTTTGATTTTTATCGTTGCGTTTAAAATTTACCATTTTACTTTGTAAATATTGACGTTGCTTGTATTAGAAATTTACTAACTTTATTTTATACTTTTTACATATCATAAGATCATTTTTTAGGTACCAAATGATAAATATCAAAGTCTGAATTGTTAATTATTATACTTTAACATTTTAGACATTTACATAGCGAATATTACTGTTTGAAATAGTATTTTCTTCCATGTAAAGAGTAAATTGTAACGTTTAAATGGTAAATATTATTAAGTGAATAGTAAAATCACGATTTTACTGTTTGAAATTGAATTCTTTTGAATAAATTAATTAATGTTAAAATAATATTTCTAAAAATTGAGTCCTTGATTTTTATAAATTTCAACTTGTTGAATTAAAAAAAATTTTTTTTACAAAATTTATAAATGGACACAAATTTCAAAAATTGTAGAAAAATTTTGATCTTCAGAAAATTGTTTCTGGACCAAGAAAGCTCTTTTATTCAATCAACAGTATCAAAAAACTTGAGAATATAAATTTGCTATAGAAAAATATTTTATGCTTAAATTAAGATAAGGAATAATTTTATTTAAAAGTACAGAACTCGTAAATTAAAAAAATAGTCTTCTTAGCTCAGAAAGCGAATATTTATTTTAAGAATATTAATAGTTATGGCTTGAAAAAATAAATGTTTTCACAGCCTAAAAATCATTCAAATTTACCCAAGACCGGACTCGAACCCTGATCTGAAAGCACTCTTAAGAAAGAGTGATATACATCTTCGTTATTATCAAGAAAAATGAAAATATATCTATTGAAGATAAGTAAAAACAAATTTATAAATTTTCCAAGTGGAAGCTTAAGAATCAATTCATAAAAAAAATACTTTAGGATATTAAAATAAACGAATTGACAAACAAGAGAATTGAAATGGACTCAGACATGGAACTAGACTTGGTCGTAGATACGTCGTAAAAAAGACAGGCAATACAATCTACAACACGGAACATAAATAAGATAAAACATAGTATATAGACGTCACATTGAGATAAGAAACAGCAAGATACCGAGCATGTAACAACCCCCGTTGGACATGAGACAACCGTGTGGGAGGTAATTACCCGTAAATGACGGGATCTTCATCTTGCTTATTATCCATTCAGCGTGCTCCTATAACACGAGTTTTTGCCAGACATACAATATAATATAACATAACATAGCATAATATAAGTAAAGTAAGTAAAGGAAAAGATGCCAGCTAAGCAAAAACATAATCTTGTCCAGATGTCGCTGTCCCATACCAGAGGAGCCTAGAATCTCGAGTTGGGGCGAGTCAATAAGCCTACAAGTCTGAGAAATAATTAAGCCAGGAAACAATTCTCGAGTTTTATTCATCCACTGTGCAGAGTCCGGCTTCCAGTGTGCAGTGTCATTACCCGGGTGATGTAAAATAAGACCTGGCTCTGGTCTTACTTTAGAGTGAATTACGGTTAGGTGGTTAGGTTAGTTAGCGATTGCGTAGGTCCGGGGAGGGGAAGAGGACTAGAAATAAAAGGAGAAGGAATCAATTGGGCATCAACCGGTTCGGCTGGGGTTTAGTCCCCTGGATGCCTCGAGGATGAGATTGAGAGTTTATGGGACTGTCTGGTCACCGGAAAACGAGTCTAACTAAGCGGCCCAACTCGGACATCTTACATTGCTAGATAACTGGTTTAGCTTTGGCCTCGGATTTAACGAACGCTCGCTCTGTGATTCAAGCTCTCGAAGACGTGTACGCGACTGATGTCGTAATAATTTTATACGTGACTCGCTCAATGGCACAGTCTCGTACTCGGCGATCCTTTTGTCGACATGCTCCAAGACAACCGTAATAACTCTCGTTATCCTGCTGGTATGGGCTCGAAGAGGGATTAATCACGAGATCGAGGGTTTCAATACATTTTTTTTTAAGAACTTCCTTTCGGTGTTGATCTTTCGAATAACAGGATTCATTAACACGCTGAAATAAAATGTAAAATATAGATTTTTAGAATTATATTAATTAAAAGAAATTACAGCACGAGGCGATATTTATTAAAAGTATAATAATATGTTTATTGATAAGGGAAGTACTACATACAACTGTTTCCTAGCCTGGGTGGTATTAGACTGCCTTAAAAATTATCTCTTAAAATTACCTGGGCCTCTCGGTCCCTTCTCACCCCCATCTCTCAACAGCATACTTGCATACTTCATACACTCTTGCTCGTTCTCTCACTCGCACTCAAGCTACAATATTCTTAACCATTTTACAGAGTAACTATATTTTGACATCTGGTGACAACATGTTAGAAATACTAGTTACTCGTCTAATCCTTAAATTTACAACAACTTAAAACTACTTAAAAACGAATACCTTTTAGTAAAGTAAAAACATAGAAAATATTTACAACAAAATATTTTTCCTGCTTCTACAAAAATTTATTTCGATATTAATTTAATCGTAAGACGTTCTGATCTAGTTACGATTTTTTTTAGTAAAAATACGCTTTTTTAAATACTTAAGTTAAGGGGGTATTCTAGTCTAGAATTTTGAAAAAAATGAAAAAATTTTTTTTTCATAATTCGATAGTTTAGATATTCAAAAATATCTCCCTGAAAGGATTTTTCAAAATTCAAATTATTTTCAAAATTACAGCTGTTTTAGTGTCGTGGCAACTAGACCGGGTTGAGCGGACGACTGCAACAATAGGCTACGGGCGGTCCGGGCTACCTGAGTATGAATAGCTTTCTTTCTTTCTTGTCATATACTTTTAGTTTACTATATCAATAGTTTACTATATCAATAGTTTACTATATCAAAAACGTATGGGATCGCGTCTCCGGAAGGCCAAAAAAGAAAATAGTGGAATTGGTGGTAAGGGTGCTGGTAAATTGATTGATAAAGTAATCACTCAGTTGTCTGCGTACTACGGATTAGCTATCCGTCGTCATCCTGAATCCGTTGAAGATATGAAACGAGAAATATGGGCCACGTACTTGCATAAAATTTCAACTGATAAGAAGCCTCAGCACATGAATTGCCCTCCTGGACCAGACAGCTGGTGCAAGTGGCAGAAAGCAGCGGCTGAAGGAACTGAGGATGACTTTCACCATGAAAATCCACCTCTAACTGATAAGGTTTTAAAAGTTATGAAACCTATTTACGAATGCTTATCAGATGATTCTTTATTAGAACGTTGCTTGGGCAGCGGAACTCAAAATAACGAGTCGCTTAACTCTTTAATATAGACATTTGCACCCAAACATATCCATGCCGGGTCCCAGACAATTGAGATTGCTAATTGTTTAGCAGTTTGCGTTTTCAGTGAAGGCTTTTATCCTATTTTACAAATAATGAGTCTAATGGGAATAAAAATAGGTCTGGAATTCCATGGGTTTGCTGTTAGGCGCAACGCAGTAAGGATTGAACGGTCTGAGTATGAATATTCTTCAATTATCTCGCTTTCGCACTAACCAATAAAAATTGAAAATTTCAAATTTGTAATATTTTTAAAAAATTGGAGGAAGTTAAAAAATGAGTAAAAAATCGACTTCTATTTTTAAACAGCCGCCATTTTGTGAAAAAATTTTTTTTTTCAAGTTTTGTTGGTTTGTGCGACAATGACATTTGTACTGATCAATAATTTGGCATTGTTTTTTTTCAGATGGATACAAAGGGAGAAATCCTTTTCACGAGGACACGGCCTTTTTTTTTTCTCTACTTCAAGGACTTATATCTTTTTGAAAATTTATTTTTTGTTTTTTAAATGTATTTTTTTGTATTTTTGAAATATCAATAAACAAATGATAAAAAATTGTATGGTAAAAATATTAACTGCTTCTTTTATATTAATTGCCAAAAAACGCTCGAAATTCAGACCTCTAGACTAGAATACCCCCTTAATTCTTAATTTTTAATCTAAAACTTTTTCGATAATTTATTTTATATAAAAGATCCATGTCCTTATTATATTTATAATTATCGGATAAAAATATTAAAATAGAAAAATTAAGAGAATCAATAATTATTTTTTACTGAAAAATTGATTTTTTAATGACTAAAATTGAAATTTAGTCGGAATAAAAATTTTCTTTAAAATTTTATTTAAAAATTACCAAAGTGTATACGTAAAACAATTTTCTTAAAAATTATAATAAAAATTTCAGTAATCATAAGAGATTCTGCAATTTCTGATCTAATTACGATTCTTTTAACAATTATTCACAAATGCAATGTAAAAAAAATATTGAAAAGTACTATTCATTTTTACGGTAGTATAATGATAAAAAATAATAGACGTAAAAAATTATTTATATTAATAATTATATTTTAATATTTAAAATTACAGTAAAGTAAAGTGTGTTGACTGAAACTACTTAAAAATTTACTGGACACTCGGGTAAAAACAAATCAAAGTAAAGGTACTATCCACCGACTTTGAGGTGGCGTTGCAATCGCTGATGACTTATCAGTCGTATAAAAAATTACACATATCAGTGATCAGTTGTTGCTCAACTACAGTTAATTTTAACAAACTTTTATACAATTATCATTCTAATAAAATTTTATACAATTAGTTAAATATTATTTGTAAAAATGTACTTTAATGACATTCGTAATTAGTTTTACTAGGAATTCAAATTGCGCCTGTACGCTATAACCTAAAACCACTAAGGAATCAGGGGCCACTTTTTCGATTAGTATCGATATAATTTGGACACTAAACTAACTTCACTTTAGTCATAAATTTTATATTATAATAGTTAATCAAACATTAAATTTTATCAAAAAAAAATTTAGTTTTTCCAAAGTATAAAACCTTAAAAGTTTATAATAATAATAATGGTCTTTGATAATAATACATCAAATAATAAATCTATTTTAACTTCTACTAATTTTTCCGACCGTGATAATATAATTCTTTTTTAACCCGTTCCTGCCTTTACGGTCATTTTTTTCTGCTAGTATAAATCTAATTCAAGTAGATGGTAATATTCCATCTTCACTAACAATTTGGGACAGATCGTCCCTGGAGAGTTAGGTCGATGGGTAACCATCGAACTTGAACATTAGTTACTGGTGAATGCTAGTATCTGTCCGACTCAATTTTTAAGTATTAACGATGGAAAGCCAGCAATTTATACTAGCAAAAAAATGACCGTAAAGGCAGGAATGGGTTAAAAAAGAAATCTATTTTATTTGTAAGCTGCATTAAGGTAGTTGGGTCATGCGAGCAAAATTTCAAGAAGCCTTCCAAATTTATAATATAAGTAATTAAATGCATAATGCACATGCTGTTAAAATTTGGAGACGATTTACCACTTCTAACCAAAGATAATTGCAATTGAAAATGACATTTTTACACAGGCGGTATGGGAAAAGAGAGAGAAAATCGCAGTTTTATTTTTTTTTGTATTGAAGAAATTTTAAGAATTTCACGAAAAACTAATATTACTTAGATTAATACATGTATAATTACCCTAAAAAATTCTGGAATTCTCTACCACATAGTTTTTGAGAAATCATCGAGAACTAGTAAAGTAAACAAATAAAGTCATACGTGGAAGTATAAGTGAGCGATAGCCCGTAATAGAGGCGACACTAACGAATGAAAAAGACAGCAGTAGCATAAACTATAAGTTGGAAAAGAACTACCTTAACAAATTTTTTTCAATAAATACATAAGAAGAAAAAACTGTAACTATACCTTCTTAGAATTCCTAAATTTTTTCATAAAAATTTTTTCACTATAATTTATTTGTCAAAAAAAAATCTTAAAAATTTTTATGTCCGCTGATTTGACTTTCATAGTTTATTAATTTACGTATGCATCGCGGTAAGAATTATAATTACATCACAAGATCCATACGCAATAAATTTGAATAAAGAAGGAGTTGAGTTGATAGCATTTATTGAATTTTTGACGGAAAATTATTATACCCGGGTGTTTTTTCGCTTCCGCTTACGCTTTCGAAAAGCAATTTAAATAACAACTAGGGAAGGCTGGTAGTTTTTAGTCGTTTTTTATCTGATAAATTTAAATGCAAGTCACTTTGTTATTCTAGTTGCATCATGGAAACTTCAATGTTTATGAAATGTCTCGAGGATTATGGTACACATAGATATATATATATATATATATATATATATATATATATATATATATATATATATATATATATATATATATATATATATATATATTGAAGGAGGAAGGAAGGACGCGGACAAGAGATGGTAAAGTAAATCCCAGTCACCGAGGCTTCCATTCGCCAAGGGAGCTACTGCACGACTTTGCTATATTACAATTTACTTGTTCAATGTAACCTTATAACGAGTGTATATGCATGTGTGTGTGAGTGCATGTGTATTGTTCGTTCGCAAAGCAGGCGAGGCATGTGTTCAACACCCAATGGAATTGTTTATCGAAAGCTACGCAAACACCGGCAATAAAATCCATATCCAATTCAACGTGCGCAAATCACGGCAAACCAATAAATGTCATACTCTGCTGCAACCTAGCAAATAAAAAAACAACAACAACAAAGAATGGTAAAAGTATCAACTAAGTAATGCAATATTGATCGTCTGGCTCCTGCTATTTGACATTGATCTTTGAAGTCTACAGGAAATTACACTCCGATCCTTTTTTCAGGTCCATTTAATCGGACGATTGTCTTCAGATTGATAACGTCTTAGTTTGTACTCTTGAACTTGGACTTACATTATCATATACATTCGGAAAAAACTGAACTTTAACAAATAATAACGGATTGATAATAAATAGTAATCAATTGATAATAAATACTATTTCAAACAGTAAAATTGTGATTTTAAGAGTTTATTTATGATATTTATAATTCAACTAATAAATTAAATAATTATGTAGAAAAAAATATAATTTTAAACAGTAAAAAATGCTATGTAAATGTCGAAAAAGTTTAAATATAATAATTAAAAATTCCAACTTTAATGTTTATCATTTAGCACGTAAACGATGTTATCGTATAATGTGTAGTAAATATCGGAAAATGTTACTAAATTTCTATAATAAGAATTTTAGATTTTAACGTAGCCAAATTTAATATTTACAAGGTAAAACAGTTCATTTTAAACCAAACGATAAAATCAAAACGATAATTATTGACTTTGCGATAATTAATAAAGAGTAAGAGTCATTATTTAGAATAGTAACTGCTACAAATCACTTTTTTCAATATTAAATAAATTTTAAATGTTGGCTTTCATACTTTTTCACATTATGTTTTGTAATATTTAATGTTATGCCACCGCAAAGTCTCATGTAACATTTAAGATAGTACCCTCGCTAAAGTCGTTTTCTTAAGATTTTTTTTTTTAATTTTGGCAGATTAATGTTCATATAATTCTGCGTCGATTGGCGCGATTTGAGAATTTTTGACCATCTAGTTTCCGAGATATTTAATTTCAAAGTTTGAGTTTTGAACAACTAAACAATTAAAAAAAAAATCATTGATAATTACCACACCGTTTCAGAGATATTTATTAATAAGTAATGAAAAATTTACCAGACTTTAGCCGAGGAGGGGATACGTTAATAAAGCTGTGCCAACTAAACAGCGTAAGTTTTGTGAGCTGCGAAATAAGTATGAGACGCGCATGCGCTGACAAATTTGAAAAGTTTAATTTACGTTAGGTGTAATATTATAGTTATTAATTTTATTTATTTAAAAAAAAAAAATATGATTATTTTATGAAAATAAGTATTTTTTTATGATACTAAAGTTAGCAGACATTTTTAATTTTTTGATTATATTTAATAATTAAATTAGAAAAAAAAAAAATTTTTTTTTATATTGCATTTACAGTTTTTGAAGTTTTTTTCAAGTGAAATTTTTTTTTTATTTTTTTGTAATCATTTTTTCAATAAAAAAAATTCTAAAAATTTTTAAATGTCGGCTGAATTAATTTTCATTTTTTTTTATATTTATTAAAAATTCAAAAAGTTAACAATTTTAATATAATAATATATATTAATCTTTCATAAGTTATAAAAATAATAGTCAGATGACATAATAAAAAATACTTAAATTTAAAATTAAAATCAATTAATACATAAACACAAAAATTTAATTACTTATTTTTCTGAAAAAACAAAACAATATTGTCAATTATTTTTTTTCTATTTGTTATTTGCATAGTTATTTGCATATGTGCTAGAGATTTCTGTCGTTTTTCAAGGACTTTTTTTTATGAATCGTCTTTTATAAGTCGATTTTTCAGGCATTGTTATTATATTTCCGAATAAATGTATGTAAATAAATAAATAAACGCATGTATCAAAACAGAGGTTAGTTTACAGCTAGTCCAAAACACTACAGTATAACCACTATAAAATATCTTAACGCTCACGCAGTGTGGCCAGACTTTTCAAACGATAAGTTTCTCGTTCGTGATTGGCTGAAATAAGTACATAAACAGCAAAAAGTTTTCGGCTTGTCAATAATGACTATCCGGTATGTGTACCGTACACTCTAGCATAAACTTTTGACGACGTAAGTCGCGAGGGTAATATCTTAAAACACTAAAAATTAAATAGAATCTGAGTAAATTTTACTATTTAGTTTTTTCCTCTGCAAAAAAGAAGAGACAGCTGTTTAAAGTTATCTTTTAATTTTTGAGAAATCGATTATAAGTTGTTTGAATTTACATGGTTGTTAAAGAAGAACATTTATTCTGATAAAAAGCTTATATGACAGTCGAACCGCGACGATTCAAGACGACAAAATTATTTATCGGGATGAAGACATCGATATCACTTATTAATTATCAATGATATACTTCAATTGTTTCTCAAAAATAATTGGATGGAAAATTTAATCATTTTTTTGGGGATAAAAATTATATAAAGATAAAATGTTTTTTTTTTTAACTTCCCGCTAAGAAAATCGAAGATTTTCAAAAATCGGGAAGTTATTGTTTTCACCCCGTTTTGCAAAAATCGAGTTTTCATCAGATCTCGACGTTTGAAGATCACAGGAAGCTTCCCTGACTATCCCCGCAAGGTTGTCACGGTGTCTGTATGTATGTGTGTGTGTGTGTGTGTGTGTGTGTGTGTGTGTGTGTGTGTGTGTGTGTGTGTGTGTGTGTGTGTGTGTGTCTGTGTGTGTGTCTGTGTGAAAGTATGTGAACCGCTTATAACTTTTGAACGGCTTGACCGATTTCATCGCGGTTGATGCCATTCGAAAGGGTTTAACCAAACTTAGATTTTGAAAACTATTTGGACCGATTCAGATCAATAGATTTTGAGAAATCTTCAAAAAACTGAAAAAAAAAATTTTTTCAAATGTGGTTTTTTTGGAATAACTTTTAAACGGCTTGATGGTTCAATTCCAAAAACTAATCAGCTCTTAACCTTAAAAAACCACGTCGATCGCCACCAGTCCGGTCAAAATCGGTTGATTCGTTCGAGAGATATCGTGAACGAAAGAAAACCGAAAAAAGTGTTTTTTCGGAATAACTCCGAAATTCCTAGCGCGATCAATTCAAAAATTTGAGATTCTTTGTGAGGCTTAAAAAATTGTGTCGAATGCTGCCAACCGCGTGAAAATCGGTTTATTCATTCAAAAGTTATTGCGGTTTAAAAATTCAAAAAATAGTGTCTTATCAAATCTCTATCAGACTTTTGAGCTCGAAGAGCTCAAAAGCATAGGAAAGCAATCTCTTTGAGCTCGGAGAGCTCAAAATAACCCATAAATTGTATTTTTAAGCTCGAAGATCTCAAAAACGTCATTGGTGCAATTTTAAGCGCCTAAGTATGGAATTAGCGGGAAGTTGCAGGGATGGCCTTCAGGGTTAACCGTTTTTCTAATTTTTTTTTTTTTTTACATGGAAGTATCAAAATAATTATATAAAACCACTTTTCTCCTAATTGTTAATATTAATTTCTTCAAACTGTATAATACAGTCACTCTGCAAAAAACTGAACTCCCAAAGTTCCTTAAGTGTGCCCTTCCCAACTAAAATGCCGATGAACCAGCAAACAAAACCTTGAAGCTTAAGAATCCGGACCTGAAAAAATGTAGACAAAAAGCTTCTTGGTTAATACTTGCTCTTTCTCTTAGTTACCCCCGGAGCATTTCCATTATCCATTTTATCCCCGAGTTGTACTTTTGTTCTGTTTTAAGTGCTGTCGCTTGGTCGAAGGAGACGGGCTTTATCCTGAATCCTCGGCAAAGAGGCGAACCCGGTTGTTTTAAATAAGAGACCCCTGGAAGGGTCGGGGTAGAAGGAGTCATCCGGCAGCACTCTCTTGTAAACCGAGCCCTTGTGGTAGTAAGTGAGGTACTGGGAGCGTATTTGCATGGTATGTCCATGAATAGGGAAATAAATCACGTCCCATTGCAAATTTGTAGATGTCACAAGACGGAATGATTGCGTGGGTCGAATGCAACTTTCCATCCTCTTCCTCTTTCTCTTTCTCTTTCTCTTGTTCTGCTGTTCTTCTCCTTTTTCTTCATCTTCTTCACTCAAATAGTCGAATCTTTGGTGCATTAGACTGGAGAATTTACACGGAGCTTGCTGGATTGGATACCTAATAGTTACCGTGATTAATTGATGGAATAATTCCCAAGAAATCTCAGATTTAAGAACAACCGAGCGTATCATTGGTCATTGGTGGAACTGATAGAATATTTATGACGTTATGCAACATGTTATATGTTACAAGTGAATAAACTTCTCAGTTTTATTGGAATGGATGATAACAATGAAGGATGAATATTACTTTTCTCTAATATCTGTCTGTTTGGCCATTTACGTGTGGAGGTTTACGTAAGTGTGTATGTCAACACGAATGTGTGAGTCAGTTATCTATGCACGGAAAAAAAAATCCTGTCTAAATTACAGAAAACTCTGTTATATTTACATTGTTAGTGTCTAGATATATATAGCTGTCAAATTTACATTTTGAAAAATGTTAATTTTACATGAAGAAAAATGTCAACCAGAGAATAATCATTTCACATTGCAAAAAATGTAAATCGGCATGTAAAAAAATTTTTAGAGTTATATGGGCTAAATATAAATTTACATGAAAAAATATGAAAATTTAGGATAGAAAATTTTTTAAATCCTACTTTGGAAAATGCATTATATAAAACAGTATAGAATTATACACTGTAAAAAATTTTTTGGACTCGGTGTGGTGTAAATGATTCGGTGTTAAAATTTTTAACACGGACGGTGTGAAAATCACACTAAGTGTAATGTTAAATTTGAACGGTGTGAATCCTAAATTTCACACCACCAAGCGTGTAAATGTATTTCCTGAAAATTTCTCATTAATTAATTTGATTGTTTAGTTTCAGACTTGTACGATATTAAATTATAAATGTAAAAATATAGAAATAAATATTTAAAAGTATGTTTTTTTTTTTATATTATGCTATTTTACGGAGTAAAATCATTCCAACGTAAATCTTAATATCATTGGAAAGTCTGCAACAAGAATGTTAATATTCAAGTTGTTAAAAATTTATCTAATTATACGGTGGATTCTATATTAGAGTCTATTGATAAAAATGCGAATGTTTATGAGTGTAACATCGGAATAAGCTTATATCATTAAAAATATCAATGATAAAGAAATGACCTTGTATCTTGTGAACTATTGACATTTTTAAAGATATAAGCTCATCCCGATGTTACACTCATCAAGACCTTTCATTTGAGTACCCACAGGCATTTTGATATATTTTTCATAAATACATATATATATAATATATATAAATATATGAAAAATTAATGTGGGTACTCAAATGAAAGGTCTTGATGAGTGTAACATCGGGATGAGCTTATATCTTTAAAAATGTCAATAGTTCACAAGATACAAGGTCATTTCGTAATTATTGATATTTTTAAAGATATAAGCTCATCCCGACGTTACACTCATCACGACCTTTCATTTGAGTACCCACATGCATTTTGCTATATTTTTCATTTATACCTATATATAATATATATAAATATATGAAAAAATGATGTGGGTACTTAAATGAAGATTCTTGATGAGTGTAACATCGGGATGAGCTTATATCTTTAGAAACGTCAATAGTTAAAAAAGCACAGTGCAATTCAACAAAAGTCATCATTTAAGAAACCAAAATTTTATTTATTTATAGTTCACAAGTCATGGCAGTCACATAGAGACTGCAAGGTTGTTAGTAATCGTTTTTAAATTTTCAAATTTATAAATAATAACACGGAATAGTGTAAAACAGTAAATTACACCGCGTTAAATTTACACGAGTGAAAATTTCACACGGAGGAAATTTTACACCAACATTTCACACTTACACGGCGGTGTAAAAGTCCCTGGGTCCAACTTTACACCGAAATTTTTTACAGTGTATACGACTAAAACTCTTATATAATTCTATAAAAACATTAATAAATAATTAGTATACAGTAAAAAATTTTGCGTCATTGCGTCAAAGGATTTTGTGTTAAAAATTTTTATGTTAAATATTTAACACTTTTTTGTGTTGATTTAATAGAATAAATGTTAAATTTACACATAAAAGTGTTAAATATTTAACGCTAAGTTTTTTGACGCAATGACGCAAAATTTTTTACTGTGTTTATGGTGGAGAATTTTAATTTATAAATTTTTAATACTAATAATTTAATATTAAAACCTCACCTATTCTTTAAAATTTGACGTTATTTCTATTAAAAATTTTAATCACAAAATTTTAGCAACAATTATCGCCATTGTGCAAAAACTTCGCAAAAAATATTAGAAACGGACCAAGCCAGGAATCGAACCTGAATCACTCCGATATTGCGCGTCGAGAACTCTACCACTCAAGCTACCAGATCCTACTATGTAATTCTACAAAATTTCTTTTGTCAGCTATCTTATATGACAGATTTATTCCTGTAAATTCAACAGTTTGACAATTATTTTTTGTAAGAATAACATAAAATGGCAGTGTAACTTTGACATAACAATTTCTACGAATTCCACTTATAATTTTTCTCGTATGTGTTCACATGTGTGTATAAAGGTGCAAGTGTGCGTCTATTTGTATATGTGTAAGGTTAGTTCAGCGGATAATAGCATAAAAGCAAAGACGTGATTCAGCAACGATAAAATCCCACCTCTAACCCAACTATCCCGTAACCCAACCAACATATGATTTATTGCCCGCGTACGTTCGTTCTTTAGTTCTTTGGTTCTCGGAGGTAGAGGTTGGAGCTTCGAGCTGCTGCCGGGCTCGAACGGATCGGACAGTAAGAGCGTGCCTAGAAATTTCATTGGGAATAATGCTCCTGCCAGAAATGGGAAAAAAATTATACGGTTTTTTGTTTTTTAAAAACCGCTGCCGCGAGATTAGTCACGAGCTATGATTTTTCAATGCCAGACAATGTCATAGCCACATAGACATATGTTATTTTGCGACTGGTTAGTAGTCCCTTTGTTTTGTTTTCGCAGAGGAAGTTAATATATTAATTTGTTTTGCTCGTAAAAATTTAAAAATAAAATTGTTTGTCTGACGATTTAGCATCAGGATTTAAATGCGCTGCACTAGTTGCTGAATATAATTTTTATTCGACTGGAGAGGCAGCTGACGCCCGGATAAAACTCTTCTGATGCATAAGCAGCAGAAACTTGGGCTGTTGAAGTTGGAATCAAGAAACAGGAGCCGGATGTGAGGGGAAGAGAAGAAGCCGAAGAAGAAAGTTTTAACATCAGCTATAAGAAGCTTCACTTCCACGAATTAAAGATTCGAGGAGACTGATGCAACATTTTACAGAAATATTTAACGCGGATTGATAAATTAACGGAGCGTGAAATAGGTCGCGTGTGTCAATTAATGCCACAAAGCCACGAACAGTCGTCGATAAATCAATTTTAATTGAATGCTAATTTATTTGATTGGGCAAATCGAAAAGAAGTTGCTTTACGAAATGCGTGTTTCTATTTTATATTTAAATTACTTAGCTTGGTTTATTTTTATTTAACTTTTTATTCAGCGAAATGTTTTGAGATAAATGAAACAAGGAATTATGATTTGGAACGATGAATATTTATTACATGTTCAGTATAGAATTAGGGCCACGGAATACAATAATACAGAGTAATTTTATCAGTCTGGTCTGTAAAAATGACCGTAGTGGGCAAGGATCGCAAGGCAAAGTGGAGTAGTATCCTGGGAGGCGAGTGAGAGCCAGCCGTGGGTCTTCCTCTTGGCTATTTTTATCCCTGTTGAAATCTCGTCGAGATAAATCACGACAATCCCATTCGCACGGTAAGCTGCCTCAGGATTTATCGCTCTACTCACATTCATATGAATAAGACCGACTTACTTTCTTCCTCTCATTTCGTTCAAGTTTACAATCCTGCTCCATTTTTAATCTTTTTGTGACCACCGCTTTGCTTTATTAGCGGCGACTAGTACTAACACTGGCTGACACTTCATTTTTTAGAGAAATTAAGTATTAATTTAATTTTGGAATTGATAGGAACATTAACTTGATTAAAGAGGAATAATGTTGACCCGCAATGAATATTTTGAAGAGAACGGTGGTCTTGTTTTAAGAATGAACTCTTGGTTTTTAAGTCTTGAATTAGGATATTTGTACCTTCGGTCGATAACTGCTTTGGCTTGGTTCAAAAGTATGTTATCGTCAGTCGGTAAATTAAAATTCTTCAGTCAATAACAATTCTCTAAAACTTAGAATAATTTCCTTCTCTTTAAAGAACGTTTGATTTTTATTTAAAGTAGCAATTTCATGGTTAAAAATAGTGTCAGCTCAATTCAAAAATTTTAAACACTATTTAAAAAAACTAAGTTTTAGCTTTAGCGAATTCCGAAAAGTATTAAAGACTTTTTTTACGAGACAGAGAATACCAGAAATCAGATAATTTCTTAGTTTGAGCAGCATACTTTTAACTTGTCGGTATTATTTTGAGCCAACGTCACCACTATCTTAGTCCAAGAGAAAAAAATTATTAAGAGGTATATATATATATATATATATATATATATATATATATATATATATATATATATATATATATATATATATATATATTAGGGTGTGTCAAAATGTAACTCCCGTGGAGAACCTTTTAAAATTGGAATTTTTAGTTCCGCTTTTAACAGGGGCTGCGTTTGGGCATTTCCTGATATATTTTGGTGTGAGACAATGTATTCGATTTTCATAGAATTTTTTAACAGAAGCTTAGTTTGGGTATTTCCGGTGAAAATTCAAAATTTGGCCGGAAGTACCCAATTAAATCTCCTGTTAAAAATCCTATAAATAATCAAATGAATTCTCTCAACCCGAAGTATCTAAGGAAATGCCCAAACACAGCTGCTGTTAAAAGTGGAACTCAAAATTCCAATTTTAAAAGGTTCTCCACGGAAGTTACATTTTGGCAGACCCTAATATATGTATATATATATATATATATATATATATATATATATACATATATATATATATATATATATATATATATATATATCTTGCTTGAAAACAATTGAATCACGTTCTAATTAGCAAATTGTATAACTCCATTTTGTAAAATCTGTCGCACTCCCAACAACAGAGCAATTGCAGTTTCGATTGGTTTCACGAAACGAATGAAATTTTTGAAAAAAACGCTTTGTGGTGAAATAGTTTATTAAATTATCTATTATCTCTAAAAACGTTTTTTCAAAATTTCCATTCGTTTCGCTAAGCCGATTGAAACTGCAATTACTGGTCTCGGCTGTTAAAAAACAATTTAATATTTAATAAAGGTACAGTATTTTGGTTTGGATAATTCAAATAATTTATGATTAGACTATTGCTACATCAAAATTTTAAAAAATCACCTCTAAAAAATAAGGAGTTAGACCAATTACTAATTAGACGTCTCAAAATAAACATTTTTATTTTCTACAAAGTTTCACTCATGAAAGTCCTCAAACATTTGTCGTTAATGTTTTTCTAAATAATTATCACACGATAATAAAATAACTTATTTAGAAAGCAGTACAACCTTTTTAAAGTATCTTTTGTCTTTAATAATGGAAATCAACTCAGAATTGTAATAAATGTTTTTTTCAATTAATTTAAAAGAATAAAAGCGTCATTGTCACTACAAAAGTTGAGTTTCAAAATCAAGATTTTTACTCTTCATTATATTAATTTTTTTCTGAGTAGTGGTTTTAAATTTGTAAAAAAGCTACTTAGCTGAAATCAAATTGTTGACACTAATGATAAATAATTAAACGGTAGATTATTGGCGATAAATAAAAAAAAACCAGTTATGGACTTAGAGGCATTCTGGGCCCGAATGAGGAGAACGCATGGCGTCCCTATAATTCCTGGCACTGTAAAAAATAAAAAAAAGCTCGCGAGCAAGGCAGGATTGAAATGTATCTGATGTTGGGTGAATTTACATAATTGCTTCGACCTTGATGTCCTTTCCACAACCGGCACGCACATTTTAAATATTTAAAACTCTTAAAGATTGGATTTGCCGTTTGAATCCCTCGGTAAAAATAATAAAAAATGCCATAATCCTCTCCGATAGTATTTTAAATAAGTGTATTAAGAAGTAATGTTTCAATTGCCGTATTATATTACATAAAAAAAGGATATTATAAGAACAAGATGGGAGTCTTGATCTTTTTGAAGCTGGTATAATAGAGTCTGAAGATATCGTTTAGATGGAATTTCCCGATAGCACCCACGCGGAATATAATGGTATCAGTACTAAGTATTGAAAGATTATTTACTAGGGAAAGTGATTCGAAAAAAAAATTTTTTTAAGCATTAGAATTTTGTGAAAAGGTTGATTTCAGAGAAAAATGATTAGCCGCTTGTCAGAAAACTCCGATAGTTTTTCATGATAATTAACATAGAAAAAAAAATTTTTTTTCGGAAAAATTATAACTTGAGAAACAAAAATTATCTGATTAAGAAAAAAATCTGGAAAACGGTTGACCCTAAAGGCCATCCCTGCAACTTACCGCCAATTCCATACCTAAACGCTTGAAATTGCACTTATGACGTTTTTGAGCTCTTCGAGCTCAAAAATACAATTTATGTGTTATTTTGAGCTCTCCGAGCTCAAAGAACTAGCTTTTGTATACTTTTGAGCTCTTCGAGCTCAAAAGGCTGATAGAAGTTTAATAAAACAGTATTTTTTGAATTTTTAAACTGCAATAATTTCTAAATGAATGAATCGATTTTCACGCGGTTGGCAGTATTCCACGCACTTTTACAAAATCTATGATATACTTTTAAATACAAACTGATCGAACCGAAAATCTTAGAGAAATTTGAAAAATTCACTTTTTCCGAATATTTTCGATAACGATAACTCACGAACCAATCAACCAATTTTCACGTTCTTGGTGGCGATCGACGTGATTTTTTGGGCTCTAATAATTATTTCATTTCGTCAAAAATGATCCAAAAAGAAATTTCGAAGTTATGTCAAAAAAACACTTTTTTCGAAATTTTTCGTTTTCGATAACTCTCGAACGAATCAACCGATTTTGCTGGGATTAGTGGCAATCAACGTGGTTTTTAAAGCTTAAGAGCTGATTAGTTTTTGGAATTGATCGGTAAAGCCGTTTAGAAGTTATTGCAAGAAAACGATTTTTTGAAAATTTTATTTTTGAGATTTCTCAAAATCTAGCGAATCGAATCGATTCAAATTTTCACGAAATTTAATGGCAATAATACTCTTTGGATCGCCACCTATTTAGATCCGATCGGCCGAGCCGTTCAAAAGTTATAAGAGGTTTACACACACACACACACACACACACACACACACACACATACAGCCCCACGGACACCATCGCGGGAATAGTTAGGGAAGCTTCCTAGGACCTCAAAACGTCAAGATCTGATGAAAACTCGATTTTCGAAAAACGGGGTAAAAACAATAACTTCCCGATTTTTGAAAATTTTCAATTTTCTTAGCGGGAAGTTAAAAATAAATTGTACAGAAAATATTTATAATTTTTTTAAAAAATCAATTATGAGAAAAAAAAAACATCTACTTAGCTAACGAATTAAACGATCGAAATGAAAAAATAGCTAATTTTTCAGCGAAATTGATTATTAAAAAAAAATATCTGTAATTTTCTCAAAAATTATGAACCAAAAGAAAATTAAAATTTTCTAAAAACTCATTAATTTCGAAAGAAATATTTGTAATTGATGAAAGCATTGAAACTCAGCAATAATAATATTTCTAATTTTTTTGAAAAATTTAATTATTAAACTAAAAAAGTCATCAATTTTTTCTACAAAATTAATAATTAGAAAAAAATATCTTTGATTGTTAGAAAAATCATGATTTAAGAAAGAAAATCAAATTTTTATAAAAATTAGTCAAGAAAATATCAATTATTTGAACAAAGAAAAAACCAATATGAAAAGTGTATATTTAAAAAAAAAATAATATCGTTTAGATAAAGGTAGGGCAGTTTGGGTTGGCATTAAAGCCTTGAAACGGTATTTATCTGAGCGACTCGCACAGAGTTGAGGTCGGCGAAAAGATATACACCTAAGGTTTGGACGTTTACAAGCGGCGGAATATCAACGGTCTTTACACAGACATTCATCTGCTGGCTGTTTAACCGCGGGTGATTTTATCGCCGTGTGTCTATGTCACGGGAGTAAATCCGTCAAATAATGTTCTGTAACATCTAACAACTCGAGTCTGGAGTCTGCCGTCTGCAGTGCACATCTGCAGTCCCGATATGTGTGCAAGCTTTCACTTTGTTTAAAACCACACTCTAACTACTATTTTATAGCTTACACTCACGCTCATGGCATATCGACAGCGTTTAATTATCGGCGATACACGTGTCGTCGTAAATAGCACCGCGGATCAGGAAATAGCCTCAAAAACACCAGCTTGTTTTTCACCAGTGTCTAAGATTACCCTTCTATTCTCCTTTTCTGTCTTTCTCCGGCTGTTTATTAAGAGTGAACTCCAGGTCGGGTTTGATAAATTAGGATCAGGACTAATGAGCCTCCAGATACTTTATAACTTCCGAAGATAAGAAATTTCTTTTTCTGTTATTGCTTTTATCAATCTCACCAAATATTTTTCGTAAGAATAAAAGTGAAAGGTCATACACGAGAATAAAATTTTTTATATGAACTCATAAGTCAATATATAACTTTTTATGTTTTCATGAATGATCTAATATGTCTAAATATAGTTTTTATTTGTTCAAAAATCATCTGATTTGAAAATTGGCCACATCGAGTCTCATTTGAACATACACGGAGAAAAAAATTTTGCTATAAGAACTCTATAGTAGTTAGTTAGTTGTAAAAAGTTCCAGTAGGTTAACGTTTTCTTATGGTAACAATACCGTTTGGCTCCTGCAACTCTACATCGTTGAGCTCTGAGAGCTAAACGTTATTTACCTCTCACAACTCTACAGGATCGTTCTGAGACGATAACAAATTTTTGGAAGTCTGCTTAGTAATTTTTTTTTACGATTTAGCATTAATAATTTAATAAATAAATGCGGCAGAACGAATTTATATTGCCAACAATAATTGTATATGACAAATAAGAATAGTATTATAATAGAAATAAAATAATAATAGAACTTATATTACAAATAAAAGTTATTTGTAACATAAAAATACGTTCGTCACAAAATTATCTTATTTTCTTAATTATATCAATAAATATTGGACATAAAATCACTACCGTATATGCACAAGAAAAAATAAATAAACGAAAACAAATTTTATTTTGTGGTAAATGGGGTCTTTTTAATGTCTTCCGATAACTTATTATTTATCACAATATATTAAACTAATAAGTTAAATTAACAGTCACTGCAAATGAACCTTGAAAAACCATAAATACAAAACTGTTCTAACGAAATTCAATTTGACAAAAAAAAACCTATTTCCTTAAATAAATAAACTGGAAACTTAATTGTTCTCATATATTTTTAATAATATGGATGAGTAACAAAATAATTCTGTTTGTCATTTTAGAAGGTTATGAAATATGTCAGCACACTCCGCTACTGCGAAACGTAGAGCGCTCCCAACTATACCGTTTGGCTCTGAGAACAATCCCGTAGAGCTCTGAGAGCTCAACAACATTGAGTTATCAGAACTAAATAACATTTTGTTACTGTCACTCTACAACGAACAGTAAACTATGTATAGTTGTGGTAACTCTACAGTTACGTTACCAGAACGAAATTTTTTTTTTCCGTGTATCTGGCTTGAAATAGTTTAATTTGCTGATATCAGCTCTGATATGGCCTATGTAATTTTTGACATGGTCTTACATGATAATTGGTCATATCAGGCCATATATGCCTGTATCATGCTATATATGGGCATACGTGAACACATCAGGCTTGAAATGGCTCAAAATATCCATATAAAACCTGATATTTTCTAACATGAAAATTGATCACAGACTGCCATATTAGAACATATCTGGCCTTATGTGACTTTAGATACTTATATCAAACCTGATATAGTCTGTTATCCATATCTATAAGTTTTTGATCAAAAATAGTTTTGAAAATCTTTTACAGATGGCGTATGATCGCTAAATCATCTCCATGTTAGGTGTGTTAAGGTTAAGATGTTAAGTTCTAAAATAAAAATCATTATTTTACTACCATACATAATTAAGTTGTTTATAAAATTTTTTACAGAAATAAACTCAACATAATCAAAAAATTAAAATATTAAACACACACGGAAAGAATAAGATGACACTGGATATCATCCCAGATTATACTGAGTGAAAAAAATTTCAGATAGTAGCTAGTATAATCCAGAATACAATGAGTATAATCCAGATATCACGCAGCATAATCTGGATTTTTCTAGCTACTATCTGAAATTTTTTTTCACCACAGATATCGCTGAGTATAATCTGGGATGATATCCAGTGTCATCTTGTTCTCTCCGTGTATCAACATAATTAAAATCTGAGATTATTTAGCCTAGCGACGAATTATCAACTAACAATATTTAATCACATGATAAATTTTTTGTACAAATTAAAAACGTAAAACATGAAAGCTGTCAATAAAATTATTTAAACAGAATAATAAAATTTTTTGACTTTTTTAAAAAGCTTCTCTAAAATAAATTTTTAGCTCAAGTACCAATTTAATTAATTTTTGTACAATTATACATGTTTATTTTTATACAATTGTACATGTTTATTCACATAAAATTAAAAATTACAATAACAATTTATTTTTTATTCTCACATAGGTCGTATATGATCAAATCAACCCTTATCATGGTATATACAAAATAATTCTTTACGGACAATAATTTTAAATTGGACGAATTAAAAAAAAATTGGACATGCAGTGTCTCGTAACTAAACGATTTCTATAAAAAAAAAAAAAAAAATGAAAAAATGTCACAAAAGAAAAATAGGAAAATCGATCGAGTTAAGTGCAGGCGCAAAGGACCGGGATATTTCCACTCGATCGGTCCCAAGTCCGGAAATGGGTACAGGTCTTTGGCAATGTTTATCGTCGACTCATAAGCTAGAACCAAGTGTACGCCATTTGGATCTCGGGGGATAAAGTAGAAGGAAAAAAGAAAAAAGAGGAAGATCTTGGAAGATAAATAAGGAAGAGAAAGAAGAAGATGACGAATAAGGGATTGGCAGAGACGGAGTCTTTTCGATAGAGCCACCGATCTCGCGACGTGACTTGGCAACTAAATTGCCGACTCATTTCCTGTAGAAGTTTTGCGTTATAACCAAACACTTTGCAGTCAAAAAAGCTTGCCTCAGGTCTCCCTGGTTACTAATATAATACAATACAATACAATACAATATTATACAACATGAGAGCCGAGAGCACTTTGGGGGGTCAGCTGACCAAAATCGCCAAAAGAAGGAAATTTCAAATGACTAAACTGAGTCCTATCGTCTCGTCATAAGAGACAAAACAAGAAGGACATTGTTAAATTTGATTTTAATTCAATGTCCGTTGTTATATCTGGCGTGCTTTGGACCCAATAAATTATTTAATACGGCAGAAACATGACGCCGGAATGTATATCTACGTTTCTCGATCTTGTCATCGACCGCCTATGGAGGCCTCAGAGGAGTTTGGCTTTGCCTTTAGCTGCTATGCGTGCGGCTGCCATTGTGTCATACCCCTATTTTATTAACCAGAATCCTGGTATTTTGCAATCTGAGTTTTGTCGCATACGGAAAAAACTAAGCGATGATGAATAATAGTGGATTTATAGTAGATATTAATCGATTGATAATAAATACTATTTCAAACAATAAATTGTGATTTTCAGAGTTTATTTATGATATTTATCATTCAATTAATAAATTAAATAATTATGTTGAAAAAAATATAATTTTAAACAGTAAAAAAAGACTATGTAAATGTCGAAAAAGTTTAAATATATAATAATTAAAAATTCCAACTTTAATGTTTATCATTTTGCACGTAAACGATGTTATCGTATAATGTGTAGTAAACATCAAGAAATGTTACTAAATTTCTAGAATAAGAATTTTAGATTTTCACGTAGCCAAATTTAACATTTACAAAGTAAAACAGTTCATTTTAAACCCAACGAAAAAACGGAAACGATAATTATTGACTGCGATAATTTATAAAGAGAAACAGTCATTATTTAGAATAGTAACTGCTACAAATCACTTTTTTCAATATTAAATAAATTATAAATGTTGGCTATCATACTTTTTCACATTATGTTTTGTAATATTTAATGTTATACCACCGCGAAGTCGGATCTAACATTTAAAACACTAAAAAGTAAACAGAATCTGAGTAAATTTAATTATTTAGTTTTTTCCGTACAAAAAAAAAGACAGCTGTTTAAAGTTATCTTTTAATTTTTGAGAAATCGATTATAAGTTGTTTGAGTTTACACGGTTGTTGAAGAAGAACATTTATACTGATAAAGAGTTTATATTACAGCCGAATCGCGACGATTTAAGACGACAAAATTCTCTATCAGGGTGAAGAAATCGATATCACTTATTAATTATCAATGATATACTGCAATCGTTCCTATAAAATACTTAAATAAAAAATTCCCCTGTAGAATTCTCAAATATTTTATATCACTGCTTATTGAAAATCAAACACAAAAATTGAAATAAAAATCGAATACAAAAAATCATAATAGTGATTCATAATTCATATTACGCGTTGAATGGCAACTTCAATGTAGGTAAATGAATAATAACAAAACTCATAACAGGTGGCCTTTACTTTCCGTTTCCACTTAGTCACCGCAATAAAAATTCAGAAGAACAAAATATAATAATGACTTTAAAGAAATTGATACGGCTTTATACTTTTGACAACCGCAATCCTCGACGTCATTGCGATTATCAACCTCATTACTATTCACAGTGGGCATTTGTGACTGTAACGCGTGATATGCATAATAAGGAGCTCGTCAATTCGAACATAATTTAACGCAGATTCGCTTCGCTGCGAAATGTTTATTATTATATTTCATGTTATAGTGCTACACCACTTTTTTTGTTGTTATTTAATTATTTTTTATGACCAGAGAGCTAAAAAATTTAGTAATTGTGAAAAATAATTCATATATTTTTTGATAAAAGCATGAATTTTTCGAAATAACACAATAATTCTTCTGATATCGGCTTATATGGGTTAATCTGATTATATATGACTATATCAGACCCGATACAAGCGCATACAGTCATAAAAAGCCATACCAAGCTAGATATATTCATGTATGCCCTAATGTGGCCATATCAGGACGTAAAAAATTACATAGACATATCAGACTATATCAAGCTTGATATGGGCAAATCAAGTCATATTACGACATGAAAAGCCATATCAGCCAGAAATGTCCTAATATAGCTTGATAAGGCCAATTTCATATCAGGCTATATCAAAACTTATTAAAAACTACAGCACCGACGGAAAGTTTCCGGACAACTTCCTTGTTTACTTTTTAATTTGAATATGACTTTAAATTACATTGACTTTCTTCTTGATTTATTTTACTTCTAACAATCGTTTTAATAAATTTTCATCTTGTCCAGAAACTTTTTGTCGATAGTGTATATATGAACATTTTAGAAAATATGAAGACACATCAAAAATCATTTATGACCGAATCAGGTTTGATATGGGTAAATTAAGTCATATCAGGACATCAAAGGCCGTATTAAGCTATAAATATAATGATATGGCCTGAAAGGTCCGTACTTGGCCAACTAAGGCCAATTTTTCTATTTTTATACCATGTTAAAACATGTCAAAAATCATATATGGACATATAAGACCATATCTGGCTTGATACGAATATATCACGTTATTTTGAGTCAGATATTTACTCAATTTGATCATATCAAAACTGAGTAGGAAATTTTCATATCAGCCCATATCAGAACTGATTAAAAATCGCATATGAAGGATTTTTTAATGAATAAATGAATAATAATTTGAAAAGCGAAAAGTAACATAACTATGATGAGATTATTATAAAATCAATGTGTATGATATGTAATAAAGAACCCTAGGACGTAAATTTAAATATTTATGTCACTTGAATTTTTAATGTTCAGTAATCTTGTTTTCGCTTGTTATCTTCTTGCGCATTGGGTTCACAATCATGTCGATATTTTTTTCACAGTCGATGATGTCGTCAAACGAGTCGTGTATCACGAGCCTTTATATCTTCTGAGAAGCATATTATACATACTTATTCTTACGTCTAGTTCAAGAAAAAACTAATAGAAGCGGCACTGAAATTGCGCATGCGTGTAACTCGTGCCTTGGAACCCTGAATGGCTAAAATATACACTCGTGTATATTTTAAAGCTCTGGAAAAACAAGTTACCTGTTTTATTTTATTATCCTCATTTCATTTTACTCCCCTATCGTCACCTTAATTTACATTTATTTCTTTTTTTTTACGGGAAAATCAATGTTTCTTCCCCTTCTATTTCAATTTAAATAAAATCTGGGTAATGCTTTAACTCCAAACGATGTAAATTTCGGAAAATGATTAAGGCAGAATTCGCTTGTATTGATTTTATTACTTCAATTGTTAAATCTTGAGACATCAATTCAATAAATGTGAATTGAAAAACGGCGAATATAAATGAAAGAAGAGAAAGAGAGAGAAAAAAAAAAACATATTTTTTACCGCCGAAGACATCAACCGTTAAATGTATCGAGAGAATATAACTCGCTATAGAGTAAGGAGCAAAGTGTAAACCATTTTAAGAAAGGACGACAGAGAAAAATCGGTATTGGAGACTATTATATAACGGAGGGTTTTCTCCTGGGCCGGTTAGGTGTAATGGGGCTCGCAGCGTACCAGTCTTTTACACCAGACTTGACAACAGTTTCATCACGTTATCTCCAGAGACGACATTCCTACCGGAAATCCCTCTTTACTCAGTTGCTCGAGTCACTCAAGAGTACCTAATTACGACCCGCCACACTCCCGCCTCCATTCATTCCCTTTCTACTCGAGATACTCGGATCTTTCTAGTGTATTGTGTGTTATACGCCATTTAGGGACACTGTCGCTTACTTTGACTTCTCATAATTTTAATCCGAAGGCCGATAGTTTATTGCTAGTAATAAAAAACTCACCTCTGTAATGAGAAAAGTTAGAAAAATATAAAGAGAAAAGAGAAATTCTTCATTTTTGTGTTAATTTTTTACAACGTCACTTTAAGTAAAATGATTTTTTTCAAGCAGGATTACAGTAAAAAATTTACATTTGTACATATTTATACAAATATAAATAATGCTGTGAAGCGGGAAAGAATAAAAGTTACGGTAATTATTACGTGAAACGTTCTACATTCACGTAACAGGATATTGGTAGGAAAGGATTGAGAAAGGAATGTGGAGAGGATCATCTTAAGGGGTTATACGCAGTTGCAAAGCTAAAAAAACAACATTTTTTTATGAATTTTTTCTAGACACAGTTTTTAATGATCGATTACGAGTGATGATTATTTAAATAGAGCCTACTTTCAAGAATACAATAGCGCGTCAATCATGTGAAAATATAAATGTGCACCGCTCCTGTAGAAGATGTTCTGAACGGGCTCTAAAAAAAAGGCGCTTGGCGGTGATCTCCATTTCGGTGGTTTGGATTATCTGAAATCAAAAAATATGGTGAATTCTTTTACAGGATAGATTAATGCAGGTATTGGACGAAGGAATAAGAAAAATTTTGATTTTTGAAAAAATGGCGTCTATTTGTAAAAAATTTTTCGTTTTTGTTGAAAAACAATTTTCCAAATTGTTTAAAAAAAAATAGTAATAATTTTTTTGAATCTTATTCCTTCGTCCAATACCTGCATTAATCTATCCTGTAAAAGAATTCACCATATTTTTTTATTTCAGATAATCCAAACCACCGAAATGGAGATCATCGCCAAGCGCCTTTTTTTAGAGGTCGTTCAGAACATCTTCTACAGGAGCGGTGCACATTTATATTTTTACATGATTGACGCGCTATTGTATTCTTGAAAGTAGGCTCTATTTAAATAACCATCACTTGTAATTGATAATTAAAAACTGTGTCTAGAAAAAATTCATAAAAAAATGTTTTTTTAGCTTTGCAACTGCGTATAACCCCTTAATGTGAGTTTATAGAATATGCGAGAAAAAATTATTAGATAGCTCGGACTAGGATTCGACCGGATAGCTAGTATACACTACACGGGCAGAAATTTAAGAGCCCTGAACTGCGCGCCATGATGCCCGAGGCGAAGCCGAGCAGTGCAGGAATCTCAACTTTCTGCCCTTGTCGTGTAATATACTATAAAAGAATATTCAATAGCTCAAAGAAAAGAAAATGGGCTTATGACGATAAACGGTCTAAAATTATTTTCTAATGCTAAAGTTTTTCTAAAAATAAAAGTTTTCGTTAACAAATATACTTATAAATAAAATATGTTTAAAAATTAACAAATTATTTTACTACTAGACGAAACACATTTCGTCTTTCTGAGAATTTCCACCTAACATGGTTCGAGTTATCCAGATACAACTGTATATAAATTATATTTGGATTTAAAATAACGAAACGTCTTTCAAGTCATTGAACATCACAATTGGACAATAAAAAAACATTTTTTTACACATTTCAATTTTTTGAATCAAGGTAGCCAGTTTTGTTTAAAATAAGTTTGTTTTTAGATCAAGAATATTTTTCCTCTAACTCTAACAGCTTTTTTCCAGTTCGTAGATAAAAGGTAGATAAAACGATTGGGCGGTAGATACTTTACACCCTTGAGGGGCGCGAGTGATCGGTACTGAGGATTGGGGTCTATTTTTCAGAGCACTAAAGATGATAGTAATAAAATAAATGGTAGTGTGTAATTATTGTAAATATACTTTGCGAGTGCTCGGTCTCGGGCGTTGCAAGATGAATTATCCTGGGCGAGCCCTTTCCCTTTGTCTTGGACTAATAATGCCGCGAAAGGCAAGATTCTAAGCGAGTGGTGATAATTTATTGTTAACGCCCCGCATCGAAGATGAAAAATAGTTAAGAGCCTGTATTATTGTTTGTGCATCTACCGAGAGTAAGAATGAGTGTGGTAAGGTTGGTTGTGCATGCGCAGTCTGGGGCTCCTTCGTAATCTTTAGCTCCGATAAATCGGGGCCAATGTAGGAGCAAGTGAAATCAAATAGAGGAGCTATTTATCAAGGGCCTAGACCGCACCTCGAGAGAACTCGAACACTAACTCCCATCCGGATCCGGCCGCCTCCAAGGTCTGAGCATTTCATTCCAAAGACCGTATTATATTGTTATATATAGAACGCGAACTCCAACCAATCTTCGATAAGAGCTATCGCGATCCATCGCTACAAGATTGAGAAGTTTTAAAATACACTCATTCTGTTTTCCTTAATTTTTTTTGCTAAAATTTTTAAGAGGCTATTCTAGAATAGGAATTTAAGAAAATTGAAATTTTCGAAAATTAGACATGGTACTCACGTGCGTAACTGCTAGTCAAAACTCACCTGTAACAAAAAAAAAATTAATTATTTAATGAGTATTGGTAAAATAATGAAAATTTACGTAAAAGTTATCGTTAGTCTAAATTTAAATTTTTCAATTCAAAAGAAGAAGGGGAAGAATAATCAAAGTAACTTTTAAAACATAAATTCATATTTTCCATTAAGGCTCGTATTCACTTTAATCACATCACTTTCAAACCCCTAAATTGAAATCGAATATGTTCGTTACAGCATATTAAATTACAGAGCCTCAAATTAAATAGAATTAACCTCTGATAGTCACATTTTTACTTTATTGCGTTGAAAGATTGATAATTAAAAAAATTGGGAAGTTATCAATCGACGTCCGATTTGAAAAATTAAATTTTTTGAGATCACTTTTAAATTTCTTGATTAATTGACTTAACATATTATCTACGTTTCTTGCATTTGAAAAAATCGCATCAAATGCAGCCAAGAAAATTAAAATTATACCACTAATATTTAATGAAACCCGAAAACTTTCTGTGGAAGTCTAAATTTTAATTAGAATTGTTTATTAAAAAAAAAAAAAAAAAAAAAAAAAACAACGTCAGCATCGAACTCGGAACCTTCACAATGGATCAGTACTATAGCCTACACGGAAAGAAAATTATGGGAACTATTCCTATACCAATATGGGAATGGTTCCCATAATGCTATAGGAATAATTCCTATACTATTATAGAAACTATTCCTATATCATTATGGGAACTAATCCCATAATATTATGGGAACTATTCCTATAATATTATGGGAATGGTTCCCATAATGCTATAGTAATCATTCCTATACTATTATAGGATATGGATTAATAGTATAGGAACGGTTCCCACAACATATAGGTTTAAATCCTACATGGAAAAAAAAAATTGGGGCTGCCGCATGATACATTCCTGTGGAAGATACATGACTTTCATATGACAGCAACATGATTTTCATGTGGCAGGAAATAATAGTTAAAACAACAATAATGATTAAATAATAATCATAACAATAATTTATATTATTAAGAGAATAAGAACAATTTTGTCTCCTGGATAGTCACATGATGAAATCGATTTTTTAGTGAAATTTAGTGTCATTGCAAAGAACATGAATTTGTGCCTTTTCAAGGTTTCATATCATTCTTGTCGATAGTCAATTTATGATGATAGTCAATTTATAATTTATATTTAGGTTACATTCGAAAATGCTCTATCTCTAAACATATAATTGAGAAATGACCTTGTATCTTGTGAACTATTGACATTTTTCAAGATATAAGCTCATATTGAAGTTACACTCATCGAGACCTTTCATTTGAGTACCTACATCAATTTTTAATATATTTTATATATTTATATATATTATATATATATATATATATATATATATATATATATATATATATATATATATATATATACATATATATATATATGTATATATGAAAAATATATCAAAAATGCATGTGGGTACTCAAATGAAAGCTCTTGATGAGTGTAATATCAACACAAGCTTATATTTTTAAAAATATCAATAATTAAGAAATGACCTTGTTTCTGGTAAACTATTGACATTTTTGAAGATATAAGCTCATCCCAATGTTACACTCATCGAGACCTTTCATTTGAGTACCCACATAAATTTTTCATATATTTTATATATTTATATACAGTACCGACGGAAAATTACCGGACAACCTTCTTGTTTATTTTTTTAATTTAAATATGATACATAAACAAATTAACTTAATCTATAAAGAAAATGCTATTTCATTTTACAAAGTGTGTACGATCGTGTCATTAACTTTCTTCTTGATTTATTTTACTTTTAATAATCGTTTTAATCAATTTTCATCTTATCTGGAAACTTTTTGTCGGTAGTGTATATTATATATATAAAAAATATATCAAAAATGCATGTGGGTACTCAAATGAAAGCTCTTGATGAGTGTAACATTGGGATGGGCTTATATCTTCAAAAATGTCAATAGTTTACCAGAAACAAGGTCATTTCTTCATTATGTATCTAGACACAGAGCATTTTCGAACGCAGCCTAAATTCTTATTATAATAAATTGATTATTGGTGAGAATGATATGAAACCTTGAAAAGGCACAACTCCAAGCAAAAACCCATTTTATCACATAAATACACTGGCCACAAAATTTTCCTTATTCTCTTAATAATATAGATTATTATTATTATTTAATTATTATTGCTGTTTTAACTATTATTGCCTACAACATGAAAATCATGTGGCTGCCCCGATTTTTTTTTTTCCGTGTATATATTATAGGAATCATTTCGAACTCACGAAGATTTTATCTTTATTTTATTTTGAGAATAATTCCCATAATGGTATAGGAATGATTTCTATAATATTCTAGGAATTCTTCCTATACCATTATGGGAATAGTTCCCATAATGATATAGGAACCATTACTATATCATTATGGGAATATTTCCTATAATATTATGGGAATGGTTCCTATAATTGTATAGGAATCATTCCTATAATTATAGAAATCATTCCTATACCATTATGGGAACCATTCCCATTATTATGGGAAATTTTCCCATAATTCTCGGAAAATTTCCTATAATTATGGGAACAGTTCCCATAATTCATGAGAACAGTTCCTATAATTGCCTGGGAACTGTTACCATAAAATTATGGGAATAGTTCTCATATTTTTCTTTCCGTGTAGTCATTAAATTGACGTCATATTCCGGAACATAGTGATATTCCACCGATATATTGTTGTTTTAATTTTAATTTCAATTCCTTGGCCTGGTAACCAAGAATAATTGAACGCGTTTAATAGTGTTTTAGGTCAATGAGAGAACCGAGCAGAATTTACGGCTGTATTAATGTGCAAATGCGTATATATGGATAGATTGATGGGTTACACGGACGAAAATCGCTTGTATGGCTCATCTGTTGGCAAATGGGTATGTTGAAATTGCGATTGGTCGAATTCGAGTTCGAGTGTATTATATTGTATCGATGCAACTGACGCTATAGTTCACCTGTTTGCTTCGATACCGTGAGAATTTAACTCGGTTGACATTTACATTTATTTTCGCATCGCTGATCTTTACATTGCCCAGATTCGGGTTCTATTTGCTTTGTTATAATTTTTTATTTATTTCATCGTTTGGATAAATATTGTTATTGAAATTATGGATAACTGTTTCCTTGTATTTACATTTCTCTTTATGGAAATAAACTTTGAAATTATTTAAATTGCTAACAAATATTTATTGCTTGTTTTTGAACAAAATAGTAGCAGCGTATTGTACATGAAAAAATTAATCGACTAGAGAATTTTTTAAAATCATTCATGAATTTTATTTTGTTATCAAATTATTAATCAAAAAGTTTTTTATAAAAAAAGCCCATGAGAATATTTTCTGTTTTATACGATTATATATGAACAAATATTCCTGTAGGTAATTTTTTTATTATTAGTATTGAAAATTTCCAACAGGTGGCGCATGATCACTGAATCGTCTCCTTAACAGAGAGTTAAATTTAAAGTTATGTTTTAAAATATAAATTTTCCTTTCCTCTTTTTAAAAACATATGTGAGATTTGCGTTTAGTTTAATGAATTATCAAACCAATTTTGGTTCAACATGTGATAATTGACGTTAAAATGTACAGAAAAAATGAAAAATTATTTCTCTATCTTTATATGTAGCCTGATACGGCCATATTTGTAAAAAAAAATGTAGTTTTTTTACAAAAAAAAAAAAAAAATTTCAAGTTAATATTTTTCATAAAAAAATCACCAAAGCGAAAATAAAAAAAATTTACACCCATTTTATAAAGAATTTTCATTAAAAACTTTAATGTTTAATTAAAAAAAGTATCACTAAATTCTTTGCATATTTCCATGCTTGATTTTTCTCTACGAATTAATTTCAAATTTTTGCTAATAAACAACGCTTTTAAATTAAAAATCGTTTAATACACGTAACAAAGTTATAGCTCCACAAACAATTTCATTCGGGCAACAAACGATGCATTTACATTACCTTGTAAATAATTTTTTCCACTAAATCACAAATACAAGCCCGGAGCAAAAAGGTAACATGAGCACGAAGCTTTGTGTTCGACAGAATCATTGAATTAAATAAAACCTATCCAATTGATTTTCGATAAGCGGTATTTAATTTTTATCAAGCACGCTAACAATTTTTTTCTACTCGTGAAAATATCCAAATGAAGTAATTACGAAAATTAATTATTATTTCCGTGGCATATTTAACACTGCCTTTCTTTGATGAAAATATAAATAAAAATATGAATTTATATTGTAATATTAATATAAAAAAATCTAAAGACTTAACGTCGATACTCTCGGCTATTAATTTAATCACTACGCTTGAGTTATATTAGTTGTATAATAGGTTCTTAACTACGCTCAACACACGAAGCTTCAGAATTAAATTCACAGATTATTGAATAACCTCGGTGTGTAATTGAATTAACGGAATAAATTTAATCAATTATTGATTTTTATATTAAACTAAATAAATAAATTTGTTGAATCATCGACGAGGGTAAGAAATTTCTCGGGGCAAAGAGTTGTTAAGCTGTCGGCACTAGCTCTATTATACCGTCCATCGGTATGGCAGAAGCCGGTACCTGTTAATTGCATATTATCTCAAGCTCATGTTGGACAGGGCCGTCAGCAACAGCGTCAGCACTAAGGAAAATAATATAACTGGAGGAATAAGAAAAACCCCGGGGGTTATGCATAAATGGATGCGCCGGAGAATAAGTAACTTGTCTGTTGAGAAAAGTTGTCTCTGGAAAACAGAAGCTCTGGGCTAACTCGTTTTACTTATAAATTATAAATTATCGTTACTTTGTTACTCTAAAGTGTTTGTTTCATTGTTTAAGTTTATTTGCTGCAACAAATAAACCAAGGTTTAGTTTCTTATCAACAAAAGTTATTAATCACTCAGGAGTCGACGAGCAGGCGATTAACTCAAATCAATTTATCCCAAGTTGCATTAGTTTCTTCATTCCTTTCTTTCTTTCCTTGAATTTACAATCCCGATTACTTGAGAGTTTTTTAAGGAGAGACTATTACTGATGACAATTTATAAGATTTAGTAAGATGGAAGTAGTTAAGAAAGTCAGATATGTAAGACTTTAATTTCATGGAATTCAGGGACATTAATTTAGAAATTATTTGAAACAAAAATTACGTGAATTACAGACAGTAGTAAGTTTAATTTTTCCTTAAGGAGGTACTGCGGCAAAGAAAGACACCAATAGGTTATGGCTATTGGTTTCTTTCTCACGCACTAGTGCTGCCTCTCTTTACAGACTATCGCTCACTTACTTCCACTCACGTAAAATATCTAAAGTCACTAACTTCTAACATTTTTTATAAAAAAATGAATACCGCTCGTTTCTGTTATTTTTAATAAAAAATACTTGTTATAACTTCATTTAAATATTCTCAGTTTTTCAAAAAAATTCTAAGAAAAGTATAGTTGTTATTCAATAAAATGTTTACTCTAACTATGGTCAGGATAGGGAATACGTGTTAGATGTACGATTTTTAATTCCTAATATTTCGAAAATTAGCACTGCAAGGACTATTAAAAAAAATTTATTCGTATAGAGGACACTTAGAAGTACGCGTATTCAAAAATTGAAGAATATTGTAAGAAAAGTGATTTTGCACAGTACACGGAAAAAACGAGATTTAACTGGTTTCCATGTTAGACGGAACCTAGTTCCATCTATAGTGAAAAAAATTTACAAATGGTTACTACTTCAATGTAGACTGTAGTAGGTACAGTTTTCATTTATTTCAGATCAATCCGGAATGGGGCTCAGAGCCATCTGAGATTTATTTATCTCAGATGGTTGTCAGTACCACGCGCATGCTCGTCAGTCCCATCTTACATAGAAGTGGTGTCCATTTGGAATTTAACTAGAATCTATCTGCAGATAGTACCTATTTTTACATTATCATTTTCAAAAAAAATTTTTTTTTTTAATTATAATTTTAATTTTTTAATTTTAAATTAAAATTTTTTTTTTTTAATTTATTTTTTTTTTAAACTTATTAAGGGTTAGTTTTTTGATTTGGAATCAAATTATAATCTGTATTATTCATTATAATATACTTATTATTCATTCATATTATTCATATATATTTGATTGCAAAATGCACTTGAAAATGATAATGTAAAAATAGGTACTATCTGCAGATAGATTCTAGTTAAATTCCAAATGGACGCCACTTCTATGTAAGATGGGACTGACGAGCATGCGCGCGGTACTGACAACCATCTGAGACAAATAAATCTCAGATGGCTCTGAGCCCCATCTCGGATTGAACTGAAATAAACGGAAACTGTACCTACTACAGTCTACATAGAAGTAGTAACCATTTGTAAATTTTTTTCACTATAGATGGAACTAGGTTCCGTCCAACATGGAAACCAGTTAAATCTCGTTTTTTCCGTGTACCTCCTTAAAAAAAAAATCAACGGGAATAATTTTTCAATAAAAATAGAAAAAAAAATTGAAAATCCAAAAGTACACGATTTATTATGCTCATTTAATTATAAAATAACATTTTTCGATCGTAAAGCACTCTCTGATACTTTGCATCAGGAGTTGTGCAAAAGTAAATGTGAAAAAAAACAACTGAAATAAAGTTCTGTGACCTAAAATTCTTTCAAAGAATTCTTTAAAAAAAAATTTAACCCAATCAATGAAATTCTTCACAAGTTGCAGCATTTTCAGAGTGTCATACATAACGGACAGGAAAATTTTTTAAACCATATTGATGTTTTTTTCCGTTTCTATTACACTTAATAAATTTTTGAAGAGTATAGAATTAATCTCTATTAAATTATCTTGACAATAGTATGTTAAATATCTTGATTCCGTGAACTAACAAGGCTATAATAATAAAAATAGTAGCCAAAATGAGGCGAAAAAAATTTTTTGATCGTAAAGCACTCTCTGATGCTTCGCATCATGAGTCTTGCAATAGTATATACCTATATTTCACTAACTTTTAGGCTGAAATAATAGAATATGATAACTATCATCAAAATTTTAACTCCATAAAACACTTCTGATGAAAAAATTACAATCTTACTATCAATTCTGATTTGGACAATAAAATAAAATAATTAATGAATGAATAATGATAAGTAGCTGATGAAGTTCTTGGAAAGTAAACGATTTAGCACTTAACGCCTACACATCGGGGAGGCGTTTATTATGATCAGACATTGGGAAATAACGACACTGAAAGCTGGTAGTGACAACAATGTTGTTTCGTAGTAATAGTAATAGTAATAGAATGAGCGAAAGCATGCTAGCCCTCACAACCAAACACAAAATCACCCGTACGTGTAACGGAGAATCAAAGACAGGGGATCGTTTTACGAATAATGGTCTGTCCAGTATTGTTCACCGTTCGACCGCAAATATACGACACTATTGTCAGCGAGTTAGATGTTTTGTAACCAATGGCGCAGTACAGTATCCAGTAGTACGGCTACTACAAAATATCATGAAACCCTCCCTTCCATTCTGCTGAAGTACTGCAGCCTGAAAGCTATTTCCGGACAATAGTTGGCCTCACACCACATTTAATAATTTTTCCAATAATACCTTACACGGAAAAAAAAATTTCGTTCTGGTAACCTAACTGTAGAGTTACCACAACTATACACAGTTTACTATTCGTTGTAGAGTTACAGTAACATAATGTTATTTAGTTCTGATAACTCAATGTTGTTGAGCTCTCAGAGCTCTATGGGATTGTTCTCAGAGCTAAACGGTATAGTTGGGAGCGCCCTACGTTGCGCAGTAGTGGAGTGCGCTGACATATTTCATAACCTTCTAAAATGACAAACAGAATTATTTTGTTACTCATCCATATTATTAAAAACATATGAGGACGATTAAGTTTCCAGTTTATTTATTTAAGGAAATAGGTTTTTTTTTTTTGTCAAATTGAATTTCGTTAGAACAATTTTGTATTTATGGTTTTTCAAGGTTCATTTGCAGTGACTGTTAATTTAATTTATTAGTTGAATATATTGTGATAAGTAATAAGTTATCAGAATACATTAAAAAGACCCCATTTAACACAAAATAAAATTTGTTTTCGTTTATTTATCTTTTCTTGTGCATATACGAAGTGATTTTATGTCCAAAATTTATTGATATAATTAAGAAAATAAGATAATTTTGTAACGACCATATTTTTACTTTACAAATAATTTTTATTTGTAATATAAGATCTATTATTATTTTATTTCTATTATAATACTATTCTTATTTGTCATATACAATTATTGTTGGCAATATAAATTCGTTCTGCCGCATTTATTTATTAAATTATCAGTGCTAAATCGTAAAAAAAATTATTAAGCAGACTGCCAAAAATTTGTTATAGTCTCAGAACGATCCTGTAGAGTTGTGAGAGGTAAACAACGTTTAGCTCTCAGAGCTCAACGATGTGAAGTTACAGGAGCCAAACGGTATTGTTATCATAAGAATACGTTAACCTACTGGAACTTTTTACAACTAACTAACTACTATAGAGTTCCTATAGCAAAATTTTTTTCTCCGTGTACGTATATAGTATTTTTTATTTTGTAAATATTGAAAAAATTCATAAGTTGATCGATAGTTTTTTGGCTGTGAGGTAAAAGTACACGAAAAAAAAAAAAAAAAAAAAAAAGAATATTTGATTTAAGAGAACGTTTTTTGATCTCTTGCTTTTCTTTCAAGAATTTTATATTATTTTTTCAAAAAAAAATTTCTTTATTCAAAATCTAAAAATGAGGAAAACGGTTGACCCTAAAGGCCATCCCTGCAACTTCCCGCTAATTCCGTTAATACCTGGCCGCTTTTTTGAGCTCTTCGAGCTCAAAAGTACAATCGGTGTGTTGTTTTAAGCTCTCTGAGCTCAAAAAGATACATTTTCTATGCTTTTGAGCTCTTTGAGCTCAAAAGTCTGATAGAAGTTTCATAGAACACTATTTTTTGAATGTTCATACCGCAATAACTTTTGAATGAATGAACCGATTTTTACGCGGTTGGCGGCATTCTACGCAGTTTTTTAAGCCTTATAAATAATTTCTAAGTTTCAATTGGTCAAACTAGAAATTTCGGAGTAACTCCGAAAAAACACTTTTTTCGGTTTTCTTTCGTTCACGATATCTCTCGAACGAATCAACCGATTTTGACCAGATTGGCGGCGATCGACGTGGTTTTTCAAGGTTGAGAGCTGATTAGTTTTTGGAATCGATCGGTTAAGCCGTTTAAAAGTTATCCCAAAAAAACCACTTCAGAAAAAATTTTTTTTCCTACTTTTTTTTAGATTTCTCCAAATTTCTCAAAATCTATCGGTCCAAATCGGTTCAAATTAACAGAAAATCTAAGTTTAGCGAAGCCCTTTCGAATGGCACCAACCGCGATGAAATCGGTTCAACCGTTCAAAAGTTATAAGAGGTTTACATACTTACACACACACACACACACACACACACACACACACACACACACACACACACACACACACACACACACACACACACACACATACATACAGACATAGTGACACCCTCGCGGGAATAGTCAGGAAAGCTTCCTAGGATCTCAAAACGTCGAGATCTGATGAAAACTCGATTTTCGAAAAACGGGGTAAAACCAATAACTTCCCGATTTTTGAAAATTTTCTATTTTCTTAGCGGGAAGTTAAAAAAAAAAAGTTAAAATGAAAATTAAATCGAAGATTGTGAGCAAATTATTAGAAATACGAGAAAATTTATGGAAACCATTTTGATAGAGAATTGAATTTGCTACAAATAATACTTCATCATTTTTCCGTATCTTCAATATTTGACTTGTAATTTCAATTTTAATTTATAACCACGAAAAGATGTAAATAATCTGTATATGCTTACGAAAAATAATATTTGCAAAATTAAAATTAAAATTGTGAGTAAATTACAAAAGATACAAATAAATTTGTAAAGACCTCTTTTTTAGAAGATTAAATTCTGTACTCAAAAAGATTCTTATAAATTTTTTGTATCTCATATATTTTAGTCATAATTTAAACTTGAAGTACTTGTAATTTATTTTCTTAAAATTTTATTAATTCAAACTTAAAATTTAAAATTTTGAAAATGATACGTTTTTTAATCAAGTAGTTTGTACTCAGCGTTGATTGGGCCGACATAGTACATACAATAGAGAAAATATTGAAACCATCAATTCTTTATTTCAAAAGGTCAATCGAAAAGGTCAGATTAATAAATTACAAAGATAAGTTTTATTGTTTTTTAAAATAATTTGAAATTATGGAGGCGTGACTGACATGACTGTGATTGATTAATCGATTTGTCCTAATGGGCTCTTCACTATCTACACGATTACGCTTTCCCCATTTCGTTAAGTTAAATTAATATTAAATGAAAATGATAAAACCAATACTGTAATCATAGCTGTGATTATTATTATTATTATCGTTATTTATTATTTATAGGGGCGTTGAATTAAAAAAAATAGTTTCATTAAATCGTGACTACAAAACCCCATTTATTATTAACAAATGAACACTTTTGTACCGGACATTATCGTTAGATAATCACTAATTACATACACCATCGGTAATAAATTATCCGGTGCCTCAGCTGACTGATTTACGACCGTGTATTAGATCGAATCTATAATACATTAGTAGAAACATTTGTTACTGAAAATGGTTGGCTAACGGTTCGTGAAACGGAGTAAGTATGTCTGTCATTGTTTTTTTTTTTTTTTTTTTTTTTCAAATTTTATTTCATTCTTTCGTTCGAGTAAGTTTTGAATAAATGAACTATATTACAATGATTATTAATAAATAACAATGAAACAATATAAATACTATTGGCTATAACTCGAGTAACTTTATCGAAGAGATCAGACGGAAAAAGCAGAGAAAATTTGATTTGAGGGAACGTGACACACCAGTCCGCAGATCCGTGACAGAATTTCAATTTTCACATTTTTCCTGTCTAGACAACGGAACACACATCACTCGAGCTTTTGAACTCCCCTACCCTTGTTCACTCAATTCAGCTTTATCCTCTGTACTATGAAACTGAGCTGAGTTTCACGTGTAGTGGTACCATATGCCAATTTAATCGTCGCGACTCTGCGGCTTCCTAAACTACCAACTGATGCCTGAAAAGTTTAACTCCATGAATATTCATGGCCATACTTTTATGATTTTGTAGTTAAAAAGTGTCATCTGCTGTCAGGATAGAGGGTAGGTTCTTTCGAGAAAGTTGTACAGAAATATAAAAATTCAAAAGTTAATCAAAAAATCTATTTTTTAATGGAAATACATTTTACCCTTGATTATAAATTAAAAAATACTTTCATAAGGCTAAATTGAAAATTTTAATGGATTTAGATTTGGTCTTGTATGGCTTTCCGTGAAAAAATTTTACCGATATGTCCACGTGCGGCCTGATACGCGTATATATAGTTTTTACATAACCACATGTGTCCTCCTATACAAATAAAACATATATAGCCACAGTAGCCTTGATATATGCACTGAAAAAAAATTTTTTTCCACTTAGAATACTAAATTTTTTACTCGAGTTTTCTTGATTTAAAAAAACTGTATTCTTAACCTCAAAATAAGGTAAAAGCCCCAATAGATGATCACGTACCAGTATATGATCACTCCATGTATTTGTATATCTATATTCACAAATATAGGTATACAAATACATGGAGTGATCATATACTGGTACATGATCATCGATTGGGGCTTTTACCTTACCACGTTTCATTATAAGGCTAGTTTTTTGATAGTGAGAAAACGGTATTCTAATACTTAAAAAACTTTCGTATTCTAATCATAAGAATACCAATTTTTGATCCATAAGGAAACATTTCCTTGGTAGAAAAAAACTTTTTTTTTCAGTGTGACCTGATATGTACATAAGTAATTTTTATATGTTCTTATATGCGCATATATGATTTTTTGATATGACCATAGATGTTCTGATATGGAAATTAGCCAAGCCAGGCTTGATGTACTCTGATTTGGCCATTTATGGTCTGAAACATGCATATGTAATTTTTTTACATGCCCATATACGACCTGATTTATGTTGATCTAAATAATTTCCAAATATGGACACGTCATAAAAGGATATGTCAGGACATATGCTCATACATGATCAGATCAAAATTTATGATTTGGCTATGTATTGCCTGATATGGAAATTAGCCATTTTAGATCTGAATTTTTACAGACTAATATGAAATCTGACCAAATCAAGACATATATGATTTGATATGTCCTGACAATACTTAACTTGTCGACATGAGACCTGATATTGTCATATAGTTCTAAGTATAATTTTTTATAAGTTTTGATATGGCCATGAGGCCATATGAATGAAAAATGGCCTTATCAAGTATATTGCTCTTGCCTACCCGCGTAATGAAATTAAGTCTGATGTTATCATCCATCATATCAGGAGTAAAGATCCTGTCTCGAGTAAGATCTTAATGAACCAGAACTTGATCAAGTATGGGCCTCACAGCTTGTTAGTGCTATTAGGACAACTATACAAGATATACAAGCAAACAACTCGGACAAATATCCCATAAGGTAAATGAGTGTTTGAGTTATTGGAAATTATCGAGCTCTTCTTTTTTTCCTGCGAATATGTGAGTATGTGTGTGTTCATTTATTATTAAATTAGACCTTTAATGATTTTTATGTGTACATTCAATTACAAATGTATTACCAATTACGTTAATTGGAGTATTAATGTCCTCGATCGGGAACATTCGCCAATTTATAATGTGGGTTTTTAGTCTTATTAAGGCAATTAATTATGCATGCTGTTATCGATTATGATATTACGATAATGCTTTATTAAAACATATTAACTATGCTAATTCGTTATTTTACTATCGAAGCTATTATTCAATTATTATTTATCTTACAATTACGGTATTACAATTATTTATTTCTGTACACCGGTTTATTATTCAGAGCTTTTATTGTATATTTAAAATGAGAACTATTTTGACAAACTTTCGCCGAAGATGTTCAATAAATTTCCAGCTGATGGCAATTTATTCGTTCTAGAATTTACTATCTGGTATTTTACTCATTAATTGTCACGATGATATACCCTGACGTCACTAAATAGTTTTGTGTTTTATTAAGCTCTATAAATACCGGTATAGAGTTATTCAAAAGTTTTCATTCCATTTTTTACTGAGATATTCCCTGAGAATTTTCTTATTTACTTTATAAATCAATAATAGAATAAATCTCCAAAGAAAAGATTCTCTGATATGGCCGTATGCGACCAGATTAGGCCAGATATCGCTATATCAGAAAATTTTTTTACGGATAGAACTATCAGTTATTGTCTATCAGCCCTTTTTGGTCATAAAAGCTCTTATCAAAATCAAGCGAAACGTTGATAGCGAAAATACATGGTGTTATTAATGCTTAAAAGGTGTATCAAAGTATACGCCTTTTGAGTTTTGCAGAGCCGTAAGCACGTATAAGAAATTTTTTTTCCTTTAATCAATTTGAAGATGTCTATAATGTAAAAATATGTGGGAAAAATAAAATAGAAAAATGTTTTTAAAATACGTTCTTTTGGTTAAAAAAAAAATTTTTTTTTTTTACTTTTTGGTTCAAAACTTAAACGCTTGGAGTTTCTAACCATAAAAATGGAAAATTTTCAAAATTTCGAAAAATTATTGAATATAATTAGACTTTTATAAATTAAATTTTTTTTTTTTTTTTTTAACGTTTTAGTGTCTCAAGAGTCTTTTTGTTTTTTAATGTTCAATTTGTAACGTCCACGTTTTCCAAAAAAAAATTATAAAAATAAAATAATTTATTTGTCCCCGGCTCGAAATTTGCTCGCCGGAGTCCAGGGTCATAAACGGGGATTATATTATCAATAACAAAATAATAAACAAAACACTTTATTTTAAATAAATCGAAGAAAAAAAGAAAAACCTCTTTATTGGCCTGATCAAGTTAATAAACGATATAAACAATATAAACAAATTAAACAATATAAACAATATATTAGAACACTCTTCTCACACATACTCTCACTCGCCGTGAGCGTCAAAATCGCGAACTAAACTTCAAAAGCTGGTTCCCCGCTTCCCCAGGAGACTAGCCGTCACCCCTGGGCCTAAACCTCTACCCCGAGAGCGAATGGAGAGTGTCCTCTTCGCCCCCACCTACACGGCTTATGATCACCTACCGTACCTCAGCTGAAGGCTTTGGCACGGGGAGAAGCACTTTCATCCGGTCGGTTCATGATACTTACCTGGGCCTTGGTCAGACTCCAGGTAGAGTATCATCCTCTGGAATTACCTGGTGAAGAGTATTCGCCCGAGTAATTCTCCCGAGAAAGAACTGCTTGCTTCATCGAGCCAAATTTTGGCGTTTATCATTTTTTGCCTAACTCTCTTGTAACGAAAAGGAAGAGTCGTTTTAGACACCTGTCCGGTGTTCTCGAACTAGCATTCAAAAATAATTATTTATTATTTAAATATAATAAATAATTATTTTAATCGTAATTTCCTTCATTTTCCATCCATTCGTCTCGCCAAATTCTAAGTTTTTATTTTCGAAACTCAAATCTTTATTATTTTAATCGCAATT
Source organism: Cotesia glomerata (assembly GCF_020080835.1). Lineage (NCBI taxonomy): Eukaryota > Metazoa > Arthropoda > Insecta > Hymenoptera > Braconidae > Cotesia > Cotesia glomerata. The sequence goes on from NC_058162.1 coordinate 7,565,858, forward strand.
TTCTTCATTCTCTATCCATTCGTTTCGTCAAATTCACAATTCTTTATTATTTTAATCGCAATTTCCTTCATTTTCTATCCATTCGTTGATTTTTCCATACTAAATTGTCCTCGGGACTTATAAAATCTTCGCTTACCTAAATTATTTCTTACAAAATAATAATCGTCATTTCTTTCATTTTATATCCATTCATCACTTTCCCATACTAGATCTTGTTCGGAACTTAGAATAAATTGCCCAGTCTTTTAATTTCTTTTACAATTAATTCGTTCGGCTTCGTAATAATTTCTCACACGCTTAATTTCTTAATTTAATCATACCTTCGGTAACAATAATATAAAATTATTAACTAAATAAATACAATAATTAAATAATAATCGCCGCACTAATAACAATAATTGTTTCTATTAATTTTTAAGTAATTAACTAAAAATAAACTAAAATACTCAAATACAAAAAGTAAAATCTGGGTCATAAATTTAATTTTCACAGCCAGAAGTTCAAAACAAAAATTTCGTAATATTGCAACGTACGACCAGATCAGTAATTGTTTTCATCGATAAAACTATCAATTACATCCTATCAACTCTTTTGTTCATGAGAGCATTTACCAAAACCGAGCGAAATGCCGATAATAAATATATAAACAGGAGTTACTGCTAAATAGGAATGTTCTTCAATGATTGATTCTCCGAGTCAGCCAACTAACATTTATCCGAGTGTTCTCGTTTCCATCGGACATCTTCGTGCTCTGGAACGCGTCCAAACCGCTATAGCTCTGGTGTTCCTAATGCCCATACTGGTAATACTAATACTAACACTAATACTGGAGACAACTTCATAGAGGACGGGGAATTCAAGTCCCGACATTGTTGAGACATGCTGATGCCCCAGCTGTAGTCGCATTGTCCAGTGAGAGTTACGATAAAGATAGTGTACCGAGATGGAATGGGCTGATGGGTGAAACTGAACTATGCGGAGCATTCCATTCTGCAACTCTAGCTTCTGCTTCTGGTTCGAACAGTCCAACACCCACCAAACTGGGATGATACAATGTAGCAATCTAAGTACCAGCACCAGCACCAGCACCAGCACCAGCACACCTAGTCACTGTAATTATCGTGTGTGAACGGATAATGGACGTCTCAAGTCACGCGTGTGTGCACAATCGGTTGACGAAGCAGTAGTCCAGTGTCCAGTGTAGTGTAGGTCAGTGTACCGGTTTGATGTACGAGGTTGTCGGTACCAGCCGGGACCACCCGTATACGTCTGGTTACATTTATCATCGGCAAAGCGCGTAATTTCCCCTTTGACGCGCCAGCTATTTCTGTCTCTGATGCTTTTCTTGCCCACACCCTGCCCTTCAAGGACCCAGACACCACCAGGGTTGATGAATCCTCAACAAAATCCATAAATAATTATTTTTATCTGCTGTGCGTTTCTAACGCAAACGGAATTAATTGATGCATGCAGAGGATGTTCACATTAAACCGATCGAAATTAATGTCCCCATAGGAACATCAAGATGCTACTCTCCAAGCTGTCTACTGGATTTTCATGTCTTCCTCACTTCTCATGTCGTCTCGTTCTTCTTAGCGGTGGGTCCGAGTCGACGACTCCTTGATTGCCGTTCAATTTACTTGCTAATCTCTTTAAAAAGCATTAGTTTTCAGTTGCTAGTTTGAACCTTAAGCGTCCTGCATGTGTAACGCCAGTTATAGTCAAACCTAGTTGGAATTTTTGATTTCATGGTACTTGGCTTAGATCACTGATCCATTTTGCTGTGTTATTATCCAGCCCGGATACAGTTATTTGGCATTATCTTGACAACTGCTTTAATGAACATGTTTTGATTTGGCTAGACCAAATATTTTAAAGAAAATGTTCAGTGTAATGCCTAGCTCACTTGATTTTTCTGGGAACAACCGAGAATTCATAGATTACCTCCAGAATGCGCGGAAGAAAATAGCTTCCGAATAATTTATAAGACAGAGAAAAGATAGTACATTTCTGAAGAAGAATAAATTAGAGGAAGTGAAATGGGACATAAATTTTTTTACCCAGGTAGTAAAAATGCAGGTTTCAATTACCTGAAAATGGAATGGGAAGAACAGTCGAGGTAATTCAACCGGTGTTAGGTTGCTCTGTTTTGTTGGTTAAAAAAATGTCACGTTGTAACTGGTGTTGAGAGCGATAAATACCGGTCCGGTAAGTCCTCGAATACTCCGCGCTAAAAAATTCCATGATGGAATATGCATATTTCTGATGAAAAATGTCGCTTCATGTTTTGATCCGAAGGTAGGGCGAAAAGAAAAATCAAAATACAAAAAAAAAAAAGTAATAAGTGAAGTATACAAATATGAAATAAAATTGTATTATCAAAAAAATCAATTTTTTATATTGACTAAAAAACAACATTTTATGTCGACTGACATTTTCAAATTTTTTTTTTTTGTTTTTTCCTAGACGACGACTTAGTTTGCTCGGGACTTGGGATGGTTTGCTTTTGTAGAGAGTAAAAGAAGTATAAGGATAAAAATAAAAAGACAAGGTAAGGCATTGTTCGATAACGATTGCCAGCGGCTAAAGCTCACTAGAAAAATGCTGAGACTCTCATGGAATCGAAAATCGTTCCCAAATGTCTCTTTTCACAAGACGAGCTGAATATCTCTCGCTCAAAAAGTAAGGAAGGAAAGATTTAATTTAATGGAGAATAGCGATAACAATCAACTCACGTTATAAGAAAAAAAATCATATTCAACATCTCAATTGAGCTTCCTTTTGTGTTTTCAAATAATACCATGCTTTAATAATTCTTTACATTTTACTTCATTTCATAGCTAATCGACTCGGACAACTTTAGATGAGTTGATCAAATAATCATCAAGAACTAATCATATATTAAGTAGAAATCCAATATTATCGATCATCGATTCACTGGATCGGAACCTAAAAATTCTTCCTCATAATCCTGGAGCAATAATCTTAATTAGAATCTTATCAGGCAAAAAGTATCATCGCAAGGTCAAAGCAGGGAAATGTCCTCCCTACCTTCCTATTTTCTGCTCTGGACTTCTAGTTAAACAGTATAATTAGGTCCATTAAGTACGCAGCATGTACTGTCTCAAGCACGAAACCGCGAAGTGAAAATAAGAGCAGTTAAGCAAGTAGTAAGCCAGAGAAGGGCAAAGCTCTCTTATTGCTCAGGCAACAACATGACATGTGGTCATCCTAGCACTATCTTAGACCTACAATTTCCTAGATGGCTTATCGTATCGGATACTATCTTCGCACGCAAGAGAATTTACAAGGTGAGCAGACTACTGAACTGCCCTGAGAATCATTAAAACAAAGTAACCACTAAATTTTAATATTTATCATTTGAAAACCAAAGTGCTCGGATTATTTCTGTCCCGGAAGTCTTTCTACTTCCGTGTTCATTTATTCTTTATATAGTAGCATCACCACCAGTGTTAACAAGAGTATCGTAATCAGGATATTAGTATCGGTGCAGTTAGTATCGCGGGCAATAAAGCATGCCCAGATGATAGCCCGCAGTGTGATAAAGATATAATTATATTTATAATGTTGGAGAACTTGGCCCTTCTTTCGAATCAGATAACAAGGGGCATCGATGCGTGACACATTAACGGGGAGTTGGCGTCAAAGGGAGCTCGATATCCCCAGGAGGGTGATACTTTGAAGAAGCCGCGATATAAAACGAAATGGTACGCCTGCATCACACTCGCTCGATGTGGGAGGCAAACACGTGTCCTCAGGATCATTAGTGGCCCTGATGGTTGTTACTCGCTGTCTTCTAACGACCCTGTTATTTTATACGACCGGCAGGGAAAGCTGAGGTTTATAGCCACGGCTAATGGACTCTGGTTCAAGTGAGCTGAATTCGAGAATTGATATTAAAGCTCAGGACTGAAAAGTTTTTTATAATTGAGGAGAATTCAACTCTATAACTTGGAAAACGCTACAGGAATAATGCCTAAATGCAAAAAAAAAAAAAAAACATTTTGCTGGGACAAAAGACATGCCATGATAACAAATGAATACGTTAGCATAAGGATAATGAATTACGGTAATCGGAAAAAATAGACCTGGAAAAAATTTTAAAGTTATGAAAAATTCATATTATTTCATTAAAATTATAATAATAATAATAATTGTACATCACGCTTGCAATTTTCCTTAAAAACAAGCACCCCAGAATTATCGCTCCATTTTTAGTTATAAAAAAAAAATAACAAACAATTTTATAATTATTATTATAATTTTTATTTTATAATAATTTTAATGAAGTAATATGAATTTTTCATAAGTTTAATATTTTTTCGTGTCTATTTTTTCCGGGATTCACGAATTACATGTTACGATAACAAAGTTTGAGTTATAATATATAATTTATATGTTATGACAACAAAATAGTTTTGTTATTATAGCAGAATTTTGTAGTTAATTCAAAAAAATATTTTAGTTTAATAAATGAATCGATTTGTTAAAATAACTAGATTACTGTCAGGATGACAAAAATTTTTCGTTCGTTCAACATAAACCAATTAGTGGGTATAATAAATGTTTTTTTTTTTTTAAATAGCTAAATTATTTCCTTCAAATAACTAGCAAAATTTTCAAAAAAAGATTTTTCCAAAATAACTAGACTTTCGAGCTCGAAGTTGTATTTCGAGCTTAAAGAGCTACAAACTTTTCAATAGAAAAGTTTTTGAGCCTTTTAAACTCGAACATTACAGAAAGATCCAGAGATAGCCTGTAGAGTGAACCATATCCAGGATATTTTAATTGTAACAATAATATAAAAGTTATAAATTATAACTTGAATGACAATTTTGGAAAGAAGCTTCTCAGAATTTTAAAACTATTTTTTGGCAACAAAATAAACAGAATAACGGTAAAAAAATCATTATTATGCGTATAAAAGTAATTGAATATTGAATTCTATAAACCAAAGTCTCAATCACGGCGATCTTCAGCAATGGAATGATCTATGATTTATGCTTAAGATTCTCAATGGTCAATTGGGGCTTAATGTGAATTGTAGAAGATAATCCTCAATGATTGATGACGATTTGGAATACTTTGTCTCAATGTTTTAGTAAACGGTACAGAAATGATCCCTATAAGCCATAAAGCATTGAATTCAACAGTCGAAAGTCTAAAACATGAAAATCATTAGCGATGAGATGATCCATGATTTCGTGCTTTGAATGGTTAATGGTCAACTGGAGCTCACTGTGGACTACAGAAGATTGTTTTTCATCTGGAAGCAGAATCCAATTAATTCACTTGACGGTCAACTGTGTCGTGTCAGGAGTATGTAGGGAGCTCGAGTTGTTGGTTGTTGAGAAAGAAGTGGGTGGATTAGTGAGCAAGTAAAATAATTGGTAATCCGAGACTTAAGTACTATACTTCTACTTCTACTACTACTATTACTGTAACCAACATCAACAGGCACAACCTCCACGGGAATTAAGTCCCAGACGACACGAGATGTTGGCGATGTCGGAAGTCTGCGAAAATAAGACGACTCTCTCTTTGCCCAACGTGTTTAGTGTCTAGTCCTTATTGTAGGCCTGAGACAATGCTGGAACCGTTGGACTGTGGGTGTTGCTGGATTTTTATTACCATCACAATGGAGCAAATTCAATAACAAAATACATTTATCGTTATTTTTTAGTTGTTTTTCTGGCTGATCTGTTTTTTGTGTTTTTTAATCTGGAAGTTGAGATCTGTTGTACCGTTGATTTGAAATATTTAATAGGCTTTGCTGTTGAATAATAGAAACCCGCGGGCTTTGTGGACTAATGAATCATCAACGCGCACTGATAGTGTCGGATAAAGCGTAAAGCGTATAAAGCGTCGGTAAATTGACGTGAGAATGGGATAATTTTGAATCGCGCCGAGCAGTGAGCCGTCAGTTGATAGATCAATGGGAGCTGATACGGGAGAAAGAAGGGGCAGGGGGTAGGTGGTGCAAATAGCACCGATAGAGTTAAAGTATATTCACTGTTCTATTACCGATGCATACTAACCGATTCGATTTGCCGTTCCTATAAAACTCTGTTTTAAAATCCTTTATCGGAGCAGTTTAAGCTCTCCCAATTTAGTTTTACGGCTCGATAACGAACCAATCTACCTTTCTCCTCTTCCTATTCCTGAAAGATTATTCTTACTATTTTACTATATCAGGCATTTATTACTGTGGGGCCGTCCGAAGACAAAGAAATTGAAAGTTACATCAATGATTGCTTTTTATCTCGGATCTTCCTGAGCTGCAGGTCTTGTTCAAATCCCAACGAAATTTTAAACGTTTTTTTACATAAATAAATTTTTATTTCACATTTTACTTCTCAATTTTAATTAATGAATATTTATTTACTGGTTGATAAAAAATAAACTCTTCAAACGAAATCATCAAAGATTTTCAAGAAAAAAAAATTGAAAGTTTTTAACCAATTTTTTCGCGAACCGTACTCGCTTCAGCAGGTGCTGAACGGCAGTAATGACAAACACTTAGCATTAAAAATTACAATGTAAAATACTGTAATAACTATAGAATTTAAAAGAAAGTGGTTTTGAAACGGAAGCCGTATTGAACGGATATGCAACAATTTCCGTCTGGTGGTGTCTCCTTGGGGAAGAGAACAATTGGTATTATATTCTGTAATTGCGAGGTTTGCCTGTAAAGTTAAAAGTAAATGACTAGCAAGTTTAACGATCGCCGTCGCCAGTAATAGTTCGGATAATAAACGCACGGTGGCCGAGCGATACATCTTTAGCAATTAAGTGAATCGAGTTAATTTTAAATATTTGCATCGTACTCTACAATATTCAGCGTTATATACTTATTTTATCCTCGACAGCACCCATAATCACCAGTAATCACTCTTAATGCTCAATATTCCGAGGGATATTGTTCCCAATTAGCTTTTTTCACTACCGATTATCTATTGGCAGAAAAAAGGATGTCCAGTTTCGTTTTTTGATGTTTTTTCAAGTAAAATCTCAGCAAAGTTCTCGATCACAAAGACACGGAATTGAGGGACTTTTGCTGTAGCATAATGAGTAAACACACACGCGGTTATTTGCCAGTCACACGTAAGAGAGAAAAATGGTCAAGTGAGTTGGGAAGAGGCTGTGCAGTGTAGTGAATCTAGAGGAAAATAAATAAAAGCAAAAAGAAAAAGGAATAATGCATCGTCGCCTCTGGCTACCGAGGGATATACTGTTAGTGGGCGCAAAAAGCTGAAAAGCTACTAGACGCTGCATTGCCATCACACGGTCGCGTCTGATCGCTTGCCCGGCAAAAAATCCGAGTATTAAATCAACAAGATGATATTTAATGCCTAGAATTCTATTGGGTATTAAACTAATTGCTACATTGATCCTTATCGGTATAACTGTAACAATTGATTTCTTGTGATCTAACAGCCTGAATCAGTTATCATTATCAATTATTGGATTATTTATTTCCCAAGGAAATCTAAAGACGAAAGGGAGTAACGGTACATATTTAAGCAATAGTGCTTTTAAATTTATGAAGCGAGAAAATGGTTGGGATAATTTTAAGATCATAATTTTCTAATATGCGAGGTGGTAATTATTTTAATAACAAAATTGAAGTCAATGCACTGGAAAAAAATGTTTTTTAGGACAATATAGGGCAAGTTGTGCCAACTAATTATTGTGTTGGCATTGGAATAACAAATCATATGTTCTAATAATTAATCTAATTTATGTTGTATCAACAAAATAGTTTTATTATTATAGCAGAACCTTTTAGTTATTTTAACAAAGCAAGGGAGCTGAATTAATAAATCGGTTTGTTGAACCAACTAAATTCTTTCAAAGGGATAACAATTATTTCTTTGATTTAACTAAAAATATTTTGTAGCAGTTACATTAACCAGTTAGTTGGTCAAACAAATTTTGTTGTTAAACTAGCTAAATAATTTTGTTAAAATAACTAATAATAACAAAAACAAATTTATTTTCTAATGCCAATAAATTTATTTTTTTAAGGCAACAAAAAAATTTTTTTATTTTTACAAAATCAGCTAAGTAATGATAACGAAATTAGTTGTAACAAGAAACAGTTATTGTTATTACAAAAAAATGATTGTTGTTAAGACAACAGATTGATTTAGCGATATTACAAACTGATTTGTTATTACAACTTAGCTCACTTTGTTAAAATAACTGATCTATTAATTACTGTAAGCTAACTCATTTGTTACAACTTATTTTTGTTTTGTAATAACAGCTTTCATTATTTAAACATTCATTTTTATAATTGTAACTATACAATTATTATAATTACTTAATAATTACTTAACTTAATAATTATTATTATTATAATTAACAATACATTTTTATAATTATAATTATTTCCGTGTAATTAAAGGGTGCATCAATGATCAATTGTCCGAAGAGTGATTGAATTTTGATGAGGTGGTTCGCAAATAATTTACAAGAACAATTGCAGCACGTTCACTAATTTTAACTAAGTATAACCCTCCAAAAGTTATTAATTGAAAATGGAACGGATGAATGGGTTTTGTTAACTGAATTATGATAAATAATTAGTCAAGTTTTTGGTACAGTGACAATAACAACTTGTTAAAAATTCTGAAAATTTTTTAAAATTCGGTTGTCGAAAGTCGGTAAATCCAATTTAATAGTTTGGTACACAGGTAATGGTTGATCGCTTATGATTTATGTATCGTGTTTTGTTCTGATTTATTGATCCTTACCGAGTTAGTTTGCAGTAACAGCAGCAGGTGACCCGAGTCTCTCGGGATAGGAAGTAACCGGATTCGCAGCACGTATTGCCCCAAAAATAAACTTTAGATAAAAAGGATTTGTAAAGAGTAAAAATGGATAAGATAGTTACCTTTATGGGAAATAACACTACACCTCAGAGAGAGGAAAAGGAAGCAATGCTCAGAAGTTTTCTGAGTGAATGAAATGGTTAAAATGCAGCAGTGTGTATTGAATACATGAATTTTCTCCTCAGAAATTCAGATGCGTGGAATTTAATACTTAGCACATAATATTATATAATATGGGCGAAGTGAAGCCTTGAGTGCTGAAGAGGCTTTTGAATTTTTCTAGAGCGTTACTGAGTTTCTGGTATGTAAGAGATCGATTGGACACATCAAAGGTGAAAATATTTCAACCAAGGTACCAGAAGGAGTTCGTTCTAGATAAGATGAAATTCCTCTCTGCGGTTTCGAACGAATAAACTTTAAGCTTATGTTGTAAGAATTATGAGACAACTAAAAAATTAAACTCTTTTTTATCTTTTTCGTCACTGCTGGAATAGAAAAACTCTCCGACCAATTACATTACATAAAAAAAAACTTTGGCAGGAAAACATAAGATATGTTACAGTAACAAACGGATAACGAATCTTATGTTATGATAACAAAGTCCAGGTTGTAGTAATTAATTTATATGTTATAGCAACGAAACAGCCAAATTATTTCCTTCAAATAACTAATAATTTTGCTCGCAAAATTCTCAAAAAAATTTTTTTTCAAGACAGTAACTAGATTTTTGAGCTTGAAGAGCTATAAACTTTACAATAGAAAAGTTTTTGAGCGTTTTGAATTGGAATATAACAGGAAGTTCCAGGGATAGCCTGCAACGTGAACCATACTCACATGCATAAAAACGATTTTGTTGAAATAACAAAAGACGGGATAACTGAAAAATATGTTGTGGTAACAAATGAGTATAGTTATAACAACAAATCCATTAGTTGCATTAACAAAATGTTTCAAGTTGTACTAACAAACCAGTTTGTTAAATCACAAAATAAATTTGTTGCTCTCTAACAAAATCATTTTGTTACTGTAACAAAGTGATTTTGTTGCAATAACAAAATTAATTTGTTGCTTTTTAAATGTATTCTTATAAAATTTACTGTAACAAATTTATGTGTTATTCCAACAAATTCTTATTGTTATTCTTAAAAATACTCTTTATTACTTCAACAAATTATCTTCATTACTCCAATAAATTCTCTTTGAATAAACAAACTGTTTTGTTGTTATAACATATCAATTACTTGTTATAATCTAAATTTTGTTATTTTAACACCCCTCTGTTAACATAAATTCATTTGTTACAGCAACATATCTTAGATTATCTTAACAAAATTTTTTTCTGCGAGCAGGATTTTTTAATTGTTACAGTAATAAAAAAATTGTAAATTATAATTTTAATGACAATTTTGGAGAAAAATTTCTCAAAATTTTACAACTATTTTTGGCAACAAAATCATTTTATTAGGGCAACTGATTAATTTTGTTACATAACAAACTGATTCGTTATTACAACTTGACCAATTTTATTAAGGAAACTAATGGATTTGTAGCTGTAAGTATACTCATTGATTACTACATCATATTTTCCAGCTATCCGGTTTTTTGTAATTTTAACAAAACCGCTTTAATGCGTGTGTACATTTTTCAAAAGAGATTGTCGACTAATAATTTTTTTGACTCTCTTAAGAATTTTACCGTCAGCGATTTTTAGTGTATTTAACTTTTTAATCAATTTTCGCCTTTTACAATATGATAACTAACAGGAAAATTTTTTTAAAAACGTATAAAAATTTTTTTCTCATTTTTATATTTAATCATATATATATATATATATATATATATATATATATATATATATATATATATATATATATATATATATATATATATTTATTCGGCCGGACACGAAAGTTGGTCACATAAAAAAATTTTTTACGGAAAGTAATAGATTTTTAAATCGTTCAAAATTGTAACCTCTGAAGTCAATCAAGAATCTTAGCGTTAATCTCATAAACTAGCAGACACTGAAAAAAGGCAAACCAGGTCGTTAAGTCAACATACTCAATATAATACACTAGTTCTTTAGGTAGCGTACGAGTCTAGACCAATTACCTACATACTTAGACGCTTACAGTTAAAGCTTATCCCGGTTTTCAGTTCCTTCGTCAGTAAAAACGCGTTGTGTCAAACGCCTTCGTGTCAAGCAAAGAGATCGCAAGAAGATCCGGTATCTTTTGAGGAATGCAAAAAGTCCCCCCTCGAAATTTCGACATTTAATCGCCAGAAATTTAGTACCCGCGAACAAGTTATCATTACTCGGTTTAAATCATCCAGACTGTAGGTAGTCAAATACCTCATCCGTGAGGTAAATAATGCCCCATAAATCCTGGGATTCATGACAGCCTGAGAGGTAAAGCAGAGGTGACGATACCTAACTTTAGTACCGCTAAAATTACTCCGTATAATTGCTCAGTCAAGACTTGGTCCTCGAGAGCGGGAGCAGTTATATTAAACACTACATTACTCAGAGCAAGAGCAAGAGCATTGAACAGAAACAGCATCAGCATCACCACCAGACCGACTACTGGGTACAATTATCGTTGCAGACTCTCTCGGTTGGGGTACACGTTTGCTCGAGATGTTGTTATTGCTGGTGGGTCATTACGCTAACGCTTCCACGGGTTTGTTGAGTTGCTCAAAAAAATGTAACGAGAAATGGACTATGCGGAACTGAAGCTAGGTATGTGCTATATTTGGCTGTTGAACGTCTATTTTCGAAATTTTTGTTGATTGGATTGTTTTAAGTAGAAATAACAGCAATCACATGATTAGGTACTGCTCAAAAATACAGCAGTGCTGCGCGCTTACTAAGAAAAAAATATACATTAGCTTCTTGAATTTAATGTTACACTGAAAAAAAATTAGAAAAACGATTGACCTTAAAGGCCATCCCTGTAACTTCCCACTAATTCTATACTTGAGCGCTCAAAATTGCACTTATTACGTTTTTGAGCTCAGAAATATAATTTTCGTATAATTTTGAGCTTTTCGAGGTCAAAAGTCTGCACGCAGAAAAAAAATTTTGTTAAGATAACGTAAGATATGTTGTGGTGACAAATGAATTTGTTAACATAGGGATAACAATTTATAAGTTAAAATAATAAAATTTAGGTTATAACAAAGTTATTGATATGTTATAACAACAAAACAGCTTCGATACTATAGCAAAATCTTTAAGTTGATTCGACAAAATACTTTAGTTGGCATAACAAATTTTTTTGTTGAAACAGCAAAATCATGCTATTAAAACAACAAAGAGAAGTTGTTAGGGTAACAAAGACAATTTATTAAAGTAATTAAGAAAATACATAATTTAAAAATATGCTATAATCAGCTATAGCTGATTTGGAAAATATTTTAGCAACAAATTAGTTTTGTTACTGCAACAGAATCATTTTGTAACAGCAACAAAGTCATTTTGTGACAGCAACAAAATGATTTCGTTAGGGCAACAAATTAATTTTGTGAATTAACAAATTGGTTTGTTAGTACAACTTGAAACATTTTGTTAATGCAACTAATGGATTTGTTGCTATAACTACACTCATTTGTTACCACAACATATTTTTCAGTTATCCCGTCTTTTGTTATTTCAATAAAAACGTTTTATGCGTGTGGTAGAAGTTTAATAAGACGCTATTTTTTGAATTTTCAAACCACAATAACTTATAAATGAACCGCTTTTCTCGCGGTTGTCGGCATTCGACGCAGTTTTTTGAGCCTTATAAAGAATCTTTAAGATTTTCACAACTTAAAAAAACCCCAACGTGCCACTGCCAACAGTTAAAGTTGGCGATGAGATCACAGCAGTTAAAACCGACTTTAAATAATAATTAATTAAAAAAAAAAAAAAAAATTTGTTGGTGAACTTGCTAAATAATTTTATTAAAATAACTAATCATAACAAAAACAAATTTATTTTGTTGTGTCAACAATTTTTTTTTTTAAGCAGCCAATAAATTCTGTTAGTTTAACAAAATCAGCTAAGTAATGTAACAAACACATACTGTTATTAAAAAAAATAATTGTTGTAAAGACAACTGATTGAGTAAGCGGCATTAAAAACTAATTTTTTATTGCAACTTGGCTTACTTTGTTAAATAACTAATCAATTTATGACCATTAGTAAACTCATTTATTACAACAATTTTTTGTTATCGCTATTTTAATAAAATTATTTTCATGTATGAATATACTACAAAATTTTTTCTCACGATATTTTCCAGCTGATTTTTTAAATGAAGTGAAAAAAAAAGGAATTTATTCGTTTTTCAATTCTATAGTTCGTTGCAATTTTGATTAAGACAATTTAATAATTAAATGAAAGCTAATAAAAATATCTAACAGTTATTTAGAAAGTTGATTGAACTTAGAGAAGTTTAAGTGCAAGACGTGTTAATTATCGTCGATGAAAATGCATAAAGAGTTGGTGAGGGTGTAGTTAAACCAAGCTGAATCTGAAGTGCACAAATATGAGTTGAGAGCGAGAGCAAGATCGAATGAGTAGTGTAGAGTCTAATGAGTAAGGTACACCAATTAAAATGTAGTTGGTAATTAAATAAGGTTGATGAGTGGCGAATGGAATTCCAAGCTAGTACTGGTACCAGCTCTGGCGCTACAACTTGTTCGAAAAGGATAACTTGTTACTGCATCGAAGTTCTTATAATTACAGGAAAACAACTATAATTGCGTGGCTTAGCAACCTCGCAAAAGACGACTGACTACGTGAATTCCGACGACTGTGAACCTTCGTTTGTTGAAGCGACTGAAAATTGTTATCTTGTTATCACTTTTCGAGTTCTTTGAGGATTTTAATAATAATCGGTCATAATTTTCGTTTACTATGGCCACATGCTGTTCGATAATGGACTTTTATTTATCTTTACCATTAAGCAAACGCTTTTGTAATTGTTATTTTTTAATGGCCGGAAAAGTAATTACGTGATAGTTATACGGGGTTGTTTCAGTAGTAGTGAAAATTTTATTATAACTGTGATTAGAACTTACTTGTTATTAAAATTATTTGGACGTGAAAATGCTTACCTGGAACAAAAAAAAAAGTTTTCTATTAAAACGAGCTTTTTCTGATATATTAATAAAAAATTACATTTACTTAGTCCAAGAAAAATATTTTTTAGATATTAATTTTCAAGACACTCTGTTGCTGAATTCGAGAATTAATCTTGAATTCTAAGTTCTGATTTCTTGATTCAAAAGAATGTTATCTATAGTCGATACAAAAAAATTTTTAACCAACAATTTTTAAAAATTAAAAATAATTTCGTTTTTTTTTTTTTTTTTTTTTTTTTTCAAGAACTCAAAATTCTTAGTTTAATAGAAAATTTCTTCATTAAAAATAGTAAAAAACTCTTTTAAAATAACTTTCTGATAAGAAAATTAATTATGCTTGAATGTCTTTTGGGAATTTTTGGAAAGATTCCTGACTGAGAAAATAAAGAATTGTTAGGATTATTTTTTATTTATATTTTTTATCGTGTAAGGTAAAAGCCCCAATAGATGATCATGTACCAGTATATGATCACTACATGTATTTGTATACCTATATTTATGAATATAGATATACAAATACATGGAGTGATCATACACTGGTACGTGATCATCTATTGGGGCTTTTACCTTAGGGTGAAATTTCTCTGAAAAATTTTTCGCTCATTTGAAAGTTTGAATGATTAAAATTTAAAATTGAACTTTTCAAATCAATAAAACAGAATTTCTGAAGTAAAAGTGAAAAATCGGAAATATACTTTCTGAATCCAGTAAATTTATTTTTTTTTAATGACACAATTAGTTAATCTAGCACTTTAAAAAATTCTTCTACTGCGGACGTTAAAAAGTGATGTAGCTCAACAATTATCAAAGTCGAACTCATATAAAATCCAAAGCCAAAAAACACTTTAAAACCCTTTTCGGTTTGGTGGTCTGTTTGATATTTATAAATTCACATTGTAACCACTTTCTGCCTTGAATATTGAGTCTTATAATCCTCGGTAGAGCCAGGTTTATCTTGCGGCGTATGAACCAGTAACCAGTAACCAGTCCATGTTGCTCGTAGCTTGTAGCGAGATACGTATATAGAGTAATATAAATGCAAGAGAGGGCTTTAAAAGTTCCTGCGGCCAGCCATACCAGCGGACTAGTCTCACCACCGAAAGATTATTAAATAGAAGGTTCAAAAAAATTCCAAAACTCCATAAAACTTCGTCCAGCTTTCGCGCTCATGCCAAAAAAAGCCATTCAAAATAAAAAATATAATTTGGTAATTTAATTACATAATTAGTTCCCTTCTGGACGAAGAAAGAAAACTATTTACCTTTAATTTATACAAATTGCTCTAGTATAACTTATACCGGATCTGGATACGGCCTCGTACTTTCCACCACGAAAAATTCATCAAGCTTTCTTAGCATTTAAATCCATTTCTCGGCTACAAAGATCCAATTTAAAGTTTTAATTCCGCAACCTTTCTTCCTATATTTTAAATCTTTCTTGGGCAAGTTTAATGGATTTGTGAATCAATAAAAGTCTCGAGTCTTGAGTTGCTTTTTTATCACCAACCAGTTACTACACACGGAAAAAAAAGAATAGTTGTATTTCCAATGGAGAATGATAATAACGTTATGAGAAATAGTACTTATGGAAATTCCGGCACTCGAGCGAACTCCAAAGTTGCTGGATTGATAGAAATTTGTGGTAAGAAATTTGAAAAAAAAATCAAAATATGTACTAACTTAAAAAAAAAAAAAAATTTTTTTAGTACAAATCTCAAAGGCATATAAAAATATTTTTTTCTTTTACATCTTAGGATTGTTAAAAATATAAAAGTATACTGAAATAATAATAAAAATAGTTATTGAAGGTTTGAACTTTTGGCTATGGAAGTTAAAAAATTTCAAATTTGGTCACAGGTATTCAAGACAATAATTTCAAACTACGTTATTGATTTTAGTTGAACGTTATTTCGTCCTTTTATTAGGACTTCTTCATAACAAGACGAAACGTACAACTAAAATCAATAACATAGTTTGAAATTATTGTCTTGAATACCTGTGACCAAATTTGAATTTATTTACATTTTCTGGACGTGATTGAGATTTTAAGGATAAAAAATTTTTTGATAAAAGCTTGATTTTTAAAAATCTACACTGAAAAAAAAGTATTTGATAATCAGAATATCAGGTGTTTTGATCATCAAAATACCACGTATTGTGATTATCAAAATATAATTCAGTTCAAGACCTATACTCTGCGCAGTAATACTATAATATATATGCGCTGTCACCGCCATCAACGTTTTAACACTGTCAGTCTGTTCATTTGATTTATGCACTGGTAAAAATAGAATTCAACCAATATTCATTATGGTAGTTTGAAAAAAATTTATTATTACACTTTTAATGTTTATTTTTATTTGTTTTGTTAGTTTTATAAGTCAATTGATTTGTGTCAGTAAAGTGAGGTTATAAACATGTAATAGTCTGTTATATTGGTATACTGATCCACAGATTCGGTAGAATCTGGCGCCAAGTTCCGTTCAAATCCGTTGTCAACGGAGCGCCAGACTACCGACTGTGTTTACTGTAAGCAGAACGGTATTTTGAGGTTGCAAAATTTTATTTAATTCTACGGTACTTTTTTTTCCTAAATTGTATATTATAACAGTAATTCATACTTTATTTTACTGTTATTAATTAATTATATTCACTTATAACAATTAATCTACTTGAAATTACTAAATTTAATCAGCACAAACTATAGCAACGCAAAAATTTCGATCCTGACTTTTTTTCGATGGGCAAAGTGATCTGCCACAGACTAAATAATTCGAGAATGCATAGTAACCCTTCATTAGATGGGAAACTACAGTTAAAAAAAGATATTTCACAGCTTGCATCTACACCCACCAGGGTGCGCTGGAATTATTTTTACATAAACTGTAGCTTCAAGAGGATAGTTTGCTATAAAAAATGCAGCCAACGCGAGATTTAAGTTGGTACCAATTGTAAATTTTTATTATAATTACAAAAAATACTAAAATCTGAACAAAAACAGTTTCACTGTAAAAAAATCGCGCCAAGTCCACGTTCATAAGACTATTAAGAAAAAAAAATTTGTTTTTTTCTTTACAAAAAGATATAAAATAAAAAAAAATTAAAAAATCCAAGTAACCGATATAATTGTTTATGATTTTCGGAAATTAAAAAAAATTTTGTTGTAAATTTAAAAATAAAAAAAAAATTTTTGGAACGTACTTGGTGTGCGTCATTGTGTATTTCAATTTTTTTAAAGTCTAGTAAATAAATTTTACGAATTTCATTAAAAGTAAAATATTTTGCATCCGCGCACATTAACTAGTTTAAGCGCAAAGTTATATAAAATAAAGATAAAATAATTTCTAATGTTAGCCCATTTAATTTTAAGAATCCTTCAAATAAAATGGGCTTACATAAAAAAATTTGTTTTTTTCATTATTTCAGTAATCGTCCACATTCCTGAAGGTAATTAAAGAAAAAAATGAATTTATACGCTCTTTTGGCATCTGAACACGATCAATTAGAATAGTAAATATTACCATTTTTTATTTACCGTGGATTTTTCATTGATAAAATAATTTATGTTAATGGTAAACAAAATCCATTAGCGAATAAAATTATTCCAGCATTTATTTAAAAATAATGAATTTTTGTGCAGTCGCGATTCAAAATTGGGTCACTGTGTTATTACTAATTAATTATGTTACTTTATCGTGGTATGTATGAGGGAATGCATAAAAAAAAATAAAGTAAAATAAAAGATAAATAAATAGAGTTAAGTAAATGCGAAGTTAATTATATATGTGCCGTTAGACATTAATTTATTTGCTGGTATTCCAGGGAATGGAAGTATTAATGTATTCTGCGTCTAGCATATTCAGACGTAACTATTATATTCTAACATAATAATATCGTAATGTGCTAGCTCGTGTTCAGGATTATGCTCAACTATATGTATATGTAGACTGGGGTACAGTCAGGCGCGATGTACATCCGTTCGTTTTTATGGATACTAGCTGCGAATAATTAGTGTATTAAATACAACCAAGCAAAAAGACATTACACATTTGTACGTCTTGTGCTGGCTATTAAATATTTATAATCTCGTTTTATCATTTAGTCATCTACTTTATTGACTCATCTGAATACTTAAATGTACTTTAATAAGATTGTTAATTAAAGCTTTTTATTTACTTATTTATGTATTTGTGGAATTTATAAATCTACTGTTGTCTCGACAATTTTTCTTAGTCAAAAGTTTAACGATTACTTATCTTACATTTGTGAGAATTTTTATTGCAAAAATTTCGGATAAATATATTTTTATTTGAAGTAGTTAAAATTCAAAGAGTTATGCGTACGATAATATGTATGGAAGTAAAACAACGATTTATTAATGTCGCGGATAAAAGTTTATGCTTCCTTGAAACAACAATAAAATTTAAGGATTTTAAAAACTGTCGGTGGAAAAAACTTTAAGAGTGGAAAGAACGAGATTGGAAGGACTGACATTAATAATAGTAGCGGTTGAGTGTTTTTTTTTCTTTTTTTTGTAAAATTTATTGCGGAAACTTTAATTGTTTTTAGGTAAAATTTTAAATAGGTTTTATTTAGTCAAAAGGTAAGTTAACGTCTTCAATTTGATAACAAATTTATAGAAAAAATATTTCGTTAAAATAATAAAAGATAAAATGAAAGAAAAATATGTTGTAGCCAAGTTTCAATAATAAATCAATCTGTTTTCCTAACAATAATAATTTTGTTGTTAAATTTATAAGTGGTTGTAACGGATCTTTAATTGAGCTTGAACATCTGCATTAAAATTCATCATATTTGTCGTTAGATGACATTACACCTCCCGCCTGTTTTCGTTATAGTCTCGATTTCAATGATCACAGCGTTTAATAGAAAATTTGGAGCCCTTTTTCAGATATTTTTACATTTATAAAAATGATTTTGTTAAAATAAAAAAATACGGGATCACAAAAAAATATGTTGCAACAACAAATATGTATACTTATGTTAATATATTGATTATTTTAACAGGAAGAGCAAAGTTTCAATAACAAATTACTTTGTAATACCGTTTAATCAATCTGTTGTCTAAACAACAATTATTTTGTTGGAATGACAATAGGGACATTCCATAATGACTGGTGGGACATTTGACTCTGGAATTCCATCAATTATAAGCTATAATTACGTGACTGAAACTTATACTATAGTAAAATTCATCTTATAATATAGAAGAATAACTAATTAACAACATCCCTTTGTCAAAAACCTCGATTACTTTTTAAGTTTCTCGTAATTATCATTTGACTGAGTGTAACTGCTGGGACATCGAAAAATCTTTCTCTTTTACCGCGGCATACTTAAAGTCCAATTTCAGTTCGACCACTAAACTTTTAAAAAATACTTCCTTTTCAATACAAAATTCATCCTACGAACATTCAATATTATGAAGAATTAGACTGATTACCTACTGAGAAGCAATTAAAAAATTTTTTTTATTGCGACTGGTGGGACAGGCATTTGTGACTGGTTGGACAAGTACAAAATGTGTACATAAAGTTGTTTATCAAGAAGACTTTTATATTATTTCAACCTTAGAAACATTATTGTTTATATATTTAACTATAAATTATTTAGGATAAATAAGAAAAACTAATTAAAAAACACAAATAAAGGATTTAGCATGCTGACATGATCTTGATAAACTTAGGTGTTAATTAATAACGAATATAAAAAAATTTGTTCCTAAAACTATAATAATAAATATGTTAGTTAATAAAAAACATAAAATTAATTTGTTCTTAAAACTATTAAAACAACATTTGACCCGGATACAAGTTAGTACGGCTAAAAAGTTACTAGAAGAAAAAAATCGATTTTCTTATTGATTAAAAAATTTTTTTTAAAAATTAGTAAAATATAGACTTTTAATAATAAAATAGAACTAAATTAGAATGAATTAGAGAAATTTTTTAATTTTAGTCACACGCAGAAAAAAATTTTGTTAAGATAACCTAAGATATGTTGTGGTAACAAATGAATTTGTTAACATAGAAATAACAAATCATAAGTTGAAATAACAAAATTTAGGTTATAACAAAATCACTGATATGTTATAACAACGATAGAGTTTTGTTACGTTAGCAAAATCTTTAAGTTGATTCGACAAAATACTTTAGTTGGTATATCAAATTTTTTTGTTGGAACATCAAAATTATGCTATTAAAATAACAAAGAGAATTTGTTGGAGTAACAAAGACAATTTGTTAAAGTAATCAAAAAAATACATAATTTAAAAATATTCTATAATCAGCTATAGCTGATTTGGAAAATATTTTAGCAACAAATTAGTTTTGTTATTGCAACAAAATCATTTTGTAACAGCAACAAAGTCATTTTGTGACAGTAACAAAATGATTTTGTTAAGGCAACAAATTGATTTTGTGAATTAACAAATTGGTTTGTTAGTACAACTTAAAACATTTTGTTAATGCAACTAATGGATTTGTTGCTATACCTACACTCATTTGTTACCAGAACAAATTTTTCAGTTATCCCGTCTTTTGTTATTTCAACAAAATCATTTTATGCGTGCATTTTCCCATTTTGCATGGAATGCCCCAATAATTGTTTGTTGTTACAACCAAGTTATTTCGTTACCATTACTAAGCTGATTTTGTTAAAATATCAGAATTTATTTGTTGCTTAAAAAAAACTGTTGACACAACAAAATAAATTTGTTTTTGTTACTATTAGTTAATTTAACAAAATTATTTAGCAAGTTCAACAACAAAATTTGTTATACCAACTAGTTAACGTTACTGCTACAATATATTTCTAGTTAGACCAAAAAAAATATTTGTTATCTCTTTGAAAGAATTTAGTTGGTTCAACAAACCGATTTGTTAATTCAGCTACCATATTTTGTTGAATTAACTAAAGGGTTCTGCTACAATAACAAAACGGTTTTGTTGATATAACAAATAAATTAAATTAGCTATTATTACCTATGTTTAGTTATTTTGACATATGATTTGCTAATCCTATGTCAATACAATAATTTGTTACCATAACTTGTCTTATGCTGTCTTAACTAAAATTTTTTTCAGGGTTACTACAGAACTTTTAATACCGATTTTGCAGCAATGATTTTCTAAGTATAAAACTACTTTTTCATTTTAAAGTATGTAAATCAAGCTTTCCAATGCTAAAGATATCCTCTCAACAAAACACGCTTAATAAAATGCATACATTCATATGACATTTCATTTAGCTAACAATCTTCACCTTCGGCAAAGTTTACTCAAAGTCTAATTAACAAGTTTTTAACATTATTACTTTGGATATATATATATATATATATATATATATATATATATATATATATATATATATATATATATATATATTGATAATTATATAATTAGTTGGTGTGGAGTTGGGTTGGTGTGCAAATGAGGCATATTGTATATGTCTTATTGAATTCCCTGAAAATCCGGTCCCGGTAGAATTCTATTCTCAGTTCCCAGCTCCTACTCGGGCTCTTTTGGCTTCCCCTTCTCCAACCCCTGCTGTCCCACTCTTTCTTAAGTTTCTGCATGTAATCTAATGCGGAAATAATATATCAAAGAGGGTTTAACACATGCTGATTAGACCTCGCAGAGTTAAAAGCGATTTGCTGGGATAAAGACGAAAGATTCTCCGAGAATGAGAGGGAAAAATGAGCAATAAGCTAAGTCTAGAGTGAATTAGAATCGTGCTAATTGAAAACAAGGTAAACTACTTGGGCCTCCAATAGATGTATAAATGCCAACATCTATTACTCTGATTACAACATTACATTTATTGTTATAATCATAATTTATCATTATTTTTACCTCCACAAATAAGTTTCCAAAGAAAATATTATAAAGAAACAAAAAGTGTATAAAAATATTTTAAATATATGTGAAAAATGTATTTTAAACAGCTAATTTATGACAGATTTTTGTATATTGATATATTTCAATGGATAATTTTAATAATTTTTTTTCATGATTTTTTCATTATTATTATTACATTATCTGAATTTAGAAAATGAAAGATAAAGCAATGTTGTTATTCGAAGACAACTTTATAAGTTGATAAATTCATAGCGTCGGAGTTTAAGAAGTTTGTCGGATGGTTGTTTGAAGTAATAAAATAATTTAAATTTAAAAATGAATTCAAAATTAGTGAATTACTATTTTAAAGAGGTAACTAAATGAATTCAAACATTAAAATAAAAAAAGAAATTTTATTCGTTTTGTGTTGTAACGTTCCGTTTGTTACTCGAAAAACAAGAGTAAAAGTAATTTCAATAGTCTGTTGGAACGTATTCAAGGTAAAGAACCCAGAGAATTGGATTACGTTGAGAAGATGATGGCGAAGAAGGGAAAGAAAGAGAAGGACAAGACGGCGATTAAGAAGAAGAAGGAAACGCAGAAGGAGAAGAAGAAGACAAGAAAGAAAAAATTTAATTCATCGGCAATTCAAATTATACTGAGATCCGTTGAAGGAAGTGTTGAGAATTACGCGTCAATTATCCTCTTTCCATTAGCATTCGAAACAGTTTCATTCATTTTTTTATTCAATTACTAAACTAAGTCGTTTGAATGAATAACTTAATCACTGCTTGTTTACAGTTTAATAAGAAAAATTATTAAATTCAAGATCACTAGCAAAAGCTGGTTAAGAAAATTTAACAAAGAAAAAATATGTTATCTCCTTCAATTTCAAAAAGTTCTCAAGAGGTTGAAAACATAAAAAACGATCATTTGAAAGCCGAAATGGAAGAAGATTTTTCAGAGCTTTCAAATTTGCAAAACGATGCAGTCATCTACGTAGAATTTTTTTTTATTTTATTAAAGATTGTAGTAAATTTTACTGAGCATGTAAGAAAAAATTTAAACATTGATTGATTTCAATGGTGCAGTTTTCCCAAAATTGTAGATATGAATTTGTGAAAAAATTGACTAGATCACAAGTGATTAGTATGCATACATTAACGAAACTCAAGCTAAAGCGATTGCAAGTATCAGCGGGTTGATTCGCAATTTACAAGACATATGCCAGCAAACCCAATAAAGGGTATAACCCTTCACTGAATAGTTAGTTTCGCCGGAGTACGAAATTACAACGGAAAGGGAAGTACCCTGATGACGCTAGACTTAAATTGAATTTATCTTCCGCTCGATCGAGAGTCACATCCGCTTAGAATCGAGACAGGATATCATGAAAACGTGATTCGAATCATTCTCTTTGAAGAAAGAACCTAATAAAACGTTTAGAGTTTGCCTTTTATAAATCTTTTATGCCTCACTATTGCCTAGAGAAATGAAAATAAAAGACTTGTTCGTTTGTTTATTCCGTTATTCAGTTCGATAAATAGTGAAATTGGCTTATTCTAAAATTGGCAGTAAGCCCTGTTTGAAAATTGGTTCCGCGCTCTTTCATCCTGGGTCAAAAAATTCTGCAACCAAAAATCCCTTATAAAATATCCTTATTACAAAAGGGCCTATGACAAAATATCATTTTACAAAATCATCATTATCATCATCATCACTAGTTGACAAATTCAATCATCATAAGATATAATATAAAAAAAATCTTATTTTAGGATATTTTGTCAAGAAATGTTTTATCGAGGATTTTTTGTACTGAGGATATTTTGTCGGGGATTTTCTTGTCTCGGAATAAAGACGCGCATTACATGAAAAACAGCAATGACATGTTTGCATTCACTTAGACTACAAAGGGAGGAAGGAGGCTACAAACACACCCTGTTCGTGGTGCAGAGCTATTAATTTTTTGAAGCTTCTTTCTTTCCAGGAAAAAATTATAATCTAGGTGAAGGTAGTTTGCGGGATAGCGATGCATTGTCCATCTATTCTCGTTAGTTCTTTATCTGTTAGCTTTTCTTCGTCTAGAAATTCTAAGGGTGGGGTCTCAGGCCAGCAAGAAACCCCTATATTTTTATAATGGGGCAGGGTGGCTTTCAACTGAGAATAAAACTCAACGATCAATTTACCAAATTTGCCTTTTCATGCATGCTGGAGACGATCTCGAGTACCCACCCAAAAAACATTACAAAATATTCAATTAAATTGCTGAGCAAGAAACCTGAGAAGAGGAAAAAACTGTAATTGCATTCAAGAAAAAAGGTTAGTACTAATGGAATTAAAGGTTTGCGCTGCTGTAGATCCAATTACTGGTTAATTGTTTGTCTATTGGAAGACAAATCATTGATTCTAGGGTGAGATTTTTTAACTTCCCGCTAAGAAAATCGAAGATTTTCAAAAATCGGGAAGTAATTGTATTCACCCCGTTTTACAAAAATCGAGTTTTCATCATATCTCGACGTTTGAAGGTCACAGGAAGCTTCCCTGACTATCCCCGCGAGGTTGTCACTATGTCTGTATGTGTGTGTGTGTGTGTGTGTGTGTGTGTGTGTGTGTGTGTGTGTGTGTGTGTGTGTGTGTGTGTGTGTGTGTGTGTGTGTGTGTGTGTGTGTGTGTGTGTGTGTGTGTGTGTGTGTGTGTGTGTGTGTGTGTGTGTGTGTGTGTGTGTGTGTGTGTGTGTGTGTAAGTATGTGAATCGCTTATAACTTTTGAACGATTGAACCGATCGGAATCTACCAAACGGCGTTCTAAAGAGTTCCCACAAACTTAGATTTCCTATGAATTTGAATCGATTCGGACCGATAGATTTTGAGAAATCTCAAAAAAAATCGGAAAAAATTTTTTTTTTGAAAGTGGTTTTTTTGGAATAACTTTTAAACGGCTTCATCGATCAACTCCAAAAACTAATCCGCTTTTGAGCTTGAAAAACCACGTCGATCACCGCTAATCCGGTCAAAATCGGTTGATTCGTTCGAGAGATAGCGTGAACCGAAAAAAACAAAATAAGTGTTTTTTTCACATAACTTCGATATTTCTTTTCAGATCGTTTTTGGTGAAATAGAATAATTTTTAGAGCTCAAAAAACCACGTCGATCGCCGCCAAGAATGTAATAATCGGTCGATTGGTTTGAGAGATATCTTTGACGAAATATTTGGAAACAAGGATTTTTCAACATAACTCCGACATTTTTTGGAATAACTTTCAAACAGCTCTACCGATCGATTCCAAAAACTAATCAGCTCTCAACATGAAAAAACCACGTCGATCGCCGCCGGTCCGGTCGAAATCGGTTCATTCGTTCGTGAGTTGTCGTTGACGAAAGAAAACCGAAAAAAGTGTTTTTTCAGAATTACTCCAAAATTCCTGGTTTGATCAAACTAAACTTACAGATTCTTCATGGGGCTTAAAAAATTGCGTCGAATGCTGCCAACCGCGTAAAAATCGATTCATTTATTCAAAAGTTATTGCAGTTTGAAAATTTGAAAAATTGTGTTTTATCAAACTTCTATCAGACTTTTGAGCTCGAAAAGCTTAAAAGCATAGAAAAGCTATCCCTTTAAGCTCAGAGAACTCAAAACAACACATAAATTTTATTTTTGAGCTCGGAGAGCTCAAAAACATCATTAGTGCTATTTTAAGCACCTAGGTATGAAATTAGCGGGAAGTTGCACGGATGGCCTTCAGGTCTACCATTTTTCTAATTTTTTTTGTGTGGTTTTTTGTTTGAACAATAAATTATTGTATTATCTATCTTAGTTAAATAAATTAATTACTATTAATTGCAATTATTTTTTTAAAGAAGAAAAAAAAAATAGGCACAAAAAATATGACAAAAATGAAATTAAGAGAAAAAATTTGAAATTTTTTGTTCTGTTGGTAAGTGTCCTTTATTTTTAGCAGCACGTGCGAGGCAGCTGCTAACGAGACAGTTCCCATCCTCAGGATTTAAGCCCGTAAATTTTTCTCGTTACGCTAACACAAGGACCTTGGTTATGCTGGTATGAAATACGGCTGCAGGGATGTATCAAGTGTCCTCTAACCGCAAAATTGTAATGAAGGATTGTTCGACAAAGATTCTCTCATAATTGTACAGCCACATGTTCGTATGACTCCACGAATCTCCGAGTGAGTGAATAAAAGTTTCTCTGTATGTGTGTAAGTCTGTGTTTGCTACAGAAGGGGCTTCATGAGTTTTACGAGGTTCACTGCAACGGTTAAGTGACCCGACTAGACACCCATCAACGCCTCGGACAACCCGCACGCCACCCGCACGCCTCAGTCTTCTTCGTTCCTTTTCCATTCAAGCCGTCGGTATTTTTTATACTAACTACTCATTTCTTCTCTCACGTGTCTTTTCCGCTTGAATTTTATTTAATGTCAAGCTGATCAAGATCCCGGGAATTTATGCGGATAATTAATGCACCTGGGAAATTCACACTTCAAATTACATAACAATGGATTGTCTTATTCATATTCAAATTCTCTTATTTCGTCATTCAATAATTCTATTATTGCTTTACTGTTTATCATTTTACCTAAAAAAAAAAAATCAAAAGAAATTTGAAAAAAAAATTAGGATGACGGTTGACCCTAAAGGCCATCCCTGCAACTTCCCGCTCATTTTGTTCTTAAGCGCTCAAAACTATACATTACGTTTTTGAGCTCTTCGAGCTCAAAAATATTATTTTTGTATCAATTTGAGCTCTTCGAGCTCAAAACTCTATAGCAGTTTAATAAAATACAATTTTTTGAATTTTCAAACGGCAATAACTTTTGAATGATTGAACAGATTTTCACGCGGTTGGCGGCATTCGACGCAGTTTTTGAAGCTCCATGAAAAATTTTTAAGTTTAAATCGATCGAGCCAGGAATTTTGAAGTAATTCCGAAAAAACACTTTTTTCGGTTTTCTTTCGACAACGATAACTCACGAACGAATCAACTGATTTTGACCGGGCTTGCGGCGATCGACGTGGTTTTTTTATCTTAAGAGCTGATTAGATTTTTGAATTGATCGGTAAAGCCATTTAAAAGTAATTCCAAAAAAATCTCATTTAAAAAAATGTTTTTTGTAGTTTTTTTGAGATTTCTCAAAATCTACTGGTTCGAATCGGTCCAAATAGTATTCAAAATCTAAGTTTGGTCAAGCCCTTTGGAATGGCACCAACTGCGATTAAATCGGTCAAGCCGTTCAAAAGTTATAAGAGGGTCTCATACATACATACATACATACATACATACATACATACATACATACACACACACACACACACACACACACACACACACACACACACACACACACACACAGACCTACGGACATCATCGCGAAAACAATCAGGGAAGCTTCCTAGGACCTTAAAACGTCAAGATCTGATGAGAACTCGATTTTCGAAAAACGGGATAAAACCAATAACTTCCCGATTTTTGAAAATTTTAAATTTTCTTTGCGGGAAGTTAAAAAAATCTTTTAAAAACTCTTCAAAAATATCTTTACATTTTTCTAATTTTCATCAAAAATCAAAATAATATTTTTTACTTTTTTTACAATGAAAATTAAAGTTAAAATTGTTTTTTATTAATACGCTGAAAAAAATTCCTTGAAATTACCATATCAGGCCTGATATGGTCATATATATGGCCATATCAGCACATATCTATACTAATAAATGGAGAGTCGATTTTTGTGTCCGGTTATACTGCGAAAACTACTGAACTGATCGGAATAATACTTATACCATAAAATGCAGCGTGTTTCGGAGATGGTTTTAGTATATGATATGGTGGTGATTACTTATCCGGAACCTATATTTTTTTGACTTAGAAACTCTTTACTTTAACTGAAACTTTCAATGCTCATTACAAATTTTTTTTTTTTCATATCAATTATTATTCATTTTTGTAAGAAAGACACGGGAATGTTATAATGATTGCACATTGAAAGTTACAATGAATATTAGCTAGAATAATTACGTGGATAAAAGATGCATGCCAATTCGATAGAATTGGGAATCTGAGCAAGTCAAAACAATACTCTAATTAAATTTCAAGTCTAGATCTAAAAATGCAATTCTATAAAGCGCCCAGCGGAGTGGGCGAGTAACAGCTATAGTGTGATCATATTACGAGGTATATGACTATATCATGACATAGAAGGACATATATCACCAAATTAAAACATTATAAATGTTCAAATTAGGTCATATATCGCCATGTCAGGGTACATCAGGACATATATGATTAGATCAGGTATCATATATGGTCATATTAAGACATTTAAATATATATGGCTACATTGAGACTTTTGAGGAAATATATGACCATACAAGGACATAGATAAACAGATCAAGCACTATATGTGGTCGTGAAAGGATACACAAGACCATATAAGGACATATAAGGAAGGATGTATATAAATATGTTAGGACATAGAATAATATAAGTATATGGCTATATTGTGACATATAATAACCCATATGACCACGTCACATTATCAAATATGCTTAAATCAGTGCTTATAAGAATATATAAGTATAACCATATCAGAAAAATTTTTCACAGAAATGAAAAAAATTTTTTTATGATTCTTTATTCTGCACTTTTTCATCTCTTCGCAAAAAAATTGGATATGTAAATTTCTAACATAGTGCACCTTATCATTATCACTTAAGACTAATTGGATTAATTTAGTTCCATGATGGAAAAATGTAATATTCCAGTTATTTTCTTAAGAAAAAAGTATAACAAGGTAATGCTTTTAAGGAGACACAATAATGTATTGCGCAACAAAATAAATTATGGTGAACATGGCATTACAGTGAAAATAAATAAAAATGGAAAAAAAGAAAAATGATGAGCCGAAGAACTGAAGGATTTCACTTATTCAGCAGCGACGTGTCAACACTTCGCTCAAAAGTAAAGCAAAGCTGTCATATAATATTGTATATTATTTATTTATCCAAAACAGGGCGAACATTCTAGAAGGTTGAAATTAATAACAGCAAAAATGAGATAATAACACGGCGGAGACTCGGTTAAATTCGCGACTCGGTGTCAGGATCGGTGTGGTTTCTGTTTCTGGAGGAGACAAAGGCTCCCAGCACAAAAGACTTTGACAAAGCAAGCAAAGGCATCCGCTGTAAATACACGATGACACTAGACAGTGAACAATAAAGTCTATCAACACTTTAATGGCGTGAGATGGGATGTCATTGAGTTGGAGATGAAAGTGGAGTTTGAGTCGGAAAAAAAAAATGTAGTGAGCAGTAAGACTGAAACAAAGAACGAGGAACGAAGCCGCAACCTCACGTGTGGATAATGTTTTCGATGGAATCCTTAACCGCGGGGTGAAATCCACAGCAGAAGGGAAGTGCATTTGCTTGTAAATTCTTTCCGGTTTAATCCTCTACGGAGGGATATATCTCTGATTAAACTAAAACATACTCCTCCAGTTCTCCCTTTTCTCTTTCTCACTGTTACTCCTCCTCTGTAATACCCGCACAGGTATGTGATGCCTGAACACTGATGATGCCTGTAACAGTACACTTTTGACCCAGTTCAAGATGCTTCATAAAACACATACTTATTTTTTATATCCAGGGTTAGGACTTATTTTCAAAACGCGATAAATCAAAAGCTAGGAGTGAAAAAATGTTTCATTAGGGTTTGCAATAACATTAAGAAAGAATATTCATGAGCTCATATTGATTCGTTATAAAAAATTATCATTGCTCTGAAAAAAAAAGTTTCATTCGAGAAAAATATTCTTGATAGAATACAATTATTTTAAAGACAATCGGGGGGTTTTTTTTTTTGTAAAGAATTAGAGTCAAGATTGTGAGTAAACTATTAGAAATACGAGATTATTTTTATTGTATCTTTGATATTTTACCTTTAATTTGGATTTCAATTCTTCATCATGGATCTTGATGTAAATAATTTGCATGGATCGATGTTCGAAAAATTATTTTTGATTAAAATTGTGAGTAAGTTATTAGAAATTCAAAAAAATTGATGAGTACCTTTTTTTGTAAAGAATTTTATTTTTTATCAAAAAGAATTTTTATAAATTTATCTCTTATATTTCAGCCATAATTTAAAGTCAAAGATTTTTTAATTAATTTTTTCTATGTCATTGGATAACATATAGGATATCTTATTTTATTTATAATTTTATCATAAATTCATTGTAAAATCACATTTGTTCGAAATATGGCTAATTATAAAATTGCAAAAAAATTTTTTCTGCTTAAGGTAATCAAAAGAAACCAAAAAATTACCAATTTTTCTTCACTTCTCTATGAGTGATGTAATGAGGCCCAATTCATCTCACAATGCAATAGAAAGACCTCTAGAAAACAATAGCGTTAAAAAAGTCTTCATAAATAAGTATATATGTATTCCCCGTGGTAGCACAAATCTTAATACAAAAAAAAATTACCGTGCGAGAAAGAGAGAGAGAGAACGTGAGAGGGACAGCGAGTATGAATGACTTGGTGGGAAATGATTCTGTTGTCAGATACACGTAGCATGCGTGATAGCAATCTTAGTCTGCACAACTCGGAGAAAGAGACCTATTTACGAGTGTGTTTATCTTTGGGTCGGCAAGTGATCTTGACAAGTGGCTGGTGGCTGGTACCCGGGGACGAGTAGAGTGGAATTGCCGTCACGAATCAATTTAGACGCACGAGTGGGATCGATTGAGAATGTCATGCTGCTGTAAGCTGTAACTGCACCGAGCTGAGGATTTCCAAAGTATATGTATCAATTAGAGCTGTCTGCGGTATCACTTGTGCTCAATTACCCAAGGCACATCAGTTAGTTACAATGATTACGCCGGGTGATTGCGGTCACGTACCAGCAAATAAAGAACATGATCACAATAATCATCCCGATCATCATCATCATCGGCAGCAGCAGCAGCAACAGCAGCATCAATGCCATCTCTCTTTCCAATTCTAGCAATAATAACAATAATTACTATTTCTATTACCATTGTTGTTATTATTGTTGTTATTGTTCTTGCTAGCACTGTGAAGGGTCAAAGGTATCGCTTGTTTATGAGCACACATGTGGGACGTAGCTCAAAACGAACCGTTCCGTGATAATGTCAATTAAGAAAATGGGGACAGCCCATTCTCAAGCTATGATGTGCAATTTTCATAATGATCCTTCAAACAACACGAATAATAATAATAAAAACGGTAAAAATTGTTTCAAAAACTTATGATTAAAATTATCGATAAAAATAACGTCAAGTTAAAAGATCAAAAAGATTTGAATATTAAAAAAATTAATATTACAAATAATAATAATAATAATCATTTGCACACTGTTGTAAAGTTTGTATTCTTGGGTACATACGCGGTAAAGAGAAAAGTACACATAGGCTTTGATAGCGAGAATCTCGTGAGCTATACTGACTTTAAATATTTTATTACTTAATTCTCGATGGATTGCCTGGAGAGCCGAGCACCAAGAGCATCAACTTCGGTTACCCAGAAGGCGAGGTCATGCGGTTGCGGAAAAAATATTCGTTGCATCCATTACATTATCGGTGAGTGTTCTTCACCGCGGAAAGGAGCACGAGGATATATGACAGAAAAGAGAAGGAGTTCTGCTTTTGCTACTGATGTTGATGTTGTTGCTGATGCTACAAATATCTGTGTCTGTATATAAGTAGGTACTGTACGGAGACCGAGTGCTACGACCCTTGAAGTATTTCTGTTTCCTTTGCAAGTTCGCCAAAGAGTTTCAAGAGGGCATTCGAAAGTGGATGCATGTCAACGAAAAACGGAAAACTGAGTAAGAGGAGCCAGCTACAGATGAAAGATATTTTTTGTGGCCTCTTAAAAACTCTATTTCCCTACTCGGGTTAACCTTGTGTGTTTTTTATCTTTGTCGAAGATATTCATCTTCGAAACTCTTTTATACCAAGCATAGCTTTTTATCTACCTGTCTGTTCATCGACGTCAAGGCTTGCAAGGAGAATCAGGCCGATGAAGGTGATACGATGGTTCCCCTTTCGTGACTTATCAAACAGCGAATTAACCTAAAGGTTGAAAAATGTTTGTGGATTCAAGATTTACTTTTTAAAACTAATTATCATCAGATAGGTACTCAGATATTTTTAATATTAAAATCCATATTAGCTCTGCTGATAAAAAAAACTTCAGATTTCCTTCACACGTAAAAAGTTTTATTTCTCCGAATGATGGATGTGAAAATTCACTCAGAATTCTCACCCCATTTCTTACTGAGTATTGCTAATCTTTATATCAGACCATCAAAAAGTATATATGAAACATCAAATTTTCCGATATAGACTTATCAGGCCACATTAGAAAGTTTTTCTAGGAGCAGTCTCTGAGTGAATTTACCACCACAGAAGATGCATCTGAAGATGAGTGTCGAAGTAAGCTTCATAAATTAGCGCAAATTAAGATTCCGTTTTGAGCTCGGGGCTCAACGAAAAGAGTATTATTAAAAAAGAGTAATCGATGTCCATCAATGAGCAAAGTAATCATAGCATTAGAAATCTATAGGTTTAACTATAATTATGCTTATAACTATGACTATGCCTATGACTATGACTACAACTATAACTATAACTATTAACGGTATATACAAATGGCAAAGAGACGGTTAAAACCTCGACTCCTTAGACGAAGCTAATTAGACAATAACGGGGCGTTCAGTAGTATTTATTACCGTCGCGATCTACTGCTCTTGCTGGTACAACTGGAGGCACTAAAAGAGAGTTCTTTTGCATTACACGGATATGCTATGGCTGGAACTTAAAGAAGCCACTCCCTATCTTGCAGCGAACATCAACTTAATGTACTCTATATAAATAGGTATATTGTATATTGTATGTAGGATATTTAACATTTTACATTGTGGGTGTATGCAGTGTTTCTAGCCGTAGCATACCGTTCTCGATAAAGAGGATCAAGTCTTTTTTTTTGGTCATCTTTTTTCACGATCGACCCACAAGGAGAACTCAAATTCTCCGGCGAGTGAGCCAGGTCAGAGTGAACCAGCGCAAAAACAAAGACCGGAAAATGAGGAAAAAAGTTTAGATAAAAAAGGCGACTTGACGAGTCCCTCAGGAATCCTATAAATGTACCAACGTCGAAGAATCTGGATTCAATTACCGGGTAAACCTTGAGAGCTATTAAGACCCGCTCGAACATGTAATTACGTCTAACCATGAAATTCGTATCAATATATACAGATACTGAATTGATGAGAAGAGGGAGGAATTATTAACTAATAGCAATCGACCTATCTTTTTCTTTTATTTTAGTTAAATTATGATAATAATTTATTGCGTTAAGCCCATCAATTTCTTATGGAAAAATGTTTATATAAAAAATGTTTCTATGTGGCAATAGATGAGAAATTTTCGTATATGGCCATGTGGTCTGATTTCATCATATGTGACTATATCAGACTGTGTATCAGCATGAAAGTTTTTTCTATAAATGATGTTTATAATACTATAAATTAAAAAAAAAAGTTTTCTTGTAACTTGCGCTAAGATTGACTCCTGGGTCCATAACCTGTCGACACCGGAAATAATTAATGGATTTCCAAGCGAATTTAATGGAAGTCGACCATTAATACACTCATGAAAATAATTTCATTAGACTAACGTAAGACGGAATTACAGAAAAATACAATGTTATAACAAATGAATATACTTATCATAATTAATAAATTAGTTATGGTAATAAAAGGAGCCAAGTTACAATAACAAATTAGTTTGTATTACTGCTAAATCGGGATCAGGCGTCTTGATCCCTGAACAAAATATCACTGGACAAAATATACCTCTATAAAATATCTCAATAGTTAAAAATTTATATTAAAAATCATGTTAATAGAAAGATTTAATTTTAATATATTATTATTAGCTAAAATTATGAGAAAATCATTATTTTCGACATAACATCATGAAATAATCACGCACAGTCATGAAAAAAATCATGGATAAAATCATAAGAAAATCGTGCACACAAATCCATATTAAAAAAGCACAGCACGATAATAAGCTAACTTGTTGGTCTACACTGAAAAAAAAAAACTTTTTTGCTCGGCACAATCTACTGTATTGCAACAAGAGTATCATGACAGGTACAATCCGTATATTTCTGATTAGATAAAGGGATTTGAAAATATTACCTCCATGCAAAAGGTATAGCTATGCATTGTTCAAAACAAATCTTTTCGAATCGTTTGACTCATTTTAAATCTTTTTTTCTAATCAGGGAGCTACGACTAGTAATCTGGATAGCGACTGTCACGATCCATTGGGATGCCATGCAGAATAGTATTGCTCTCGTTACTTTACAGTTTTCCTAACCTCACTATCCTCTTGATAGCAACGTTTGTATCGCGACAGTAGCAACATCGTATCATGCTTTGTTAAACAAAAAAAAAATATTTGTTATCCCTTTGAAAGAATTTAGTTGGTTCAACAAAATGATTTGTTAATTCAGCTAAACTGTTCTATTGATATAACATATTAATTAAATTAGTTATTATAACCTATATACTGTTGTCAAAACTTATGATTTGTTATCCATATGCTAACATAATAATTTGGAACCACTGTTGGAAATTTTTTTTATTTATTTAGTTTTAATGCCAAGGCGTTAAGCTGAATGGCAAATTTTATACACATAGATAATGTTCAAATAAGTACAGTACATTTTGGAGTATTACTAAAATATATAAAATAGATTGCATTAAAAAAAAAAAAAAAACAAACAAAAACTGAAAAAAAAATGTACATCATAATATTATGTACATCATGTTATTATATTATTTACTAGCATACTAATTTCTAACTATTCATTACTTAAGGTATTACCCTCGCCAGAGTCGTTTTCTTAGGATTTTTTTTAAACTTTGGCAGATTAATATTTATATAATTCTGCATCATGACGCAAATTGAGAATTTTTGACCATCTAGTTTCCGAGATATTTAGTTTCAAAGTTTGAGTTTTAAACGCTCTTATACATTATGGTATACGGGATATCCAAAAATTTACCTACAAACATTTTTATATCTCAGAAACTTTTCTTAGGATCTTTTTAAAAAACTAGAGTAACGTTAACTAACAACTAAACAATTAAAAAAAAAAAAAAATTCATTGATAATTACCACACAATTTCAGAGATATTTATTAATAAGTAATGAAAAATTTACTAGACTTTAGCCGAGGAGGGGATACGTTAATAAAGCTGTGGCAACAGCGCAAGTTTTGTGAGCCGCGTAAGAAGTATGAGACGCGTATGCACTGACAAATTTAAAAAGTTTAATTTACGTTAGGTGTAATATTATAGTTAATTTTATTTATTAAAAAAAAAACAATGATTATTTAATGAAAATAAGTATTTTTTTTATATTTATTAAAAATTCAAAAAGTAAACAATTTTAATATAATAATATATATTAATCTTTCATAAGTTAAAAAATAATAAAAAAAAATATTAAAATTTAAAATCAGCTAATAATCAACACAAAAAATTTAATTACTGATTTTTTTGAAAAAAAAAAAAAAAAAAAAAAAAAAAAAATATTGTCAATTATTTTTTTTCAGACATTGTTATTATATTTCCGAATAAATGTATGTAAATAGATGAATAAACGCATGTATCAAAACAGAGGTTAGTCTACAGCTGATCCAAAACACTACAGTATCACCACTATAAAATATATTGACGATCATGCAGTGTTGCCAGACTTTTCAAACGATCAGTTTCTCGTTCATTGGCTGAAATAAGTAAATAAACAGCAAAAAGTTTTAGACTTGTCAATAATGACTATCCGGTATGTGTACCGTACACTCTAGCATAAACTTTTGACGACGGAAGTCGCGAGGGTAATACCTTAATAGAAAATCAAATAATTTAATTTTGAAAGTATCTATACTAAGAACGTTTACAATTTCAGGAGGCAAGTCCTTCCAAAACTGGATAGCCGATACTAAAAATGAATGCTCATAGGTCGTAGTAGCAAAATTTGGCATCTTGAAGGAAATATTATTATTCTTAGCTGTCAGTTATGTTCTTAGCTGACAATTATACTGTCCTAACTAATAGTATATTACACACCTAGGGAAGTAAAGTAAGAAATGTCTCAGATCACATGTAATTGTCGGCCGAGGCGAAGCCGAGGTTGACAAACATGTGATCTGAAGCTTTCTTATTTACTTCCCGTGGAGTGTATACTATTTTTTTGCTCGACGAAGGCAGAAAGCGGCACTTTCGTTTAGCGTAGCGGGCCGAAAGTTGACGCTTTCTGCCCGTCGAGCAATAAAAACTTTTTTTAGTGTGGCCATATACAGACATGTATGGCCATTTCATAAAATGTTTCTATAGGTTACTACTGTAAATAATTGTCGGATACAGATTAACAGATTCTAATTAAAAAAGACCGACTGGGATTGAAACTTAAAGGGTTTTGGGGTGAAGAAAGGTTGGAAAATAAAGAAACCACGTGCGTCAGGAAATAAGAGTCTTGATGAGTAATAAATGTAAGAATTAATGGCAGGAAAGTCCAAATGAAATCTAATAAAATGCTGCATTTCTTGAGGTTCTTAAGCATCACTCGTTAAATCTGCCCTTTGAGTTTCATCATCCAGTTGCTTTATGCGTTTCAGCCGCGGCCAAACGCTGGTTTGACGTTTAATGTGCTAGAGAAAGACAGAGGGAAGTTAAGATGATTCGCTGGCTATTAACCCTCCTTGTGAGCCGGTATGACTCGTAAAAGCAAGCGCAAAAGACTGAGCAGTAAAGCCGCTAAAAGCCTCGTTATAAGAATAAATGTGAATAGTGCAGAGTGTAGTAGTATACCACTGGAGGAACTATCACGCTGTTATACAGGAAACCTTGAAGGTGGTCTTTAATTTAACCTCCCTTGTCTGCTCTTTGGAAGCTCGTCTATTATTTTGTAGTGACATATACACTTTCTTATTATAAAATACATCCATCCGAGGCGAGATGACAGTAAGCTCTAGGGCTTACAAGAGAGTAGTTAAATTTCTGATAAAATTATTTATGTTTGGATTTTAGTGAAAACTTTACTGGCAGTAATCCCTGAAAGTTATTTTTTTAAAAAATTATTGATGAGATTGGCGGTAAATTTGAGATTTGATTGAATAGATATGAATAATCATACAGTCTTTTAAAGTAATTATTTTAAAAGATTACGAATTATTCCGATTTCTACAGGTGATGGACCCAAGAGTCAATTGTAGAGAGGATTAAATACAAGACTACGTTAAAAAATTTTTAAAAATTATCAGAAGAAAGATATTTTTGTTTAAAAATGTTTGAGTTGATACTTCGAAAGAAATTCTGTAGAAAGTTTTAATAACTATGTTTTATTATTATTCAAATAAACCTTTTTAATAATACACGGGAAATTAAATGTCGTTTTCAAGAGCTCCAGAAGCGGCGATATAATTTATAATAAATTATAACGAAAGGAAAAACGTAAAAGAAATCATTTCAAAGATACTTTTCCAAGTTATATACCGATGCGAAATAATGCCCTACATACAAGTGGGAGTACGTATATTTCATACATATTATTTTAGCAATGCAGCGAAGCAGAAGTAGAATAGACTACAAGATATAGAATATATGTAGACACATATATATATATATATATATATATATATATATATATATATATATATATATATATATATATATATATGAAAAAAAATATATAAAAAGAAAAAAGTAACGTGGGAAAAATCTTCTGAAGCGAATCGTTATTTTCTCGTGAATGCTCTAAGAGACAGCGTCCCATTTTAAAATCACTGACAGCAATGGGGTTGATGGGAATGATGACGGAGTTAAGAGGGCGGAGAAAAGAGGACAGTATGTGTGGGAGGGTTGGCTCTTATGAATATTAAAACGTAATGATCAAGAGGGTGTCTCAAAAAGAGACAACAGGAAAGGAGGAACTTAAAGAGCTGAAACTTAAAGAGTATAAGGTGTAAGGAGCATAACATTGAATGTTATCGTAATCCTCGAGGAGTCGTGACACTAAATGAAGATGCGACTGGGGAAATATGCGAATGTGGGTACGAATGGAAATGTAAGGGGATAGAAGAAGGGAGAATTGCGCTGGAGACTCTGGATGCTTCGGGAGATGCTGATGGTGATGCTGGAAAATCTAACAAAGCGAAGATGCTGCATTTACCTAAGAACCCACTTTGTATTCCCTGGTGGTGAATTGTTTTAAATAATCGTTACCGCAACCGGTAGGTTCTTAGATACTAGGTGTCTCTGTGACCACAGGGAAGATCTATCTATCTGTTTAGTCAATAATCATGAATTTGATGGTTTTTCTGTCCTTGCCTGAGGAAAAATTTTCTGATAATAAAATTTCTAATCAGGTCAGATGAAGCTGTATAAAGCTATAAATAAGAATAAAAAATAATTTTTAACTTATTTTCAAGTTTAATTCATTTTTTTTTTTTCAATATGTAAGTCACTTACAAAATTTATTTAAAGACAGAAAATGATTTAACAGTTTATTTGATTGAAAATCAATCATGAATAGGTTCCTTAGGAAAGTCAAAAAATAATTTTTGTTTTAGAACGTAATTTCTAAAACTTAATTCTCCTGTAGGGAGAAGATTCTGCGACTTTACGCCATCTGTTGATGATTTTTAATACTTATTTCATCGAAAAATTGAATGTGGACATTCAAGTCATAGCAAGACTTAGCTGTATCGGCACATATGCCCTAATATAGTCAATTTTTATATCAAGGCTGTATCCGAACATACCAAAAAAGAATTATAAACATGTTGGACTGTATAAAGCTACACGCAAAAAAAAAAATTGGGGCTGCCACATGATACATTCCTGTGGCAGCCACATGATTTTCATGTGACTGCCACATCATTTTCATGTGGCTACTACATGATTTTCATGTGGCTGCTACATGATTTTCCTGTGGCAGCCACATGATTTTCATGTGACAGCAACATGATTTTCATGTGGCAGGCAATACCATAATAATAGTTAAAACAACAATAATAATTATCATGATGATAACAATGATAATAATCGATATTATTAAGAGAATAAGAAAAATTTTGTGGCCAGTAAATTTTGATGATAAAATGGGTTTTTATGGTTAAATTTGGTATCATTAGAAAGGTCTTGATCTGGAGTTGTGCCTTTTCAAGGTTTCATATCATTCTCACTAATAGTCAATTTATTATGATAAGAATTAAGGCTGCATGCGAAAATGCTCTATCTCTAGATACATAATTAAGAAATGACCTTGCATCTGGTGAACTATTGCCATTTTTAAAGATATAAGCTCATCCTGACATTACACTCATCGAGACCTTTCATTTGAGTACCCACATCAACTTTTCATATATTTATATATATTATATATATATGTATATATAAAAAATATATCAAAATTCATGTGGGTTCTCAAATGAAAGCTCTTGATGAGTGTAACATCGGGAAGAGCTTACATCTTTAAAAATATCACTAATTGAGAAATGACCTCGTATCTCGTGAACTATTGACATTTTTAACGATATAAGCTCATCCCGACGTAATACTCATCGAGACCTTTCATTTGAGCACCCACATCAATTTTTTCATATATTTATGTATATTATATATATGTATATATTAGGGTGGGTCAAAAAAAACTTTTATTTTTTTTTTTTGATTTCATACACAAAAACTTGTTCCTAGGCACCTTTAGAAAGTATTCACCTAGTATGGGCTCTTAATATTAATGGGAACATTATCCTCATCATAGTTTTATATTTTCAACTTAGTTTGATATTAAAATGGTCATATCTCTATCACCAATAGCTTATTAAGCCCGTACCATCGTCAATATTTATAGCAAATTAAATGCTCTACAAAAATGGTCTTTTACACTTCTTCGATAAATCTTACCATTTAAAAGATATTTAAGGTCAAAAATTAAAGAATTAAAAAAAAATAACTTTTTTTTCTGAATTTTGTTACTGACTGAGTAATAATTATTATCGAATAAGCTGCAATGATTATTGTAGGAAATTTAACGCTCTACAAAAATGGTCTCTTATACTTTTTTGATTACTCGAACCATTTCGAAGATATTCCCATTCGAATTCCAATATGCACTGATATTCATAATTTTTTGATAATTATTTTTAATTTACACATTTAATTTATCAATTTTGACAATATTAATAATAATTTTAGTTTATTTTGATGGAGTGACAGTTTCCGAGTTATATTTTATAAATTTCTTTTACGAATTTTTCTTAAATTCGTAATTGTATTGGATAGATTTAAAAAAAAATTAAAACTGTTTTCTTATAGGTCCAAATCAACCTTCATCATCTTGCCCCACGATTATTGCCAGTGAAAAGTCAGTATTGTTGTCGGAGCAATCATTAAGTTTAGCTACTAATTTTGGTTCGGATTTATCGTATGAACCTCCAACGCCGGTTGTAAAAACACCAAAAATTAATGTTTTAACTGCAGAGCTCATTGCTGTACTTGACAGAACTAATGTTAGTAGTAGAAATGCAATGTTTATTATAACTGCTGTTCTGTCAAGTGTTGGCATCAAAGTGGAAGAGACAACTCTTAGTTACAGAACAATTCAACGAGCTCGCATGATAGTACGGAAAGAGATTGCTGTAGGATTGAAAAATGATTTTAAATCACACGATAAGTACGTCATACACTGGGATGGAAAATTACTGCAGGATATTGTTGGATCAAAAAGCGTAGATCGGCTGTCAGTTCTTCTTACGGCATTTGGCGTTGAACAATTACTAGGAGTCCCAAAAATGGACTCTGGATCAGCACAGAATCAAACAACAGCTATTTTGAGGACTTTGGATGAATGGGGTCTTAGTCGCTATGTAAAGGCTATGTGTTTTGACACAACTGCTGTGAACACAGGTAATTATAATTAAAGGTTTATGATGTTTAAGCAATATCAAGATTTTTTCTCGATCCAATTCTTCTTATCCAGTTATGTGTTTAAATTTAGGAACAAATTGATTATATTTTTCATTAGTTTTTCTAAATAAGTAATAAAGTTTTTAAATTCTGTTATTTTACATTCTGTTATTACCTTACAGGAATTCATAACGGAACATGTGTAGAAATTGAAAAGCTCTAGGAAGAGAGTTAATTTACTTGCCATGTCGCCATCATATTTATGAACTCATTCTGAGAAGTGCATTTGAAGTCTATTGGCCAACATCATCAGGACCCAACGTACCGATATTTGGAAGATTCAAAAAGAAGTGGGACGAAATTGATAAGACCAATTATAAAGCTGGTATTGAAGATCCAAAAGTCGCTAATGTTGTTTTGAGTAAAAAAAATGAAATATCATTTTTCATCACACAATGCTTGCAAGTATGTTTAAAATATAGTTATAAATTATGAATATAGAATTGGATTGGTCATTTTTTATATGAATTTACTTGTTTTGTTTGCTAGTTGAAACAACCACGAGATGATTACAAGGAGTTTTTAGAATTGTCACTAATTTTCCTTGGAGTGGTCCCTCAAGATAAAGTTTGTTTTAAGTACCCTGGTGCAATCCATCATGCGAGATGGATGGCGAAAGCCATTTATAGCCTAAAAATATTTATTTTTAGAGATGAGTTTGGTCTCACTGCCAAAGAATTGAATAATTTGCGGCAGATTTGCATTTTTACAATAATGGTATATTTGAAGGCTTGGTTTTCATCAACTTCTGCGATTGCAGCTCCGAATCACGATTTAGAATTTTTAAAACAACTAATCGAATATAAAGAAATTTATGCCTCAATTTCTTCAGCAACTTGCGAAAAGATGACTTCACATTTGTGGTATTTAAATCATGAACTCGCCGTTTTATCACTGTTTGATGACGCTGTACCACTCGATATGAAAAAGAGGATAGTAGACGCTGTGAAAACTCGAGATAGTATAGATTCTAAAGTTAAGAGATTTGAGATTGACCGAAAAAACATCAATTCGATTATTCAAAAAGATTTGAGTGATTTCGTTTCTCAAAAATCATTAAATTTGTTCAAAATCTTTGATCTACCATATGATTTTCTTGATGTCGATATTGAACTATGGGCATCGGATGAGAGTTATAAGGAAAATCAAGAATATTTCAAGCAATTGAAAGTTGTTAATGACGTTGCAGAGCGTGGAGTAGCGTTGGTATCTGAATACAATCAGTGTTTGACAAAAAACGAACACCAGTTTCAATATTTACTGCAAGTTGTCAAAGAACATAGAGCGAAATTCCCTAACTGTAATAAAAGTCAATTTTGATAACTAAATATAAAAAAATTAATATATTTTTGTATTATTATTATATTAAAATATAAAATTTCATATGATGAAACCGAATTTTTTATTCTAGTTATGTACCCAATAATAATTCTTGAATAAGAAACTTTCTGAATCATGAATTATCTAAAAATTGATAAATTAAATGTGTAAATTGAAAATAATTATCAAAAAATTATGAATATCAGTGCATATTGGAATTCGAATGGGAATATCTTCGAAATGGTTCGAGTAATCGAAAAAGTATAAGAGACCATTTTTGTAGAGCGTTAAATTTCCTACAATAATCATTGCAGCTTATTCGATAATAATTATTACTCAGTCAGTAACAAAATTCAGAAAAAAAAGTTATTTTTTTTTAATTCTTTAATTTTTGACCTTAAATATCTTTTAAATGGTAAGATTTATCGAAAAAGTGTAAGAGACCATTTTTGTAGAGCATTTAATTTGCTATAAATATTGACGATGGTACGGGCTT
This sequence comes from Cotesia glomerata, assembly GCF_020080835.1. NCBI lineage: Eukaryota > Metazoa > Arthropoda > Insecta > Hymenoptera > Braconidae > Cotesia > Cotesia glomerata. The sequence continues at coordinate 7,608,603 of NC_058162.1, forward strand.
AATAAGCTATTGGTGATAGAGATATGACCATTTTAATACCAAACTAAGTTGAAAATATAAAACTATGATGAGGATAATGTTCCCATTAATATTAAGAGCCCATACTAGGTGAATACTTTCTAAAGGTGCCTAGGAACAAGTTTTTGTGTATGAAATCAAAAAAAAAAAATAAAAGTTTTTTTTGACCCACCCTAGTATATATGAAAAATATATCAAAATGCATGTGGGTACTCAAATGAAAGCTCTTGATGAGTGTAACATCGGGAAGAGCTTATATCTTTAAAAATATCATTAGTTGACAAGATAGCAATGTCAGTACTTAATTATTGACATTTTTTAAGATATAAGCTCTCCCCGATGTTACACTCATCATTTACTTTGAGTACCCACATGCATTTTGATATATTTTTCATATATACATGTATATATAATATATATAAATATATGAAAAGTTGATGTGGGTACTCAAATGAAAGGTCTAGATGAGTGTAATGTCGGGATGAGCTTATATATTTAAAAATGGCAATATTTCACCAGATGCAAGGTCATTTCTTAATTAAGTATTTAGAGAAAGAACATTTTCGAATGCAACTTTAATTCTTATCATAATAAATTGACTATTAGTGAGAATGATATGAAACCTTGAAAAGGCACAACTCCGGGTCAAGACCTTTCTAATGGTACGAAATTTAACCATAAAAACTCATTTTATCATAAAAATATACTGGCCACAAAATTTTTCTTATTCTTTTAATAATATAGATTATTATTATTATCATGATAATTATTATTTTTGTTGTTTTAACTGTTATTATAGTATTGCCTGTCACATAAAAATCATGTTGCTGTCACATGAAAATCATATGGCAGCCACATGAAAAAATCATGTGACTGCCACAGGAAAATCATGTAACCGCCACATGAAAATCATGTAGTAGCCACATGAAAAAATCATGTGGCTGCCACAGGAATGTATCATGTGGCAGCCCCAATTTTTTTTTTGCGTAATAAGCATGAAAATTAAATTTTTTGATATGGCCACATCAGAAAATTTTTGGACGAGTACTATCACAGACGCAAGATCAATGATCCAGATTTAAAAAAAAAAGCTAAAAGAAGAAAGACGACATATGGCATTTATATATCATCAGATTTTCACTTAAAAAGAGACGATCTGGTCGGGGGATGGACCATGGAGGATTTGCCTGGAGCGATACTCTGGTTCGAAAGCCGTCGGGGATTGAGTGCTGGGATTTTGGGAGAAAACTCGTAGCTTTTCTGGTGAAGAAGGAGCGTAAGAGCTCAGTCTGTGTGAGTAGTTTGAATGTGAGGATGAGGATCATCCTCTTGACTCTTGGACGTGACGACTTCAGCTTACTCGAGCATCCAGACTTGTGTTGCTTTATATGAGCTTTCCGGTAAGCATCTCTCACTTATACTACACACTATACACCATATACTTTACGTTATACTTTATAGTCAGCCGGTTTGCACTCGTTTTCAATTGTAAATTTTCGACGCCGGACTTTGATCTTGTTTTATTTTCCCGGGAGATTGCATTGTTGCTTGTGAATGTCTGGTTGTAAAGCAATACATATTCATCATGGATTTGTCAGAATAGTAATGAGAGGAGTCAGAATAAACGGAACTATACCAACAATCATAAAAATAATAATAATTATAATGACAATGGAACACTGAAAAAAATTTATATTTAGAACATAAGATAAGTTGTGGTTTCAAATTATTATGTTAGAATACGTATAATAAATCATATATTGTTATGCCATTTCGTATATATATTATTTCAACAAAAAAGCTTTGTTATTGTAGTAGAACCTTTTAGTTAGTTCCGCGAAACAATGTAGCTGAATTAACAAATCGATTTGTTAAACCAACTAAATTCTTTCAAAGGGATAACAAATATTTTTTTTTTGGTTTAACTAAAAACATTTTATTGCAGTAACATCAACTAGTAAATCGGTCTAACAAATTTTGTTGTTGAACTAGCTAAATTATTTTGTTAAAATAACTAATAGTATCAAAAATAAATTTATTTTTTTAAGGCAACAAATAAATTCTGCTATTTCAACAAAATCAGGTAAATAATGGTAACGAAATAATTGAGTTGTAACAACAAACAGATATTATTATTCCAACAAAATGATTGTTATTGAGACAACAGATTTATATAGCGGTGTTACAAACTGATTTGTTATTGCAACTTGGCTCACTTTCTGAAAATAACTAATTAATTACCGTAAGTAAACTAATTTTCTAATACAATATATTTTTCTGTAATTCCGTCTGCTATTAGCTCATCAAGATTATTTTTATGAGTGCAGAAAAGTAAAGGCTGAAAACGTGAAAAATTTGTTGTTTGAATGAAATAAAACCGAAAAGTAAGTGCTCGCCACGAAATCGGGAAAACGTTTATCCTCAATTAGGACGGAAAAATTGAGTGTAGAAAATTTGAAAACTTTTGGAAAATACTTTTTGTTCGAGAGTATATAATAAAATAGACCAAAATGAAAAGATGGAAGAGGAGGACGTTGAAATAAAAAATACTTACGCAGACTTTTCGCTCTCCGTTAATTCAATAACATTTTCTTGGTCCCCAACAGTTAGAAGTGATCTTGCTACAAACTCGCTCTTTCACCTTTCTCTCCATAAAAAAATAAAATAAAATAAAAGAACAAAAGAAAGAAACACACTCGTACTTTGCGTCTTTCCCACAGACAGGTTATACAACCCCGAACTTTCTCAACAATCCCTTCTTTTTACGCTCCTCCGCGAACTTTTCTTGTTCTTCTTCTTTTTCTTATACTCAAACTCGTGTTGCCTCAAACTTATTTTCCCTTTTCACTTCTATATAAAATTTATATCTGGAAAAAGTTTTCTGCTCGAGTTTTCGCTGGTCTTTGCTCTTGCTTTTCCAGAGCTGACACTCATGGACCTCCCTCCCCTCTTTTTCCATCAGCCACATAATTTACGATCGACCACTATCAATACTATTTTGCGATTTTAACAGTTCGGACCTATCTACTTTCAATTACAACGCAGTGATAAATAACATTGTAACTTAATTGGACCTCACAAAAAAAAAAAAAAAAAAAAAAAAAAAAAAAAAACATTAGTTTTAATCAAAAACATTTTGGTCTTAAAAAATTTGGACTTGAACTGAAAAAGCTCTTTTTCGTAATTAAAGAATTTTTTTTTTTTTTTTTTTAATGACAGATTTTAAAAATCATTATCTTTCTTCTAAAAATTAATTGTGTCAAGATACCATTTTTTCTGTACAGATTCTTCCGCCTTGGATAACTCTACAACTATTTTCATTACTGTTAGAAGCAAAGAACCTGCAAAAGGAGGTCAGTAAGGTGAGCCGAGAAAATGAGTGGCGAATTGTATCGCAACAAAGTGGCTGTTACGCGTCTTGGATTACCAGGTCACTCATGAGACCTTCCCTTCTCTTGCCCGGAGTGATGATCCTTTTTATAAACGTGATATGAGCCGCATTGTACAGTTTCCTAACTAGTAACAGGAACAGTGAGCCCCTAGCGTTGCAAGCAGAGGAAGACAAAAATCATGCAACAACAACATCAAGTTAGCATCAGATATCAGGGAACCAGACACGCTTATAACTTCGAATATTAGCTGGCAACCGTTAAATTCAAATCAGGCAAAATAATGTATGTTGTATATGGACGCGTAAACGGAGACGACTGATTAGGGGTATGAGTGTGTTCATACTCGTCCAGAAGGGAGTCTGATGCGTGGGATAGGGGATAGGTTTAGTGCTATGCTCGGTCGTACTACGGTAAGCTATGGATGAGGACGGTACACCGAGACCTGAGGCTATGGACTGCAGAGAAACGCCGGATGAATATGCTAGTACTCGTATTGAGTGGAATGCACACCAGCATTGAATGCACAACCGGGCCCGGCGGCATGATCTGCCTATCAAGAATACACGGTTAGCTGCAGTAAGCCAGGGTGTCGGGTTATCAATGAAGACTCACTGCAGGTTACCGTTATAACTTACCCCGGGAAAAGCTGATAGTGGAGCGTGATTGACAGTTGCTTCTCATCTACCATCTACATCTAATCCAATCAGGAGTATCTTTTGTTAACACGGTGTATTGATGGGATTTGTTTGGAGCTCGTGAAATAAAATGATCATTGACATCCAGATGCAATAGTTATCTATGAATAGTTATCTATGATTATAAACAAGTTTTGATTTGTTTATTGTTGATTTGCTGTAATTGATAACACTTTTCGGTGATATAAAATTTTTATGATAAATATTTATTTTTGTAAACGAATAACGAATTTAATAAAAAAAAATAAAATAAAATAAAAAATTCACTCAACGAAGTTTTTTTTATTAATATAAATAAGATCTTTGCTGAGTGAATTGCACTTGGGAGGGATTAAATTAATTAAAAATCTTCCACTCCCCTTCGCAAATTTTTTACAGTGCATATATATAAAAAATTTTTTCAGGAGTGAACTGAAAAAAAATTAACTTGATTCAAGAAAACAATTCTTGCACCAAGAAATATTTCTCAGTTAAAAAACATTTATGCTTAATCTATATATATATATATATATATATATATATATATATATATATATATATATATATATATATATATATATCATCATCATCATGAAAATTGGTATATTTATGTATTTTTTCACGGAGAAGGTTTATATGCTATGCTAGGCCCATTGATGTAACTCGCCACCAGGCGGCGCTGTCAAGTATCGACTTTCGCCCCGTTCAACCGATTGTCAGGATACGATTTTCAGGTTATCCATATTTACAATATTGTATTGAGCATATGCTCAAGCCTTGCGTCATACTTTGATCGCCGATATTGAGATGAGCCCGATATTTTTTTGTATACATCACAAAGTGGATATTACACTAACTGATATGTTTATGAGTTTGGTTAACAATTTTCACCCGCTAGAGAGAAAGCTTGAAGAAAATGAACTCGAAGATGAATGATGGTTAACATATTGCGATAATAGAATTAATCAATAACAATGTATTGAAATATGTACTTTATTTAATAAACTAAGCTTTAGCCCGGCAAAGCGGGCTGGGTTCGCTAGTTTAAGATAAATAAATTGAAATGTTAATTTTTTTTCGGTATGATACAGTTTGGTCTAAAAAGAACAACCCATACTTCAAAAGGTAGCAATACTTATTTATCATCATAGATAAACCCATTTTCCTAGTAAGAAGATAACATAACTATGTCAATACTCAGTAATAAAATTATACAGCAAAGTACATTAACACGGAGTATCAATTCAAATAAACAGTAGCTATTGGTGGAGTGTCACCGAGCTGGATGTTGATGCAGGAAGCTAATAGATCACCATAAAACCAGATGGTATAGATCGCAGATGCCCATAGATCACAGGAGGGATCGTTACCGTTAACCTACCCACGCATCACAGCAACAGCAGCAGCAAGAGCAACTACAATAACAACAATAGCAACATCACGAATCTACCTAATGTCATTATGGATAACTCGCGGCTGCTGTAGCGGTGAATGTTCACTGTTTGATGGGGCAGGGGCACGTGCTTTTGATACTGGACTGTTCTCTCCATCTACATCTGTGTTTCCTATCTACTAGAGAAATAGTAGTCGGCGTGGTCAGTGACAAACGACAGAATGTGTTCTCATGTCAGGGTGAACCAGTTGCTGGTGTTATAGATAGCCGGTGTCCAGGCTGACTGAGTGCTTCCCTGGTCTCTCTTCCCGCGGTTTAAATCCGCAGACGTTCACTATTTACCGCAGAAGAGAATTTAGAGACGTTCATGGTATGTATTTATACTAGCTGGGAATGAAAATTCCTGGGAAAAAATTTTTTGATACGGCCAATTTTAATATCAGGCCATATGAAAACTAATATGGATTGATCTGGTCATATATTTTCATATTTAGATAAATATAATATATAACAGTAAATAATAAATTATTTTAATTTTTAGAACAATTACAGAGGTGCATATATGACAATATCAGGTCTGACGAGGACATATGGAGTAACAGGATATATCAAGCATTATTAAGCTAGATCTAGCAAATTTTCATATCAAGACACATGATCAAAAATTACATATCGACGTTCTAATTAGCAAATTGTCTAACTCCATTTTAGAGAATCTTTCATTTATATGACTAAACAATTAGTTCAAAATTTATTATCACGTTAAATAACAATTTAATATCTAATGGAGGTATAATATTTTGATTTGGATCATTCAAATGATTTATAATTGGACTATTGCTACATCAAAATGTTAAAAAATCACCCTCTGAAAAATTAGGAGTTACACCAATTGCTAATTAAACTGTCGATATAAGCATATCAAACCTGCCCGTACTGAAAAAAAATATATGCCGCATATACGGGGGCAAAAAAAAAGTATGTGGCGTATATATTTTATATGTGCGACGTATATGTATTTTTGCCAGCATATATGCGCATATATATTTTTTCAGTGTGGGTGAGGTAACTATATCTGCCTTAATAGGGCCAATTTTTATATCAAGACATATGAGAACACATCGAGCCTTCTAGAACCAGATATATCTTGAAATAGCCTGATGTGACAATATCTGACTTACTATAACAAATATTTATAACAGGACATATTATCAACAATTATATATGAACATTAGACTGTGCCAAATAAATCGAAGATTTTTTTTTTCGGTCCCATATCAAAATTTCGTTTAGAGTTACGAAAAAAAAATTGTGTCAAAATTAGAGCGCTTTATCTTCATTTTTCAATTAGCGCTCGCAAAAAGAATTTTTGCCAAAAAAAGTTTTTTTTCACTTATTTTTTGATATTTTCAAAAAACTAAATCCCCTTTTTTTCAGTTAATTGTTGATAACTTTTGCAATTTTTACAAGCGAAACTTCATTTTTTTTAAAAAAATCATCTAGATGCCATTCCAAATCGAATGACAGCTCAATAATTTTCGGAGACTGCTGAAAAAAGTTAACCAAAAAGGCACTTGTTGGCTAGACTACAACTACCGTTTTGAGTTACGAGCGCTACAGAAGAATCCGTTGACGAATAAAAATGACAGAAAAAGATATATTTTATTAATTTTGAAGCATGAATAATCTTTAAGTCAATGAGACTTATGAATAAAAAATTACGAAAAAATTAATTTTTTTGTCTTCATTATTTTTGTTAATAAAATGATTTTCAACTTCTATTGTACTATACTATAATCAATTAAAGCATAAAAACTATTTTTTTAGATCATAAATATTCCTAAAAAAATTGTATAAGTCAGTTCTTTTCGTTAAGAAGTAGTTTTATACGTGTCCATCGATAATTGAAAACAAAAATTATCGAACAAATTTTAATTAAATTAGCTATTAAAAAGAAGCTGTTGATTCTTTAAATTCGACAAAAAATCATCTTTGTAGAAAATTTAATTTCCTACAAAACCATACCAAGGGTTTTTTCATATTTGGTATATTGAATTTTCTATAATCAAAAAATAAGTGAAAAAAAACTTTTTTTGGCGAAAATTTTCTTTTTGCGAGCGCTAATTGAAAAATGAAGATAAAGTGCTCAAATTTTGACACAATTTTTTTTTCGTAACTCTAAACGAAATTTTGATATGGGACCGAAAAAAAAAAAATCTTCGATTTATTTAGCACAGTCTAATGAACATATTAAATTATGTCAGACTTGATGTAACCATATCTGACTTTATAGAACCAATATTTATGGCGAGACATATCATTAATAATAAAATATGGCCACATTAAATCGTGTAAGACCTAATATATCATTTCAAGTTATGTCGAAACATATCGAACCAAATATATCCTGATATAGTCTGATGTGTCCATATCTGGCCTAATATGGCAAATTCTTATATGAAGACGTATCAGTAACAATTACTTATGATCATATCAAACCATAGCAGGCCTGAAATGAATATATCTGATCTCATATGACCAATTTTCATATTAAAACTTATTTAAACACTTAAAAAATGATATATGGTCATATCAGACCATATTAAGCCAATTATGTCCATATACGGAAAGAACAATAACCCACTGTACATCCTCGTATAGTAGACTCCGTGGTATTTGTAGTGAAAAAAAATTAGGAAAACGGTTGACCCTAAAGGCCATCCCTGCAACTTCCCGCTAATTCCGTTAATACCTGGCCGCTTTTTTGAGCTCTTCGAGCTCAAAAGTACAATCTGTGTGTTGTTTTAAGCTCTCCGAGCTCAAAAAGATACCTTTTCTATGCTTTTGAGCTCTTTGAGCTCAAAAGTCTGATAGAAGTTTCATGGAACACTATTTTTTGAATGTTCATACCGCAATAACTTTTGAATGAATGAACCGATTTTTACGCGGTTGGCGGCATTCTACGTAGTTTTTTAAGCCTTATAAATAATTTCTAAGTTTCAATTGGTCAAACTAGAAATTTCGGAGTAACTCTGAAAAAACACTTTTTTCGGTTTTCTTTCGTTCACGATATCTCTCGAACGAATCAACCGATTTTGACCAGCTTGGTGGCAATCGACGTGGTTTTATGATGTTAAGAGCTGATTAGTTTTTGGAATCGATCGGTAGAGCTGTTTGAAAGTTATTCCAAAAGATGTCGAAGTTATGTTGAAAAAATCCTTATTTCCAAATATTTCGTCGAGGATATCTCTCGAACTAATCAACCGATTTCCACGTTTTCGGCGGCAATCGACGCGGTTTTTTAACCTCTGAAATTATTCTATATCATCAAAAACGATCCGAGAAGAAATGACGAAGTTATGTGAAAAAACAGTTTTTTCGGTTTTTCGGTTTTCTTTCGTTCACGCTATCTCTCGAACGAATCAACCGATTTTGATCGGGTTGACGCCGATCGGCGTGGTTTTTCAAGCTTAAGGGCGGATTAGTTTTTGAAGTTGATCGATAGAGCCGTTTAAAAGATATTCCAAAAAAACTACTTTCAAAAATGATTTTTTTCTTATTTTTTTTAAGATTTTTCAAGATTTCTTAAAATCTATCGGTCCGAATCGGTTCAAATTCTCAGGAAATCTAAGTTCAGCGTAGCCCTTTCGAATGGCACCAACCGCGATGAAATCGGTTCAACCGTTCAAAAGTTATAAGCGAGTCACATAGTCACACACACACACACACACACACACACACACACACACACACACACACACACACACACACACACACACACACACACACACACACACACACACACACACACACACACACACACACACACACACACACACACACACACACACACACACACACACACACACACACACACACACACACACACACACACACACACACACACACACACACACACACACACACACACACACACACACACACACACACATACATACATACAGACATAGTGACAACATCGCGGGGGTAGTCAGGGAAGCTTCCTGTGACCTTCAAACGTCGAGATCTGATGAAAACTCGATTTTTGCCAAACGGGGTAAAAACAATAACTTCCCGATTTTTGAAAATCTGAGATTTTTAGCGGGAAGTTAAAAATTTCAGACTATAATCAATATCCTTCAAAGTATACTAAATTATTTTTGGACTGTACTCAGTGAAGTCTCCGATTTAATCGATTAATTTTTCTGGTTATATCGCGTAAAACTTCACGGGATATAATCTGAAAAATTATTTCGTGTAAATTAAATTATACTCTGTTGAAATTTGGATTATGCCCACGGTGACTCCGCCAATTTTTTTTCTAGCGCCTGCGCACTTAGCATTATCATTTCTATTATATATTTTAAATATTAGGTTAGTCAAATATTGTTTTAAATAATTATTACATACATCAAAAACATTTAAGGAGCATTAAAACACAATTTTTTCGATAATTTGGGGTTAAAAATTTTTTTTTTCTTTTCTTAGACTCTTCGAACTTAAAAATGTTAGGCTAAGAAAAAAATATTTTTACATATCAAAATATATAAATAGTCGCACACTTATATAATTCACTAATTATATTTTAATTAATATCCAATATGCTGATTGACTATAACTCACAAATTATAAACAGCACTTTACGCGCAGGCCCTAGAAAAAAAAATGGCGGAGTCACCGTGGGCATAATCCAAATTTCAACCGAGTATAATTTAATTTACACGAAATAATTTTTCAGATTATATCCCGTGAAGTTTTACGCGATGTAACCAGAAAAATTAATCCATTAAATCGGAGACTTCACTGAGTACAGTCCAAAAATAATTTATTATACTTTGAAGGATATTGACTATAGTCTGAAATTTTTTTCACTACAAATACCACGGAGTATACTATACGAGGATGTACAGTGGGTTATTGTTCTTTCCGTGTATATGGCTGATTTTCATATCAGGACTAAAATAATCATGTATAGATATATCAGGTCGTATTAAAAAGTTCTTTTACGAATTGTTTGGATTGTGGTTGATGGATAGTAGTGATGATGCTAACTACAATCTAGAGACATCAGGATATCATATTATCAGGATGATAAGATATTCAGCTTGCAACCGGCTTTTCATGTGTTCTAATCACTATCAGAAAGTAGGAATGTTAATTGGTTGTTATTTAACACTAATTGTAGGCAGTTAAGAGCTTGGAATCGGCAAAGATACTGCCTGATAGTTGTCTTGAGAAAGATGAAAGAGACAAGACGTATCCAGGCAGTCAGTCTTCTAGTATTTCTTCTGTTCTTAGAGAAGGCTAGGGTTAACGAGCTACGGCAACTTGTGCTCTTGCTACTTAGACTGCTGGTTCATCGTTCTGAGGAATAACTACTCGCGACAACAGTTTATTTTATGTGGTATTATGTGATACAGTTAGATATGCCTAAGAAACTATATCCAGTTTTCATTTTATATACTCATTAATGAAATTCCTATCCAATTAGCCGTTTCTTAAAATAAAATAATAACTCTCCCAGTGTTTAGTTGTTGCTTACGATCCATCAGATTCCGACCAAACAAAAACTCAGGAACGACTAACTCAGGCTTAGAAATAAAAACAAAAGGATCATTTCTGGTCATTCACCGAAAAAATAGATTAACAACCTCCATTAGCGATTCAAATACCCAAGGAAGTTGTAATGGAATTCCGAGGAATCCCTAATTGTATTCAAGCTATTCGTCCTCATTCAGCTTCTGGCCTCCCTCAGTTAAACTCTAAACTAAAACCAGCAGATGTATTGTACGAAATGTGTCCCGCCTTTTTGTGATTTCACTCACTGAGTTGAAACACTCCACTGTTTTATTCGTCTTTACTTTTGTCTACAAATCCTTTTCCTGATCCAAACGCCGAGAAATCTCTCCACTTTAATCGACGAATTATACAAACTGAACTCGATTCTCCGGTAGGTAACCTTGCACGAAAAACACCCTTACAAAATTACCGAATTGGCAATTAAGTTCTATTGTTACTATTTTTTTTCTCGAACGGAACAATTGAGGAAAATTGTCATTTTTTTTAAAGATCTTTTTCTAATCATTTAAGTGATTGATTTAGTCAAAAATTGAGTGAAAATTTTCGAATAATTATTTATAGCTAGCATCAAAGCTTACTTATTACAGTTCAATCAATGAACAAAAATTTTGTTAGGACAATATTAAACGAGCTGTGGTAAGAAATTATAATGCTAGCATAATAATGCTAGCAACTAAATTCTTTCGAAGGAATAACAAATGTTTTATTTGGTTTAAGAAAAAATATTTTGTTGCAGTAATATTAACTAGTTAGTTGGTCTAATAAATTATGTTGTTGAACTAGCTAAATAATTTTGTTAAAATAACTAACAATAACAAAAGCAAATTTATTTTCTAATGCCAATAAAATTGTTTTTTTTAAGGCAACAAATAAAATTTTTTATTTTAACAAAATTAGCTAAATAATGGTAGCTAAATAATTTAGATGTAACAACAAACAGTTATTGTTATTCCAACAAAATGATTGTTGTTAAAACAACAGATTAATTTAGCGGTATTACTAACTGAATTGTTATTGTAACTTGGCTCACTTTGTTAAAATAACTGATCAATTTATTGCCGTAAATTAATTAATTTGTTACTACCACATATTTTTCTATACTGTCTCTCGCTATTGTATCGAAATCATTCTTATGAATGTATAAATACTTGAAAAAGGGTTCCAATTTTTCTTTTAAATGAGATTTAAATCGAGACTATAACGGAAACAAGCGGGGAGGTATAACATTTCTTGACGACGAATATATGGAATGTTAGCGCAGTTGTTCAAGTAAAAATGAAGATCCGTTATCATCATCAAAATGATTATTATCCAGACAGCAGATTGATTTAGCAAAAACAATTTTCAATTTCGTCTTCCAGTTCACCGATTCTCCTATTTTAATTTTTAATTTCACAATAAGTAGACTTTTGTTCGAATAATTAATCACCATTAGCGTGAAAGCTTAATTAGGACGATTGTTTGAAGCAATCAATTGAAAAGGGTTTATTCAACAGCAGAAAATAAATAATAGGAGAGTGAATGGAATACAATTAAACTAAACGGCATTTCTATAACTTAATCGAGTATAAACTTACAGGTCAAAAATTCAGTTGGCATTTAGCTAGCACAGTTTATGGATAAGAGTCATTTTTATACCCGAGAATTCCCATTAATCGTAACAAGTTGGTTTAAACTGGCGGTCGGGCTGCTGGAATATATACATATATATCTGAACAATATTAACAGAGTGGAGCACCTAGGGCAGATCTGTACAGGAGTAGGGTACAAATTGGTTGAAAGAGCGAGTAACCTTCCCAAGTAGATTCACATGATGGTTAAGTACTTGCACCTAACAGCAGTACTGGTTAAGAGCACATCCTTATGTTCCTGTATATACACAAGCGAAGGGTCTTTGGTACTGGTACTATTGCCGGCAGCCGTACTAGACTATCCATCGCATCGGTGTAAGTACAACACAAGTAACACTGCTAAATCGTGGCACTTAATAAATTAACATTCCGCATACGTCAGTGCGCACTGGCGTAATGTAATGGAACAACGATGGTGCTTCGCAGGAGGTTACATCCATATGTACCGGTGTAAAGGTCCAGGTTAACAACTGGCAATAAGGATGAAAAGTATCAAGAGTCTGTGTGCTTTTAGCCCGCACTATACTATACTATGCGGTGCATTCAATCGCCGGATGGAGGGCCTGTTTTCATTCGGTACTTTTTATTATTATTATATTGTGCATACTGGGTATGATACGAACGCGGCTCTTGTTTCATTAAAAAATTTCAGTAACCTTGAAAGATATTTTACATGCTCATAGCGGTACTTGATGATCCGGCCCATTCAGATTCTGAGGGTACTGGTCTTTTTTTGTTGGTTCGAATGAAATGAGGATAAAACGGGATTGCGAATCTGGAAAATTCGAAAGCAGATGAACCAGTTTGGATATACGGGAATATTTAAGTGTTTTTATGATAAAAGTGCAGAATTTTTAAATAAAATAAAACTATTAATGATTATGAATAAGAAAACTTTAGCTTCATGATTTTTTGATATTTCTAGTCACACTATGAATAGTTTAAGTACTTTTAAAATAAATTTGACAAGTAATAGTGCTATAGCAAGATCAATTTATTACAAATAATTTAATGGACAAATGTGACGAAACAAATTTATAAAATCAAGAAACTCTTCAGAACTGATCCAAAAACTGAACATAAAAAATTGAATATCACAGAAAAGCACATAAAACCGTAAAAAGGCACGAATTCTTATCAACACCTTTCTGATAATACTAAATTTAACTATAAAAATTCCTTTCAAAATAATAATATTCTCGTCACTAAATTTTCTTTACTCTCTCAATTATATAAATCATAAATGGCTATCGCTGAAAGAATATCAAATCCAATTTACGATAAAGATATAAGGTAAAAGCCCCAATAGATGATCATGTACCAATATATGATCACTCCATGTATTTGTATACCGATATTTATGAATATAGATATACAAATACATGGAGTGATCATATACTGGTACGTGATCATTTATTGGGGCTTTTACCTTACCTGTTACGAAATTTTTCTTAATCTCTTAACTGTATAAATTAATTTTTGGCCTATAAGCACGTACACATTTATAAAACAAAATAAACAAATAAAAAAATGAGGTTTATCGTTAAATTCGAATCTATTTAGAACTACTTCGAAATTTTATCATAATAAATTAGTTGTTGCTAAAAAGCATATGAAACATTAAACAGGCAAAAATTCAGGTTAAGACCTTGTCAATGGTATTAAATTTAATTTAAAAAACTCATTTTATCATATGAATACGCCGGAGATAAAATTTTTCGAATTCTCTTAATTGTATAGATTCTGGAATCTCAGGGACTTGAATAAAAAATATACTAGATGTATAATAAAAATTTCCATAACCGTTGCCCCAAAAAAAAAACATCTCGCGGTCTCCTGTTTATTTTCATCATAACTATTCCTCTACATCTATTCAGACGCATCAAAAATCCTTTTTTCAATACTCAACCTATTAAACCGAGCGTCCGGGAAATTAAAATGCAACAATTTAGCAAACTATCCATCAGAAATGCTGTAGCAGTCTATGTCAGTGTACAAGTTTATTTCTATTTTGCATTCATTAGAGCTGAATGCAGATGAAAATTAAGCGAGAGCCAGCGAGCCAGGATTAACAGAACCCGGAAACGTGACCTGTCAATGTGTTCGGGTAAAAATTTCCAATTACGACGCAGATGCACAAAGTAATATGACCAGGCGTTTAAAAGTTTCTGTTTGAGTTCGAGTGGAAACGTACAACGTATTGCATCGCATTGTGAACTAATGATGAAACTGGTCTTCAACATGGCAGATACATCTGGGTCCCGGGACTGGGTCAATGGGTCCGTTCAGTCGCTCAAGAACTCATGCATTATATTTACGCAAAAATGAACACTGATAGTACTAAGCTCGTAAAAAAATTTCGTTAAATTAAAAATTAAATTAAAAAAAACCTTTTTAAGTAACAAAAAAGTTTACTTATGACAATAAATTGATCTGTCATTTTAACAAAGTGAACCAAGTTAAAATAACAAATCAGTTTGTAATACTACTAAATCAATCTGCTATCTAACAACGTTCATTTCGTTGGAATAACAATAACTGTTTGTTGTTATAACTAAATTACTTCGTTATGAAGCTGATTTTGTTAAAATAACACACACAGAGAAAAATTTTGTTAAAATAATCTAAGATATGTTCTAGTAACAAATGCATTTGTTAACATAGGGATAACAAATTATACGTTAAAATAACAAAATTTAGGTTATAGCAAGTTATTGATATGATATAACAACAAAACAATTTGGTTACTATAGCAAAATCTTTAAGTAGATTCGACAAAATAATTTAGTTGGTATAACAAATTTTTTTGTTGAAAAAACAAAATTATTCTATTAAAATAACAAATAAATTTGTTACATTAAATTTTATAATAATCCATAATTTAAAAATATGCTATAATCAGCGATATCTGATTTGGAAAATATTTTAGCAACAAATTCGTTATGTTATTGCAATAAAATGATTTCGTTAGGACAACAAATTGATTTGGTGATTTAACAGACTGGTTTGTTAGTACAACTTGAAACATTTTGTTAATACGACTAATGGATTCGTTACTATAACTACACTCATTTGTTACCAGAACATATTTTTCAGTTATCCCGTCTTTTGTTATTTCAACAAAATCGTTTTTATGCGTGCAGAATTGATTTTTGCCTTAAAAAAATAAATTTGTTGGCACAACAAGAAAACTACAACTAGCTATGAGTTATTTTAACAAAATTATTTAGCTAGTTCAACACGAAAATTCTGTTAGACCGACTGACTAGTTAATTTTATTGCACCAATAGTATATTACGCACCGAAGAAAGAAAGTAGGACACTCCAACCCGCGTGTAAAATTGTCTCCTGAGACGAAGGTGAGGGTGATAAAGATGCGGATTGGAATATCTCACATTTTTTGTTGCCGCATATACTATTTTTCATCATATTTGAAATCAAAAGTTTAAACTTTGTGGGAAAGTTAGTGCAAATGTCAAGCTCTTCGTTTGTTTGTAAATGTTATTCCATAAGGTCAAAGTCGCACTTTCTTCCTGCAAAACAGGGCAGAAAATTTAAATTTTCGATGCAGATATGATGAAATAGTAATTTATGTCATATGGCCGCTAAGTGGCGATTTTCTGACAACGACGATGTTGCGATATGAGCTTAAGGTTCGTGGCGGGAATGTTCGAAAACGGGCGCAATTTCAACGTCCGAGGCGAAGCCGAGGACGGAAATTTACGCTCGTTTTCGTACATTCGTGTTACAAACTTTAAAGCGAATATCGTTAAATCGTCGATGTCAAAATCACCACTTAGTGGCCAAATGACATACATAATTTTTTGTTATTATCGCTTCATAAGTTTAATTTTTGTGGGATAGGAGGCAAATAATGACATTCAAATTTTATGAAGTTTCACAAGGGCAAAAAAACTGAATTTTTTATTATTTAATCTTTTTATTAATATTTATTTATGGTGTGATTGTTATTTTATCAACATTAGGTCCACTTCTTAATAAACTGCCAGCAGAGAAATAATTAGCGCCACTTAATAGTAACTAAGTTTAAAATTTACTCAAAATCATCGGTCGGTACACTAGAATTTGATTTATTTCGTTCTAAATTTCATCCGATTGCACAAGGACAATACGGAAAAAAGGGGGAAGTAAACTTTGCGGCCTAGGCCGCGGAAAATAGCCGGTATGGTAGTCTTTAGAAATGAATATCTTTTCGGACGCCACCCAGTGCTCAAAAGTTAAACTTTTGAAGAGAGTACAACAAAAAATATTTTTTGTTAAACCAAAAAAAATATTTATTATCCCTTTGAAAGAAAACCTATTTGTTAATTCAACTAAACTGTTTTGTTGATATAACATATTCATTTGTTACCACAGCTTGTCTTATGTAGTCCTAAAAAAGATTTATTATTGTATGCAATCAGTGACGAGATCAAGATTAAATAAGCCGTCATCAGTCAGTTAAATCATCTTAGTATCAATTCTGACTACTTACCCGAACTAATTATAATATCAATTACAATCGCAATATCCGATTTAATTAATTAACGTCGCATTCCGCAGATAGTTAGACGATCAACGTTGTCAAGATTAATTAATTATCCTAGCGTATCTGGTCGCCTCTTTATTCTGGTAGTAGACTTTTTAATGTCCTCAACACAAAACACTCATGATGCTCACTGGTGCTCTTTATTTCCAGCTTGTGCTGGAACACGACACACGTTTTTCCTTTTGCAGTGTGCAATGTGTTGGCAATGCAATGGTTAGACTGTGTAGGTGCATGGTGTGCTCAGCTTACTCCCAGTCAGTTAGCAGACACGAGATTACGATGCTGGACACCAGTCACCCAGCATCACGCTAAATCAGATAAACTCAATAGCTAGTTTCAGTAGAGCCATTTTTTTTTCTTTTTATTCCTCATGTTAAACTTTGTACACACTAGTTTGTTCCATGCGAGGCTAGGCTGCTTTTTGCGGCATTTTTCTAAGGGAATAGAAACCCGGATATTCCCCGCGTTAACTTTGAATTATTCTCCATGGGCGGATTATAATCTATGTGAATGTGAATCTATTAAAGATTCAATTATAGATGACTGGTAATGTGATAATGTCTGGATTATTCCTCGTGGATATGAGATTACCCGTCTCATTTGTTAGATTACACGGGGCTTTTAACCTCTTACACTTAAGCTTCTACTTTTTTAATGTATACTTTTTTTCTTTTATGCTAATCGTCTCTTCAAGACATTTGTAAATTGCACAATAAATATGAATAAATTTCTAAACGTTTTACCTTTATTTAATCTATCGAACAAATTCGATGATCAAATAATGAGAAGTAAATCAGAAAATATTTTTCATTATCATTAATCACGATAAAAACTTACATTTTTGCAATTGCTTGGGTATGAAAAAGCTTACCTGCAACAGAAAATAAATGGTTTACATTAAAACAAATTCTTTTTACGACATTAGTTGCATAAAAAAATTCAACTATAATAATAAATAATGGATTTATAATAAATAGTAATCAATTGATAATAAATACTATTTAAAACAGTAAATTCGTGATTTTAAGAGTTAATTTATTATTCAAACTTTATAATTAAATAATGATAGAGAAAAAAATAATATTTTTATCAGTAATAAAAGCGATTTAAATGTCGCTAAAGTTTAATTATAACAATAACTAATCCCAACTTCGATGTTTATCATTTACACATAAAAGATTATTGATGATTTCTAAATAATATTAAGAAGGGTGACTGGATTTTTTTAGTAAAAAATTTAGATTTTAATGTAGCCAACATTAACATTTATAAGGTAAAATAGTAAATTTTAAACCTAACGATTAAATCGGAACAATAATTTTTGACTTGGCACTTTTTACTGTTTAAAACGATAATTTATATAGAGTGAAAGTCGTTATTTAGGATAGCAACCACTACAAATTACTTTTTTTCTAATACTAAATTATAAATGTTGGCTTTTAAATTTTTTCACGTTGTGTTTCGTAATATTTGATGTTATGCCACTGCGAAGTCCGGTGTACCATTAGATTCTAAAAAGTTAACAGAATCTGAGTAAATTTTACGATTTAGTTTTTTCCGTGCAAAAAAAAAAGGCGGTTGGTTAAAGTTATCTTTTAATTTTTGAGAAATCGATTATAAGTTATTTGAATTTAAGTTAAATGGTTGTAGAAGAACATTTATACTGATAAAAAGCTTATATAACAGCCGAACTGCGACGATTCAAGACGACAAAATTTTTTATCAGGATGAAGAAATCGATATTACTTATTAATTATCAAGTGATATACTGCAACTGTTTCAGTAGTTTTTTATAAGTGCGGTATAAAACTAATAGGTTTATCAAATTTTTTAAAATGAATGAAAGTTTCATTTTTGAACTTGAACTGCTTAAAACTTTGTAATAAATGATTTTTAAAGCGTTTTGACCTTGAAAATAGCGGGAAGTTTTTCAGTTTTTTTTTTAATTGTTAAATTTTTAAAAGTTATCAGTGGCTATTTTAGATGTTTTTTTTTCTGGAATTGGTCTTAGAATATCAACTAAGCATTTAAATAATTTAGTAACTAGAACATATTCACGTGTGCATGGTCGGGTTCGAATAATTGTCGTTACAGAGTCACACAGTGGAAAGGATGAAGAAAATTTGATAATGTTTGAGGAAATTACAACGAATAGAAATAGCGAGTGGTTGACAAATACAGACAAAACAAACAGAAAATGCTTACGTTGTAGTAATCGTCTGTTTATTTTATTTATTTATTTATTTAAGTCTATTGACCTCCAGTAGTTAGTGAAGTACAAGTGCGCTCTCTGTACTCGTAGGAATGACGTTTAATGAAAAAAGGAAAACAAATATAAAACAAAGTAAAAGTTAATATGAAGAATGATGCAAATAAAATGGTAATGTGTTATGCAATTTGAATATATGTCAAGATATTATAATTAGCAATAAATATAATGCATTAAACCTTTGAATAATGTGACAAAAACAAGGGAATACAATTATGTAAATACCAGCGTAGTATTATCTGTATTATTAACCTTGAATTAGCATCGCTTGATATTTAAATTAGTTTGGGAGGTTTAATTTAGCAGGAAGTCAGCGAATCGTACCAACTAAGCTTTTAAAAACTAGATTTTTTGATATATCTGTGTGTTCCATGTAATCATGCCACAGGGATGATTAAATGTTGAATTAAAATAATAAACATTAAATCTAGAGTCAAGCAACCAGAGAGGACTCGAATAAGAATGGATAAAAACATGATATGAGAATTTAATTTATTTAGAGTGAGTCAGTCGTGATTCATGAGTTTGATTATTAACCGCCTGATACTGAACATGCACCTGATATGATTTAATGCTCGACACGCGACGTAGATCACTCCCGAAACCGCGGTAGTTTTAGAGCTCGCTCAATTCTACAAATCGCGACGAAAACCCGTTCGTGCTACGCTAAAATTTTTACCTACTAAACTTTGTTCTGCAATAACAACATGCAAACATGAACGACGCAAGACATTGCCCTGCAACTAAAGGATTATACGCACTTACACGGAAAGAACAATAACCCACTGTACATCCTCGTATAGTATACTCCGTAGTATTTGTAGTGAAAAAAAATTTCAGACTATAGTCAATATCCTTCAAAGTATACTAAATTATTTTTGGACTGTACTCAGTGAAGTCTCCGATTTAATGGATTAATTTTTCTGGTTATATCGCGTAAAATTTCACGGGATATAATCTGAAAAATTATTTCGTGTAAATTAAATTATACTCGGTTGAAATTTGGATTATGCCCACGGTGACTCCGCCATTTTTTTTTCTAGGGCCTGCGCGTAAAGTGCTGTTTATAATTTGTGAGTTACAGTCAATCAGCATATTGGACATTAATTAAAATATAATCAGTGATCTATATAAGTGTGCGACTATTTATATATTTTGATATGTAAAAATATTTTTTTCTTAGCCTAACATTTTTAAGTTCAAAGATGCTAAGAGAAGAAAAAAAATTTTTTTAACCCCAAATTATCGGAAAAATTGTGCTTTAATGCTCCTTAAATATTTTTGATGTATGTAATAATTATTTAAAACAATATTTGACTAACCTAATATTTAAAATATATAATAGAAATGATAATGCTAAGTGCGCAGGCGCTAGAAAAAAAATTGGCGGAGTCACCGTGGGCATAATCCAAATTTCAACAGAGTATAATTTAATTTACACGAAATAATTTCTCAGATTATATCCCGTGAAGTTTTACGCGATATAACCAGAAAAATTAATCGATTAAATCGGAGACTTCACTGAGTACAGTCCAAAAATAATTTAGTATACTTTGAAAGATACTGACTATAGTCTGAAATTTTTTTTCACTACAAATACCACGGAGTATACTATACGAGGATGTACAGTGGGTTATTGTTCTTTCCGTGTAGACTAAAAAATATTTTTAAATCATTCTTTCTGACGAGGTTTCATAATTGATTAACTACTAATAACAAAAGACAGGATAACTAAAAAATGTTGTAGTAAAAAATGAGTATGTTTATAGCAATAAATCCATTAGTTCTTTTAACGAAATTAGTCAAGTTATAATAGAACGAGGTTTGTTATGTTACAAAATTAACCTGTTGTCTAAAATGATTTTATGAGAACAGCAAAATAAT
Organism: Cotesia glomerata; assembly: GCF_020080835.1. NCBI lineage: Eukaryota > Metazoa > Arthropoda > Insecta > Hymenoptera > Braconidae > Cotesia > Cotesia glomerata. The sequence continues at coordinate 7,629,993 of NC_058162.1, forward strand.
TTTACTACCGTAGTTCTGCTCTTTTTGTTGATGCGAGAAAAAAATTATTTTGTTGCTATAACAAAGTGATTTTTCATATAACCTGCATTGAAAATGTGAGTTTCAATGCCTGTTGAGCCAACCGAAACTAGACAATTTCAGACCAATGCGACTGTGCCGGGCAGGTATCAATTATTTCTTCCCGGCGGACAGAAAATGACGATTTTCTGTCCGCGAGGTGAAGTTGCAGCTTTATTTTCAATCCTATCAATTGTTTGTTTATTTTATACCTTTATAATTGTCATTCTAACCGTTAACTGTACTGACATATTATAATTCTGTTATTAAGCATAAATAAGAATGATAAAAGAAAACTTGTCAATTTACGAATAATGTTTGGTAAAAAATAAACTATTACTTTTTATTTTATTATAAGTTTCATAATAAAATGGTATTTTCGCTGTTCGTCTGAAACTATCTAGTTCTGGTTGGCTCCAGACATTGAAACTAGCATTTTTAATGCAACTTATATGAAAAATATAATGTGTGACGCGGGATGAAACACGATTTCAGACCGAGTGATGCCAGCCCTCGCTTCGCTCGGGCAGGCAACTTCACTCTGGTCTGAAATCGTTTTGTTTCATCCCTAGTCACACAATATACTATTGTAGCCATAACAAAATGATTTTATTGCCAAAAATAGTTGTAATATTCTCAGAAGCTTTTGTTCAAAATTGTCAATAGTTATAATCTACAATTTTTTAATTATTGTGACAGTTAAAAAATCCTGGATATGATTCACTCTGCAGGCTACCCTAGTAGAAATAATCGAGTTTTCACTCGATATAAACCAGTAACTGGCCAATGATATCGAGTAAAAACTCGAAATCGCGCCACCTACAACTAAATCATAAACATTGGTCACACTGTACTGTACCTTTACGAGTGTGTGTGTCTGTTTATTTTTCTCTATTAACCTGTACGCATTATTATTGTAAAAAATATTAAAAAACAGTCTAAATCAATAAAAATTTGTGTATATTAACGTGTGAATAATTTTCAACATATATTATAAAATAGATGCAGTAATAAAAGTTGACACAATAAATGAATTGCGAATGTGGGCAATAAAAACGAATATTGCAGATTTTTATTTAGACGAGTTGTTAAAAATTTTGCAAGCTGAAGTTTTTTCCAGAGTTACCAATAACTGTAAAAAACATTTTTAAATAAATGTAGTGTATCTCTTAAAATTGAAAAAATACTAAATGTTGATGAAGTTATAATGAGTGAATTTGTTTACTTCGATGTTGATAGAAGATCATCTTACAGCAATTATTTATTCAAGTGTTGATAAACAAAAATTTATTTAAATCGAAAAACTAAATGAATATTTTTTTAATTATTTTCAATTAAAAATAATTATTTTACTATTTCATTGTTAGATTTATTATTATTAGTCTATTAGTCTAATGATGGTATCTATTATGTAATATTAATATAAATGAAACTTTTAAATCATTTCGTTTATTAAACATCATTTTTATTTTATCTGACAATTTTAATAACCCCTGATAACCTCAAAATTCTAAACTGACAGTTTCACTAACTTCACCATGTTTTGTTAGATCTCTAGTAAAATTGGCCAGTTACTTGACAGAAATTCGACATTACACTGGCTAGTTACTAGTTTAAGTCTATCCAAACTGGCCAGTTACTGGCTAAAAACTCGATTTCATTTCTGCTAGGGATATCCCTGAAAATTCCTGTTATATTCAAATTCAAAACGCCCAAAAATTTTTTTTTTCTATTGCGAAGTTTGTAGCTCTTCAAGCTCAAAATACAACTTTGAGCTTGAAAATCTACAGATTTCCAGTAACAATAACTATAGTTACTGTTAATGGAAAAATGTTTTTTTGAAAATTTTGCTAACAAAATTATTAGTTATATAAACAAAATAATAAAGCCATTTCAACAAGAAAATTTATTATACCAACTGATTGATTGATTTTGAACCAGCAAAAAATTTTTGTTATCCTGACATAAAAATCTTGTTATTACAACAAACGATTTGTTCATTTAACTGAAATATTTTGTGGAATTAACTGAAAGATTCTGCTGTAATAACAAAACTGTTTTCTTGCTTTAACATATAAATTAATCATTCTAACCTAAACGTGGTTATTATAACACATGATTTGTTATCTTGATGTTACTTGTTCGATTGACATAAAATTTTTTTTCTATATAGTAAAATATATCTGCATTACAAAAGTGAAAGAATGAAAATTTACTTTTTGAAAATTCTCTCTGTATAAGCTTTGAAAAATGGTCTGCATTGAGACAGTAGGAAGAAAAAGTTGATTAATACAAACAACCTTGGCAAGGTTGAATGAATGTCGGCTGAGATTAACGGAGCGATCAATCAAAATTAATAAACTCCAACAATGGCGATTAATCGCGAGAGCTTCAACGGATGATGATGAGTCATGATCACGAGCCAAAAACTTGAAACTATAAACTATAAAGTTCATCCGAGGAAAGAAGGTCTGTCTTCGGCGTTTCTTCCGGCTGGACATGAGCGGAAAGCTGTCACCAGCAGAATCCAGTGCAGCTTTCAGATGTCTCGGAATCCTAGCCTACCCGGTTAATTCTACAGCACATAGTTACTCTTCCTAGAAACAATGCAGTCACTCAGGAAACATAAGTCTAAAAGTTTGCGGCATCAACGGTGTTACTTACTCGTACTCTTACTCTTACTTTAGAAGGTAACTGAATACTGAATTCTGAATACACAGAGCTGAGTTTTCTTCTTGAGCATTGTAGTATCACAGACAAGGTATTTCGTGGCTTCGCAACTTAGTAATAGACCGACCCAACTTCCTACAGTTGTCTAAGTATTTCACTCTTAACTACTTTCCTCCATCCCCCTGCAACGGTAATCTCTTTTGGGTGCTGCTGCAAGAGACACTTACCAAAATTAAACATATTTAATTTGACGTGTTAACTTTATTAAAAATTTTTTTTATTGATTTTCCGTGCAAATAAAAATTAGTCAAATTCTAAATTTGATTTTTTAATTTATATTTTTGAACACATTTGCCTCCGTAATAAATTCATCAAAAAAATCTTTGTAATTTTTGAATAATTGATGTATAAAATTTTTTTCAAACAAATACTCTTCGCAAAACTAATATCACAGGGTTCAACTTTCTGTAAGAGAAAAAAAAATACATTTATTACGGCCAAATTTTTATTTTTTTGTTGTTATTATAAATTAAATTAAAACAAAACTAAAATTATCTTTCGATGCAACTACAAAAATAAAAATTCATGAAACTTGACTCTATACTTTTTTTTTTATTTTCAAACTTTTTAGTAAGAATATTCAAACTCCTTTATGATAAATTCATGATAAAATCATATTTGTTCAAGAAATGAATTCAAAAATCAAATTCATCATGAAACAACATTTTTTCGCGGATCGACTTTTATATTGAAAAAGAAAATAATTTGATACAAGAAAAATATTCATGAAAATTAGCAATAGTTTCTTTTAAATTTAAGAATTTTATATTTTTCATTCAAGAACAAAATTGATTAATTTAATCAAAAATACAAAAAAAAAACGCCTTGAAGCTATTTTAAAATCTATTTGAACTTATTTTTCTAATGTAATATAATAAAGGTTTAAGAATTGTTGGTATTTTTTAAGTAAGTCTTAATTGAAAATAATTAAATTTTCAATTTTTCTATTTCGAAAATATTCAAACATTTTCTCTTAATCATCTTTGTTTGATTTTCTTGATTTTATCCGTAAATTTCTTCAATTAATTCATACTGAATACGTTCAAGCAATAATGAAATTTTTAAAAATATATTTTTGTTGAATCAACGAATTTTTTTTATAGCACTATAATTTAATTTAAAAATAAAAGCAAATAATTGTAAAGAGTAATTACTCAAGATAAGTGGAAAACACAAACATTAAGTCTAAAGACAAATACAATTCACTGAAATTACTAAACGCTGTTTATTCTTGAGTTTTCGCGTTAGTTCATTCTGCACTCACATTCACACAAACACACACACACACACACACATATATATATATATATATATATATATATATATATATATATATATATATATATATATATATATATATATATATATATATTTATTAGGGTGCTTCATTTGAGACGACTATTTTTTTTTTCTCACTCCATTGATGAAATATTGTTCTCAACATAGAAAAAAAAATTCTCACCAAGGGATAGTTCTTAATTTCAATTTTAAGTACTCGCTAGATGAATTTAAAGTTTTCCCATATAATTAACCCGTTAAAATAATTTTTTTTGCTTAAATTATCTATAGCATAGCGACATTTCATGATATTCATTTGACCATGGGCAGAAGTTGTAGAGGAATCCTTCCTCTTTAAAAGCTCTGACAGCTTATTTCCAATTTATGAGTTACCTCGCCAGTAAAAAATTGTACATTCGATTTTAGCTCAAAAGTCGTGGTTTTTTGATTTTTTCTCCTAGCCTATTGATCTGATACCTAAATTGCAAAGGACCTTTTTTGTAAAGAATTCAATTTTCTATAAGATAGATTGATAGCTGAACCCTTTCAATAAATTGCCTCTGAGATAAATTTCATTAATTACAAGAAAACAATAAATGACACTATTTTATCGTAATTTTTATACTTTTTAATAAAACAACAGTTGATAAAAAAAATTATAACATTGTATATTTTTATAATCAAATATTGTGATATCGTTATAATGCCTAAATTTTTAAAATTTTTAATTGTCTGACAAATATTCTAATAAATATAGTTGTTACATAGAATATATCCAAAATATATGATCATACATAACTCCGGCACACAAAAAAAAGTGGTATGTACTTTGGATTGCACCTACCTATCGAAATGAATATTGACCCACTGAATCCGAATTTCAAGTCCGTTTGACCCGGTAACCCTCCAATTTTGAGCATAATGCAAAAAACCCCAAAAAAATGCATAAAACTGCAGTCACGGCGATGAAAAAATTCTTGTGGACCCGGATCAAGTATGATTCTTTTGTATTTTAATTTACTGAATCTAAATCTGAACGTTAAGTAGCCTGCTGAACCGACCAAATTTGAAATAAAAAACGAAAAACCCAAAAAAATTGCAATAAATCATGAAAAATTGAAGTTATAAAAATTGAGATAAAAATGAGATAAAAATTTTTTTATCTGTGCTATAATTATTAAATAATATTTGCTTGAGCTCTTTAATAAAGGAACCTCAACAGAACAAAACTTTGAAACTTTGAAATCCATTGAATTGCGCTAGTTATAAAGTGTGGGTAAGGAACGGTGAGTGATTTCAAAGCTGTACACTATGAAACTGTACAAAATTTAGTGCAAACTATTAGATCCTAAAACTTAGTCTTATCGTCAAGTAATACCAGTTATCGTTGGTAATATTAGCAGTTTATAACTTTGATTATATCCCACCAACGAAACATAGTAACCAGTCTGGACTCAAACACTCTTTAAATATTAATAATTTAATTAATCTCGGGAATATTAACTCCGAAAAGATAAGGTTACCTTTTACCTAGAGTCGTTATGTAAGTTGAATAAAAGCTCGGTAAATTCATATATACGCAATGTTACACAATCAATCTTTTGAAAATTAGAATTTTAAATTTTGTCCCCGAAGCGCGAGTGAGGCACTGGAAGGTAACGAGGCCTTAGATAAAGAATTTTTGGGATAAAATGATAAAAATACAATTTAATCAACGTGTTTGTTTTGTTAATCACAATCATTTTTTGAGAACATCTTCTTTGAAGATGTTTAATAAAATAATAAAATTAATTATATTAGTGTTGCTAAAATTAACTTTTATGGGGCAATTTTTGTGATTTTTTAACGAATATATTATAAAGAAAATTTATCAAAAAATGCTGCTTGTAGAAATTAAAAAAAAAATTTTGATGCTATTTTTAAAACTTTTTTTTGTTACAAGTAGGGATTATTTTACTGTAGAGAAAATAATTATTGTCTTCATAAATATTTTTCAGAGTCAATAATATTTTTAACTTTCCGCTCGTAAAATTAGGGGAGGGGGGGGGCAAAATGGGGTATCCCCAAAATATCGTAAGAAAAACTTTTTTTTTCCAAAAAGCTCTTTCAGCTTCCTAAAATATATTTTAACGTCATTTCCTACAATTTAAAAGAAAAAAAAATTTTTTAATTAAAAAAACAAAAAAAAATTTTTTTTTCTACTTTTCTTACAGTAATTTTTATCGTCATTGTGCATCGTAATAAATTTTTTTTCACATCTACGATTACTTTTTATAAATTTTTAAGTTCTCGCTTTACAAATGAATAATTAAAAAAAAAAAAAAATCGGGGAGTCATTGGTTCCATGCCAGTTTTCGAAAATCAAGTTCTAATCTGATCTTCACATTTTTAAGGTCCTAGGAACTAGTTCTTAATATTCCTACGAGGATATCTGTCAGTGTGTGTGTATGTGAGTGTAAACCTCTAATGTGTCGAAGAAAAATCTTACACAGAAAGAAAAATTTCTTGACTGGAGAACAAAATTCTTGGCTCAAGAAAATTTTCAGGTGCCTGAAGGAAGACTGAAGTTGTGTTACCCGAAATAAAAATTTTTCTTGAAATTCTATTCTTGGTGGAAGTAATTTTTTCTTAATTCAAATTATCATAAATACTTGATGCAATAAATTTTTACATTTGATCAAGATTTTTAGATACTTTAGAGAAGCAGTGCCACCTACTTCAGCTGAGAAAAAAATTTTCTCACCTTGAGAAAACTTTTCTCTTGAATATTTGATACCCATTTTATATTATTTTAGCGTGCAATTATACATATTGAATGAAAAAAAATGATTCAACATTATTTGATCTTCCCATTTGATATGTTAATCAATAAAAATATTAATGAAAATTTACTTCTATCTTTATATTTAATTTTTTGGAGCAAGAGGCTGAATTTTCTCAAAACAAGAAGATTTTCTTGACTTAAATAAATTTTCTTGGATCAAGATACATATTTCTTAAAACAAGAGAGTTAATTTTGTTGGAATAAGTGAAATTTCTTGTGTCAAAAAGAAAATTTTTTTTTCGCTCAAGGAAATAATTAGGAAGAAAAATATTTTCTTGGCTCAAGTGAACCTTTTTTCTGTGTAAACTAACCATTCTAAAAGAATGTCTTTTTCAAATAACTTCGAAATTTATTCTCGGATAATTTTTGATGTCATAATTTAACTATCAATGCTCAGAAAACTGTGTCAGAGGCCGCCAATTTCTTCAAAATCATTTGGTGGGCTTGTGAGATATTTAATTTAAAAAGTAAGATCTTCAGGCCTACAAGATCATTCAACTTGAAAAAATTTTCCCGAATCCCTAAACCAAGAAAGAGAATGCAAAAAAATTACGAATGTTTTTTTTTCGTGCTATTGCTTGGAATTGCGTGAGAACTATGTCTAAAAAATTTTTCACCGGGAGATCAAAAAATTAGAATCTTCTCAAGGGAACTCTTTTTTTTATCTTGATATTATTTTTACTCAAGCGAAACCCGTCAAAAATTACTACCAAATTAAAAATTTTTTTTTGCTACCTCAATTTTTGTTAGGAGTATATTGCGTCAACTATAACAATGTTTCTTTTTTGGGTGATTTGTTCATCTCTCTGGGTTCTTTTGTAGACTTATCGATAAGAAAATTTTATTTTTTTAACGACATTTCATTTTCGGATAATGAAATTTTTTTTTCACTTTTTCAGGGGGTACCCCATTTTGCCCGCAAAAAAAAAAAATTTTTTTCCACGGCAACTTGAAATTTGATTATTTTCCTTCAATTACGACTGAAAACGAGAAAAATCAGCATATTTAAGTCCTTAAAATCATAACGATTTCTTAAGTACCCCATTTTGCCCCCCATCCTCCCCTAATTATTTTTTTTCCATGCTTAAGAATTTATTTTTTTGTTTGCCTTAAAAAGATCTTCACATTATCAACCCTGAAAAACAAAAGAATTGTTTTTCACCAATTATTAACACTCCGTAAGCGAAATTATAATAATATAAAGAATAGAGCGGAAAAAGTATTTGGTTAGAGGTAGAGTACAGTAAAGCACCAAGATTTTTAATCTCATCTGACTGTCATAATGGCGTTACCATGGTATCATCGTTAGCTCTAAAACGTGGGTGGTTGGCAGGAAAACTCGTCGTAGGTTTTCCGTTTTCCCTCTTCTCCACTTTACTTCTCTGTCGTTGATTTTCTAGACACTAGAGAAATACCACAAGGGGTTAGAGCTCATTTTCCCTAAACACACAAGCGGTATGACACGAATATAATATACACACACACGCACACTGACTCTTGCGCTTACTCTTATTCGCGAGGCAGATAGACTCAACCAAAATAAAAAATTTTAAGAACACGAAAAAAAAACAAAAAAAAACAATAAAATTGTAAATGGTAAAAGGGAGAACAGAGTCTTGGCATTTGTCCGCATTTTACCACCGCTATGAAAATAACTTTTTTTATTTTATTCTACAAACCAGAACAATCCTCCGGATTGTCACTCGTTTAATTAAGAGCCTCTGTGGACTATTCTCGAGTCTTATTTAAATAATTTTTACTTTTACTTCACTTTGCTTTTTTTTTTATTTTACATAACACTATTTTACTTTTTGGCATTAGAAAAATTTTCTCATTGTCTGCTAACTTAATTAAACTAAAGATAGTTATCGGATAAAACTAAAAAAAAAAGTTTTTTTTAATATGGCCCGAGATAAAAATTCTTCATATCAAGTCGATGTATTTAAACAAAACACCAATATGAATAATTGTAACAATGAAATATTATAATAACAATTATTTTATTTATACTCAGACACGGTACAAAATTTTCCAAGTGGATGATTGTAAAATTCACTCCGAGGAGGATTTTATTTAAGTTATACGTAAAAAAAATCTTCCCGGAGTACTTTTTTGAGTTTTTTTTATTAAATAAAAATTTTTAAAAATAATTTTCATTCATTTAAAAATTACGAAATGCAGATTTTGAAATTTAAGAGTTAATATAGCCTTTTTTATTAGTTCGATATAACAAATTAATTTTAATATTTAAAAAAAAATTGCCTCAACATTTTTTTGATAAATTCTCTCTATAATAATTGATTTGTTAAGAAATCCTAAAAATTATGATATAAAAGTTAATTTCAATAACATCAATGTAATTAATTTTATTGAATTAAATGGAGTAATGTTATTAATTTATAATTTTTTTCTTTTTACGCCAAGATTTATCAATAAGACTTAAAAGCAAAATAATTTCTATGCAAATTTGGTTCAATGTTCTAAAGTCAATTTTTTTGAAAAATATAATTTAATCTTAATAAACAACCTTTAGATAAATTATTTTAGTAGCTTGATAGTGATTTGACTTAAGACACTTGTTACAGCTAAATAAAAATATTTTTTAGTGTTTATAGTTAGAAGCATAACTTGATACGGCGATATATGACCAGATCAATCTCCATGAGGACTTACATAAAAATTTCTCCAATCAAGATTTATCAGAAAATTATTTCTCCGATTTTCAATCAAGAGCATCAAAACCAAGGAAAAATTTTTTTTCTCTTTTCTCTTTTTTTGACAATTTATTTCATAAAATTATTTCTCTCTTGTCAATTTATTTTCCACTAGTCAGTGATTAAATTTGGATTCTTTTGCCCCGAAATTTCATACAACAGTGATAAATAAATTAAAAGAATGGTTGCAAAAACGAATCAAACAAAAAAAATGTATTGCTGTTTCAAAAGCGTCGCCAGTGGGTATAGTTGTATATAAATTAATAATTCAGATAGAAACGAAACGGTCCTCGTAAATGTCATCGCGGATATTAATACCCTCATAACCTGGCTGTCATTGAAATTGAGGACAATCAGCGATTGTGATAATCTATGTCGCTGGATGGTTACGGCTCTGACAAAAAACAACAAAGCTAATACTCTCTGTAGATGTAGAGGTAAAATTTAATGAATAATAAAAGAAAATGAAAGCCCGGAATTCATGACCATTTTTCGATGAAACAATATGAATTCATAAATGTGGATAAATCACAATAAAATCCTTATTTATCGCGCACATATGACTTTACTCTATACTGTATATATTCTACACCCTACTTTATACTCCCCGACAATTTGCACACTCCTCCATATTTGCAACATTAATCTCACAAATTATTATCAATGGTTTCCGATAATCCGTAATATTGATATCGATATTTTACTTTATATTATAATTTTTCCATTTTCGATGGAAGCTTTTTTCGAGTATTAATTTTAATTTTAATCTGCTCTTCTCTCCTTTATCCGCCTGTTTGAAGAATTCGAGAGAAGATTGCTGTGCAGGCGTCACGGAATTAATTTTATATCCAATGATTTTATCCCATTTCCATCCCTTCCTTTTTAACAAAAAAAAAAAAAAAAAAATTAATAAAAAATGAAAAAAAAATTTAAATTAAATACGAGGATGAAAAACGTTATACCCTGGATTAGTATAATGAAAGAAGGGAAATATTTTTCAACGACGATCTGTCGGCTGCAGATATTTTAATATCACCATTTTACGATCGATTGACGTTTATTCTTCTGTTTTATCCTGTGAATGTCATTTTTTTTTAATTATTTTTTTTTTTAATGTTAATAATTTAAAAATCATATTTAACTACTCGATTTTTTCTATTGATCAAACAGTCAATCAACTTCACCACGTAGCTTTTTTATAAACTGAAATTTCGCTCCGGGCGAGTCGTAAATCAAATGAGAAAGTCTTTAATTCCGGCATTAGTATATTTTTATATTTCACAGTAAAACATAAATTTAATGTGCAAATATTGTTTTTCAGTGGCTATCAATCCCTCGCATCTAAACCTGGGATTTTAAATCCATCAAATAAAATGACTACCTAAATTAATCTTCCGTACCGCACCAATATTTGAATAAACGATTTAATTAATGACTACCACGCAAAAGTTTTAAAACAGAATTATATGTAATTAAATGTTCAATACAAAAACTAATTTAATTTGGAATACCTACTTTGACAAATTTAATTAAATTTCCTGGCTGATAATTGGATGCATGTATGATTTCACGAGATTAATTCATATTACATTAATTTGATTAATTGAAAATGTGTAATACAAAAATTTTTAATCTCACCTCGAGGGAAAATATGTATGAAAACATAAAAAAAAAATTTATATTGATATTTAAATTAAATATTAAAATTTTCCATTTTTTGTTGGAATATTTTTGAACTTTGAAATTTGATATCTTTTTCTACATGCGCAGTACAATAAAGTACTATGAATGTTTTTTATAGGACATTTACTGCTTATTAAAAAAGTTATCTTACGATTCTTTGATAATTTTACTCTTTCAAAAGTTATTTGAGGTTAAAGTTGGAGGTTAAAGTTTAATTTTGAAATCTTTTATTGCTTATATCTTCGCAAGTACGCATTCTTCGAGTAGGGGAGAGGTGCTACAATTGTAACAAAAATTTTTATTTTTTTTAGTCCATTTGTTTTTTTTAAGAAATTAAACTTAAAAACTGTCAGAAAGTTAGTTGATAGTATCTTTTATGTGACTGACTTAGTTAATTAGTAAAAAATCAATGCTAACTTATTAAAAAATTAATTTATTTAACTAAAGTCAGGGACCAAGATGGCGGCGCGCATGCGTTGCAATTGTAACACAGTGCAGGGGCAATTGCAACACGGAACGATATAGATATTTTTCATTAAATTGATTTTATTATATAGTCTTAATACTTCATTAACTCTTAACAAGTATTTGAACTTATAGTATATCATATATTTGGATCTTTAAAATAAATTATTAAACATTTAGAAAACTACACAAACTACACTATCCCAGAGTACACAGAAAAAAAAATGTTCTTGAATCAAGTACATATTTTTGAAAAGCTCAATATTCTTGGTTTGAATAGAAAAATTCTTGATTTAAGAAAATTTTTCTTGATTTAAGGAAATTTTACTTAATTCAAGAATTTTTCGTCTTGATTCAAGACAATTACTTTCTTCAAAATTATCTTTTTGGTTCAAGAATTTTTCTCTTGAATCAAGTTAATTTTTTTTTCTGTGTAGATTTGTGGCACATTCAGTTTGCACAGATTCCATACACGACTCTGAATGTTACAATTGCTACTCGTTCAAGTGTTACAATTGACTCTCACGCTGATTTGTTAATAAAAATCTAATTACAATAACAAAAATCAGTAAATTGATATGAAATTCTATTTTACAATACTCTTGATATGTCTCTTAAAGTATTAATACAAGTCTCACATCATAACATTAGAAAACAAATTTGTTATTAAAAAAATTGTGAAGCGTACAAAAAAAAGTTTTCACGCGTATTTTCAACAATTCTCAATATTTTGATATCGGAACAAGATTAATAACTGAAACTTTGATCTAATCAATAAATTACTATTTTGAAGAAGTTAAAAAAAGAATAATAATAATTTTTAGTTTTTTATTGAGTGTTACAATTGCCCCTTGTTACAATTGCAGCACACTGAGAAAACAATTCATTTAAATGAAACGAGGCTCGTTAACTATAAATAAATCTCTTATTTAAATATCACCAGAAATATTTATTTGATTCAAATAAATTTATTTATTTGAGACAAAGTTGTAGTATATTTGAATGAAATCCAGATTTGTTTATAGTTAACAAATATTTCTTTGGTGCTTACAATCGTATATTTCAACCAAATCAGATTTGTTAACTATAAATAAATGGTATGTTTGAATATACTCAAAGCAATGATTTTTAGTTTTAGGTTAGGAAAGTTGTAAAAGTGGACATATCGAACGTTTGGGGTAAAATAGGCATTTCTTTTGGAATTATTAATTATACTGAAATTAACGACAATAAAGTTAGCCGACATCTAAAAATTTTTAGAATTTTTTTTATTGAAAAAAAATTTTACAAAAAATTTTTTTTTCTAATTTCATTTGTAAAAAATTTGAAAAACTGTAAGTGCAATTAAAAAAAAATATTATTCAATTCTAATTTAACACATTAAGCAAAATAAAAAAATAAAAAATGTCGACTAACTTTATTATTATAAATTAACAGACATCTGTAAATTTTTTCGACTTTTATAACAATAAAATTATTATGAAAAAATTTTAATTAAAAAATTTCACATATTAAAATTAATAAAAATTATAAGTGAAAATTTTTAGAAGAATTTTTTTATTGTAATTGACTTGTTATTAAAATTTTTAAAATTGAAAGCTGACAACTAACTTCAGTATCATAGTAATCATAGTATTTTTATTAGTATTATAAGTAATAGTAGTATATTTTTTTACAAAAATAAACTAATATTGTTATAAAATATACAAATTTTATATTCAATAACACATTTGAAAATTTTCTGTAAAAAAATTATTACTAAACGACACGGATTTTAGGTTAAGAAATTTTTTTTTCGTTCCAATAACTGCATGAAAATATAAAAAAAATTTTAATGAAAAAAAAAAATAGTAAGTCACAACCGGAAAAAATAAAATTTTTTCAAGATCAATAGGTAAATTAATATTATAATAAAATAAATAGTGGTTGGTCACAAAAAAAGTCAAATGTAAACAATACTCTTACATTCAAAAATAGCGACACAAAGTGTAATTTACTTGAAGCGAGATTTGTTAATAGTTAACAAATCTTTATTTGAATGAAATAAATGAGTCGATTCAATTAAATAAACCGAAACGAAGTAGTATTTGATTCAAAGTAATATATATTTAAATAAAAGAAATTTGTTAACATTAAATAAATATTTTTGATTCATTTCAAATAAATCTGTGCATTTGAGTCAAACAAACCGTTTTCTCAGTGCACCTCTCCCCTATTAACATGAAACCAATTTTGTAAAAAGTTTAATTTTTCTCAAATTTTTTATTTGCACTTTTTTGATTAGACGAGCCCTTCTCCCACCTTCAAAAATAATCAAAAAAATTACTTTAAAGGTTTTTAAATTAAATCAAAAAAATTCGTCAGGAAAAAAGTACTAAGAATTAAAATTAGAGGTTCAAATTTCGAGGGAATTTTTTTAAGATTCGGAGGCAGCGAAAAAAAAAAGTAGTTTCAAATTACACATATATTTTCTCCGCGGGGCTTACATTGTAAATAGTATAATGCAAAATGAATGTAAGTAAGAACATAAATATTATTATTAGCAGGCTCTTGAAGTTAAAATGAGTCATCTAACGGTGAAGGAAATATAATAACCGACAAACCGCTCGGTATACAATTGACTCGAAAACTAGCGTCTCGGTCCGGAAACGAACTGGGTGAAGAAGCATGGTCAGTGAGCAAATTGAACAATCGTTCCGTCACTAGCGAGAACCGGACCGACTAAATAAAACATACTGAGAAACTCGAGCAGGTTTAATTCATGAGAAAATGACGAAGTCTAAAGGCTGGAGGCCAAACTCGAGGACAAAAAACAAATGTTTTATTGTGATTAGTTAATTAGAGGTCGATATTAATTCCGTTGCATAATTGTGATTGTAATTTCACGGGTGAAATAACTTATCGGACTGACATGAGCTGATAAAACGAGAACACAGTGAATCGAGACATGATAAATCGTTGGCATTACGTCCGGGATTTAAGTTTCCATGCTGATTCGCGGCAATGCGGTTGACGTTCGCGGCCGGCTTCCAATGTGACATGACCGCGAATCTGACCACCCTCTATATCCACATACCAACAACTTCCACTCGAAATAAACACACATATACACCATGGCTACCTGTTCCACGCTAAATGTGACAATTAAACGTCGAAACTAACTTACCAATCGATTCCAATCCGATACCGCATTTAATCACATTTTTACTGCAATCATCACCAAAAAATTTTTCAGCGATGTCAATTTCTATTCCACATAAAATTCGACATTTTCAATTTTTTTTTTTTTTAATTGTAAATAAGTCTAAAAAGCCTAAAAAAATTGATGAAATTTTTATTATAAAGTTATCATTTTCATATCCAATAATTAATCGAAAATAATTCAAAATAATTTTGTTCTTTAATTAATAATATTTCTCTTGAATCAAGTACTTTTTTCCAGTATTTTGCTCCTAAAACCGTAAAAGTGTCAAATAAGAAAACATTCCTAAATTGTAACACCTTGAGAAATTTCATGTATGGAAGTGACTAGAGATTCTAGAAGCCATAAAATAATTAACAAAAAATAATGAAATTAATAGGCGGTAGTTAAGCAGTTACAAAATGTCAAGGGATTCAAATTTTATTGGAGCAGTGTGCAATTTTCCATACTAATTGGATGTCTCTCGGAATTTATACGCTAACCTACTGGAGAATAAACCATTTTCGCGTTCTCTAATTCATCCCTCGGGCTTAAACTCTGGAACTCGGCACACTCTCCTCTCTTTCGCGTGTTCCTGACCCGGGTCTCAAGTTGAGCGGTAATTCCTCGGCATTTAAGTGAGACATATTTCATCTACTCTGCATCATAATAAATTCTCGCTAGTGTATTTTTAGGGCCTGAAACTAACAATTTACTGAGTAAGAACGGGTATTTGCAAGAGAAGAAAAAGAAGAATAAGAAGAGGAAGAAGAAGAAGAGTGAGAATGAAAACAAAAGTATCGAGAATAAAAATGAAGCAAAGTTTAGCAGTAAAAGGACATCCTGAGAGTAAAAAAGTACGCGACGTGTTCATTTCTGCTTGATCGAATGTAAAAGTAAAGTTAAGTTAATGTCATGGGAATCACTACTACTGCGAATATAAGGAAAAGGCGAGGACGAGGACAACGACAATGAACCCTCGAGTACGACTAGGGAGTGATTCTTGGGCGCTGTTTCGATTCGCCTGGGTGATCTGCTAAGGCTCTGCTTGTGAACTTTTATCGTTATTACTCTTCCGTATGCGCTCGCTAGGTAGATGCAAAAACTTAAATAAAGAGGCATAAAAGACCGCCGTGGAACTAAGAATAGAAAATAAGAGATAAATTTTCAATCCAACGCTCTGGTGCTTCGGACATCATCAATTGAGCATAGATAATCCTTTTTCCCTACACTTAATAATTTGTTTGTTCATTCAGAACTTTCCCATGCCTCTAGATCTAAGATCGAACATTTCTTAGATCTTGATCTAAATCTGCATCTTCTGTTCCAGTGACGCCTCGTCATTAGAAAAACAAGAATCTGACAATCAGCAATTGAGGGTAAGGCGATGATCCACCTGTCAACGCTTGGACAAAGGGATCAAGGGAAAGATTCCTCACTAGAGATTAATCCTTTGGCATCTGTGGTGGATCAAAGGCCAGTGGATCAACAGCTTCGTTTCAGTTTCCTTGTCAATTCAAGAACAAAATGTACTTATGAAAAATTCATGGCTGTTTTAAATGCTGATTCTTTTTTTGTGTTGGTAGTAGTTGAAAATTCTATTGATTCAGGAAATTGGTTCGATAGTGGACTTCAAATTATTCTTGTAAGTTAATGAATTTAGTTATGTGAAAAAATTTACTTGGTACAAGATAAATATTCCTAATTTAAGAACACAATTATTTTGGAGAGAGCTAGTTGTTGGCTGAGAGAGCCTTCTAGAATTAAAGTCAATAGTGTAAGTGAACTATTGGAAATATGAGAAAATTTATCAGAGCCTTTTTTGTAGGGGATTAAATTTTTTATAAAAATTTAATAATAATAATAATTAATAATTTATTACCAGAAAATACAGATATTTGAAAAAATACATAGTAAATAGTGTACAATACAAAATATCTGTCCTATAGAGATGATTTCCATCTGTACATAAGACTGGTATAGTAATTAATATCCATGAAGACAAGATTATTAGCATAAAAATTTGAACAATTGCAGCTTAAGAACTAATTAACTCAATTTATTCTGCAGTTTGTTTTAACCATTTAGTTATTTTCAACTTAATAGATTTTTTAGAACCGCCTAACATTTTTAAATTGTTTAGTAACCTATTGTAAAATTTCATAGCAACATAGCTAACACTCTTACACGAAATAGTTTTGTTCCTTTTTGGCATTGTAATAGACTTGTTTCTTGTGTTTACAACTATATCTTTATATCTAAGCTTATACTCATTATAATGTGTCATAATCGAATTTAAAATAAAAGATTGCCTGATATTCAATACCTCCTCACTGTTTACTGTTTACTCTTAAAAAGTATCCTATTATTTTTTGGTACTTTCAATATTTGACCTGCAATTACGATTTCAATTTTTTCGACGGATCTTCATGTAAATGATCTGTACGAATCAGCTTTAAAATTGTTTGTGAAAAATTGAAATCATAAGTAAAATATAAGAGCCCTGGTAGAAATAATCAAGTTTTCACTCGATTCTAACCAGTAACTGGCAAGTCTGGTCGAACTGGCCAGTTACTAGCCAAAAACTCGATTTCATTTCTACTAGGGAGATACAAGAAAATTAATAGTCACTTTTTTTGTAGAAAATTAAATTTTTTACAAAAAAAGATTCCTATGAATTTTTTTTATCTCTTATATTTTAAATATAATTGTAATTCCAAATAAATTATTTTGATTTTCTTATTGAATTCATGAATTTATTGAATTAATTAAGACTTAATATCTCATAATAAAAGTAAAATTTTTAAAATAATATTGTTTAATCAAATACATTTTCCAGTGCATATATTCACTAGTATTAATTTCCTCTTAATAGTAGTAAATACATCCGCGAACTTTATTAATTTAAAGTACGCATACGCGATAGCATTTATCGGCTCAAAAACCCAAATAACGGCAGCAATAATTGCAGCATCAACTAATTGGAAGCTAGGCAACAAAATATTGGTGCAACATGTTTGTTGGAGATACTGCGTACTCCCCGGCGTAAGCTCTTGTGGGTTTAATTTAGTTGATTGTCAGTTATTGGTATTGTCGAGCAATGCAATCAGTAACCACGTTTTACGCCCAATGCCTGTGAAACCCTTCTCAGATTACAGTCCTTGCACCCTCCTTCTCCGTCTCACTCTCTCTCTTTGTTTACATTATTAACTAGTGTGCATCACACTTACGCTCATATGCCGTGAACTGCATCACATAACATGCTTCAACCTGCCCTTTGAATTGAATTATTGCACGCCTCAAATACCCGAGAAATTAATAACATGGTACTGCTGTCGTAAATTGTTTTCGTGATTGTCGAGACTCAATATATTAAGTTTAATCAATTCCATTTCAATAAAAAATAAAATTATATTTAAATAAACACGTATAAAAACAATTCTATTAAAATAACAAAAGACCGAATGGCTAGAAAATATGTATTAATTTGTTAAGTCACTAAATTAATCTGTCGTTTTAAAAATGATTTTTCTGCCCTCCGGCTGGAAAGTGGCCGCTGCGTTAAACGAAGTTCCGGCTATGGCGAGTAGAAAAATTGTATACACACCTAGGTGGACCTATCACACTTTACTGTGATATCACATATGGTCAAAGAGACCAAGCTTGGCCAGTAAAAAGTAAAGCCTTAGATCACATGTTTGTCAAACTCGACTTCGCCTCAGCCAACAATTACAGGTGATCTGAGACTTTTCTTATTTTACTGGCTTACACAGAAAAAAAAATGTTCTTGAATTAAGTATATAATTTTGAAGAACTTAATATTCTTGGTTGGAGTAGAAAAATTCTTGATTTAAGGAAATTTTTCTTGATTTAAAGAAATTTTATTTGATTCAAGAATTTTTCATCTTGATTCAAGACAATTACCCTCTTCAAAATTATATTCTTGGTTGAAGAATTTTTCTCTTGAATCAAGTTAATTTTTTTTCTGTGTAGGTATGTAATATACTATTGTAAGAACAATAAAACAATTTTGCTACCATTACTTTATTCATTTTGTTATAATAACAAAACTTTTTGTAGCTGTAAAAAAGTGATTTAATTAAAATTCGTTTTTGAAATTGATTAAAATTAGGTCAAATTCTCAGAAGTTTTTCTCCAAAATTGTCATTAAAGTTATAATTTACAATTTTTTTTTTTATTATTGTAACAATTAAAAAATCCTGGATATGGTTCACTCTGCAGGCAATCTCGGAAATTTTCTGTTATATTCAAGTTCAAAGCGCCCAAAAACTTTTCTATTACAAAGTTTGTAGCTCTTTAAGCTCAAAATACAACTTCAAGCTCGAAAATCTAGTTATTATCATGAAAAAATGTTTTATTGAAAATTTTGGTATTAAAATTATTAGTTATATGAACAAAATAATTAAGCCATTTCAACAACAAAATTCGTTTTACCAACTGACTGGTTTATATTGAACTAGCAAAAAATTTGTTGTTATCATGACATAACGACCTTGTTAATTCAACAGAAAGTCCCATCAAATTTTTTTTACGTGAACTTTTGAACAGTGATATAAATGATAATTGAATAAATTTACTGAAAAGAGTTTTTAAAAAATGTAAAAAAACTTTTCCGGACATTGTTTCCAGGAGACTCGGTCACGGTCTATTTAAACGTCAGCGTGCTCCAATTTAATGACGTATTGTATTTATGCATTTATGTGCAAACGATACAAGTATTTAATTCCCAGTGAGTGTGCCGTGGCCATAGTAAATATCTGATGGTATGTGAAGTACTGTTATACTTAACTTGTAATTTAAAATTTAAGTGGAAAATGAAATTAACAAGGTTTTGTCGCATAATCATTATCATTATTATTATCATTACATTATTAATTATCGTAAATTATTATTACACACGTTGATATCTCATTGTCTCGGTGGGTTTATTTATTTAAGAGAATGCATGTACAGTTTGCATTATTAACACACATGCCATTCAGTTATGTTGACTTATTTGTAAACAAACACACGTGAGAATTGAAATAAAGTAATGTAAGGACAAGTGTGAAGTGTGATTCAAAAGTAACTCGTGTATTTTCTGGGGCACGAATAGCAATAGAATATGTGCTCTTGTTTCAACAAACTTGGCAATTAGAACATACTGAATAAGCATTGTTTTGTGCTTGTTGTACTGACTTAAGAAAATAATTGTTCACAGTACTGTACAATACGAGTGTAAATAACTTAAATTGTCTTTTGTTCGCTGGTTCTTGGATTTTTATTTAGTATTTATGACATTTGTTTAATAAAATACCGTATAATTAGTATTGAAAATTAAATTTGAGTAATAAGTCTTAGACTCAAGAATTTTTTCGATAAAGTTTGGAAGTATTTTGAAATGCAGACTATTTCTAAAACTTTCTGCTATTTTAAGCTCAAAGTGCTCAAAAATTTAAGAATTGATTAATTATCAAGTTAATTGATCTAAAAATTGCTTCAAAAGAGCCCTTTTTCAAAATTTTCTTACGGTATCTTTTGAACAGATCGTTAGAATTGGATTTTTTGGCGGGCATTCGACCCACTTATTGCTTATCACAATTCATGTGATATGCAAAAAAAAATTTTGATTCAATATGAATTGAAACGATGAAGAGATTATTATAAATTTGATATAAAATTACTCTAATTTTTTCATAATATTAAGAAAAAAAAATTTTTTTAAAAACTATTGAATCGAATTTCATGAAGTTTTTTTCATACTTTAATGTCGCATTACAGATTACAGGGAAGTTTTTTACGTGTAAAACTAATAAGGTAAAATATCTAATGAAATTTCTGGTTTAAAAATATGATTTTGTATCAGCATAGGTAAAATTTTGAATGAACACAGAAAAATTCTATTTATAAATTCAATTTAACTGTAAGAAGTTTAAAAGTGACTACAAAAAGAAAAATGCCATTCAGCCTCACCCAAAATGGAAGGTAGATTTCATTTGATATATGTTATGTACATCAAATCAACGGCAATGTTATGAGCTCTCACATGAATTTTTCGAAAATTAGCTAT
Source organism: Cotesia glomerata (assembly GCF_020080835.1). NCBI lineage: Eukaryota > Metazoa > Arthropoda > Insecta > Hymenoptera > Braconidae > Cotesia > Cotesia glomerata. Next base: position 7,650,995 of record NC_058162.1, read on the forward strand.
CTTATTTCAATCGAAAGTTATTCATCAATGAAGCCACAAAAAACGTGATTTTCACTATTTTGTCAATTTTGAAATGCTATTACTTCGAACCTAATTTATTGATTTCGTCTATCCTAGGACTCATGTGAGTAATTGTCTAAGGAAATTGTGTACCAAATTTCATTAGGATCTGTTGACAATTTTTGATAGAATAACATTCATAAGTCAGATGTAGTACACATTGCTTGAAAATGGTTCAATAGACCTCTTAACTTTGATAAAATAACTGAAAATGGACAATAAGTCAATGTTATATACATTAAACTGAAGGCAATTTCATGAGCTATCCTATGAATTTTCCAAAAATTAGCTATCTCTTTTCAATCAAAAGTTATATATCAATAAAGTAACCGAAAACGTGATTTTCACTATTATGAAAATTTTAAATAGCCGCCATTTCTAAACTAATTGACCGATTTTGCTCATCTTCGAACTCGTTCAAGGTAATTACCCAAAGAACATGCGTACTAAGTTTCATCAAGATCGGTCGAAAACTTTTGCAGATATCCTGATGACAAGGTCGGTTATATTACACATGTATATATATATATACATACATATATAAATTTTTTAACCAATGGTATTTTTGGAACTTACTTGACTAATTATAACATATGATTGCAAAATCAGTTGAAAATTCCACCATGAGGACTAATGCAATAGTTAGATTTCTAACAAAATCTACCTAAAAATTTTGGCAAGGGCAGCTTCAACGTGGAGTACTATTTACTAAAGAATAAACTAAAGTATATATACACCATCGTATTTTTACAGGTGATTTTAACGTGTAGTAAATCCAACTCCAAGTATAGTTGTCCTTACCACACTTTTTTTTTGCGTGTATATAAATCTTTTATGTAATTTGGAATCCGCATTTAACGTAAAAAAAAATCGTAAAATTCTACTTGTTATTTTTGTATTTTCTTATAGAAAATTTAAATAATGGAGTATCAAATTTATTATAAAATTATAATTTTATAATTATTTTTATAATTTTATAATTATTTTTGTCTCAAAATCGTCATTTAATATCAAATTCACAATAAAAATTTTTTGAAAAGCTACAGAACTTTGATTTAAAAAAAAAAATTAAATTTTCTATAATTAAGTGTAAATTTTCTCGTTGGACGAAAAAAAAAAAAAACAAACTTCAAAGCAGAAATTAAAAAGAAAAAGTACTTCAAAAATGACATGAAAACATAGATTTTCCGGAACAATAAAAATTCATAGTTTGCGAAGAAAATATTTCCAAGGATAGAATCAACATAAAGAACCGATAAAAAAGGGATGATAAAAGTAATACAACAAATGGTATGTTAAAAAAATTTATAACGCAAAAGTCTGGATATATGGTGGAAGAATTATCGAGTTGGATGTACGGATGGATCCCCGAAGACTCTTGAAATAGTACATATACTGGTACTACTGCTATAGCGTAGTATAACATAGTTCACAGGGAAAGGGAAAAACGAGTGGCGAGAAAGCAGACAAATGTGTAGCATAAATAGCCAGCCGTAAACTGGAAAAGAGTTTAACTGACATTAAAAATAAAAATAAAAATAAAAAAATGTACGAGAGTAAGAGTAGCTGGAAAAGATAAAAATATATAAAAATGTTGTATGTTAGAGTAAAGATAAAAAATATAAATAGGAGGCAGGGGTGGGGATGGAGTAAATAAAAAAATTAACGATGCGAAATAAAAGATAAATATAAAAAGACTTTCTGACAACGGGGGTGTAGTTGGCCCGTGTAGTACAGTGCAGTCTACTGTATTTTGTACTGTGCCCGTAGTTTAGTCTAGTGTGTAGAGAACCGATGAAATTTAGTGAGCCGTTAGCGTGGGACATTTTGGCCAGCTGGTCACGTGTAACAGATTGCTCTCACTCGGATATGGTTCGTTGGCCCTAACCTTGTGTACCGCTACGAATACAGTTCCGGAAAATATATAAAAATACACGACTATCCCTTGCATTTCACAACAAAAGTGCTGATGCCGTTCCCGGTTTTATTTGCCCCGAAAATATATACAAATATAAAATATATCTGTACTATGTTACCGAACAAATCAACCAAACAAATTGTATAAAATAATGTTCGTTCAATCATACTTTAACGCAAACAAACTGCCGAATATTCCATAAAACAAATACGGAAATTCAATGAAAAAAATTTGGCGACTTTTTTTTTTTGTTTGGAAAAAAAAGTAGTCGAATCTGACTAACGTCAGACAATTGAGCGAGATATGATGAAAATGAAAAAAATAGTGTGGAAGCGAAAATACTCTGTTAGCAGATTGTAATTTCTGTTTTTTCTTAGTGAATAGACTATTGTTTGCTGGGTCGGTGTCCACTCGGGCAAACAACGGATAAAAAATTTTTCGACCAGGGAAGAACTCTTTTTCGACAAACAAAGCGAGGAGATACGAAAGCTCAACTGCGCTATGCTTTGGAACTAACGAGACTCACTTCCGATGATATCCACGGTTAAGGTTATTATCGACTGGTTTGGCGATAAAGGAAAGGGAAAATTTGCTTTTTAATTAATGGTATGCAATTAGTGTTTTTGAAAGAAATAATTGATTAATGTATTTTTTTTAAGGTAATTAAAGCTAGTAAAGAGACATTTGTCTTGAAAAGAATATTGTTGAATATTGAAGTTAACTATTTTTTTAGGATGTTTTTCATAAATACTTAGAATCTAAAGATCATTTTTACAGCATACATTAATAAGACTAAATATTTTATTTAGTAGTTTTTATATATTTTTAAATATATGGAACAGTTCTTTTACTGAGTGATATTTTTTCTGAAACTATAGTTCCTAAAGAACAGAAAAATACCTCAGTCGTAAGTTTACAAGCATGTATGGATAACATTCCATGCTTATAAAGGTGGACCATCTTATGAACTCCGTCGTCCATCTTACGGCATAAAATAAATTATTTTATGCCGTAAAAGACATTATATACCGTGCGTGTCATATACGGGAGTAGCATTGTGCTTATTATATTTTTAAATATTAAAATTAATAGTTTTAAAATAAATTTACGAAAAATTTAGTAAGCTAATAGGCTTTAATTTTAAGCTAACTATTTTTTACTAATTTAAAAATTCAGGAGATTTAAATTCATTTCAAAATTAGTATAAACATCGCTTTCTTGTTAATACTTTAAAATATAACCATTTCTACTAATTAGTGAAATTAATAACTGATGAAAGTAAATAAATGAATTTCTTGGTTCACAAATTTTTCTCTTGAATCAAGTTGAATTTATTTTCAGTGTAAACATTTTTAAACTATTGAATTACATTAAACTAAGCTCAGATTATCTGACTTCAGTAAAATAAGCCAGTATTTTTACACTTTTTCAAAAATTTTTTAATTCATTTTTATTTAAGATAAAAATTATTTTTTGTTCGTATTTTTAAAAAAATGTACTTCAATAATGAATAATGATTAACATAAAAACTTATTGATTAAATTAGATGTTTTCTATCTTATCGCAAATATCTCTAAGCTAGACCTTATGATTCACTAGTACTTTATATAAGAACATTTAATTGTACTAACAGTCAATCAGTAGCTGATAATAGAATCAAATTAGTAGTTATTAGTATGTTAGATAAAGTAAATTATAGTCTGTATGTAAATAAGTATCATGTAGAAAAAAAAAATGATATGTATCTATCAGTGCATATATCATGTATCATGTATCCATATATCAGAGGATTAGTGTAGTATAGGTTCAAGTATGGATATAGATATAGGTAGGGGTTATTATAATGAATGTATGTAGTACATAAAAACACAGTCAGAGCACGGAAATAGGAGGTTACAACGTGATGCCATTTATGACTCATTTACGTCACGAAATGAGTGGCAAAGGCTCAGGCTTACTAGCCTGGTTCCCTTTACTTCACTAACATCGTCTAACATTGATGCATTTGTGTTTAATATAATTGAAGCCTACCTGGAAGCGCAGTCAAGTGTGTGCTTTCAATATAGTAATTATGCGATTATACGGGTAACACGCAAACACGTGTATTATTTGCTGCAAACGGCATTCATCGCGAGATAACCAGACGATCGATTCCGCTAATTGTTGAAATCCTCTACTTAAAGTTACTCGTCTGCACTCTATTAACTATTCATTTGTACTTACACCCATTCATTTTTTATTTTCTTTTCTTTTTGTTCACTGTGGAAAATTGGTAGTGAATTTTCATCGCTATTATTTAGAGCACTTGAGTAGAAAAATAAAACACTCCGCGCCTGGAGTAAATCTGCAGCTTTTTTTTCAGTAGAGTTAATATAGATTTTAATACAAGAAACATCCGAGTACAAAGTTTTTACACTTAAATAAATTTTTATTTAGTTAAAACAAGTTTCATACTCAAAATGACTAATAAATACTTCAAGCAATTTATCAAAAATTCAAGTTTGTAAATTTTAATTACATTTTTCCAAAAAATCTAATTTGGGAACATTGAACAAAAATTTTGATAGAAATAATATTGTTTCTCAAGTCTTGTTGATAAATTCTTACGTAAAAAGGAAAAAATAAAGAATTATTAACATTATTGTTTAATTGAATAAAATTAACTTTTATATAGCAATTTTTATGATTTCTTGATAAATTATTGTAGAGAGAATTTATCAAAAAATGCTACTTGAAGAAATTAAAAAAAAATTGTTGAAGCAATTTTTTTTAAATATTAAAATTCATTTGTTTATGACATGCATTTTGTAATTTTTTATTCAATAAAAAAACTCCATGGATTTTTTTTTTATAAATAATCTACATAAAATTCTTTTTGGATTCAATTTAACTCCGGAGGAATAAAATCAATTCAAAATCATCCACTTGGCATTTACTTTTCAAATTTTTGACAGTGTACCAACTCAGAATTTTTAAGGAATTGTTTTTTGTTATATAAACACATTTGAGTACATACACAAAAAATTCAAGGTCAATCAGCCGTGTATTTTTGAAGTGCATATTAATCTATTAAACATCTTCAGAAAAAATGATTTAAAAATAGCTTTTTTGTCCTTTAAAGTGTGTATAACTCAACCCTTTAAATAAAAATATAATTTTTTGTTATTTCTAAAAATGAATATGGTTTAATGTTGAGGAAGGACGCGAAAATTACCGACAGGAAATCCGTACAATTACAAACATCGAGCTGAAAAGATTCAAGTACATAAAACTGAAAAGAGTGTATAGGCGGTCGAAGAGTCCCAGTCGAGTCTGTAAGAACAGAAGAACAGAATAAGATAAAGAGAAGAATTAGATATAGAGGAGTAATATAAGTAGCATACCAGCGGGAGGAAGTGTCGGCGAAATGGAGAAACAGTAGCTGACTAACGGGTAAGTAAAGCTAAAGGGAGCTAAAAGGAGCATGACCGAGAGTTAAATGGCGTCAGGATGTCTCGACCGGCACACAACTACGGACAATAACGAGTGGTCCTTTGCAGTGGATAAACCCAGCTCCAGTTTTATCTATATAACCCACTAAAACACTGTAATAACCTGACGCTTTAACTGTTAGTGCTCTGCAATACTTGTCCGGACGCGCAATATTCTTAGACCTTTAGACCGGGTCCAGCTTCCTCTAAAAAACACATATCAACTATCTTACAACTACTTCTGCCAGAAATTATTTTACTGCTCAATAAAATTCCTTTTTTATTTTTATCTCTAGCTGGAGAACATACCGAATTGTTTATAATTCAAAAACTGTTCGATACAGTAGACAAACTTGAGAGAGGTCTCCAATTTTTGTATTGAAGAGTGCGATCGTTAGAATCGAGACTGTGGCGAAAACTAGTGGGGAGGTATAATATTTATTGATGAGGAAGATGTAGAGGATAAGCTTGAGCAAAATTAAAAATTCTCGCGGAGGAAAAAATATGGTTATATTTGCAGTGTTCTGTTATTGTAGCAGGACCCTTTAGTTAGTTTAAAAAAAAAATTTGTTGCAGTAACATTAATTAGTTAGTTGATCTAATAAATTTTGTTGTTGACCTAGTTGAATAATTTTGATAAAATAACTAATAATAAAAAAAAAAATAAAAATTTATTTTGTTATGCCAACTAATAAATTCTGTTATTTTAACAAATTCAGCTAATTGATGATGTATTAATGGTAGATTTTTGAAAAACCACGAATTATTTTCAGTTGCAACAGATTATGGACTCAGGAGTCAATATGAGCACAAGTTACACGAATTTTTTTTTAGATCAACAGAATTAAAAATATAGTATTAAAAACTTGATTTGAGAAAATAACTTCTTCTATTCTCATGCACAGCGTGATATGATCATATATAACCAGATCAGACCACATGGCTATACATTGCTATGCATGAAAATTTATATGAACATTTTTTAACAACACTGATAGAAGGATTTGTTTATAGTTAAAAATATTTGTTAATATTTAACAAATCATTTATTAGAGACCACTTTTTAGTCCTTAAAAAATATTTCTTAGTATTTAAAAAGATTTATTAATATTTAATAAATGAATATCAGATTTATTAAATACAAACAAATCATTTTAAATACAGTCAAAACCGTTTACAGCGACTTCGCTTAAAGCGACGTGCCGGTTATTACAACGAAATTTTTAAGTCCCGTCTCTATTACATATAAAATTCTCAAGCCGAAAACCACTTATAACAACATTGCTTATAGTGACAAATCGTTTATAGCAACCGAATTCACAGTACTTATAGTAGTAAACTCATAGTAAAATGCATTGGTTACAGCGTCTGATAAATACTTTCATTCGTTTTGCAGTAAATATACTTATGATGTCATCAAATTCTTTTGCAGCTTTAAATTAATGAGAATCACAATTTTCATTTTAGTTAATGGTCTTACAAGTTGTAGAAAACAATTTCGTTACAATTTTAAAATAATTCTCCGACAAAGTAACTGATTATTTTCAAAAATAATTATGTTATTAAATCTATATTATTAATTGTAGTATTGAAATTTATACGTGGTTTTATTAAAAACCATTTTATTAAAATGTTTAATAAATTAATTTATGTGTAGTTTAATAAATGTTAAATAAACTTTCATCAAGTATTTATTAGTTTAATAAACGTTCATCAAGTATTGTTTTTTAATTTAATCCGTGCATTATTGTTTTCAAATATAATCCATGCATTGCTAATTTTTACTTATAACGACTGTCGGCTGTAACAACCATTAACAGGAGGTCCCTTCAATGTCGTTATAAACGGTTTTCACTGTACTAAGAAATATTTATTTAATACTAAAAAGTGGTCTCTAATAAATGATTTGTTAACTATTAACAAATATTTTTTGATACAAATAAATCCTTCTATCAGTGAAGAAATTGATGGAGTTAACGTAATTTAAACGAAATCATTTCTATGAATGTATTTTTCTATTCAATATTCTGATCATAAGAATCAAAACAGTGACAGAAACTAACGGGGAGGTGTAAAGTTTCCTGAGGACGAATACGTGGAACTTTAGTACAGATGCTTAAGCAAAATTAAAGATCCGTTACAACCTTTAGCTAACAGCAAGGTCTGTCTTGTTCCTCTTCCTCTTCATCTTGTTCGTTTGCTCGGTCTTTTTTTGTCCGTCATTGATTACGCAAGCGGGATAACTTTTCCTTCCGGCAATCTTTCTCCATCTCTCGGGCAACCGGTTGTACAATATTCCTCTTCCAATCCATAAGTTCCTTTTTTGATCAGCAAATTAGACTCCAGACTTGTCTACTTCTTTGGTGGCTGTTAATTTACGACAGAAGTACCGAACGTGAGTACCGGATAATTATGGACTGGGTCCAATGCAACAGCGTTAACTTAAATATAAAACGGCAATATATCTGTCAGTGTGTTCGCTTGCAAACATTGTGTCGGTGTTTTATCGATGGTGACACTGCAGTGAAACCCGCGGCGAACTTACGACCTTAAGGACCAACCAACCTACGTGTCCCACTAAGTTTTGTGACGTAAATTGAAGCCTCGTTCATAAGTAATTTCGAGGCGGACTCGAACCGAACTGAGTTTGTAAGGAGGGTCAAGACTCAGGAAATTGAGCACTCAGGGTGTCTTAGCATATATCTCTTTCCGATGGTATTTATTATTCACCAGTTATTACTTATTGACGGTACAGAATTTCATGAAATATTCAGCGGATTAATTATCAGAAATCAGCGCTTTGAGATATTTGATAACCAAATTTGTTGAAAAGTGATACTCTAATTTAAAACCCGGTGAATTTAAAAACAAATGTATACACAAAATGCTCTTGTTCAGTGGATTGCCGGATGAATAATGGATGAACGAGGTCAATTGTTCGGTGAATTTGATAAATTGAGTTAAATATTATTACTTGATAATTGGATAGCAAAAAGTAGCTCAAGTGAACTGAGTTTATCAATTTATTTGTTTTGTGAGTTTACTGTATCAATTCAATACAGATATTTCGAGGGCCATTGTTTATTTTTAATATTTCAAGTTTCAAGTTAGTATTTAGAATTATCGGTGTTCTGTTGAACCATCGAACATTGATTCGGGTTTCATTGATGAAGTTGGGTTTCAATTTCATTTTATAAAACAAATATGGACAAAAAATGAATATCTCATGTTTGTCTGCATCTATATTTATTCGCAATGCAATGATCTATATGTATAATCCAGAGAATGGGTAGAATTTTGTTTCCTATTTTGAAAAATGGAATTTTATAACAAAATTTAGCATAAAAAAATTGAAACTTTTGCTCGAAATTTTTCGTAAATTTCAAAGGCAATTTTTTATTCTTGCGTTTGTCAAAATTCTGACTAAAGAATGTGAAATACGGGAAAATTGATAAGGATCTCTTTATGGAAAATTAAATTTTTTGCAAAAAATTATTCGTGTAATTATCTCAAAACTTGCATATTTTACCCAAAATTTGGATTTGAATTATTTAAAAACGAGACATTACTTTCAAAACTTATTTGCTTAGATCCTATTTTTGATTTTTGATTTTTAATGAAAATTCTGGCTAAAGGATGAGAGATACTGTAAAATTGATGAGGATCTTTTTAGTAGACACATTAATTTCCTTAAAAAAAATATTTCTATGAGTTTTTCTTATCTTCAATATTTAACCCAAAATTTAGATTTTAAGTTTTCGGCAACAATTTATAAAATCACAGAAATAAAAAAAGTTTTATCTCAATCGTATCTGTAAATCAACTGATCAAAAAAACGTACCCCAAGAATTGGAAGAAGAGAGCCCGTTGATCCGTTCCACGATTCAGTTGTTTATTTTTATAATGGATATTATTTTTTAAATAAATTTTTGCCGCTTAGATTAATGGCAGTGAGGAATGAGGAGGAGAGTAGTTTATAGCGGCGGATGACCACTGAAAAGAATGAAGACTCTTGGAAGCTTGAGACTACTCGGCATGAAGACTCGTTGTCATTAAGACTAGAAAGCATCTGCTTGCCGGTACAGCTGTTCATCTCAACTCTTTGGTACTCTCATCATCCTCTGTATGCGTGAGATGAGCTACGAGGTGGCATTCCACCTTCAGAAGACTCCGCAGTGTTCTGGTGAATACTCGTGGCTGTTAACTCTTAACTCTTAACTCTTGCACTCGGTACTGGTGCCAAAGTACAGAGAACAGAAAAGGAGAGGAGACCGCAGAATCGTGACGGAAACTCATCAGCTGTAAGAAAATCCGTGGGGGTGAGATCTCGCATCACGGGTGTTACTCTACTGATGTGAGAATACTAGAGAAGAGTTTAACTTATCTGTTCAAGCACTAACTGCTGACGCTGAGACGGTGCGAGATTAAAACCGCGCTTTATAACATTTCATACTTTTTATTATTTCAAAAACCCAAGATTACTATTGTTTTGCTTAAGTTGGTTACCATTGTGTGTCTACGATACCAGCCACCACTGGCAGCTTAATTTTGTCTCAGCTGAATCTTGGTCTTGCGTGGGAAGATCATCAACAAGCGTGACAGTGTCACCACATCCGCATCACTGAGTTTTTGCTGATAATTCATAAATCTGACTTCATCCCATGAAAAAATGTTTTTATATGGCTGTACATACATGCCCATACATTGTACAAAATTTGAGGTGATAAAGAAAATTCCGCAAAATGAATTATTTTCTGAAAAATTACACGATGCGTATTTGAAAATTTTAAAAAATAACATAACCTTTTTTTTAGTTTGATACATCAAATAAATTCAAATATTAAAAATAAAATTGCATCAATAGTTTTTTTTCATTTCTACAAGTTGCATTTCTTTGATAAATTTTCTCTATTATAATTCATTTGTTCAGGAAGTTCGAGCATAACTAACGAGTCAAAATAATGTTAAAATTTTTTTTCAATTTTAGTTTTCCCAATATTCGTCAAAATTCTTTAATTTAATTTAAAATAATTTAAACAATTTAATAATTGATGATTTTTACTTATTTCATAAAGTAAAATAATAAAATGACTTTCTTATTTATTACTTGCCGAAATAAATAAACAGATTTAGCAATAGCGAGTTTGATTATACCCATTACAGAGACGTGGATGAGTGTGTACGTTAAACATTTCTCCCTTTGTAACAATGTTTCTATCCTTCTCTTTTTTCTCAATTGTTGACGCGATGTTGTCAAATCTTTATTCGAATAAATAGCTGACGATAAACAAGTTACAAACATAAAATTTGACTTTAAATATTTCAAAAATTATATCGGTAATGTATGATTATTAAATTGTTTTTATATTTTGCAATAATCGAAATTTCTTGTGTATAGTTTTTTATCCGTTAAAGTTGGGAGGTTAATATTGAAAAAATTAATTAAAGTCTCGACAAAAGTTTGTCCGCCATAAGAGCCCGTGTATAAGGAGATAAAAAAGTAACTAAACGGTGAATCTTTTTAAAATTTTGGGATTAGATAAATGACGTATTTATTTATACGTATACTTAATTTCAAAGCTCAAAATTGGAAATTATTTTTTACGATAGATTCGCTCGAACCTCCCTAAGAATTTGAAAAAAAATTGGAGTTATTTCTCTAAAGAGCTTATCCGTTGTTCATTTTTAGTTACATCAAATAATCAACTATTTTCTGCCTTATATGCCATGAAAATTGACGTACATATTTTCTAGATCATGAATACGAATAAAAGAATTCAGAAAAATTTTTCATAAAATGTGTAAAATGAAAATTTGAGATGGAAGACAAAAAAATGTACACAAATCGCCACTTTACGCTCTAATTACAAAAATCCCCACCCACTAACACTGACCACCTAGAGGGACGCCTGGGAACAGAAGCGCGGGAATATAAACAGCCATTTTAGAAAACAATTGGTATCGAATGGGAATGAATTTGGCCGGGATTTTATTCGAAACAAAACAAGTGTGAAAAAATAATCGCGCAGCGATGAATAATCCTATTCACTAGGGAACATTTTAACTAACCATCCCTTTATTACTTCACCAGATATACACTCGTAAATTCGAACAACAAAAAATAACAGTATATCGATGTTGGCGTGTGTTTGTATGGATTATTCCCAACGGGTTATTCACACCCCGTATTAAGCATGAATTCATAACTCAACTGAGTACCGTCTGCAATATGTTCCACACGCCGACGGATAAATATGATCGGATATTCGGCCGGCGGCTGGATACAAAAAGCCTTTTCCGGAACGCGAGTTTTTATTGCTTCGATCCATCGAATTCGTTGAATCACAAATATACGCATATATATATATATATATATATATATATATATATATATATATATATATATATATATATATATGCTTAAATATATATGCGCGGATCCAGTTACCCCTTTTTAGGAGAGTACAAAATATTCGAAAATGCTCACGCTGAAAAAGTAAACGATCGATGGTAAAACAAAAGTGGCCACACGTGTGATATCAGGCTTGCATCGACGAAATTATATTTTTACAGTATGCTTATAAAAAATCTAAAATAGTGGTGCTCCATAATGGTAGTAAAAGTCTGTCGAATTGGGACGAGTGAGTCCAGCAGTAAAAAACTGGATTTTGATGGATGGAGAAGTTTTTACATCGTTACGAGTACAGTAATATCTCACATGGAGAAAATTTATGTCAAAAATATATCATAAATAAATTAATAATGTATGAAATACAGATAAAAAAAATATTAAAATGTACTGTTATTATAAGGTTACTTCACTTGAAAATATATAGAGAATAATAGCTAATAATACACAGAAAGAATGGTTCACTTGAACCAAGAAAATATTTTTCTTGCTAATTATTTTCTTGGGCGAAAAAAAAATTTTTTTTTGACACAAGAAATTTCACTTATCTCAACAAAATTAATTCTCTTGCTTCAAGAAATACGTATCTTGATCCAAGACAATTTATTTGAATCAAGAACATTTTCTTGTTTTGAGAAAATTTTTCTCTTGCTCCAAAAAATTAAGTTCTTGACAGAAGTAAATTTTCTTGTCTTGAGAAAATTTTTCTCTTGCTCCAAAAAATTAAATATCTCGATAATAAATTTTCATTAATATTTTTATTGACAAACATGTCAAATGGGAAGATCAAATAATATTGAACTATTTTCTTTCATTCAATATGTATAATTGCGTGCTAAAATAATCTAAAATGAGTATCAAATATTCAAGAGAAAAATTTTCTCAAGGTGAGAAAATTTTTTTTTCAGCTGAAGTAGGTGGCGCTGCTTCCCTGAAGTATCTAAAAATCTTGATCCAATATAAAAATTGATTGTATCAAGTATTTATGATAATTTGAATTAAGAAAAATTACTTCCACCAAGAATAGAATTTCAAGAAAAATTTTTACTTCGGCCCAGACAACTTCGGTCTTCCTTCGGGCACCCGGAAATTTACTTGAGCCAAGAATTTTATTCTCCAGTCAAGAAATTTTTTTTTCTGTGTAGTAACAAAAAATTACTAAAGTCATTAAAGTACATTTTTACAAATAATATTTAACTAATTGCATAAAATTTTATAAGAATAATAATTGTATAAAAGTTTGTTAGAGTTAACTGTAATTAAGCAAGAACCGATCATTGTTATGTCTAATTTTTTATACAGATGAGAAATCTTCAGCGATTGCAACGCCGCCTCCAAGTCGGTACTGTAATTTTTAATATTAAAATTATTGAAAAGTAATATTAAGCTAATTACTTCTAAATTTTCGATAATTACTGTTATTTTTTTAAAAAAATTTGTTTTCATACTAATTTTCTGAGAAATAAATTCTAATACTACTATACATAAGAAATTGAAGGTCTTATCTAGAGTTTTCATGAAGTAAATATTCTTCTTAGAGTGTAGATCGCGCGTAAGATCAGTAAAGGAAAGACAACTCGGTAAGTTGATTTCTCCGGAGGGAAATCCTCTAACGGACGTCGCTCATGTCCCTCAGACTCTGCAATGTGCAGACCAAGAAATCGTGGAGTGAGAACTGATGCTGCCATCTGCTTACCCACTTCCGGCGGGTTGAAACCCCTGCGGCTTTAAACCTCTCACAGTTCTTGAGAGAGATCTCCAGTCTCCAGTCTCCAGTCTCCAGTCTAGGAGAAGACGACAGCTACAACTGGCACCCACGAGAGCCATTCAAGCGGGATGTCAACCAATTTGTTCCGGACAACCTCCCCAGCTATTGCCACTTGTCCGAAATAACATTTCGCCGCACCAGTTTCGGCCACTACTTTAACTGTCAAAGCTATCAACGGAACACGGGACTGAAACCTCGATTTTATTTTAGTTTTGATTTAATCGGCCGATGGAGTGAATAGAATTGGGATGATCAAATCCATTGAAATAAAGGAAAACATAGGATAAAATAAAACAAAGTTGAGAAAAAATTTTGTGGATTGACGTAAGCCGAAAATGAAGTAAAAAAGATGAAATTGTACACTGAAAGAACAATTTATTTGAATCAAATGAGACTCGTTTATTATTAAGAAATCTCTTATTTAAATACCACTAATCAATAACTATTTGACACAATAAAATGAATTCATTTGAGACAAAGTTATGGTTTATTCAGTGTATTTATTTTAATGAAATAGTTATTATTTGTTTATAGTTAAAAAATATTTCTTTAATACTTTAAAATAATTTATTTCAGTCAAATCAGATTTGTTAAGCATAAACAAATGTGATATTTGAATGTCGGTGAAGAAATCATGCTCTGTAATATAGTAAAAAAGTTTGGAAAATCCAAAAGTGCACGCCTCATAATCTCATTTTCCATAATAAAATTGATTAAAATAAAATACAAAAAATATTTCTAAATCTTTCGCGTCATTGTCCACCCAAAAAAGAAAGGTACTGCGCATGTATTGTAAATAAACCTTATTTACATAAATACACGGAGAAAAAAGTATTGCTATTGTAGCAATCCAGTGGATCGTGAACGTAGTATTGTGATTAGCTCAAAACAGTATTGTCATTTTCACAATATTATAACCTGATATACTCAATACTTCGGATTGTTATATTCACTTGCCGTGGTATGTGAATATGTCAAAACGTATTGTGATCATAAAGAAACGTTTCTTTACTACGGCGAAACGGATCGTGATTATCACGATCCACGACGCCTTCAGCGCCACCACGCAGAACCAAGTCTGAAACTTACGAGTGGATTTGTTTACAATTTTGGTGATGAAATAGTGATAATTACATAAATTAGTGAATTAATAATAATAGCGATATATATGATTGGGTTGTTGATAAATTACTCGAGTGAAATTTTGAAAAACTTGTGTCGATTTTTGAAAGTTAGTAAAGAAATAAATCTTCTTATGTTAACTGTGTTGATGCTGTGTCCGTGGTTATTGTATATAATAATTCTACTGCGTTGATAAGGAAAACAATGTACATTATATATTGTATTAAATAAATAAAATTTTTGTTTTCATAAAAGTCTTTTTTAGCATAAATGATTTGATCCCATACTGTTTTATACAAAAATATGTTATTGTATTAAATATGTACAATAATAAAGGAGTAAAAATTCCATTAAAAATTTTTTTCTTATGATAAAAATATTTGCCTCTTTTAAATGAATACTCGATAATACAAATTTCTAGACTAATAATAATAATACTTGTAAAAATAAAAAAAAAAGTCATATGAGATAAATTCCAACAGTACTGCTGTAAGTCATTATTTAAACATTTTTAAATCAAACCCAATTCTTGACTGTCATAATCTCTACACAAAAATTTTTAACTAATCAAGCTACAAAAGGAATTTGTATTTATGTTAATAACAATAAAATATCAAAAAAATAATAATCTGCAATAAAATATAATTAATATTTAATTCAAGACAACTAATCACCTATAAACCATAGCAATATAGACACTCGATATCCGAATCCATGTGGATCGTGATAATCACGATCCACTAGATTGGGCATATACGCATCTAAAGTATAGTCATGCGGGGATTGTGATCATCACTATACTGTATTGTGGTAATAGCAATACTTTTTTCACCGTGTATAGATGTATACAAACGGTTAGTGGATTTTTAGTTTATTACTAATTATGTAATTATAAATAAACTACATTGAAAAAGACCGTGATTTTTGAAAGGACTCAATTTTAAATCATACTGAAGCGTATAAAAAATGAATAGACTTGATCAGTTCAGTTTTTAGGCACTTATCGTGACCACACCGGTTTTCACACATACATTTGATAACTGGACGTCCACGGAATAATTTTTTTAAACATTTTTTTTATTTATTTAAAAAGCAAAATGTCTTTTAAAAATGTCATAAGTGTTGAAACTAGTGTTTTTTCACTACATTTATATGTAAATATTGTTCTACAAGTGCGATAAAAAATAAATAGAGGCAATTTTCAAGAAGTCGCTTAATTTTTGTAAAGCGAATGTAGGGCACAGCCTCATCCGCTTCGCTTACGAGGCGTGCAATAATATCTGATATATTTTTAGGGTTATGAAAGCAATGAAAATGATTTTATTCATATAATTTATATTGGGGTATCATCTAATAAACGAAAATTATTGGATCGGAGTTGGATTTTGATAGTTTTTTTAAATTATTAAATTCATCAAAAAGTTATGTATATATACAAAATTACCCAATTGTAACAGGAAACGATAAAGGTATTAAAATTACGATAACCCGAATATCGACAGTAGCGACACAAACGTTGCATTATTTATTTCAAATGAAGTTTGTTAACCATTAACAAATCTTATTTGAATGAAATAAATGGCCGAATTCAATCAAATAAACCGAAACAAAATATATTTGATTCAAAGTAATTCCAAATTTAAATGAAACAAATTTGTTTATGTTAAATACGTATTTTTAAGTTACTTTGAATAAATCTACGAATTTGAATCAAACACACGGTTTTCTCAGTGTAATTGAGAACGTGAAAATAGACTACATCATGTCTCAATGTATCGGTACAGATTAAAATATCTCGAATTTATCTAATTACATTCGAATGGACTGAGTATAATCCAAACACGTCAGAAATTTAAAGCGAACTGCAATGAGAAATTATTAACGCTTGTTCGCTTCTGGGAAATATGAAAACTTTCTGAAGTTTACTTCCATCAGCGAATGAGGACCAACCTTTCATATATTCGATTTATTCAAGTATGACTAACTTCGATTTCATCTGAAATCGATTATAAGTATTTTAACTAACTACATTAAAATTTATGGACAAAAAAAGTTAAATATTTTGTATCAAAACACCTATATAGATATAAAAGGTAAAATTTAACTAAAAACATGTAAGTTTTCAAAAATTCTTCTTCACTTGGCAAATTTTTTAATTTATTAAATCAAAATTTCCAATACCAATATAATAATTTACTTCAATCAAAATATAAGTCACCTGTATGCACAGTAAAAAAATTTTCGTAAAATTTAACATAAAATTTTGTGTAGATGTTTTTTTTACATAAAATTTATGTTAATTCTACACAAACGGTTTGTATTGATCAATCCATCCATTTTTTAACACACTCAAGTGTTAATTCAAAGTAAAACTACACTTTTTTAATGTTACTGGCCAACCAACACAAAATTTATGTTAAAGAATTCTTCATATATAGTCACGTATGCCACACAAGATAAACATGTAAATGTGATAGCCTCAACGTCATTTTAATTTGGTGGATTTTGATTTGTGTCATTACGTAAAATACTTAAATGAAGCTAATAAATATACAATTGTAGTGTATAGCAATTAAAAACTAAGTAAATAAAGGGTAGTTTATATTAAAACATCCGATAACAGAATTGTAACCTTAAAGTTCATTACAAGGTTAATTTCCTTTCTAGTGTGAATCGAGAAGACAGAATAAATTTTAAATTATGGGGAAATAAATAAAATAAGAAAAATTATAAATTTTATGATTATGAATCTAGCGGACATGTTGATTTTTTTTGACAAATTATTTACAAGTTAAAAAATACTTAAAAAAAATTACACGAATAATTCTTAAAATTTTCTACAAGTGAAATTTTTTTTTTTTAATTTTTTTGTAATAATTTTTTCATTAAAAAAAATTGTAAAAATTTTCAGATGTCGGCTAACTTAATTTTCATTTATTTTTTTGAATTAGACAAAAAAATAAATAATTGAAATTAATAAATTATTAGAAAATAAACTTACAGTTTTTTTAATTTTCTACATGTGCATTTTTCCTTTAATTTATTATTTTCAATTGCTCATGTATTTTTTTTAATCACAAAATATATATATATATATATATATATATATATATATATATATATATATATATATATATATTTAAATTATTAGTAAAACTCACATATTTGACAGCTGATCTGAGTAACACAAAGAAAAAGTTACAATCAACACTTTATTTGTGTTATGGATAACATTTAAGTGTGTAGAAATCCGAGAATCAGCCAATGAAAGTTTTAACATATTTTTGTGTTACTTTTAACACAGAATTATGTTGATTTCATCAATACAAACAGTATGTGTAGAATTAACATAAATTTTGTGTAAAAAAATCATCTACACAAAATTTTATGTTAAATTTTACGAAAATTTTTTTACTGTGTGATAACCTATTTTTCTTGACTCGATAAATTCATCTTTATATTCTATTTTAATGAATCAAAGAATAATAATTATAATTCTACACGGTAAAATCAACCCAAATATTTCGGAATTGACTGACATGTATCAACAGACATCAAAAATGGAAATAACTCAACCACCGAATTTAAAAACTACCAATGTTGGAATCAAATCATGATTATCATTCGTCCGGAAACTTGGGCAGCATTTTATCACTCTAGCGTAATGTTCCAACATTAAATAAACAATATTTCAGGATTAAATTATTGACTGAAGGGTAACTCGAGCATACACATATGAACGCTGTGTAGTGACATGTTTAAATAATCATTACACAGCTTGTGTCATAACCGGGACTTTCCGGTGTGCGCTCATTTTTAGGCAACTCATTTATATTTGAAAACTTTTTTTTGCATTGTTGTCTCATACAATAATAATAATAATAAGAACAATAATATGACGCTTTAGACTCGGTTGTTCGACAGAAAATAAAATGTTGATGAGATAAGCTCGATTGAGCGTAGAGTGAGACACGTGTCCACGCTCTTGCGTAAGATTGCGTCACAAATATTTACCAAAACAGTTCTTTATATAATAGTAATTGTGATGATTGTAGTATAGTCATAATTACAAAACCCATATTATTTGAAGTGGAAATGAAACAAAAAAATGTAATGGTGACGTAACAAAACCGTACCCGAAACGACTTGTACATAGTTTGTTATCATTATCACTGAATTCGATCCGAAACCATACCATATTGGTGAAAAAATTTTTATTTGCTTATTTTACGCGGAGGAATACGTCCAGAAGCATGCCCATAAATACCCAGAAGTGTGTACAGACGGCAGATACCATTCACACGATTCTTGATAACCATCTCGGTCATTTCGTATAAGCTATTTACATACAAACTACTGGTATCTCCACTCTAAAGAACTCCATAAAGAAAATAGTCCACGCGTCTGATCATCTGCTCAGAAAATTGTACAGATAATCATCTGTTCTGGTTAAAATTACATAAATAACTACTGGTGCTCGATTTAATCTCTTGGGTAAATAATTGGGTGCAATCTGATTCTGTTTCGAATTTTAATAGGAATAAGAACAAGAACAAGAAGAAGTTAAGAGAAAGTTTTGGGGTTCATTAGAAGCAGATGATTACTTTGGGAATTTTTTTATTTTATAAGGGGAGGGAAATTTTTTTAGAAATTTTAAAAAATTGTTTTTTTTATGTTTCGAAAGTATAATTTTGACATTTTTTTTTTTTTTTTAAGAACAAATATCCAATAAAATTTATTCTTTTTTTAATGAGCTCACATTATTTTTAATTTCATCCTTTTTTATTATTTTGAAAAATAAAAAAATTATTTTTGTATTCTTCGAAGTTTAAAAAAAATAAGCTCAAAACTTCAAAACTTTGTACAATTGTTTTATTTTATGTAAAGAGACATAAAAAAATGACTAATTTTGAGCCGTCTGAAGGGATTTTTTGCCTTAATTGTTATTAGCGCATGTTTTAAAGAAACAGATAGATGGCCGAAGATGAACGGTACAGCGACTTATCTTAGCGATTTATTCAGAGAATCTCTTAGCAATGCAAAGAGCCCGGTCGTTGACGCACCTTAAGCGGAAAACTAACCTATAGAATATTTAAAGATTTCTTTGATGGACGATAGGCATTATACAACTCTCATCCGAACCAGACGAGCCGATTCAAAGAGACAGCTCCGCGTAAATGGAGAGACTGGTACGGAGACAAAAAATATTAAATAAATATTAAATAAAGGGCTAGGGAGAAAGGAGACTAAAAATACCGGACATGTTTGGCATGATGTCGATTTAAAAGATACGTCGGGCATAACTTTGACGTTTCATTTCCGGCATCCGCCTTTACTTTGCTTGTTTTGATACACATTTCGTTGTAATATAAATATGTTATGTGCATTCACTGGAGCCGGTTTGCTCCAGTCACTGAATTAGGGGGAAATTGGATTTTTCGTGTCAATCATTTACTGACATTGTCGATATATCTCAGCGGGTTTTTTATTTTTCTTTAATGATGTAAGACCTAATCAGTAATAATTCGTTATTTACTCACTCGTTGCCGATCAATGCATACCTGGAACAAAAAGAAAAGTTTGTTATGTAAAGACTGTTGTAATTTATGGAAATGGTTTGAGAAAACTCTTCAAATTCAAGTTTAAGTTGTAACTTCATTAAAGTTTCTAGGGCTTGTACTATAAGGAAGTCAAGTAACTCATTTAAAAGGTCAATATATAATGTTCATTAAGCTTCGTGGAACTTGGCTTAATGTCACTTCAAACTTGAAATTGAAACAAAATTATATCTACAATATAAGGATTCAACGGAAAGTTTTTCGGTTCAAGTTCTGTGTAAAAAAGTAATTTGAAATATTTGGGTCAATGACTTCTTTTTTTTTTTAATGTAACAATCCCAGAAAATTTGTAGACTTGGTCCCGATGACCTAAACATTAAATTAATGTTCAAGTACTCAAAATGTTTTCTTTTTTTTTTTTTAATTCTATGAAAAAGTTATTAAAAAATGATTGGGGCAATTTTTTTTTTTTCGTTTAAAAATTTCACACCCCCTGATAACTTTTAAACTTGGTCTTACTGACACAAATATTTTATTAATAGTTAGTCATCAAAAATGAGAAAAATTTTTTTTCAAACTTTAAATTTAAAAAAAAATCACAGCATACGAATTTTAAAAAAGTTTTTTCCAAATTTTATAAAAATAATTAATCTAGAATGTTTTGTTTTTAAAATGTGACACCTCTCGACAACTTTTACATTAGATGACCTAAATAATCAATTTATACTAGGGTAATTAAAAAGAAATTTTTAGAGACTTGAAAATTATAAAAAAAAATTTTTTTAAATAAGAAATGGGAAACTTTTTTTTTTAAACTGAATATGAGAGAAAAATTATTACAACATTAGAATAAAAAAATGTTCTTTTAAAATTTTGTGTAAATATTATTTTATAACGTTTGTTTGAAAAATTTTCTTTTCAAAATGTCACACCACCCGAGAACTTTTACACTTGATCTCGATGACTAACAAATTAAACTGACATTGAAGTATTAAAAAAAAAAAAAATCACATGAATAAAAAAAAAATAAAGTAATTGATGGTAGAAATGATTAAAGACTGTAAATAGTTCCCAAGTCATCGAGTAGCATGTTTTCCAGGGACATTATTCTTGGTTTTCAATTTAAAAACTTTAGCCAGGCCATTAACGCAGTCGATAAAACTCGTACAACTTGGAATTGACGGCACTTAAAATAACGGCGAGGGTTTTCGGAGACTCGAATGGTAGCTGGGGTGAAAAGTTTTGTACTTTTCATTCAACGTCATCTATTTTTTCGGTTCCTGTAAGTGTGCTGATGAAAGCGAACTCGAGCACACGGGCGAGACCCGGGAACAGGAGAGGTCTATTAGGGTGAAGTTGACTCTTGCAAATGCATAATGGATTTATACGCATAGCGTCGACCGACGAAAACAAAAGACCGAGAGTGTGAGCAAGTCAGTAACTCTGAGCTTAAACTTTTCCAGTTACTAAATTTTACCAACTCAAACTGTTATTTCACACACACAACATACATCAACATCGGCGCTTCCACTTCTGTTGATACATTTAACTTTAATCTTTTCTCAGCTCCTTTCCACTTCGTAGTTTATTTAAGTACTTGTTAGTAAACAAATGCGAAAATTTTTAGAATTAATCGGCAATTTGCAAAAAGTCACGTCTCTGATCTTCAAAGTTCAACTTTCAAACTTTCCGGAAACGGGGATTGAGTATCTTCTTCTTTAATTAAATTTTTTGTAATAGTAAAATTTTTTAATCTTTTTAGTTTTTTCGATCTTCACTAATAATTAATTTATGAAGTTACTTTTGTATTTATTGCGTTAGAACCTTTTTTTAAAGATTATTTTGATTTCAAATTTTGTCGATAAATCCTTACGTTAAAAGTAAGAAATAATAAATTAATTACTATATTTAAATAAAATTAATTCTTTTATTGTTATTGAAATTAACTTTTGTACGGTAATTTTTAGGATTTTTCAACAAAAAAATTATTATCAAATCTAATTCATGGAAATTAAAAAATAAAAAAAAAATTTACATTAATTTTTAAAGTCTCAAAATACGCATTTTGTAATTTTTAAACGAATAAAAATTTTTTTATTTTTATTTAATAAAAAAAAAAAGATAGGGTAGGGCGGGGCTAGTTGATCGTAGGGGCAAGTTGAGCAATCGAAATATCTCGAAAACTAAGCAACTTACAACAAAAGTGTAAATGGTGAAAAGAAAGGGTTACGAGAGGAGAACACATCGCGCGAAAGTCAACTGCCGTCCGATATTTAAACTAACTGACAAAACGTTTTCTTTTTTTTTGTCAAAAAAAAAAAAAAATAGGTCTTTAGAATTTTCCTCCTACACTCGCTTAAAAATGCTATTTCGTGATCACGAAATTATTCAAAGACAACTTAATGTTTGCCCTTTCGATTATATATGATTGTTTATTTTTAATTCTTATCATTCTTTTATAACCTAACTTTTATTTTGTTGCCTCAATTGGGGTTAGTTGAGCAAGGCGCTGCGTGTTAAACCAGCCCTACTAGATTTTCAATATTGAAAAATGAAATTTTTCTTCACTAAATTAATAATTATCAATTGATTTGTACATGTAATGATTTAATATAATGTGTAAAAATTAAAATAACTCATATTGATATTATATTAATAAATATATAACATAATTATAATTAATATTGTTATGTTTATAATTATTATTATAATCATAATTATACGTATGTAGAATTATAATAAACAAATATTTGCTTGTTAATTACAATTTTATTTTGTTTTCATATCATTCTATACAGTCATTCCGTCTATTTTAGCCATCCCATGTAGGAGTCCCCAGAGTTGAACGACGGGGCCAAGCTTGCGCCAAGACTTGGGCCAAGACTGGGCAACTCAGCCTTGGCCGTTCCTTTGGTAAACCAGACTTAGGCCAAGGCTGGGTTAACTAGCCGTATACCCATGCTCAACTAACCTCACTAGTGGAGCACGTTGAGCAATTTGGAGCGCTCGCGTATTTCCGGGAATAACTTAAAAATTTGGACTCGGATTGTTTCTGTGTCGCTAGACCTTTTGAAGAAGACTAAATTACGAATCTAACAGTATATGACTCGAATAAATCCGATACATCGTCTTAAAGTTATGGAAGGTCGAACCAAAAAGTGATCAACTAGCCCCGCCCTACCCTGCACTCATGAGAGTTTTTTTTATTAATAAATTAAATAAAATCCTTCTCTGAGTAAATGAATCAATTGAAAGTCTTCCACTTCGCACTAACAGATACTTTTAGTGTCAAAATTTTTTTTAATTTTCTTATATCTCGAAAAGTATTAACCCGTATTTATCAGCCAATAAATTAAACCAAAAAAGCATCAAAGTATAATGTACACAATAGTTTTGTCACAAAAAAGAAAGGCATAAAACCCAGACAAAATATTTGTGAGACAGATTCGGGTCACGTCAATTTGCAGCCCCGGGTTGGGCGCCAGGTGTAGATAGAAATAGAATAAATTATTTTTTGTGTAAGCGTAACAATAAAAAGTAATTATCGGTAAAAATTCATAGTTAAGAAAAATGTATATATTTATTTAACAATTGGGTGTATTTTTAAAAACTCAAAAATGGGTTTAAACACAGCCCAACATTTTGCGGTTATATTTTAGCGTAATATGTGCCGTATAGCGAACAAAAAAGCAACAATGTGGAAAAGAAAAGAGTGTAAGAAGAATAAGCCACAGCTGCGTCACGTAGCTCGTAAAACCGAAAGTAATTTAACGATCACGAAAGACACCTGCCCGGACTTGTCTCAACGGTTCTGTATACTATTTTCACAATAGAGGTGTACAAGTTATACAAATATTACCCAACAACAACCTCCGGAGCCTCCCGTCTGCATTCTGCTCTGCTCTGAGCCGTAAGCCATTTAATATTGTCGTAAACGTTGAAAGGATCTTACTCATCAAGATCATAATTAAATTACCTTATATCTTATATTTTATGTCTTATATTCTTCACCTGTACACATATTACATTGAATTTATTAAATATGCACCTCACGATTTTAAACAGCGCTTTAAAAAATCTCTTAAACCTTTCCAATTATCTTTTTGCACATATCAGATTCTGAAGCCTTCGGGTGTGTTCTAGTATTAATTTAATCTGGATTTTATAAAAAACTTGTTTGGCTTCTTTCCAATTGAAGAGTTTATTAGATACAAGCTGTTTTTAGTTATTTATAACTTTATTATTCATTATATGAGGTAGAAACATCGAATAATTAAACCGATAAAATTTAAATACTTCATGCACAATATAATTGAATTAATGCTCGAATATTTTCCATAATCGTTTATAATTTTTTATTGAGTTATGTCCATTATAACTAAAGACAATTAGTCAAAATACCTCACGTACAATATTTATGTAAAAAATTTGTATGAAAAAAAAAATATATTTTTTATTTATAAAAAAAATTTTCAATTAAAAAAGCAGTACAGTTGGTTGCCAATACATTTAATTCTATTGAAAGGTTTAAAATTAAATAGTTTAAATTGTTGACATTTAATGCGAAAACTCATCATATGTAAAACATGTTTCATAAATAAATTACGTATATTGTGAGAGTGGAAGAGTAATAAAGCTATACAGAAAAAAAATTGCTTGAATCAAGTAAATAATTTTGAAGAACTTTATCTTCTTGATTATCTTTTTAAGTTTTTTTCAGTGTATGAGAAGGTTGGTACAACGAGCAAAGCGTGTGCGTTAACACACGATTGCAGAAACCTTGTCAACTGAGTTTATCCATAAATATGTCTAATTAATATAATATTTTGCACAATATAGTTGAAAGATATGTATGAAAATATAAAAAAATCTATATTTTTATACGTTTTTTTTATTATATTTCGGCAAAGGTTTGTTTGTGAAAAGAAAAAATTTTTTTTTTGTACGTCATTAATACATAGAAACATTTGAAGCGTCATTATTATCTCGCGAAACTTATTCCACCTACCAGAAATATTTAAAAATAAAACTGGTTTCCATCAATGAGTTGACCCAGTTATCGAAACATTTTTAGCAGGGCGGTAAATTAAAAAAGTTGACGTTCCAAGTGTCAATA
Source organism: Cotesia glomerata (assembly GCF_020080835.1). Classification (NCBI taxonomy): domain Eukaryota; kingdom Metazoa; phylum Arthropoda; class Insecta; order Hymenoptera; family Braconidae; genus Cotesia; species Cotesia glomerata. The sequence goes on from NC_058162.1 coordinate 7,676,416, forward strand.
AAAAAAAAAGCTTTAAATGTCGATAAGAAATAAATGCCAGTTTCTCATATCGCCTCCACTCAGTTGCGCATTCTTTAACCATCTAACGCAACATTGAACGGGCAGCAAAGTGTTGGCTAAATGGTGTGCATACATAATACAATAATGTATTCATATATTTATATTTATACTTATATTTATAGGTATACGTGCAGGGATCGAAAACAGGTTTTATTATCGTGGCTAACGATTAAACAGTACGATTTGGTAATCTCATACACAGGCTTCCGATCAGACAAGCAGATACTATCTTATTAATTTGTTCAGAATCATTACATTACATCAAATTCATTCTGTAATTTTTATTTATTTGTATCTGTATCTTATTAACAATATATTTATTGCGGTTTTAATTTATAGGCATGGTTACATTGACACCTACTTATCGGGGAGATATTTATGAGAGTTAAGATAAATTGTGACATTACCCGGCAAGCGAACCAAACAATCACCAGATTGTATCGAGATTATGCGACCCGCACGTGCGAGTGAATTTGCGGTTCTTTTCGACAAGTGCTTTGTTCATTTAATTTGTTTTAATTTTTCAATGTTTTTGTTTAAGTTTTTAACCATCAAAGTGTCACAAAAAACTGAGTATTTTTATTTTTTGAGTCTTCTATAAAAATATGTTATTATATTTTAGGAGCCGTTTCCTAAAATCAGCCAGATAAAAAATTTTTTCAAGATCGATCAAGATTTTTAAAACTTTCAAAATAAAATTCTCAAACTTTTCAAAAAAATTTATTAATATTTTTTATAATAATATAATTTTTTTTTTATTTTGATCGACTTTTAGAAATCAAAATTACGACTCAAAATTTTCATTATCATTATCCTAGAAAATAATAAAAATAACGAGAATACAAAATTGATAACAAAAATTCGATTTTTGACAATTTCCAACAATCTTAAATTACCCCTAAAAATTATTTTATCGAGATAGTGATTAATAATGTATCGTAAAACACAATAAATTGATATAAATTTTCAAAGAGAAGGCTCGATAAAATGAACTTGTCATTTTTAAGCCACAAAAATATTTTAAAAATTTTTTGCTTCTATTCACATGAAATAATTAATTCAATAACTTTTTGGAATAAGGAAAAAAAAACGCTGACTATGAAGTAAAAATTTCTCGATATTTATAAAATTAGATAGCAACACAATTGAATGTTACAGTCGAGTGAAATCAACTATAAATCACTTTGAGGAAAATAAAAACAAAAACAATAGACTAGAATAGAATTCACTTGAGTATTTGTTTTATATATGCTCCCGTATATTCCCTATACGCACCGAGAAAGGAAAAATCCGGTATAAGAGAAGCAAAAAAAAAAAAGTTTTCAATTTCTATGTCTCTTTATTTAGTTCTAGTAAAAATCACAGCGTGTATCGTTAATTATACTATACCGTTGAAAATGATTGCCAGCACAAGTTAACTTTTGTATTTACGCTTTGTAACAGATTGATTTGCGTGGAGGATGACGCTCGTTTGTAAAATAAAACTCTAACAAATCAGCAGGCCAACCCTTTGTGACTACTAGTTAAAAATATCCCGGAACAATGGAGGAAAATTCGGATCAGTTGGATTTAGTGATTGTGTGAGTCTTGTCAGAGGCAGCCCTCAATTCAGCTTTAATTGAAATCAACAGAACATTGAAAATATTTTTTTCTCTACCCTTCTCTTTTCCTTTTCATCCACTCCGGAAAGTTTTTAATTAAAATCACGGATTTTATAAGCCTGGAAATAAAATCGAGTAATAATTATCGGTTCACTTGCTTATTGCACGTTGTAATGTTCTCTTTCGCTTGAAAATGTAAATAGCCATTTCCGTCCGATTTCGTATTTTCGTTGCAACTATTTTATATTTATTAATAAAAACAAATTATCTTTGAACATTGAATGTCACATTTTTTTAATAATTCATTTAATCACTGATAGAAGGATTTATTTGTATTAAAAAATATTTGTTAATAGTTAACAAATCATTTATTAGAGACGACTATTTAGTATTAAACAAATATTTCTTAGTATTTAATTAGTATATTACACTACAAGGGCAGAAAGTTAAGATTCCTGCACTGCGCGCCATGTGCCCGAGGCGAAGCCGAGGGCATTATGGCGCGCAGTTCAGGGCTCTCAAATTTCTGCCCTCGTAGTCCTCCAAATTAAAATACATGAAACTCTTGAAGTTAGTCAAAGGTCGAAACTCGCAAAAAACGGGCCACGATTCATTATTGATTGCAATTTAGGCGCGCGCGTAGCGCGCTATTCAAATTTCTAGTGTATACTAGTTTTCTTGCTATCCGGTCGAAAGTACGTAAAAAATTGCGTTGAAAAAAATTGATGCCTGCCCCCGAAATTTGCGGCACGAGCGAAGCGAGTGCTGCTGGTCGGGGGAGGGGGGGGGGCAGGCATCAAATACACCTGTCAATAAAGATATTAATTTATAATCTATCATATTACTACTTTCTTTTGAGAAAAGATCTTAATTTAATTAAATAAATTTAAAATTATATATATATTATAAATTAACTCTGATTTTAAAAATAAAAAAAAAAAAATAGAAAAATGAAATAATAATCGTAAAATGCATAGAAAAAAAAATTAAGAAAAAAGTCTGTGTATTTTTTCAAATAATTATTTGTTCAATAATGAATTTATTTATTTGAAAATTTCTATCAGAATAAAAAATATTTCTCGTTTTTTTTGAAAATTTAAATATTTAATAAGTCTCATTTCATTAAAATAAATATTTATTTTCTTTAATTAACTTAGTTTCAACCTAAAATCATCGACACATAACAAGAGAGATACATTCATAACAATCACAAGTAAGGTTAGGCTTATAAACATAAGTAATAGAGTGAGCGCGACTACCGACTTTCGGACTTTCTGCCGCCTCGTGTCTCGTTGTCAGTGCATGAATACATTATTTCGGCTCCCCGTCGTAGGGCGCATGCGCGACTTGATCACGGCATAAAACTGAGGCTTTCTACCGTGAAATCGCAGCGGGAACCCCGTACTTTCGACCGGCGTAGTAACAAATATACTATTGTTTGTATTTAATAAATCTGATATTCATTTATTAAATATTCATAAATCTTTTTCTTGCTCTCCTAGCCGAAAGTACGCTTTTCCTGGCAGCAATTTACTCCAGGAAGAGCAACTTTTATGTCCTGCTTTAACGCATGCGCGCTACGCATATTTTCTGGCTCGGCAGCACAGAACCTTGCTTTCTTTCGCATTTTCGTGGCGCGACCGGACTATACAGCGAGTTTCAACTGTATATATAACATTCACAACATCGTCTGTATGTAACATGTCAGCGCATAAACTAACCAAAAAATGTCAAAAAAATAATAGTATATTACACACCTGTGGCAAGAAAATGAGAAATGTCTCAGAACACATATATGTTGCCCGAGGCGAAGCCGAGGTCGACATATATGTGATCTGAGATATTTATTATTTTCCTGCCATAGGTTTGTATACTATTTTTCTGTCCGACAGAGGCGGAAAGCGGCAATTTCGTTTAGCGCAGCGGGCCGAAAGTTGCCACTTTCCGCCTGGAGGGCAGAAAAATTAATTTTTAACTAGATCATTGTTAATGAACTATTTAATAATAATACTGCACAAATAATTTATATAAAAAGTTTAAGAAATAAAACATAATAGTTTTGTGAATTTTATTTGCTTTTTTTTATATTTTGATAGTTAGTAAAGCAATGTTTATAAAACGATCCATGTACTCTACAAACTTGTAATAATTTAATTTCAATCTTTCTTAGCCGTCGATTACTAATTAAAAACTAATTTTTAATCAACTTAAAAAAAAAAATTCTGTAATTAGAATGAGTTTAAATATTTGTGACAAATTTTGTGCATGATATCACTCTTAATCAGAGCATTTGTTAGTAAAGTTTAAAATAACATTTTTTTTCAATTTATTAACTTTTATTTTTTTTTTTATATCCACCCCGACCAGCAAAGCCTTGGCTTCACCTCGGCTTTGCAAAAGTCGGGCGGCGCCCCCCCTCACACCCGGCAAAACCTCGGCTTCGCCTCGGTTTTGCAAAACCCCTTCCACGGGGTTGCGTACTTTCGGCTGGAGAGCAAGAAAAATAGTATACAACCCATGACCAGAATGTTGGATACCCTGACGTATGTGATATGATGGCCTCGGCTACGCCTCGGCCATCATATCCCATACGCCAGGAAATCCAACTTTCTGGCCTAGGGTTGTAATATACTATTTAAATACTAAGAAATATTTGTTAAGGATTAAAAAGTGGCCTCTAATCAATTGTTTGTTAAATATTAACAAATATTTTTAACTATAAACAAATCCTTCTATCAGTGATTGTTTTAATATTTTGTTTAAAATCTTTGAAGGTTTATTGCTAACGAAATTTAATTTTTTTACTTTGACCCGAAATTGGCGTCCAACTCAACTGACCCAGCTTGAATAGTCTCGAGATATTGCTAAATATTATTATCGTGTAACCATTTTATAATTATTCATAAAATAATAAATAAAATAGAGCCATTAAACAATGATAGAGCTAAAAATATTTTAATTGCAGTATAAAACGTCATTCGTGAAATGGTCGATGTAAATCATACCATAGTTTACGGTCCAGTGTCTGGGCATAAATAACTTTATTAATAACAATATTTCTTCCAGTTGGAATTCTATCATTAAAATATGGAAATTCCGTCATGAGAAATCGTTAGTTGGGTCATATAATTAGCGATTTATTATAATAGATTTATTATACTTAGTAGAAGAATTAACTTGATTCAAGAAAAAATTCTAGATTAGGAAAATTATTATAAAAAATTTCATGTCCAATTCAAAAAAATCCAATTCTTAAAAATGTTTTTTTTTGTCTTCATTCAAAAAGAGAAATTTTTGAACTATGAATTTTTTTAAATGAGTAATTTTTACTTGATTCAAAAAATTTTTTTCTCAATTTAAAAAAATCAAATTCTTAAAAATGATTTTTTTTTTCGAAATTTTTTTGTCTTGGATTAATTTCATCAAATTGACGATTACTCAATAAAAATCGACCCTGTAAAAATTTTTTTCCACAAATGAATTTCCGGAAAATATTAACGAATTTTAAAATTAGAGATTGAAAAGCTACGTGATTTGGTTAGAGAAAGGTAAAACAGTAGTTTTGCATAAATTTCTCACGCGTTAAATTATAATTACAACAAAATAATAACGATAATCTTTTTCAGTGCATTATATTTATAAATACATTTAGTATTTAGTATTAGTACATTAACAGTGCAGAGCAGGTAGAAGTAGAAATGGAAATAGTTATGTAGCGTAAGCAGATATTAACTACATATATTATTATATTTATACATTACACATTATATAGCATACACTAGCCAAAGGTGGGTGAGAAATCGATTATGCAATTTTCCTTGGGATACACTGCTGTACCCAGGGCTCGATAAAACACATAGAAAATATAGAATCAAGAGTAGAGAGCACGATTTGAGGTTGTGTGAGTTACGGTAGTCGCATTCCGACGCGTATCTAATAATGTTCAGTGAAAGTTCCCTCTCATGCATCGCCGAGCGTGTTTCTACGCACACATGTCCTGTCGGCATTGTTCGCATTTAGTTACCCACACGCTACTCAATCATACTGGAAAACTTTTGCTAATCCATTAGTTTGATACTCAATCAGATTAATGATAAAAAAATAAATCCATCGGATATATTAAAATTTTACGACAATTTCAACTCGATAATTTGGTAAGCAAACACGATTTCAAATTGGTCCTTTTCGAGAAAACATTAAATACGGATTTCAATCTAATTAAAAATTTTTAAATTATCAGATTTAATTTCAGAAATTAATAACTCAAAAGTTATTACCATGTACAAAATGTACAATGTATCTGAACAATCTATCAAATTTGCACCTTTACTCATTCGACTTGCAACTTCAATGACTCCAAAACATGAATATCAGAAAATGCCTTTTGACTTGTATTGTCCTAGCTTATTGGGAGATATTAACGAACGAATTTGCGATCAGTGCGGTATATATTTTGCAACCAAGTCTTCACTTACGACTCAGCAAAAAATTCATGGGCGCGAACGTCGTCCAACTAAAATTAAACCTAAAAAAATTACCGCTCATCGAGAAAATGAGATTTTATGCATACTTGATTCAAAAACTGAGTTTGATGATTTACAATGGTTACCAACTGATGATGTTGATACTCAAGATGTACCTCAAGAAGTAGAGACAGAAACTGTCAAAGGAGTAGAATTGATTGAGAATATGGCTGAGTGGTTAGCAGGACCATGGTCGGAAGATGTTAGCTTATGATGGGTATATGGTTTATTGGTTCTTTTTAAGTAGAGCATTTAAATATTTCTATATTTATTGATGTTGTTAATTTTAAATCTTGATATTTATGATAATAAAAAACTCACAAAAAAATATTCTTTGGGTATTACTTCATTGCATCATAATAAAATAATTATTGATTATAGATACTTCAAAACACGTTAATAATGTTACGTAACAAGTTTTGATCGGGAGGGGGGGGTAAAAAATTGCAAAAAAAAAACGTTACGTAATACTTGAATGCTCCCTAACTTTTTTTTTTTTTTTTTTTTTTTTTTTTTTTTTTTTTTTTTGTAAAAGCGTAATAATTAAGCTTGGTAAAAATCTTCCATGGTAAAAAAGGATGAAGCGTTTGGGTGTTAGCATCCTCAGCAGGATATGGAATGCTCGAGGCGTTTCATATTAACTTTTGCGGTTTGAGAAAAAGTCGCGAGGGTATATTTGTATTCACCTTGCCTTAGACGCATTGGAAAGGCTGCAGATGAAAGGGAACGCTACGTATACGCCATAAGCTACACAACAGTGAGGCGGCTCTCGAGTTGTCGGCGTATGAATATACAAAAGACTAGAAAGATGATGTATATAAATATAGAAATATATGTACAAACACACAATATATAGAGACACGTGTAGAAAACATCGAGTGGAAGAACATTAAAGTGCGAGGCGATGTAAGAAGTTATTTTCCATACACCTCGAGGTGAAACGCGTGATGATGTGGAGCATCCTCAGAGGTCCCGGTACATCATCGATCTTCCCATCCTCCTCTCTCCTCCTACCTTCTCTCGGATGCTTGCCTAATGTACATGCCACTGATTACACCTGTACTCTCTCGCCGATAAAAATCCTCAAGGTCTCCGTAGGTAATGTGCAGAAGTAAGCCTGCGTATCAATCGATAGGCCTCGCTTCCCTTTCTGCTGAGATATTAAGGATCTGCCGGACCTTCTGGTCCTTAACCCGGTGATTATCTAAAGACGACGCAAGGATCGATCGATTAGCTGACCGCCTGCAGGCGTCTAAGTTTGCTGAACAGAAAAGGAGAGTAAGATACATATCAGGTTACATGCGTTTTTTTATTGTACTTACTTTATTTACTCGTTTTTATTTATTTAGATTGGGTTTTAAGTCGCTCTAAGTGACACTGAGCTAGATCCGTCTGATCGAACAGACACTGAGACTACTTATCTTATGTAATATCATTATTTTTTTTTAAGTTTGTAACGAGTTGACTTACAGGTATCACTTTTGCATCGCTTTAATTAAGCATACAAGGATCATAAATATTAAATCATTTTTTTAACTTCAACACTCAAGAGAATTCATGAAGTTGAAAATATCATTAATATGATAAATTTAGTATTTTTTGGTTTTTTTAACTTCCCGCTAAGAAAATTGAAAATTTTCAAGAATCGGGAAGTTATTGGATTTACCTCGTTTTTTTAAAATGGAGTTTTCATCAGATCTCGACGTTTTGAGGTCCTAGGAAGCTTCCCTGACTATTCCCGCCATGGTGTGTGTGTGTGTGTGTGTGTGTGTGTGTGTGTGTGTGTGTGTGTGTGTGTGTGTAAACCTTTAATAACTTTTGAACGGCTTAACCGATTTCATCGCGGTTGGTGCCATTCGAAAGAACTTGACAAAATTAAATTTTTCATACAATTTGGACCGATTCGGAAGGGTAGATTTTGAGAAATCTAAAAAAAACTGCGAAAAAAATTTTTTTCAAATGTGGTTTTTTTAGAATGACTTTCAAACGGCTTCAACGATTGATTCCAAAAATAAATCAGCTCTTAACATAAAAAAAACCACGTCGATTTCCGCCAAGCTGGTCAAAATCGGTAGATTCGTTCGTGAGTTATCGTTGACAAAAAAAATTGAAAAAAAGTGATTTTTTCGAATTACACCGGAATTTGATCAATTTGATCAATTTGTGTTCAAAAAGTATATACAGTATTCAAAAAGTATATACAGTGAAAACCGTTTATAACGACATTGAAGGGACCTCCTGTTAATGGTTGTTATAGCCGACAGTCGTTATAAGTAAAAATTAGCAATGCATGGATTATATTTGAAAACAAAAATGGACGGATTAAATTAAAAAACAATACTTGATGAACGTTTATTAAACTAATAAATACTTGATGAAAGTTTATTTAACATTTATTAAACTACACATAAATTAATTTATTAAACATTTTAATAAAATTTTTTGTAATAAAACCACGTATAAATTTCAATACTACATTTAATAATATAGATTTAATAACATCATTATTTTTGAAAATAATCAGTTACTTTGTCGGAGAATTATTTTAAAATTGTAACGAAATTGTTTTCTACAACTTGTAAGACCATTAACTAAAATGAAAATTGTGATTCTCATTAATTTAAAGCTGCAAAAGAATTTGATGACATCATAAGTATATTTACTGCAAAACGAATGAAAATATTTATCAGACGCTGTAACCAATGCATTTTACTATGAGTTTACTCCTATAAGTACTGTGAATTCGGTTGCTATAAACAATTTGTCGCTATGAGCAATGTTGTTATAAGTGGTTTTCGGCTTGAGAATTTTATATGTAATAGAGACGGGACTTAAACATTTCGTCGTAATAACCAGCACGTCGCTTTAAGCGAAGTCGCTGTGAACGGTTTTGACTGTAAATGACGTATTTATTTATACGTATACTTAATTTCAAAGCTCAAAGTTGGAAATTATTTTTTACATTAGATTCGCTTAAACCTCCTTAAAGAATTTTAGTTTACGTTTTATGTTCAGAAAAAAAATTTCTGTTTAGGTTCTACCTGCAGATGAATAAATTTTTGGTTTTTTATTTTTTCTTATTATCTTCATTTGCTCATTGAAAAATTTCAATCAATTTTTATCTGCAAATATAGGAATTTTGGTTCTAGTATTATCAAAGAACTTTTTAGCAAAATAAATATTTAAAATTTTAGTTTCACCTCCAATTTTTGAACCCATTCAGCTCGTAGTTGATCGCCAACCTGCTTATAATTTAAATATTCCAAACTCGAAAGAAGACAAAGTAAGCTTGAAAATTTTCTGTATAAACATAAACAAACTCCATAAAAAACAAAAAAGGAAATGACGTTGTAAATGAATACATTAATATATATGCTAATGTATGATAGCTGAGATTTATCTAAGCTTGGGAGTATGATATTAAATTCAAAGTTAAACTAAATATTGAAGGTAATATTAACATAAGTAAAAAAGTTCAAAACACAGCAGTATATCCAGGAAATGCAGATTCTCGAGGAGAATCAGAGACTAAACTGAAGTAGAGAGTTGAGAGTAGAAAGAGAAGAAACTAGTCATAGTAGTACAGAGAGTACCAGTCTGTCTGATGTGCAGCAGTAGACCAATTTAACGTAGTGCCTCCTGAGAAGTACCACCGCGTACATTCTCCTTATCGTACTTGGTCTTACCTTATCCTTACAGCAATACTAGACGGTGCCGTCTATTTAACATGCACAAATATTTACTCAAGCTATACACTAGCTCTCGCGCGTTCAACTCAACTCATCGGCAGTCGACTAACTCCTATTTCACTCATAGTACAAAGTTAACGTATATTTATATATTATAAACATAGGTACTGAGTTCTCAGGTATAGCACACACACTCTTCGGCTCACTACTGCATGTACAGTGCCCAGTATGGTGTTGAGGTCCAATCGTGTTATGCTTTTCTATTGAACCCATACCTACAAGCTCGACGAAAGCCACCTACCTCTCAGCTAAATATAATCGAAGAACCACTGTGTTGTCTTGGTGTTTGCTGTCTTCGTGCGGTAATCGTGACCGACGTGACTCTCAGGCGTAAGCTGGTGCACGTCACGGTCAAACGGAATCTAGTGCCGGTTTACAACGGTCCTCACTACTCCTTGCTAATTACTAATCACTCATCCAACGTAATCATTACCGACACCTTTCATTATTTTTTATTTTCATTATTAGTATCATTTGCTGAATTAATGTCAGCTGCGATCTTTTGTGACCACCAACGAAGTTCAATTTTCTTTAACATTCACATTGATTTTTTGAATGAGAAAATAGGGTCCTTTAAAAATAGAAGCTTTACTTCGTATGTGAAGTATTTTATTTCTTTACTCCGGTGCTCCGAGTGATGACAGTGAAAATTCGAATATTTTGGCATTAATTTTTGCTTTGGAAAATTGAAAATTCTGCCCTGTTATGACGTATCTCGAGATACGCTGTTTTGTCGTAACAAAGCTAAAAAGGTTTTTTTAGTGTTACTTAATGATAGGGTATCATCAAAATTTTACTAATTTAATTAATTATGCCAATAACATTGATTAGGTAAATGTGCGTATAAAAGAAATGAAAAAAAAAAAACGTATCTGTTTTGCATTGGAAATTAATATAACATTTAATTCTTCGAGTTACAGCGTTTTGTCATAACAATTTTATTTATTTATCAAAATGAGCATGAGTTTCTTAAGATAAAAAAAAAACGTATCTCGAGTTACAACGTTTTGTCATAACAGAAATTAATTTTTCTGTTAAATTATACTCAAATTCTGTGAAAACTTTATGCGCTATTTTCTCGAAACTATAATTTTCGAGATACGTCGTTTTGTCATGACAGGGCAGAATTTACAAAAATCGAAAAGTTTTTGTTTAGGGTCCGGTTGCCAAAAAATGAGTTTTTGTCAAATTTTGCTATTTGAAGTCTAAGGAATTGAAACATTTTTTTTTGTTGTACGATATTTTCAAAACGGAATTTGAAAGTATGTATTGAGATTTAGGTCTGATCGAATTTTGAATTCAATTAATCGAATGATTTTAAAAAAAAGAATAAAAATTTTGTTAGAATTTGTTAAAGAACAAGTTTTCTTTTTAATTGCGACTGAATTTTGTGATTAATCAACACTAATGTGACTACAGTAAAAAAAAAAATTTTAATATTATTGTTAAAAAAGAAAAAAAGGAATAAAAATAATTAAATTTAAATTACCAAGTATTTTCCTGTTTCTCAACTTATTTTTTTGTAAATAAACTTGTGAAATGTTGCGAGAAGCTTGTCAGAAATAGTTTGCGTGGGCAGCTTTAGTTTTCTCGGTTCTAAAAGTACTGAAAGAAAATACTTTGCTCAGTCTTGGTACCAGGGTCTGTATATAGCTCTCGAGCTTTTTTCTCCACTTACTTCATTAGACTTTTTCATCTTCCCCAGTCCAATCAATACCACCCGTTTATGTTTAGTTCACAAAATAAGAGTACAAAAAAAGACCATCAGAATAGAATTAAAAAATTACAAATGAATAATGATTAACTAATTAATCGGTTTATTTATTTGTAAGATTCAAGGAAATAGAAAAAACAACAGCAAGAGCAATAAAAATGCTTTTAGTGATCTGGAGTGCGATTAAAGTGCTGTTTAATTTTTTCCCGACTTAAACTCGAGTTCGGAAGTTCTGGCTGTCTTTTTTTTTTATTACTCAAGTTTTTCTTGTACGTATCCTACTGAAGACAACCAGAAAAAGGAGGAACAGAAAAGGAAAAGCTTCGCCGGAAGAGGAGGGGAGAATTGAAAAAAGGAAAATGAAAAACCGGAAACGAACGCTTGGAGATAAAAGGGGTGCGACTAACGTTTGGTCCGGCGTGCCGTTTGAAACCTTTAAAGTTACCTTTTACACGATTCCCTACTATTTCTCTCTGAACTCATCCCAGATAAGGTTTCGGTTGAGTAGTTAGAGACCTCTTCAAAGTTGGTACTTTTTAAACATAAAATGTCCTCACTTTACTACCTATTGATTGTACATTGTCATCATTCATTCTACTTTATTTTTAAAACTTCGATCAATACGATGGAACCTTTTTTTTTTTTTTCAATTATATTTTAGGGCTTAATGTTGAATTTTTTTTAGATTTTATCGATAGAGATTTTTGTATGTATTTTATATTTAAACACATATGATAAAACATAAACATGTACATATATAGGGGAGGGTGGGGTACAATGGCCCTCTGGGGTATAACGGCCCCCCTTCAAAATTTGGTCAAAAAATATTTGTTTTTTTTTTTTTTATCAAATTATCATAAATTTTATATATTTATATATTTTTGAGCTAATATATTATACCTAGGGTATAACGGCCCCCCTTCAAAATTTGGTCAAAAAATATTTTTTTTTACCAAATTATCTTAAATCTGATATATTTATATATTTTTGAGCTAATATATATTACCTGGGGTATAACGGCCACCCTTCAAAATTTAATCAAAAAATATATTTTTTTTTTTTTCACCAAATTATCATAAATTTTCAAAAACGTAACAATATTAATATTTTTAAATAAAGTCTCAAATGTAAATTATTTACATTTATTAAATTATTTATTATTTATATTATTAAATCCTAATAAAATTACTAATTGTTTGATTAGTTATGATAAATTTTCATAAAACGTAACAAAATTAAAATGCTGAAACAAAACATTAAATGTAAATTATTTACAATTAATAAATTATCTATTTTATATTATTAAACCCTAAGAAAATTATCAATTGTTAGATTTTTTATAATAAATTTTAATAAAACGTAACAAAATTAAAATCTTTCAACAAAACATCAAATGTAAATTATTTACAATTATTAAATTATTAATTACTAGCAGTCCGCCTCGGCTTCGCACGGGTATTTAACAAAAATTTCAACATTAATTACGATGTAATATAGCCTATGTCACCCGGGGATAGTGTAGCTTCCCAACAGTGAAAGAATTTTTCAAATCGGTTCAGTAGTTTCGGAGCCTATTCGATGCAAACAAACAAACAATCAAATCTTTCCTCTTTATAATATTAGTATAGATTATTAATGATGAATTTTCAAAATCGTAACATATACAGTATTTAATCCCTAAATTTTGAAAAGATTCACCGTTTAGTTACTTAGATATTAAATTTTAAAAATCACATATTTTATCTCCTTATACACGGGCTCTTATGGCGGACAAACTTTTGTCGAAACTTTATTTTTTTCAATACTAACCTCCCAACTTTAACGGATAAAAAACTATCAAGACTAAACAAGAAACTTGAATTATTGAAAAGTATAAAAACAATTTAATAACACACTGATAGAAGGATTTGTTTATAGTTAAAAATATTTGTTAATATTTAACAAATCATTTATTAGAGACCACTTTTTAGTCCTTAACAAATATTTCTTAGTATTTAAAAAGATTTATTAATATTTAATAAATGAATATCTGATTTATTAAATACAAACAAATCATTTTAAATACTAAGAAATATTTGTTTGATACTAAAAAATGGTCTCTAATAAATGATTTGTTAACTATTAACAAATATTTTTTTAATACAAATAAATCCTTCTATCAGTGCAATACATTACCGATATAATTTTTGAAATATTTAAAGTCAAATTTTACGTTTGTAACTCGTTTATCGTCAGCTATTTATTCGAATAAAGATTTAACACCATCGCGTCAACAGCTGAGAAAAAAGAAAAAGATAGAAATATAGTTACAGAGAGAGAAATGTTTAACACAAACATTCACGTCTCAGTTATGGGTATAATCAAGCGCGTTATTGCCAAATCTGTTTATTTATTCCGGCAAGTAATAAATACCAAAGTCATTTTATTACTTTACTTTATTAAATAAGTAAAAATTATCCATCACTAAATTGTTTAAATTATTTTAAATTAAAATAAAGAATTTTGACGAATATTGGGAAGACTAAAATTAAAAAAAAATTTTAACATTATTTTGACTCATTAGTTATTCTCGAACTTCCTTAATCTTCTGTTAAAGGTTTCAACATAATTCCTTCATCTGTTAGTGAAAATTAAACTAAAATTTCTCTATCGATAGATGAAACTCGAACCACAATTCCTGTATATGCAGATGAAAGTTGAACCAAAATTCAAGTATTTGAAAGTAAAAATTAATTGAAATTCTTTAATCAATAAAAGAAAATATTAAGAAAAAATTCCTTCATCTGCAGGTAGAACCTGAATAAAAATTTATTGACCTGCAGTTAAAACTTGAACCAAAATTTCTTCATCTTCAGATAGAACCTGAACTAAACTTCCTTAATCTGCAAATAAAATTTGAACCAAAATTACTGTATCTGCAGGTAAAAACTGATTGAAATTATTTAATCAACAGATGAAGATTAATGAATATCACCAGATAAAAATTCCTTTATCTGCAATTAAAACTTGAATAAAAATTCTTTAATCTGTAATTGAAGGTTGCAACAAAATTCCTTCATCTACAAATGAAACGTCATTAAAATTTCATTTATCTGCAAATGAGGATATCAAGGGTGAAGACCATAAAACTTAAACGAAAATTCATCCATTTGCAGATGAGGATGTTGAAGAAGAATAATGCCATGAATTCCAAACCAAGTCCAAAATTAAAGAACGATCACATATTCTTTATTATTCCGGGTAGATCTCCTCATAACCATCCAACATTAAACACTCAATCCATTTAATTATCACAGAAATTACCACTCATAACACTTACGAGACCCGGAAACAAATTATCATTGAATAATCCACAAATAAAATCGCATGCAGAGGATTTGCTTAACGCCAAGTTACTCAAAAAGCATCACCGTAAACGTAAATTAAAACTAATTCTCGGCGTTATAATAATAAACAACACTAATATAATAAATAATAATAGGTAAATAAGAGCAATAAAAAAAGCGAATAAACAAATCGACGAAGCGATAGCGGCTATCAGAGCATAAATATCATCGGGTTGTATAAGAATACGAGCTAACGGGTTAATATTATTGCAAAGTAGGTGCTCGTTATGTTAAATAATTCGAGCGTGGCTGTCGATCAGCGAATTAAATATAACTAATATAATAAGAGGTTCGCCCCGTCAATACGGGTGTTATCTGTGTTCTCGCGGATTATAACTTAAACTAAGTGTTGAGTCTCTCGTCCATCAAATAATATCGTTATCTGAAATACACTGTAGGCAGGCCAGCCACTTGCGAGATACTATCGATTTAGCTTTATATTTATATTTATATATAAATGACTCAGGACTAAAATACAAGTTGAGGTGAATTTCTATCTTACACTTCTAGCCTTACATTATCTGTCGATAACATCTGACGTTCGATCTTGGGATCTAACATAAAACCAGTTAGGAGCTTGTAAATTTTAATGTTCCTTCATTTCAAAGTCTCGAGAAAATATACTTACACTTTCCACCTTACACCTTTTTACCTTTTGCTGGCACTCCTTACACCTTTCTATTTCTCATCTACCTGCTTTACGATCCTTATAGAAAATTAAAGTTTATATATTTACAGAAATTCTTACTTTTTCTTCGCTACCTTTTCATCTCTAAATTTTAGAGCGGCTCTTAAAATAGCCATTAGGATTTACGAGTTCAGAGTTTTAAAAATTCAATTTTCTCTGATTTTAATTATGAATATAAAAATACAAATTTAATTTTATAATAAAATTTTTGAGACAAACTTTTTATACTATAAAAAAGTAATCACTTTATATCGTCAAAATTATCAATCTTAGCGATTTAGGTAAAAAGACTTTTTTTGTTGGAAATTCAATTTCCTACAAATTTTGTCTTCTAGTATTTTTTTGCAAATTCAGTCTTTTATGAAATAACGTAAAAAAACAAAAACTTTTTTTTTTATCAGATTTAATGACCCGTACTATCTTACAGGTGCAGATCACAGCTATGTCACAAAGGAAATTTTTGTTTCAAGTAATTCACGTTTTGAGACAGTATAATAACATGGAATACTGCTTATAATTACAGACATTCAAAAAATCAAAATTTTAGTGTATTATGAAAAATAAATATTTTCACGTTCTGGGAAAGTAATTAATGTTAATATTAGAGCTCGAATTTTAAGAGAATTTTTTTTCTTTTTTTTTTTTAATAACCAAAAAAAATTTTCAGTTGAAAGCAAAAAAAAACCCTATTGGAAATAAATTTAAGTACATACATGAAAAAATTGTCAAATTTTGAAAAATTTTTCCACAATTTTCTTAACTGTATTTTTCAGTAATTAAAATTCATCAAAAACTGATCATTTATTTCGTAAAGCCATTTTTTTAAATATATATTTTTATCATTCTTTTTATCACTAGCTAAATAATGTTTTTATTAATGGAGTTTTTTGGATTTTTAAAAACCACTTTCATATCAATCAACTAAAGAGCTTCCTCGAAAAGAAATTAATTACAAGTTCTTTTTTAAGCGTCTTTCTAGTGCGTATTACTCATAAGTTAAACTATTTAAATAAAAATTTTCTTTGTTATTCATTTACAGCGATCGGACTCATGAATTTCCAATGCAAATAGTAATTTTGATAATAAGTAAAATTGTTATTTAAAGTAACGTAAAAATGAATTAGCATGGTAGTTAATCCCTTTGAAAAAAAAATAAAAGAAGTAAATTCTAATTTACACGAGAAATAAAGTCGGGAATTTAAATTAACACTTAAAGTAGAAGTAAAATGAATTACCGGGCATTTTTTACGGCAAATTACTAAAAAATAACGGCCAAGGTTGCCGGTGACACAGCAGTAACTTTATTACTATTACTACACTTAACACAAAAGACAAAAACGATAATCGTTCAAATATTAGAATGCTTTTTTGACCTGGGGGAAAAATAAATGATTGTTGTTAATCTCCGTCGAATCACACCCAACTTGAAATAAAACAAAATAAAATAGAAGAGAGTAAAGAGAACAAATAAGTCACGAGTAATGAGTCATCCTGACGTGAAATATTCAGTTCTCCCGGTACGTCTGTGATCGATCGTCGTAGTAACGGAGCTGCAGACAATACAAAGCCAACTCAGGCTCAGGGTCGTGCTCTGACCTCGGACTATTATTTTTTATTTTTTATCTTGTGCATTTATAACGCTGACAATAGCTTGAGACACTGAAAGGTGACATATTAATGACGGTATAAAATAATGATAATAACCAAAATAGATTAATTGATTCAGGAGAATTAATTATTTAAATCTCGCAAGTGACATTTGAAAATCTAGAACTATTTTTGATCAATAATTTAAGTGGAATTATATTTTATTTGAAAAAATTAATTTTGTTGTAACACCTCCTAACTCAATTTTTAAAACTTCACTCTCTTGTCAGGAAAAAATTCAGCAACCGTACGCCATCTATCGGAAAATTTTAACACAACGTCCAGTCGAAAAATTATAAATAGGAATTTATGAACGTATTATAAAAAGAAAAAAAAGCAATTGATAAATTACAGGTTCTGTAATAGTATGAGAAACTTCAAACAAAAAACTCGAAAATTACAGTTTCAAATAACATTTTTATAAAATAAAATAAAACATTAATTTTTTTAATGTCAAATGTAACTTTATGATTTGAAATAAAAATTTTTTAATTTTTTTTATAAATACTTTGTTATAAATTCTTTGTTTCCCAAAGATCCATCAAAAACAGTGAAGACTAGAAATACAAACATAATCTAAACGTATACACAGAAAAAAGGTTCACTTAAGCTAAGGAAATATTTTTCTTCCTAATTATTTTCTTGAGCGAAAGAAAAATTTTTTTTTGACACTAGAAATTTTATTTATTCCAACAAAATTAATTTTCTTGCTTTACGAAATACATATCTTGATCCAAGAAAATTTATTTAAGTCAAAAAAATCTTCTTGTTTTAAGAAAATTCCCCCTCTTGCTCCAAAAAATTTAGTTCTTGATAGAAGTAAATTTTCTTGTCTTGAGAAAATTTCTCTCTTGCTCCAAAAAATTAAATATCTCGATAGAAGTAAATTTTTATTAATATTTTTATTGATTAACATGTCAAATGGGAAAATCAAATAATATTGAATTATTTTTTTTCATTCAATATGTATAATTGCGAGATAAAATACTATAAAATGGGTATCAAATATTTAAGAGAAAAATTTTCTCAAGGTGAGAAAATTTTTTTCTCAGCTAAAGTAAGTGGCGCAGCTTCTCTAAAAATCTTGATCAAATATAAAAATTTATTGTATCAAGTATTTATGATAATTTGAATTAAGAAAAAATTACTTCCACCAAAAACAGAATTTCAAGAAAAATTTTTACTTTAGCAAACACAACTTCGGTTTTGCTTCAGGCACCGCAAAATTTTCTTAAGCCAAAAATTTTGTTCTCCAGTCAAGAAATTTTTCTTTCTGTGTATATACTGAAAATAATGACCAAAGCATTAAGAAAATGACAAATTGGTTCAGCCGCATTGATAGATAGAAATATAGATAGCTTTTACGTTCCTCCTGAAAGGTTCTTCGAATCTAGTGGTCTAATCGGCGTCAGGCATGTTATCATCAAAGAATGTGGGTCGAACGGGCAATTAAACGTAAAACACGGTTGCGTACATAATCCACTCTTGTTGTAGGCATAAGGTAAGTAAGTCCCTACTATAACTATCACTACAACCATAACTATGACTACAACAACAAGGTTCTAGGTGTAAGGTGTAAGCTGTAACACGCACTTACTTTGTTGAGCTCTTCCATCACTCTGGTTCAGCTCTCTATCCTCGTCAGCTTCATCATCTGCATATATACATAACTAAGTATACGGACTATAATGAGAGTTCTGCACACATTCGAAAGAGTACTACTCACTGCATATTGATAGTGTGTTAGATAGCAGTGTGCAGTATGCATAGTCCAGCCCTTGCATTCGTTGGTCAATAGAATGGTGGTTAGACAGACCAGAGTCCACTCAAGTGATTATGATTGCACTTGCACGCAATCGAGTGCGACAACGCCTCTAACCTACCTACGCACTGAGTAATCTCGTTGTCCACTTTTATGCCAACTAAAATCCATAATCTCAGTGTGTAATAATAATAATAATAATAACAATAATGATAACATAATATGCGACGCAACATATTTGCTACAACTTGCATTGAAAGTTTTAAACTGGAAATAGGAGTTCGCGTAATCATGGGAATTTTTATTTGAAGGGAAGGTGCTTTTGAAACCGCAATGTTTGTTTACTTATTTTATTACAATTACTGTTTGCGGATGGGAAATTATCCTGCTCCAGAAAGTACTTACGGGTGCGATACTCGAACTCAAACATCAACTCAACCATCAGAGCTCAGTAATGCTATGTTACGCTTTGCAATCCCAACATTTGATGCCATTTCAAATAATTCTAGTGGTTTTAAGTTTTGAGGGGGGAATTTCATTGATTGTAAGTATAAACATAAATATAAACTTTTTTAGGAATAATTTTAACAATCTAAAGCAATTTCAGAAAGAAATCCGACGGCCGGTCGTTGAGAATTTTTTACCGGTTCGACGGTGTGGGGTCTAGTTCACGGACGATAAATCGCTTTTAAAAATATTTTATTGCAGAGATTCGCTGATAAATATCATCCGTCTTTTTCACTCGATTTATTTTAAATTGAATCGATAGAAATTTCATTTCATTTTCGGAGAGACCTATGCGATGCTGAGAGGAGACTGGTTTTGATTCTAATTCTATTTTTTTTTTTTTTTTTCCGTTTATCGATTGTTAGCATAACTATTTACAAATATGATTGCAAATTTCAAATTAATTGTCACTAGGGTGAGGCCAATAACTTTCTGATTTTTTTAAATCATTGAATTTCATAGCGGGAAATCAATAGCATCAATATTTTTTTTTAATTTCTAAAAATTCGATTTTTTAGTACATTTTCTTTAAATGAATTAATTTGTTGAGAAATCACAAAAATGATAAAAGTTCATGTGTATGACAGTAAAGTAATTATTTTTATTTAGTAGTATGTAATAATATTATTAATTTACTATTTTTTACTTTTTGTGTTAAAATTTTTTAACAAGACTTAGTTATACTTTTTCTGTTCAAATACCTCAAAATAATTTAATTTCTTATTTTTTTAAGTAAATCAAAGTTTCAATAGAAGGGAAACATATATAAAATATATACTTCAAATATAATATTGATTTTCGATGAAAATTGTAGCCTCCAGAATGAACCTAAATAGCTAAGTCTGATATGGTCAGATGTTCTACAATGCATAGCAGCTTAATTTTCGAGAAAATTCTTCAAAAATTTTACACTATTTATATTTACTAAAATATTTATTTAGGATAGTCTCAAATTTTAATAAATTACATATATTTTTATGTATTAAAAAATCTATGAAAATCACAAAAAATACACAGTCTCAAATCTACTTTCCTCGCAAAAACATTTTTCGTAAAGTGTAAATTTCTTGTAGAAAGTGTTTAGAAAACGTTTGTTTTAAAAAGCTTGAATCTCTAAATCGAGTATTATTATCAATTGTCATTAGGACTAATTGCCAGTAATTACTCGGGCGATAAATCAAGGGAGATAATGGTTTCTGGCTCTCAGCGATGTGTCAGGGCAGAGTGAAAGAGAGAGTGCGATAACCCTCGAGTAGTGCAACCAGTGAGTAAGGTGAAGTCACATGTGTTTCACACGGGTTCCATTTACTTGTAACCATCGCTGTGTCATCACTTTGCTGTTAACTACCGAAATTCACTACTCCGAGGGCTTCTCTCACGCAAAACTTTTCTCGTTCATCATTTATAATTTATAACCGCCTTATTAACAATGTCTTTTGAATATTTGCTATCAAGGGCTTTTGACACGCTGATAATTATTAAGAGCTAAGCTGTTTCTATTCGCTAGAATTTGAATTACGGGATTAGGTGCGTTTATATTATTAAAATTTTATTGTTATAACTAAATTTTTAACTTCCCGCTAAGAAAATTGAAAATTTTCAAAAATCGGAAAGTTATTGGTTTTACCCCGTTTTGCGAAAATCGAGTTTTCATCAGATCTCGACGTTTTAAGGTCACAGGAAGCTTCCCTGACTCTTCCCGCGATGGTGTCCGTGCGGCTGTATGTGTGTGTGTGTGTGTGTGTGTGTGTGTGTGTGTAAACTTCTCATAACTTTTGAACGGCTCGGCCGATCGGATCGAAGTAGGTGGCGATCCAAAGAGTATCATTGCCATTAGATTTCGTGAAAATTTCGTTTTTTTGGAATAACTTTTAAACAGCTTTATTGATCAACTCCAAAAACTAATCCGCTCTTGAGTTGAAAAACCACGTCGATTGCCACCAGTCCCGTCAAAATCGGTTGATTCGTTCAAGAGTTATTGAAAACGAAAAATTTCGAAAATAGTATATTACGACCCAAGGCCAGAAAGTTGGATTTCTTGGTGTATGGGATATGATGGCCGAGGCGTAGCCGAGGCCATCATATCACATACGTCAGGGCATCCAACATTCTGGTCGTGGGATGTATACTATTTTTCTTGCTCTCCAGCCGAAAGTACGCAACTCCGGGGAAGGGGTTTCGCAAAACCGAGGAGAAGCCGAGGTTTTGCCGGGGGTGAGGGGGGCGCTGCCTGACTTTTGCAAAGCCGAGGCGAAGCCGAGGTTTTGCTGGTCGGGGCGGGCATAATAAAAAAGTAAAAATTAATAAATAAAAAAAAAATAAGTTATTTTAAAGGTTACTAAGAAATGTGCTGATTAAGAGAGATAACATGCACAGAACTCGTCACAAATATTTAAACTCGATTTAATAACAAAATTAATTTTTTTTAAGTTGATTAAAAATTAGTTTTTAATTAGACGGCTAAGAAAAATTGAAGTTAAATTATTAGAAGGTTGTAGAGTATATGGATCGTTTTATAAACATTGCTTTACTAGCTGTCAAAATATAAAAGAAAGCAAATAAAATTTACAAAACTTTTATATTATTTTCTAAAATTTTTATATAAATTATTTTTGCTGCGCTAAACAAAGTTGCCACTTTCCGCCTTCGTCGGACAAAAAAATAGTATACAGCCCTTAGGAAGTAAAAAAGAAAACCTCAGATCACATGTTTGTTGACATGTGATCTGAAGCTTTTCTTATTTTCCGCGTATGCTTATAAGCTTTTCTTATTTTCATCCGCGATGAAATCGATTAAGCAGTTCAAAAGTTATAAGCGGTTTACATATTTTTACACATAAACACACACACACATACATACAGACATAGTGACAACATTGCGGGAATAGTCAGATAGACACTAATAATAGTCACTAATAGATTAAATTTACTTACTAAATATTTTTATTTATTTAGGAAACCTATTTGACGGTTTTTAGATTAACTTGTATTATAACAGTGACTATTGTCAGCTGATATCTCAACATAAAATTGAGATGAAATATATGTGGAGCCATTTTATTCATAATGTGATTGGTCAAATATATCATAAGCATGAAAATATATACAATTCTATACTAACATTCAGGCGCACGCTTGCACGCGCACTTTAAATCTAATCCTCACATAAAATTGAGATGAAATATATGTGAAGCCAATTTATTCGAAATGTGATTGGTTAAATATATCATAAGCATGAAAATATATATAATTTCACACTAACATTCAGGCGCGTGCATATTAAAATCTAGTGTATTCAAAAAATAAATGAAAATAACAATAACAATGTAGTGAATGACATAAAGGTAAAAGAACACTTGGTTTGCCACAACAATGTGCCAGTTAGTGATGCAGTAAAATGGAAACACTTGGAAATCGTTGACAGATATGGTTATAAATACAGACATATGTGTTGGAGTCGGAATGTGTAGTTGGATTTCGAGGGGTACTAGATGTACCAAGTGGTGTAACGCAATGACAGTTACATCAGACATATCAACTCGTAGCTCACATGAGGACTAGGAAAATATTTAGATTATCAAATAGAGAATGTTTATAATAGGAGTACAATAAAAAACGTGTTTCCATTCTCACGATTATTATTACTACTATTCAAATTTGTAACAGTAGTTATTTGTTCAATATTGAAGCCTTCTAAATTCTTTAAAGTGGCGTTACTTTTGTTGATAATTTTGGCTTGGTCCAATACCAATATTTTTTTAAGTTTAAAAGTTTTATTGTTATTATTATTATTATTATGCTATATTTAAAAAAAATGATATATTAAGTGTAAGAACCAGTATGAGAAACTTCGAGGCGTCTTACTCACAGAAGTAAATTATTTATCGTGACACTTTTAACAGCGTTTGTTATTATATTGTAGGTAGATTGCTTGAGCTATTATGAACCGATGCAATCAGCGGTCTTTACGATTCAAAGTGCGATACATGTGTGCCTATGACACTAGAAATGTTAGCCAGTAGTGGGTTTGCCGCAACACTAGTACTAGTATGAGTACGAGGACGAGTGGTTTAAAATGAAACTCGTCTTACTTATATGTACCTTATACTCCTTATATTACAAACTTATACGATGCTATTCTGTGTGTAAGAATGACGTTCATCTTTTCTTGATAACGATTTACGATGTTTTCTTATCGCGAAACCTATCGCGAACCAGTTTGCAATAATGGTAAATCACACATATAAGTTTGTTTATTGCCCTAAGCTATCGCTTTTGAAATTTTTTTATCATTTTTAACCCAAGAGTTACTTTCGAGATATATTGCTTATTTCCGCGACGCTTTTCAACAGTTTTTGCTTGTGAATTTTAATAATTATTCACACTTTCGCTATTATTACGAGAAAATAATAATAATAATTTTTTAATAATAATAATAATAATAATAATAATAATAATAATAATAATAATAATTATTATTATTATTATTATTATTATTATTATTATTATTATTATTATTATTATTATTATTATTATTATTATTATTATTATTATTATTATTATTATTATTATTATTATTATTATTATTATTATTATTATTATTATTATTATTATTATTATTATTATTATTATTATTATTATTATTATTATTATTATTATTATTATTATTAACAAAGCAAGCCCTATATTTTGAAAAATTGTATTTGCTCACAATCATACCGAAGTAATATTATTTTAAATTTGCACTTTAAAAAATCGAGGTCGAATTTGGATGGAATATTTATTTTTATTCAAACAACCTCCGAGTACAGTGTTTTTATAGTAAAATATTTTTGTATTAACTGAAACAAATTTAATTAGCTAAATTACTAAAAAATACTTCAAACAATTTATCTCTAGTTTAACTTTGTAAATATTAATTATATTTTTCCGAAAAATTTTACTTTTTTGGAAGATTAAACCGAATTTTCATAAAGATTATTTTGGTTCTAAGTCTTGTAAAAAGTTCCAACGCAAAAAGTAAAAAATGATAAATTATTAACATTACTACGTTTAATTGAATAAGAATAATTACTTTAATATAACTAAAATTGAGTTTTATAAAGCGATTTTTACGATTTCTTCATAAATAAATTATTATAGAGAGAATTTATCAAAAATCCAATTTGCAGAAATTAAAAAAAGTTATTGATGTAATTGTTTTAAATATTAAAATTTATTTAATACATAAAACTAGAAAAAAAATTAACACTAACAATTATTTTTATTGAATGAAAAACAATAATGAATTCACTCCGCAAATTTTTTACAGTGTATTAACTAATAAAAAAAAAAAAAAAAAGAAAAAATTAATAGTAATAATATCAAAAGCCACACAAAGCCAAAGCAAAACATTAAAAAAATAATAATTTACGAGCGAGTTAAATTCCGGTTAAAGTCAAAGTCCTGGACGCAGTAACTTTCAATTTCAAAATTCATCATCGGTCTCCGGCTCTATATACTACGGCAGGTGGTAGTGTGTACCGCTGATGGCAATAACGCCGAGTAGAGGCACAATATATACTATAGTAAGTAAAAGTGGATAGAAAGGATCGTAAAAGACTAAGTATAAGTAGTAACGCACCACAATGCCAAGTCATTTTTATTTAACTGTAACGACGTCGTATACTTTATACACAACCGCGAATCCGCAGTATACGGTCTAGTATACGAGGACTATAATAGGTCGGTCTAAGTAATATTAATAGTAAAAGTACAATATGCTGTATACTCGCCACTAAACTTCATACCCCGCAAAAATAAACTCGACAATCATGAATTTTAAACTCCTTTTTTATAAATTAAATTCTGTTAGGTGCGCTCGCAATGTGTATCATAAATTATAAATTATTATTACGAGTTAATTATGAAATTTTAAATTTCACACTGAGTAATGGACATTCCGTAACAAACGATCAAAAATTAAATTAAAACTTTAGCAGCAACAGTAATTTTTTATATTTGTTTTATATTTACGCAAAAATAAAAATTGAAAAATGTTAAGGTTAAAAGTCAAAATTTGACACACGGGTAAAGACTGTTCACGACTTCGGTTATGAAATCTCAAAGCTAGGCCTTACAATTGATTACAACTTAAATATTACTCTTCATATTGAGCGTCCCTAATTAAAAAGTGAAATTTGAAGAAATATAGCAGGCTCATTTCAGTCAAACTCATACTCTGAGATAATAAATTATGGACTAAATATTGAAGATACAAAAAAATCTTAAGAAACCCCGAGTCGAAATTTTTTTTCGCTTAAAACCCATTTTAACCTGGGATAGTCTAATTCAGGATGAAACAGAATGAAATAGGTTTTAAGAAATAAGGAACTGCATTGATACTAAACCCCGTTTCACTCTGGTAACGTCTACTTAAGTCCGTTTTCAGACGAGTTAGGTTGAAGAAGGTTCTTAATAAAACTCTGTTTCACTCTTTTAGCGCCTAGCTGGGATTGCACGATGTATACGATTTTTTGTTTCTCAGACGAAAAAGTGTCAGGCAGGGTTTTATTAAAACCTATTTCAACCTAGTTCAACCTTAATAGCCTAAACTGGTTATATTCATAGTAAAAAAAAAAAAAAAAAAATTATCATTTAACTGTTGGTTACTTCATGTTATTATTTGTATGACTGTTAAGGTAATGATAACTATTAGTAGTGTTAATTTATAATTATACAAGAATAGTGATATCTAAATGAAGACAGAAGAAACGACGAAGAAAACACAAATTTCCGTTGAAAAAAAACTCAGCTTTACTGGGATTCGAAATCGAGACCTCACGATTACGAAGCAAGACTGGATCCCCTCTGCTACTCGAAGACTAGTCATACAGTAGAAATATTTGTTTCTATTTAAGCTACAACTGACAAAATTAAAATTAACTCATGTGATTAAATATTATTATTATTTCTTATGTCATGGTAAATATTACTGTGATTATTATTGTTAATTTAACAACGTTGCTTACAAAGTGCTTAAAAAATTTCATCGCGAAAATTGCCTAAATTTTTAACTTCCCGCTAAGAAAATTGAAAATTTTCAAAAGTTGGGAAGTTATTGGTTTTACCCCGTTTTTCGAAAATCAAGTTTTCAACGGATGTTGACGTTTTGAGGTCCTAGGAAGCTTCCCCGATTGTTTCCGCGATGGTGTCCGTTTGTCTGTATGTATCTATGTAAGTATGCATGTAAGTATGTATGTGTGTGTATGTGTGTATCGCGATTGGCGTCATTCAAAAGGGCTTGACCAAACTTAGATTTTGAATATAATTGGGACCGATTCGAACCGGTAGATCTTGAGAAATTTAAAAAAAACTACAAAAAAAAATTTTTTCGAATGTGTTTTTTTTTTTAATAACTTTGAAACGGCTTGACCGATCGATTTCAAAAACTATTCAGCTCTTAACATTAAAAAACCACGTCGATCGCCGCCAACCCGGTCGAAATCGGTTAATTCGTTCGTGAGTTATCGTTGTCGAAAGAAAACCGAAAAAAATGTTTTTTCGGAATTACTTCGAAATTTTTCGTTTAATCAATTTAAACTTAAAGATCCTTTATGGGGCTTCAAAAGCTGCGACACAAAAATTATATTTTTGAGCTCTTCGAGTTCAAAATGTGAAAAACTGTGCTATTTGTTCATTCTTTAAATTTTTAATTTGGCAAACTATTCTTTTTAGCAATTAGGTCAAATTTTTAAGTAGAAAAACTTGATCTTTCGTATATTTTTAAATTATTCTTGCACAAACCATAATTTTTTTTTTAAAGCACGAAAAGTATATACACATGAATAGTTGAATAGTTAAAATATCTGAAAATTATTTCGAAAAAATTCTGGAAGAAATTATTTTTGAAATTTTCATAAGGTATAATTTTGTAACATATCGTTCGATTTTGATTTTTAAAACGGTATTCAAAGTAATTTTTAGAGTAGTAATGAAAAAAAAATCTGTATATACGGGTTTATGTTGAAAGGTTAAAGAAGCCCGGTAATTATTTTCGAAAAATATCAAAAAAAATTTTTTGTAAATTTTCAACCAGCTGTAACTTTTGGACGCGTCGATCGATTTTAATTTTTCAACACAGTTTTTAAAGCAAAAAAAGTGGATGTCCGGGCAAATATCGTTTGGTTAAGAAATTTAAATGTTATGTCGAAAAAATACTGAGAAAAAAAATTTTCTGAATTTTTAAACAAATATAATTTTTGAACGCGTCGTTCGATTTTAATTTTTAAAAAAGCATTCGACGCAGTTTATTAAGCATAAAAAATTTATAAATGGTTTTGTTGTGATTTTTTCGCACGTTTTACAGTAATACATTTTCAAAATAATGATAATAATTTTTATTACTCTTATTTATTTTGAAAAATGTATAAAGTTTTAATCTCTGTTTCACCCTAGGAAGCCTACGCGATAAAATTCTCATCAAACCCCAGCTCACTCTTCTACGACCTGAATTTAGACGAATAAGGTTTAAACAGAGTTTTAAAATTTGAACTAAACCCTAACTCACTAATCCTCACCCTGATGCAAGACGAGTTAGGTTAAAACAGAATCTTAAAATTTAAACTAAACCCCAACTCACTATTCCTCACCCTGATATAAGACGAGTTAGGTTGAAAAAGGTTCTTAAATTAGAGCGGCATATGTCTACATCAAAGGAATCAGGCTCTACTAGGTTGAACTGGGGTTTTAAAATTTCGACTCGGGACCTTTTATGTAGGAAATTTAATTCTCTATAAAAAAGAAATTACACAGTAATAAATTTTGCGTCATTGCGTTAAAAAATTTAGTGTTAAAAATATTTGTGTTAAATATTTAACACAATGACGCAAAATTTTTTACTGTGTATCAATTTTTCCGTATCTCTTATCTATTAGCTATAATTTGTACTTTAAAACTATAACACTTAAAAGCAAGCGAACAATGTGACTTTCAAAAATTAAAAACTTTCAATTTAATTTTGAACCCAAATTTTGAAGATTCAAAAAAAATCATAAAACCTTTTTCATAGAAAATTAAATGAGAAAAACCAACAGTCATAATGATTTTTCTTTTTCATTACTTTTATTTTAAATTAACAGAAAATTGGAAAGTATTAGGTTTAAAAGTTAAAATTTGTCGGTGAAGATTCTCAATACCGCGATATGAGAGCGTAAGTGATACAGTAGTATTAATACAACCACTCGGACAGAGACTATTTGCCTTAAGGGCATAAACACCCACTCATCTGAAATTATGATGCTGAAAGCCGACGTCACTCTCGTTTAGCCGTATATACTTTATAATTTGAACCGTTTATTTGTCTACAAGGCGGCCGGCTTCAAACACTTTTTATTTTTATTTCATTTTCTATTATTTTTCTTATTACATTACCTGCGTACGCTTTTCAGCCCCCTCTCTACCCTTCACAGCTTTATTCTCTCTATTAAACTTGTCTGGCGTATTTTTACAAGTGTCTAACTTCATAAATTCCTTTGTATTTTAACATCAAAGAGCATTCGTTTCATTTCTTTGATATCATTTTTCCACTAAGATAATTAATATTCATCAAATTCTTCAATTATTTTATTAAAAATATTCAGACAATCTCATAAGTCAATTAGTGTAAAACAATTAATCATTTAAAATTATATATTAAATAGTGAAGTCTTACTTGGAAATAAGTATCAAAAATAATTCATTAAAATTCTTGAAATGGAGGCACGCGCTTACCTGCAACAAAAAATATTTTTTTTTAAATAAAAAAAACTGCTGAAAAACAGTTGACCGGCAGGTCACCTCTCAGAGCTCAAAAATTTAAAAGTTATGCCAAAAAAATTTTATTAACCGCCTCACACATTTTTAACAAAAAAATAAATTTTTATCTTATCTCAAAATTTTTTTACGTTTCAATTTTACTTTTTTAAACTGCAATAATTTATAAAAAATATCAAGTAATTTTTTTTTAAATCTAGAAAATAATAAATATGACGACCTCTGACATTAATAAATTAATAGCTCCAATAACTTTAATTATTTAATTCTGCGCTTTTAAGTAAGCAACGAAGAGATCCTCAGAGACTTTTAATAACAAAATAATGTATAAAATTATTATATTACGAAGACAATGAAGGAGAGTTGATTATAATTGCAGCCTGTCGACCTTTGTGTACACATAATAGACAATGTTGATCATTAAATCTCATCATACAGCCAGATGAATAAGATTACTCGAATAATAATGTAATATAATATTCCTCGAAGTATTAATCGGCCTATTGTATCAATCTGTTGATTCATCAGCCTTCAGTACGTATATTAACGTAAGTAAGTATCGGGGATTTAAGTAACATCTAAACAATAAAAATCTCAATCATCCGAGTTAAGTTTGTTACTCTAGTCCAATCCCATGGAGCGATTACGATATAACTGAAGTTGAAGTGGATAATACACCAGATGCATTTCAACAGATGAACGAGTGCAGAGTTTAAAATAAAAGTTTCAAGAAAATGAGTAGAAATAATAATGATTATCCATGAAGTGGTAGAACATTTTTTTTATCATCAATAAAAACGATTTTGTTAAAATAACAAAAGAAAGGATAACTGTAAAAATATATAGCACCAAATCCATTGGCCTAACACAATTATTTTGTTGCCAAAAGTAGTTGTAAAGTTCCGAGAAACTTTTCTCCAAAATTGTCATTAAAATTATAATTTACAATTTTTTTTATCATTGTTACAATTCAAAAATCCTGGATATGGTTCACTCTGCATGCTATCCCTGGAACTTTTTTTTATATTCAAGTTTAAAATACTCAAAATGTTTTCTATTGCAATTTGTAACTCTTTAAGCTCAAACAAAATACAAATTCGAACCCGAAAATCTGGTTACTGTCTTGGAAAAATGTTTTTTGGAAAATTTTGCTAACAAAATTGTTAGTTATTTGAAATAAAGTAATTTAGCTATTTCAATCCCAACATTTCTTATACCAACTGACTGGTTTATATTGAACTAGCAAAAAATTTTTGTTATCCTGACATAGCAATCTTGTTATTTCAATAAATCGATTTGTTCATTGTACTAAAACATTTGGTTGAATTAACTAAAAGATTCTGCTACACTGTAAAAAAATTTTTGGACTCGGTGTAGTGTAAATGATTCGGTGTTAAAATTTTTAACACGGACGGTGTGAAAATCACACTAAGTGTAATGTTAAATTTGAACGGTGTGAATCCTAAATTTCACACCACCAAGCGTGTAAATGTATTTCCTGAAAATTTCTCATTAATTAATTTGATTGTTTAGTTTCAGACTTGTACGATATTAAATTATAAATATAAACATGTAGAAATAAATATTTAAAAGTATGTTTTTTTTTTATATTATGCTATTTTACAGAGAAAAATCATTCCAACGTAAATCTTAATATCATTGGAAAGTCTGCAACAAGAATGTTAATATTCAAGTTGTTAAAAATTTATCTAATTATAGGTGGATTCTATATTAGAGTCTATTGATAAAAATGCGAATGTTTATAGTACTAAATATATTTTTATATATTTTTAAAGATATAAGCTCATTCGATGTTATACTCATCAAGACCTTATATATGAAAAATATATCAAAATGCATGTGAGTACTCAAACGAACGCTCTTGATGAGTGTAACATCGGGATAAGCTTATACCTTCAAAAATATCAATGATTAAGAAATGACCTTGTATCTTGTGAACTATTGACATTTTTAAAGATATAGGCTCATCCCGACGTTACACTCATCAAGACCGTCCATTTGAGTGACCACATCAATTTTTCATTTATTTAGATATATTATATATATGTATATATGAAAAATATATCAAAATGCATGTGGGTACTCAAATGAAAGGTCTTGATGAGTGTAACATCAGGATGAGCTTATATCTTTAAAAATGTCAATAGTTCATAAGATACAAGGTCATTTCGTAATTATTGACATTTTTAAAGATATAAGCTCATCCCGATGTTACACCCATCAAGACCTTTTAT
Source organism: Cotesia glomerata (assembly GCF_020080835.1). Taxonomy (NCBI): domain Eukaryota; kingdom Metazoa; phylum Arthropoda; class Insecta; order Hymenoptera; family Braconidae; genus Cotesia; species Cotesia glomerata. Next base: position 7,708,099 of record NC_058162.1, read on the forward strand.
TTAAGTACCCACATGCATTTTGATATATTTTTTATATATACATATATATAATATATATAAATATATGAAAAATTGATGTGGGTACTCAAATGAAAGGTCTTGATGAGTGTAACATCGGGATGAGCTTATATCTTTAAAAATGTCAATCGTTCACAAGATACAAGGTCATTTCGTAATTATTGATATTTTCAAAGATATAAGCTCATCCCGATGTTACACTCATCAAGACCTTTCATTTGAGTACCCACATGCATTTTGCTATATTTTTCATATATACCTATATATAATATATATATAAATATATGAAAAAATGATGTGGGTACTTAAATGAAGATTCTTGATGAGTGTAACATCGGGATGAGCTTATATCTTTAGAAACGTCAATAGTTAAAAAAGTACAGTGCAATTCAACAAAAGTCATCATTTAAGAAACCAAAATTTTATTTATTTATAGTTCACAAGTCACGGCAGTCACATAGAGACTGCAAAGCTGCTAGTAATAGTTATTAAATTTTCAAAGTTATAAATAATAACACGGAATAGTGTAAAACAGTAAATTACACCGTGTTAAATTTACACGAGTGAAAATTTCATACGGAGGAAATTTTATACCGACATTTCACACTTACACGGCGGTGTTAAAGTCCCTGGGTCCAACTTTACACCGAAACTTTTTACAGTGTATAGTAACAAAACTGTTCAGTTATAACATATATGTTTATGCATATATATATATATATATATATATATATATATATATATATATATATATATATATATATATTTATATATATAATTTATATATAAATTACTTATTAAAATTTAGACTTTGTTATCACTACACATAACTTGATATTCCTATGCTAACATTTTCATTTCTCACCACAACACGTCTTGTGTTGTTCCAACAAAATTTGTTTTTACGTGCATCAAAAGGAATAAAATTTTCTTGGAAAATTGCACAAATCGAAAGTGTTTTGAGCACGATTTTAAATGTAATGATTTTATACTTGCAATTTAATGTTACATCAGTATGTGTTTGATACGTCTGTATGTCTGTATGTAAACTATGCATGATCTGGCGCAAAAAGCATGAGACTCACGTGCTCTTTCTAGGAGCACATGACGTTACCTCATGCACGCGATTGCCTAATGCTTAATGTAACTCTGTGCTGAGAACGGGCAATTTGCGGTAAATCACTTCCCTTCTGGTTGTACGGCTGCACCTATCCTGCTCCACTGTCCTCAGTTATCGGACTTGGGCTTACTTGTTTCTCACTTATTTTCTAGTACAACTCTTCCAATACATCTGACAACTATTATTTTATAGGATTACGCAATTAAATAGGCTAATGGGAATCAATGGAGATCTGAGATGCCTCAAGTGTTGCTCTTCCAATCTATATTTATATGTATTCATGCTATTTAAAAGCTATGCTACTAATATTGAGCTATTGTTATCTGCAAATTGATTTTGTAGTTATGATTTGGAAAAAAATTTCCGAATACTTAGGAATTGGATTAAAAAATGAAGAGTCTCATTATTTCAAGCGTGCACATTTCCGAGTTGGGAGATGTGACAATGAAATAACGCTACGAGTAATCGAAAAATTTGTTTTTTAAAAAATTTCATTGAAAAATACTTAACATAATTTCATACTTTTGCTTCAAAAAATCTATATTATTCAAAGCCTATACTATTCAGAATTGGGAGGTGTTACATAAAAATTAGATTTCAAATTATAAAAAAATTTCTTCTTCAAACAATTTTGTTGAAAAGCATTAAAAATTTTTTCACCTTTTGACTCCAAAATTCCCATTAAAAAAATTAGGAAAACGGTTGACCCTGAAGGCCATCCCTGCAACTTCCCGCTAATTCCATACCTGGATGCTTAAAATTGCACTTATGTCGTTTTTGAGCGCTCTTCGAGCTCAAAAATACAGCTTATGTGTTGTTTTTAGCTCTCCGAGCTCAAACAGATAACATTTCTATGCTTTTGAGCTCTTCGAGCTAAGAAGTCTAATAAAAGTTTGATAAAACACTATTTTTTGAGTTTTCAAACCGCAATAACTTTTGAATGAATAAACCGATTTTTACGCGGTTGGCGGCATTCGACGTAGTTTTTTAAACCTTTTAAAAAATCTTTAAGTTTAAATTGATCAAACTGGAAATTTCGGAGTAATTCAGAAAAAAACACTTTTTTGGGTTTTCTTTCCTGCACGATATCTCTCAAATGAATCAATCAATTTTGATTGGATTAGCGGCGATCGACGTGGTTTTTCAAGGTTAAGAGCTGATTAGTTTTTGGAGTTGATCGATAAAGCTGTTCGAAAGTTATTCCAAAAAAACCACTTTTGAAAAAATTTTTTTTACAGTTTTTTTTCGATTTCTCGAAATGCATTAGTCCAAATCGGTCCAAATTATATTCAAAATCTAAGTTTGGACAAGCCCTTTCGAATGGCGCCAACCGCGATCGAATCGGTCAAGCCATTCAAAAGTTATGAGAGGTTTACATACTTACACACACACACACATACAGACATAGTGACACCCTCGCGGAGATAGTCAGGGAAGCTTCCTGTGACCTTCATACGTCGAGATCTGATGAAAACTCGATTTTTGTAAAACGGGGTAAAACCAATAACTTCCCGATTTTTGAAAATCTGAGATTTTCTTAACGGGAAGTTAAAAATTGATGAATTGGAGCCCTAAAACTTTCTAATTGGAAGTGTTACGAGAAAATTATTAAAAAATCCTCTTCTCCAAGAAATTTAGTCAAAAAATCCTTGACAAAAAATGAGGTATTTAACCATCTGATGCCATAATTTCATTCAGAAAAAATAAGCAAAAGCAGTTAGATGGTAGCGAACTTCTCAAGAATTAATTTGTTGAAAGCGGGAGCATATATGCAAAGTGTTTCGACATTCCCTCTGCTCGGAATATCGGATAGCGAGGGACAGCCAAACTGGAAGCAAGAGGCCCAGAATCTCTTGAAAGAGAACAAGAGAGTAAGAGTAGATAATATAAGAAATGGTTTATTCCCTTGAGATTCCAATTACGCTGTAGCGTCACGATTTTATTGGCTCCGGTTTGGTAGGATTATCTTAAGAGCATTGGCCTCGTGCTTAACTCTCCTCTCTTCTGGTATTATATCTACCAGCTAAGAGCTGGACTCGATATTCTCCAGTTATACGGTTACGTACTCGTGTTTCGTCGCACAATATATATACTTTTCTCCAGAGTTGTTAATACTGTATCTGTAGCTGTTATTGTTACCGTACCTGCACCCATAGCTGTTGTTGGTGTACATCATATCGTATCGGTAAAAGAATATAAAGATGACCGATTCCCACAATGGTTCATGTAAGCCCGCGGTGTCCGCCGATGATCGTTACGGGTCGTCGATCGCCAACATTTTTACGCTCCACTGAATTCGATACACACCTGGCCGCCCGAAATCCCCATTATACTCCCGTACTGATGTCTATGTCTATGTCCAGTTCCAGGTTTATGTCTGTCTGTTCACTACCAGCCAGACTGTTAAATATATGCCCATTAAATATTATACCAAGCATAAATATAATTTTGATTTACACGTAAGATAAACTCTCCTATCGTGGACTATCGTGTTAAAAGATTGCTATCGTGTGTCAAGATTCAGACGCTGAAAAGTTAATTGAACTTTAACTAACAGAATTTATCATTTATCATTATATCATTCATCAATCTGTCTGTCAGAATAAATCCAGTATTGCACACGAATTTTTTTTCCTTTTATTGCTTATGATTTCAACTTCAGTAAGATTTGTATTCGATAAAAAACTTTTTAAATTCAATTTCAAATTTAAAAATAATTATTCTTTAGTGACAAAAAAAGCATAAATTAAAATTTTGTGACTAACGTTAAAGCCTAATTTGGAGTTAAATATTAAAGATACAGAAAAATTATATTTAATCTTTTTTGTAGAAAATTTAATTTTTCACAAACAATGTCTTCATCAATTTTACTGTACCTCTTATTTTTCAGCTGGAATTTGAATTTTTGAGTCATAAAATCTTAAAGAAAATCATAACAAACTTTTATCATAGAAAATTGAATCCTCTACCAGAAAGATGTCTTTCAATTTTCCCATATCTTCAATTGTTTGGCTAAAAAATTAACTTAAATCTAAACTTATACGAAAAATGTCAAAAACACAATATTCTGAAAGGTTGAAAATTAATGTCAAGCATTTTAAAATAAATTATTTTTCTACAACCAATAAATGACTAATTTAACGCAAAGGTTGACGAATAATTACCGTAATAATAATTATTATTATTATTATGAAAATTAATTAACAATTACATGTGTCAATGCATAAAAAGGAGTACGTGAAGCTAATAACTAATAATGTATGAAACTGTGATAATAAATACATACGAGGGCGATAATAAAGAGTGATTTATTGAGGAACGAAAAGCCCTTTGAAAATTTGAACGTGATTTAGAAATGTAGATAGAATGGACGTGTGAAACGAAGCAAGGACACACTTGTCCCAGGATGCTAATTCACCGACGCACGCCTACGCTATGTGAATTTGAAATTCTGAATATGATAGTAAACCCAGAACAGAATTACCCGCATGCCGCGGCTTCAATATCTACGTAATGTCTATTGCTATTATTATCACTATTATACAAGTACACATACAAAAAGGATGCATTGCAAACTCCAACAGTTTTAAAAATCCTTAAATTACCGTCCGACTATTACACTTTGTGTTCTTTGTTTCTGTCTTGCTTCTTTGCTGCATTTTTGCTTAAAATCCTTTTAATAAAAACACCGCGCGCTCTTAATCAGAGCGTCGAGTATATCTCTATAACGCAGATATACATACGGTTACTTGCACCTTATTCTCATTTGGACTCGCTCGCGTTAATTAAATTAAAACCGCTATACTATCTAACTGCTACATACCTTTTTTTATTTTATTGTTGTACATTTTACCATTTATTAATAATTAATGTACGAGTCCTCTCGAATATTTTACAATTGACTTCCCGGCATTTAATTAAAATTTTACCGGTATGTAATATTGATGCAGTATGCAGAAAATTTAATTTTATCAATTAATTATGATATAATTGTATCTCTTTTTTTTTTTTGGGAACATATTTTATGTAAATTAACTTATATATTCCAGCAAATGAAAATAATTAATTGTATAAAAATGCATTTTTATTTAAAACAATAATATAAACATGTTGAAAAATAAATTCTATTATTTTTTGATAATTTATTTTGGAAGGAAAAAAAATATTTTTCATATCTTCGATTACGGGATCTTTAAGCCTCTAAGTCATGTATCATTATTGGTAATAATTGCTTTAAATTTAGTCTTCATTTTTAGCGCCCCTTATCAAAAGGTGAAATTAAAAACGAAAATATAATAGGCTGAATTTAGTGATCTCCATACTTGAAGATATAACATTATGGATTAAATATTGAAGATACGAAAAGATCATAGAAGATTTTTTATGTAAGAAATTCAATTCTATCTAAGAAAGGACCTGATCAATTCTATCGTATCTTTTATCTATTAGCTATAATTTGAACTTTAAAATTATAACATTTCAAAATAAGCTAAAAATAGTACTTTTGAAAATTAAAAAATTTCAAGCTCAATTTCGGGTCAAGATATCGACGGTCTAATTAGCAATTGGTCTAACTCCTTATTTTTTAGAGGGTGATTTTTTAACATTTTGATACAGTAATAGTCCAATTATAAATTATTTGAATGATCCAATCCAAAATATTATACCTTTATTAGATATTAATAGTATTAAATGGTTTTTTAAAGTGATATTAAATCTTGAATCAATTGTTTTTTCATACAAATGGAAGATTCTTTAAAATGGAGTTAGACAATTTTCTAATTAGAACGTCAATATTGAAGATACAAAAAAATCAAAGAAGATCTTCAAGGAAATTTAATTTTCTCTAAGAAAGGCCCTTACCAATTTTACCGTATCTCTAATCATTCAGCCAAAAATCAACTTAAACTCAAATTTATACTAAAAGCTTCTTTCCACGGACAATTTCGTAGCGAAAACTCTAAACACTAGATAAATTTGATAAAAAAATGAAAATGGAGAGCTGTATACCCCAGAGAGGATTAACGGAGAAGGAGAAGACTGCTGTGGAAGTATAAGGCTAGAATCGTGCGGGGCATGAGCGTCACGCTCGCTTAATCTGCATAACCCCATAGAGTTGGTCCGTTAGACCGAAAATAGCAGCGGGTGGATAGTAAGAGCATTCGCCCGTTACGAGGGTCGTGTTGAGGCGTGTCCCAAGCTTCCCCGGGTAGCCCCAGGTAAACTTTAACATAAAAAACAATATTAAATAAATAGATAGTTAAATAAAATGAAATGAATAAATCGCGTGTACTCGGGCAATAAAAACTAAAATATTCCCGGCATCGATACTCGTCCTCATGTTCTCAACCTTATTTTATTTTATTTTATTATATTATATTTTTTTATTGTGTCTGCCGTATCATTTTTTTTCGCTGTTAATTTTTCGCACGTTAAAGAGCCTGTAATTTTTTTATTTATAGTAAACATGATCGTCGGATATTAAGATGGCATTCCGTGATCCAAGCGCCGTACATGGCGACATCACCATCCAATCTGATCTGTTTAGTTTCGTGTGATATATAACTCGTTACCTCAAGGACAGTCATGGTTTTTTATTATTATTGTTATTACAAAATGCCGACGGAATTATCCGAGAAAGAGAAAAAAAGATGAAGATGATGCCAGTCGGGGATTTCATATTAGAGACTCAACAATCTTTACGCCGTGAAATGCCGCGAGCGACACGCGAGTTATGTCCCAATGTTTTAAATAATCTTGATTAAGGGTACCAAGTCAAGTTTCTACGATCATTAAATTATTTATTTATTGAATTTATAATTAATTTATCGATTCGTAATTGGAGCTGTCAGCTGGAACTTTTTATCCCTTGATTGACGATTAACGGCTATGAAAGTTAAGATTCGAATCAGTAGGTGGTCTTTGCAAGAGAAATTTTATTTTTATGATTTTTTATTTTATTTTTTTCTCATAAAAATTTTTTGTTTTATTTTTCAACGACATTATACAACATTAATAATTTTAAAAAATGGTTGCTCAAAATTTGCTATGAAAATTACATTAATTTATGTATGAACTGGGTGGATAAGACTTCGGACACTCGTGAATCGGCACACACACTTTGCTTGTTGCGCCAACCTTTTCATTTTCGAAAACCCCCACTCAGTTCCATCATTAATGGTATTACCAACAGATGGCGTTGTATTATTAAACTAGGAATATTTTTTCATATTTCTCATCAATGGCAGAAAACATAAGCTTTACAGGGTGTTCAAATTTTTAAGTTTGAAAAAAAATTCAAAGAAATCAAACCGAAACATAAAAAAATAACTTTAAAGAATAATGTATATATGATTGTTACGGTTTTTTAAAATGTTCCAAATTTATTTTTATACATTGCAAATTTTTGGCACTTTTAATTAATGTTTTGAATAAAATATTTTTGAATAATTAATATGAAAGTTTTTTGATTAAATAATTTTTTTATTTATAATGGATATAAATCTTTTATTTTTCAACAACATCTTATATAAAATTTGGTTAAAAATATCATACACGATAGAACATTCAAAATAAAAAAATTGCATAATTAAAAGTTTATACTTCGTAGAATTAAATTTTTTGTTTTAAATAATAAACATCCGTAGTAAGTTTCTCAAAAAAATTAAAACGAATACTTTTAAAACTTTCTCACATAAATTCTATCACCAAAATTGATTTTTACCTTAAAAAAAATTAAAACGCGCTGATGTAAATTTTATAATCAAATTAATGTTACGTAAAATTATAAAGTTAATATAAAAAAATTAACAATCAATTTTCACATAACTCAATTAGTTTAATTTTTTGCTCTTCAAAACACCAGCGGAAAAATCTCATGTTTTTATTTATACTACTAACACTAAATGTTGCATAAAACGAAGCGTGTAATTTCGCTCGATTATTTTTGTAATTTCCGCATAAATTTTTCCGCCGGAAAGTATTACAGATACATTTAACTCGAGGTTAATTAAATATAAAAAAATAAAAAACCAGAGTCTTAAAAGTGGAATGAAATTATCAGCAGGAACTTGCTCTTTGACTTTTTGCATAAATCCGATAGTTCACCGATAATTCGAATAAAAAGTAACGGACAAAAAGTGTAAATATTTATTAACTTGTTACTTGTTAAACTGTAAATTGTAATATTGAGATTACTTATAGGAAAAGGAGATAAAAAAAAAAAAATAAATAGTTGATACAGGTGCTCAGAGTAGCAAGCTATTAACCTACAGACGCATGACCTTATTATCGGTGTCTTTCTCCAGACCGTAGACTTAACTTCTGTTCTTGTATCTATCAAGAAAGGGAAAGGAGCAAGGCGTGGTTTATTAATATTTATTTCTAACCCAGACTATTTATACTTACACTCGTACTCTGGTAATTTATTAATTTATATTACCTGTAATTACGTTTTTATCATATCATAACGGTCCGGAATTTTTAACGAGGCATCACTGGTTCACTAAAAAGTTTACTATCGGCCGTATCTAAACAAACTAATTAGAAACTCACTGCAACTAGATATTCCGGAGCGGAAAAATTGTAAGCAAGTTTTGTTAAAATTACCCACTCGTAAAAAAAAATTCTAGTAAACTTTTTGAGTATACAATTAAATTTAAAAAATTATTTTGTAAAAAAAATGATAACTCACGAGTTGCAAATAATAAAAGCGATTACAAAAGATTAATGATCAATAATTATTGATGCTCGATTACACGAACATCATTATAAAAATAATAATAATCATTATTATTATAAATCTTGGAGGAATAACAACGATAATAAAATAAAAAAAGAATATATATTTTAACAGCGTGAGAAATGATTAAAAGTTGACGTGCTGATGGTTGATTGTTCACGACACTCGGTGCTTAACCTAACGGAATTTTAATTGAGACTCGTTATTATTATATTAACATCATAATTATTTGTACAAACGTCATTATTTCGGGTTTTTAAATACATTGTTATGCTACATATTAGTTAACAAACGACTGGAATAATAATAATAATAACAATAAATAATAATAATAATAATGATAATGATGATAATAATAATAACAATCTTCCGTTAGTTTTCAGTTTTCGGTGAATCGAACATGTTAATTTGACGTCAAAAATTTTCCTAATTATTTTCCTGTCTCAAAGTACTGTTACAGTTACTATTATTATTTTTTGTCTGTCTAGCGGAGAATAACGTATAAGGTATGTGTGATGGTAGATAAAATGATAAATTAAATGACACTTTATTATTGAAATAGAAAAAGTTATAAGCTTTTCTTGAAAAAGTTTTTATAAATGGCCCTATTAGGCTATTTGTGAGGATAAATAAATTTATTCTAATTTTTTATTTTTTTTTCTACAAATAAGTACGTTAACTAACATTTTTTGTAAAACCATAATCAATTCAGTCGTTGATTAAATTTCATAATCCTCGCCAAATAGGCTCCTTAAAAGAGTAAATAATTTTTTTTTAAACTTATCTCCTAAAAATTAACCCTTTAGTAAAGAGAAGATTTAGAAAACATGCGCCCTCCGTTGGGCATCTTCAACATCGTTTTTGGTCGAAAAATTATACATGGACATATCGAGGGTTTTCTAACGCAACCACGTATCTCGATTTTTGAAGATGAAAATGTTCAACTGAAAAATTAATAATTAATTATAAACGCGTCACAGAAAAAAAAAATATTAACCAAATTAATTATAAACACGATAGTATTTTTAGAAAATACAATTAATAAATATTGTTTTTAGATGAATATTAATTTTTTATAAGCTATTTTTCATCTCGTCTCCAAAATCGTCATTTTTGAGATACGAGGTTGCGTCAGAAAACCATCGATATATGACCATTTCAGGCCTAATAAAGACATATTAAGCCGTCATACGCATTAGTAAATGGTTATATCGAGGCGATTTCCATGTCAGGTCATATATGATCATATATGATCAGGAATAAATAAATATTGGTTATAAATAAATGTATACAATTTTCTGAAATGGTTATATACGGATCCAAATGGATATATATGATGATATATGGCCATATTAGAAAAATTTTTTACGGATAGCTATAAGTATAGTACAAAAAATAAATATGATTTAGTATCAATAAAAAAAGGAACAAAAAATATTAATTGTTAAGGATATAACTTGTAAAATAAATTATCTAAAGATAAAAATGAGCTTCTTTAAATGAAAAAATTAAAACGAAATATGAAATAAAAATAGATAAAATAAATAACAGCGATTTTTGTAAAATGTAGATAAATTTTCTGTGTAAATTTTGTAATTATATCAGGTAGAGTTAATCAATAAACTATTCTTTATTATTATTATTATTTTTTTTTTACTATTATTATTATTCTTTCACGTCGAGCTACTAAAACGTAAGCTGCAGTAATGTATATGCATACAATGTAAGTTAAGCTAAGTTAAAGTTTGTGAGCACAAGTAAATGCTCGAACTTGGTTTACTTTCACCGGTAGAGCCTGCTGCCGGTGCACCCGCTAAATCTGCACCGACTCGATACAGCTTTGGCCAAACGAACGGTTTCTTGTTTTCACGCTTCAACAACTTGCAAATGATTCATTTGTCTTCCGGATACATAAAACAATCCGGTTAAATTTATTCCATTGTCATGGCGCATTTTAACGGATATTCTGCTAATCAATAATTATAATTATTTATTCTGTACTTTTTTTATTGAATTTAGTATTTTATTTTTCGCGAAAACGGGAGCAGAGATCCTTAGATTTTTATTATTTGCAAAGCTAGTTCATAAATCATGTTATCTAGAGTAGGATCAATGCGACGATTGCAATTCCTCGTTTGGAATTGAAATCTCTTTTTAGTGTGAGTTCAGTATATACATATATATTTATACAGAGTATAAACGAGCGACTGGAGGCTCTTTACATTCATAAATCGTGCAAGAGGATAGCGAAGCACAATTCCATTTCACCTAGTCGCGTTCCCGGTACTTGAATCTCAGATTTAAATTGCTCACTCTTCGGCTATTTTTCTTTTATAAAAATTACCCAACACTCTTTACTGTTACTTTCTTGCATCAAACCACCACAATGTTCTCAACTAAATGCAAAATACATGGTACACTGTCGGGGTACTGAGCTTTTATAATTAATGCAGCACAACAAAATTTAATTATTGAATAAATTTACACAAAACCAACAATCTTTTTCAGAATATCATAATTCACTTGAAAATTATTACATCCACTAGTTTGTTATTTTTTACCAAAATGTTTGTTTTGTTCAACTTTACAGTAAATAATTGCATTAATATTCAGATAAAAAATTCTATAATTTTTAATGAAATTATGTTAACATTTTTTAAAATAAAATAAAAATTTAGTGAAATTCACCATATACATGGAACAGAATTATTTTTGGACGTATCGTTAAAAAAACGTCCATAGTAAATTTTCTATAGTAATAACAATAGAATATTGTTATTACTAATTTTATGGATGTTATATTTTGGAAAAACTAGATTTCAGTTGAAGAATATTAAATGTTTGATTAATTTTTTTGATTTAATTTATTTTTCAAGGTTACTTCACTTGAAAATATATTTATAGAATAATAGCTAATAGTAGTAAAAAATTACGAATGTCATCAAAGTACATAAAATTTTACTAGAATGATAATTGTGTAAAAGTTTGTTAGAGTTAATTGTAATTGAGCAAAAACTGATCACTGATATGTGTAAATTTTTTATACAGCTTGAGAAGTCTTCAGTCAATGCAGCGTCGCTTTAATTAAAAACAATGGATACCATTACTTAGATTAATTTTTATTTTCAATTCCGGTTAATTTTTATTAGTTACACTAAAAAGATATTATTTTACTATAATTTTTAATATTAAAGTAGTAAAAAGTAAAATTATCCATATCAATACTAGAGTAAAAATTAATGGTCATTTTCAATATTTTTTTTCATTGTATTTGTGGATTATTATTAAAAAAATTTTAATTAAATCAGAAATTGCAAAATGTTCCACAAGTTCTGTAATTTTTTAATAATATTTCTTTCTATCTAATTTATTCTAGACTAAAAAATTTTCTTGTCCCTTCAAATAATAATTACCAATTTTACCGATAGTTTTCTTTTCATTATAATTATTTATTAGTACCTTAGTATGCTTAAACAGTATAAAAAAACTTTTTCGCCAGATGTAGCAACCATCTCGGTAAAAAATTTCCCAACTAAAATAAAATAATAAAAGCCTTAAAAAAATAATATAAATTTCTCAAACTATTTTATTACAAAATATTATGGAATGCGTTGGTCGTAAAAAATATGGCGCGCCCTAAACATAATTTCTTTTCGGCAATAACTGTCCCATTACAGAACACTAACCATAAATACAAGCATGTATAAAACTTTTTCGGAGCAATTAAAATCTTAAAGATGACCAATGACCTTAGAAAAGAAAATAACATTTTTTTGGCGAATAACAAGAGAAAAATAATAAGATGGTCAATTATAAAATTGTAACTAACAATTATTGAACCGTTAAAAATGCTCAACTAGAGCCAACTCAGGCAACTCAGGCTGATGCACATAGGCTAATGCATGACTGAAAAAATTGGAATGAATAAAATATAGAAGCACTCGAAGAAGATAAAATACTTAACTCACAAAGTAAAGTAAATATTCCGTTAAAATAAATAAATAACATAAATTTAATATATATTTTTATTACTCTCTATGTGACAGGATTATATAGGTTGTTTTTCTTCCATACCTGATCCGGCTGACTGATCGGCTAAAAACGAATTTAAGTAGGTATACAGCACACGTATGAGATCTCAAGGGTCAAATGGATCCCTGGGTAATATATTCATCGGAGAACAGAGAAAACAAGATGAAGATGAAGTAAAAAGAAAAAAAATAACTTTTTTTGTTTTTTATTTTACGTGCATAAGTAAATATACGTGTAAATATATATACTTATATGTCTATATGTGTATATGGAACTGTGAACCGAGTGAAATATGATTTATTTACATTTGAAGTGGGGTCGTAACTCGACTGACAGGATTTTTCCAAGGGTGTATTAACCATAAAGTAAAATAAAATATTATTGCCGTGTATTTTTGATAAAAACTTTTCCACTGAAAGTAACTCTTTTCTCCAAGAATATTAATGTCAAAATTATTTGTTTTCAAGATAAAAGTCCTAAAGTTAATAGAAACGATTTTTGGGGTTCTAGTTATAAATATCAAAGAATCCATTTTTTTTTTATTTTTTGTGATTATTATATAAAATTTAAGGTGTGTCAAAAGATCGTGAAATTTTGTCAATTAAAACTTCAAAATACGTGATTCAGTAATTATGATTATTGATTATAAAATTAAAAAATTTTTACAATTAAATAAAATTAATTAATAGATGCAGTTGCTGAAATTATTAATTTTATAATCATTGCATTAAGAATCGAAAAAATCTTCATAAATTTAATCAAAAATTTAAAAAACAACATTAATTTATATTTTTGTAATTTTTGATTTTTTCGAAGAATTTAATTTAATTCCTGAGAACTTTACACCTATAATTTTTTATTTATATTATTTTACAATATAGAATTTTTTTTTAATTTTCTTCGAATAATTTATTTTTTGAAAAAATCATAAAAATTACCAGACTTCAGTTAATATCAGTGTCATTAATAATAAATACAAAAAAATGAAAATGTTAAATTAACGTTGAATAGAATAAGGCAATAAATTGGGAGAAAATTACTATTCGAATATGCTTGCATACATATTCCCAAGTTCAGCAATTATCCATTCGCTTAATGTATGAGAGTCGTGCATAATACCAGAGGCTGAATTAAGTAAAATCCCTTTGCAAGCGACTCGATCCTACTCCATTGGATGTAATTAAATTGTACGGTAATTATTAATTGATTAATTAATTAATTAATCAATCAAATAGATAAAAATAGCCGAGTCTGGAAGTTAGAGAAATGAAAGTTGAATTAAAAGTATGCAATCAATTAATCATTGTATTTTTGTTTGATGTGAAAAAAGGCTTGTGCGAATGTAATTAATTTAACGGCATTTTACAGGTGCTACAGATCGGAGGATCGATCGCTCGATCTGTCTCGACTCTTTCCTCGCTCCCTCACTCTACAGTCGCAGAACCTGAAGCGGGCGGGTGACACGCCAGTATATATATGTAGTTTAATTACAGGGACCAAACGTGTTCGCAATGGCCTCAATCGTTGATCGAGTTTAATCGAGTTTCATCGGACACATTGCAGTTTGAATAAATGTTTCACCAATTATTTACTTTTATCATTTTTGTTATTTTTTTTTTTTTTTTTTTTTTTTTCATTGCTTCTGATAATTTTATTGAATAAAAATTTATGCGAAATGAAGATTGATATTTTTCGGTAAATTTTATAATTAATCTCTGAAGTTATAGAAACATATTTAATATTTTATTAATCCACCCGGGTAAAAAAATTTATATATAATTATATATACTTATATGTTATTATATATTATTTATATATAATTATATATTACTTATATATAATTATATATTACTTACATATAATTATATATGATTATATGTAATTATATATAATAATATATAATTGGATGCAGTATTTTTTAATAATCATATACAATTACATATAATTATATATATAAATGCATATAATCATATATAATTCCATATAATTAGATATAATCATATATAATTTTATATAATTCTATAGAATTGTACAAAAGTTACAAACACTATATTATATACAATTATATGAAATTATGTGATTATATAAAATTATATATAATGATATGTAAACTGATAAAAGTATTTATTAACTATTAGAAATTTAATTTGTTTGAAGACAATTATTTAATTTATTAAATTTTAATAAATATTTTTTAACATTCAATAAATATTTATTTGGGAGGAAAGTACATCTATTAATAGTTAACAAATATTTATTAAAAGTTAATAAATATTTTGTTGAGTGAATTTGTTTCACTTGCAATGTCATATGATATGAAGATTGCTTATAAACAAAAATCATCTTTATAAATTATTTGCATTAATTATATTACATTATAATAACGTTTATTGTTATATACCGAATTCTATTACAGCTCATAATTATCTTTTATATTTTAAAATATTAAAAACGTTAATTTATTTAGTGATTTGAATTATTATCATGTATTCCAGCTATCGAGTTATAAAAAATGTCAAGAGAAAATTGCTATTTTTGCTTTTGATTTTAAATAAATATTTGTTAACTGTTAACAAATATTTATTAACATTTAATAAATCGTATTTAGTAAATAATTTATTAACTGGTAATAAATATTAATTAAATCCCATGATGTTAAAAAATCATTTATTAACAGTTAATAAAGCTCATTATCATTAAATATAAACAAATCCTTCTATCAGTGCAACTATATGAATCATATACAATTGTATATAATTTTTTTTATCTCAGAGTCTGCTACTCCAATGATTAATAATCTATTAATCTATAGTATTTTTTGTGGATGAAATAATAGGAATTGTATTAATTAAGTTAATTTATAAAAATTGATTATGTATACGAGTTGCATTACTTGTAGTTATTTCAAACTCTCCTCTACAAGTAAGACTCGTAGGTAAACAGGTAGCGCGTCAGTCTTTCAAGCGTCAGTTCCCCGGTTCGATCCCCGCGAGCGCCGAATTTTTTTTATTTTTATAGAAATAATTCTATATAATTATATATAATTCTATATAATTATATAGGGCCATTTTTTTATATATAATTTTTTTTACCCGGGCATGGAAATCTTTTTACAGTTTCCATTTTACTTCAAAAAATTCCTAAATATTTTTTAGGCTCCACTCAGAGAAGTCAAATTTTGAAAAAAACTTATTGAATTTATTGCATTATTATCAAGCTTATTAAAGTAAAAATCATCTTGAATAAAGATTAGGACATTGGAAAAATTCCTATGTTAACAATAGAAAAATTCCTATGTAACATAGGAATTTTTCTTATGCAAAAATAGGAAAAATTCCTATGTTTTTTTCGCCATGTGGTTTAAACAAAAAATCTTCCAAGAAAATTATTTCGAACAGAACAAATAATCTTGCTTGGAAAATTTGTTCTTACTTTTTAATTCTCGGGTCAAGATATTTGTACTTTCAGTCGGTAATTGCTCAAAATTACATTAACCCGTTGATAAGATCACATTTTGTAACCTGAAATTTTTTCTTATACATAGTTCTTTTCCAAGCTATAGTTTATGCTATTGGCTTCTTTCTAACTTGCTAGTACTGCCTCTATTTTTATTCACTATACTAGTTTATTGATCATTTATAAAAAAGTATAAGGTAGGGAATTTCTAAATTTTTTTCGGGTTATTATACATATTATCCCATGTAAAAAAAAATCGTCTTAAAATTGTCGTTCGTTTAAGATCTTAAACGTGACACAAACCAAGACTATTTTAAGACTCTTTTAAGACGCCAACAAAAAATTTCGAGAGCAAATTTTTAGAAATTTGATTCTCGAATTTGCTATGGAAATTAATTTTTAGACATTTTTTAGACGATATTACGACTTTCTAACCGCAACATTTTTGAGAACGCCCTTTTTAAACAATTTTAAATTGTTGAAAAATTGTTATCGGACAATTTTAAGACTTTTTGAAGATCATTTTGAGACTATTTTAAGACGCTCTATAATAATTTTCAATAAAACAGTCTAAAAAATTTTTAATGATTTTTTTAAGACTATTTTAAGATTTTTTTAAGACAATTTTAAGATTTTTTCATGACTATTTTAAAATTTATTCAAGACTATTTTAAGATTTTTTCAAGACTATTTTGAAATCTTTTCAAGACTATTTCATGACGCTCTATAATAATTTCGTGGAGCTGCCGCTGTGATATCAAAATAGTCTGAAAAATTTTTTAATGACTTCTTTAAGACTATTTTAAGATTTTTTAAAGACTATTTTAAGAATTTTTTAAGATCCTTTCAAGACTATTTTAAGACGCTCTAACAATAATTTTCTGGAGCTGTCACTGTGATATCATTTTAAGATAGCCTGAAAATTTTTAACGATTTTATTAAGACTATTTTAAGATTTTTTTAAGACTATTTTAAGATTTTTTCAAGACTATTTTGAAATGAGCTCACAGCGACAGAGCTCTAAAAAATTATTATAATATCTTTAAATAGTCTTAAAATAATCTTAAAATATTCTTAAATAAGTCTTGAAAAAAATTTATAGACTATTTTAAGATGAGATAACAACGACAGAGCCCCGGAACATTAAAACGGAGAATTTTAAAAAAGTTTTAAAATTGTCCAATAATAATTTTTCAACGATTTCAAATTCAATTTAAAAAGAGCGTACTCAAAAATGTTGCGGTTAGAAAGTCGTGAAATCGTCTAAAAAATGTCTAAAAATTAATTTTCAAAACAAATTCAAGAACCAAATTTCTAAAAATTTGCTCTCGAAATTTTTTTTTGGCATCTTAAAAGAGTCTTGAAATAGTCTTAGTTTGTTTCACGTTTAAGATCTGAAACGAACGACAATTTTAAGACGATTTTTTTTTACACGGGTTGTTCTAATAAATTTTAATTTTTCAGAAAGTTCTTAAAATCTTTTCAATGCAAAAAAAAATTACCGTTTTCTGTTTCTTCTTCCGTAACTGCCTAAAAAAATGTCATTTTTTTTACTGCAATCATCTCTTGTTTGAAAAGGTAAATCGACTTCTAATTCCAACAGCATGCGTATTGTAGCAAAATTTTAATGGTTACTTCTTCTGGGCAACAAATTTTGATGATTTTTTTTTATCATTAATTTTAGTTCGAAAATGAGTAATTTTTTTGGCTTGAATTTTAATATAGTGTCAATAGAACTGAGAGTTTAATAAATGAAAAATCAAGACAGGGCATTATACTTAGACATCCATTAGTGTATGACGTAGTGAATAGAAACGAGATTGTATGAACGGACAAATCCCACTTTACCGATCAATATTTACGCCAACAATACAATATACAAGAGAATTTCCAACGATATTGTAGTTTACATATTACGCAGCTCATGAAGAGGTTCATTTTGGAAACTGACTGATATTTATTCACCTCGGAGAGTCTAATGCTTGAAGTGTATAGCTCTAATACAATATCAAAAGCCAGCCACTCAACTGAATTTCACTGGGTGTATCAATGTCGATTTGATTGTTAATATGTAAATAGCTCCGCCATTTCACGAATCTAATTTCAGAGGGTTCGGCTCCTTTTTTGTAATAAAGGGTTGTTGAACAGCTGGGAAAGGACGAGGGCGATGAAATTACCGACCTGTAGGAAAATACACTCGGGCTTGATTGATTTGGCTCTCCACAGAATCAGTGTATGAAATAGGTGATAAACTGATGGAAATTATGTAATCCAGAGGGATTTACAGGCCACCAGAGACTTCGAAAATATGAAAAAGAAGTAATGATGATAAATATTTATTCGTGAAGTGATACCTGAGGAAGTAGTGATTGACCTAGAAAGCAATCCAGGTGAAAAAAATCTGTTGGAAACGATGAAATTTACTTGTAAGGTCTCTGGAGACCTCTGAAATTACTCAAGAGTAAATGCTGGGGTAGCGTAGAAAAAAAGTCTATTTTTATTTTTGGAGTCTCCTGTGAAAATGTGATAGTTTATCGTGTATTAAGAGTTTTCTTCGAAGACCAGCTCGATACAAAAATTTTTAAAGGCTGCTCAACATTTTTAAAAATTGCGAGGAATTAAAGTCTTTTTTCTTGAAAATATGTTATTTGATAAAGTAAAAATTATGTAAATACATGAGTAATTTTTTTTTAATTAAATTTATTTTTTGACATTATTTTACCTGAAAACATGTATGTACATTAGCAAAAAGTAACAAAAAATTAGAAAGGTCATTAAAGTATATTTTTACAAATAATATTTTACTAGTTGCATAAAATTTTAGCATAATAATCGTGTAAGAGTTTGTTACAATTAACTGTGATTAAGCAACAGCTGATCACTGACATGTATAATTTTTTATACAGCTGAGAAGTCTTCAGCGATTGCAGTGCTGCTTCAAAGACAGTGGATAATATCATTACTTAGATTTAATTTGTATACCTATATTTGTGAATATAGATATACAAATACATGGAGTGATCATATACTGGTACGTGATCATCTATTGGGGCTTTTACCTTACAGTAAAGAAATTTTATTTTATTATAATTTTTAATATTAAGGTAAAAAAAAATAATTATTCATGTCGATACTACAGTAAAAATGAATGATATCTTAAATATTTTTTACATTCCATTCGTGGATAATTATTAAAAGAATCGTAATTCGATCAAAAATAGCAGAATATTCCACTATCACTGTTATTTTCGCGGTAATTATTAAAGAAAATTTTTTTCTGTGTTAAAAAAATCCCAAAGTGTTAATTTTCCAATATTAACATTTATACGATTTTTTGCACGACCCTAGACAAGAATTTTTGAAATTTGTCGGAAATTCTTGAATAATTACAAGCTTAGTAGAAAAATAAAAAAAATTATTCATGATTATAAAACTACACTAGTGCATTTTTTCTCATCTATCTCTGTACAAACAATTACTTCGCAGTGAATAAATCATCTGACGCAATAATATGATATTTGACTCAAATAACATTTTTCTTCACCTACCAGGGAAAAGGTATAGAATTAGCGAGTGTGATACAAGCGTCATATTTCCAATTTTCCCAGCGGTTAATTAGCATATAAATTATAATTTTTTTTTCTCGCGACTTAATTGCGCTGGGTGTCCAGTCTGGTCTAGGATAAATTATATCAAGGACCGCAGTGAGTAGAGGAGAGAGAAATGAGAGAGTATGAATGAGTTAAAGGTGAGTTCAGGTACGAATATAAAGAATATGGGTGTAACTGCGTGAGTAGTCTTCACAAGGATAACATACGAGTGCATGCTTGTACTATTACTATCATATCACATATATGCACCGGAACGGAGTTATGGATGCAGATATCGCAGTAGCGGCTGCACTGCTGCTGGAGAAGCTGGTGGTGGTGATTGTGGCGTGGTGTAAGCGAGTACTCAACTCACCTGACTTCATCCAAGGTATATAAGCTTTTATATTTGCTGCTCTCACTTGTCGGCACATTGCAATCTAATCGATTCTCGGGATTGCATGGGAGAGTGCCACATGAGAGCGAGAGTAACTACTAGCAATACCCATTACCATATGCCGCATAACTTGATGAGATTGCATTTGCATTGCTTGACTTATTCCCAGCTCTATGCTATGAATTTATAAAATTTATTTACTTTTCATTTTTTATTACGTTATTTATCGTTTATACTCGTCTGCTGAGTACTAAATAAATTATTTTTATTATTTTAGTTTTTCGAGTTTGCTTTTCATAAGTTTTCTTATTTTGTTCGGGTCTTTGGATTAAAGGTGGAAAAAAGTTTGCAAAATAAACAAGTTCACGAGTGATAAAGCTCATTGAATTTTTGATAAAACATTTATTATGTTTTTAATTTATAGAGTTAAGTGTAAAATAAAAGAAATTTGTTTTTGTTAATTATTTGAGTAATTTCTACTAGCAACCTTGCAGTCACTATGTGACTGCCGTGACTTGATAACTATAAATAAATAAAATTTTGCTTACTTAAATAATGACATTTGTTAAATTGCACTGTACTTTCTTAACTATTGACGTTTTTAAAGATATAAGCTCATCTCGATGTTACACTCATCAAAAGCTTTCATTTGAGTACCCACATGCATTTTGATATATTTTTCAGATATACATATATATAATATATATAAATATATGAAAAATTGATGTGGGTACTCAAATATAAGGTCTCGATGAATGTAATGTCAGGATAAACTTATATCTTTAAAAATTTCAATAGTTCACAAGCTACAAGGTCATTTCGTATCTAGAGATAGAGCATTTTCGAATGCAGCCTAAATACTTATCATCATAAATTGACTATCGTTGAGAATGATATGAAACCTTGAAAAAGCACTACTTCAAGTCAAGACCTTTGCAATGACACTAAATTTCACTAAAAAAAATCGATTTTATCATATGAGTATCATGGAAACAGAATTTTTTCTGATTCTCTTAATAATATAGATTTAAAATATTTCGCGACATTTTCTGAACTTGCAATTAATTTAATTAATCACGCAGATCAAAAACTGTTAACAAAAATGAATAATTAAAAATTATGATCGTATATCTCAACTTTTGATTACTTTCATAGTGACCATAACGTTTTTATTTTTGTAAATCAACTGATAAATTTTAATTACAATTCTGAATTAACTTTTAACATTAAAAACGAAAATGCGTTAAATATGTTATATTATCTTTTATAAAAGTGTTATTTTAAACAAAAAACTAAAGCTCTTCAAAAATAATGAAATTATTTTAAGTTTCAGAGAATTGTTGTTAATTAACAAATTTTAGATTACTGACAGAAGATGATATATAACTAAATTAAATAACGATTATTACCGACCGAAGATACAAATATTTTGATTCAAAACTTCGAAACTAACAGGTAATTCTTGAAGCAAAATTATATTCTTTATTTATTTCCTTCAAAAAAATTTTTGCATTTTTGTGCAGTGTATAATATCTACAATTGAATGAAAAAAGTATAGAATAATCATCTATCCACAGAAAATATAATTAATTTGAATCAAGAGAAAAATTCTTTAGCCAAGAAAATAATTTTGAAGAGTTTCATTGTCTTGGATCAAGACGAAAAGTTCTTAAATCAAGTAAAATTTATTTAAACCAATAAAAATTTCTTAGTTTAAGAATTTTTCTACTCAAATCAAGAAGATGAAATTCTTTAAAATTATTTGATTGATTCAAGTAAATTTTTTTTTTCTATGTCGAGATAAAAGTTCACAAATAATTAATTGCATAGGAAATTAAATGTCTTCAATCACAAAACTTTAAATTCTCGTATAGTTAATGATTTATTCAGTTGCTTTAATATTTCAAATCTAATTGAATAAAACGAGTTGAAATGAATCCGTAAAAGAATGAAACAAACTTTTAAATAAAACGATTTCGTATAAATAAACTATCACTAAATGAACTATCGACAGAACTGAAAACTTTAGGAATTACTAAAATAAATTTTCCTCAATTGATTACGACACGATGAACAAATCAAAGAATGAAATAATAATAAAATAGAATAGATCAAAAATTTAAGATGAACATAAATATTACATCAAACAGAAACCGCTCAGTGTCTATAATTAAATACAATTCTATTGATTAAATAATAGCTGTCGCAGGTGCTCATGAAAAATTATAAATATGAATAGTTTATTGAGTTATATATGTCCCGGACTTAATGTCATCGATACAGTGAACGTCAAAAGATCATTACTTATTAGCTATTCCTCATAAAATATCAAAACTTTATGGAATAATAAATACTTGAAGCACTGTAATGCCAAGCCGTACACTGAGAGAAAAGTGCATAGTTAACTGAATTATAACATCACAATTATGAAAATATAGTTTTCTGAACTTTTTTTTTGTAGTTACTTAAACTATGCATTAGTTTAAGTAACTATTGATAAATAGTTATATCGACTATATTTTAATAAATATGTTTTTGTTATCGCGTTAAACAAAAAGTTATTAGGTGACTGAAAGGTTTTTACGGACGACGTCTCAGATAGCTAAACTGGAAGAGCCCTTAGTGCGTAACCAAAAGATCCGAGTTCGATTCCCGGTCCAAGCTATCTGAATTATTTTTTCTGTTTTCTGAGTTAAACTTAATCAAGATGGCTATTAAGCTGATATTTAACTGAAAATAGTTCAAGTAACTATCTACTGAGGTTCAATATAATAAATAATGTTAGGTACAAGAACTGCAATTAAATAGTGGTGATGCTATTTAACTAGATTTTCCTAGTTTAGTTGACCATATTTTTCTCTCAGTGTACATTGTTTAAAATAAATTCATTTAATATCAGAGGAAAAATTTTTAATTTAAGAAGATTAAAGTTTTAAGAATGATATTTTTGGTTAAAGAATTTTTCTTTTGATATTAAATTAATTTTTATATCAGTGGATTAAAAAAAAAATCTGATAAATAATAAAATTAATAAATAAAAAAATTCTTTAAAAATTTGCAGATATCAAAAATGGACACACATGGGTCAGTAATTATCGAACAAACGGTGATTTGAAATTTCAGTTCAGTCTCGAAATGATAAATTACCGATCACACCAAAACTCTATTTGCGCTTCAGCGTGCTATTTTATTTTACTGGTACAATCGATTATTACACGAGATAATATAATGTAATATCTGTCGTATGATTGACGTCAAAATAATAGTTGGCAGATTGAAATGCGCGAATTAATAGTCGAGGCTTGTCATTAAATTACACTGAGGTCATCGAGGCTAATTTATGATATTAACTATCCGGCGGAGTCGCGGAGAGACGATAGTTTGATTGACAGCCACTCGGTTGAGGTTATTTTTAAATTGCACAGTACAATATATATTTTTTCATTATTTTATAATTTTTTATTATTTATCGTAGAAAGCCAAATACTTTTTTCATCAAGGAAAAAAATTTTTAAACTGGGTCACATTACTTCCGAGGAAAGTAATAATAATAATTTGAACTAATATTGTTGAGTTTTATCTGACGGCATGAAAGTGCAGAAAAGTTTTGCCGGTTGGAGTTTCAGCCGAAGAAGCGATAGATTTTATAGAGAAAGTGTAAGTTATACAGTGTTATAATAAATGGAACTCGAATAGAACGCGAACGCGGTTTTCTACGTCTTGATAAATATTATCTTTCTTTTTATCACTTTTATATTATACGCGATAGCCCCCAGGGATTCAGATAAACTTTTTTATTACTCAATTAAATCATATTAATTTTTATTGAAATAGTTATTAAATGTTTTTTATTGCAGCCCTCCCGGATTAAAGATCCCAGAGGCTGTGCTTTACTATCGTATATTAAAAACACCAGATGGATTTGTTATTATTATTAACATTTAATCTGTACCTTTGAATAATGTTCGAATTTATTTCAGCACAATTATGGATTTAGAGCTTTAATTAATATTCTGACTCAAGGATGGAAGATAGGGTAAAATTGATGAAGACCTTTATTATTGAAAAATTAATTTCTCGCAAAAACGTACTTCTACTATTTTTTTGTATCTTCAATATTTGACCTATAATGTTGATATCAATCTTAGTATATCATTATTCCATATTATTCATGAATCTAAAAAATATTTTTGAATATTTAAAAAAAAATTTTTGTTATAAATAAATTAATAATTAACAAGAAAAATTGTTGATTGAATTGTATACTTTTCATTATGCATGAATATTAAAATTTTTCATTAACTCTAAAGAGATTACAATTATTTTGGGTACAATTCTATGCAATAAGTTAAATATTATTTGTAAAAATGTGTTTTAAGGACGTTCTTAATTATTTGTTATTATTCTAAATACAATTTAAAATAAAAGACTTAAAAAATAAGTTAAATTGAAAAAAATTATGCTATTGATGATATTATGTCCATTAAATTAAGGGGGAACACCACTGTGACGATCGAAAAAAAGAGGTGATTTTCGGGAATTTTTTTGACAAGGAAAATCAAGGAATTCGGGGATCGGATTTTTTTATTTTATTAAGGGTACATTAAAGATTATTACCCTAAATTTTTATTAAAAAATATTTAATTATTACAAAGTTATTAACAATCTCGTAGAGCACTAGAAAAAATTTCCCCCTCCTTCGGTTTGATAACTCAAAAACGGATCATCTGAATATAAAAACCCAAATTGCTTTTTAATCAGTAAGGATATAGTTACCGTCACACGTACGGAATTTTGAAAATTTTAATTTAAAAAAAAAAAGGCGACTGATTGAAAATTTTCTCACTATTCTTACTGTTTTTTTTTTTTTTGTTTTAACCCGGTTAAAAAAATCGTTAAAATAAAAATTCTTTAAATTTCATAAGTGCGACAATAACTACATCCTTACTGATTAAAAAGCAATTTGGGTTTTTATTTTCAAATGATCCGTTTTTGAGTTATCGAACCGACCATGGAGGGGGAAATTTTTTCTAGTGCTCTACGAGATTGTTAATAACTTTGTAATAATTAAATATTTTTTAATAAAAATTTAGGGTAATAATCTTTAATATACCCTCAATAAAATAAAAAAAATCCGATCTCTGAATTCCTTTATTTTCCCTGTCAAAAAAATTCCCGAAAATCACCTCTTTTCTTCGATCGTCACAGTGGTGTTCCCCCTTAATAGTTTTATTCCATGTTCGGTAAGGTGCTTTATTTTTTTTTTTTTTTTTTTTTTTTTTTTTTACAGTCAAGTCCGATAAATTTTACCAACAAAGAATTTAAAAAGTATTGCTGTTACTAAAAAATGATAAATCAACGCTCTTGATTATAATACTGTCCAGTAATTTTTCTCATAAATTTAACATTAAATTTTAAAGAAAATTTCTTTCAGTGTATATATAATAGAGTGGTCCAAAAAACAAAAGTTTTTTGCCTATCATCTTAAAAGCTTTTCTAAGGTATAAAAAAAATTCCCTTCAAAGCGCAGCTTGATATCTCAATTCTTCATGAAGCTCAATGAATTTTTATTTTCCCATGTAAATAACACGTAAAAAAATTTTATTTACGTTTTCATCCGGTAAAATTACGAAAAAAATTTTTTTATGCATTTTTCGTCAATTATTCTTGTAGGAAATTTAATTCTCTACAAAAAAGTACTGAGGTAGTTTTTTCGTAATCTTAACGAGTAAAAAGTTATTGAGCTTTAAATACTCGCACAAAAGAAAATTTGAACGAAGATAGTTTCAAAGCATCTTTTCGAAAACTTTTTTGGTAACTGCATGTATTTATTTCAAAATTTATCAAAGTAGACTGTTTCTAATATAATTAACACATGTCTTTTGGTGAAGTATTAACTGTGAATTATGAATAATTTTTCTCATTACAATTTGGATATTTTTTCCTATGAGCAATGATTTTTTAAAATTGAACTTGAATTTCATTACGGAATCTGAATCAAGAGCAAGCTAGTCCTTCCGGATGTATACTGAATTTAATTTTTTTATTTAAGAACATGTAGGACAGGTGAATATTTAAATTTTGAACACGATGCTGGGACGCTTTTTGACCGAATGAAAAATCATGAAATTTTGCAGGAGAACGTAAATAGAAGTCCTTCGTGAATTGATTCTCTTATTTTTAAATTTAATCTTTGAAAAAAAAATGATAAATAAACAGGTAGAGTTCGTTCGTAGAACTGCCTTATCTCAGGAGTCATCACATATTTAAGTAAACTAGTATACGTTGCGCGCGCAAGCGCGCGTGTGAATTTAGTATGGAATTATCTATATTTTCATACTTATGATATATTTGACCAATCACGTTACGAATAGTTTGTCTAATTGTGTATATTTTCATATTTTTCATCTAAATTATAAGAGTGGACTAGAATTTCAATTTGCGCGCGCAAGCGCGCGCCTGACTATAGAGTTTGCATATATTTTCATGCTTATGATACATTCGACCAATCACGTTACGAATAGTTTGATGCCGCATACATTTCATCTCAATTTTATTATGGGATAAGCTTGACTATAAAGAAATTGCTAATAAATATACAACCAATATAATCTATAAGACTTATTTATTTTTTTGGTTATTTTTTATTTTAGTTTATATTACTTATAAGACATAATTATTAAAACTAATTATCAACAAAAAATTTAATTTACTATATATCTTCATGTAGGCCGCAAGAGAGTGCTAAAAGTAAATTATCTAGTTTAATTTTTTTAAGCAGTGGTTAGAGTATTTACAAAGTCTGGTAATCTCCTTCAGTGCATTTTACATGTGGTTCAAATAAACAAACTGATAAATTCAATCGTCATTTGTTGTCACTGGTCAAGACTGAATTACCGATATCAGACTGTATACCATGTTTTTAAGAAAAAAATATAAATTACATAATCAAATACTTTGAAACAGAAAATGTGATACAACGTGGATTCTAAAATCATATCTGATTAAATTTTCTTTTATTGCGAGTATTTAAAGCTTAATAACTTTTTACTTGTTAGGATTACGAAAAAACTACCTCAGTACTTTTTTGTAGAGATTTAAATTTCCTACAAGAATAATTGACGAAAAATACAAAAAAAAATTTTTTCGTAGTTTTACCGAATGAAAACGTAAATAAAATTTTTTTTACGTGTTATTTAAATGGGAAAATAAAAATTCATTGAGCTTCATGAAGAATTGAGATATCAAGCTGCGCTTTGGAGAGAATTTTTTTTTTACCTTAGAGAAGTTTTTAAGACAGCAGCACTTGAAAAAAAAAATAAAAATGTTTTTTTTGGACCACTCTAATATATAACCTTAAAACAAAACTATAAATTAAAAAACATAAACCTTAAAATCTCCGAGGCGATTTTAGCAGAATAACTTGCTAATAAGGGTCAGCAAGTGATGTATGCAGTGCTGAGGGATGATAGGGATGTTTTGGGTTAGGCGGGCGACTACCCATGAGTTTGTGGAGTGTATGAATGTACTAATCCCTCAGATACCACAAAGCTACATGAGATCACCTCGGCCCCGACCGCTGGAACGTGATTAACGTTGAGTATCTCTATAATTAATCGGCAAACTCACCAAACATATATAGGATTCCTAAGGTAAAGGTATGCCAGGTAATTAATAATTTATTATTTATTATTTATTATTATTTACAAGTGGAAACATTGAAATACGAGTTAGGACTTATTAATTAACGGGGTCTCTATCCATTTATATGTCATCTCCGTAGGCGTATCTTATCGAGTGCGTTCAATGGTGATATTAATTTATAAAATATACAGGTCATCTCGAGCACCTGCGCATTCACAGCTTATCGGCCCGATTAATTACAGTACCAGGTACCTGGAAAGTTACTGACTAGCTTAAGCTTAAGGCACTAGCCCACGGTAACAAGATTCATATCGCGGGTTCATCTTAGAATTTGTTGCTTATAGTTTTACTTTAAGTTTTAATGACAGTTTGCGAACTTTCATTACCTAAACTGCTACGCCGTGATACTCTGTTTATTAGTCCATAAATACTCCACTCTCGCTGTAATTATTTATTATTCTAAACACTCTGATTAATTTTATGGTTTAATCCTTTAATCCGTTAATTACAGGTCTCTAGGCGGCTAGAAAATCTAACAGAGGCATTAATATGACTATTAGGGTTAATGGACCAGTTTTGAATGTTCGGAAGTTTATTTTTTTTTTAGATTTTATTTTTTGGAATAATACTTAGAATCAGGTTTATCATGGCCTAAATTTTTTACTTTTTTTGAATAAAAATAAAAAATTATTTGTTATGCGTTTAAAAATTACAAAATGTGTATTTAGAGATTTTAAAAAATTATTATAATCTTTTTTCTTAGCTTGATAAAACGAGTAAATAATAATATTTCAAAAAAATTGCATCAATATTTTTTTTTTTAATTTCTATAAACTGCATTTTTTTATAAACCACGGAAAAGAAAATACGGCAAATCCAACTACACTTGGAGTAGCATTTACTACAGGATGGACTAAAGTATATATACGTTATAGTTTGTTTATGGATAATTTTAACGTGTATCAAACCCAACTCCAAGTATGGTTGGATTTACCGCACGTTTTTTTTCCGTGTCTATAATAATTTATTTGTTGAGAAGTTCTAATAATTTCCATATAAAAGTTAATTTCAGTAACGTTAAAGTAATTAATTTCAAATAATCAAACGTAATAATGTTAATAATTTATCATTTTTTACTTTATTCGTCAGGATTTATCACCGAAACTTAAAAACACAAATAACTTTGATCAAAATTTTGTTCAATTTTTTTTGCGGAGTGTTCAATTTCATAAATCCTGACTTTCAACAGTGTGTAACTAAATTAACCTATATCAAAAAATTTTTTTACTCATGTAGTCTAGAAACAATAAAAAATTTTAATTAATTCCATCATAATTTAAAACTACGTCCTATTGTATTTGTTCATATAACTACCATTAATAAATTTTCAATAACACCAATTATCACTTAGAAACTAATTATTACTAATTGAATCTTCCTTTAGCCTCCTCTAACGACTTTGAAATTCTTTTAATGTTTTATCAACCCAAATAAAAAGATAAAAAAACTAATGAAACTCTCAAGAGCAAACTTGAGATTAAAAATCGAACTAACTATCTTATCAACTATAAAAAATTAATCGATATATTAAATTGTCCATTAGCGAGTCCTGACTTTCTTCTTTAAAAATTTTTATACCATTAAGAAATTAATAAATGAAATTAAAAAATATGAAAAAAAAATGAGATTTTAATGGTGAAAATTAATCCTGAAAAATAATTTATCCCGGTAAATATTTGAGTAGCGTGTTTCGTCCAAAGTTTGTACATTTAAGAGTTTATATAAGTGTAAGTATAAGTTCAAGACTCGAAAAGAGAGTTGAGTAAAAGGCCTACTATAGTAATACTGGGAACTGGGAATTTGCCACGGCATCACTCTCGCGGAATCACAAGTAAAGCCTCTCCTCAAGAAAGAAAGAAAGAAAGAAGGGAGAGAGAGTCCCTATTTGCTTCTACTTCTATCTGTATAGTTTTGAAGCAGAGGCAAAGTAATATATAAAGGCAAGTTGGAAGGTTTAGCTCTTCAATGCGGCCTATCTAGCCTCAGCAAGGACGTACAAGGGGAGAGTAAACAGAAAAGATAATGGTTGATCATTACTCACACCTCTTGGGTCGCGCGCGAACATCGCCGCACACCGCGTAGTATATATGTACACCAGCTTACCTGAAACAACAGAAAATAATTGCGTTAGTTGGCTAACTCGCTTATTGTAGTAATTGCTTCTAGAGAAGCCGAGCAGTCCGGCAGGAGCGATCCTCTGCTCGCTATCGCTGGTGAGGATTAAAATGTATCAAAAGTTTATTACCGGGATTTATTATTTTTCTTACCTCGGGTGTAACTTCGATAGAATAAATAAATTTAAACAGCCTCAGTTTGCCAGAGTTAATTCGCAAAATAATAATAATAATAATAATAATAATAATAATAATAATATTTATAATGAATATGAATTAAATTTGTCTGGAATAAAATGAGTATTCTAAGTGCATGCAACATTTGATTCGGACAGTAATTCGCCGCGACCAGGGCCTTCCTTTCTTGAGGGCCTCTGTTGTACACTGTGAATTAAGCACGAATGCGCTACTTGCTGAATTACCCATGACTAGGAGGTCATAACGTGGATAATGACTCGGGGATATTATTATTTTTGACGTAGACAATTTAGCTGCTATACGGTGTACTAATACCAGTATCACCTACTTACGCGTTCCCATGAACGTTTTTTTACATTATTCTTCGGTCTTTGAAGTTTTGTTGGAAAAGTATTTGGCAATCATTATTGTTGAGTAAGCTTAACAGCTGGTCCCTACGATTGCAGCTTTATATTTTCCACCTAGACAAAGAAGAATTTTGAAAAAAACGCTCTGCTACGTAATAGATTTTTTAATTATCTATTTCGTAGCAAAGCGTTTTTTTTTTTCGAAATTCTTATTTATTTAAAAAAAAAAAAAAACATAAAACTGCAATAGCTTTATAATCATGAGTGCAACAAGGATAGTACCATTTTCCGTAGTGAGTACGACGCGAGAAAAAGAGAGGATCGGCTTTTAAGTTACACGAAAAAAAAGTCAGAAAAATAGTTGACTGGCAGGCTATCACTGAAACTTTTCAGTCTTTTCGAGCTTGAAACGCATTAAACTCAAAAATGACGTGGAATTCCGTTTAAAAATCAAACTCGATTCATTCGCTCATGAAATAGCATTGAAGAAAAATTCCAAAAAAGTGTTTTTTTTTAATGTTCGGTTGATAATAAATGATCTTTTTGTACTGGAAAAACTACACTGAATACTACAAGCCCCATCAAAAACGATTGATTCGATCGAAAGATATCACCAATAAAAATTTTCAAAAAAATATGTTTTTAACAACCACTATATTTTCGAGCTTGAAGAACCCAAAACTTTGGAATAGATAATTGCTCGAGCGTGTTGAATTCGTACATAGTGAGAAGTTCCAGGGATGGCCTGCAGGATCAACCGTTATCCACATTTTTTTTTCTTAGTGCAGGCCTTAGTACCCCGTTGACACATTGCTTTTATCATAAAAGTTATTTTCTCAAAGTGCTACAACAACAAAAGATCCATAACTCGAGTTTGACCCAACGACCAGCCCGGATAACCTAAAACAAGAAATCACAAGATGGTGATACATGTGCCAGATTAAAGGAAAATATATAAACTAAGAGGAGCCCCCTGAGAGATGGTTGGAGAGTATGATAGAGAGAGTGTGAGAGCAGTTTCGTGTCGTTAACTTGACTAGACTCGATCGTCGCACTGGTATGCCCAGAACGACAATCCATCTTGCTCGAGATCCCGCTACTTGTTTCTGTTTGTCTCCCAGGACAGATAACAACCGGAGTATCAGTAGCAGGAGCATCACTGGTGATCTCCACCAGCAGAGAAACACAAACTCCCGCTCAAAAATCCTTGAATGCATACGAAATACAATATCCGGGCTGTAAAAGTTAAAAAAAAAGGACTAGATTGTTGATTACAGCCACCAGTAGCATGAAATTTTGAAAAAATCGATTTTTTCGATAGATTTTACTTACAAAACTTTGAAGGGGCATTTTTTCAAGCGTCTACAATAGAAGACTGACTCAAATTATTTTTGTCAAAATTAGAATCAAGTGACCTTAGGATCAGAGGTAATAATCCTGGGTTGGATATCAGCATCAGTATCAGCATAATATAATAATAATCAGGCAAGATAATCAGCATATCATCAGAGAAAGAGAGAAGGTAAAAAGCAACGGTCACTCTCTTGATAGGTTGTGATACCCATAAGCACCTCCGGGCCAGTCTTAAGTCTTGAGCCTTATACTTCTGACTGTACTGGCACCTAACGGTTTAATATAATTCGTACTCTCTCTCAGCGTTCTACGTCTTGTCTCTACGCGGCGGTTTACGTACGCTTGACCCTCTACACTCGATTCGGGCCACCTTTGGTCAACTTATCGTAATTTTTATGCAGCAGACCATCGCTCTTCTCTTCCGGTGATGCACTGATGCTGGGCTAGTACTATTACTTGTAGGTGAGTGGATGTAAAAACCGATTTTACATCTAAGACTACGACTCTGGTGTGTGGTGTGATCATCGTGCCCTTAGGGAATCCAACCGGGCAGTACAGTGGTATCTACGGGACTCACTCGGACTGTCACGAACTGGTCACGATGCGTTCCTACGAAATAATACGTTGCTGTATAAGAGCATAAGAGTACCAGTCCGTCCACGCTGACAGCAACGGTAGACCTTCCACTGGATCATGGATCCAACATTTTTTTAAAAGCTGACCGGCACTTTACGGCACTTACTCCGACGTTTCTGGGTCGCCGGAACTACTCATACTGCTGTGGAAAAAGGCTTGGGAAACTTAAGCTTGTCTGAAACTTAAACATCTTCTATTCTCGTTGCTGCTAGTTTTAAGTCGCTGCTATTTGCTGGACTGTGTTTTTGTTATTATTTGCCTCGTTTGCATCGTGTGTGGTGCGAAAAGGGCGAGAAAAATTCTTTTTTATATTGAAGAAAGAAAATTAGTTGATTCAAGATAAATTCTTTTGAAAATTTCACTCATTTCTAGTTCCAAAAATCAGATTTCAGTTTTTTTAGAAAAAATTTATATTATTTCTTTTCACTGTAAAAAACTCTGCGATTATTTTTCCATTTTATTTTCAATAAAGAAACTTGATCTTAAACCAAAAATATGACAATCTTAACGAAAAACGAAGTAATAGTTTTTAAGAAAATATCATATGTACGATATCAAATTTGATTATATTTCACGGAGATGATTTATTCTAAATCTTCAAATGTAGAATTTTCCAATGTTAAGAAACTGAGTTTCAAAATCGACGCAATTGGCAAAAAACTCAATTATGAATTTCCATATAATATAAAATTTTACCTTCATTTTTTAAATCACATTTTTATTAACTGAGATTTTTACACGAAAAAAATTTCAAAGTGTCAATAAAAAAAATTAGGAAAACGGTTGACCCTAAAGGCCATCCCTGCAACTTTCGGCTACCTCCATACCTAAATGCTCAACAGTTCACTTATTTTTTAAGCTCTTCGAGCTCAAAAATAGAATTTTCGTATAAGTTTGAGCTCTACGAGCTCAAATAAATTACTGTTCTGTGCTCTTCGAGCTCAAAAAGCTAATGAAAGTTTTATAGAACACTATTTTTTGAATTTTCAAACCGCAATAACTTTTGAATGAATTAACCGATTTTCTCGCGGTTTACGGCATTCAACGCAGTTTTTTGAGTTCTTTAAAAAATCTTTAAACGTAAACTGGTCAGACTGAAAATTTCATAGAAATTCTGAAAAAAAAACATTTTTTTCAATTTTTTTCGACAATGATATATCACACTGATAGAAGGATTTCTTAACATTTAAGAAGATTTCTTTGTATTTAAGAAATCATTTCTTATACATCATTTCTTAGTATTTAAAAAATATTTCTTTGTATTTAAGAAATATTTTTTGTATTTAAAAAATATATATATTTTTTTGTATTTAAGAAATATTTCTTAAATACAAAGAAATATTTTTTAAATACTAAGAAATGATGTTTAAGAAATGATTTCTTAAATACAAAGAAATCTTCTTAAATTTTAAGAAATCCTTCTATCAGTGCACGAACAAATCAACCGATTTTGACCGGGCTGGTGGCAATCGACGTAGTTTTTTGAGGTTAAGATCTGATTAGTTTTTGGAATTGATCAGTTCAGCCGTTTAAAAGATATTTCAAAAAAACGAATTTTTGGAAATTTTATTTTTGAGATTTCTCAAAATCGATCGACTTAAATTCTGAAAATTAGTATCAGAATTCTAGGGGCAAAGGAATTCTTCAGAACGCCGCTTATTTCGATCGAATCGGATGATCCGTTCAAAAGTTATGCGAGATTTAAACACACACCCACACACACACACAGACAGACACGGTGACGTCACCACGGAAATAGTCAGGAAAGCTTCCTACAACCTCAAAACGTCGAGATCTGATGAAAACTCGATTTTCGAAAAACGGGGTGAAAACAATAACTTCCCGATTTTTGAAAATTTACAATTTTCTTAGCGGGAAGTTAAAAATTGTTTTTACTAGTGTCATCTCGATTAATAATCGTCAAAATTGCGAAAGATAAACTAAAAAAAAAACTCATTTAAACATTCAGTAGTCATAATTATTTAAATTACACGACGATAAATATTTACCAAGCATAAGTCAATTTAACTATTTATTAACATCCAACAGTAATCGAAGAATATCAATCATCGCAACATATTAAGATATGAATGATTAATTCATCACGTCAAATATTTTCGATTAATCGATCTTATCCAATAAAATATAAAAAACGCAAACATGAATATTTTTATTATAAACTAACCGAAAAAATAAAAATCACCTTCAAAGAAATAAAAAAAAATAGTTTTAACTTTTACTATCAATAAATCCCCATAACTTTCAAAATGATGCCTAAAAAAATCCATTTTAGCATCTGATGTGAATTAATTCGTAAAAGCTAAAACACAAAGTCCATTAGTAATTCACTATTTAATGCTGGGACTTTTTATGGCCAATAGCCAAATGTATAAATTAATAAATTAATATTAATACATTATAATTTCGATCGTCTTATCGTCTTCTCTTTTATTTACATAGGGCAAAAAAAGAATACAAGTGTCCGAGTTAATATGCAAGCACATCCTCCTTCACTTCAAACGGATTATTGATGTTTGCTGTTACGTGATCGATATGTAAATTTATTTACACATCCATACCTTAAACATTCATACGTACACGCTCTTGTAAGATACAACGGAGAAAATGATAGTTTATACAGAAATCATGCATTTATCACTGGGTGTTTGTGTTTATTATTATATGCAAATCCGCAAAAGAGATTTTGTTTGTATATTTTGTCCTCGCCCGCTTCCCGTTTCTCTAATTTTTATTTTTATTTTTTATTTATTTATTACTTTTTTTTTTTCTTTATTTATTTTGCTCCAGTGATTTTTTTTTTTGCGAAACGCAATCCAACACTCTTGCTCTGTAAATAAAATACAACTGCGAGAGTTTATTAAATAAAACTCCACTCTGTTGATCACATACGTGTATATATATATATATATATATATATTTGGATATATATTTGGCAGGATTGCTGATCGGTCAGATAAACGCAAATACCAGCGGTTTTTATCACTGAAAATAAAAATGTGACGGAAATATTTTTTGTATGTTGTTTGTAGATTAAATTTTATATTTTCGTCCATTTATGGGAAATAAATCTTAAAAAAAAAAAAAAAAGCTCTTTCGAATTTAAATATTCATAAAACGGGGAATGAGAAAATAAAGCAAGTGGGTCAGCATTTAAATAATTGAAATTATTTTAATGAAAGACAAACATTACGGGAATATTTGTAAATAAATAAATAGAAAAAAATGAGGGTAAACATAAATATTTCGAATTTTATAACTTGGTTGTTATTAATATTTAATCGGTAGATAAATTCAAGCAGAGTGGATATCATGTCGGAGAAAGATTTGAATTAACATTGAAATTTGTTTTTAAGTCAAAGCTGGATTATCTCCTCTACTTTCTCGGATAGAAATGTCCTGGCAAATTCTGGAGTTGAGACAGATATTATCGATGATGGGCAGCGTCGTGACACAGAAAACGAGAAAAGTACTTATTCAAAAGTAGTAAGTATTTAACGAGATTTTTTATTGAATTATAATCAACAGTTTCCATAAACTTTATAACTCTGTTAACTTTTACAAATTTAATATTCTTGCTGAAATTGAATTATTATTTTTACATGATAATCATTTACACAAGCTTTTTTTATGGGAAAGTTAACTGTGCAAAACAAAATTCTAGGCTTTTTTTTCATTCGGTTCTTTAAAAAAAATTCAATTTTAGACGCATTTGAAATAAACTAAAGTTAAGAAATTAATATTTTATGCAAGATTTTACTTTGGTTTTAATGTTATTTTTATTGCAGAATTTTTTGCAAAAACTAAAAATACGAAATCCTCAGGAAAACTAATTTTTTTTTAGTTTCGTGATTTTCGATATCAAATTTGATTATATCTCACTTTTGACCCTCAGATTCTAAATTTCTCCCCGCTAAAAAAATGAGTTTCGAAACATGAAATTCTTAAACCAATAAACCCGGTTATCTTCAAAATAATTCTTTTGGATCAAAAATATTTCTCTTCAACCAACTAGTTTTTTTTTTTTCACTGCAAAAGTTTTACAATTCGAGCCAGTACTTTTTATCAAAAACTTTTGAACTCTAAATCAATAAAAAAATCCCAAATTTACGATTTGAAGCAACATCAGCTCCCAATTAACTGTCAAATAATTACCATCAACTTTTTTTAATTACTCTGACGCAATTGTGAATTGAATAAAGTCTAGATACGGAAGTGGATAGCAACATGAAAATTCTAAAAATATTGATGAAAATATAAATAATTCCTCGCAATCTGTCACATCGATTAAACTCGATAAAAGTGTACTGTGATTGGATTATCATGTGAGACGCGTTCGGGAATCAAATAATGAATAATTATGTTCTTGAATCAAGAAAAATTTTTTTTTATGAACCAAGTTATTTTTTTTTTAGTGAATAATTAATGAAAAAAATTATACTCTTGCTCAAGAATATTCAATTCAATATTCCAAGTTCGGAATGAACAGTCATGCCATAAAAAGAACATATTTCTATTAGAGTAACTATTAGCTCACAAGTTACGTTTCATTAAAACTAAAGACATAAAATGCTTTGTCTCCCACTTTGGAACGAAACTTTTTACGATTGCATTTAGAGTGATATGACAATATTGGTTTAAGCTGTCATTCAAAACAACAAGTGTCGTTGAGAAATA
This sequence comes from Cotesia glomerata, assembly GCF_020080835.1. Lineage (NCBI taxonomy): Eukaryota > Metazoa > Arthropoda > Insecta > Hymenoptera > Braconidae > Cotesia > Cotesia glomerata. The sequence goes on from NC_058162.1 coordinate 7,745,497, forward strand.
TATTATGTAGTTCGCCAGTTGTGAGAACACTCGAGTTATTACGTGGACGTTCTCGCCCGGAAGTTTAATACAGAACTGAACCAGCGGGCTTATAAATACGCGTCATGTGCTCAGTTAAGTAAACTTTACCGATGTCTATGTACAACTAGCACCTCTCCTTCTGCTCCCCTCGAAAGCCATATACATAATATACATTCACTGGAAAACGTAACACCTCCCCACGAATACATCTTTGTGCTTGAGGACTTGCATATAACAAACATTTGGTCGAAAGTTTGATAAATGTGTGAGTAAGATATGATACCCAGGTAGAAAATTGTCTTAGTCGGACAAGTTTGAAACTTCAAAATAGCTTTATTTTAGCTTAAAATCCAAGTCTTGTTTTGTAAGCTTCATTCTAGATTGTTATTAGAATGAATTCTATGACAAGTCTTAGGAGTGTAACTAACCTTCAAAAATACCTTGCTGTTAGCTATTTTTCCACGCGTAAGATGAGATTCGTTCTAAACATGGATTCTAAGCTTAAAACTACCTTATCTGCTGACGTTACTCCAAGCGTACATTAGAATCCATTTTTAAGCTTAAAACTACCTTATCTGCTAACGTTGCTCCAAGCGTACATTGAGAACTGAAGTTTAAGGTTAATTTGGAGTTAGTGCTATTGTTTATAAATGATAATTAAGTTTAATTTTATTTACACCATATAAAGAAAAATATTTACTCAGTAAGTAAGTAAGTAAGTTTAAATTTAATTTATTTTGTAAGTTTTTTTTTAATTTATTGAATCATAAATTCTTAATACTCATAATAAAAAAATTTTTATTTTTTAGAACTTCATTACATCACAAGCGTAAAATTAATTACTTCATAAATAACTGTTAAAACGATGAATGACAATCATAAAAGGAAATTAGCTTTAACAAGACTAAGAGTACAAAAATTTCGAGCAATAAAAAAATTAAAAAATCAGTATCATCAACAAGAGAATAGTCATCATCCAGTGGAGTATCAAAATGATTCCTCAAGTTCATCAGATGTAAACGTGATTGATAATAATGCTGCAAGTATAAATTCGGACTCTCATATTGATTCAAATGATACTAGTCAAGGAGAAATATATGAGCAGAATGATAATGATAATAATCCAGAGCTAGTTACTTCTAATGAAAGTAGTTCTGATGAGCAAGTTGGTCAGAGACAACTATCCTCGGATGATCATCTATCAAATAATGAAGAGGAAATAAATAGATTGGACCTTGAAATACAGCAGTTACGAGAATGGGCAGTACATTATAGAATTCCCCAAGTTCATCTTGACTCTCTCTTAAAAATTCTTCGAGCTAGGTTGCTTCCTAACTTACCTGCTTGTTCAAAAACTTTTTTAAATACTGGAGGAGCAAAATATAATGTCATCAACATGAAAGATGTTGATGGTACTTATGGAACATTTGCATACATCGGCATTGAATCAGGTTTACTGAAATGCGTGAATGTCCAGGCTCATAATGAGCATGTTATAGAATTACAGTTTAATTGTGATGGCCTATCTCTGTCAAAATCTAGTTCTTCTGAAATATGGCCAATACTCTGTAAGATTCACTCAAATTTGGTTAACTATGAGCCATTTGTAGTTGCTTTATATTGTGGCCATTCTAAACCGTTGTATGTAGAACAATTTACAAAGAATTTTATTGTTGAAATCAACCATTTACTGATAAATGGGATTTTTTTTGGAGATACAAAGTATTCTGTTGTTATCAAATGTTTCATCTGTGATACACCTGCTAGAGCTTTTCTTAAATGTATCAAAGGACACACAAGCTCTAACGCTTGTGAACGATGTAACTGTATTGGGAGCCGAGTTGATAGGACTATGACTTTTACATCAACTAATGGTATTTTGAGAACAGATCAAATGTTTCGTGATTTCAATGATCCTGATCACCATAATAAAGCATCCCCATTGACACTTATTGAACCAAAGATAAATATGATATCAATTTTTGTCCTTGATTTTATGCATCTAGGATTTCTTGGAGCAAACTCAAAATTGATGGATTATTGGTGTGCAAGTAATAAGACTACCAAAAAAAGATCAAAAACAAAATTGAGTAAAACGTATTTATCAGAAATAAGTCGTCGGATTCAGATGATAAAATGTCAAACACCTTATGAGTTTCAAAGGCAGCTAAGAGACTTAGGTGATGTGTCAAAATGGAAAGCAACTGAACATAAACTTTTCTTATTGTATATTGGACCTATTGTACTAAAAAAAATTGTAAGTGATTCGATATATAATAATTTTATTTTGTTACATGCTGCATCTCGATTACTATGGTCAAGTGAAACTGCAACAAGATTTTCTCAAATTGCACGACAAATGTTGGAAAAGTTTTTTTTGGAAGCTCAAGATATATATGGAAGCACTTGGGCAACAGTTAACATGCATCATTTGATACACTTACCTGATGATGTGGTAACTATGAATTGTGGTTTGAGTGAAATAAATGCATTTTCATTTGAAAATTTGCTTGGAAAAATTCGAAGAACCCTCCGATCACCTTCTCATTCAGTAGCTCAATTGTGTCGTAGAACTCACGAAAAATCTATGGTTCAAAAACCACCTCTACTAAAAGTGGATTTAAATATTTTAAAAGAAAATGAACAGGAAATTTTGAACTTACGTTATAAAGAATTTTTTCTTTCGAACGATTCACCAAATAATTTTGTATTATTGAAAAATGATCAAGTTGTTCAAATAAAAACAATTTTTCGTGATGGAGATTTGATAAAAGTGAAAGGTCTTCTATGGAAAGTTAAGGATTCAATTTATAAAGAACCTATTCAATCAGAACACTTGAATATGTATGAGTTGTGTAATAAGCCATCATCACCATCAATTACTATTTCTATTGAAAGAGTTAAGTCAAAAGTAATGAAAATTGCTGTAAATTTTTCAAAAAATAGTTCATTGCACCACTTTGCGCTGTCTTTATTGCATTAATATATCTCACATTGAAAAATCTTTGTATTCAGATTTGTTATTTTGTTCAACTAAGAATATTTATATTGAAAAATGTACATAAAATAAAAATATAATATAATTTTATCTATAAATGTGTGATGTAGAGTAATAAAATAATACAGTTTTTTAATTTTATTCTATTTTATATACTCCCGCTCAATTTTAACGACAACGCCATCTGCTGGCTCAAAAACTCAGTACAGTACAGTCATTACTCTACAGCAAGTTGTACTTTCGTCTCTTTCTTCTACGTAATTACTTTTCTATCATTCCAGAAATATTTTGTATAAATAAAAAAAAAAATATCGCGTACTTTTTCCGGATATCCGGGATATCCCACTGATATATTGATATTAACTAGTGGTATTACTATTTAAGACATTATTTGTAACCAATATAACCGACATCAAGATTTAGGTTAGAAATATTTCACTGACATTGATGTTAACATTAATTTTTATTTTTATTTATTAATCGATTATAAATTTATTAATCGATATGGCTGGATCTATGAAAAATAAAGAAAGTGATGACCCGTATGAATATTTATTAATTGAATTTATTACTCGGGGAAAAAAGTCACAAAAATTTATTGATGCCGTGCCATCATCGTGGGTGACTTACAATGATAAAAATAAAAAGTTTACCTGCCTATTTCCTCCAGAGCCATATATAAATTTTAATAAATTAATTAAAGAAAAAGCTGCAGCAGATAAGTCATGGGAACCATTTAATGTAAAGATTCGAGGCTGTGCAGGTTAGTGAAATTAATTAATTTCCTCAATAATTCTATTGTACTGATTTATACATAAAATATTCGAATTTCATACTAATCTCATCTTCATTCAATTATTTTTATCATATTAACATGTGTTTATTTATTAATGATTTTGAAATATACAATAGTATATGCTTGAAAAAATTTTTGTCCAGGTATTTTTTTTTACAAATGAACTTTATAAGTATTTTTACAACTATTACTTTTTTTTAATTTTTAAAATTGTCAGATATTTGCTCATTTTAGTATCATTTTCATTGACTGTTAATTCAAAACTAATAACTAATAATAATCAATTTTCATTCATTATTTATGTACTTTTATTTTAAATTTTTCTAATAATTAGATAATTAAAAAATCATCAACTATGAATAAGATTTTTGACAATTATATCTACTTACTGATACATTTGTTTTTTATAAAAATATACTTTTTTTTTTTCAGTTGATTACAAAGACGCATTATCAAAATTAGAGAAATTGAAAATAAAAGAAAATGCGTTCTCGACCGATACAGAAGCTGATTCACTTCAAAAAACTGATAATCTTGAGCGAGCTTTAAGAATTGAACAGCTCAATAAAAGTCTTGCACAAACAAAAGCTACTATTTTTGGTTCATCAGAAAGTGATGAATCTAATACACAAAAAAAGACTAAGACTGTACACAAAAAATCAAAGAAAAAGGCCATTAGTTCTACGGAATCTAAATCATCTGATTCATTATCAACTTGCTCAGAACAAAGTACAAAGTCAAAATATATTAAGCAAAAAACTCTTAACAACGTAGGGAAAGAAGTAAATAAATCATCGAGTAGAAAAAAAAAGGACACATATGAAAAGAAAAATTATGAATCTTCAGCACTAAAAAGTAAAGAAAAAAATGTTTTATTAAAATCTGGGGGTAAAGTCAAAGGTACATCGCTTGATCAGTTGGATTTTAACCAGAAAAATATTTATACTGATAATAATTATGAAAGTCGTTCGACAGTCGGTCAAACACTTCCTGTTCAAACACTTCCTAGATCACTGTTTTTAGGTGATGGATCGAATTTAACTTGTGAACAGTTACCATTGGATTTTGCTATGGATGCATTTGTCGATGCAAATGGAGTACTTGTGTTTCCAGGTTTGATGATAACTTTTCTCACATCATGAATATATTTCATAGATTCCTTGCAAATACTTAATGTTTGTTTTTTTATAGATGCTGCTGATCCAGAAAAAACTTCTGTACATTCCATAATTAATACAGTAAAAGAAAAAAGTGATGCCGATCGAGGAGTTTTCCTTAGTCAAGACCGTAAATTTTATTTTTATTCTATGATAATATAATCAAATATGTGCTGTTTTGTTTCTATTATTCTTAATACTTTTAATTTCTTTTAATTTAGAGTTTTTGGATATAATGAAAGAGCTTACATCTCTCAAGATAGAGCAAAAAAACCAGTCGAAAATATTGTCGAAGATGGAAAGATTGCTGGAACAGAAATGTGAAGGAGCTGTAGCTATTAAAAGTACTTGGTCTAAAACATTTGAAGTTGTTTTTCCACTTTCGGACCTGGAAACACTATATAGTGTGGAGGAAAAACTTACAACTAAACCTGATTTAAAAACAAATTTCGTAATGTTTATTACTTATTTTAAATATTTATGTATCATCAATAGAATTTTGTTTTTTTCGTGATAAATATATGTTCTTGTTTTTTTCAGTGTTCTCCAATGACTCGATTGATTGATACGGATGACACACTGCAAAAAAATGTCAATGTTGTGATGAAAAAATTAATCAGTCGTGATCTGGCATTAAATTTTACTGCCACCAGAAAAATGGCAGATAAAATTGTTTTTTCATTAAATGTTCCTAATATTTATAAGTGTATTGTTGGTGAGTACGAATAAACTTGCTACAATAATCTGATAAATATCTCATGTAATATCTCATGTAATATTTATTATTAAGTAGTAATAAAAAATATTTATTTTACTTTTAGACACTTTAAGTGCCAGCCTTGGAAAATCGGAATCAAAAGTCGTCTCAGCTGTTGGAACTGCTTTTACCCAATCTCAATATTGGGAAGGAAATCGGACAAAATCCAAAAAGGATGAGCAACAGGATGATTCTGATAATGGACCTGATACAACGGGCAATAATAAAAATATTAAGATTGCGGATTCTAAAAAAGCGAAAGGTTTAAAACTTCAAGCTAATAAATAAAATATGAGCATAAACTTAAAAATAATATATCGTTCACTGTTTTCTATTTCTAAAATATATATAACACTATACATGTAATGCTAAATATCTGATGTGGTGTTCAGAAAAGAAATTAATAATAATAAAATTTTTCTCCACAAACGTGTTTTTAAACTTAAATTACCAAATTTATTCTAGCTAAGAATAAGCTATATTTTCAATCTTATAGTAAGCTAAATTGTCACGGTTCATGCAAGCTAAAATTGCAAGCTTTATGTTAGCGATCCAAAGCGTTACCAACTAACCTTGTACTAACCATAGTTTGTTAGTTAGTTTTAGGCTAAAACTGATAAAATTAGCTTAACATAAGCTAATTCCATTGATCATTTTCTACCTGGGTATCGATCGATTTAATACGAAGGAGCGAAAAAAGTTACAAAACCGTCCGGAAAATGAAAATGCTATAACACGAACTTCATAATTTCTCCGGATAGGATGTACTGAAGCTCTCTTTAGATTCTAGATTCTGGATCGAAGCGAAGTGAAGAAGCTTCGAAGTATGGAAGATGTGGAAAGTATTAAAGTTTGGATTAAATAAATTGAAAAACTAGGGTACGGATAAATGTATGAATGTACGGAGAAATTCATCTTGAAAAAAGGAATCGGAAGATGAATTACTGTCGAAGTATAAAGAAGGATTACCCAATGGACTCGGAACTCGATGGAGATAGTTTATCACTGGGACATTTGGATAAACTTGTCTAATGATGGAAATTTCGATCCAATAATTTATTTCAAGTATTGACAGTATTTTTTTGTTCGTAAAGCGTTATATGTACTTAGAAATGTAAAAAAAATAAAAATTTTTTCCAAAGTTTAATTCCTACCGCAATACGTATTTTGACTCCAGCAAAACTTGGTTTTGATGTCAGCAAAATATCAAAATTGAAATAAAGTAAATTTATCCTCACTTTATTAACACGGATGTATGTTCTTACAATGGCAATGTATTTTCTTTTTTTATTAATAAACTATCAAGAATTATAGATATTAATTGATAAATATTAACCGACACTTTGATAAGATGCAACGACACATTTTTTACTGTTTAACAATTTTTAAACAAACGCCAGCTCTTTACATAACAATTACCAGCACAAGGTAAAATAAGGAGAACGATGGCGCCACTTTTGCTTTTGTTATGCTACTAATAGCATGGAGCTTTAGTCCCAGGATTAAAGTTGCTATTTCTATGGGAATTATATCAGCTTCCTTACAGTAAGAATACATATTTTTACTGTAAAAATAGTCGCTCAATAATACTTTGTATTCTGGGAGAAAAAATACTTTTGTTTTAATGTTATGCAATTTTTTTTTAATTATTTAAAGTTGTTTGTTATAAATTGAGGGAAAAAGTTATACTAATTGTTGTTTTAATTTTTATTAATTGGATACCTATGAAAATTATTCATTTTCAAAACGGACTGTAGGAAAATAAAATAATAATGAAACGTGTTTGCGAGTATACATCAAAATTTCCATTGAAATTATCAATTAAATTAACATTATGCAAATTTGTTAACAAGCGCATTTAGTTTATCAATAATAAACCAATTATCGTGACATAAATAATGAATACACATGAATTTAAATATGAATATAATCAAAAATAATTTACGCACATTAATTATTTACAGGAGCACTAATTTCATCGATTGTTTACTAATAAACCATGTTTATCCAGTATGTCACATGCTCTGGTAATGAATTATATTTAGAGCATGTACATAAGTAAATATCGGGTCAATTCAAATATATTTGCTTGATCACGCTCCATTACAGCGTAATTTAATGCTAAAGGAGTTTTATCACATGACTAAATCCGAATCATCGTGATATCCCATTCATATTTTCTACAACTCTTGGATTGCTAACACTGATGCTGATGAATAACGTTCCTTTTGGATTAACGGTCCTGACATACTTTAAGCTAATACGGGTGTGCTCGTAAAAACTCTTGGAGACTGTGTAATGCTGGCCAGGTGGCAAAGAGGACTCTTCTATATGGAATAAGTATTTTTAGTATTAGACAGTTAATCTCCAGAGATCCTCTATTACTTATGTCTCGTTTTTTTTTTAACAATTTAATTTGGTAAAAATATAATTAATATTAATTAATTTGAACTAATGCAAAGTGAATGATTTTTAGTTGATTCAATCTCTTTGGAATAGAACTTACTTCGCGAAGGTATTTACTTACGTTACTGAAAAAAAAAAAAATTCCAAGGATTGAATTCTCTATTTTTTTTAAGAGAATAAATAAATAGTTATTATTTAAAAATTACAAAACGTGTATTTAGAGAGTTTTAAAATTAATCTAACCTTTTTCTTTAGTTTGATATTTATTTATTTATTTATTTATTTATTATTATTATTATTATTATTATTATTATTATTATTATTATTATTATTATTATTATTATTATTATTATTATTATTATTATTATTATTATTATACACCTACCCCTTGATAATAAGAAAATTTTTATTGTAAAAACCCTGATGCGTTACTAACAAGAGTGTAAAGATCTACACAATTCTAAACAAACTAGAACTAGATTTAAGTCGATATCTCTCCCTAAAATTAAAAAAAGGATTAGCGTAAAGAACGCTTACTATGTTGCAATAAAATATTTTAACCTGTTACACGGAAAAAACGAGATTTAACTGGTTTCCATGTTGGACGGAACCTAGTTCCATCTATAGTGAAAAAAATTTACAAATGGTTACTACTTCTATGTAGACTGTAGTAGGTATACAGTTTCCGTTTATTTCAGTTCAATCCGAGATGGGGCTCAGAGCCATCTGAGATTTATTTTTCAGTCCCATCTTACATAGAAGTGGCGTCCATTTGGAATCCTATATTATAAAACAGATGAAAGTCTTGAAGTTAGTCAAAGGACGAAACTCGCAAAAAACGGGTCATGATTCATTATTGGTTAAAATTTAGGCGCGCGCATAGCGCGCTATTCAAATTTCTAGTTTAACTAGAATCTATCTGCAGATAGTACCTATTTTTACATTATCATTTTCAAGTGCATTTTGCAATCAAATATATATGAATAATATGAATGAATAATAAGTATATTATAATAAATAATACACATTATAATTTTATTCCAAATCAAAAAACTAATCCTTAATAAGTTTAAAAAAAAATAAATGTAAAAGAAAAATTTTTAATTTAAAATGAAAAAATTCAAATTCAAATTCAAAAATTAAAAAAAAAAATTTTAATTTCAGTGTGGTACTATTTTTTAAAATAAGATGAAGATTGGTATTCATCAACATCTTATTTTTAAAAATAGTACCACACTGAAATTAAAATTTTTTTTTTAATTTTTTAATTTTAAATTAAAAATTTTTTTTTTTTAATTTTTTAAATTAAATTTTTTTTTTTTTAATTTTTTAAATTAAAATTTTTTTTTAATTTTTTAATTTTTAATTTTTTTTTTTTAAATTAAAAATTTTTTCTTTTATTTTTTAATTTTTAATTAAAATTTTTTTTTTAAATTTATTTATTTTTAAACTTATTAAGGATTAGTTTTTTGATTTGGAATAAAATTATAATGTGTATTATTCATTATAATATACTTATTATTCATATATATTTGATTGCAAAATGCACTTGAAAATGATAATGTAAAAATAGGTACTATCTGCAGATAGATTCTAGTTAAATTCCAAATGGACGCCACTTCTATGTAAGATGGGACTGACGAGCATGCGCGTGGTACTGACAACCATCTGAGACAAATAAATCTCAAATGGCTCTGAGCCCCATCTCGGATTGAACTGAAATAAACGAAAACTGTACCTACTACAGTCTACATTGAAGTAGTAACCATTTGTAAATTTTTTTCACTATAGATGGAACTAGGTTCCGTCCAACATGGAAACCAGTTAAATCTCGTTTTTTCCGTGTACCTAATAATCTTAAGATATTAAATTATAGTAAAAAAACGCTAAACTATAAGATAAAAGATTGGATTAAGAATCTGTCATTGTATTAGTATGAGAAGTTTGCGCAATATTAGTATTTTCTCAAACTATTTATGCATTTTGTATTTTTTATACATATTTTAAAATATTTTGTATAATATAGGATAATTTATCTAATATCTAGCTCTATGTACAGATGCTCTTGCATCTCTATAGACTTATATGCTAGAAAATAAATAAATAAATATAACAATTAAATTTTATTATTAAAAGAAAAAGTGGCATCTATATTTTTTTTTAATTTTTGCAAATTGCATTTTTTGATAAATTCTTGCTATAATAATTTATTTGTTGAGAAGTCCTGATAATTTTCATATAAAAGTTCATTTCAGTACATTAAAGTAATGAGCTTCAATTAATCAAACGTAGTAGTGTTAATAATTCATTTTATTTTTATCAAAAAAACTAAACAAAATAATCTTTATGAAAATTTGGTCCAATATTCCAAAAATTCAAACTTTGTACAAAAATGTAGTTAATAAAAACAAACTAAAACTTGAAATGAATTGTTTCAAGCATTCGTAATTCATTGGGCATATAAAACTTGTTTCAGCTAATTTTAATTTATTTCAGTCTAAGAATTTCGCACTTGAATGTGTTTTGGATTGAAGTTAGATTATGGATATATCAAAAAAGTATTTTCACAGAAGAACAAAAATGATGTTCTTAAGAGGAAATTGTACCAATATTCTAATCCAAGAAAGTTAATATCCTCATCTAGTTGAGTGTCAGTGGATCTAAAATGTTCACGTGAAACTCAGATGCCGGGAGAATAGAACAACAATGCAGTCGACAAACAAGTGACACATGACGTAAATGTACACTGATGCCAGTATTATCTGCAGTGTGTAGTGCCGAGTAATGAATAAAGTTGACTTGGCGTATATCATAAACGATAAACTATCGTAAACAAGCGCTATTCCCTGGAGCATTTCCAGTTTACTATTAGCATCACTGTAACTATCCTACTTCTCGATTATTCCGCTGTCACCAGCTGCATGGTTGATAAAACTTTTGAACACATATTAGTGCAAGTACAAAGTAACAAGTCGTAATTATTTTATCAAGCGCTTACTCACCGCGATCTCAATCACCGGAGCTTTATAAATTGACCAATTTATCCAGATAAACGGTACCCCGTTCGAGGCATTATTAATCGACACAATATCCGCGAGTTATAGCTGGGCTATTTAGTTATTTATTTATTTTTGATAAATATTATATCAGATAAAGTATGTCAGGCTGATGGAACTTGCACGTATAAAATAGTACATTTTTTTTGCTAAAAAACAAATTCTAGAATGCTTTCAAAAATATCTAGACGATTTTATTTACGAAAAGATAATTTAAAACGGTCTGATATCTTCATTTATAATTTTTAATCTTAAGTATTGAAATATGACAAATAAAAATGCATTATATCAGGCCATACAGAACCATTTCAGAATATATCTGGCTTAAGGAGGTATTACCCTACAACGGTTCTCAACTTTCAGAAAAATTTCCCCCCATATGCCCCAATGTAAAGCATTATAACTACAATATGAAGTAGTTGAGATGCAGTACACTTTTGCGCCTCCTCTCACATGCGCAGAAGTAGAAAAATAATCCCACTGCGTCTTTTTTTTGACTTGGCTACATTGCATTCTCGCTCAGAATCATTTGCCCCTTGAGACATGTGTTGTAGAAAAATTTAATGTTTTGAAATAATTTTGAGGTTACGTATAGTTGGAGACTGCAAATAATAAATAATGACTTCGCGGCTAAAGAATGGCAGATTTTACTTTAGCAATATTTCGATCGGTCTTGAGTGATAGAAAAGATCCTGGTAAATTTAAATTAGAGAGTCTCAGTCAAGATTTTTTAAAAAATTCAGATGATGAACAACAATCATTTCATGATGCAGCTTATGACGTTCTAACTTTACAGAATTTAGTGGAAATATTAAATTTAAAAAATAATTTACTCACTTGTTATAAAAAATGCGACGTTTATTTGCAAGAACTATCAGATACAAATAAAACAAAACATAATTTAAAAGTATTAACAGACTTGAAAGATATTATTTCGTTGAATATATGTAAAAAATTAGCTATGAATGATATTTCAGTTGATTCTTGGAAACAAATATTTAAACAAGGAGGTGATGAAGCTATCGTACAATTGTTTACTGAAAAAGTAAATAACAAAGTAAGAATAACAAAAAAAAAAGATATTATAAAGAACGTCTTAGACTTTTTAAAAAAATTACCAAAAAACTCAGTAAAGAAACAAAAAAATATAATTTTAAGAAAGAAAGAGTTTCTAAAAAAGAATAAAATAATTAGTAGTATTAATGTTCTTCTACAGTTAAAAATAACTTATTTTAAATAAGTGCAATAAAATATTTATTGAAAAATGTACTTTTAAATAAATAAATATTTATTATATTAATATTGTAGCTATATTCTTGATTTATACTATTTATTATTTTACATATATATTTTTCCTATACAGTAAATTTATGCTTAACCTATATCCATTAAATTTTTATAGTTATTTGAATCTGTTGGGCTTCTACTATATTTTGAACTTCTCGCGCAGTGCAACGTTGCCAAGTCACTATCTCTCACTTATTAGGTTATAAGAGAACGCTTGAAAATCATTAAAAGTAAAAAAATTTGAACATTGTTTATAAAAAAATTAGTACCGCTCGTTTATGTTTTTTTTCAAAAAAAAATACTTGTTATAACTTCAATTAAATATTCTCAGTTTAAAAAAAAAATCCTAAGAAAAGTATGGTTGTTATTCAATAAAATGTTCGCTCTAACTACGGTCAGGATAGGGAATACATGTTAAATGTACGATTTTTAATTACTAATATTTCGAAAATTAACACCGCAAGGACTATTAAAAAAAATTTATTCGTAAATATTGTAAGTAAATATTGTAAGAAAAGTGATTTTTCACCATACCTCCTTAATAGGTCATAATATGACTTCACATCTCCATATCAAGCCTGATATAATGATATATGTCCATATATGATTTTTCTACCAAAATAGTGTGAAAATTTTCCGATAGATGGCGTATGATCGCTGAATCGGCTCACTACTAGAGACTTAAGTTTAAGGTATTAAGTAATAAAATAAAAATTATTTTTGTGACTGAAAAGTTGTTATTTGATGAATTTTTTTAAATGTAATTTTTTTCTAATGTATACATTAGTTATACAGTATTGCTACTATAAAATACGTTTTGCTGTAGTAGCGATCTACGAGTAGCTATCTAGTAGATGGCTCCAGCAGCAATATTTTTTTTCTCCGTGTATTGATATTACTAATGTTAGTAATAATTATTTAAGTCACATCCAGTAAAGTTTACGAAGAAAACCAGTTGTATGTTTATGCATATTACAAACTGTCAGTGTACGTCATGGCCTACACAAAATGCCTTACCTCGACAAATTTCCTTTTTCCATCATTCTTCCTATCATCTTTCTCGCTCCAATAACATTTCCCGTAGCATATCTAAGTAGTTGGTGGCTATGAATCTTGTAATTGCTTCATTTTACTACTTAGTCATAAGTCATAGCTCTAGATATATTTTATGATTGATGAGAACTTTAAAGCTGCAAGAAAATGTTTTTTTTTTTTTTATTTTTTTTTTACTATTTTCGGGAGCTTATCTATTAGTGACTTGATTTTAATTAGCTTCCAACCCAATTTTTAGCCTATACATCAATTATGATAAAAAATTACTTTTTCTTTTCATAGTCTGACATGATCAGATCAAGCCACATAAAGCTTGAGGTTCCTATGAGAATTGGAAAATTAAATGATTGTCAAGTAATATACTTTTGGATTTTCCCTACTCATTAGATTAGTAATAATACAATGCACCAAAAATGAGTATATCACCGTGGAGGTATGTAACTTGATACATTAAAGGTCTCGGGAATCTTGAGAGATAGTTTACGTGTAAATGGCAAGCGGTTGTTCATCGCAGTTAATTCGCCTATGGTATGCAATAACGCTGGTATTTGTTGGGTATATACTTCGAGGTAGTGACGGCAGAGCAGATATAGTAGTGAAGGTACAGACTGGAGATCCTTTAGACTGCAATCTGTTTAGCAGCGCGAGCATATGAAGAGAATTCTGGATAATTCATCGTACAGTGGCTGCATAACATCCTCCAGCTGGTGAAAGGATTAAAGCTCTGCGAGAGCTTAAGATAGTTTGGTGTATTGACATTTCCGTGGTTGGTTTAGTTTCATACACAGCTATTTTAAGCGGGAGGTATAAGCCAGAGTTAATTTTACTGCCCAGAAAGCTGTCTATCGAATCCTCCCCACCGGATCTCTTGACCTTTTTAATTTATTTAGATTTTATGCTCGGCTGTGACGAACCACCGGAATAAATTTACTTTACACGTATTTTTACCCTTTTTATATATTGTAACGCAATATTACGTTTGCTAGGTCCTCCATTTATTTTATTTACCCTCATGTAATGTGAGTAAAAGGAATATGAATAGTTGAAGTTGAGGAGGAAATACATGACTTTTAATTATTTCAAATAATAAAGCGAAACTGGAAAAAAACTTGTTAAATACGAGTATAAAGTTAAAAAATCTTTGACCCTTTGAAATTTACTGCTACTACAAAGCAGAGATAGTTTTTTAAATTTTAAATAGAAAAAATTCCTTGATCTTCGTAATTCATATGGAAATAAGTGACTAACAAAATTTGATGCTAATTTCAGATACCGTATAAAAATTTTCTGAATTCAAATGAATTCTCTATTTTTTTTATAAATAAAAATATAGATATTGTTTCTTTGTTTAAAAATTACTAGATGTGTATTTAGAAATTTAAAAAATTAACATGACATTATGAATAATTACAGAAAGAGCGGAAAAGCGGGGATCAGGTTTAGGGTTGGATATCTCAATTAAAACGCGTAATTTATTATCAAAAATAACACTAGTAATTTATTTACATTAATTACACTCAATATTTAATATTTTTAATAGCGGATTGTTAAGATAAAAGCGGATTTGTAAATTACAGCGTGGGTTGCAAAAGCGAAGC